>NC_040910.2:75681896-76903123 GCF_004126475.2 Phyllostomus discolor | reverse complement strand
TCATTTTAAGAGCAAGGAAAGCTCTCTTGGAATCCCCAGGAGACCTGTCCTTCTGCCTCATTGGCCAGAATTGCATTATGTGCCCACGTTTACACCTGCCCTGCAGGATTCAGCCTGGGCCTGGGCCAGGACTTATGTCAGGGAGGCCTGGAGCAAGAAAAGAGTGCGGAATCCTGTTAGGCCTGCCCCGAAGGCCCTTGCCTGGTGCCATTTCCTGGACCCCGCTGGCAGTGATTTCTCTTCCTCTGAGCCAGCATGTCCTGCCGGACCCTGTTCTTATGCGCTCAGCACCACGAGACCACCTCCGTGCCAGGCACTGTGCTGGGCATGGAGATTCGAGACTGGCTGAGACACAGTCTCTGACATCAGGCAGTTTATGAAAATCAGCATGTACAAACAGCCCAGCAGTGAGGACAGCCAGGCAGGACCCCAACAGAAGGCGTGGCTTGCAGGGCTCCCCCACAGAGAGCACCCTGCTCGGGGGCTGGCGGGAGGGGGGAAGGGAGGTGCTGCTGGTGGAGGGCCTGCCGTACACACAGGTGCAGAGGTGCAGGCAGCAGCCCAGAGGAGGCAGAACAGTAAGCTGAAGTGGAAAAAAATTAATGATGAGGCCAAAGCCACCATGTCTCAGAGGAACAGAGGACCTTGAATGCCACACTGAGGTGGCTGAAATGAGTCCAGGAGGCAGTGGAGAACCTTTGAACAATTTAAAGCAGGGGGATAAATAGATTTATAAAAGTCCTAACCCTCTGCCTCTGAGCTCCTGGGAAGCAGGGGCGTATGACTCATCCTCTTTGTGTCCCCTGTGGTGCCCAGCTCTGTGCCTCAGTTTCCCCAGCCACGAAATGCTTTCAACTCAGGTTTAATCATTTATTACATTTTTAAAACAATTTGAGAGGCTGGCGTTTTTCTTAAAAAATAAAAAGCAGCAGATCTCCTAATCCCAGGAGTGCACGGGTGAGGAAAGTCCAGGCGCAAACCAAGGTCAGAGTGATGCCGTCAGTCTCCATCCGCAGAGCAGAGGGACGGCAGCCTCCGTTCAGCCTCAGAGGCACCAACAGGGGCTTGAGCTTGATTTCCTCAGAATTAGCCCCATTAAAGCTCTATAATTACCAACAAGCGGGTGACAACTCTCAAAGGCCCATTAGTGACCAGCGCTCATTATTTTTCCAAGGACGTAAACTTTAGCCAGGACACGTGATTTGAGTGACTCAAGGGCAGGGCCCTGGGGCTCACACAGACCAGGCCTTCACCTGCCCCGAGGGCCCTCCCCACCTGGGCCACAGCCTAGGGTGCGCTGTGACTCCGAGGCCCCCCTGCAGGGCACGGCCAAGCCCTTTGTGGTCCCCAAGAGCGACTCTGTGTTTCTCTCTTGTTTTCTCCATGGTATTCTCCTGAGATTTCAGCTAAACTAAGTGGTAGACAAAAAAATGTGGAAGCCACTAAGCTTTAAGACAGGAACTATCAGGATGGAAATGAAGAGACCTAGATTCTGCCCTGGCCGGGTGGTTGAGTTGGTTGGAGCATCATCCCGCACACCAAAAGGTTGTGGGTTTGATTTGCAGTCAGGGCACACACTTGGGTTGCAGGTTTGATCCCCAGTTGGGGCGTGTATGGGAGGCGGCCAACTGAAGTTTCTCTCATTGATGTTTCTCTCTCTCTCAAATCAATGAACATATCTTCAGGTGAGGATTAAAAAAAAAAAAAGAAAGGCCTAGATTCTGTGTCCAGCTCTGCTGTACCGCCCTGAACAGGTCACCTCCCCTCTCCGAGTCTCGTTTCTCTGAACGGGAAGTGAAGACTTTGCACTACAGCACCCCTGAGACAGCCCCACCACTGTGAAGTCTCTCAGATGGCCACTGAGCCCTGGCTGGTCTGGCTCAGCTGGCCGCTGCATCCTCCCGTAGACATGAGGGTCTCTGGTTCCATTCCCCGTCAGGGCCACATAACCAGGCTGCAGGTTTGATCCCCGATCGGGAAAAATGTGGGAGGCAACCAGTTGGTGTTTCTCTCTCACATTGGTGTCTCTCTCCCCCACCCACCCCAAAGCAATGAAAAAAATGAAAAAAAAAAGTCTTCAGATGAGGATTAAAAAATAATAATAAAAATAAATGGTGGCTGAGCTTCTATTTATAAACTATTATTTCTTACAAAACTTTCATTGAAGTTCAAAGCAATTCATCAGCCTCACCCTGGGGCGACACGAGGCATGCTGCTCCTTCCCGGAAAGAGGTAACAGGTGTGAGCTCCACTGAGCAGCCCCGGCAGCTCTCACACGGGGGAGTCTGGGCACCCAGTGGAAGGGGCTCCCCTCTGCTCCTGGAGCTGTTTCCTGTGGGAAGCAGATGGCGCCTCCATCGCCCTGGCCTGTCCTCCTCTGGGACTGGGAAGCGGGCAGAGATCATGGAGTGTGCATTTTAACACGCGGGTATCGCGCGAGGAGCAGCGGGAGGGAGGTTGGTTTGCATGGACCGGCCACGTGAACTGAACATCTGCTCTTTGCTGGTGTCCCAGGTGCGGCTGGGGCATGGCCCCGCTCTCCGGAGGCTATCGTCTGGGAGCAGCAAGTCACGGGTGGGCATGAACTGAACAGCAGTGATGGCCTGTTGTGTGAAGCCACAGCTTTGGAGAATATTATTACAAAAGCATAGACCTGGAGAATGTTGGGCCCGTGAATAGGTTTTAGAGGCATGGTGACAGATACCTCACCTAGAGTGCTCTGGCCTGCCCACCTGCATGGGGAGCTAGGAATACGGGCAGCGAAGGGCTCGAGACAGCTTTAAAGTAACAGTATTCTCAGGGAAAAAAAAAATGTTCCGCCCTGGCTGGCGTAGCTCAGTGGATTGAGCGGGGGCTGCGAACCAGGCATTATAGGTTCGATTCCCAGTCAGGGCACATGCCTGGGTTGCAGGCCATGGCCCCCAGCAACTGCACATTGATGTTTCTCTCTCTCTTTCTCTCTCCCTTCCCTCTCTAAAAATAAATAAATAAAATCTAAAAAAAAAAAAAAAAAAAAAAAATGTTCCCTTAGGCTCCTCGCAAGGCCTGTTGACTCCTAATTGGACACAATTCTAACAAGTATTCTCACTTGGTTTCAGAGAATAAACAAGTACCTGTTGAATGGGCGGGAGCCAGGTCTGTGCTGGCGGATGCACAGGCTCTAGCAGGAGTTCCAAGCTGATGGCAGAGCAGGGGGCAGAGACGAGGAAAACCAGGGGTCGCCCGGCGGGGGAACCGACACGCACCCTGTTCCCTGTCGGTGCCACGGCTGCGCCACAGAGCAGTAGTTGTCATCACAGCAATGACTCAGGGTACCCAGAAAAGTGTAGGTGACAGTTGCCTGTGCGACTCACCACCCCGGGAGGGGAGTGATCCAGTTTGGAGCGAGTTCATTCCGGAAGGTGTCTCAGAGGGGCAAGTACAGTTATCTGGAAAAGTCACCGAAATGGATCTGCTCCTTCTATAATTATCTCGCCAGTGCTTTCGGCACCGCAGGCATTTTTTGCAGCACGACATTGTGAGGTGGGTACTCCGGTGTCTCCATCTTGTGGAGGAAACTGAGGCAGGGAGAGGTTGGGTAAGCTGCCAGAGGTCACACCGCAAGGAAGTACAGAGTTGGGATTTGAACCCAGGGTCATGTGCCCCCAGGCAAGGACAGAGACGTGGGCGGTGTGCCTTGTCCTGTGTTAGAAGTTGGGGAGCAAGCCACAGATGACGCACCAGCACCTCGGAATGAAGGGCGGCTCCAGTGCCCCGGTTTTCATTTGCCCATTTCTCTGCAGCACCCAAATTTTGCCAGGCCTGGGCCCCTGTAGGAGCCCGGGGCCTGCCGGCAGTGTGGTCCCTGTGACACCCACTCAGCTCCACCGTTGTCATGGTGAGAAGGCATCTGTGGTTCAGAAGTGAACAGGTGGGTGTGGCTAGTAGGCCCATGGTGGGTGTGGCCCTCTCCTACTATCACTCCACCCCACACCCTTTTATTGGCCTGTGGTTGGATCTCCCTTCCCCAGCCCCACTGTGCAATGGCCAACTCCTATTCAGCCTTCAGGCATCACCTCCTCCAGGAAGCTATCCCTGAGGGCCACAATTCACATCAAGGCCAGGCACCCCCATCACTCTTAGTCCACCAGACTCTATTATGGCAAATTCTTTTCATCTGTTACTCCCATTGAGCTGTGCTTTCCTTGGGGCCCAAACCAAGCCTTATTATCTTCATCCCCAGAGTCTGCATATGACAGACATTTGGTAAGGAAAGGAATGAATGAATGAATGAGTGAAGTAGATACAGTTGACCAGCCCAGGAGGCTTCAAGCAGGATCTGGGCCTCTAAAGACTTCCTGCAAAAGTGCACTTGCTGTCCAGGGACTCGGCCCAGGTCCGCCCCCACCACAACTCTCATCTTCATGCCGGGAGCCACGTCAACACAGGAGGCCACAGCTGCCATGTGTGACTGCCCCCAAGGGTGGCAGCTGCACCCAATTATCGCTGCATTCCCTGCCAAGCCCTTGGGAATCCCCCACTGCCTTTACAAGGCTTGGTGGTGACAGCATGAGGGCCCAGCTGGCTCTGCAGAGCCCGCCAGGCCCCCAAGGGGCCGGAGACCAGGGACCCACACCCCGAGTGTTGCTGGGAGGTGGGCGAGGGGACCCGCCAGTCGGCCTGCCGGGGCTGCAGGCTGGCAAAGCCTCGTCTCTTCTGCTTCTCACACACCCTTGTGGCATCTAACGCGTGAGGGGAACTGAGACCGAGGCCCAGAGTGTCAGGGGCTCAAGGAGGGTGGGAGAGGACAGCACTCCTAAGGCCGAGCGTCAAGTACACATGGGTGGCAGCACAGCGCAGGGTGTCGGGGCCTGGGTCTCCCTCTTGGGCCTCCACTCACGGGGACTGGGGGCCACGGACCCAGCCTCTCTGAGCCTCAGCCCCTCATCCAGAAAGGGGGAACAATACTGCTCACTTCCCAGGCTTGGGAAGCTGGGCAGAGGGATTGACGGGCCTCGCTGGTGACGGGCCTCGCTGGTGGCGGTCGCTGCGGCACCGGCACCCCGTCCGACCTCGCAGAGGTGGGTGACGCTTCTCCACCGTGCGGCCGATGCATGACCTGAGGCCCCCTTTGTCCGCAGCCGTCCTGGGCACGCTGGACTTCAGCCTCCTCTACGACCAGGAGAACAACGCCCTGCACTGCACCATCAGCAAGGCCAAGGTAGGCCCCGGGGCTCCCCTTCCCCAGACCCAGGGTCCTGGAGGAGGGGCTCAGGGCGGCAGGCCGATCCCCCCCCCCGCCCCGCCCACTTCCTGGTGTCTGGCTGTGTGGGAGCAGGGCCTGGAGGGAACTTTTGCCTAAATCATCTCAGCTGCCCTAAAAAGCCCTCAGACGAAAGTGTGGGGGAGGGGAGCAGAATCCTAGAAAGAGGAGGGGATGAGAGGATGGAGGCCTGGGCGGGGATGCCAGGGGGCAGAGGCCCCCGGCTGGCGCGGGGCTGCTGAGGGGGGAGGGGTGCCACTGTCCCACTCTGCACGCCGAGGCCACTCCGGGCAGGAGTCATCTCCGCCGGCTGGCGTGTGCCAGCGCCGTGTTCTCAGTCTGCCGTTCCCTTCGTGCCCGCACACATCGCTCCCCCGGGAGGAAGGTGCCCAAGCTGATGTTCTCTCCAAAGGTAAGGCCGGCGGTGCAGCCTAGTAGGGCCTCCCAGTAGAGTCGTAGAAGGGCCAGGGCCTGGCTTAGAGCCGGGAGCTGCCTGGGCCCAGACCCCCCCCACCAACCCCACACCCCCGCCGCAGTCCCCCAGCCTGCGAGCTTCTCTGCCCTCCCTCCCACCCACCGGGAGGGACAGGCTGCCTGCCACTGCCCCAGCTGGGCCCCTCCCAGCTTGGGCCCCACCCCTGCACTGCCAGGGCACCTAGAGGCCTGCACGCTCCATCCCGACCCCCACCCTTCCTCTGGGAGCTGTTCGGGCAGCCATGCAGAGCACGACCAGCCTGACACAGCCGGGACTCCAGACCTGCCCGGGTACGGGCTGAGAACCCAGTGACCCCCAGCTATGCCAAGGTGGAGGGCAGATGGCAAAGTGCAAACAGACCCAGCTTTGTACAGGTCGTACAGGTATGGGGACGGAATGGGCACTGGCTGCCCGGTCACTCTGACCAGAGCCATCCCTTCTCCTCCCCACACCAGACACGGGGCCCTCCGGCACTGTGCGCCCCGCCTTCCTGACCCGGGCCCCAGAGGGCCTGTGCAGGTGTAGTGGGTGCAGACATGTGTATGTACAGGTAGGTCTCTGGGCAACTGCGTGTACACTCGTGTATGTTCATTTAGGGGTGCGTCACTCGAGGCATTTGAGGTGGGGGATGGGAGGACCCCAAGCCATGGCAGCTCCCCATTCTCCAGGTCACTCCCTGCTTAGATCCCGTTCCTCACAGGAGGGGGTGGCGCAGGCATGCGAGGAGGAGCCCCGGGGCTCAGAAAGCCGAGTTGGGGCTGACAGGCAGTGCCCTCAGGGGACTCTGGGAGGAGGCCAGATGCCTGGGCGCCAGACCCCGGTCTGGCCACCCTCCCCTGGGTAAGTGGAACAGCCTGTTTGCATATCTGTGACTCACTCAGGGTTAGCCATCCCCGCCGACTCGGTGGCTGTGAGCATCAGGTGATCGAGTACCGATGCTGCCCTGGGGCACAGTGCCAGGTGGCAGGTGCCCACCCATGTGCACATGGACACGAGGGCCCTCACGTCCACGGAGAAGCTACGAAAACCGGCAGACCCCCAGTCTGGGCACTTCGTGGGAGCAGGCAAGAGGCCAGGAGAGGGACTGGCGTTCGGAAGGGCTGCCTCACTGCCGTGGTGGACGCCAGGCCTGTGAGCCAAGCCTCGTCCGGAGCGGCCCCACAGAGCAGCACAGAGCTCAGATGCCCCGCCCCCGCCCTCAGCCACTTCTCTGGCTTCTTCCCAGGGGGCTGGCGTGTAGGGAAAGGGGAGCAAACCCCCGCTGCTCAGGCCCTGGGTAGCATTACCTCAACCTGCACTCCAGCCCTGGGAAGTGCGCACTGTTAACCCCTTTCACAGATGGCAAAGCTGAGGCTCAGGAGACCAAGGAACTCCTTCCCTTACCCAGCTCACAAGTGCAGGAGCTGCCTGGCCGGGCCAGCCTGGCTCTGAGACCCGTGTGCCCCTCACAGAAGCAGAGCGGAGGTGGTTGGAGGTGCCCACCTGGGGGCTCCTTTAAACCGAGGTGGGGCAGGGACAGGAGAGCCTTAGCTCCCCTGGGAGGTGGGCCTGGTCACGGACAGCCGACTAGCTCACCTCTGAGTGACGCCATGGGGGCGTCAGCTCGGCTTACACACGCCACAGCTGCCTCCCTAGTCCCTGTGTGCATTGCAGAAGAAAAACAGTACAATTTTCAGAAACAAGAGCAGGCATGGGGTCAGCTAAGTCCTGTCTGTTTATGGGTCTGTCCGCTGGTCTCCTGGCTGGGCGTGCCGATTGTTCCACGAGTGAGGGACGCCACCTTGTGGAGGGACCCTCCGAGGCCTGCCCGCCGGCCAGCTGTGTGGCCTCCACAGACGCAGCCGGGCCGAGAGCTGCGGCGAACCCAGGGAGAAATGGAGCCTGGTCTGCAGGACACAGACCATTTTCTCCCGCTCCAGGGGGCCATGTGCAGATGGGCGGACAGGCGGTCCTGTGGTTGGGGTCAGTGAGGGGACTTTTGTTTGGAGAGTCGGGGGAGGGGTACAGGAGAAGGAGGGGCCTGACCAAAGCCGGGTAATAGAGGCCTCTTTCGGAGAAAGGTGAGACACCTGGGCTCCAAGAGGAGGAGAAGGGGAAGAGAGAGGCTGCTCCGCCAAACAAACACCCGTGCCTGCCCTGGGCTGGGACAGTTCCGGGAGGGAGATCATGCCAGCGCTGAGCCCCCTCACTGCCCCTTCTCAGAGTGCGGCACCGGGGGCTTCTGTGAAGAGGGTCATGAACGACCGAGCCAGGTGGCCTAGGGAACAAGGAATTCCTGCTGACCCAGGAGCCCAGAGGCCCTGGGGGCTCCATGTCCCCGACCCCCAGTTCACAGCCTTCGCTGTTCTCCTCTGTTCAGGGCCTGAAGCCGATGGACCACAACGGGCTGGCGGACCCCTATGTCAAGCTGCACCTGCTGCCCGGAGCCAGTAAGGTGAGGGGGTCTGCCCACTGGGACGGGGGCCCAGGCTGGGCTTGGGGCACCCAGGGAGGCCTGTAGCTCTCACACCCGCCTCAGAGCAGAGCCCAAGCAAGCTGATGAGACTGCAGCCATCCACCCGAGCACCCGCTCAGCCCCGCACCCTCCGGACCTCCTGAGGACCTAGGGTCAGCACTGCCTGCCCACTGAGCTGGCAACACTCTCCAGAGAATTTCCAGGCCAGCATTTCACAAAGAAAGTCTTAGCTGGAGGTTAATATTAGGTTTTTAAGAAGGGTTCTGCCTTGGCCGGGTTGCTCAGTGGGTTGGAGCATCGTCCTGTACACCAAGAGGTTGAAGGTTCAATTCCAGGTCAGGGCACATACAGGTGGCAACTAATCAATGTTTCTGTCTCATACCCATGTTTCTGTCTCTCTCTTTCTCCCTCCCACCTTTCCTCTCTCTCTAAAGTCAATAAAAACATATCCTGCCCTGGCTGGTGTGGCTCAGTGGATTGAGCACTGGCCTTCAAACCAAAGAGTTGCCAGTTCGATTCCCATCTACAGCACATGCCTGGGTTGCAGGCCAGGTCCCCAGTAGGGGGCGTGCGAGAGGCAGCCACACATGGATGTTTGTCTCCCTCTCTTTCTCCCTCCCTTTCCTTCTCTAAAAATAAATAAATGAACTCTTAAAAAAAAACATATCCCGGGGTAAAAATTAAAAATAAATAAATAAAAGGGTTCTGTGGTTGGAAAACATTGTTAACCAGGTTTCTTTGCTGCAGGCCTTGTCAGAGCCTTTAACGTGCTGATGGACTGATAGTCCACCAGGGGGTTCAGTGGACAGTGCCTGCCCAGTTTGTCTGTCCACAGAACCCGTGTTCCCATGCCAGACCACCCAGCAGGCAGATCAAGCACATGGGGCATTTGGGAGAAAAGAGAGAAAAGTTTTAGTGAAATTGGCTATGAAACAAAAGCACCAAGGTGACCCTCAGCTCCGGAAGATCAACTCTTTACAGACTTTCTCTCGTGTGCCTTACAGCTCAGTGTTGTTTCCTTTCACGTTTCATGGAGGGAAGGTCACATCCGCTTTTCAGGTTTGGGTCTTGCCCCTGCCCTGGGACCCACAGACATCTCAAGGGGGGAGCTGTGCCGACTCCGCGTCAAGGGGGGACCCGACTACCAACCAGCAGTTTTGTTTCTGGCGGAGACCAGTGGGAGCACAGGGGCACCTGGGACACAGGGCAGGGGAGCGTGAGCAGCTTAGCCCTGCACCTGGGGTCCTGGTCCTGGCCCCTTTCTCTGAAGACAAGAGTGAGGGAATTCCTTCTGGGCCCTCGAGCGGCCTGAAAGGGAGGAAGACCCCTTCATGGGAGCGCCCTCTGGGCAGAGAGCCTCCCTGGCCACTGGGGGCTCTCCTAGGCCTGCCAGGCATCCTGCCCACAGCTGAGTAGCCACGAGCTGCGGGGCCAGAGCCGACGCTGAGGCTCAAACCCTCAGACCAGTGTGCAGGGCCGAGGCTTACCCCCACCCAGGAGAACCACCCAAAGTCCGGGCAGGCAGGGCCACAGAAGTGACAGTGGCCCTGCGGTGCTCAGCTCCCCCCTGCAGGGCTCCCCGCTGCTGGGCTCCCCACTGCTGGGCTCCCCCCTGCTGGGCTCCACATTGTCCTGCCACCTTTAGAACTTGCCGGGCTGAAGGCCTTGGGACCAGGGGATGTGCCCCACTCAGGAGCTCAGGGACCAGAGTCCTTAGACTCCTGGGACCTAGAATGGCAGTGCCTGGAGGCTGAGTTGTGGGGACCCCCACAGGATTTTCCAAGTGGGTGTTTCACAAAGTCTGCTGCAGAGGGAGTTCCCCGAAAGCGGTGCTGGAAGAGAGCTGCCCTTAGGCTGTTCTTACGGCGGCGAGCCGGCATGGAGGGCGATGAGGCACCGAGCTCCACAGAGCATATGCGAGGGCTGCAGCTGGGCTTTGAACCCTGGCCCATCTGACCCCAGCCTGGGCCCGGCGTGGCAGAACCCAGGGCCGCAGAAGCACAGAGGAAGGTGTGGAGGTGCTACGGCAGCTTAGGCAGGCCACCCCACCGGCATCTCTAGGGAAGGTGACATTCCAGGCCGAGGGCACAACCCGGGCAAAGGCAAGGAGGTGTGAGGGAGGGAGTCCAGTCCAACAGGCTTCCCAGCAGCTCCCCACCCAGCCCCAGTCTCCTGCAGAACCCACCACACACGCCACCTACACACACGTGCCACATACATACCACCTCCACACATACATCACACACACATACCACCTCCACACACACACACATACACACTGACCACGCACACACGGAGTGTCTGAGGCCCCTAAGACTGGAGGAACATCTTGTACCAACAACCACACAAATTTCTTACCTTCCAGTTCTGTAGCTTAGAAGTCTGACGTAGGTCCCACCTGGTTAAACCCAAGTGTCAGGGACTGCGGTCCCTTCTGGAGGCTCCACGGGAGGAGCCGTGTCCATCCCTCTCCACTGGACAGAGGCTGCCCACCTCCCATCTACAAAGCCAGCAACGGGGCGCCTCTCGCCTCTTCCCTCCTCCCAGCTGCCACCCACTCTCCTCTCCTCTTCCGCCTTCAAGGACCTGGTGATTGCACGGGGCCCACCCGGGTCACCTAGATAATGGCCCTGTTTTAAAGGCAGCTGTTGACTACCTTAATTCCCCTTTCCTCACAGGTTGGGGCGTGAAGGTGTGGTCTTCTTGGGGGGCCATTATTCCACCCACGCCCACACTCCTCCATGCTCATGGGATCGTTTTTGCTTTCTCCAGGCGAATAAGCTCAGAACAAAAACCCTTCGAAACACTCTGAACCCCACGTGGAACGAGACCCTCACTTACTACGGAATCACAGACGAAGACATGATTCGGAAGACCCTGCGGTGGGTGAGGGCCCCGGGCCGTGGGCTCCCCGCACCCGCGCCTACCCCAGCCTTGCCCGCTCCTCACCCGCCGCACGCCAGCCCCCACCAACTGTGGAAGCGGAGAGGGCCCGGGGTGTCTGAGGGCCGGCCATGCCTTTGCCCTCCAGGATCTCCGTGTGCGATGAGGACAAATTCCGCCACAACGAGTTCATCGGGGAGACGCGAGTGCCCCTGAAAAAGCTGAAGCCCAACCACACCAAGACGTTCAGCATCTGCCTGGAGAAGCAGCTGCCGGTGAGTGGGCCCTCCCTTCCGGGAGCTCGGGGCAGCATTTATTGAGCACCTACTGTGTGCCTGGCATGGCTGCAGGTGCTGGGGAGATAGAAATCCCTGCCCCATGGAACTTGGGCAGAAGACAGACACAAAACGGGTCACCGTCACTCATTCGGACCCTGTGTCACAGTGTCGAGGCCAAGAAGGACTGCACGGGAGGGGCTGAGGGCTTAGATGTGTGCTGGGGAGGACTCCCCAGCTGGAGTGTTCCAGGCGGAGGGAACAGCAGGCGCAAAGCCCTGCATGACGAGTGCCCAGCCCGCTGGAGGCATAGGCAAGAAGCCCGCTGAGTGCGGCGGAGAAAAAGTGGGGAGGGCGTCCTAGGAGTTGAGAGCAGAGGTTGGGAGTGGGGAAGCTGGGAAGGACTCAGGCCTTCACCCCGAGTGAGATGGGCCAGGCAAGGGCTAGGGCCGCTGGCTACATCTGACCAGGGCCCCTGGGCTCAGAACCGCAGCGAGGAGGGTGGGAGCGGGGAGAGCAGTGAGGAGGAGGAGGAGGAGGAGGAGGAGAGTCTGGCTCAGCCGGGTGGGCGCAGCAGTGCCTGGGTGCGGGTGCCGGCAGATCCGTGTCCCCACGCTGGGGGCCGAGCACCTGGAGGACGGAGAGTCGTTAACTGGGACGCAGAGGACCTTGGGAGGAGCAGCTGGGGACACGACACGGGAACTCAACTGGAACATGTTAGGCATGAGGTGCCTGTGAGATACCCACAGGAGACAGAAAATAATTCTTTCCTAGAAATTGCAATTGTTTGAAAATGTCAAAGCCAATTCTGCCCCCTGGCCGGCTGCAACGGCTGAGCCCTCCCAGAGCCTCGGTCCCGTCGTCTCTCAGCCCTGCCTCTGCTCTGGCGAAGGCCTCACCTCCGCCCAGTTCAAGGGCTGTGGGGGTTTGGCCAGGAGGCCCCAGGGTCCTAAGAAACCATGACCTTCTGACAGCCCAGTGCCCCGGGTACAGTCCCATTCCTGAAACAGTGCCCCCAAAAGCCTGGGCAAGGGGAAAGAGATGGAGGACAGAGCCCAGTGGCTGTGCCCCATGTGCGGGGCCTGAGCCCTGGGGCAAACCGTCAGGCCCTGGGAACGAGTCGCCTGGAGGCCAGAGATCCCTGCCAGGGTCCCAGCTCTGCCGTCTTGCATAACCTGATCCAATGTTATTCCCTCGCCATGCTCTCTCCCACTCACAGACATTTGTGTCATGGGTATGACCTGTTTTGTTTTATTATTAGTCACTAACCACAGGTAACCCAGTTTTCCCAAACGATCTACGTCACTTATAAGAGGCAACATCCACTCCTACTGCACTTGTGTGCCTGGGATTTGATCCCCAGCATAAAGAAGCACCTGCGTGTGGGGGTGCGCGTCTGAGCTGTGTATGAGAGCACTGTGCATGTGTGTGAGCATGCGTCTGCACATGCACGAGTGTGCACATGTGGGCGCATCGGAGTGTGTGGGCTGCGTGTGTGAGGGTGTGTTTGTGCACGTGGATGGGTGAGAGCGTGCGTGCCTGTACTCGGGGCGTGACTGGGGCTCCTTAGTCTGGTTTCAGGGACACGAGGTCGCCACGGGAACGGGCCGCTGTGGCAGTAAAAACACGTTTTGCTGCTACATTTTAGATTTGACATCGTCTGAGAACTGATCTGTTCTCAGTAAGTACTGAGCAATAAACCAGTGTCGTGGTCTTCATGTGAAATGACCCAAAGCACTTATACCACCCCCCAAAAAATAGCTGAAAATGTCCATGCTCATTTACTTTGTTTAATTTTCACACATCACACGAACTAGCACGAGAGCCGTGGTTTAGTGAGGCCCTGGGCCCAAGGGGCACACGGTTACCTCGTCCTGCCTGGTCCGGTCCACACCCCTAGGCTGCCTGCGCCCTGTGGACATAGGTGCTGAGGCTGCGTTTGAGCTCAGGGTGCGTGCTGTGATCACTCACCCACGGCTGCTCTGGGTGTGGGCGCTGGGGAAGGTGATCCCTCCCTCACGTCACAGGATCCCCGTCTCCAAGGGGGTGCAGGCGTGGGCCCTGCAGACGAGGGCCTGTGTGGGGCTTCCCTTTACCCAGAGGCAGAGTGCAGTTGTGGGCCAAGGGACGTGGCCGAGACTCTGTGGGAGAGGAGCCTGGCAGAGGGACCCTTGGGAGCACTGCGGCTCCAGTGGGTGCGTCTGGGTGGACAGAGGGTGCAGGAGAGGGGTCCATGTGAGCAGCAGCTGGAATGTAGGAACGGCTGATGTCAAGAGAGTGGGGCCTGGAGAAGCGTCAGACTGGCAGCGGTGGGGAAGCCAGACAGCGAGGCCCAGAGCTGAGGTCTGATCCCAGAGGTGGGCACAGGCCTGGGCGGCCCCCCACCGGCCTCCCGGCTCTACTTGGGCTTGGGAATTTGTCTTCCGTGTTCTCCCCGAGGGGGCCACCCCTGAACCCTGAGAGGCTCCAGGAAGCACCTGCCCCATTTGTCCTGGGCCTGTGGATGGCCTTGGTGGCCTGTGGCTGAGGGAAGGGGTAGGAACAGGGAGGACAACCCTGTGACTGCCCGCCCCACAGGTGGACAAGATGGAAGACAAGTCCCTGGAGGAGCGGGGCCGCATCCTCATCTCCCTCAAGTACAGCTCGCAGAAGCAGGGCCTGCTGGTCGGCATTGTGCGCTGCGCACACCTGGCCGCCATGGACGCCAATGGCTACTCGGATCCCTACGTGAAAACGTGAGTATGCGGCCCAGCCGGCCACCTCCTTCTCCAGTCTCCTCGGGGGACAGGAGACCCATGTGACAAGGGCAGCAATTCTCAGGGCCAGCACAGAGGGTGCGCCCGAAGCACGGTGGGCACAGTGCCCCAGACCGGATTCTCTTCTGTGCTCCTCTGGCAACTCTATGGGCTAAGTCTGCCCGGCCCCATTTCACAGATGAGTAAACTGAGGCCTGTGGAAGCTGAGTGGCTTCCCAGGGTCACACAGACAGAGCAGTTATCTCCTGATGCCCCACTCAGGCTTCCCCGTGACCGCAGGGCTCAGGAGGGGCCGCAGCAGGTTTCAGGAGGGGCAGGGCAGGCAGCCCGTGCCGAGAGGCCAGGAGACCCCGGTGAAGGAGCTCCGCAGGGACTTGGTGCTGCCCGCGCCTGCCCAGCCCTGCGCTGGTGCCCCAGGTGCACACGAGGGCCCACCCAGCCCTACCAGCCAGGGCTCATGGTGGCGCTGGGGAGACACTAACTCAGGGGCCATGCAAGGCGACCTGGGCCCTGGAGTCGTGAACCCGCGCCCAGACAGGCTGTGGTGCTAGCTCTGAGATGCAGGCAGGAATTGGTGGCCCTTCAGGAAGGGATGGGTGAAGCCGGCTTCACAGTGACCGCCATCGGTGCTTTGGGCTGCCCATAAACCAAGGTGGATATCAGTCTGCATTCACAGCGAGGCTGTCCCGGAGGCTGGGCGTGGGGAGGAACCGGCTCGCAGAGAGGAGGCGCTCCCCCTCGCTCAGAGGAGCAGGGGGGCTGGGCTGGGCCTGGCCTGAGGGGGCCCGGGGCACGGAGGCCATGGGGAGGCCCATGCCGCCACGTCGCACAACCCTGCGGCCCCCTTCCCGCTGGTCACTATCACACTCCTGTCACTTTTTAAGTGAGATGACAGGAATGAGCGCTTTGGAAAACAGCCTGGCAGTGGCTCAGAAGGCTAGGCCTGCAGCTACCACACGGCCCAGCCATTCCACGGCTCGGCACGTACCCCAGAGAACTGAAAGCAGCGTCCCCGCAAAACCGCATGTGCAGACGTTCGTAGCAGCATTGTCTGCACAGACAGAAGTGGGAACAGCCTAAGTGTCCCCGGCTGCTGCACTGACGGAATGTGGCCCCTCGCGCCGTGGAGCCTCGGCTGGCCGGAAGGAGGAGCGAAATGCCGATTCACACTTCAGCGTGGGTGAACCTTGTAAATGAGACGCTAAGTGACAGAAGCCGGTCACAAAGGCCATGCACGGCAGGGTTCCACATCCAGATCAGGCAAATCCGCAGCGACCGGAAGCAGACGAGCAGTTGCCAGGGGCCGGGGAGGTCAGGGGACGTGGGGGCGACCGCTGATGGGGGCCAGGTCTCCTCCCGGGGCCCGCGGAGACGTTGCAGGACTGTGGCGGCGGCCGCAGCACCACTCTGGGGACGGACTGGAAACCGTTGAATCGTGTGCACGCGAGCAGGCGCAGTGCACGGCACGTGAACTGTATCTCAGGAAAGCTGTTGTTTTTTAAATCCGACGCCACCAATCTCCAAGGGCAGCACCCAGGTACGACCAGGGCACTGACCAGAACCCCTGGGAAAGATCAGGGGCTACTCATTTTCCACGTAAAAACAACAAGGAATTGGGCCCTAACGTCAACCGTCAGCAAAACCACAATGTCCAGAGGATCAGAGCCCCCCGAGCAGGCAGTGCTGTGACGAGTCAGAAGGCGAACAGGACACTCCGTGACCCCTGGCGGGAAAGTCAGCAACTCCAGTCGAGCAGGAGGCGGGTGCGCCCCGTGGCTGCGTCATTTCCTTCTTGGTGTCCTGGAAACCCACGCCCGGTGGAGGCTGTCACTGCAGCCCTGCTGCTCACAGCGATGCCCTGCCAAGAGCCAAGCGTCCGTCGGCCGGGGCGCCGCTGCACAGCGTGTGCGGTAGCACAGAGCGGGCACCGTGCAGCTGGAAATGAGCACTTAGGACTGGGAGGGTTAGCGTGGACAGCTATCCAAAACATGCCAAGCCCAAAAGCAAACTGCAGAATGGTGTGCACAGTGTGATGCCATTTCTGGCCGTTTTTTACATTTTTTTCCCCTCAGCTGAGGACGTGCTCATTGATTTTAGAGAGAGGGGAAGGGAGAGAGAGGGAGAGAGAGGGAGAGGAACATCAATTGGTTGCCTCTTGCACACGCCCTGACTGGAGATCGAACCGAAAACCCAGGCATGTGCCCTGACTGGGAATGGAACCAGCAACCTTTCCGTTCACAGGACAACACACCCACTGAGTCACATCGGCCAGGGCCCCCGCCCCGGGGGACGGTCTGAGGAGGACAGAAGGGGAAGGGACTGGAAAGGGGGACGAGGTGCCACCGCCTGTGCCAGTAATGTTGGAGCTGGCTTATGGCAGCAGATACAGTCTGACACACAATGCTGTGATGTTTTAAAGTCAGGCTCAGTGGCCATTGCCAGGCTGACAGGACCCCCAGGGTCCTGTACTGGGTTACCCAGAAAGCAAGGTCTCACCTGATACAACAGAGTTGGAGCGGGACGCCCCCGTGGCTGGGACCCGTGCCCCGAGAGAGGGCACCTGTGAACCGAGATTCAGCCAGGGAAGCGCCAGGTGGAGGTGCAGAGCTAGATGGGCCCGAGCCTTTTGTCAGCACCCTTATTTTTCTACACCTCACCCCAGATGACACATGCCTCGGTTTCCCCAGGCTGAAAATTGACCCCCCCATCCAGCTTTTCGGAGTGTGAGGGACAGACAGCGCTGGCACCACTGTCGTGTGCGGAGTCACTGCGGTGTGCGGGCTGGGCCAGGCCTCACCCGCCCCCCACCCGGGGCCCCTGCGCTGTCGCCGCCCTTACTGTCTCCTCACTGCACCTGGGCGACTGAGGGAGCTCAGGCAACTCGTGAGTCCTGCTGGCCAGTGCAGGGGGCGGTCCTGAGAGCCAGGGAGGGACAGAGAGCAGTAGCCAGGCCTCTGGGGCTTGGCCAGGCCCGCTCCTGGCCCGTGCAGGTTGTACTCAGGGGCTCACTGGAGTGCGGAGGTGAGGCGGTGGGGAGCTCCAGGCACAGGGGACAGCATGGGCTGGAGGCAGGACAGAGGACCACCCCAGGGGAGCTGTTGGTGCTAGAGGCCCTGAGGCTAGTGGCCTCCAGGGGAACCTGGGGAGGGGTCACTAGGTAGACACTGGCCATGCAGCATTGAGGACATGGGGATCCTGGAACAGCTTTCCTTCAGGGGACCCCCAAAGGGAGGGTGGGCGACACTCCCACTGGGCGGGGCTCCCCTGCCTTTCTCCTCACCCCCAAAGCAAAGAGGCAGAGGACAGTCAGAAAACGAAGCACCGATAAACAGCCGGAAGGTCGAACAAGTGCACGGAAGCTTGTAAGGAGCTGAAGACATTCCCGTGTCTGGGTGGGGCGTGTAAGGGAAACCCCGGCTCCAAAAACCCCGGCGTCCCGGCTGGATGGAAGTGTACACACGCCCCGTGCACAGCGAGCGTGGCCCACCCCCACGGCCGAGACGGAGAGCGCGCTCTCCGAGTTTCCCCAGCCCCAGGCAACCGCTGGCGCATTTTCTGTCCAGTAGTTTTCCCGTTCCCAACATTTCTCATCGAGGTTGTCGTACAAGGTGCCAGCTTTCGCGTCTGGCTTCTTTCCCGTGGCCCAGTGCGTTGGAGGTTCAGCCAGGTGGGCGCGTGGACCGGTAGCCTGGTCTTCCTTGTCTAATAGCCGCCCGTGGGACAGGCCACCGCAGTGGCCCCAGGTCACCCCCCCCCAAGTGCCTGTGGTGTGTGTCCAGTTTGGGGGTGATTATGTGACACTGCCAGAGGATGGGGGTGTGTGTGGACACACGCCTTCATTTCTTCCCCCTACCCCCAGCTTTTATCAATATGTATTTTGTAGAGTTTCGATAATGAACCAGTACTATTTATGTAATAAAAATCACAACCCCCAAACTAATACGTGCCAAGTAAAGCAACCGTGAGATGGCACTTTCTGCCTTTCAAACTAGCAAGGAATTTGTACTATTAAGTTTACCGGAGTAACACTGGTTAGTGACATCAGATACATTTCAGGTGTGCGACTTTATAACGTGGTGGGTTCACTCTGTTGTGTGCTCCCCACCTGAAGTCTCGTCCCCTCCCCTTCCGTCACCTGGAGATTTAACCCCCTTCCCCTCTGGCAGCCACCATTCTGTTGTGTCTATGAGTTTGTTTTGTTTGTTCATTTGTTGCTTTTTGTTTTGTATCCCACATGTGAGTGACATCGCATCATTCTTGTCGTTAGCCTTATGACTCACGTCACTCAGCACAACACTCCCAACAGCCTTCCGTGTTGTCACAGACGGCGACATTTCATCTCTTTTATGGCTGAGCAGTATTCCATTATGTATATACACATACGTGTATATACACACACGTATATACCTTTACATTTATACCAAATATGCTTTATCCAATCATCCACCAAAGGACCTTTAGGTTGTTTCCACGCCTTGGCTTTTGTATATAATGCTGCAGCGCACACAGGATATGCATCGTCACGGATACACGTTTTCAGTCCAGGGGGTGGATGCCCAGAAGAGCGATGGCCGGGTCATGTAGTAGCTCTGTTCCTCACTGTCGGAGGGGCCCCCACACTGCTGCTGCAGAGGCTGCGCCATTCACACCCCGGCAGCAGCGTGCGGCGGTCCCCCCCGCCCTGCACCCTCCCAAAACGCGTGTCGTCTTGTTGATGACAGCCACTCGGACGGGGTGAGGTGGCGTCTCCCGTGGTTTTGGTGTTCATTTCCTGATTAGTGCTGTTGAGCGTGAAAATACATCTGTGTGTCTTCCTTGGAAAAACGTCTATTCAGATGCCCTGCCCATTTTTTAATCCAATTGTTTGGTTTTTTGTTGAGTTGTATGAGTTCTTTATATAGTTTGGATATTAGCCCCTTCTTGGAGGGATCATTTGCCAATATCTTCTTCCATTCAGTTGGTCGCTGTTTTGTTAACGAGTTCTTTGCCGTGCACACGCTTTTGGGTTTGATATGGTTCCGTTTGTTCATTTTTGCTTTTACTTCCCTTTCCTTCGGGGTCCAGTTCACAAACACCCCTCTGAGACCAAGGTCCGTAGGTTTAGTGCCTGTGTTTTCTTCCATGTATTTTGTTTCAGGTCTTCTATTCAAGTCTTTAATCCATTCCGAATTAATTTTCATGTATGGTGTCAGATACGTCTAGTTTCATTCCTTTGCATGCGAGTTTCCTGTTTTTTCAACACCATTTATTGAAGAGACTTTCCTTTGGATGTTGGTGGCTACTTTTTCAAAAATGAGTTGCCCATGTACATGCAGCTCTGTTTCTGGGCTCTCAGTTCTGTTCCGTTGGTCTGTGGATCTGCTTTTCTGCCAGTTCTATGCTGTTTTGATTATTATAGCTTTGTAGAACGGTTTAAAGTCAGGTAGTGTGATACCTCTGGCTTTATTCTTTTTTCTCAGGATTGCTTTGGCTATTCAGGGCCTTTTGTGGGTTTGAAGAATTTTTGTTCTATTTCTTTGAAAAGTGCCATTGGGGTTTTGATAGGGATTGCATTAAGCCTATAGATTGCTTTAGGTAACGTGGCCACTTTAATCCTGTTCATTCTTCCAACCCGTGAACACAGACCGTCTTCCTCCACGACGGCATTTCCAGTCCCTGCCGGCAACGGCTGTCGGCACCACTGTGCTAAGGCTCCCCAGCCACCTCTCCCGGGGTCCACCGAGACCAGACGCGGGCAGGGTGATGCGTGTTCCTGGGGGGCACTGCCTCCGCCCCCTCACACTCTGGGCTGACTCCCCTCGCTGCCACACTCTGGAGCCACGGCGGGCACCACCGCCCCTACCTTCCCTGGTGCTGCCCCCCCTGTCCATTCCGATGTGCCCACCGTCAGAGGTTCTGATGTATGAAACTTTCAAGCATGTTGGTGTGTCAAGCAGGGGATCCTTTGTTGAGTGACAGTTGTCCAACTTGTTTTTAATTTAAGGGAGGAAACAAAGAAGTCTTCTTGCTCTGCCATGATACTGATGTCCCCAGCAAGGATTTTTTTGTATTATATTTTATTGATTATATTATTGCAGTTGTCCAATTTTTCCCTCTTTGCGCCCCTTCCACCCAGCACCCCCTACTCCCTCAGACAATCCCCACACCATTGCTCATGTCCATGGATCATGCATATAAGTTCTTTGGCTCTCCATTTCCTGTACTGTACTTTATATCCCCATGGCTGTTCTGTAACTGCCTATTTGTACTTCTTCATCCCCTCACCCCTTCACCCATTCTCCCCCAGAGCCCCTCCCATCTGGCACCCACCAAAATGCTCTCCGTGCCCATCATTCTGTCTCTGTTCTTCTTGTTTGATTAGTTTGTTTTTTAGATTCAACTGTTGATAGATATGTATTTATCACCATTTTATTATTCATAGCTTTTATCTTTTTCTTAACTAAGCCCCTTTAACATCTCATAATACTGGTTTGGTGATGATGAACTCCTTTAGCTTTCTCTTGTCTGGGGAGCTCTGTATCTGCCCGTCAATTCTGAATGGCAGCTCTGCCCAGCAAGGGTCTTTAAGGTGATGGTGCTCAGCTGTGTCAAGGGCATCGCAGGTCAATTGGATGGCCTTGTGGAGGACTGGTTGGCGAAAAGAAGGAAGGAACTTGACAGGTGCATGGCCTTGGGTGGGTAATTTCACTTCCAGGAACTCAGTAACGTGCTCCACAGGTGTCTCCTGACCTGCCCGGCGCCGGGCACTGGGATGAGTGCCAGGAAGCTGGTGGTGGGTGAGCCAGACGCGGTCCTCCCCGCAGGGCACCCTCAGCAGGGGCTTAGCAATTGGTGCTCAACCATCTATGCGAGGACAGGCTGAGCAGCTCTGCAACGGAGAGGTCTGAGCCTCCTGTCCTGGCTTCTGAACGCCAGCCCTGCGCCCAGCGGCTGTGTGGCCCCGCGCAGCTCCCTCTGTCCCCCGAGCCTCACAGGGAGACGTCACGGTCCAAGGAGCTCGTGCCAGCGGGGGGCCGACCCACAGGCCAGGCTTCCCTCCCCGCCGGGAAGCACCGTCACTGCCCAGAGGCCTCTCTCCCTGTTCAGCGCTCCAGTGAGGCAGTGGCCATGGTTGCATGACTCCGGGAATGTACTAGAAACCGCTGTACTTTAATCTTTAGAAAGATGAGGTTTATAGATCTTAATAAATCTACTCTAAAAAAAATAAAGATAAGCTCTAACAAGGGACAAACGCTGCTCAGATGGTTTTCTGGTGAGAAATGCGAGCTCTGTGGACATGGGCTTGCAGAGTCGAGGAAAGCCCTCTCCGCTGGAGGGACCGGGGCTGCGAGGTAAGAACATTCCAGGAAGGGGTGTGCGAACACTCCCTGTGAGTGTGCTGGGGACTCTGAGGATCAGGGTGAGCAGGGGGCCCATAAATCTCCCTCCGAGGACAGAAAGCTCTTCCGAGCCCTGCTGCTCCCTCTGTACCCACAGCCTCCCCACCCTCTGCCTGCCTGTCCACTGGTTACAATTCCAGGTACCTGAAGCCCGACGTGGACAAGAAATCCAAGCATAAGACAGCAGTGAAGAAGAAGACCCTGAACCCAGAGTTCAACGAGGTACACGGGGCTGGCGAAGCCACAGGACGTCGTCTCCCCGCTCCTGGGGCAAGGGGACTGGGAGGGACTGGGTTCTCAAGGGTCACAGCTTGAAGGACGGGAAGAGAGGGCGGGAAGGGGCTGACTGGAGAGCCCCCGGCCAGGCTGAACCAGGCCAGGGTGCTGCAAACAGAGGGGAGGGGCAGCCTAGAAAGGTCTTCAGAGGATGGAACTGAGGGGATTGTGGCCAGTTGGATGCGGAGTTGAAAGGGGGGAACCCCGCAGCAGGAGTGGGAGGTGCGAGGGAGTGGGGGACGCTCCGGGCGGATATGATTGGGGCGAGCAGCCAGCGCAGGGGCAGACAGAGGAGACGCGTCCAGAGAGTGAGAGGGGTACCCCCATCAGAGCACCATGGAAACCAGTGGGAGACAGGACTCCACAAAGAAGGGGGTGGTCAGCAGAGCTAGACCCAAGAGAAGTCAAGCACAGCAAGGCTGGGAAATGTGAGTTGCTTTGGCAATAAGGAGGCTCTGGGGAACCTGGAGAGAGAGGCTTCCGTGACAAAAGGGGCGGTGGTTGGGACGAGGGGAACCTCTGGACCCCGGCCAGGCTCTCGGGCACATGTGAGCGAGCTGCCTGAGAACCCACCATCGCCACCGTCAGGCACTGGCCGCCCTCCCACTCACCCACCCGCCCTCGGTCCGTGCCCTCGCCGTTCCGCTCCCCCCCCCAGCCCTCCTGGCCACGTGACATCAGCTGTGACTCTCCCCTTCTGGCCACCAGGAGTTCTGCTACGAGATTAAGCATGGGGACCTGGCCAAGAAGACCCTGGAGGTCACGGTTTGGGATTACGACATTGGAAAATCCAACGATTTCATTGGTAAGAGGGCACGACGAGACTGCCATTCGGCCACATGCCTGTCCTGGCTTCAGTGAAGGGCAGTGGCCCTGAATCAGACTGTAGCCCTTCCATCCTGGCCCCTGGGGGAATCTGGGGCCACGGACCACCTGCCCCCACACATGAAGCGCTTCAGGCCTGATCAGTGTGACTCCATGGCACCGAGGGAGAGGCAAGCCCAGAGACGGAAAGAGGCCTGCAGGGTCACACAGGGGTCTGCGGTGGAGCAGGGGAGAGAGGTGGTGCTGGTCAGCGCCTCGGGCTGGACTCTGAGCCCTCGTGGCCCCAAATCCACGGTGGTGTGTGCACAGGAGGGCTCCCCTGGCCCGTTCTTGCTCTTTTGTTGTCCCCTTCCCTCGGCCCCTAACAAGTGCCCCTGCGCTCTGCCCCGGCACTGCTCTCGCTCTGGGTAGTAGAAGGGCGGGATCCCCGGACCCTGATCTGGGGCAGGGGGACCACTGTCCACCCTTAGAGCTCCGTGGGCGAGGTGGAGAGCTCGACCTTGGAGCATGGAACCTGGGAGGGGGTGGGGGGGAGCACTGGCTCCAGAGGGATGGGCTGTGGGAGCGCCTGCCCCCAGGTCCCTGGCTGCCCCTCCACTCCCCTCCCGCAGGCGGTGTTGTTCTGGGCATCAATGCCAAGGGTGAGCGCCTGAAGCACTGGTTTGACTGCCTGAAGAACAAAGACAAGCGGATCGAACGCTGGCACACGCTCACCAACGAACTCCCTGGGGCTGTGCTCAGCGACTGACCGCCCCCACCTGCCACCGCACCCGTCCTTGCCTGTCACTTGGCCCAACGCAGGCCTGGTCCTGGGCTTCCTCAGCTGCTACCAAGGGCCTCGGCCCCCTCGTTGGGGGAGATCCAGGACACCTGTTCGGACACAGAACCGCTGCAGCCCCCGCTCGGAGGCCACGGAGGATCCAGCCACTCCGAGGAACACTGAGGGCAGAGGGCCAGGCCTGCTTTCAGTCCCTGGGGCCTGATAGGGCCAGAGGTGAGAGGAGAGGAGCTTGGCCTCAGCACCCACCCCAGCGACCGGGAAGGGTCCATCCAGGAGACGAGGACCCTACTAGAGGGCAGCACTAAGTCACAGGGGACCCAGGCTGAGAGACCAGGAGTGCAGGGGCGCCTGTATGGGGCCGGCGAAAACTGGAAGAGGGGCGTGGGAGGAGACTGGGGACAGGACTCTGACTTCATCTGTTCGTCTCTGGCATTATGGTGCGGGGCGGGTGGGAAAAAGCTGACCTGAGAGCCAGGAATCTAGTGAAGTTCCCAGAAGCTCCCAATGAACTCGGGCACTTGGCAAATGCTTCACTCAAGGATTTCACAAGCCCCTGAGGACGAATGAAACCCAGGGCCCGCCCTCAGGGAGTTCCTGGTCCAGTCAGGGAGCAGGAAACAAATCATTACAGTGGAGAGTGAGGACTGCCAAGGTCAGCCTGGCCCACCTGCTAGTGCTCTGGATTCTGCTGGGAGGGCAGGGAGGGCTTCGTGGAGGAGGTTACACTGCAGCAAGGCCTGGACGGGTGGTGGAGTGTTCAGGCAGACAAAGGCGAAGGGCCGCGAGGGCAGTGGGAATGGTCAGCAAAGGCCTGCAGAGGAGAGAACAGCGATTGGGCCAGGGACTCTGGGAATCTCTGGGGCGCAGGGTTTGTTAGGACAGGAGTGGGGCCCTGGAGGAGTGGCACCCAGCCCTGCTCCCCCCCGTCCTGTCCCCAGCTGCCAGGCCAGGGGGCTCGCAGCCGTGGGGGCAGCGACGGAAGCCCTGTGGGGAGTCGTGTTGGTGCAGCCACAGTTCAGTCGTCAGACCCAGTTTGCCCACCTCTGATCACTCTGTGCTCCCGAGGAGTTTGGAGGATGGATCCTGCCCCTGCTCTTCCCAGAGGAAGCATCAGGTCAGCTGCAGTCAAGACAGAAAAGGGCCCCTTGTTTTGCATGAAAAGCAAAGATTCCTCCTTGTCCTCACCCTCCTCTTCCCTTGCTCTGCCTCCCCTGACCTTCAGGGTTTGGGACTGGGTAGTGGGGGGACCTCAGGTGGTTGCCCATGCATCCTGGCCCTACTGTGGCCACTGATGTCCCTCTCAGGAATACTTGGCAACAGCCCAGGGCCATGATTCTGGGAAAGCTGAGAGAGAGACACCCTGCCTGGTAGGCCTGCTTGTACCCTAAGTCAGTCTCCAAAGTGGGGTTGAAGGCTTGGGGCCTGGGTCTGACGCCCCAGACTTTTCCTGCCTAACAAGGGGCCTTCAGGAACCCTGGGTGAGCAAATGCATAACCAAAGGGCTTCTGTTCAACCTGTCACTGCACTGATGGGAAACAGAGCCCAGAGAGGGAAAGTAACCTGCCCAAGGCCTTGCAGCCTTACCACAGCTGGGGCCGGCCAGGCTCCACAGCCCCTGCCCACTCCCAGCCCAGAGTCTGGACGCCACACTTAGGGGAAGTAGGGTGCTGGGCTCACACACGAGAGGCCCTGCTGGCTGCCTGTCTGGCGCCATTCCCTGCCTGCTGCCCACACACACCAACACCAGCAGCAGGGCGCACAGGGGCTGGACCCGCTGCTGCACACACAAAGCACACCACCATCTGAGGCCTGGGGTGATGATGTGACTCCCACAAAGTGCCCATCAGCCCTTTCCCAGTTTGCAGGGAACTCGGGACTCCAGCCCCAACACAGTACCTGGCAAACCTTGCTGGTCGTGGAATGTTGGTTTTCCCATCTTTAAGAAGGCTTTGTGTGCATTGAGAGTTTTACACGCAGTCTTGAATTTTCACAATCCTTGTGTCTGGGTGAACTCTGGGTATCTTCTTTGCTTTTGGAGGGCCTCACTCGGAGAAAAGACTCATGGCCTTTCTGTGAAGACATGGAAATGCTGAATGGCAGCTACAAGGGGCTGTGAGATACAGAGGGAAGCAGGCCCAGCTGGGACAAGAAGCCCAGACTCCTAGCACCCAGCCCAGCGCCCACTGCTGCCCCAGGCTGTTCAAGTGCAGACTGGGCCCTGAGAGATGGTCCCAGCTGAGCACAGGCTGGGAGGCAGGGTTTTTGCACAGCCAGCCCAAGTGGAGGATGGGGCGCTTGGACAGAAGGGCCCCCAGAGAGGGACAGAACTTGGGCACTGTTCTAGACCACTTGCAGAATGTATCTGTTAAAGGCTCTTTGAGAAGCTGCAAAGCTCTGCCTTTAACCCCAAACTGGCATCTTTCCACTGATCCATTAGACCCACAAAGATGGGAAATTTGACACCAAAAAAAACCCCACACAAAAAACGTCATTCCAAAGTCAGGAGTCAGTAACCTGGGGTCTCCCGATGCACGCCACCCTACTCCACCGCCTGCCTTCCTGGTCTCCACCCCACCCACCGCCACCACTAGCCAATCCCTGACGGGCCCGTCTTCCAACACTGAAGCGGTAACCTCCTGACCTCTAGTGGCAAAAGCGAGGAACTGCACCTCCCGGCCCGTGCATGTCCAGCCTTTGTTCCTTTCCCAACCGACAGAACCTCCCGATGCATGGACTCTGGCTGTCGTCGACACAGACTCTCGTGCACTGCTTACCACCGTTTTGCTACCATGTGATGGCTGCAGAAACCGTCCTTAAACTGCAGCCCCACACACAATTTTTGTACTTTCATCTGGCCTACCCGAAGGTGTCCTTTTTAAGTCTTATTTGTTAATATTTATATTGACATATAATCCAAAGTAAATGGAAACGTTCATTGTGATCCTATCGGCCTGGGAGACTCATTTGCTAGATTTGAATATGGACAGAAAAGGATGAGAGAACGGCACTGGGCTTAATCGGCACATTTTCTCATTTACTCCTCAGCAAGAATCCTTTTGAGGTAGGTTCCCATGCTACAGATGAGAAGTGAGGGGGTTGAACCTCTGGTAGGCGACAGAGCCAGAAGGCAGCCCGTGTCTTCAGAGACTTTTTACGCCAGAAACAGGATGCCATGCTGTCGACCACCCATTCAACAAACAGCTGTGGCAAATTAATGCCAGGCACTAGTCTTGGCTCCTAGGGCCGATTTATCAGCATGACAGTCAGTACACAGCATGTGTATGTTAAAAGACTAAAAGAAAAAAAAATGGGCATAAAGGGACCATGTGGGCCAGGCTGGCTGGGTTTAAGAAGGGAGATCAGGAGAACCTGTGAACAAGATGACTTCTAAGCTAAGAGTTGGAGAGGGTGAGGTAGGGAGCTATGGGAATAGTTGGGGAAGAGTGACCCAAGTGAAGGGAACCTCTAGGTTCCCAGTGCCCCTCTAGGTGGGGGCAGGTCCAATTGGAGTGGCTGAGGGATAGCAAGGAGGCCCATGTGGCTGGTGCGAGGTGGGGCAAGGGAGGAACGATAGATGAGGGCACGGGGTGCAGGAGGCCAGACAGAGGAGGGCTTTGTAAAGACGCTTTCACTCTGGAGGAGGTAGGAGCTTTGTTTCTAACAGGCCACCCGGTCGAGAAC
The DNA here is from genome assembly GCF_004126475.2 of Phyllostomus discolor. Lineage (NCBI taxonomy): Eukaryota > Metazoa > Chordata > Mammalia > Chiroptera > Phyllostomidae > Phyllostomus > Phyllostomus discolor. The sequence goes on along the minus strand of NC_040910.2, from coordinate 76,876,095 downwards.
AAACCTGCAGTCTGGGGCAGGAGAGCAGTTCCCGTTTGGAGGTCCCTCTCGTGGTGGCATGCCCATGAGCCCAGGGTTCAACGTCTAAATGGTATCCAGTCCAGGGCAGTCAGCTGGGTCACAATCAGAGCCTGCTGAGACATGACTTTGGTCAAGGTATAGGTCACCAGCCTCCTTTGGCAACCACCTCTGTGCTGGCCTAATTTTCCAGGCATCCTGCCCATTCTCTGGACTACCTGATACCCTTCCAGGGCATTCCTTTTCTGTTCACATTAACAAGAGTCAGATCTTGTAATTTTGGACAAAGAACACTGCCTGGTCCTCTAAAGCAGTAAGATCATCTAGGTCTCAAGTGTTACCTCTTTGTGAGGCCTGCCTGATTACCTCAGTCACTTTCTCCCCCATGACCCTGCTTTATTTTTGCCACGGCGCTTACCAACCAAATCACCTTGTGCATTTGCTCGTCTCTTTCTCCCCTTACTAGCCTTCTTGACAGTTGAGATCACATTTTTCTTCTTTACTTCAATAACTCTAGCCCAGGGCTGAGCACCAAACAGCCCTCTAGTATTTGTTGAATGAATGGATGAAAGTTGTCACCATGGACACTGTTTGAAATGAGCCAAATCCATGTGTCTAGAGTATGTGATTATATGTTGGGTCTAAGCCCAGATACGTGCACGAGACTTCTGTTAGCGCCAAAGAATCCTGGGGTACAGAAGAGCAAGGACCCCACATACCACAGTTATCCCAAGTAGAGAAAGGGAGAGAATGAGAGCGGGAGGGGGGAAAGCGGAGAAAGGAAGACTGGGAGGAGAAAGGAGAGAGGAAGACCGCAGGAGACTGAGGAAGAAAGGAAGTAAAGGGATGGCAAGAATGGGCCTGGGAAAAGCTACAGAAGCAGGCGGGGGCCAGCTCTCCACTGCACGCTCAGGGATCCAGGGGAAGTAACAGCCCAGGATGGCCAAAGGCATGGCTTTCTGTAGTATCCAGTCCCAGGGAGAGTGCTCCAGGGATGGGCTGAAGAGAGATCTAAAAACGAATCTCACCAGGAGAGGCACGTCCCCACTCCCGGGGCCAGCAGGAAAGGGGACGGGGAAGCCAACTCATTGTCCAGTGGCCAGTGTTATAATGAATCCTGATCATAAAGATTCCTGCGTGCACAAAGCGGCACTGTGCTAGACGCTAGGAGACTGTTAGCCCAAGAAAACTGTGCAGAGCCAGTCTAAAGATGGATGCAAAACGAGATGGCGCACTAAGGGCAAGACTGACAGGAGGCTTGGAGTTCAGGCCTGGGCTAGGTGAGGAGCAGGATGTGGGCACATGTGGTTTCCAGGAGTGACACTGCCCTCTGTGGACAAGAGAGAGACTTGGCCAGCGCAAAGCCCGTTCATGAGGACAACCTGGAGCAGTCCCCAACTCCCCAGAGTGCTCCAGCACGAGCAGAGGCTATGTGGGCAGCCTCCTCCAGAGACTGCTCTCCCCCTAAACGTTCCCCACAGTGAAGGCAGCATCCCCATACATCTGCCCCTGCGTGGAAGAACAAGGACTGGCTGGGGACAGGCAGTTCGTTCCTGTGCTGTTTCAGCAGGGAATCCTTAAAGACTCTTGAGAAAATAACAGGGACCTGAGAGAAGGGGCCCAAATTAGTGTTAGAGGCAATAACACAGAGCTCTGAGACGTGTACACACTTAATCCCCATCATTATGATACTGTTTTAATCCCCGCTTTGTAGATGAGAAAACTGAGGGACAGAGTAGCATATTCAAGGATAATTAAGAGGTTGAGCTGGGATTTGAACCCAAGCCTGTGGCTTCAGAAACCACTCTTCAATGTCTGCGATATGCTGCTGGAAGATGCAGATGGCGGTACCAGGCCTAACAGAAGCTTCTCAGGTCCCATTTGCCCTCAAGCTCCCAGGACCAGCAAGGTCCTGCTCTGCCAGGCACGTTTCCCAAGGCTCACCCTCAGTCCTCGCTGTCAGTCCTGACCCGGTGCAGCCCTCTTCTCTGCCCAGTGGGCTCTCAACTTGTCACAAGCCCCAGTTCCCCTCTGGGTCCCATGGATCTGGAGATGTGAAACTGGAGCACTTGTGTGGTTCCCCAGGGGCCAGGTGTGAGCCAGGGTGAATGGATCACATTTTAGGAATCAGAAAACCGAGAATCCGAGAGCTCTCAGAGTCCTGGGTTCTCCTCTCCACTGCTCTGCACCTTCATCCTTTCACCTCTCCTCACACTTTCCCAGCCGATTCCTCAGCCCCAAGTGTGGCTCTTTCTGCTTGGCTCACCCCACCTACCTAGGAACGTTTTCTCTTAGTTTCTCCAGAGAGCAATGGCTCGATCCAGGTTACAATTCACCTCCTTGGGTCAAAGGGTCAGGGGATGAGGTCACAAGGTAAAACCATGGCTGTGGGCAGGACACACAGGGTCAAGTATGCCCTTCACAAGGTCCCTGAGCCAGTGGGAAAGGAAGGAGAGGTACCGGCCAAGGGAAAGAGGGGACAGAAGCTGAAGACCAGTGCCACAAGCATATTACGGCAGAAACCATTCAAAAAGCAAAGGCCAGTGAGCAGCCAAGAGCAAAACACTAAAAAAACAACAAAACCCCCCTAAACCATCAAGAGTGAATTAACTCCACTGTGATCCACATGGAGGTTAGAAAGTCACATGGACATGTCCATTTTAATTATGAATGTGGCAAAGTGTCTTGGCAAGGTTTGAGAGAAGTGAAGGGACAAAGGGATGAGCATAGGCTGCAATCCTTTTTATTCTCAATATTATATATATTGGTAAAATATACATAAAATGTCCACTTAAACCACTTTTTAAAAGATTTTTAGAGGGGAAGGGACAGAGAAAGAGGGAAACATCAATATGTGAGATGTTACCTCTTGCACCCGACAGGGAACCAAACCTATGACATTTAGGTTCATGGGTCAGCACTCAATCCACTGAGCCACACCAGCCAGGGAATCATTTTAACCATTGTTAGGTTTACAATTCAATGGCACTAAGTACCTTCATAAGGTAGTGCTACCCTCACCAGTATTCCTACAACTTTATCAACCCAAATTAACAATTAACTTCCTGCTCCCCCTCACCCCAGCCCCTGGTATAGTTTTTTTTAAGTACTTTTTTAAAAAGTTTTCTGAGAGGAACATCAGTGTGGGGTTACCTCTTCTGCACCCACTACTGGGGACCTGGCCAGCAATCCAGGCATGTGCCCTGACTGGGAATCCAATTGGCAAATCTTTGGTTTGCAGGCCGGCACTCAAACCCACTAAGCAACACCAGCCAAGGCCATTTTCTCTTTGAACTTGCCTCTTCTGGTTACCTCATGTAGCTGGAATTACGTCTTTGTCCTTTTATGTCTGGATCATCTCACTTAAAATAGTATTTTCAGGTTTCCTTCCTGTTAGTTTCTTTTTATGGCTAATATCCCACTGTACAGGAAAGGTCCTTTGTATATTCATTCATCTGCAGATGAACACTTGTGTTGTTTCCATTTTTTTTAGCTATTTGTGAATAATACTGCTAGGAATATTTTTAAATGTTGCCTTTGTTTCAAAACATATGGCATATCATAATCTACACAATAATTCCACGTATTCCTCAGAGGATTTGTTTCCAGTCAGCCATCAATAAACAAAAGTTCCTGACTGGGAACAGTCTTACTGAGCTTTCAACCTCCTTGAAAGATCTGTCTGCACAAATGCTCATCTTCTTTCTTCTGGATTAAGTAGAATTCCATTTGTTTATGTCCAGATTTTTAGCTATATTTCTTTGCATTGTTTTTATGTTATGCTTGCCCCAAGCATTCCCATATATCCTTCATCTCTCAGTCTTCTTAGAGTTACTATCATGTTACTTCAAGTAGTATTTTAAAAGTTGAAAGCAAATGGACTAATTTACCACCCCCTGGCTACCTTTCATGCTATAGTTATTGTATGTATGATGTGCCTACATATATTAATCCCAAAATACAGGTCTATTCTTTGTTTTAAACACATAAAACATTTTTTCTTAAAAATTGTATTTATTAGCCCTGGCTGGCGTAGCTCAGTGGATTGAGCGTGGGCTGCGAACCAAAGTGTCGCAGGTTCGATTCCCAGTTAGGGTACATGCCTGGGTTGCAGGCCATGACCCCCAGCAACCGCACATTGATGTTTCTCTCCCTCTTTTTCTCCCTCCCTTCCCTCTCTAAAAATAAATAAATAAAATCTTTTTAAATTTTTTTATTTATTTTTTGGAGGGGGAAGGGAGAAAGGGAGAGAAACGCCCGTGTGTGGTTGCCTCTCACATGCCCCTTACTGGGGACCTGGCCTGCAACCAAGGCATGTGCCCTGACTGGGAATCGAACCGGCGACCCTTTGATTCACAGGCCAGTGTTCAACCACTGAGTCACGACAGCCAGGGCACATAAAGGATTTTTTTAAAAACTGGAAGAGAAGTCTTTTAAAAATTTACTTTCGTATTTACCATCAACATGCTCTTCCATTCCTTCTGGTAGATTATGAATGTCAACTGTTCTACCTTGTCTTTAGCATCACTGAAGAAAAACTTCTGGTGTTATTAACATTTCCTCACCCCAGAAATTTCAGGCATAGGCTCATGAACATAAATGCAAAAATTAAATGAACAGGATTTTAGTAAATTAAACCAAAAAAGAATTTAAAGAATAATACATAACTGGGGTTTATCCCAGAATGCAAAATTGGTTTTAACACTCAAAATGCAATCAGTGTAATTCACATTAACAAACAAAATCAAAAACCTGTATTACCATCTCAATAGGTGCAGAACAGGCATTTGATAAATCCAACTTCCATTCTTGACAAAAAAGAAATCTCAGCAAACTAAAAATACCAATGATCTCAACTTGATAATGGGCATCTATAAAAACTTTCAGCTAACATCATACTGAACAGTGAATGACAATGCTTTCCTCTGGAAGACCAGGAACCATACATGCATGTCTGCTCTCACTGCTTCTGTTCAGCATTGTACTGGAGGTTCCAGCCAGTGCAATCAGGCAAAATAAACAGAAAGTCCCCAAACTTAAGAAAAAAGTTAAAACTTTATACTCACAAGCAGTATGATTCTCTGTGAAGAAACCCTGATGAAATCTACAAAACCAAACACCACTACTAAGACACTGAGTTCAGCAAGGCCGCAGGATACCAGGCCAATACACAAGTGTCCATTTTATTTCTATTATCAGCTATAAGCAATCAAAATGGAATTTTCAAAAGCAGGAATTTTACACAAACATCAAAAATCATGAAATAGCCCTGGCTGGCGTAGCTCAGTGGACTGAGCGCGGGCTGTGAACCAAAGTGTCGCAGGTTCGATTCCCAGTCGGGCCACATGCCTGGGTTGCAGGCCATAACCCCCAGCAACCACACATTGATGTTTGTCCCTCTCTCCCTCACTTCCCTCTCTAAAAAATAAAATCTTCAAAAAAATCATGAAATATTTTGAAATAATCTGACAAAAGTGAAAGGACAAATCATTGCTGAAAAAGTCAAACTATTAAAAGATACCTTGTTCATGAATCTGAAGACTTATTATAACACACACTTCACAAAAACACAGATGGCAAAATCAGCACATAGAGATGCTGATCATTAGTCATTAAAAATACAAATTAAAATCATAATGACATGCCACTATACACCTATTAGAATGGAAAATTTTAAAGGACTGACCATACCAAGTGCTGGCGAGGATGTAGAGGACCAGGAGCTTTCAGGTACTGCTGGCGGAAATGTGAAATGGCACAATCACCTTGTCAATCAATTTGACAGTTTCTCAAAAAAGATACATACCTACCATACTATCCAATCACTCCGCTATTAAAAAGTATATGCCCACATAAAGACTTGTACACATTCATAGCAGCTTTATTTGTAACAGACAAAAACTGAAAACCCAAATGTCCATCAGCAGGTGAATAAACAAATTGTGGTATATCAAACAATGGAATACTTCTCAACAATAAAGAGAATGAACTATTGATACACACAAAATGAATGAATCTCAAAACAATCATGTTGAGTGAAAGGAGCCAGACACCACTCCTAAAAAGAAATACTGTGTGATTTCATTTATATAAAACTCCAAAAAATGCAAACTAAGGTAAAATAAAAAGTTGATAAGTGGTTGCTTGGGAGTCTAGGGAAGAATTTACAAAGTACAAAGAAATTTGAGAGCAAATGATGATTATGATGGTTTAACGGGCATATACATATTCCAAAACTTAAACCATATAGTTTATATACACACTTTGTATGTCAATCATACTTCAATAAAGCTGTTTTTTAAATGAAAAAAGTTATCTTTCAGAAATTTCCTGAAAGTGTGACAAGTATATTTTTCCTGTTACACACGTAACACATTAGAATCTTACTTTTCCCATTTAACATTACATGCAGGTATCTTTCTGTACCAGAAATGGTTTACCTCATTTTTTATTAACAGCAACATAGTATACGTATTAAGGGTGTACCATGATTGATGGGCATTTAGGTTATTTCTAATTTGCCACTCTAACGCTGAAATGCAAGTATTTTGCATATGTTGTGGGCACACTCACACAAGCAAGGGGTGCATGTACTCAACACTTTCATTTATATTATCAAGTAGTCCTCTTAAAAAACGTATCTCAGGACCTATATAACTTAGAATTTACCAAGATCATGTAAGATTAATGTATATTATTATTCCAGCAACAATTTGAAAATAAAACTTAAAATACAATTTTAAATGACACCAAAAATTCCAATACCTACAAATTAAGCCCAACAAAAGGTACCAGACCTCTCCAGAGAAAACCACAAAACAATGTTGAAGAAAATTAAAGATCTAAATGAGTAGAGGGGTATATATGATGTTGATGAATTTGAAAACATTATATAAAGATGTTGATTCTTCCCAAATTTATCATACATTCAATAAAGTCCTAGTCAAAATCCCAGGTTTCACTGCTGTTCAATTATTGAAATTGATGGGTTTATTCTAAAACATGTATAAAAGTGAAAAACGCCAAGATCTAAAACGTGTATAAGTGAAAAACGCCAAGAATAACCAATACAACCTTAAAGAACAACAACAAAAAAAATGGAGAACTCAAACCACCAGATATTGAAATATTTCAAACCCAGTGTTCCACTGGCACTAGGATAAATACACCAATGAAACAATAAATGGTGCTGAATCAACTGAATTATCTATACTGAAAAATTTTTATTTTATTTTTAGAGAGGAGAGGGAAAGAAACATCAATTGGTTGCCAAGCACCTGGTCCGCAACCCAGGCACGTGCCCCGACGGGGAATCAAATCAGTAACCCTTTGGTCTGCATGCTGGCTCTCGATCCACTGAGCCACACCAGCCTGGGCAGAAAAATATTTTTTCTAGTGCCTTCCTATTATTATGGACGAAAGCTCCACAGGATTCTTGATCTAGATATGGGGGCGGGGGGGAGTCAAACAATGCTTTTAGAAAAATAATAAAAGACTAATGATCTTGGGATAGGCAAGTATTTCTTAAATAAGACATATAAAGCACCTTAAAGGAAAATATGGGTAAATGTACTGTATCAAAATTAAGAACTATGCATCAAAAGACCTCAGGAAAATGAAAAAGCAGGACAAAGAATGGAAAATAATTGCAGTAACAACTCCGAAGACATACTCTTCCTGAAAACCAGCAAGAAAATGATAACCCAACAGAAAAACAGGCAAAAGGGGGTATTTAACAAAACATCCAAATGTCCAAGTTATTAAAAAGTTCTGTCTCACTCATCAAGAAAATGCAAGTTGAATTCATACTACTGCTATACAAACTCATCTGAATGCTACAGCTAAAAATAAGTGACCAGATGAAATGCCCCAGGATGCGGTGCAAATGGGATTCCTACTGGCAGTGCTGGGAAAAAGCACCACTTTGAAAAGCTGTTCTGCAGTATCTGCTAAAGCTGAACGACTGTGTTCCCTATGACCTAGATAAGTCCATTCTTAAGCATACATGCTACATTAACGCATGCACATATATACCAGAAGACAAGTACAGAAATGTCCACATTATTTTTAACACTCAAAAACTGAAAATAACCCAGTTTCCACAGAACACAATGGTATACTCACACAATACTATACAGCCATAAAAACACACTATTTAGCTAATAACATGGACTAGCCCCAAAATGTTCAGAGAAAAACAAAAAAGGTGTATGATTCCATTATCATCAAGTTCAAAAACAGGCAAAACTAACTGATAGTGATCAAAATACTGGTTTAGTTGCAGGAGTAATCACTGAGGGAGCATAAGGGAGTATTCCAGATTCTGGTCCTGTTCTATTTCTTGATGTTGGTGGTGCTAAATGGACTGTTCCTTCTGTTAAAATTCACTAATAAATTGCATACATGTTTTTACACTTAAATTTTAAAAAAACTCTGTAATTACTTGATATGCAAATATCTAGAGCAAGAGATTTTTTTTAAAACAATTTGCAGCCACCCTTATGCCCAGCAGGACTGTATCTACAACCCCATGGTGAGTGATGGTGCAGGAGCACCAAACCCAGGATCTTTCCCCCCCCCGAGGAGTAACTAGTACAGTGCAAGGTGTGATTCTTAAAAAAACCTAGGAATTGATGTATTTTAGAAATGTTTCCACTTAAAGTGGCTAAAAATGAACTTGACTTTTAAGGTATTAAGACTTTGGTTCTCTACAATAAACTCAGTCACAGCACTGTAGCAACTTGATAATCCACAATCACCGATTACCTACTTGTCCAAACTAACCTATTTTATATGTTCTTTTTTTTTTAAGATTTTATTTATTTTTAGAGAGGGAAGGGAAGAAGATGGAGAGAGAGAGAGAGAGGGAGAGAAACATCACTGTGCGGTTGCTGGGGGTTATGGCCTGCAACCCAGGCATGTGCCCTGGCTGGGAATCGAACCTGGGACACTTTGGTTCCCAGCCCGCGCTCAATCCACTGAGCTACGCCAGCCAGGGCTAACCTATTTTAAATTGAATGAATCACTCTAACTGTAAAAATGACTAATTCTTGAACTTATAAATTAAGCTACAAAAACTGCCAAAAATTAATCTAGGTAATAAGCCCTTGTGACCCTTCCTTTTTAGACAGTAGCCACCTCAAAGCCTTAAATGGACTTATCATTTATATTCTAACTCAGTTCTCATAATACATATTGCAGCTTTTGAAGGGATATATCAATTGTAAAACATACACTTACCCCAGAAATATTTTAAAATATATGGATCTTAAACAATCACTTTAGGATAGAGAAAACAGTTTTAGTAAAACACCAAAGTTCTGATAAACAAAAGGTAACCAAACTCTGAAACCTGCTTGAATACCACCAATCCTGCGGCTTTGGGCAAGTTCACCTTTTCCGTTTCCCTATTTGCAAAATGCAAGTGACAGCTCACCTAATTATCACCACCTGTGTGCTAGATACATTTTGAAAGTGACTCAGTGGCTAGTACATAGCTAGTAATCAATGTTCGCTCATTACTGTCAGTATTACTTACAAGCCCAGTAACTCCTAAAATATGAAACAAGATAGGGCTGGGTTGCACCCATCCAAGTTGGACCCAGCACCACCACTTCCTCTGAAATGTCACAATTCCTTTATCATCCATCTTGGAATCCTACCAGGAATCCCTGTGAACTGTTACTACTTGTAACAATTTTCACAACAAAAACCTTTGACAATTTTCCAGCACTCCTACTAGCCTAGGATCAGTAACAGCTAGTTTATGAACTCTTTAAGTGGCATTTGTCTGGGGCAGGAACCAAGTTAGAAGTTATATTGCATAATTTCCCCATAGAATGATCTATTCAAGTTCATTCTCTTCTTCCCAGAAGCAAAACACATTAGATTTGCTTTTCTGGCCACTCATCCCAGAACCCATGCATAGGCATCAATACTCATTTATGGGTGCCAACCCTTTAGAAAGCACCTGGATTTAAAACTTTCTACAAATCAAGCACAAAGAATTATATTTAAAACACAAATTAACTGCATTCTAGTTATAATGGTCACTCAAGTTTCTATGTACATCAATCAATCCTTGAAGATGACTAAACCAACAGCTGAAAAACACCTCACCTGACCAGTTCTAGGAAGTGGGAGTGACACTGTCCCTACAGGGTTGTCACCTTTCTGCAATCTTCTGATCTTTGATAGGACCTTCCTGAAAACCTGTACCAATCTTCTCTCTTAAGTGCCTCCCTGGTTTCTTTAGGTGGCAGGTTTTCTCTCAGTACCAGATTTGCCATCAACTTAAAAATGTTCATAACATCCTATTTGCTGAATGTAGTCTACACAGCTAACTAAGGAACCCTTTCACTAAATTCCTGATATAGAATGATGTATATTAACTAAATTATCTATACACATCGATGTACAATCTCTAGAAAACTTAAGAGTGTTCCTAGAAACGGGTACCACAGCTACACCACCGTTTGACCACGTGTACAACTGAGAGTTACCTTCTCTGTTCCTGCCACTGACCTTGGTGGTAGTAGTGAGAATGGGGGGGAGGGGTAATGTTACCTCAGCCTGAGAAGAATTCTAAAATATTCGGCCATATTTGGTTATACAACTCACAATTCCATGCTAGGAAATGATCCATAATTCCACGTGTATTAAATACACATTTGTACTTTAATGATTAAAATTCTGTATTGCTACCTGGTTCCTTAGACAGGATGGGTAATGAGTTGATGTGAACTACTTAAGTGTTCTTTCACAGCCAGGTTACAGGTCTTCCCCCCCCCCCCCAAAAAATAATACACTGACATTGGGAAACAGACAGGCAATTTATGGGGGGAAAAAAGACATCTTTTCACATTCAGGCAAGTAATACCATCAGTGTGTTTAGAGATTTTATTTTAGAAAGATAAAAGATGGAGGCGCAATAATATTTGGCATTTTTAATTTAGGTTTGTTTTATTTAAGTTTAATGTTAATTCCATGCTGTGTTTCAGTAAGAACAATACAGATTCTGTATCTGTGGCTCCAGTCAGATATCCAGTAGTACAAATTAGCTTCAAGTTACACATACTGAACAAAAGAGGTTGAGCGAGCGAAGGAGGGGGGCCAGGAGAGGGGAGAAGAAACAAAGAACTGAACTCGCATGCAGGCTTTTCCATACCACCTTCAATGCTAACCTGCTTCAGAGGGAGAGTAAAAGTAGGCAAGAATGAGCAGCCACGGATTGTTGAACTGTTACCAGCACCATGCTTTTCCGCAACATTTCAGCAGAATTTGAAACACTTTTTACAGCAAAACCATTACAACAAACTCCCCAAACAACCTTTAACCACCTCAAGCTAACACCCAATTAATTTTAAACATTGGTATAAAATCCAATTTGAACAATTAGAAAAAAGAAAAAAAGATACCACATATGCCCGTATATGTGATTAACCTCTCTCTTAGATGCTTGCTTCACCTAAAAGTCTACTGGCTTCCACTGTAACTTCCATTGCTAATGGTTACCTTGCCACATCTGGCAGGAGACAACACAGTAATGCTGAAAAAGCCTCTATACAGTCCTGTTAGTGTCTTAAAGAACCTAAAAGCTGGACCAGTAAAATCCACAGAAATTCACTCTTGCCTTTAAGAACTTTTGAAAACTGTTTTTAAAAAAACCAACAGGGCAGGAACCTAAATTCTGAGACCAAATGTAAAAGTCAGATTTGGTGGTTCTCAGTGACAATGGGGGAATTTCCAAGGGGGGTGGGATGGGAAGGAGTGGGGTGGTCAGAGATGGTTTCTCTTGTTGGCTTTTAAGTCTCACTGATTTTCATCTTCCACATCCTGCAGCGCTTCTTTATTCTGCTCTTCACCTGCAAAGGAGAACAACAGTTAATTGTTCCATACTGACTACATCAGGCTGACATGGTCACAAACAAAGGTGTCATTCCAAGCATAAAACTCCTTATATTTGCTACAGCTGGTATTAAACGAAAACAAGCAAAGAACTTCTATCATCCTTGACATCTGAGATGCCTAAGCCAAGAGGTAGGTGAGGCTGGATCAAGGTCCTAAATGGTCAATAGTCAGGATGAAAAAATAAAACAGACTGACACATAGTAAAAGTCAATGTTTTTAGTAACCATATTATTAAAATGATTTTCAAGCTTTCATGTATATTGTCAAAATACTCTTTCTCAATAACCTCACCTCATCAAAAATCAGGAATATTTTATAGTTTGTTTTTGGGGGGGGGGGGGGGTGTTTGTTTGTTTGTTGCAAAAATCCAGTTTACCCACAAGCCTCTTATCAGAAATACTTCAATAAAGAGAACTGAGGAGTAAAATGCTCCAAAGGACTTCTACAGTTTTGGAGAGAGGGTTCTGCTTTTGTAAAAATTTTGTATTTTGTATCTTGGCCAGTCACATCAAACCATAACCAGATTTCTCAATCCAGAGTGAAACAGCATGCTCAAAGTCAACCAGGCCACTGAGGTTATTAAAGAAGGGCATTTAGACTAGTGTTCTCATGCCATTTTTCTTTTCCCTTTGAACATGACGATTAGCCCGAAGAGTTTCAACTGCACTATGACATGCAACAGAAAGCCAGCCTAAATATCTACCTATTCATAAGCATTAAATATGTCAGCCACAGTAACGAAGCATGCAGGCTTTCACTAAAAGTTAAAACAAGTTACATTCTTTTGTGCAGTAACAAACCACTTGTAATTCCTACATATTACTAGTTTGATTCAAAATAATTTAAAAAATCAATGAATTAATCCAACAATCATAATATGTTCAGACCATCCATACATTCATATTGCTTGTTAGATTACTTAATTAGGATGGACAAATGACACTGAGAATGGTTATCTACAGACATAAAGCAGTTATTTTGAGAAATGCTTTTAAGCAATCTTGCCCTGGGCCAGTGTGGCTCAATTAAAGCACCCAAAAGGTCATGGATACGATTCCCAGTCAGGGCACATGCCTAGGTTGCAAAAGTTTGGTCCCTGGTTGGGGTGCACACGAGAGGCAACAGATCAATGTTTCTCTCTCACATCAATGTTTCTCTCTCCCTCAAATCAATAAGCATGTCCTCAGGTAAGGATTAAAAAAATAATAATAAACAGTCTTAAAGACCTTGCTATGATAAATAATAGATGTCGTCACAGCAACAAGGGTTAAATAAATATTAGTCATTTTAAAATTTCCTTTGTGATAAAAATGCTTAGCATTCGTATGTGACTCTAAAATGTTCTTGAGGTACATAAAGATTTTTGACTCAAATCTAGAAAAACACATGCAAAGAAATACAAAAATACTCATTTATTAAGGAAAGAAATGATGGACCACGCAACTATTCTTCCCCAAAGAACAATGATGTATTCAAACAGGAACATTTCACTCTCATTTTTAACAGAAATATACTGTTCCAAAATATATAGTTAACATACAACAGTAGAGCACACTCTGATTCACTCATAAGCAAACATTAGATTTGCCAAAAGTTCCAAGTAACTTTGGCATAAAAATGTTGTCAGATAAATCACACCCAACCAAAGATGACAGAGGGTAGCAAATCATAAATGTCTCAGAAGGTTTTGCATCCTGGAATGTAGAACAGGCAGTTTTGTAAGCGACAGGATGATGATGATATATGCAAGCATGATTAGTGAAGAACCAAAACTAAAAGCAGAATTCACTGTGCCATGGTAATGACTTACAAAGTAGTTTTTAGGAAAGAAGAGTTGGGTTTTCCTTTAGGAATCTATATTGCAAGGAGAAAGGGAGGGAGAACAATCACATGAAAGCAACATTACAAGGAAAATAAACCAAGAGAGCAGGACAAAGGAAAACATCAATGACTAGGAAAGTCAGATTTTCATCTTTTTATTTTGTATAAACTTTACTGTAAGAAATACTTTGTTCCTTTTACCTTTAAGAGGATGAAATAATATCCTTTTAAAAGGTATACAGAAGAAAAAAGTTTTCCTTGGATATGTTATTTCTTTGCCCACTGTTTGTAGATTTGGGGGGAGGAGGAATGGGAGATAGAGAAACCACATTTCCTCTCTGTGGATTTATATATGAAACAGTCCTCTGATCACAGGTTAAGAGAAAAGGACGGGAAATCACTTCATGAGAAAAAGTTGTGATCCCTTTAAAGAATTATGTTCCAACACAGACATTAACATACTCTGCAGTTAAAAACATAAAAGTGTTTAAGTAAAAAACCACACACATTTTCTTCCTTTAGAAACCCTCAATTCAAATGTTTTATGATATAATTTTTCCTAAATAGTAAAGTAAAAAATGAGAGAAAATCAACTAAATATTGGGTTGAACAAAAAGTCCATGTGGTTTTTTTTCCCCGTAAAATAAAAGATGCATTTTTCATTTTCACCAGAAACTTTGATTTGGCTATTTTGAGTATGTCAGCTATCTCCCACTACTGGCTTCTAGTGGGTAGAGGCCAGGGATACTGCTAAACATCTTCCAATGTGTAAGACAGCCCCACAGAGAAGGATTATTTGGCCAAAAAGCCAATAGTACCAAGAAATTTCACAGACCACTTTGACACGTTCAATCACCTAAGGACCTTCTCCATACACTGCCCAAATCTTTTTGTGTCTCAGCTGTGTTTTTCGCCTTCCTTGAATTAAAGCCTATGTCAACAACGTGGCTTATTTTCTTGTTTTCAATATTAAAGTGGCCACATAAGAATTCACCAATCTTGATGTTTTAAATGCATGCTGATGACGGCTGTCACAATACAATCTACTAACAAAACAGTTTCAAATGAATTTAAAGACAACTAAGCACTACTAGAGCCATTTTATGGAAAAAGCCAAACAAACTTATTGGCCAACCCATTTTTAAACTAAATTCAAGTAACCTCCTAGAAAACTGCCAATTCCATGATCATAATTCTTCTATATTCAGCACTGATTCTAAATCACAAAATCAATTTTAAAGAACATTATGTAATACTGTGTATCTTTTGGCATAAATGGAAAATAATGTCCTAGAGTACCCACAACAATTTATAAAGTCAGATAATTTGTTAATTTTACTAAAAGGTCAAGACACTACTTGGATTTTTCAGTGTTAAATTATCATGCCTCCTAATTCCAAATATTTTATAACAAAGCTCTTAAACGAAAATTAGGTTTTTCCCACTGAAGTTAACTGTTCAGCCTTAAAAGTAAAAGCAATTAGATTTCATTCAATTAAAAAAACTTTTAGGCCCAAACCAGTGTGGCTCAGTAGCTGGGTATCATCCTGCAAAGGTAAAGAAAGGCCGCCGGTTTGATTCCCAGTCAGGGCACATGCCTTGGTTGCAGGTTCAGATCTTGGTTGGGGCACGTGCAACAGACAATCCATCAATGTTCCCCTCACATCAATATTTCTCTCCTTTTCTCCCTCCCTGCCCCCCTTCTAAAACAAACACAGACACACTTTTTTTTTTTTTCAAATTTAGGATTAATCTATGCTAATGTTAAAACATCTTGGGATAAAGAACCTTCCCAACTATGAAAACAAAAGCAGTTTAAAGAAATTGTCTTTTTAAATGATCCATTTCATAAAATGACATCTGATGACCAAGAAAGAGTATCTTTTGTTCTGTATACTCTCGGTTATCAGTGATAATGAACAGTAGCACTAGAAAATATAAGCTAGCTTAACACCTCATTTATGGAAGCTGGCATCAAATGGTAAAAAAGAGCACTGTCTACTCAGGTCACTTTCTTTTTATTTTTACCCTCAAAAAATGTCCCCAGCTCAGAGGGATACAGTTTACTTATTAAGGTCAATACCGTTTACGGAATTCTCCACATGCTTTCTTTCCCTTTATCCCCTTAAACAGGCAGTCTTATTAGTCTTCTCAGAGCTGCCAATTTTTAGTAGTTATTGGTAGAATACAACAGAATTTTACAGCTGGAAGGAACCTTAGAGGTCATTAGTTCAAAGATGATAAACTGTTTCTGAGCCCCACTGATTGGTGCTAGTGAAGTGCTGTGTTGACAAGTAATTGGTGGCTCTATCTGAATTTGCTGGAGAAGTGTACAAGTAGGTCACTTGTGCTACGAATCTCAAAGCCAACCCTCATCAAATACCTTAATACTTCACAGAGCTAGTGAGCTCTAAAAGCTGAATCACCCAATTCTTACTTTTGCACCATAACTCAAGATAAGTCTAAAACCTGACTCTATCCTACTGAGGGTCAAGAGTAAGGAAAAAACAATTTACATTCCTTGATATCCATTTTCAGAGGCACCTTTAAAAAGTATAATGCTTCTTCGTTGGGTTGACCAAGACTACAGCCAGCCTCAAGCAATATAACATATGCTTCAGGTGTTGGGGAACACAACACTGAAGGATCTACGGCTAAAACTGACATTTTGTCTCTGCTCCCTACATCACTACCAACTATAGAACTACCTATGGCTACATCACACTAGTTTGTCCTCTCTTGTTCAATGATGTATTGTGTATGAAAATGATTCTTTGGAAATAGGAAAAATAAAATCTCCTTTAAAACAAAAAAAGTGATGAATTTGGGCTTTTACTACATTTAGAACAAACAGTAAACCCTCCACTTCATCATAAGATGAAGTTATATAAGCTACTCTTAGTGACTGTTACTACTGAAAACTCTAAAACATAAAAACAGACTACACCATCAGCCCTGGCTGGTGTGGCTCAGTAGATTGAATGCCAGTCTGTGAACCAAGGGGTGGCCGAGTTGATTCCCAGTTGGGGCAGATGCCTGGGTTTGCAGGCCAGGTCCCTGGTGTGTGTGTGGGAGGGGTGGCGGGCCCGTGAGAGACAAGCACACATTGATGTTTCTCTCCCTCTTTCTCCCTCCCTTCCCCTCTATCTAAAAATAAATAAAATCTTAAAAAAAAAAAAAAAGATTATACCAGACCTCTTAAACAGGACCTAAGGGCAGGGCATTCCATTTACTATACAGAATCCATAGGGAAACATTCCTTTTTTAGATAAAAAATCTTTTATCATGAAGCACCAGAGAAGGTGCTTCATAAATATCTACAGATACCATTCTAGTTTAAACCTGAAGACACCACTCAGTCAAAGGCAGTGATCATGGCATTCAAATACAATTAACCTTAGACCCCTAAAATTAAATCTGAGTGAGGTAAAATAAACCACTTCTCTCCCTCCATCTTTCAAAACACAGTGTAAGAGAAGTAAACTAAGTTTAGCGACCGTTAATTAGAGGTAAAACTTTTAAACCTTTAAATAGTAATAGAAGATCCCCTTTTCTGAACAGGTCTTTTATCATCTTATAGCCCAGAATGGAAGACTGCACTTTGCTATCTTTTCATGAAAGGTAGAATTAAACTTTGATAGTTTGGAGGACAGAGGAAACTGTAGCTTGATGTAAAGAAATACCAGGGAATTTCTAAGAGTAAAAAGATCCAACAATGGAAAAAGACACATTGAATTTGAGTTTCCTTACCATCACCCTGCATGTCTGAAGTCCATAGTGTCAGATTATCACGTAACAACTGCATGATAAGTGTAGAGTCCTTATAGCTTTCTTCACTCAGCGTATCCAGTTCTGCAATTGCATCATCAAAAGCTGCTTTTGCCAACCTACAAGTATTTACATAAGTATATTATAAAAATAAACTGAAGTCCAAGAACAGAATTAGAAAAGATGTTAAGGTATTGCTCTTTTCCTCAATTATCCCACAATATGTAATAGTCAGATAACCCAAACAAACAAAAACTTCTGTACCTGGGTTTAGGCACTGAAATAAAGGAAAAGCTCCTATAACTGATGAAAATTAGCTCCCTACTTAATTTTGTAATCTAGCAACTTGTGAGCTAAGGGAACTTTTGGAACATCATTTCTTACTATGCTTTCAATAAGCCTATCAGTAAGGAAATGATATAGACCAAGATCCAAACTAAAGCACCACCAAAATATATGTATAATAATGGTATTTCCAAGTTCCAGTCAATAGCTCACTTGTTTAGTAACATTTTAATGCAAAAAAAAATTTTTTGGACAGTTATCTCACCAAAAAGAGGGTAATATAGAATCCATGGAAATATAATGATAAAAGTAATTTGCTATTATTTTAAAAGAAACAAAATCCACATTTATTGAGTGCTGTATACTATGTACACTGAGTGATGCTGGATACTGGTGAAGAAACAAGAGATAATTAACATGAGTGTGCAATTAACCTAAAAACATCTAGGAATAGGACACCTAATTAAGATTACATAAAAAAAATTATGTGCTATTCTAGAGCAAGTGCTGCAAGGATCCAGGAGGAGGAGCAAGTGGGAGAAGTTTCAACTAATTTTAATACGTAGGGAAAGAGCAAATGGCAAACTTCAGACTAAGGCCAAAACAGTAGAAATGGCATGGAGGTAAATTAATTTGAAGCCATGTATATGGGACAGCTGAACTGGAGACTAACAATAAAAGATTTGACCAATACTATCAGCTGAACAGATGGCTATAACTTCTTCAGTTAAGACATACCTGTTTTAATGAACTCAAGTAACCACTTAGAATATTTTAAGATGAGTATTACTTTGCATTCAAATGAATCCACCCTTACACCAGGAAAATCTCCCCTTTCGTGGGACATTTGGTTTCTACATATTTAAGACTACTGAAGTTACAAAGGACAAATACAGATGACCCTTGAACAACATGGGTTTGATTTGCATAGGTCTACTAACACACTTTTCTCAAAAATATACTGGAAAATTTGAAATGTGTGACAACTTGAAAAAATTTACAAATTTCATAACCCAGAAACATCAGAATAGTTAGGTATATCATGAATGAATAAAATGTATTTTCACTTCCTTATGATTTTAACATTTTTTCTAGCTTGCTTTATTATAATACAGTATATAATACATATCACAGAAAATATGTATTAATAAACTATTTATGTTATTGGTAAGGATTCTAGCCAATAGGCAAATTCATAAAGACAGAAATTAGAGATTACAAGGGGGATATGGAATTATCACTTAGGGGTTATAGTCTTTTTCAGGTGATGCAAGTTTTGGGAATAGAGACTGGTGCCAACTAAATTGTATACTTAAAAATGATTAGAACGATAAATTTCATGTTGTATTTATTTCACCATAATTTTTAAAAGTAAAAAGCTACATACATATATTCCTTATATTCCTTAACTCTGTATCAAAAATTGGAGATAGTTTAACATCCATCAATAAGATGGAAAACTGTTTCTATTTAAACAGAAAATATAGCCCTGGCTGGTGTGGCTGAGTGGATGAGTGCCCACCTACAAACCAAAAGATCACGGATTCAATTCCCAGTCAGGGCACATGCCTGGGTTGCAGACGGAGTCCCCAGCTGGGGGTGTGAGAGAGACAACCAATCCATGTATCTCTCAATCAATGATGTATGATGTTTCTCTCCTCTCCTTCCCTTCCCCTCTCTCTAGGAATATATCAATAAAATATTTAAAAACAAAAAACAGCCCTGGCTGGCGTGGCTCAGAGGACTGAGTGCTGGCCTGTGAACAAAAGGCCATGAATGTTCCATTCCCAGTCAGGGCACATGCTTGGGTTGCAGGCCAGGTCCCTGGTGGGGGGGTGGGGAGGGTATGTGAGAGGCAACCACACACTGATGTTTCTCTCCCTCTCTTTCTCACTCCCTTCCCCTCTCTGTAAAAGTAAATAAAATCTTAAAAAAATAATAATAAAACAGAAAATACAAAATGGTACATATAGCTGTGGCTGGTGTTGCTCAGTGGATTGAGAATGGGCCTGCAAACCAAAGGGTCAATAGTTCAATCCCCAGTAAGGGCACATGCCTGGATTGTGGGCCAGGTCCCCAGTTAGGGGCTCATGGGGGGCAATCACACACTGATGTCTGTCTCTCTCCTTCCCTTCCCCTCTAAAAAATAAATAAATAAAATCTTTTTAAAAAATGGTACATATAGAACATAAGCATAACCATATTAAAAATATACCCACACTGAAAACTAACATATAAAAATGAAGGTAATTTTTAAAATAATCCTTCTCATTCCTTTTTCCCACATTCTAACAAGTTTGAGATTCTTTTTAATCTACCAACAAAAATTTTCCCCATCAACACAATTATCCTAAATGCTCTCCTAAGTGAAATGAAGTTCTGTCTTGAACTGAGATACATGTGGCTTTGTATTACACAGAATTTTCAGAGAGCCAAAAGGGTGCTTTATTACATGGCCAAGCCTACAAATGCCTTCCCAGGGAACAAAACAGAAAATCAAGTGGTTCTTCTCCTTAGTAACCCTTTTCAATTTCATAGTGAAAACTTTTGTTCTCCTCCATAACTTACCTGCAGGCACGGTCAGGGGAATTAAGAATTTCATAGTAGAATACGGAAAAATTGAGAGCAAGACCTAAGCGGATGGGGTGCGTTGGTGGAAGTTCTGTCATTGCAATATCACTAGCAGCTTTATAAGCCACTAGGCTGTTCTCTGCAGCCTCCTTCCTGTCATTTCCTGTGGCAAATTCAGCCAGATACCTGTGGTAGTCCCCTTTCCTAAAACAAAACAAAACACAAAATGAAACAAAAAGACAGAATTAGAAATAATGCTTTTTAAATGAAAAATAACTTAAAACTTTTCTATGTGAAAATATATATTAAACAATTAACTGGTATACTTCAATCGTTTTTAGAAGTCTCTTTAAGGAATGACTAACTCATCTATTTAGTTTTCCTCCTTAAAGATTTCGTATTACCAAATATAAGCAAAATCCTAGAGATTTTAACTGAAAACCTCAAAAAGAAAACATAAACAAATCTATCACCTGACAGACTAGAATTAAATGTGAATAGCACAGTAGTTTGTTAATCATGCAATAAAACTTCCATATAAAACTGTTAAGACTGAACTACATAATGCACTGCTGTAGCTAGGGGGAAACCCCACACAGGCAAACAAATGTAAACAGGTAAAGCAAACCCTAGTACATTTTTACAGTAATAGTCTGGCCATCTTAAATGCAGTAATATTAGTATTTCATTAGCAGTGAATTTGCAAATAAGAATTCAAAAATTAACTTTTCAGAATCACTCCTCCCATGTAACTATCCTTCCAACATTAAACAATTATTTTTCAGTAAAAATTGAAAACCTACACAGAATAAGTGATGATTCTAAGAGGGCCAACATTTAATCTGACATTTTCCCTTCCAGTATAGAACCTACATTTTATAATAGAAAACCTTGGACTCGCCAGTGTTAGCTGCTGGAATGAGGTGTTTGTCCAGTACATCCAGAATGTCACAACAGATTAACTTTAGTTCAGTCTCAACCTGAAATAAAGGTCAAAACTTGATTAAGTCCAAGAAATTATAAATTATAACACATTCTACCTCCGGTTTTAAAAGAGCTATATTAAACAGAATATACACGCATCTTCAAAGCCCCTTCCCCTTCTTGATACAAAAAGCAGAGAACCGCTTTTTCCAGGTTATAGAAATTACTTCTATGTACTATTAATCAAGTGCTTTTTTAAAAAATGAACTCGGGTGTGTGTGAGGGGTCAAAAATGAACACTTAGTTCAGGTACAGAAGAGTAACACTGATTACTAATAAATGCTGCACATTTATATTAATTAACTTCTCCAATGAGGTAGCAACTATTGTCTTTATTTAACATGGGGAAACAAAGATTGTAACATTTGCCTGAAGTTCACCTAAAGAACTTCAAGTACCCTGGCTGGTATAGTTCACTGAACTGAGCACAAGCCTGTGAACCAAAGGGTCAACAGTTCAATTCCCAGTCAGGGCACATGCCTGGGTTGCCGGCCAGGTCCCCTATAGGGGATGTGCAAGAGGCAAGCAACCACACACGGATGTTTCTTTCTCTTTCTTCTTCCCTTCTGCTTTCTCTAAAAATATATAAAATCTAAAAAAAAAATACTTAAAGAGACAGAGCTAGGATTTGAACAAAAGGCAGGGTGTATGCCTACCATCACAATTTATAACAACAAAATAAAAACCTGAAACTGAGGCAATCTGCTCACATTCCTAGCCACTATTATGCTCAATAGCCAATCACTTTAGTGGGAGACATTCATAGGCAGTTATGGCACCAAAAATCTATATACCAAAAAATATATATCACCTCTCAATTTGTTTACCATGCCAAAAAAGCACACCATCCTAAACACACCTACATGTCTTACTCCCCATTTTCTTTTAATTCTTGATGACATTGCTAACCTTTCCAAATTCTTCTCATGCCCTCTGTAACCTTTCCCCTTGTAAATAATTCTCCAGCTTTCTTCTCTCCCATATTCTCATCCTGAACCTAAGTAAAACTGTTTCCTGAATAATTCCCCTTCTAGTTTTTAAAGTAGTGACTGCTCTAGAAGGAATTTCTGAATGATCTTAGGTCCTCACTGACTTGGTATGATTGCTCTCCTATTACTCCAAATCCTTCCTCCTTGAGGTTTACACTTTCAGTTCTGATTTCTCAATTACTGTAATCAACAGCTGTAATCAACAGAATCTGTAGCTCTTTCATCCACATTCACTGAGGATTGGTAGCCTACCTCTCCAATTCCTACTGTCACACCAAACTATTATCACCCATGTTCTTTTGAACATAGTTCTTGATCTCAAATCCATGACCTTCACTTGTCAATACCACTCCCTGTGGCTGCTCTCTCCCAGACATCTTAAATTCTAGCATTTCACTACTGGACTTCTAACTTCCTTTTTCAGTTCCTTTACTCCCTGTTATTCATACTAGGGACATATCATGACATCCAGCCTCGTGACTCTTTCACCACTTCCCAATTTACCAAGCCTCCTTTCTGCTTCCTGCTTCCTTTCCTACTTAGTCCAAATCCCCATCCCAGCACACAAGACTTCTCTTTCCACTTTCTCATTTCATCCCTCTAATGCACCAAACCTGTCTACTGACAATCCATACATATTCTTTATTCCAAAATACGTGAGGGTAAGTCACAATGACACCAGTTCACCTTCTTCGTGACCCCAGATACATTAATCACTCAGAGCCCTCAGTTTTCCCATCTATAAATTGAAATACCTACTTTTTATAGGGGATCGTTTAAAATTAACATATTTTGCTACACATAATGCGCTCCCATGTTTTTGTGCACATTATACATGGGATTATCATGTGCACCCTTATTTTTCCCCTCAAAAATTTGGCAAAAAAAAGTGTGCATTATACACAGCAAATATGGTAAAATATCTTATACCTTTATATATATCCCCTCTCATACACTCTCCGACCAGGGACCAAACTCACAAGCCAGGCACATGCTCTAACCAGGAATTGAACAGGAGACCTCTCACTTTGCAAGACGACATCCACACTGGTCAGAATTTTTAAAAGATTTTATTTACTTATTTTTAGAGAGGGGGAAGGGAGGGAAATGCCAGCGTGTGGTTCCCTCTTGTGTGCCCCCAACTTGGGACCTGTCCTACAACCCAGGAATGTTCCGAATGGGAATTGAATCAGCGACCCTTTGGTTTGCAGGCTGGCACTCAACCCCCTGATCAGGGCTAGAAATTTTTTATTTTTAGGTTCAATTTCTTAACAGCAGCACTGACATTTTGAGCTATATAATCCCATGTTGCAGGAGGTGATCCTATGCACAGCAGGATGTTTAGCAGCATCCCTGTCTCTATATGCCAATAGCACCCTCCAAATTGGAGTAACCAAAATGTCTCTAGACATTGCCAAATGTCCTTTGAGAAGCAAAATCACCCTCTAGTGGACAATCACTACATCAATGGCTATCAAACTTTTTTGATAAAAATTCACAATAAAAATAGTACTACATAAATGTATATACACACATATATAATATCTGAAACAATACCTTCATGAAATAATGTCCGGTGCCCTCTGATAGTCTTCTATTAAAAAACAATAACTACAGTGAGATCCATAAGGATAGTAACTATCTCATCTTTGCACCCAAAGCACCTAGAAAATTATATCATGCAGAAGAGGCACACAAATATTTGTTAAATTGCCCCAGCTGGTAATTTCAAGTCACTCTACAAAGTTACCACAGTAAAACAAAGATTAACGTAATTCCCTACTTGTATGGTGCTCAAAATTGAACACCACCCTCTATAGCTTACCAAAATTTTTTAAATTAATTAAAATAAAATAATCACTTCTGTCCAGAAATACTGTAGTGTATATTTCTGATCCAGATAAGCAAAAGATGACAGCCCATTAAAATGTAAAATGTGTATTACATATGCTTATAGTACATGGCTGTACTAGGCTATGATCTAAAATATCTAACACCTAAGACACCTTTCTTGAAAGATGTCTAGAATATAATAATCTCACCATTTGCCGATATTCCCGAATCATTTTTAGTTTGTCTTCTCCTCCTTTGTTTTCTTCTTTCTGTTCAATGCTGCTGATTATTCTCCAGGAAGCTCTTCTAGCTCCAATCACATTTTTATATGCAACGGATAGGAGGTTCCTTTCTTCAACTGTCAACTCCACATCCATACCTGCTACTTTCTTCATTGATTCCACCATTTCTGTAACAGAAAAGTAAAATGAGACCTTACAAAAGTTTTTGTAACACATCCCTTTCACAGTAGGTCTTTTTTCTGTCAAGCTAAAGTGAAACAAAATATTAAAATTTTAACATAAAAAATCCATTGCAATCATCAAAACTAATTTGAGTGAAAAACTAAAAGTATGTACAAGAAAATAAGAGCCTAGAACAAGAGACTGTTGTATGGTGTCACAACTTCTAACAGTACCTAGTATAGTATGGTTTGGAGGAATCTCTCATATTTTTTTTTAAAGATGGGGAAGGAAGGGAGAGAGAGAGAGGGAAAGAAACATCAATATGTGGGTGCCTCTCACGTAACCCCACTGGAAACCTGGCCTGCAACCCAGGCATGTGCCCTGAATGGGAATCGAACCAGCGTCCCTGTGCTCAAGCCACTGAGCTACCGGCCTGTGAACCAAAAGGTCACTGGTTTGGTTCCAGGTCAGGGCACATGCCTGGGTTGTGGGCCAGGTCCCCATTAGGGGATGCATGGGAGGCAGTCACACATTAATGTTTTTTCTCCCTCTTTCTCCTTCCCTTCCCCTCTCTAAAAATAAATAAACATTTTTTAAAAAATTAATTTATAGGCTCTAGCCCTGGCTGGTATGGCTCAGTGGATTGAGTGCCAGCCTGCAAGCCAAGGGGTCACTGGTTCGGTTCCCCAGCATGCAGTGTGTGCAAGGCTCCCACACATTTCTCCCTCCCTTCCCCTCTATTTAGAAATAAATAAAGTCTTTAAAAAATAATAGTAAAAATTTACAGGATCTCAAGTATATTTTCTTTCAAATAAATTATTTTTAAATATAGTAAATTATATTTCCCAAATAACGGTCATAGAAGGAAGGGGAATGCAGTCACATACCAAAAGTTTTGAATGTTCCCTTCCTTCCTCCTTTAAGGGCACTGTCCATATTCATGAATTCATTCCTGGGCAAAACTTTTGATTTGATGGTTCCTACTTATTACCACTAGGTGGCGAGCAAAGAAAGGGGCCCAGATAATCTTGCAAGATCCCAAGCACAGGAATAAATAGGTAATGCAATGCATGGTGAATGCAAAAAACTAGAAACAGCTCAATAAACACTAACTAAATAAACATATTAAAGAAAAGTACGCTTTTAGGAAAAAAAACAAAATGCTGTATTACCATGTGGTCTTTGGAAAAACAATTTGGTAGTTTTCTTACACAGTTCAACAAAGGAAGAGCTAACTTGGCAATCCCACTCCTACGTATTACCCAGGACAGAAAACTTATCTTCACAAAGACGCTTACACATATGGTTCACAGTAACTTTATTCACAATAGCCAAAAAATGAAAACAACCCAAATGTTCATCTATATGATGAACTACTACTCAAGTCAAAGAATAATCTGATACTCAAAAGTAAAAACCTGGATGAATTTCAAAAACATCGTACCAAGTGAAAAAAGACAAACCAAAAAACAGTATAATTCCACTTAAATTGTATTATAGAAAATACACAACTATAAAAACAGAAAGCAAAATAACTGGTTAGCAGGGTATGGGGATAAAGTGAGGGGCTTGTGTGCAAAGGAGTACAAGAGAAACTTGGGGAGAAGGGATAGAATTAAATGCTCAGCTGTGGTGGTTACGCACTTAAATACATTTATTAGCCCTGGCTGGTGTGGCTCAGTGGAATGAGTGCCAGCCTGACAACCAAAGGGTCACTGACTGGTTCAATCCTCAGTCAGAGTACATGCCTGGGTTGTGGGCCAGGTCCCCAGTTAGGGGAGCACAAGAGGAAACCACAAATTGACATTTCACTACCTCTCTTTCTCCCTTCCTTCCCCATCTCTAAAAATAAATAAAATCTTTAAAGAAATACATTTATTAAAATTATTAAATTGTATATTTATATTTAAAAGTAGTATATTTTATTATATATAAAATATACCTCAATAAAGCTAATTTTTAAAAATGTAGTTCTTGGCCTGGCTGGCGTAGCTCAGTGGATTGAGTGCGGGCTGGGAACCAAAGTGTCCCAGGTTCGATTCCCAGCCAGGGCACATGCCTAGGTTGCAGGCCATAACCCCCAGCAACCACACATTGATGTTTCTCTCTCTCTCTCTCTCCCTCCCTTCTCTCTCTAAAAATAAATAAATAAAATATTTTTTTTAAAAAAATGTAGTTCTGAAGGTTAGGGGGTATGGTAATAAGATCCTTAATTTGTAAGAGACTGCAGGCATTCATTTAAAACATCCCATTTTTTCCCCCTGGCTGGTGTGGCTCAGTTGGTTGGAGCATCATCCCGTAACCTAGAGGTTGCGGGTTCAATTCCCAGTCAGGGCACATGCCTGGGTTGCGGATTTGGTCCCCAGTCCGGGCGAGTACAGGAGGCAACCAATCAATGCTTCTCTTTCACATCGATGTTTCTCTCTTCCTCTCTCTCTAAAAAGCAATGAAAAAATGTCCTTGGGTGAGATAAAAATAAAACATCCAATATTTTAAAGCCCTAGTCACAAAAAAAGACTAAATTTAGGGGCAGTAAAGTAAAAGGGTATGATTTCAACCCCAATTCTATATATTAGTTTATTCTCAAAAACTAACAAAACATACCTCAGAAATGAAACTCAATAGATACAGAGAAACTGACAGTTGCCAGATGGGAGGGTATTTGGAGACTGGGTGAAGAAGGGGAAGGGACTAAGAAGTACAAATTACCAATTACAAAACAGTCACAAGGATGTAAAGTGCAACACAGGGAATAATCAATAGCACTGTAATAACTATATATGGTGCCAGGAGAATGATGGTTCTAGACTTATGAGGGATAACTTTTTAAGTTTTTAAAACGTCTAACCACTATGCTGTACACATAAAACTGAGTGTAAATTGTAATTGAAATTTTTTTATATTTTTAAAACTGAAACTGTAATTCACTTTTCTAAATTGTTCCCCAAAAAGCAATTATTCCCAACAAAAAAAAAACCCTAGCTACACCAAAAACATGAATTCTTTAAAATTTGTATGGATTTGCAATATTATATATGTAAAAACTATACATAAATATCTAAGACCACCAAAAAAATTAATGCTATGTCCTTGGGTATTGTTCCAGGTGGTTTAGATTTTCTTCACAGTTTTATGCTTTGAAATTTTTGAACAATGAGCACTCAATGTTTTTACAATGTGACGGGGAAAATACATTTAAAATTACTCAGTGATATTCTCCTCTCCTAGATTCAATTAGGTATATAATCCCCTGCATTTAGAGAGCCACAAAACAATGCCCTAAAGACTCGGGTATAACTACAAAAACAGCAGCTATCCACTTTTATTATATAACAGCTTTACTAATCTACAATTCGCATATACAATTCACCCATTTAAAATGTACAATTCTACGGATTTTAATATAGTCACAGAATTGTGCAACAATTACCACAATCAAAGAACATTTTCATCACTTAATAAGGAAAACCTCCAGCTCTTTCTAACAAGCACCAAGTCATCAGCATCTCTCAGGACAACAGGAAGAAGACCAAGAGAAAGCCCTACCTCAAGAAGTGGAAGTATGAGGTGGGGCACCCTGCTGTTGCTAACACTAACATTGCCCCCACCCCAATCTTGGAGGCAGTAAGTACAGTGCCTTGAGTGGCTGGATGTAGCTAACTTCTGGGGTTCCAAGTGTTGTATGCACAAAGCAAGGATTACTGGAGCATCCACAACAAACTGGTGCTCACCAGGACAAGACCCTAGTCAAGAATTGCATCATGCTCACTGACAACTCTGAGTCCCACTATGCACTGCCACTGAGCATCACAAAGGGGACCAGGCTGACTCCTGAAGAACAGATTTTATACAAAACAAACAAACAATTTTTCCCCAGCCCTGGCTGGTGTGACTCAGTGGACTGACAGCCAGCCTGTGAACCAAAGGGTCACTGGTTCAATTCCCAGTCAGGGCACATGCCTGGGTTGCAGACCAGGTCCCCAGAGGGGGCCATGTAAGAGGCAACCACACATTGATGTTTCTCTCCCTCTCTTTCTCCCTCCCTTCCTCTCTCTCTAAAAACAAACAAATAAAACTTCCCAGAAGAAATATGAAAGGGAAAAAAATGCCAAAATTAGCAGGGCAACATTCCTGTATACACTGCTTCAAGACCAGGCCAATGTGGCTGAACATATGGTTATGTGCTAGAAGGCAAGGAGCTGGAATTCTGAGAAAAATCAAGGCCCAGAAAGGCAAATAAAAAATACATCCCTCTCCCTCCTATCTTAGCTCATGTAATAAAGGTGTTTATTGAAGCAAGTGAGGGAGGGAAGCTGATGCCCATTAAGACTCACTGCCTAGTTACCCCCAATTCCTTCAGCCACCAAATTACTTTCTGTCTCTATAGATTTACCCACTCTACATATTTCATATAAACTGACCCACATAATATATTGTCTCTTATGACTGGCTTCTTTTACCTAGCATGTTTGAAGTGTCATCCATAATGCAGCACCTGTCAACACACATTATATGGATATGCATTTTACTTATCTATTCATCATTTAATGGACATTTGAATGAATTTCCAGTATTTTTTGGCTATTATAAATAATGCTGCTATGAACATTGATATAAATATGCTTTTGAGTCTCCTGAACAAATACACCTAGAACTGGAACTGCAGGGTCATATGGTAACTTTTTGAGGAACTGCCAAACTTTTTAACAGGGACTGCATCATTTTTACATTACCACCAGCAATCTAAGAGGATTCTAATTTGCCCATACTCAATCAACACTTCTTAAGTTTCCATTTTTTAAATCATTCAAGTGGGTGTGAATCAGTAGCTCATGATCCTGATTTGCATTTCCTTGATGGCTAATGACGGTAAGCATCTTTTCATGTTTTTACCGGCCATTTGTGTATGTCCTCTGAATAATATTCACATGCTTTGCCAATTTTTAAATTGAATTATTTGCCTTCTCATTACTGGAGTTGTAGGAATTACTTACTTTTAAACCCCCAACTTCTCACCCCTCATCTTCAGGAATTTCTCCATTCCTGAAGGTAGTATATTAAGGAATAGTATCATGAGTCAGAAGAAAAGGCCTGCCTTCTACTCCTAAAAGTTCTATCATCAGTAATTTGTACCAATGACTATAACAAAGCTATCACAACACTGGCATTGCCCTTATCTTTGTAACACCAGCAACATAAACAATCTGAACTGCAGCATACCCCCAAAAGTTGATTTACACAAAAGTCTAAACTGACCACATTCTCAAAAACCTCCATTAGCAAAGGATTAACACCAATTATATTCACATAAATTTCACAACTCAACTAGTATTTCATGAAATGATCATAGTGGCAACTGCATTTCATAAATTGATCAAAGAATTTCTGAGATGGAGAAGACTGTCAAACCTGTTTGAAGCAGGTATGTTCATAACTTATGAACAAGTGAACTGTGAATCATGGTCAAACCACTACTTGTGGATGAACAGGAAGTTAGGTACATTAAGTCTGGGCTGTGTAGTAGCTGACAAAATTAATGTGTCTCAGCCCTAGCTGGGTAGCTCAGTTGGTTGGAGTGTCCTCTCAATATGAACCAGGTTGCAGGTTCAATCCCCAGTCAGGGAAAATACAAGAATCAACCAATGAATGCATAAATAAGTGGAACAACAAATCAATGCTTCTCTCTCTCAAACCTATAAATTAAAATAAAAACTTTTAAAAAAGAATTATCATGCCACCCTGGCTGGTGTGGTTTAAAGGACTGAGTGCTGGCCTGCAAACCAAAAGATTGTCCATTCAATTCCCAGCCAGGGCACATGCCTGGGTTGCGGCCCAGGTCCCAAGTTGAGGGCGTGTGAAAGGCAATCACACACTGATGTTTCTCTCTTTTTCTCCCTCCCCTTCCCCCTCTCTAAAAATAAAATTTTAAAACAGAATTAATGTGCCTTGCACCAAAGCATACTGGGTTATAACCATAATTTCTCTCAACATCAGAAAAAAACGTTTGGCAGTTGTTAAAACACATAAAACTGAAGCTAAAAGTAACTTGCCTGAAGTCACACTAACCAGAACTCAAACCCAGACAATTCAACTTAAGTGCCAGAGGTCTTAACCACACTCAGCTAATTTTCCTAAGTAAAATGTTCAGAGAAACAGATTTTTTTTACAGATTTTATTTATTTTTAGAAAAGGGAAAGAAGGAAGAAAGATAGGGAGAAACATCAATGTGTGGTTGCCTCTCACGCACTACCTACTGAAGACTGGACCAGGAACCCAGGCATGTGCCCTGACTGGGAATCGAACCAGCAACCCTTTGGTTCTCAGGCCGGCACTCAATTCACTGAGCCACACCAGCCAGGGCAGAAACAAATTCTTATGTCCAAGAACACTGAAGGTAATCACCCCATGGTAAGAAAAGGGCCTTAGCATCACACACTGCCCTAAAAAGTTTCAGTCACTTGAGGTTCTGTAGAGATCTTGGCTTTATGTAAAAGTATCAATCAGCTGATCAATGACGACCTTTTTCTTCTTTGTCTAGGAAAGAATTCACAGCTCCAGATCAAACTCAAACACCTTACTCTGTGCATGTGTTCCCATCAAATATTATCTTCCTAAAAAGGCATTAACTGTGTCCTCGTATTTCCAGGAGAGCACAGTATTTAATACCACAAATGGCACACACTTGATTAAAGAATGAATAGGGTGCCCTGTCTAGTGTGGCTCAGTGGATTGAGCACAAGCATGCCAACCAAAAGGCTGCTGGTTCAATTGTGAGGTCAGGGCACAGGCCAGGTCCCCAGCTGGGGATATGCAAGAGGCAACAGAGCAATGTGTCTCTCCCACTCTTTCCTTCCCTCTTAAAATAAATTAAAAAAAAAAAAAAAAAAAAAAAAAAACAAGGGTAAAACAAACTACTATCAAATAGATTGAGAAATATATTCTGGTGGGCTTGACTGAACATGTCCTAGATGAACAAAACCTGTTCAAGCATCACCTCTAGATAGAACCAGAGATTCTATAGTCCTTTCCCAGCAATTTCAATAGGCCCTTCTGCTGCAGCCAGTTTTATTTGGTAGAAAATTTTGTTATATCTGCCCTAAAGAACTCTTGAGACCCAAAGAACCATCTTGAAGGTCTGAGCTCTGTTCATTAAATATATAAAGGGAATTTAGTATAGGTGTCCTATGTCATCACACTTGAACAAAATGCCTATACATTAACATCCCCAACTAACAAGACTATGGCATCTAGACTTAAAATATGAAGTGCCTAGTATTATATAATCTGATCTGGAATCCTGTAAATGAAATGACTTAAAGGAGAACGTAACACAACCTCATAATAGTACAAGAGTCAAGGCATTTGTGGATATTCTGACAATCTAGTATACTGCAGTCTAATTAATCTGCTATGTGTTATCAATAAACAGCAGGCAGCAAAGTGTAAGGTTATAAATTGTCTTATATATAAAAAAAGTATCTGCTTGGTATAAAAAAGAATGGGGACAGGGCAAGCCCATCAAAGCAATCTATACAAAGGATAGAAAAGTGCCACTTTATATAATAACCAGATTTGATTCCCAATTAAGAGCTCCCACAGCAAAATAGTTAAAAAAAAAAACAAGCTCCTTCCTTTTTCCATTTAAAACACTACAATGACCTACCACCTCACACCCATTAAGATGGCTACTCTAAAATAGAAAATATGCTGGCGAGGATGTGGAGAAAATTGACCCTGTGCCCTGTTGATGGGCATGCAAAATGGGACAGTTGCTGTGAAAAAACCAGTATTACCATATGACCCAGCAATATACTCTTCTAAAGAAGGAAGGAAGGGAGGGAGGGAGGGAAGGAGGACTTTTTGAGGAACTGCCAAACTTTTTAACAGGGGCTACACCATTTCTACATTACCACCAACAATCTAGGATGATTCCAATTTCCCCATAATCTCACCAACACTTGTTAAGTTTCCTTTGTACACTCATGTTTATAGCAGCTATTATTCATAATAGCTAAAAGGTGGAAACAATCCAAGTGTCCACCGATGGACAGATGTATAAGGAAGACAAAAACACACAATGGAATATTACTCAGCCTTAAAAAGGAGAAAATTCTGCAATATGCTACAACATGAAGTACCCTTGAGGACATTATGCTAAGTAAAAGAAGATAGTCACAAAAGACAAAATACTGTACAATTCCACTTACATGAGGTGTTTAAATTAGTTAAAGTCATAAGACAGAAATTATAATGGTAGTTGCCAGGGGATGAGGGGAGAAGAGAATGCAGAGTTGTTTTATGGGTGTAGCTTCAGATTTACAAGATGAAAAGACTTATGGAGATAAGATAGTGGTGATGGCTACACAAAAATGTGAATGCATTTAATACCACTAAACTGTACACTTACAAATGGTTAAGAGAATAAATTATGTGTATTGTAACATAATTTTTAAAAAGCTCTGATGAACTACGTAGCTCTGAAGTCCCCCTTTCTCAGTGAAAAACAATCCAGATGACAGACATAATGACAATGGAATCTTCAGTTGACTGGAGACTGTTGAAACTCCTCCAAAGACCCACATGAGAAGAAACTTAAGACAATAAATTTATTTCTGGCTTGCATGAAAGCAAGTGTCCCAAATCACCATGTCAATGGAAAGAATGCAAAATTATTTTAGGGGTAACACAACACTATCATGAGAAAAAGTTGGGGGGGGGGGGGGAGCAAGGGTACTCTGCAAATCATAAAACTAAAACTCTCTATAAAATTCACCTTGTAGCCCTGGCTGGCGTAGCTTAGTGGATTGAGCGCGGGCTGCGAACCAAAGTGTCGCAGGTTCGATTCCCAGCCAGGGTACATGCCTGGGTTGCAGGCCATAACCCCCAGCAACCACACATTGATGTTTCTCTCTATCTATCTCCCTCCCTTCCCTCTCTAAAAATAACTA
Organism: Phyllostomus discolor; assembly: GCF_004126475.2. Lineage (NCBI taxonomy): Eukaryota > Metazoa > Chordata > Mammalia > Chiroptera > Phyllostomidae > Phyllostomus > Phyllostomus discolor. The sequence continues at coordinate 76,842,564 of NC_040910.2, read as the reverse complement.
AATAAAATAATTTTAAAAAATTCACCTTGTAATTATAAAATTCACTTCAGTAAAAATATCTACAGTGTCACCAGTAATAGTTTTTTCTTAAATTTACAGACACTTAAAAAAAATCTCTAGACGAATTATTAGTTATCAGGCATGGATGTTTGAAACTGGCAGTTTGGAATCTTATCAGAATATATTTTATATGCATACATCTGAACTGACATATAGAGAAATCTTTACTCCCTGAGATAAATGTAATAGTATTAAAAGAGAATACTTCTTCAAAAGAGGAAGATCTGTTAAATTAAAAAATGGCAGAATAAGAACTATACTTTTCAATAAAATGCTGCCATCTTTCTCTCACATTTAGTTTTCTTTTATCCCTTGATGATTACCTCATAAACATTTCACAAAATAACTAAAAAGAAGGATAAATACAATAAAGAGAAAAGATTCACCATCACAGAGAGCCATTCTGCACTAAAAGAGAACTGCCAGGATAAGAGAACATATTGAAGCCATTTTCCCAGGTGCTGAGGAAAACAGTATTTTATCCTTTGATGATAAAGGCAAGATAAACTTAGGAAGGGAGTGTCAATAGTTTAGACTTCGGGAATGTTGCCATTTTATGATTATCAGAGAAACTGTTAATACTGAGAGGTAGGATCCCTGTATAAAAGATGAATGACTCTTGGCATGCCCTCCACTTGTATCTCCTTTTGAAGTGATTTTCCTTTCTCCTAAACTCTAAGGGTCTCCAGAATACTTGCAACCAGGGGGGCAATGGGCAGCAGTAGCTCATCCCAGGCTAACCCCCTGATTGTGTCTCCAAGGTCCCCTTTCCTCTGACGTCCCAGGGAACTGACATCAGCCCTGCCTTGGCTCACTTCTTTCCTATAACGTTTCTAGAAAGCCAAAGCAGCCCCATCTATACTCTCGACTGTTACTGCTTCTATAACTCAAAATAAAAATAAGATGAATGGCTCTTGCACCCTATGTAGTAAAAGCGTGTGTGTCTTCTGGGCTAAAAGGGAAAAAGAGAAGTACAGCAGCAAAGGAAACCCTGATGTCTGCATTTGGAGGATGAAGGATGGGGGAGGGGTCCCAATAAAAAACTGAAACCCAGACCTGTGCTCCAGCAACAGTACTGAGAGAATAGCTGTATCAAAGACCAAAGGGAGAACAAGCAGACCTGAGATAAAAGAGCTCAGGATGGACAAAGAACTTAAAGTGATAAATGTCTCCCTTAAAATCTGAATACTTAGTTTTCAAGAGATGTCCTTTAGGCATTAACAATTGAAAAGGATCTCTGCCAGAAAATTAAGTAGGTACAGAAGGCGAAAGTGTTATGATTCATTCATACTCTAAAGCATGCCATGAAAGCAAAATGTCCTTCATATGGCATGCACATATTTAACATACCAGCCAGAAAATTATTTTATTCATCTTTAGAAAAGCTTGTAATTTTGAAACAACTCTATCTCCCTGAAGAGTATGAAAAGCAGAGAAGCCTGGATATAATCTACTTAACATCTCAAAACTGAAAGCACAAAAGAGACAGTAAACATTTTTTTAAACCTTTTCTAAAGGATCAATAGCGGAGGCCCTGGCTAGTGTGGCTCAATGGATTGCATACAGCCCTGCAAACCAAAGCGTCACTGGTTTGATTCCCAGTCAGGGCACATGCCTGGGTTGCAGGCCAGGTCCCCAGTGGAGGGGGTACGTGAGAAGCAACCACACATGGATGTTTCTCTCCCTCTTTCTCCCTCACTTCCCCTCTCTAAAAATAAATAAAACATTTTTAAAAGAAAAAAGGATCAAGAGTTGTGAACCACAGTTCTATGCCCGTGGTAACTATGCCCAAAGGATAGAGAAAGTGGGCATGGAAATCATATAGCCACCCAAATCTCAGAGGGTTGACACAACTAAGGTTTCTTTTTCACTCAAATGTCTAAGTGAGGGTCTTCCATTATGGAGTTGTACCTTTGGATATTTGAAGCTTCCCTCGTCAAAAAAGCAAGGAGAAAAAAGCCTTAGCTGGATAGCTCAGTTTATTAAAGCATCATCCCACTATGACAAGGTTGTGGGTTTAATACCCAGTCAGGACACATACAAAAATCACCCAATGAATACATAAGTGTTTCTCTTTCTCTCTAAAATCATTTTTTAAAAAAAGAAAAACCAAAAAATTTAAAAATTAAAAAAAAAAAGCAAGGAAAGAAACATAAGAATCAGGGATGGGTTTTTCACTGCCTCTACAGTTACACCCACACAAGGTGGGCAAAAACAGGCTTGTTTGTTAAATTACCAGTCATCATTACCTGGAAGATAAAAGTTACTAAGGATACAAAATAATAAGATCAATAACACCATATAATAATTAAGTAATAAAAGAATAGACTTTTGTGTGCCCACACTGTAAACCTACTTTTGCCAATGCCTGCTTAATTTCTGCTCACACTTCACTAGCCCAAAGACAACCCTGATGCCTAAATAGAAGTTATTGGGTGAAAAACAGCAAGAACACTATAGTGTCTCAACATATTACACACACACACACGAAACCACACTTTAAAAAAGGACTGTCAAGTAAAGTCAGACATTATTTAAAAGAGTAGAGATACCTATAGAAACTATGGTTAAATAATGCATAGCACAATTTTTGTCTATGGTTAATGGCATCAAGCAACAACTTCAAATGTCCCAAGTTAAATTGCTTTTATTGTTGTATTTGATTAAAAATATGGAAGGGTTTTTTTGGGGGGTGGGGAGGAATTCCAAGATACCACCCTAGCTGGGTAGCTCAGTTGGTTAGTGTCATCTCCATACCCTAAGGTTCAGGTTCCATCCCTGGTCCAGGCACATACAAGAATCAACCACTAAACACATTAACTAAGTGAAACAACAAACTGATCGATCGGTTTGTCTGTCTGTCTCTAATCAATGAATAAAAATTTTAAAGCCTTATCCGCTATGGCTCAGTTGGTTGGAGTGTCCTTCTGTGAATCAAAAGATCACAGGTTCAATTTCCTGGTCAGGCACATGCCCAGGTTGAGGGTTTGTCCCCGCCACAGTGTGTCCCCAGTCAGGGTGTGTAGTAGTACAGACAACAAATCGGAGACAATGAATCAATGTTTCTCTCCTTCTCTGCCCCCTCCCTCCCCCCTTCAATAAAATCAGTAAGCATGTCCTCCAGCAAGTATAAAAAAAAATTCCCAAGGTACTAAATCTAAGAGGAATTTATACCATACAGATCTTGACTTAGAATAGTCAAAAAATGTTTGACTAGATTTACACAACAGAAGCAGTCTTCACATGGATACTTCTGATCTCATGAAACCATTAAGGGCATTTCTCTCTCTCTTTTTTTTAAGATTTTTTTTAATTTCTTTATTCTTAGAGAGACGAGGAGGGAGGGAGAAAGAGAGGAAAATCAATGCCTCTTACATGGCCCCACTGGGGACCTGGCCCACAACCAAGGCATGTGCCCTGACTGGGAGTTGAACCAGCAACTCTTTGGTTCGCAGCCCACACTCAATCCACTGACCCATACCAGCCAGGGCAAGGGCATTTCGGAGAATGTTCTGTATGTCAATATCCAGATGTCATGTTGCTTTCAAAGGACCTGGCAGACTTAACCTCTGAGGAATGAGTGAAATTACCAGCTAAGCAAATTTGGAAAATCACTAAACATTGTCAATTCACACACAACTCAGTGACAATCAACATTCCGATTTCTAAAAGTTCAAAATACCTTGGTAGTAAAGACTCTGTTGTTAACATTTAGGAATATATAGATAGCAATTAAATTTCTCTCTAAGAAAATACTTTCTCTATCATACTAACAAATACTCTACTGGAGATACCACTTTTGTACCATAAAGCATGGAAAAGAAATTTGACTTGAACAATTTTAAGGGCAAATATTATCAGTTATCCATAAAAGAAATTCAGTTAAGCGTGGGCAGTCTCGAGCAGCCACTTCCAAATCTTTGAAATCATTATTTTTCTCCTCCTCTGTGGCCACAGAACCCTTTCCTGGCAGCACTCTCATTCCCACTACTCTTGTGTTCCTACCTTAGGGGAAACAACTATTTCCTGTAAGTCAAAGCTTCCTGGAGGCACCGCTTCCATCCCTACCCAGCAAAAAAAAAATAAAGAAATTCAGTTAAGATCCCTATGGAACATGATTTCTGACAGAGCTACAACCTAATGAATCCATCAACTAAGCTGGTTACAAAACATTCTCAGCTAAACTGACTGGTCTTGGTGGTTAAACATTAAATCCCTGACAAACATAAGAATTTTAGTTTTATCATACACAATTCAGCTGTTTTATGTCTGCTCAAAGTTTGTGATACCATCATCACTTCAAAAGGCTATTTGCACTTTTGTGGGTATGCTTCCAAATCTCTTAAGAGCTCTATGGGAAGCTAAAACAAGATTTGTGCATTACTCAAAATTCTAATTCAACTATTAAATTATTTACTTTAATTCCAATAGTAACTACTGTGGAAAGGATCTAGGGATGCAATAAAAGCCTGAGGTTTGCAGCTTTAAGAGAAATGCATCACTTATATTTTTATGGAAATAAAATGCCATAGCAGTAATCACTAGCTACTTTTAAGTAAAACCAGCAAAATGTTATGATATATATCTTAAGAGTTACATTTAAAATTAAGTTAAAAGGGAATAGTTTGAAGTAAACAGTTTGGCAAGATTGGAAGCCACTCCTGGGATTTTTTAAGCAAAGTTTTTAATGGCTTAAAGTGAACAAGATTAATAAACTGACATCTAAGTACATTTTGTGTTGAGTACTATGAAACAAACAGGATGCTGAAATAAAAGAGGTCTGGGAAGCCTCTCTAGAGGGGTTTTCTATTCTATAACACTTCTGCTATTCTTGTCATATCTACCTAACATTTGTACTCTTCTTAGACCAAGAGACACACACATACACTTTGGAAAACATAGCATGGTAGAAAAACACCAGCTTTATAAGCCAAAAATATTCAGATGAGATTTTCATTCCAGCTTATGTGTTTAATTACATGCTATTTGTCACTTAACCTTCATGAGCTTGTTTCCTCACTTACAACTTGGGAGATACCTCTCAGTTATGAAAGTTCAAATGAGATCACATAGTAAATTCTCTAGCACATAATAGGAAGTCAGTAATGTGTTAAAAGTATCTCTTTGCTTGTCTATCTCTGACAATTAAAAACACATGCACAAAGAAATTCAAAAAGATGTAGGACAGTTTTCCCTGATAGCTACAGCCCATAATGCCCTCAGTTCTCTAAAATTCCTTATCACAGAATTTGGTAAGGATAATTCTTATTTTAAACCACAGTTCTCCTTAAGTCTTCAAATTCCTCTATAGTAGTTATTGTCATAAATTATCATTCAGAAAGGGAAACTCACTCAAGACATACTAAATAAATACCTGTTGATTAAAAAGTCCAAGAATTGACTTGTAAGAGAAATCCTTAGGAATGTTTCTGAAAATGAAGGAATTCCTAAACTTATCAACTCATCAAAATAGAATATAAAAATACAGAGGTAAATACAAGGAAAAGTGGCAGAAGTCAACAAGCTACACACTAAGAAATCAATGAGGACCCTGGCTGATGTGGATCAATGGACTGAGCACGAACCCTAAGGTCCCTACAGTTTGATTCCCAGGGCACATGCCTGGGTTGCAGGCTAGGTCCCCAGCAGGGGGTGCACAAGAGGCAGCCACACATTGATGTTTCCACTCCCTCTCCTTCCCTTCCCCTCTCTCTAAAAATAAATAAAATTCTTAAAGAAAAAACAACAACAACCAAGAGTGGGGAAAAACTGTACACATTTTAACTGGTTTAAAATTTTTAAATACCTGAGTCTTTGCAGCTAAAAGTTACCTACTATACATTCCTAAGTTGGTAGTACTATAAAAGAGAACAATGGGAGCACACAAGCCAAACCTTTAGGTTCACTTACTTTGACCAGAAATATTCCACTTCTCAGAATCTCTCCTAAGCAACCCAAATTACAGAAAAATTATATTTTGGATATAATTTCATTGCAGTATTACTACGAATATTCTAGCCAACAACTCTTTTATAGCTTAATATGTTATATAGCCAATAAAAATATTTACAGTCCATGACCAGAAAGCCCATAATATAAAACTAAGCAAAATCAAAGATGTATATACAACAAAGTAGTAAGACAAAAAACTTTTGCACAGAAAATACCTGATACTAGAAGTTTTCTTCCCACCTTTGACTCCTCAAATTTTCCATGAGTATGTACAATGTATATATATACAATATGTTTATATTGAAAATACAGAAGATATGCAGTACTGAATACTAGAGCTGGAAAATATCCAAGCTGCTCAAGCCATATTTTAATAACTACAGCTATTTTTAGTAATACTTGTCCTCCTAAATTCTTCTGTGCTTTACAAGTGTCAGTAAATTTTAAAAATCAGTTTCAGATTTTTTTAAGCTTAAAAATCCAAATAATGTCAAACAGAAATAAAAGTATATTTTAATACTTTAAATCACATCTTGCTTAGTGAAGTAAGTCAACCTGGTCTACCCCCAACTTAACCTCTAAAGAAAGAACAAACCAGTATCCCTTCCACCATGAGGGGAACACAACAAACAAGCACCATCTATTATCCAGGAAGTGGATCCTAACCAACCACACCACACCAAATCTGCTGGCACCATGATCTTGAACTTCCAGCTTCCTGAACTGTGAGAAATTAAATTTCTTTTTTTTTTTTTTTTTTTTTTTTTTTTTTTTTTTTTAAAGATTTTATTTATTTACTTTTAGAGAGGGAAGGGAGGGAGAGAGAGAGAGGGAGAGGGAGAGGGAGAGAAACATCAATGTGCGGTTGCTGGGGGTTATGGCCTGCAACCCAGGCATGTACCCTGGCTGGGAATCGAACCTGGGACACTTTGGTTCCCAGCCCGCACTCAATCCACTGAGCTACGCCAGCCAGGGAGAAATTAAATTTCTATTGTTTATAAGCTACCCAGTCGGTGATATTTTGTTGGGGCAACCTGAATGGACTAAGACCAAGACCTTATACACTGTAAAAATGTAAGCTGTTTTAGAAAAATTGTTCCTCAAAAGTTTAAACAGAGTTACCATATCCAATCTCATGCACAATACCTAAGAGAAATGAAAACATTTGCCCCCCACCCACCCACACAAAAAGAGCAAACCAGTCTCCTAATCTGTCTTCAAAATCATGCAGAAGTGATGAAATAAACTGCTAAACAGAATACTGCTAGTGTTCCAAAATTTTTAGCTTTTAGAAATGGAGAAAATGAAACTGGGAAATCATTAATGCAGTGTGATGAACAAGAATAAAAGATAAAAATGACTAAAGAAAGACTGACATTAGGATTCTGAAATGAGGCAAGGTAAAGATCAAAGTCATAAGATGCAGCAGGTTCTGAATGCAGAAAGGTATCATCCCCATGAGAATAAAAATGGGGGAACAGGAGGGAAATTTCCCTTCATTGAAACTAAGATTTCTCCTTAGAATTTAAGAAGATACTGTCAGGCAGCCAAATGTGTTTAGCTATAGTATAGAGGAAATAAGGTGTAAGTAAGGGGGGGGGAGGGTAAGTGACCTAAGATACTGCCATATGGGGGGGGAGAAAAAGAGTTCAAAGTCTAAATCTCTTTCCATTGTTTGTGTAGAATTAGGAAAAAAAAACAAAGTATCTGAAATTTTTGCTTTGGAACACCACAGGGAAAAAAAGGAACAGAAATAACCCTTATACAGTACAGGAGAAAAGTTAATACTATTTACTCTATGTTATTTATTTTACTTATTTCTTGAAGTCTTTCAACAGCTAAGAAACCCCAATCAATACTACAGCATTTTTACGGTAGTACATTTAAAAATTGTAGAGAAAAAAATGCTCACTCCACACAGAAAAATATTTTGTATCAATATTTTTTAAATTTTATTTTAATCATTGTTCAAGTAGTTTTCTCCCACTTACTCCCATTCCAGCCCACCCACCCAACCCTCCCCTCTTACCCCCCATTACCCCCCACCCCTAGTTTTTGTCCATGTGTCCTCCAAATTTGTTCCTGTAAACCCTACCCATCCCCCCCTGAAAAAAAATATGGAACGCTTCACGAATTTGCGTGTCATCCTTGCGCAGGGGCCATGCTAATCTTCTCTGTATCGTTCCAATTTTAGTATATGTGCTGCCGAAGCAAGCACTGTATCAATATTTTTTGAAAAAAAATCTATAAAAACAAAACCACAGCTGTTATAAGTGATATTTTCTAGTCAGAGTACACAATGTTTTGAAATTGCCATGGTAATCCTACCATAAACTTTTACTAATTAATTTATAATTTATTTTGATCAAAAAAAAATCACACAAATTCTTAAATAGGACACTTAACATTCTACAACACAAAAGTGCTCACAACAACCATTTCAAGGCCCTAGAAAATCCTTAAAAGACTAACCACCATAGATTAAGTAGTATTAATTGGTATCTTTCCATTAATCAGAACTTACTGTCCGGAGCTTATGCTAAACCTTTAGAATCACATTCCACAAAATCGGTTACTGTACAGGTATTCCCCGTTTTTTTTAAAGTTCATGTTATCATTTCCCCTTTTTACTTTTTAAATCCTCACCAAGGACATGTTTATTGATTTTAGAGAAAGAAGAAATGGAGGGAAGGGAAGAGAAACACCCAGTATGCACCCCAACTGAGGACTGAACCTACAACCCAGGTATGTGCCCAGACCAGGGATTCAATCCACAACTTTTTAGTGAAAAGGATGACATTCCAACCATTATCACCCGGCCAAGGCAACACCACTTCACTTTTAAGGAAGACTTACATTAAGCCCTCGCTGGTGTGGCTCAGTGGATTGAGCACAGGCCTGGGAATTGAAAAGTTGCTGGTTCGATTCCCAGTCAAGAGCACTTGCCTCAGTTGTGGGTCACGTTCCCAGTTGGGGGGGGGGGGTGCAAGAGGTACCAGATCAATGCATCTCTCACACATTGATGTTTCTCTCCCTCTTTCTCCCTTCCCCTTTCTCTAAAAGTAAATAAAAGTCTTTTTAAAAAAACCTCATAATGTAAAAAAGACTTACATTATTAGTACCTATCTTCACTAAATGAAAGAAATCGAAGGGGATTTTCACTTTTAGGAAAAAGGTGAAAAGCAAAGAACACTTAGCACTTGCCATTAACGAGGCAATACACACCCAGAGCAGGGAGAGTGGCACAGATAAGCTCTTTACTGTGACCTACACTCAGCATCAAACCACCATTAAGCTTTGAACCATTTTAACCATGTCTACGAACGTTCTTCACTTATTTTGTACTCCCTTAGCAAAATGTGTCCAAAGGTAATTGCTTCTTCACTTTAAGCCACAGGTGGCAAACACATGGCCCAGGGGTCAAATCCAGCCCTCCACCTTGTTTCTACCTGGCGGCAGTGCTAAGCTCTTGCTAACTGTTATATGGTCCCAAAATTATATTTGGCCCTTTGAAGGCAACCATGAAACTGATGAGGCCCTCCAGGTGAAAAAATGAGTTTGACACCCCTGTTTTAAGCCATTTCAGCTTACGAAAGGTTTCTTGGAATACTTCTTTCAGTTGAGGGGGGATCTTTACAGGTGTACTATATCATTCTTTTCTTAGTAACCTGGGACTGCTAACATACAAATATTTTAGTGCTGATTTACTTGAGTATTTTCATGCTATGGAACCTTTCACCCCAAATTCATAAACAGGTGTTAGTGTTTCTTGAATATTAACCTGGAATTAATATCAAAAGAACTACATATCAGCTCAACATGGCCAAAGTATAGATTATACTGCTTGGAAACAAATTTAAACAACCTTCACTTTCTGGATGTGCAAATTTCTAGCATAAGATTAAGAATTTTATTTTGAACATTGTCCATATTTACATAAGCATAGACTAAACTCATGGGAGAAAAACTTGCTAAGAAAAACTCAAAAAAAGGTAGGTTATCTTTTAATCTGAGTACAATAAATCAATAATGAAGACATTTACTTTATCATTCACATTGAATGAGAATTTCTCACAAGTAATAATGCTACCTGTCAAATACTCTTCTTTGCAGTTTACAAAACCTCCCTATTTCATGACAGCCCTATAAACAAGCAGGCAAAGCAAGCATCATTGATCCCCATTCTACAAACAAGAAAGTCAATTTATTTCAAGGCCTTTGCATCTTACAAAATGTGAGTCAGTTACTCTTATAGTGTAATGTGTCTCCTTTGAATGTTATATATAAATGAAAAGTTAAAACACTTTCATATTGCTTCAGCTAGAGAAAATCATGACCTCATCACAAATCAGGCCTACCAATGACACATCTGCCCAGTTACTGTGATGGATCACTGGAAGATGGGTAATAAAGTTGAGATTAAATTTTAAAAACGATAGGCCATGATCATGGTCATTTGTTTACTAAACTAGACAGGATTTGATGGTCTAAAAAGAACAGTCATAACAAAGTGTGGCTGACGGTATAAAAATGCTTCTGGGGAAAAGGTTCTGAGCTTAGGATAGACACTAAGACCTAAGTATTTTTTGTGGGGTTTTTTTCATTTTTATTTGTTGATTTAAGAGATAGAAACATCTATTTGTTGTTCCACTTATTAATGCATTCATTGTCTGACTGCTGTATGTGCCCTGAAGGGATCAAACCCACAACCTTGGTTTATGGGGACAAAATGCTCCTACCAACTGAGCTGCCCTGCCAGGGCTACCTAAGTCAAGTATTTTTAAACACAGATCTGTTCAAGGTAGACATACATAAAACCAACATACTTGGCTTTGCCACTATCACTCAGGACTACTTCATATGCCAGCAAGTTCTATTTTCAGCAAACTATCATACCCTTGGCTTTTCCAGTTCCCATTCGGAGGACTAGGAGGAGGAAACTTTGCCTCTAATTGGTCCTAAGTTCTGCCAAATGTTGACTTTATTTAAGAAAGAAAACCAATCTGAGGACTTCGATGTAAGATATCTCTGTGGTAGAAGGATGGACATAACTTAAACTTGTATCATGAATCTCTAAACAAAACAACTAGTAGTAACAAATGGCCTTAAAATAAATTGACTACAGAGGCAAATTTGCTCCTCAGGACAATCCCAGTTTATACATACAGCACTATTATAAGTTGGTACTCCTTCATTTCAAGGTATCCAGATTTGGATGACAAATCATGACCCTTTTATTTATGGCTCTTGTTATTATTGGGTTGGCCAAAAAGTTCATTTGGTTTTTTCCATAAGATGGATCTAATAGCACTTAGTTATCTTTAACGTGTTCATCTGAAACTATTATATTGTGACAACTGTCATACCAGCATACATTTTTTAAAAATTTATCAAAATTGTCACCCTGGCTGGCGTAGCTCAGTGGATTGAGCGTGGGCTGGGAACCAAAGTATCCCAGGTTCGATTCCCAGCCAGGGTACATGCCTGGCTTGCAGGCCATAACCTCCAGCAACCTCACATTGATGTTTCTCTCTCTCCTTCTCTATCTCCCTTCCTTCCCTCTCTCTAAAAAAAATAAATAAAATCTTAAAAAAAATTATCAAAATTGGTGAATTGTTGTATAGCCATTTTAATTTTGAAAATAAAAGAAAATACACATTTTCCATATATTATGCTTTATTATTTCAAGAAAGGTAAAAACACGTATGAAACACACACACACACAAAAAAGACACGCAGTATGTGAAGAAGGTGCTGTGACTGATGGAACGTGTCAAGAGTGGTTTGCGAAGTTTGGTGCCGGAGATTTCTCACTGGATGATGCTCCACAGTCGTGTAGACCTGTTGAAGTTGATGGCAATCAAATCGAGACATAACTGAGATCAATCCAGCATATACCACATGGGAGATAGCCAACATACTCAAAATATCCAAATCAATAAAATTGGTGAAAATGAAAAATGCGTTCCTCTATGGAAAAAGACACAGACTTTTACAATACAACTTAGTAAATTTAAATGAGCTTCTGAAATTGTTTTAGGAATGTGACTGGCATGAATATTTAGTTAATGAGTTCAAACCAAAGTTATGTTGACAAACCAACTTGTCAACTTGGAAATCAGTATTTAACTGTATCAAACTGTTAACTGACCATTTTAAATCCAGTAAACAGTCCTGACTGTGTACCTAAGTTGGTTAGAGCAACATCCAGGTACGCCAAAGTTGTGGGTTTGATCCCTGGTCAAGGCACATACAAGAATCAACCAATGAACACATAAAAAGTGGAGCCAACAGATGTGTGTGTCTCTCTCAAACCAATAAATATAAAAATTTTTTAAAGATCTATTTATTTTTAGCGAGAGGGGAAGGGACAGAGAAAGAGAGATAGTGCAACATCACTATGTGAGAGAAACACATATAGAAGAACCAATCGATTGGTTGCCTTTAGCAAGTCCCCAACAAGGAGCCTGGCCCAAAACCTAGGCATGTGCCCTGAACAGGAATCTAACCAGCAGTGACCTTTAGGTAGGGCAATGCCCAACCCACTGAATCACACCAGTCAGGGCTAAATAAAATTAATTTAAAAAAAAAAAAAAAAAAAAAAACAGTTAAACTATTTTCTGTTGCTGTTCCTCACTAACCCTTAATGGAATCTGTTTGACAACTACCTAGGCTACTGCTTAGAACATTTGTGAATCATTCACCAACCTTTCTCTCCCTTCTAAGTTTTCCATTTACATCCGTAACTTAAGAGCTAATATCCATTAAGATAAAGGTGAAGGGGGAAATGTTTCAAAAGCACTTTACAGAAATGCATGGCCTTAGCTATATCCCAATACAGACATTGTGATAAACCAAGGAAACTGTATGCAAGCAAACACTCTGAAATTACCTAAAATCCTCATTCCACATTCACTGTGCCTTGAGATGTTTTTTTTAAAAAAGTATGAAGATATTTTATCTACTATTTCGATAGATACTAGTCAGTCATAAACACAAAGACATATTATTTGAAGTGACTGCTAAAGAAATATGCAGTTCTACCACCACCCCCAAGGCACCATCTTAATTACACATAGGTCTTTTGTTTGAGTGGCTCAAGAGAAAATACTGATCTGGTCTAAAAGTCAGACAATTTCTGGCTTTGCCATTTACTAGCCAGTTAGTCATGTGATGTGGGGGGGGTAAATCACTAATATTCTCAAATTCACTTTCCTGAAGCATGAAATAGCAGTAACATTACTACATCAGTGTTATATGAAGTAAAAAAAAATTGTGAATGTGGTCTGTGAAGAGTGAAGTTCTCTATATATATGGCATTATATAGTTACAATTTTAAATTTTATCCTATGACTGTCATTACTATTCAAATACACACTTTCCTTAAATATAAGGTAAAAGTCTGGCATTATGAGCCTTATGGCCCTCTTTTAAAATACATATATATATATATATATATATATATATATATATATATATATATGGCCCTGGCTGGTGTGGCTCACTGGATTGAGCACCAGCCTTCAAACCAGAGTCACTGGTTGATTCCCAGTCAGGGCACATTCCTGGGTTGCAGGCAGGGTCCCCAGATAGGGGAGTGTGAGAGGCAACCACACACTGATGTTTCTCTCCCTCTTTCTAAAAGGATTAAGTCAGTAAAATCTTAAAAAAAAAAAAAACAAAACATATATACATACGCGCACTGTCTGGGGTGGTTAAGGCAGGGGAGTGTAATTAGAGAAAAATGGGGACAACTGTAACTGAAAAATAAAAAATAATACAGTAAATCTTTCAGATAGACTTCTTACAAATTTAAACATCTGTAAAATTAAATACAATAATACACTGGGCAAAATTTCACTTGCCATACCAGGTTACAGAAATTTTTAAAACATTCCTTTGACCAAGCTATGAAACAATTAAAAAAGCCTGTTTATAAAGACTTTCAATGTGTTTCCTTGTATTTACTGAATCCACATTTTGTTCAGTTTAATACTTGCCGTTAACTATTCTTCCCCTGCTAAAATTCAAATTGAGGTCTTTTCATACGAAGTTGAAAATGGGTGTCTAAGAATGTCCACTGTAGTAAGAATTTGACTCAAATTATAATGATTCATGATTACATTATATTTCAGTGTTGTAAGCCAACATGATAGATTGAAGCACAATACTATCTATACAAAAATCTATAGTATATACAAAAAAAGCATCTGCTTTAAACATAAAGACTAAAAGATAGCCCTGGCTGGCGTAGCTCAGTGGATTGAGTGCGGGCTGCAAACCAAAGTGTCGCAGGTTCGATTCCCAGTCAGGGCACATGCCTGGGTTGTAGGCCATGGCCCCCAGCAACCGCACATTGATGTTTCTCTCTCTCTCTCTCTTTCTCCCTCCCTTCCCTCTCTAAAAATAAATAAATAAAATCTTTAAAAAAAAAAAAAAAAAGACTAAAAGATACTAGTAGGAGGGATCTTAAAAATTGCATTAGCCAATTCTGCTTATATTTAGAAAAGAGAAATAATACACTCAATAAAGTTAACTCCATTAACTGAAACAGCAATTAATTTCAACATTAAATACAATAGCAATAAAATTACTGCCCTACAGTCAAGAATTGATAACTTGTTTTTTTTTTTAACTCGTTATTAAAGTTAATTTACTAACCCATTTTCTTCCTTAACAAGACATATATTATCAAGTCAAAACCCCTCACCAACACAGTAAGTTACAAATGAGGCTGTGGTACTGTTCAAGTATAGCTCTAAGTAGTAACTCAGAACAGATGTATTCTTCATGTAGATGCAGTCATACAGAGTGAATGGTCACAAAAGTGACCATCAAAACTTATATGGACCTGGCTGGTGTAGCTCAGTGGATTGAGCACGGGCTGCAAACCAAAGTGTCGCAGGTTCGATTCCCAGTCAGGGCACATGTCTGGGTTGCAGGCCACGGCCCCCGGCAACCGCACATTGATGTTTCTCTCTCTCTCTTCCCTCTCCAAAAATAAATAAATAAAATCTTAAAAAACAACTTGTATGGAGCCAAGCATTACAGCAAGAAGTTGAAATGACAAAACCAGCAACTATCCCACAAACCCAAACACAGTATATGCTGACCTCTCTACTCTCAAAAAAATGTTCAAGTACTCACTGTCCCCCCACCCCCATACCCTCCATTTTTCTGTACTATCGTGGTTCACATAGATGGAACAGTAAGACTTACTTCAGGAATGCTATAAGGTCACAGACTTCCTTAATAGGGTTAAAAACTACCCCTCAGACTATTGACTTTAAGTGATGCGACGTAGATTTAATCTTCCAGGTGAACAGCCGTAGCCTCAAACCTCAATATTTCCTATCTGTAACTCAAAATTGTTCTTTTTCTGAACACATCTTAGCTCTTCCTCCAGCACTTTTTAAAAAATCCTCACCCAACGATATGTTTACCGACTTCAGAGAGAGGAAGGGGGAGAAAGAGAAACACATGCGACAGAGAAACATGCACTGGTTGCCTCCTGTATGCGTCCCGACCTGACCAAGGTTCAAACCAGCGGCCTTCTGATGTATGAGCTACCCAGGCACGGCTCCACTACCTTTAAATAAATCATACAAATTAATTCCAATTCCCCAGAGTAGAGTTAACTGATGCCACAAAGAAGTTTAAGTATTAGATTCAACAAAGCATGCAAAATAGAAGATAAAGGTACTGCAGGAACAATGAGAAAAACCAGTATTTATATCCAAGTACCCAAAGCCAAATCATTCAAATACACTCTCACCTCTCAACACTTGATGAATGTGTGACTGAAACTATGGGATAATTTTGTAACCAGGAACACTGAATTATTGTACCCAATAAAGGAGTGGACCCAGGTGGAGTCTGATTCCTGATAATTGTCTTCCTCTTCTTCCCTTCCCATGAATCCCTATCTTGGGCCCAACAGTCACAAGAGTTCCTGTCTACCTGAGCCTACTTCCTTCCCCCTTCAGATTCTGAAGGAGAAACCCAAGCACGTGTAATGATGTGGCTCTATCTAGAGAGTGCTATGTTGAATAACCAATACTAGATTTGGTAAAAAAAATCCTCGTCACTCAATCCCAAAATATGATTATCACTAAAATGCCACTTATTTGGAAACTACAATCATGCGTTTCCAATCAGTTTTCAAAACAAGTTTAAAAAAAAAACCTTCCTCCATGTCCTTTTTGGTTATCAAGAGCCTAAAATCCCTACAGAACAGGAAGCATTCCAATATAATTTCAAGTTTCCTCCCAAGAGCACTAGCAGACTGAGAGGGGAACCTGTTTGGAACATTGGGGGGGGGGGGGGGGACTTGCATTAAGAGGACACCTACTTGTGTTTGACTTTTAAACACTGAAATAAAGACAAATCTGACCTTGAGCTGTACTTCCCATCTTACTCCCCTCCCCCTCTCAACAGGAACCTTATTCAACACAAATAGCAATTTAAGGACTTACAAAACAAAATTTAATGCAGTATCTTCCCCAAGTTTGAGTTCAAATCCTTTCCTCCTAACTTTCGAATTCCTGAATCCTAATATATGTATGGTATTAACCCTGAGGCTATTCACGGGACAAACAAGCATTCAAGGAAAGCAATGGTCCTACAGAACATTTTGAAAAATAAGTGGTTTAGTATTTAAGAAAAACCTGAAGATCAATGGCACTTAATTCCAACCATGTCCCAACAGCATTAAAACCAGAGGAACCACATACATGATTTTTTTGTGTTTATAATACTACATTTTAACGGATGTGGGGGTAATTCAAGGACCTCGGTCCAAAACGGGGGGAGGGGCAATTTTTGGAAAGCAGCAGCCTGAACTCACTACACAGAAACAATGGACAATTCGATAAAGTTGTGGAAAATGACGAAAGAATCTTTACGGTCAAAGGAACAGTGAACAAAGAAAAATTGTTCAAATCTGTACATAAAATCATGTATTCCAAACGGGGAGAATGGGACCCCCCCATAATCAAAATCTCAAAACCCAAGTCTCAGTTGAGTGCTTAAGATAAATTAAGATCCCAAATGAGGTACGAACACGCATTCCAAGTCCGGACAGTCAACCAAAATGCATTTACTAAACATTATTTGGAATAACATTATATTTCAACAGGTCTTTCTCCATTTATCACAATGGTGCGTGGAAACAGCCAAGTCATTATTTTCACGAAGTGGTAGACTGAGATACAGGCACTGGGAAAGGACTACAAATCATGGTTTCCTTGTTTCCTGTTCAATGTTCTATCCACCAGAACTCAAAGCTTACGGTGACACAAAATAATTACAGGAACTTCGAACTCTCCGGAGTAAGTCCAAGGAAAGGGGGCGTGAGGTAGGTTTTTCTAGACCTCCCCAGAAGAAGGAGAGGTTGAACGTAAACCCTCACTACAAGGTGTGCCGGCCTAAGGGAAAGACACACGATCGTAGCATCTCAGCCTCCGCCCAAGGATGAACTGCAGTGATTCCAACCCTCTCCCCTTCCGCCGCCTCATTCAAGACTGCCCTCACTGCAAGCCCAAAGACCTCCGCTCGCTAGGCTTCTCCTTTGTGAGACTCCACAGCCGCCGCCCCACATTGGGCCTCCGGGGAAAAGCCACCGCCCCCAACCGCCATATTTCCCTGAAAGGCGCCCGCGTTGCAGCTCCTGGTCGCCGCTCTCCCCTAAGTGGCGGGTGTTTCTTTCCCCGTCACCCCACTCAATTGTTCTCCGCATCCCAAGACCGGCCAGAGGCTTCCCGGAGGACTGCTCGCTCGGAGACAGCACCCGCCATCTCCTCCCCCTTCCCTCGCCGGGGGACTTGCCCTCCCCCCAGCCGCCATTTTACAACCAACTCCTCCACCCTAGCGCCTGTGCCTCTGGGCCGGCGAGTGTCTGCAGCTAAGGACACTTAAGGGGTCAAATTCCTAAGCCTGAGGCCTCCCACCTCTCCCGGAGACCACAGGCCATTTCCTGCTTCCCAAATCCACGTCCCTCGGCCAGACTTGGAGACGATGCCGCCATTTTGTCTCCGGCTCCCAGTCTCTGTGGGCGGCGGCAGAGGGTCCGAGAATTCCAGCCCCCGGTTGACCTCCCAACTCACCGTCGTATCGCTCAGCCTGCTCGGCCAGCTTCGCCTGGTACACCAGATCCTCCCGATCATCCATAGCGGCAGCGGCTCCGGCAGGGTCTGCGCGACGGATGCAAGCGGATAGCGTCTCCGACTCTCTCAGCCTCTCGCTCCGCGCCCGAGCAGCAAAAATGGCGGCGCCTCAATCCGGGACTTCCGCCTGCGCACGCGGACAACTGCTCAGCTCTATGGCAACCGCTCCCTGGCAACTGGCGCGGGGGGCGGTCCGGGAGCTCGGCGACAGAAGAGGCTGGAACCAGCTAGACGCCCCTCCTCCTGAGAGCCCTGCTGGTGCGGGAGATCCTAGGCGGGAACTGCAACTGTGGGAAGGAAGAGCTCTCTGGTTCCCCGAGAGAACGAGAAAGGCCTGAGGCGAGGCCGGTCTGGATTGATCCTGAAGAGAGGGAGCCAGTGAAAGCGAAAGGCTGTAACGGTTTTTTAATGCCAGGCCTTCCTCCCCGAGACTCCTCTTCCACCTTGCCTTTGTTTTCTTAGCCGAGCCCAGTCCCGGGCTTTTTCCAGACTTCCTTAACCCTGGGGTAAAGAGGTGGGCCCTGCTCTAACTGGTAGGGGAAGAGGAACTCCAGTTTTCACACCTGGACCTCACCCTGGCCAATCCTGTGCTTTAGCCTTCTTCGGTTTAGGCCCACCATGGATAGGAGCAGGGTAGTTGTCAAAGAAGCCTGGTCTGCAGTGCAGGGTACAGAAGACTGGGACCGACATCACATTAAGGCTGAGGAGACAGGAAGGGACACCTGGTTTGTTTTGCGTCCCAGTGGCTTCCCAGTACCTTGTACTCGATATGACATCGGTTGCAAGACTGAAGCTCAGATAATTAGAACATAAGCTGTGTGGTAAGATCTGCAATAAATGTAGAATAAAAAGCTTAGAAATAAATTATTAAGAGTCTTGGATGGCAAGCTGAGAAGCTTCCACCTTATTCAGTGGGCACAAGAAAGCTATTTTTTTAATGATTTTTTTCATGGAGGATGATACCATCATCGTTTATCCAACAGCACATACTTTAGAAAGATTAATAAGTATAGTATAATAGTGATTAAAGAAGAAGATAAATTATGAGGCTATTACACTAATACAGGCAAGAGGTAATAGACGGTAGCAGTGAAAATAGGAAGGAAAGGGAAAATAGGAGTACAGAGAGAGGCCACAAGAGTTTGTAGCTGATGGGATGTGGAGATCTTGTGAGGGCCAAAAAATTAAAGTTGATTTTCCATCTTCCCCCACTGAGTCACTAGGATAATGAATGGCAGTACTGTAACAGGGTGCAGCCAAGAGGGGAGCCCCAAATAGGGATTTGTAATAGGGTCCAGAAGAGCTTGGAGATAACTGGCTCCACACCACAGGGCCACATCTGCCTAGAATGCTGGCAGCTGTGGCCAATTGTGAGAGGAGCCAGAAATGGGGCTGCAGAGGAGGATCAGTGCTGTGATTTAAACAGAAGCACAGCAGCCATTGGGGGGGTCTCCCTTTTTGGGACCATGCATCTGTTTAAGACCACGTGGCTTTGGTGTCTTGGTTGGGACCATGAGGCTTGGGTGAGAGTCAGGACCACAAGGCTTTGGAAGTGCTCCCTTTTGCCACGTGGAGGGTGCTGGGAGAACTGTGTGCATTTGTGGGGAACTTTAGTTTGTGTTATTTCAAATGAATAATAAATTCCTTTCCTTTTCACAAATCTCAGGGATTGAGAAATGTCTTTCCTCTGGCGGCAGACATAACAAACCTGGGGGGTTCCTTTTGGGTAATAGCATATTGCCTCGGCTGCCCTTGGCCCCTCCTTTTGTACTGTAACAGTTTTTAACAAGCGAGGCAGGACGATAATTGTCCATGGCAGACCGACCCCCTCAGGTGTGAAAGAGTGAGGCTTTGGAGTTTTCCCAGTCTCAAGAATTTCTCCGCACTCCTCCTGAGGGCATCAGCCGCCTATCACGCCTGGAAAGGTGAAAAGGAAATGAAACGGGGAGGGAGTAGAGACATGAAAGTGTTTTGGTTGAAAACTTGGTTTCTGAGTGCTTTTTTTCTGGAATAATGGAGCGGGAATTGTGAGCAATAGATGGGGAAATACCTGGTCTTCATGGCATCTGTATTCTTGCTCTGAACTTTTGCTTGCTTTGTTGGAACCATGTGAATAGTTCTGAGCTGGTTCCTAAGTGGAGCCCATTGGGTAGGATCCTAAGGGATTGGGAGAACTACTGTGCTAAGTCGACACACAAATATCCCTTGATTAAGCAGTTAATGGTTTATTATTGTAACACGGTGTGGCCTACTTATGTTTTGAGTGATGAGCTGAGATGGCCCGTGAATAGTTCTTTAAGTTGCTGCATCATTGCTAGATTGAAACAGTATTGCCAGTGGTATGAACTATCAGAAGAGTTACACTATCTTAATGCGTTTATAATATTACACAACAGCTTTGTGCCAGAGACAGAGAAGCGTGTAATGGCCCAGAAGGGAAAAGTGGTCTCAGAACCCCTCCCTGATAGAACACAGGGAGAGAGAATGAGGAAATAAACCTCATTAATGCTCTGAACCCAGGGAATGGGGGCTCACAGGCAGGGGGAAGTGCTCCCTTTTGCCACGTGGAGGGTGCTGGGAGGATTGTATGCATTTGTGGGGAACTTAATAGTTTGTGTTATTTCAAATGAATAATAAATTCCTTTCCTTTTCACTAATCTCAGGCATTGAGAGATGTCTTTCCTCTGGCTTTGGACATACAAACCTGGGGGGGTTCCTTTTGGGTAATAGTATATTGCCTTGGCTGCCCTTGGCCCCCCCTTTTTGTACTGTAACAGTACCATTAACAAAAAAAAAGTGCTTGGAGATGGTAGGAAAGTTTGCTGATGGAATGCAGAGAGGACAGTTCCTTTTAGCACATGTTGGTTCTAAGATTCTCAAAGATCACCCAGGTAGAAATAACCAGCATGGAACTGGAAAAAAGGGAAACTGCCATGGAAGCTGGTAGAGAGTGTGGGAAGATGGAAGAGGACCAAACACAAAACCTTGCAGAGTATCTACTTTTAAGAGAGAAGTGAAAGTAGAAGACCCCAACAAAGGAGACTGGGTGGCCCCTTATTGCATTACTAATTAAGCCCCTTCACATTTTAAACAAATGTCAACGTTCAATGGTAAAACACAGAATCGGAATACCTGGGTTCTACTCCTAATTCTATAATAAAACAAATACACATTTACTTATTTATACCTCCAGCAAGTGATTTCACCTTTGAAGCTTCATGTTCATGCGTCAAGTTGAGAAACTGGAGACCATGTGTTAAGCCATAAAACAAGTCTTAAACATTAAAAGACTGAAGTCATACAAAATATCTTTTCCTAGCACAACGGGATGAAATTAAAAATTAATCACAGTCCTGACTGGTGTGGCTCAGTGCATTGAGGGCTAGCCTGAGAACCAAAGGGTTGCTGGTTCAATTCCCAGTCAAGACACGTGCCTGGGTTGCAGGCCAGGTCCCCAGTAGGGGGCGCATGAGAGGGAACCACACGTTGATGTTCTCTCCCTCTCTTCTACTCTCTCTAAAAATAAATAAATAAATAAAATCTTTAAAATTCACCCTTTTTTTGAAATCCTGGCAAGTTCCAAAAAGCAAAACTTTAGTTTGCCACACACTGAGCAATATTTTGAATCCACATGAATGAAGTGATAGAGGCATAACCCACTGTAGCTGATGTATACCATATAGGTTATGCACAAATACTGCCACAACTCCATATTATGTAAGGGACTTGAGCAACTGCAGATTTTGGTATGTGAGGGGTGTCCTGGAACCAATTCCCTGCAGATGTAGGGGGAAAACCGTATGTGGAAATTAAATAACACTCAAATAAAAGATGAGTCAAGGGAGAAATCACAAGGGAAATTAGAAAGTGCCTTGAGATGAATAAAAACAAACACAGTGCAGACTCATAGAGAGCAGGATGACGGCTAAGGGAAGAGTTTAGGGTGTGGAGGCACTGAGCAAAAAGGAAAAAGGACTCATGGACATGGACAACAGTATGGTGCTTGTGGGGGGAGAGGGGCGTAAGGGGACTAATGGTAATAGAAAAAATAAAAACCACAATGTACTAAAAGTTATGATATACAGTGAAAACAGTGCTGAGATGAAAATTTTTTTAGACATTTTTATTTTTAGAGAAAGGGGAAGGGAGGGAGAAAGAGGGGGAGAGAAACATAGATATGTGAGAGAAACATCGATCAGTTGCCTCTTATACATGCCCCAACCAGGGACCACGCCCACAACCCAGGCTTGTGCTCTGGCCGGAAATCTAACCAGCAACCTTTGACTTTGTAGGACAACGCCCAACCACCTGAGCCACATTGGTCAGTAAGGGCTCAGATGAAAATGTATGGCTGTAAATGCCTACATTAAAAAAGAAGGACCTTGCCCTAATTGCTGTGGCCTCAGTTGGTTGAGCGTCCTCCCGCAAAGAGAAAGGTCACCTGTTAGAGTTTCAGTCAGGACACATACCTGGGCCGTGGGCTCCGTTCCTGGTCACAGTGTGTAGGAGAAGCAACTGATCAGTGTCTCTCTCTCACATCAGTATTTCTCTCCCTCTCTTTCTACCTCTCTTCCAAGATTGGTGTGGGGTGGGCTGGGCAGGAAGAAGGGAGGTGGAGAGAAAAAAGAAAAGGAAAGAAAACAAAAAGCCCTAAGTTAACCTAGCTGAACACCTTAAGGAACTACAAAAAGAACAAACTGAACCCAAAGCTAGCAGAAGGAACAAAAATAAAGGTTAAAGTGGAGATAAACAAAATAGAAAATGGGTTGAAAAAAGAAAATCAAGAAACCAAAAGTTGGTTCTTTGAAAAGGTCAACAAAATTGAAAAAGCTAGATTAACTAAGAAAAAAAAGACTCAGATTACTAAAATCAGAAATGAAAGTGGGGGAATTACTACCAATCTTACAGAAACAAGGAATCTAAGTATTATGAACAATAGCATGCCAGTAAATTAGATAACAAATGAAATGGGCAAATTCCTACAAACATACTGCAATATCTTGGTATAGTAAGAAGTATATATTTGGTCTTTGTCCTTGGTTTCTGGCACAAAGCTCTAAAAATTCTGGTAATTTAGCAAGTAATGGGGTGAGGAGTTTGTTATTTATAATAAGCCCCTTTCAGCCACACCTGGGTTTATGCTAATGAGATGGCTCCCGGTTGTCCCTTAGAGAGCTTCAGATGGGGGCTAGTTGCCAGAGGAACCAGCCATATGATTAGAGGACTAGACCCCTTAACCCCACTTACTCATGACCCCCAGGAATGGGGGAGAGGCTGGAGACTGAGCTAATCACCAGCGGCCAGTGAACATGCCTAGGCAATGGAAGCTCCATAAAAACTCTGAACGGTGGGATTCAGAGAGCTTCTGGGGTGGCAAGTGCATCCACACCACCACAGAGGGACAGAAGCTCCTGTGCTTGGGACCCTTCCTGACCTTCACCTATGTGCTTCTTCATCTGGTCATTCATTTGTATCTTTTATAATATCCTTTATAATAAAGCCATAAGAGTAAGTAAAGTATTTCCCTGAGTTTTGTGAGCCATTATAGCAAATTCTCAAGACTGAAGAAGGGGTCATGAGATCTGCTGATTTGTAGCCAAAATGGAGAGGTTTGGGTAACCTGGAGACCCACTCACTACTTGAGGTTAGTATCTGAAACAGGGGACAGTCATGTGAGACTGAGCCCTCAACCTCCGTCTTGTGGATCCGCACTAAGTCTAGGTAGTATCAGAATGGAATCAAATTGTAGAACACACAGTTGGTGTTGTCAGAAAATTGAAAAATCATTTGATGTGGAATATCCACACATTGGTATCAGAAGCGCTGCAGGTAGAAACAGATCACAGTACACTACCAAAGCTGACTAAAAACAAATAGAGAATGTGAATAGCCCTGGTCGGGTGGCTCAGTTCCTTGGAGCATCATCCCGTGCACCAGAAATGTTGCAGGTTTGATTCCCTGTCAGAGCGCATACATGGGTTGTGGGTTCGATCAGTCAGGGATACATATGGGAGGCAACTGGTCTATGTTTGTTTCTCACATCGATGTCTCTCTCTCTCTCTCTCCCTTCCTCTCTCTCTAATAATCTATAGACATATACTTGGGTGAGGATTAAAAAAATATATGGCTCTGGCTGGTGTGGCTCACTATATTGAGTGCTGACCTGCAAACCAGAGGGTCACTGGTTCGATTCCCAGTCAGGGCACAGGTCTGGGTTGCAGGCCAGTTCATGGTGGGGGACACGTGAGAGGCAACCACACATTGATGTTTGTCTCTCTCTCTCTCTTTCTCTGTCTCTCCCTCTCTCTCTTAAAATAAGTAAATAAAATCTTTTTTAAAAATAGAAAAAAATCCTTCCAACAAAGAAAACCCGAGGACCACATGGTTTCACTGGTGAATTCTACCAAACATTCGAAGAACTAACACAATAACACTATCAAAAAATAGATGAGACCCCTAGCCAGGTGGCTCACTTGGTTCGACAATCACCCCATACAACAAAAGGTTGCAAGTTCAATTCACAATCAGGGCACATACCTAGGCTGCAGGTTCAATCCCCATTCAGGGTGCCTACAAGAGGCAACCAGTGTTTCTGTCTCACATCAATGTTTTTCTCTTTCTCCTTTTCTGGCTAAAAGCAAAAACATATCTTCAGGTGAGTATTTAAAAATATAGATGAGAGAATGCTTCCTACCTCATTATATTAGACCAGCATTACCTGGACTTTAATAAAAGCTAAATAAAGACACTACAAGAGCCCTGGCTGGGTAGCTCAGTTGGTTAGAGCATCGCCCTGGTATGTCAAGGTTGCGGGTTTGATCTCTAGTCAGGGCACATACAAGAAGCAAACAGTGAATGAATAAATAGGTAGAAAGACAAATCAATGTCTCTGTCTCTTTCTATCTCTCCCTCAAATCAATAAATATTTTTAAAAAATAAAAATAAAATACACTACAAGAAGAGAAAACTACAGGCCAATATCCTTTATGAATATAGATATAAAAACCTTCAACAAAATAATAGCAGACTAAATTCAGCAGCCTAGCCCTGACCAGTTGGTTCAGTTGGTTGGGCATCATCCTGCAAAGCCAAAGGTCTCTGGTTCAATTCCCAGTCAGAGCACATGCCTGGGTTGTTAAGTTCAGTCCCTGGTTGGGGTGTGTACAAGAGGCAGCTGATAGATGTTTGTCTCACATTGATGTTTTTCCCTCTTTTTTTCACTTCCCTTCCCCTCTTCTACAAAAAAAAAAATTAAAAACTTAAATTCAACAGCATATGAAAAGGATTATACATCATAACCAAGTGAAATTTAATCCAGGAATATAAGGATGTTTCCAAAAACTCAATGTAATTAATATCCTATATTAATAGGGAAAACAGAAACAATATGACTAGCTCAATTGATGCAAAAAAAATTAACAAAATCCAAAGTCCTGGTTGGGTAGCTCAGTTGGTTAGAGTGTCATCCCACTATGCTAAGGTTCTGGGTTCAATCCCCAGTCAGGGCACATACAAGACTCAACCAATGAATACATAAGTAAGTGGAACAACAAATTAATGTTTCTTTCTCCCTTCCTCTTTCTCTAAAATAAATCAATTAATAAAAATGTAAATTAAAGAGATCCAACACCTTTTCATGATGAAAACAATAAATTAAGAATGGAAAAGAACTGCCTCAGCGTGATTAAGGCTATACAGGAAAAACCCACAGCTAACATCATACTCAGCGGTGAAAGACTGAAAGCTTCCTCCCTAGACCATGAACAAAATTAGATGCCCCCTTTGCCACTTCTATTTAACACAGTACTGGACGTTCTAGAGCAGTTAGGCAATAAAAGAAATAAAAGGCGTTCAAATTACAAAGGAAGAAGTAAAATTAGTTCTGTTCTCAGAAATGACCTTATATGTACAAAACCCAAAACCCTAAAGTTTCCACCAAAAAATAATTAGAACTGAAAAATGAATTTAGTTCTGACTGGTGTGACTCAGTTTGTTGAGCGCAATCATGCAAAGCAAAAGGTCACCAGTTTGATTCCAGGTTAGAACACATGCCGGGGTTGCAAGTTCAGTCCCCTGTTGGGGTGTGGATGAGAGGCAGCTGATTGATGTTTCTCCCCCTCTCTTTCTCCCTCCTTCCATCTCTCTAAAAATAAATAAATAAAATCTTTTAAAAATTTTATATACAGTAGCATAAAAAATAATAAAACTTCTAGAAATAAACTAACCAAGGAAGTGAAAGACTTACACATGAAAAAGTACAAAACACTGGTGAGAATGGCCATCATAAAAAAATCGACAAACTAGCCCTGGCTGGCATAGCTCAATGGATTGAGCGCGGGCTGTGAACCAAAGTATCGCAGGTTCGATTCCCAGTCAGGGTACATGCCTGGGTTGCAGGCTGTGACCCCCAGCAACCGCACATTGATGTTTCTCTCTCTCTCTTCTCCCTCCCTTTCCTCTCTAAAAATAAATAAATAAAATCTTTTTAAAAATCAACAAACAAGTGTTGGAGAAGATGAAGAGAGAAGGGAATCCTAGTGCACTGTTGGTGGGAATGCAGACTGTTGCAGCCACTGTGAAAAATAGTCTGGAATTTCCTCAGAAAGCTAAAAATGGAACTGCCTTTTGACCCGGCAATTCCACTGCGGGGATTAAGGACCCTGAAACACCAATCCAAAAGAACCTATGCACCCCAATGTTTATAGTAGCACAATTTACAATAGCCAGGTGCTGGAAGCAACCTAAGGGCCCATCAGTTAATGAATGGATCAAAAAACTATGGTACATTTACACAATGGAATACTATGCAGCAGAGAGAAAGAAGGAGCTCCTACCCCTTGCGACAGCATGGATGGAACTGGAGAGCATTATGCTAAGTGAAATAAGCCAGGCGGTGAGGGACAAATACCATATGATCTCACCTTCAACTAGAACCTAATCAACAAAAGAAAAAGGCAAGCAAAATATAGCCAGAGACATTGAAATTAAGAACAATCTGGCAGTAACCAGAGGGGAGGTGGGTGGGAATAATGGGGGAAAGGAGAAAGGGTTTTCAGGAACAACTATAAAGGACACATGGAAAAACCAAGGAGGGGTAGAAGCAAGGGGGGAGGAGGGTTTGGCCAGGGTTGGGGGGTACTGGTGGGGAATAAACACAAATATAATTGAACAACAATAAAATAATTTTTTTAAAAAACTACAAAACACTGCTGAAAAAAATTAAAGAATGAATGAAAATAAATGGAAAGGCATTCATATTATTGGATTAGAAGATTCAGTATCATTAATATAACAATATTATCCAAAGTGACCTACAGATTAAATGCAATTCCCATCAAAATCACAATAGCACATTTTTGCAAAAGTAAAGTGAAGCAGCTGAATTTGCTGACCTCCGGAAATGCCTTCCAACTCTGTCAGACGCAGCACAACAGTTAAAGCCATGGACTCTGTTCTTGGACTCCTTGGGTTGGATGGCTGCTTACTACCCATGAAATGGAACAAATTAGTTTTTTATAAAGTGGAAATGATATTTTCCTCACACAAAAAAGAATTAACTGGGCAATTACATGTAAAGAACCTGGTACTCACTGAATGTTAGCTATATTTATTAATGTTTCTATGGTCCCTGCTTGAACAAGAATCAGAAGTTCATGTTATAAATTACAAGTGAGAAGAGTTCAAAAACAGTTGCTTTAAATTCTGCACAGACATCAAGATTAGCACTGAAGAAAAGCCATTGGGTATAGCAATGAGGTTATTGGTGCCCTTCAAGAGCAGTTTCGAAAGCAGGTTGGAAGCCACATCACATTTTGGCTGAAGCGCTGAGAAGGCTCGAAAGTGGAAGTGGTAAGTGTGGGATTCTATTGAGAAGAATAGCAGTGAGGAGGTAGAAAGTGTGACCAAGAGAGATGAATGGCCAATAAGGGGGGCCAAATAGTAGAGTTGGTCCGCGTGTTTGCAAACCCCACCCACTCTACAAAGCTGGCTCTGCTGCCAGAATGACCATGGGGCTGTCACAGACATGCAGATGTCAAGGGTAACCTCCTCATAACCACTGGGTCTCTGCTCCTGAATTGTGTCTCCCAAGACTGGCTGAAGTCTACTCCAACTGAAGGTGCCTATTCCTAAGAAACAGCTGAGAAGGCAGAAATCTTAAGCCCTAATTGATTCTCTGACTGTAGTGCCCGTTCTTCCAACAAACAAAATTAAAATGGCCACCAATCATGGACAGGGCAACAGAAAAACAAACGGAAACATTTCTGATACTGCTCCTGGGGTTATAAGCAGACATAAAAAATCACGGTGCCGCACCGAGGTGGCTCTCAGGGTGTGGGCTGCGCTTCTCACCACTGCTGTGGCTGTGGGCACTTCACATTCTGTTGAAAGTCCTTTAAAACAACCGCCAGGTCATTAGGTCACATTCTTAAGTACAAGTCTCCTTACTTCAATAAAGAATTTGTTTTAAAACAAATAATAATTCACTTGACCTGTCTTGAGTAGAATATCCCCAGATATATGGCAGTGTATTAAACACTAAAAGAAGGAAATAAGATGTTAAAAATTTTTGATTAGTCATTGCCTCCAGGATCTTGCAGTTTAGTACTTATTGGGGGAAAAAAGTTATTCTGTTTTCATTTGCAAAAAATAGGCTACTTTTTTTTTTATTTTTAGATTTTATTTATTTTTAGAGAGTGGGGAAGGGAGAAAGAGAGGGAGAGAAACATTGATGTGTGAGAGAAACATCTATCAGTTGTCCCTCACACTCCCCTGAGTGGGGACTGGTCTGAACCCAGGCATGTGCCCTGACTGGGAAATGAACCAACAACCTTTTCATCTCAGGCCAGCGCTGAATCCACTGAGCCACACCAGCCAGGGCTATTTTTATTTTATACCTTTTAAAATTTCTTTAAGTTTTTACTATATAATACTTTTACAATTTAAATGTATGTATGAAGATATGTAGTCATATGAAAAAAATCTCACAATGTATGATTAAATGTAAAAAACAAGAAATCCAATCACATTTCAGTATTATTGCACTGTTAAAAATACAATTATGCTTAGAAGGAAATATCAGAAGGCTCTGAATGAGCAGCTCAGTTGGTTAGAGCACTATCCAGATACACCAAGGTTGCAGGTTCGTTCCCAGATCGGGGCACATACAAGAACCAACCAATGAATGCATAAATAGGTGGAACAACAAATCCATGTTTCTCTCTCTCCCTTCTTCTCTCTCTAAAAAATCAATTGAAAAAATCAGAAAAACACATTAAAAGGTTAAATAGCCCTGGCCACGGGGTTCAGTTATGTGGAGTGTCCTCCCATACATGGAAAAGTTGCCAGATCAATTCTTGGTCAGGGCACATACCCAGGTGGCAGCCCCCCAACCCCTTATCATGGCTGGAAAGGGAGGCAATGTTTCTCTCTCTCTCTCTCCTTCCCTCCCATTCTCTCTCTCTAAAAATATTTAAACATATCCTCTGGTGAGGATTTTAAAAAGTAATGATTTTTGCAATGATGTAATTTGCATCTTACTCTGTTCTCAGCCAGTTGCCTGCTGTCAGTAAGCTGGTTCAGAAGGGTGACGAAAACTCTTACTGAGCAAAAAAAAAAAAAGTTTTTTAAACTATTTTATTTTATTTATTTTTAGAGAGAGAGGAAGGGAGGGAGAAAGAGAGGGAGAGAAACATCAATGTGTGGTTGCCTCTCACACATCCCTTACTGGGGACCAGCTGGGAACCCAGGCATGTGCCCTGACTGGGAATTGAACCAGGGACCCTTTGGTTCACAGGCTAGTGCTCAATCCACTGAGCTACACCAGCTAGGGGGAAAAAAAAGATTTAAAAAAGGTAAATAAGTTTTATTTAGGGGTTATAGGTACTTTATTTTCAGATTTGTGTACATGTTCATAAATATCTTTAAATTTTTTAAAGATTTTATTTATTTATTTTTAGAGAGGGAAGGGAGGGAGAGAGAGAGAGAGAGAGAGAAACATCAATGTGTAGTTGCTGGCGGCCGTGGCCTGCAACCCAGGCATGTGCCCTGACTGGGAATCGAACCTGCGATGCTTTGGTTCACAGCCTGCGCTCAATCCACTGAGCTACACCAACCAGGGCAATATCTTTAATTTTTTAATTGATTTAAGAGAGAGAGAGACTGATTTGTTGTTCCACTTATTTATGCATTCATTGGTTGATTCTTGTATACGCTCTGACCGGGGATAGAACTTGCAACCTTCAATTGTAGCAGAACAACTCTTAGAAACTGAGATATCCTGCCAGGGCCATAAATACCTTTGATTACATGTTACTTTTAGAGGATAAAAAGGTGAGCTAAAAGAAATAAAAATAACTTCCAGCCCCAGCTGGCGTAGCTCAGTGGATTGAGCACGGGCTGGGAACGAAAGTGTCCCAGGTTTGATTCCCAGCCAGGGTACATTCCTGGGTTGCAGGCCATAACCCCCAGCAACTGCACACTGATGTTTCTCTCTCTCTCTCTCTCTCCCTCCCTTCCCTCTCTAAAAATAAATAAATAAAATCTAAAAAAAAAACTTCCAATACAATATTGTTCTTCAGATTGCTTTTTCCACTTAATATATCATGAATCTCTTTCCAATACAATAGTCCCGACAAAGCTACTTCAGTCTTTTTAATAAATATGCTATTGTCTTGCACAGATTTTTTTTTAAGATTTTATTTATTTTTAGAGAGGGGAGGGAGGGAGAGAGAGAGAGACACAGAGAGAGAGAGACAGAGAGAGAGAGAGACAGAGAGAAACATCAATGTGCGGTTGCTGCGGGTTATGGCCTGCAACCCAGGCATGTACCCTGGCTGGGAATCGAACCTGGGACACTGTGGTTCCCAGCCCGCGCTCAATCCACTGAGCTACGCCAGCCAGGGCTAGATTTTACATCACTTAATCAATCCTCTATTGACAAACATTTCAGGTCTTCAAGATGGTTTGTCATTATAAATAATACCACTAGGAACCCCTTTACACATATACAAGGGTATTTCCAGGTGACAAATTATTAAGTCAAAGAGTATGCACATGTTTTTGTTACAGTTTATATTGAATTGTAATGTACAGACAAGTGCACAAATATTAGTGCACACACTTTTCACAGAAAGACGGTAGCTCGTGTTGACTGCATCACCTTCCAGTAACAGAATACTACTCAAGCCCAAGAAGCCTCCTGTGCATGCAGCTTTTTATGATCACTGTAAAATTTCCTTTCAAAAATCTTAAACCAATTAATATGAGTAATCAAATAGTATTTGAGACTGCCACGTTTCCATATCCTCTCCAACACAGAATATTATCATATTCTTAATTTTTGACAATTTGATGGATGAAACAAGAGTCATGTGTCATTAACTTGCATTTTTTTGGTTCATAATGAGTTTGAGGATTTCATCATACATGTTTTTCTCTAACTTATCTATTATTACCCTTGTTCATTTTTCTACTGAATATTTTTCTTATTTGTAGGAATTTTTTATATTGTATGGATGTTTCCCCTTTGGCTGTTATATATGATTCAAATATTTTCTTCTCCTTTGTCATTTGTCTTTTAACTTTATGCTGCCTTTTACATTAAAGAAGTTTCAAATATTTTATAGTTAGATTCTTCAATTATTTCCTTTTGGGCCTCTCAACTTTGTGTCATGATTTGAAAATCTTCCAGAAATTCACCCCAGCTGGTGTGGCTCAGTGGATTGAGTGCCAGCTTGTGAACCAAAAGGTCGCTGGTTTGATTCGCAGTCAGTAGGGGGTGCATGAGAAGCAACCACACATTGATGTATCTCCCTCTCCTTCTTCCTCCCTTCCCCTCTCTCTAAAAATAAGTAAAATAAAATAAAAAACCTTCCAGAGATTCAACAGTACAAAAATATCCTTCTATACTTTCTTCTCGTTCTATTATAGTTTTGTTTGAACATTTAGATATTTTTTCCAAAATATTTAGTTTTATATATAGGGGAAGGGAGGGAAGAAGAGAAGGAGAGAAACATTGATGTGCAAGAGATCCAATCAATCAGTTGCATCTTGCATGTTCCCAACTGGGGACTTGGCCCACAACCCAGGCATGTGCCCTGACCAAGTATTGAACCAGCAAAATTTTGGTTCACAGGCTGGCACTATATCCACTGAGCCACACCAGCCAAGGATGAACATTCAGATCTTTAATATATTTGAAATTGTGTGTTAGGTAGAAGTCTTTCTTTTTAAGATTTTATTAACTTATTCTTAGAGAGAAGGGAAGGCAGGGAGAAAAAGAGGGAGAGAAACATCATGTGTGAGAGAAACATGGATTGGTTGGTTCTCGACACACCCGACCTGGGACAGGGTCACAACCCAGGCATGTGCCCTGCCTGGGAACCTCACTGGCAACCCTTCACTTTGCAGGACGGTGCCCAACCTACTGAGCCACCCTGGTCAGGGAAGAAATCTTTTCTTCTTTAAAAAAAAAAATCAATATGAGAGATTTAAAAAAAGAACAAAGGAAAAATACAAAAAAGTCAATAGGTTTAATGCCATTAAAAATAAATCCATCATTTCTCAACTGATTTGAAATGCCATCATCTTTACTAAGTACCAAGTTTTCTTATGTCTGATTCTAGAATTTACTTCTCTCCAGTGATCTGTTTGTCTATTCTTATTTCAATATATTATCTATTACAATAGCTTTATAGAACATCTTCATATGTGGTAAAATGCCTTTTTCCTTCAAAATTTCACTCATTTTGTGCCATTATACTTTCAGATGAACTGGAGAATTAACTTGAAAAGTTCCTGCAGGATCCATCTGGATTTTAATAGGGGTTGCCCAAAATTTACATATCAGGAGAGAATTGAAAAGCTTTGATTCCAGATGAGTCTTCACACTCAAATACATTTCTGTAATTTTCTTCAAGCTTATTTTGTATGCTCTTAACTATATTTGTATAGTTTGATGTATAGAGGTGTTATATATTTCTAGTTAATTCTTTTTACAAGTATTTAGAAGACTATTGATACAATGAACAGGCTCTCCCCTTCCTTTTAATTTTGGACCATTACTGCTGACATACAGGGTAGGGCACAAATATGCCTCTTTTTTATTATAAAATCTTTTATTACAAAATCATAAGTAAGTAATTCTGTAACATAATACTATCACACTCAAGCACACCATATGACATTTTAGGTGAAATGCTCAAATTAAAACTACAAATTAGCCCTGGCTGGTATAGCTCAGTGGGTTGAGCATGGGCCTGTGAACCAAAGAGTCGAGGTTCGATTCCCAGTCAGGGCACATGCCTGGGTTGCAGGCCAGTTCCCAGCAGGAGGTGCATGAGAGGCAGCCATACATTGATGTTTCTCTCCCTCTCTCCTTCCCTTCCCCTTTAAAGATAAATAAATAATAAAATCTTTAAAAAATTAAAACTGCAAATTATTACACCCATAGTATTACCCTGCCAACCACACTCAAGCAGGTGTTTCTTTTGTTAGACCCTGTATATGAGAATTAGTGATTTTTGAATAGATATGCATCCAATGGCCTTACTGAACTTATTTATCTGTCATCACCCAAGGATATGTCTATCGATTTTTAATCTATTTTTATGTTTTGATTTTTAAGAGAGGGAGGGAGGGAGGGAGAAAGAGAAGGAGAGAAACATCTCTATGAGATGAAAACATCAATTCTTTGCTCCTATGCACCTGAACAGGCCTCAAACCCGCAACCTTTTGGTGAATGGGACGATGCTCCAGCCAACTGAGCCACCCGGCCAGGGCCCTGATAGTTCTTTTAATTAAGTTAAAGAAATCCTTCTATTTCTAATTTGGTAAGAGTGTTTATTAAAAGTGAATGTTGACTTTGCCCTGGCTGGTATGGCTCAGTGGATGGAGTGCCAGCCTGCGAACCAAAGGATTGCGGGTCTAATTCCGTCAGGGCACAAGCCTGGGTTGTGGACTGGGTCTCTGTTTGGGGGCATGCAAGAGGCAACTATGTTTCTCTCCCTCTCTTTCCCCTTCCCTTCCCCTCTCTCTAGAAATGGATAAATTAAATCTTAAAAAGAAAAGTGAATGTTGGCTTTTACTGGATGCTGTTTCAGGCTCTATTTTTATGAACTATGGTTTCTTCTTTAATGAGTAAGTATAGCTAATTATAATAATAAATGTTCCAATATTGAATCATATTTGCATTGCTGGCATAACTTCTTCTTAGTTATATATACACATATATGTCTACACATACACATACATATGGCAGGCAGGCAGCCAGTGATTGGCTTACCTGGGGACACATGTGAGTTCTTTGGAGAGTTCTGCAGGGTTTCCCTCCTTGGGAGGCTACAGGCAAGCAGGTTCAGCTTATCAACTTACTGTCTTGTTCATTTGACCCTTAAGAAAATACCCACATTCTTATCATGCCAAAAGATGGGAGTACCGATGGCTCCCCTGGCACCTTCCCTTGGCCCCTCCACCTCTCCTCCACCCTCCTGTCAGGTGCCCAGTGACACCTGGGCCCAGGAGCAATCCACTGCCTGTGCATCCTCTACTTCTGTGGCTGATTTTGGATTAAGATTCTGTTCTCCAAATCACTTGTAAAACCCATCACTTTCACACCTCTCAAGATTCCATGACATAGAAATAAGATTATAAATAAGTGACTTGAAGACAATAGTACATTAGAAAGAAATTAGGTCTATACAATAGCCAAACAATGGAAGCAACCAGACTGCCCGTCATCAGATGAGTGGATAAAAATGCTGTGGTATATTTATGTGATGGAATATTACTCGGCCATAAAAACTAATGAAATCTTACCATTTGCAACAGTTTGGATGGACCTAGAGGGTATTATGCTAAGTGAAATGAGACAGTCAGAGAAAGACAAATACCACATGGTTTCACTCATATGTGGAAGCTAAAGAATATAAATGAAAAAACAAAACAGAAACAGGCTCATTTCCCTGGCCAAGTGGCTCAGTTGTTAGGAACACTGTCTTGTACACCAAAAGGTTGTACAGGACAATCTCCAGCAAGGGCGCATGCCCAGGCTGCAGGTTCAATCCCGGATCAGGGCAAGTATGGGAGGCAACCGATCCATGTTTCTTTCTTATGTCCATGTTTCCCTCTCTCTCTCTGCCAATTAATAAATAAATTTTAAAAAGTAAGACTCATAGATACAGAGAATAG
This sequence comes from Phyllostomus discolor, assembly GCF_004126475.2. NCBI lineage: Eukaryota > Metazoa > Chordata > Mammalia > Chiroptera > Phyllostomidae > Phyllostomus > Phyllostomus discolor. Next base: position 76,807,201 of record NC_040910.2, on the reverse strand, counting down.
ACTGATGATGGTTGCCAGAGGAGAGGGAGGTTGGGGAACTGGATAAGAAAGCTGAAGGGACTGAGAAGTACAGATTGGTGGTTACAGAGTGGTCATGGGGGCGTCAAGTCCAGCACAGGGAACACAGTCAAGGATATTGTAGTAACTACACATACGTATGGTGCCAGATGAGAACTGGAAATATCAGGGGGACATTTTGTAAAGTATATGATTGCCTAACCACCATGCTGTACACCTGAAACTAATACAAAATAATACTGTGAAATGTAATTGAAAAATAAAATTTTAAAAAAGGAAAGAAATTAATGCTTATATTGGAAAGCAAAAAAAAAAAGGAAAGAAAGAAGTTAGGTCTACACTTTTGGCCATTCATCAATTATTTTTTTTTAATTTAATAAAGTTTAAGAACTTATAGAAATACTAGTACAAAATAGAATCAATTATCTGTCAGATCTGTAGCAGAATGTATTTTCAGCTAAAATTGTAAATCAGTAGAAATTGACTATTGCCCTGGCCAATAGCTCAGGTGGTTAGAGCAACATTCCAATTCACCAAGGTTCTGGGTTCTGTCTCTGGTCAGGGCACATATGATGTTTCTGTCTCTGTCACTCCCTTCTCTGAGATCAATAAATTTAGATACTGACTATTTTAGTAAGTAGTAAATCCAAAAAATATGATATAACCTGATAATTCATTCATGAGGAAACTTAAGGGAAATATCTTCATTCTCATTGGTAATAAAAATATACAAATAAAGTGATTGATATACTTTTTAAATTGATTTTAGGAAGAGCAAAAAAGGAAGAGGGAGAGAGAAACATCAATTTATCCTTCCACTTACTTTATGCATTCATTGATGCATATATGAGCTCCTATATGAGCATATGAGCATATATTGCTTCCTATATGAGCTCTGACTGGAGATCAAACCCAGAACCTTGGCGTATTGGGACGATGCTCTAACCAACTGAGCTGTCTGGCCAGGGCTCAACATAATTTTTAAAGATTTTTTAAAATTTATTTTTAGAGAGGGGAAGGGAAGGAGAAAGAGGGAGAGGAGCATATATGTGGGAGAGATACATCAATTGATTGCCTCTCACACACCCCCAACTGTGGACCTGATCCACACCAGCCAGGGTATGACTCAATATAATTTTTAGTTTCAGGTGTAGAGCATAGTGGTTAGATAAGTCTAAATTATCCTTTAAAAAGTTGAGCCTGGGCTGGTATGGCTCAGTGGATTGAGTGTTGGCCTGTAAACCAAAGGGTCACCGGTTTGATTCCCAGTCAGGGCACATACCTGAGTTGCAGGCCAGGTCCCCAGTTGGGAGTGCGCAAAGGCAACTGATGGATGTATCTTTTGCACATCAATGTATCTCTCCCTCTCTTTCTCCCTCCCTTCCTCTCTCAAAAATTAAAGTAAAATAAAATAATGAATAAACAAATAAATAAATATATTTTAAAAATAAAAATAAAAAGTCGAATAAGGGTCCATACTTTCCAGGTTACTCTATGCTGGCAGTGTTGACAATTTATAAACACTCTTTGGAAAGCAGTACATTTAAATGTAATAGCTGTGACACTGAAATCCTACTCCTGGAAATTGCGCTAAAAATAATTCAGTGAACCAAGAGGCTATATTCATGAAGATATTTGTAATGTTGTCCTATTAGTACTGTAACAAATTACCACAAACTTTGTGGCTTAGGTTTACAACAACACTAATCTATTATCTTAGTTCTGGAGGATAAGAAGGCCTAACATCAAGGTGTCCGCAGGGCTGAGTTCCTCCTGGAGGCTCTAGGGCAGAATCTGTTTTCCTGCCATTTCCAGCTTCTAGAGTCGGCCTGCAGCCCTCAGCTCTCTGTGCCTTCCTCCATCTCCTCGCGCCCCGTGGCAACCTCTGGTTCACCGTCACATCTCCTTTTTCTGACTCTGACCCTCCTGCATCCCTCTAAGACACTTGTGGCTTCATTGGGCCCATCAGGATAACCTCCCAGGTCCAGGTTCTTAATCTCAACTGTAAAAGCTCTTTTGCCATCCACATAAGGTAACATATTCACAGGCTCCAGGGATTAGGATGTGGACATCTTTGGAAGACCATTCTTATTTATTTTTGGAGAGGGGGGAAGAGAGGGAAAGATACATTGATGTGTGAAACACCCATGGGTTGCCTCTCATTCGCCCTCCGACCAAGACCCAACCCACAACCCAGGCATGTGCCCTGAGTGGGAATTGAACAGGAGACCTATGGCTTGGTGGGACTACGCCTAACCAACTGAGCCATACTAGTCAGGGTGGAAGACCATTATTTTGTCTCCTGAAGTATCGCTAACAGATTTTGCTATATAACCACAATATTATTATACCCAACAAGATGAACATTTATTTCTTAATCTTATCTAATATCCAGTCCATGTTCAATTTGCCATGCTTGTCTCAGGCGTCCTTTTTCAGTGGGTTTACCTGACCTGGGATAAACACTAGGTTCACAATGTCTCAGTTGATAGGTCTCATAACTTTTTTATCCCCAACAAATTTCCCTTACTTTTCCTTTTGGAAGCCATTTATGTTGTATATCTCACATCCTAGATTTGTTTCTTCACTTTCTTGTTATGTAACTTGTTCCTCTATTCCTCATACATCCTGTAAACTGACAGCTGAATTAGAGTCAGGTTTGATTTTTTTTTAACTTGAATGTCTCAGAGGTGGTGCTTCTTGTGTTTCCTGTTGTACCTGTGACTTCACAGCTCCTGTCATCAAAAGGTGGAGTCTATTTCCTCACTCCTTGAATCTAGGCTGGTCCTGTGACTTGCTTTGATCAATAGAATAGAGTGGAATTGACAGTGTGTCTGTTTTAAGGCTAGGCCTTAAGAGACCTTGTGTGATTCTGCCTGTTTTCTTGGAATCCTATCAACAGCCATGAGATCTAATCCAGGCTACCCTGTTGGAAGATGGGAGATCACAGGAAGCAGAGGTGAACTGTACCAGCTGAGGGCCATCCAAGACCCCAGACAGCGAATGAGGAGCTGCCCTCACACTTACGAGACTAGCTCAGACAGAAGAACTGTCCAGCCGAGCCTAATCCATAATGCTGAACTGCAGGACTGTAAAATGAATAAGTGATTATTGTTCTAAGTCACTAAGAATTGCCCTGGTTTATTTTATAGCAAAGGCTAACTGATAATTTTCTTAAGTCCCTAGGATTATTACTCCACCACTTGTGGTTTGCTTTTGGTGACCTCTAGCCCACCTACCCTGTTTTTCATTCTTTTGTTTAACATACATACCCTGGGTACCTGCTGCATCAAGCTGGGCTGGGTATTGGAAATACAACAATGAACAGTCTTCTCTTGGACTTCTGACAGGCACACACACGGGCAATTTCAGTTCAGTGTGATGTTACAACAACAAGCATATTTCCAAGAGAGGACACAGGACATCTAATCCGAATTAAAGTGCCATATGAGACTGGTATTACAGCATCATATAAGGTGAGGAAGAAGGTGAGCCAGATAGAGGTACAGACGGTTCAAAAGGCTGCAGAGGAGAGTAGGTGGTTCAGGTAAAGACAAGACAAAACACTCAGTATGGCTAGAGTCCAGAGTACAGGAGGGAGAGTGTGGAGAGGTAAGGCTGTATCCAAAAGCAGGAACTAAACACGAAGAGCTCTGTATCCCCTTGCAGGAGTTTAGATATCTGCTGAAGGAGAACTTAATCCAGTGTGTATTACAGGAAGAGCCCTAGGGCTTCAATTTGACAAAATTTTAGAGGCAGACCAGTTAGATGGCTGTTCAGATCATCCAAATGACATCTCATTTGGAAGCAGCAGTGGGGACAGAGATAAGTGGACTGATTTTAGATGCTTAGGAGTTAGGGCTTGGTAAATGACTAGAAATGGGATGCTGAAAAAAAAGGAAGGAATAAAGAATGTCCCCAGATGACTGACTTGGCCAAATGGTGATAGACACTGAAATAGGGAAACTCTGGAGAGGAGCAGATAGAGGAAGGGAGGATGAAGTCAGTATGAAATATGTTGAGTTTTTTAAATTGAATTTATTGGGGTGATGTTGGTTAATTAAATTATATAGGTTTCAGGTGTACAATTCTGCAACACATCATCTGTGCATTTGTATTGTGTGTTCACCACCCAAAGTTTAGTCTCCTTCCATCACCATTTATTCCCTTTTACCCTCTCCTACCTCCCCCCACCACCCTTTCCTTTTGGTAATCACCATACTGTTGTCTATAAGGGTTTTTCCCTTAATCCCTTCACCTTTTCCATCCAGCCTCCCTGCACCCTCCCCTCTGATGGCTGCCAGTCTGTTCTCTGTATCTGAGTCTGTTTCTACTTTGTTAGTTCATAACGTTCTACGTGTAAGTGAAATCATATGGTATTTGTCTTTCTCTGTAATATGTTGAGTTTGAGTGCCTTCAAGACATCCAAATGGAGATGTCCAGTAGGCAGTTGGATGCATCTAAGACCTGACAATATTTTATATATTTATTATCAAGTTGAAAAAAAGGAAGGATAGGAGGTGGCTGATTATTGAGGAGTTAGGAACTAGAAGTTCCCTCCAGATGGAAGAACAAAGGTTTTGGGAAAACAATGAGAGAACAGGAAGACTAGAAGGTAGTGGTCAGTGTAAGGCTCCAAGGATGCAACAGTGCTAGACAATGGATCTGAGATGCTCAAAAAAATGAGAGGCCAAGCTGATGAATGGCCCACCCAGATGACAGCAGACACTAGGGTGAAGAAACACTGTGAGCCAGATGTCCAAATCTTTAAAAATTGAGAGGAAGAGTCGGTGATAGTCATAAAGAGGGCAGGGAGCATGGCAGGATGGACGGCACAAGCTTCAAAGAGTCAAGTCCAAAAATGGGGGCATGTGTGATCAGGGAAGGGAAGACTCAGAACAGCTTGAGGATGCCAGGAACAAAATGAGAGGTGACTAGGGGAACTTCACTTGGGACAGTCACCAAAGATGACAAACATGTGAGCTGCAGAATGAGCTGCTTGGCCTTGCTGACCTGGTATGCATCATTCGTGCTTCGCCAGGGATTTGGTTCCACTGGAGGAAGGAACAGCAGCCCCATGGCAGCACTTCTGGAAGAGCAGGCCAGGGATAAAGTTGCCCGATGTAGCCAGTGAAAATACAGAATGCCCACTTAAATTTCAATGTCAGGTGTCACATGGGACATGCTTATACTTAAAAAAAAAAAGTGTATCTGAGGTGCCCGAAGCAGCTCACTGATTTCTACAAAGCTCTGGCATCGTGTGGTCATAACCTGCTGGTTTGTTAACCTCACCCCTCTCCAATTCAATTCCCTTGCATATATGGTAAGTCAAGAGCATGCTAACTGCCGTAACTATTATACCTTAAAGTATGTAGTGGTTGAACAGAAGTTTATTTTTTGCTAACTAAGCCAGTCACTAAGCTGGAGAGGCCCTCCTCCATGCAGTATGCAGTCACTAAGGCCTCAAGGGGATGAAGGCCCAGTCCTGGGTGTCCTCTGCATTCCGGCCTGATGGGAAGGAAGAGCAAGGAGGAACACCTGTGGGAGGTTTCTACAGGTCAGGCCTGAACTGGGGCAGACATTTCTGCACAGTCCATTGGCTGAACTCAGTCACAGAGTCCTGTGTAATGGCAGGGGAGCCTGGGAAATGTAGTCAAGCAGTGTGTGCAGGAAGAAGACAACAGGAATTTGAGTGAGCAATCCCTGCCACACCCTTTATGAGGTCTGTCTGTGGGTCCCATGTAGGTCAAAAGATTCTGGATCAATAACCTTTGCTTTAGAAGAACTGGCACATACACACCACATCCTCACTGCTACAGAAAATGTGATTAAGAACAGAATTAAAGATCATCACACTAGTTTTTTCTAGGTGTTGCACTTTGATAGCCAAAGGTGTTACCTATCAAATAGTTCTCATTAAAAGGAATAGGGAAAGTCCATTCTGTGGTTCCAAATTCTAGCTGCTAGCCCACTGAGTTAATGTTGTAGTTTCCCATTACGATAAAATTTACCACAAATCATTCCAAAACAAATGTCCCCCCCCCGAGTTTTTGCTTATGTAAATGTCGGTTGCCATGACAACAAAAAAATACTGCCCTTGATCTTATGGCAGAGCTTGCTAAGGAACAAGAAGCAACTAGCTGGTCCAGACATAAACCTAATCCCACAGGCATGCCCAACAAGGGAAATGAGAAACTAGGGCAATTTTTTATTCAAAAGAAAAAGTAAAAGTAGGGGAAGAACTTGATTCTAGTGGGAGAAAAGATGTGGCCAGAGAATTTAAATAAACCACTTCCTCTTGTTACATTCTTTTTTGGGGAATGGGACCTGGCTTTCTCCTTTTTCTCATCACCATACTTTGCCATATATAGTGCGCACCCACGTTTTGGTGTACTGTACATGGGATTATGCAATTGGTATGCCCATGTATAATGTGCATCCTTATTTTTCCCTAAAAAATCTGGGCAAAAATGTACACATTATGCATGGCAAAACGCAGCACATCATAAGACTCCTAAAAGGATTTGGGTGCAAGACTCAGGCCAATTCTCTCAACTTCCAGCCTACCTTGACATTGGTTGGCACGGGGTCATGCCCCCTCACCATAATGCACAGAGAATTCACAAGGACCCTGCTCTTGCTAGCTGCCTTCTTCAGTTGCTACCTCTGAGGTCTATATATTCTGCAAGACCTAAATAATGACAGAATGAGTGATAACTTTGATTAGTGTTTAGAATATATTAGGCTACTTTCATTATAACTGACACTTTATGTCACAGGATTTGGACTGTTTATAAGTATGGCTAAAGCTAGAAACTAAAAATAAGATACAAGTGAATAATCTTCATTGAGTATAGTTCCACTCTTTAGTGATCCAGTCGCCACCCCTTCTGTGGAAAGGAAAAGGGACATCACCACAACCCTTGAGGCTGGGCTTTGATAAGCATTCCCTATTTCTGCAATGGAAGGACCTTCCTAAATGGCTTTTAGTCTGACCGATATTAAAAATGAACCTACATTCTTTGAACACATACAGGACCTGCACGCATTCAGGGTGGAGGGTGACGGGGCAGGGGCGGCTGAGAGGTAACCAGCTAGATCCCTATTCCCCAGGACTCATGCCGGTGGAGGAAAACATGGATTTGACAAATAGGTATTGCCTGCTGTCAAACAGGTCCCGTGTGGGCTCTGGGGATGTAATGAGCAAATGAGATGCGGCTCCTGTCCTGCTAGGGCTGGTTTATAGCCTGAGGAGATGGAATGAAATCATCAGAGAAATACATAATTACGACCTGAGAGGAGTGCTGTCTAGGTGAATGATGTGATGACTGTAAATGGGATTTGGGGGTTCGAGGAGGACATCTCTGAGGAATGGACATTTAAACTGGTAACAGTTGTGGGAGGAAGGTGGGACAGGGAGGAAGTTTCCTAGAGTGGGGAGCTGGAAGGATAGCCTGCCAGAAGCACAGAGGTGTAGGTAAGACTGAAGAAAAGACCATCACAGCATGTAGGCCAGCATGTAGGCCAACCTATAGAATGCAGACTGGGATCGAGAGACCATCAGAAAGCTTTTTAAGCCAGGGAGTCCCACAACCAAGTTTACCTCGTGGGAAGACCACCCTGGTTGCTCTGTAAGGGATGGACTGGGGAAAGTGAATAACCGGAAAAGCTGCTGCGGTGGTCCCGGTGGTCCTGCAGGACAGCTGAGGGCTACTCGGGAGCCAGTGGTGGTCTACAAACATGCGACAGCGAGTATTTAGGAGGTGGAGCTTATGGGAATTCGTGAACTGGCTGTGGACGGGGACGTCTGTAAATGGGCCGCCAACTTGAACGTTAAGCAGAATCATCAAAGCCAATGTTTACTAAGTGCCAGGTAGTCCTGCACTGACCAGGGACATTTGGTGGAGATGGCAAGAGGGGCTGTGATCTAAACCACACCGTTGTCTGCACATTTCAAGCTGTGAGCCCAGCACAGGGGAAGGGGGTGCCTTTTCTACTGGTTATTCACAAAAAGGTGTGATCTGCTCACTGAGCTTTGTGTCTGGTGATCTTGACAGAAAATTTTTGGAGAGCCACCAGGGGCACCTATGGGAGTGATGGGTGTGGTTATTCCTAGGGTGTAAGACCCACAAGGGCAGAGTCTATTCCACAGGAGCTACCACTTAGAACTACCATAATCTGATCAAAAAATTCTAGTCATTGAAGCACCCAGACAGCCAAGAAAACATAGTCAAGCCCCTCTTGGTGATAATGGATGAAATGAGTACCTCTTTTCTGTGTCAGTAGGCATCCTTTGAGTTCACATGTTCTCTCAAAAAAAAATTACAAAACGATGATGAATGAGGTTAAGATTGCTATCACCTATTGTTGGCAGTCTTTGGACACTGTGGCATCACCGGCAAGGCAGCCAAACCGCCATTAAGAGCCCCCAGCAATAAAGGGCTTATGGAACCTCGAGTCAGGCTGGAAGCCTAGGAGCAGAGCAAGGTAGCACTGAGTCAGCACTGGAACCTGCACGAATGGCACAGTGACTATACGAAGCTCCATCCTGCAGCACACAAAGGCTGGGGTAGGTCCAGATGTACCTAACAAGCAGCAGTACTGCACTCCTACATAGTACCAGACTCACTTTCACTCTCAGAATAGACTTTCTCAGCACAAAAGGACAAACCCGTCTGTAACCTCACCTCAGTGTTCTACTTTCCTGAGTGCCTTGCTGGTACTCAGAACCTTGGAGAAGCCCACTAGCTTGAAATGAGGCTAGAAACTCTGTGAAGTTCTAAAGGGAACAGAGGGAAGCTTTGAACCAGTGAACCTCCACATATCTGATCACTCGTCCCCATTCCCCAAAAGCTAAAATATCCATAATCTCCCCAATATGAAGTAGGAAGACAGAAAAGGCCCTGCCAAGCCAGTTCACCTCTGAAAATTTAGTCAATCTGAGTGCTCACTTGCCAGGTCTAAAATCTAGGCAAATCAGGCCAACCACAGAAATATTGGAGGCATTCCTTTATCCAAAAGCAAGACTGACAGCTCGTTTATTTCTGCTTGCTTTCATTCTGTATCCCTAGCAGGGGTGTCCAACCTTTTGGCATCTCTGCACACACTGGAAGAGTTGTCTTGGGCCACACATTTTATGGTTTTTATGTTGGGCCACATTCATAGCCATCCTGGACTGCATGTAGCCCACAGGCCACAGGTTTGACACCCCTGCAAAGATCCTTGAACACTGCTTTCAACCTCACTTTTCAATTAAAAATCCTCATCCAAGGATGTATTTATTTTTAGAGAGGAAGGGGGTGGGAAGGTTAAGAGAGGGAGAAACCTCAATCAGTTGCCTCCTGTAAGTGCCCTGACCGAGGATTAACCCTGCAACCTTTTGGTGTACGAGATGAATGAGCCACCTGGACAGGGCATGAACCTCACTTCTTTTTCTTTTTAAGATTTTATTTTTAGAGAGAGGGGAAGGGAGGGAAAGAAACATTAGTTTGGTTTGGTTGCCTCTCATGCGCCCCCTGCTGGGCACCTAGCCCCCAATCCAGGCATGTGCTCTGACTAGGAATCAAACCAGCAAGCCTTTGATTCACAGGCTCAAGCTCAATCCAGCTAGGGCTGGTTGAGCTCCACCAGCTAGGGCTGAACCTCACTTCTTGATGACTTTTTTTAAAAAGACTTATTCATTTATTATTATAGAGAGGGAGAAAAGGGAAGGGAGGAAGAAAAAGAGAGGAAGAGAAACATCAGTGCATCAGAGATCACATCTCACATCATGCCTCAGCTGAGGACCTGGCCAGAAACCCAGGCATGTGCCCTGACTGGGAAGCAACATTTTGGTTCACAGCCTGGCACTCAGTCCACTGAGCCACACCAGCCAGGACTTAACTTTTTTTTTTGCCTTCCACCTTATCCCCTCATCTCTTTTTCTTCAGGATATCTGTGATAGCAGAGCTCCAAACTCTTACCCTCCTCCTGCCAAAATTAGAAGAACTATTTTCACATTTTCTTCTATGGAGGGGCCTCTTCTCTCTTCATATCTGTAAAATGAATAGAACTTAATCTGAAGATCAGGGTCACAAGAATAAAAACTTGGTATGAGTACTCCAGACCATGTAAAGGCACCCAACATGCAACATGTTTTTTAAAACATTATTTTGACAGTTTATTTTTTGACAGAAAGTCACAACATTCTTTTACCACCTTGCAGTTGTGTGTGTGAATGCCCAAGTTGACTCCCTTTGGAGTAGGTTCCTTTATTTAACTCCGGGTGGACACTCTGCTGTCTATGGCAGTAAGTAGGTATGTTTTGGGTCCAAGGCAGAACACAGAGTGACTGGTAAAGAGTGTCCTTTTCATTTTAAAAGTTCAGCACCCATACAACACAAAACTATAGTGTTATGCCAATTTTAGGTATATATATATATTAAAACACTGTGTACGTGTCTACAATTATCTACCAGGAAAATGTGCTACTTAAATAAAAAAGGAGATATCTGGATGTCTATACTAACATTCTAAAACCCTATTGTACAACATCCAAACTTCTCATTTGCTTTACAAAGCTCCCCTGTCACATCCCTATTTTCTTTATACCCACACATAACCATTTCTAGGTAAGTTTGATGTTCTCTGTTCATGTCATTTCAGATTTCCAATTATATGATCATTCTTACATTCCCTTCAAGTCAGTATTTTATGACTTCTGGAGACCCTTTAAACCACCACTAGTGATCAATCCCAGTTTCAGTGAGTACCCACAGAGTGTATGTAACTATTTATCATTATATGGCTGTAGGCTCAGTGTGCACAACCATTATTCCCTAAGCATAACAGACTTAGCTCTTTCAATGAAAAATATTCAAAGATTACTTTCTTCAAAAGATCACCAAGCCAAACATTTGGCCATATTTTTATTTACTACATATACTATAAACATATACAATACATGCTACAAAAAAACATTTCTCAAAATTTAACTGTCAAGAAAGTGTATAGTGTTATAATACAATGGCACATGTTCGTATTTATTTCAAATTTGTTTGTTTATCACCCATTTCAAACCATTAATAGTGAAATGTTACTTAAGGATAATTAAAAATTATCTATTTGCATTATTAACAATAAACAATTCCAACAAATTAATAAGAATTAACCATGTCAAATATTAGTATCCAAAAATTGGGCTTTTGCAGAAATGACTATATAAAATATAGCAGCCAATTTCAGTTTGCTCTGTGACAATGTATATATGCACTTGAATAGGATTCTAGTATTTCTTTTAGGAAGATACTTTTAAGTCCTCTGATTTCTTAAGGTCCACATCCAGCCCAATCCAACCTGACAGTTCATATAATGGCTTCAGACAACCCATCATCGAGAAATTCTTATGATTTAGGTAGAGTTGCATGTTATACTATTACATAATATGAAAAGAGACATTATAAGCCAATATCATAATGTCAAAGGCAAAAGAAAATACAAACATTCAAATCAGTTGTGACAAGGTTTTTCTACAAATATTTTAGATGTCATACTTTCAGGAAAACAAGATTTACTGCGCATTTGGATTTTACAGTATGTAAGCTGTAACTGAAAATTTAACAAAGCTGTCAGATGGAATTAAGTCTCGTATTGCAAATTTGTTCACTCAACGTCGAGCACCCACTATGTGCATAGCACTGCGCTAACATTTTAAAAAGTCGAGTATTAATGTCTTTATCAAGCATTACCTTAGTGTGAGGTAAAAATATATTAAATTAGCGTCAACTCATTAATTTATTTGTGGTAATGTATGTAGTCTTGTGCCAGCTGGCTTCCCTGTGCTGGACAATGAGCTTCTGCACACCTCTCATTCACTCACACGAACATCTGCACACCAACGGTGCCAGGCACTGTGCTGGTTACAGGGAGGCCATGATTTGGTGTACATCGAAGAAGGCAAATTAACCATTACCTATGCAAAAGAATTCAAAAGGTACTTTTCTTTTCTAAAATGAGGCCCTAAGAAAAATATAAGGTGTTTCTATTGGTCATACCATACCACTGACCAGTTAGTGCCTTTCTAGACTAGAAACTAACCTTAAAAATTTCATGTTGTAGTCTATATAGCCTAGATCATTTTTGGTCTCAGAAGTCTATTCTTTGGAGCACCTGACCCTATAAAAACCATTCCATACTTAACAGGATTTGTAAACTAAACTTGAAGATAAAGAAAAAGAGCCAAAAATGAAGGCAGTTTATAATGTAATGTACTTCAAGCACTATTCTGGCAATGTGAAATGAATAATACCTAAGTAATTCATGATTGATTCAAACATTTTTCAAAGTGCTAATCCTATCCCCAAACTCATGTAATTTTAACTTGACTTTTATACAAGTTGCACATAAAGCAAAGGGCGGAATTTGGCCCCACAACCTTCTATGGAACATTCTAAGTGATTGGTCCTTCCACTCCAAGTAGAAGTTAAGAATTCCAAAGGATCCCCTAATAGGATACTGGCACTCGGGAGAAACGAACGTCGCTGCTGGATCCCGTCAGTCAGGAGTCTAGTGAGCTGCGGTAGCACTGTGAACCTACCCGGACCCCCTGAGGGAAGGCAGAGAGCTGCGAGTGTGGCTGTCCACTCAGTGAATCCAACACTGGCTTAAAGCTATGCACTGAATAAAGTGCTCTGCACATCCTGCTTGTCATCTGGAATGAAAATAAACACTTTTCTGGAGAATTAACCTATCTGTGGAAAAGGATGACAAGGGTTCAAAGAATCCCAAGAAAAAGTATGAAGCATTGACTAGGAAGGAAGACAAATGCCTCTAGTAGTGTCCTCAGAAATCTCAGGATTTGAACTGTCAGAATGAGTCATACAACGGTCATGTTCTATAAATGAAAAAGCAATCCCACTGGGTACTATTCACATGGTACATGATTACTTCACGGGGTGAAAGGGAACAGTCTATTGCCACTTGATAGGATGCTTTCGGAACAAAAACAATGCCATTGGATAAATCAGGGTAAGCAGTGTGCAACGCTTCTCTTCTGTCCATCCGTTTTCCACAGGTTGACTCGCACTGCCTGAGAGAAAGGAGGCAAGATGCCTACGCCCTCTAATACCTTTAGGCATGGCGGCTATCACCTAAAATTTCCAATTCAGAAGTTAACACACAAGCCCTCCAGTTTTGTACCCTGAATGTGGTAAATGGACTAGCGATGTAGTAGTTCAGTCTAAAAATAATCACAGGTAACAGAACGCTTATATAAACTAGACTGTTTCAACATCTGTAAGAAAATTGTATAGATGGCAATTGAAGAGAAAAGAAAAAGATTGTTCCCATCTGTCAGCAAAACTGTTTGTTGAGCTATACTCAGCTGAAGTCCTCATCAGGATTCTGTTGATCCAGCAGACGGACATGTGTGAATGGGAAGTGACCTCGTTTGCCATTACACTCCCCTTCCCACTGACCACTGACATTAATCTTCGTAACCTTTACCAGCTCACCGACCTGCAGGAGGAGAATAAGGAGAGCACTTTATTTCCAGTTACGAATGAAAGCTGACAAACTCCATTTCTGATTAGGCATACCCTGCCCACATGATTGCTCTAGGTCTGACAGTACAGAATGGATACTTGCTGCCTCCCGAGCCCCAGCCACCAGAATGATTACTTGTGGTTAATGCAGGCAGAAAGAAGTGATTTTAGCAGTGCAGAAAAATACACAGAATACAGAAAACAGAAAGGATCCTAGAGAAATGATACTTTTTGGAGGTCTTAAGTGTCTTTTGATAAGTAAGCCCAACCAGAGTAAGCTACTGTTCCTTTCCTTCATACTCACTGCTTTTAGTTTCCTGCCTGCCCCATAGGCCCTGGCCTAGGGAAAGAAGTCTATGTGCCCAACCCCCAACTCCCTACGTAATTAGAAGCAGCACAATTTCCCAGCCCACTCTCACACATATTGCGGCCTGTCACTACTTGTAGATCAGGAGGCAATCATAGGAAGCATACTTCACTTGGTCCCAGAAAATGAAGTGTTCCCATCACCTTCCAACCAAGGCATGGCATTCCCCATTTGGGAAGGTATAGGCAAAAACTCCAAATATCCCTGGCTCTCTGCAAAGCTCCCCCGCCCCACCCCACCCCACCCCACCTCACCGTGCACTGACAGACTTTATTGCTCCCTCAATACCAATTGGTACCTGTTCATTAATAAGGGCCACATCATGTTTTTATTGTTACAAAAAACTTCGTTACAAAATCAAATACACAGATCTGAGCCCTGGCTACTGTGGCTCAGTGGATTGAGTGCCGGCCTGTGAACCAAAAGTCACTGGGGCAATTCACAGTCAGGGCACCTGACTGAGTTGCAGGGCAAGTCCCTGGATGGGAGCGTGAGAGAGACAACCAATGCATGTATCTCTTGCACACTGCTGTTTCTCTCCCTCTCTTTCTCCCTTCCTTCCCCTCCCTCTAAAAGTAAATAAATAAAATCTTAACAACAAAAAAATATCCCTGGCTACTGTGGCTAAGTGGTTTGAGTGCCAGTCTGTGAACCAAAGGGTTGCAGGTTCAATTCCCAGTCAAGGCACATGCCTGGGTTTCGGGCCAGGTCCCCAGTAGAGGGCACGTGAGAGACAACTACACACTGATGTTTCCCTCTCTCCCTCCCTTCCCCCCTCTCTAAAAATAAATAAACAAATAAGTAAATAAAATCTTTAAAAATACATAAATAACAAAGATGAAAAAATTTTTAAAAAATCTAAATGGTAAGGTCATTCTGATAGATGGATTCACACGGTAGCAAAATATTAAACAATATTGCCCTGGCTGGTGTGGCTTACTTGGTTGGAGAGCCATCCCATGGACTGAAAGGTTGTCAGTTCAGTTCCCAGTCAAGGCACATGCCTGGGTTATTGGTTTGGTTCTTAGCCTGGACACATGGGAGAAGGCAACTATCAAGGTCTCTCCCTCACCCTCTCTCTAAAAAGTCAATGGGCATGTCCTCAAGCTAGGATAAAATATATAAAATAAATGTTTAAAAATTATTAAATAATATTTCATTTAACATTTGGAGATAAGGCCCCAGATGTCCCTGGACTAAAGAGCTCATAGCTATCTTTTAATCGTTGACATCTGAGTACTGAGCATACAAGTGGTTTTTGAAGCGTAACTGTTCATTTGGTTTTATTAAGTTAATAACTAGTATTTATTCAACTTTGATAAACTACTGTAGGGGGTATTTTCAATAAATTATTTTCTAGTCATTGTAATAACCCTATAAAACAGGAATTGTTTTCATTTTACACGTGAGAAAACTGAGATTCCAAAAAATTACATGATACACCTGAGGTCACACAGCTAATGGCAGGGCTGGGATTTGAGTCCAGGAGTATCTGGCTCCTAAAACAATTTATATTCTTTTTACTATACCAGGAAGTTTCCAATTATGCTGCCAGGGCCCTACAGGGTCCCTAAGAATGTCTGCAGGCCAAGTACTGATCAAAGCCAACTCAGGTCTAGGTCCAGGGCCTTCTCTAGAACCAGTCTGATCTCATTCACGGAGGCAGCAGCTTCCCTACTGCCCTGTCTGTAATTCCCTCAAGAACTATCTGAAAAACACAGGCCTAAAGTGGTTGTGGAGGTCACAGGATGCTGGGAAAAGGAAACAGAAACCAGGGATTAGAAAGATAAAGCGTAGGTGAGAAAAAGCAGTAGCTCAGCCTGCTGATATCATAAAGATTAATAAGGCTGACGATGTAAGGGGAGGTAGGGGAAGAATGATACATGTACATCTTGCCAAACAGATCTGACCCCTATAGGCTGTCAGCACCAGGGTTCTGTTTATTCCCAGCAATCTTCCAATTCAAAGTTCCTAACATCTGAGCAGACCAACTATGACAAGTAAAGATTTTTATATAGTCTTCGAGGAGAGGAAGACCAGGACATCAAGTGAAATTTCCTTGCTAGTAAAATCACTCTGAAAAATTTCTTCCTTTATCCCCAACTCTAGTTCTCAGACTTTATCTCACTTGTTTCTTTCTTTTAAAATCTCTTACAGTGTTGCTGCCCTGGCTGGTGTGGCTCAGTGGTTTGAGTGACAGCCTGCAAACCAAAGGGTCACCAGTTTGATTACCAGTCAGGGGACATGCCTGGGTTGCAGGCCAGGCCCCCAGTAGGGGGCACACAAGTGGCAACCACACATTGATGTTTCTCTTTCTCCCTCCCCCCACTCTAAAAATAAATAAAAAAAAAAAAGAAAAGAAAAGAAAACCTCTTACAGTGTTGCAAGAAGCTAGGCACAGCATCAGCTCTGTAACACTTGACAGTTCCTTGGTGAATTTTCCTTGTGCCTGTCCTGTCAGCTACCCCCAACTCCTCATCCTTCCCACACAAGCACATGCGCACAGCACATTTCTAAAATCGCTAATGATGCTAGCTCCTTGCTCTGTTCAGGTCAATTATATCAAGTATAGAACTTCCGCCCCCCATTTAAAATATTTATTTATACTATATGTCAAAATAGCCATATCATACTAAGTGCTATTCTGGTAACTGGATCTAGAATAATGTTAAGTCCCCCACTTAACAAAAATATTTGAGGGGATGTGTATGCTCATGTCAAAAATCTAATAGCCACTCATGTTAGGTTCTCTAGATGGGGACAAAGGGACCAATTTCTTTCAAGAGGCTGGTTTGATGACATCCCAGCTAACATCCCTAAGAGCTATCATATCTGAATCCATCATTTTATTGATGTGCAAACATACACGAAGGACACGAGGGAACATTCTGGAGTGCTGGAAATGTTCTATACTTTCACCTAGGTGGTTATCACACAAGTGAATATGCATGTAAACTGAGAGCTGTATAATTATGATTAGTACATTTTATCAAAGGATTTCAAATCTACATAAAAAGGTGTCAAGAGAATGTCTATTACATTTTACCCAGCTTTTCCAGGTGTTTTGTAGAAGATGGTTCTTCAGGATACAACCTTAATAGGCCCACCATTCTACTCATTACCTAAATCTAGGTTTCAATACCTCTATTCTCTCGGTGTTCCATGGTCTTTATTTTTAAAAATTCAAAGTGTCACAGGGCAGTAGGGAGTGATGGGGAGAAAATGGGGACAACTGTAATTGAACACTAAAATTTTTATAACTAAATAAAGAAATAAACTTGAAGTGCCGTGTCACAATGCATCCCACAGAGCTATAAACAAAAGGCAGGATGCACCGTGGACTGGACCAGCCCCTCGCTGTCAGCACCACAGACCCACCTGGCTTGTCTACAGGTGGACAGAACCTGCTGGTCCGCCCTCAGACCTTTCTTCTTCCAAAGTTCACAGGGAGAAACAGCAGGGGCACCTACAAGGCCAGATGTTTCTTGACAGGGAGAATTATATGCAAATTAGACCTCTGGACAACATTAGAACCATCTCTGCTATATATACATACTCTCTTGATCTTACCCTATAGGGGAAGAGTCAGGAAAACCATTCCATATTCTGGAATTCAAAATCTTTTTTTTTTAAGATTTTATTTATTTACTTTTAGAGAGCGGGGAAGGGAGGGAGAAAGAGAGGGAGAGAAATTCGTGAAAGATGCATCATTCAGTTGTCTCTCGCATGCCCCCAATTGGGGACCTGGCCTGCAATACAGGCACGTGCCCTGACTGGGAATTGAACCAGCCACTTTTCAGTTGGCAGGCCTGTGCTCAATCCACTGAGCCACACCAACCAGGGCTGGAATTCAAAATCTTTTAGGTTCCTAGCAGAAAAGCCCAAATGTCAGTGGTGAAAGAAAGGCTATGCCATGGACAAAACGATTCTGATTTTTAAGTGGATAAAGAAAAAAGTTCTAAGCAGTAAACTGGGCTAATTAACCTGCCCAAAGTGGCCTCAAAGTACAAATACTTCAAGGAAGACCTTATTAAAATTAACTGTTTGAGCCCTGGCTAGCATAGCTCAGTGGATTGAGCGCGGGCTGCGAACCAGGTATTGCAGGTTCGATTCCCAGTCAGGGCACATGCCTAGGTTACAGGTCACAGCCCCCAACAACCACACATTGATGTTTCTCCTTCTCTCTCCTTCCCTTCCCTCTCTAAAAATAAATAAAATCTTAAAAAAAAAATTTAACCGTTCGTACCCAAGGGGTCTTCTTCCTGAATATTCAAAGCACATAGGGACTCCTGGGGTCAAAAACAGATAAGCCCCTGGCCTTGGCCAGGTAGCTCAGTTGGTTAAAGCCTCATCCCAATACAACAAGGTTTCAGTTCAATTCCCAGTCAGGGTACATGCAAGAGTCAACCAATGAATGTATAAATAAGAGGGGAGTAACAAATCAATGTTACCCTCTCTAAAATCAAAAAACAAAAAACAAAAAAAAAAACCAACAATAAAAAAAACAAAAAAACAAAACCAAAAACAAAAAAACAGGCCCTACTCAGGTAGCTCAGTTAGTTGGAGAGTTGTTCTGTAATCCAAAAGGTTGTGGGTTTGATCCCTGGTCAGGGCACATACCTAGACTGTGGGTTCACCTCTGCTGGGGCAAGTATGGGAGAAAACCAATCTATGTCTCTCTCTCTCTCCCCCTAAAATCAATCAAGATATCCTTGGGTGAGGAGAAAAAAAAAAAAAAAAAGACACGCTCCAAAGGCAACATGGCTGTCCTTAGAGACCACGTGAGGCCCTAGTGCTTCAACAGTTAGGAAGAAAGGGTGGTTGTCAAGCCTAGGGGACTGGGGGTGGGGAGGAGTGTAGGAAGGGACAGGGCAGTCTAAGAAAAAGGTGCTAAACTTTGGGGGGTTTTTTGCCTCTTTTTTCCTGAGCCCATTTTTAAATTTAAAGAATTTTGAAAATTATTTCTTTTCAGAGGGAGGGGAAGGGATGGAGAAAGAAAGGGAGAAAAACATCAAGATGCAAGAGAACACTGATCAGTTGCTTCTCACATGCCCCCAACTGAGGACCTGGTCTGCAACCCAAGCATGTGCCCTGACCCAGAATCAAACCCACAATGTTTCGGTTTGCAGGCCAGCATTCAATACACTAAAGCCATACCAGCCAAGGCCCTGAGCCCATTTCTTCCACAGCTCCCTGCTACCTCTGTGACCTTCTAAATAAATTTTCTCTCATAGTTTGAAAAAAAGAAAATGGTGCTATGCGAAGTGCAATTCGTAACAGTTTCTGAATGCATACTCCTCCTTTTGTTAGGCAACAACTTATAAAGCAGAATTCCCGAAGGCCCAAAGGGAGGATGAAGGCGATACATAACTGGAAACTTGGTATACTGTATCAAAGATAAAGAAAGCTAAACTGAATACTTGCCCCAGATATGTTACAATCTTAAGATACAAAGTAATGTACATACTAATCAGGTAGTGCAGTAACAACCTTAATTCTAATACTACTGGTTTCAAAATTCAAGTTATAGAAGTGGGGAAAAAATCCTAGTCTGCATGCCAATGAACAAGAAAGACTTTACGAAGGATTGGGAGCACTACATGGCAGCTAACCTTTCTTTGTATGAGGCTGATTCACTACCACCTTGTAAAGGAGAGCCGGTGATGATTCTTTCACCACTGAGGTACTGTTTTAGTGTCCAGTCAGTTCCTCAGCCTCCTGATACTAACACTACATCCTTAGGAGCAATAAGGAGGACTGAGCCTTCGCTTGAATGTGGTTAACTTGTTTCTTCACTCCCAGGAACCTGAATGAACACAGGCTTCGTTGCTAGCTCTGTGTAGTTCCCAAAGTACACCGCCATCTGGTACAGACGTAGTCAAATCTACAATTGGTCCAGGAGCAAAAGATTACCCGATCGATCTTTATCAGAGTTCTACTGATAATGAGAAATTGGAACCCAAATGGCATTAGTATCTGGTATTCACCAAACAGAAGACATCAGGGAACTGTGTGACCTCCTTTGCTCATGTAACCTAAGGGGACTGGCTGCTTTTCTAGTTTCTTTCTCTACTACCCAATAGGAAAGGCCTCAACAATTGCCAGCATTCCTTTGATCTAGGCTTGCTGCAGGATTCTGGTGGTCTCAGGGCAGGAAACACACACACATTCACGTAAGTAAAGCCATGGAGAAGCAAGTAGAGAGATGGGATACAGGGCTCTTGTCTTCAAACATAGCAAGTACACAACTGATAAGTATTTTAAGGCTTGGCTGAATGAGAAAAAAGTTAAGAAAACTACAACAACCTAAGCTAGGTGTCAGCAAACCATGTCCCATGGGCCAAATCCAGCTAACTGGCTGTTTTTGTGAATAGTTTATTGGAACACAGCAGGCTCAGTTGTTGTTTTGTCTGTGGCTGCCTTCTTGCTACAATGGTAGAGATGAGTAGCTGTGACAGACTGTACAGCCTTTACTGAAAAGCTTGCAGACCCCTGATCTAAGGAACAGGTAATATTTAGGGCCCATTTACAGTCTTTCACATCAAGAGAAACAAGGACGGACAATTTAGCCATAATGATTCACTTCCCTAAGAGATGGACTGAAGTGGTCATGAGTGGTATTGGTAGAAAGTTGCAGGCCTTTGAGATTTAAGTATTTGTTAGGTTGCTAAGTGAAAAGAAAAAATAGCCCTGGCTGGTGTGGCTCAGTGGGTTGAGTGCCTGCCTGTGAACCAAAGGGTTGCTGGTTCAATTCCCAGTCAGGGCACATGTCTGGGTTATAGGCCAGATCCCCAGTGGGGGGCACATGAGAGGCAACCACACATTGATGTTTCTCTCTCCCTCCCTTCCCCTCTCAAAAAAAAAAAAAAAAAAAAAAAAAAAAATAGCCCACCAAATCCTTGAAGATACATCTTACCCTGGTTTTAGTCCAAGTCAGAAAAGACCTACTGAATTCAGTAACTGATAATGCTTAAAACCAAGTTCTCTACTCTATCCCCTTGCTGAGAAGTAGGGAGGTGACCAACCACATATAATCAGTACATTTTAGCTAAACATAAAGAATTTTCTAAAAACACTAACATTGGACTAACCCCAGGGTTCCCAAGCTGTAGTGTCATTGGCACTGCAGCAAACTCAGAGGGGTGGCACGAAATGTTTTAAATTTTTAAGGGAAACACAGTAATACCTGACACCTGCATATGAACTGCTAGCTCAAGGCAGCTGACAACATTGACATTAGATCACACTGCATTCCTTTCAACAATGTCTTAGGTTTGCAAAGCTGGGTTTTGGCAGTTGCTATGATAAAAAACAAGCCTCCAAGAAAATGAAAGTGGTAGTGTTCAATATGATCCCAAGGTTTAAGAAACTTTTTGGTATCTTAACAGGTATAGATCTCATTATTTAAGTAACTGCAGTTACTTAAGATTGAATTTAAAATACTTTTCCATTCAATTATGTTTATTGTATTTTTCAAATGGGAGTGTAAATATTTCTGTTGTTTGAACCTACCTACTTAAATAGAACTGTTAATATTTCTTCTGGCTTAGGGCACTGTGATATAGTACTGAGACATAATGGGTGCTATGAACCAAGAAAGTTTGAAACCTCTGGACTACACTCTACACTGTTGTGGCTGATAGTGAGTTCCTCAAAAGTGGAGATATTCAAACAGATGTTTAAAAATAACCTATGAAGATACCAGAGGGCCTGCCTTCAATGTCTGAGAGGCTGGATTAGTTGCTTCCAAAATCTCTTCCCACTGGCATTCTATGTTTTTAAATGAACATGCCCAGACAGGCTGGAAGGATGAGGGACAGTAGACACCTGTCTCAATGAGCAATACAGAAATCTAGGTCTACAATACCAGAAAGACAAACTGGACACAGCAAGGATATGCCAGTCATGTTCTTTTAACTTCCAAACTCATTTTTTCTGTTAACAAAGGGGAATTTGGGGTCTTCATTCCTGTTTTCCATACATAGGTTAAAAGGTCTTAACAACTTGTTTCACAGAGTTCTATGTGGGGAGATGTGGAGTTGATATAATCACTGCTACATATAACCAGGGACCCAAAGCACTTTACAACTTCCCTGTCTGTGCCCTGAAGAACAAGCTGAAGCCTAAGAACACCAGAGAAGCTCCTTTGTTACTCTGAAGTTTTACCATCTATCAAAGGAAAAATGCCAGGTTGAATTGGAGAATGGAAGTTACATAATTATTGTACTTAAATATATTGTGATTGTTTTGGACAGTCTACAGAGGCATAGAGCAAACTTTAACACCTGCAATTTACAAGGTAAGATTGATCACTATTCCAGCTTCTAAGGAGCCGTGAAACAAAAATCTAAAATCAAAAGAATGAAAGGTGACTCTAAATAACTCTGGTGTTATTTCTAGCATTTCTTCTTCAAAACACTCAGCATATCTTCATTTGTTTAAAATCTTCTCTTAACCAGGAGTTCCAGAATAAAACAGACAATATCTGTCTCATTCAGTTATATTCCCCCAGAATATGAGTGGCCAACCCACAGAACTATAGTAGGCAGAAAAATACTCCTGCTTTGGTTGTTAACTAGAATTATCCCCTTCTTTCCAGAGTCTTCATCCTACTAGAGAAATCTGGTGGGTGGGAAAAGAGGAAATATCTAATAACTTATATTCTAGTGGGGGACTCTGGGCACAGCAATTATACCGTACAAGAAATATCCACCTGTAAATGAGGGCAGGTGGTTCTTTGAGTACTGTGTTTTTCATTTTTGTTTTTAAGATTTTGTTCATTTTCAGAGAGAGGAAGGGAGGGAGAAACACGGAGAGAAACATCAATGTGGTAGAGCAACATTAATTGGTTGCCTCTAGCACACTACCAACAAGGAACCTGACCCACAGCCCAGGCATGTGAACCTTTCAGTTCACAGGCTGGCCCTCAACCTACTGAGCAACACCAACCAGGGCTGAATACTATGTTTTTAATTTATTGTTTGATAATACAAAAACCCTTTCTTCAAAATAAATACATACATATGTACATGCATAAATCTTAGCCCTGACCGGTATGGTTGCTTGTTGGGCTTTGACCTACAAAGCGAAAGGTTACCAGTTGGAGTCCCAGTCAGGGCACATGCCTGAGTTGCAAGCCAGGTCCCTGGAAAGGGGCATGTGAGAGACAACCAACCAATGTTTCTCTCCCTCTCTTCCCTTCTCTCTAAAAAATAAATAAAATCTTTTAAAAAATCTTAGAGAGACCCTAGCATATAACACAGTTAAAAATAGAGTTACTGTTCCAGCTGGTAGCTCAGTTCACTAGGGTGTCATCGCCATACAGAAGTTTCCAGGTTCGATCCCCAGTCAGGGCACACACAAGAATCAACCAATAAATGGGAATCAAACACTAAGTGGAACAACAGCAACAAAAAATGACAGTTCTTTCTCACTAAAATCAATAAATTTAAAAAAAATTTTTAAGTTACTTTAGTTAAGAAAGAAAAGGAACTCAGAGCCTTTGCATCCTCAGCTTCTCCCTCTCACCAGGCACCTCCTGGGAACTCTTAGGACACTGATTATCCCTAAAGTCTTGCCCAACTCTAAAATATAATGACTCTGTTGTGCTTCAACTATAATTTTTTAAAGATTTTATTTATTTATTTATTTATTTTAGAGAGAGGGGAAGGCAGAAAGCGAGGGAGCTAAACATCAATGTGTGAGAGACACACCCATCGGCTGCCTTTTGCTCGCACCCCAGTAGGAGACCAAGCCCTGCAACCCAGGTGTGTGCCCTGACCAGTGAATCAAACCAGTAACCTTTGGCTTTGCGGGAGGATGCTCAACCAACTAAGCCACGCTGGCCAGGGCAATAATTTCTTTTTCTTTTTTTTTTTTAAAGATTTAATTTATTTATTTTTAGAGAGGGAAGGGAGGGAGATAGAGAGAGAGAGACAGAGAAACTTCAATGTGCAGTTGCTGGGGGTTATAGCCTGCAACCCAGGCATGTACCCTGGCTGGGAATCGAACCTGAGACACTTTGGTTCCCAGGCCGAGCTCAATCCACTGAGCTACGCCAGCCAGGGCTCTTTTTTTTTTAAAGAAAGAAGAAAAAAAGAACCCTTCCAAAAAAATAAATACATACATAAAATGCAATGATTCTAACTTAGGTGTATATACTGAATGTCAACTATAACTGAAAAATATTTCAAGTTAAGTGTAAAACTCCACTAAAATGTACCTACCTGGTCTACAGGTCTGGATTTATAGTGGGTCAAACATAGCAATCAATGTTTTTTGTTGTTTTTTTTTTTTTAACCAAAATTCAAAGGCCAGAAAGCCAGTCTCCTAATCTTATCTTCTAGCCTCACCTCAACAGGGACTAGGCATAACCCCTATGAAAAGCCAGGAACAGGCAAGGAGAGCTGTGCTTCTTTGCACAGACAGTACAAGTGAGGATATGCTGTCAGTGAGCCCACATGAAACCTGCACTGAGGAGGACAACAGCACTGTTATAAAACAAAAATAGCCCTGGCTGGTGTGTCTCAGCAGACTGAGCACCAGCCTGAGAACCAAAGAGTTACTTGTTAGATTCCCAGTCTAGGGCACATGCCTGGGTTGTGGGCCAGGTCCCCAGTAGGGGGAGTGAGAGAGGCAACCACACACTGATGTTTCTCTTCCTCCATTCCCCTCTCTAAAAATACATACATACATACATACATACATACAGAAGGTCTTTAAAAAAATAAATAAATAATCACAGACTGAATCACAGACAGACTGTATGGTAGAAAAGGCACCAATGTAGACCTGAGTTCATCATCTCTATCTCCAGCTAATTAGAACAATCCATTCAGTCTGTCTAAAATCAGGGTTTTTTTCATACAATGAATAAGAATTCTATGATGGTAAACTAACACCATGTTTTTAATCACATAAGAGGTTTTAAAACTATTACTTGGGTATTTGTTCTAACTTGAAAGAGGCTATCTTCAGCAATCAACATATGTGGCTCTAAACCAATACCCAACCCAAAAAGAAAACTTACTGAAATCATAAACTAATTTTTTATTATTCTTTTTTTTAAAGATCAGTTTTTGGTTTTTTTGTTGTTTTTTTAAAGATTCTATTTATTTTTAGAGACAGGGGAAGGGAAGGAGAAAGACAGTGAGAAAAAGATCAATGTGTGGTTGCCTCTCACTTGCCCCCTACTGAGGACTTGGCCTATAACCCAGGCATATGTCCTGACTGGGAATCAAACCAGAGACCCTTTGATTCTCAGGCCCACGCTCAATCCATTGAGCTATACCAGCCAGGGCTCCACTATTCTTTATTTCACAAGATTTATATTTCACAGCAGAGAGAGCAGCTCAACCACTTTGAAGTACTAAAGCCTCTAATCAAGGGAGGCATCATTAAAAACAATTCTCTCTCAGAAAGAAAAATGCAAATGGAAGCAAAACCAATGTGATCTCTATTCTCTCCTGGTGTTAGCTGCCTTGTTCGATGAATGCTATGTTCACCCTGCAGCCCAGGCTAACAAGGTCTGCAATGAAATGTCGAGTCACAGCTGTCATGTTCACAGCACCATGTTGGATGTTGCCATTACCTGAACTTAAATAAAAACATGAGGCTAGAAACTTGTTTTTTTAATCCACCAAACTCTAAGTGGGAAAAAGTGGCCAGGCCTAGACAACCAACATTTCATTTTCTTCAAAGTGGGAACATGAAACTTTTACGTCACAATATGATCTCAAAGAATACACACTTCTAATGCACACATTTTTGCCCTGGCTGGTGTGGCTCAATGGACTGAGTGCTGGCCTGAGAACCAAAGGGTTGCCAGTTCGACTCCCTGTCAGGGCACATGCCTGGGTTGTGGGCCATCGATGTATGAGAGGCAACTGCACATTGATGTTTCTCTTTCTCTCCCTCCCTTTCTCCTTCCCTTCCCATCTCTCTAAAAATAAATAAAATCTTAAAAAAGAAAAAAAAAAACCCACACATTTTCCAGTCAAACCTGTAAGACATCTAACCTTTCTTTGCATCCACTATCCAGAATGTAAAAGAAAAACTTCAAATCTAGTAATATTAGAGACCGGTTCGAATAAATTCTAGCTTATTCTGTGGGCTAGTACTTGCACTTATACAGGGGGCAGCTCTTCCTTCTCAGTGTATGAACATGACCAAAGAAAACGAAACTCAGAGAAGAGTTCAGTTTACAAGAATACATGTTTGCCCCTTCTCAGCTAGTCTGTGCACATGGAACTTCAGCCTATGCTCAGAAAGCTGCTTGCTTACATTCAGTTATAGTATCAGCAGGCTCTGAAAGATGGGACGGCATGCCACTTCTGCACAAGCTTTTATGCTGAACTACTAACTCTGCGTAACTCAGAAAGGGGGAGAGGGGGAAGAAGAGCAGGGAGAGAGGAAGGGAAAGAGAGGAAGGAAAGAGCAAGCCATGAGTGCTAAAGAGAGAAATATGTAAAGGAATAAACACAATGCAGTAACTGGCCAGAGAAGACAGGCTATGAAAGATAACTATTTATCAGTAAAAGGCAGTAATTTATTCCTCAGGAGGAACTGGCTTTCTTACCTGCAAAATGCATTAAACAACAAAGACCAAGTAAACCTACTGCTCCTTAGAATTACTAATCTTAGAAATGTATCTCTTTACATCTGTACTATGCTTTGCTTTTTTTCCCTCCTGAATTCTTACTTGAACACAATCAATGGATGATAAGGAACCCCATGCCCTGAAGTAAAAGCATTTTTCTGTGGGAAACTTAATGAGTGATAGGAACCACTTATTATACTCAAATTTCTGTGAGCCCACCTTATTTCAGACAATGATAAATGGAAAGAAACAGATTAGAGTGTAGACAAGAAAAAAATATTTTAGGTTAATTTCTGTGAATTCAGGTGGTGTTATTAAAGTAGTCAAAAGTACGTTTAGTAGATCAATCAGAACATTCAGTTATACAGTTTTAAGCTTACTCATTCCAAACCAGGTTTTCCATAAAAAAGAAAACCCAACTTTAAATGCCAAAATCAGTACTTAATGGTTCAACATCTACAACATCACAATGCTGGTGCTTGTATTCAGCATTCCTACAAAGCTCTAAGAGGTCTGAAAGGGAGACCCTGTAGCAGATCTCTTCTTTCTATATTTTGCACATTATGTACCTCCAAAGCCAAGGCTGTCTTGTCGTAGGCATTAGGGACTCGCTTCTGGATTACCCTGGCATAAATGGGCCCATTCTGGAGGTTAGGGAGCGGAGTGTTGACGCTGGGTTGGGCATAGGGCCCAGGCTCCGGCCCACCCAGTGGCTGTGGGTGGGAACCCTCCTGGTTACCTCCAATCAGAGCCGATACTGAGGCGGAGGCAGGTCTATACTTCTCCACGTAAGGGACTGGAATCATCCCCCTCTTGCCTTCGCTGTCCTCTGCATTCCACCACTGCTCTTCAGGCTTATCCCGGATTCTCAGGATGTCTCCTTTCTTAAAGGGAAGATCTTCTTCATCATTCCCATTAAAGTCAAAGAGGGCTCGCACATATTCTGCCTCCTCCTGCCTGAGAATCACTCCACTACCCTGCCTGGATCTGGAAACTGGTTCTATCAACGTTGTAGTGTCCAAATAGTGTATTTTGTAGAATTCCAGTAAAGCAGGCAATGAATCAAACTCTTGATCGCCTATTCGGAGTCTGGAGGTGCTCACCCCTGGAAAAAAATAGAGCAGGGTATTATTTAAAGAAGAATTACACTGGTGATAAAAACACAGGTTGTAAGCACTTCCCCCACGCATTTAGTCAATATTTAATTAGGAGAAAACTCTGTCTAGAAAAAAATAACTGTTTCTCCTCATAGTAGACAAACCATATTTTGTAGCTGAAACATTCCCGGGAAGAAAGATGCCCATCACCACCTGCAGCAGAGAAGGAGCAGAAGGCCACGACAGGCCAAGCCACTCAGGACATGCTCTCATGCTGGATCAACGACAGCAACACAGGAGACTCTGTTCACTCCCACAAAATGTGTTGTCACTGTCTCATTTACACAGTAGCATAAGGTTCAAGGTTTTGTTGCAATCTTCTTTCCAACCTCGGGAAATGTAGCAAGCTCCTCTTTTTCACAGGTCCCAGCAGCTATTCCAGGAAGAGGGGGAAAGAACTTGGTATCTATCTATGCTAGGTTTATACATTCATTCTCTTCACATCTAGAATGTATTCTACAACTTGAAAGAAAAACAGTTTTAAGACTTATTGCTGGTATTAATTTCATTTGTGACAACCAAAAAAAAAAAAAAAACAACAAAACTTAATTAGGCAAAAACCAAAACCCTGAGGAGCCTAAACAGAAACTAAGAAACTAACTAAAAAATCAATTCTTAAGGCCCTCACTTAAATAAAATATGAAAACTGGATTGCTCCTTTAGAAGCAAATGGGTCTCTCTCTCTCTCTCTCTCTCTCTCTCTCTCTCTCACACACACACACACACACACACACACACACAGAAGGTAAACAAAGATGCTTGGGGAAAAAAATAAAGTATTAAAATCCTCAACCTCTGATGATACACTGAGGATCCGAAGCAAAGGACATACTAGGAATGCTTAAAATTCTCATGATGCAGAGATGTGTGTGGCCCTAGACACAGGCTATGCTTCAGATCCCTCTCTATCTTGAGTTCTAGAACTGAAAAATAATGAACACATATGGATTCAAGTAAGAAAGTTTTCTAATGAGGAATACAAACCTTTTACTTGCACTGTGCTAAGCTACCCAAAATATCAAATCATCTTTATTAGATTTTTTTACCTTTTGGTTTCCTGGTAAGTAAATGCTCTATAGAAAATTATTTCTTGATTTTTTAAAACTTCCCATATTCTTCAAGAACATGGCTTTGAATGGCTATGAAGTATTCCCACCTTTTCATTAGTGAAATGAGGCAGTTATGATCATTTTTGTTCTTATCCATTAATTTTTTCTTATTACTTCCTTAGGATAATCTCCTTGAAATGTAACTGAGGGATCAAATGGTAAGAACATTAAGATTTATGTTGCCAAATTGCCCTCCAAAGTTTGTATACTTACTAACTCCCCTCAGTGGTTTGTGAGTTCCCATTTTCTCCATGTTATCAAAACAGCATTTAAAAAATCAGCATTTAAAAAACTGCCCTGGCTGGTGTGGCTCAGTGGATTGGGCACAGGCTGCGAACTAAAGGGTTGCCAGTTGATTCCCACTCAGGGTACATGCCTAGGTTGCAGGCCAGATCCCCAGTGGTGGCCCGTGAGAGGTGGCAGAGAACTGTTTCTCTCCCTCTTTCTCCCTTCCTTCCCCTCTCTCTAAAAATAAATAAATAGCCCTGGCTGGTGTAGCTCAGTGGATTGAACACCAGCCTGTGAACCAAAGGGTTGCTGGTTCAATTCCCAGTCAGAGCACATGCCTGGGTTGCAGGCCAGGTCCCCAGCAGGAGGCATGCAAGAAGCAACCACACATTCATGTTTCTTTCCCTTTCTTTCTCCCTCTCTCTAAAAATAAATAAACAAAATCTAAAAACAAAACAAAACAAAACAACAACAAAAAAACCTGCCCTGGCTGGTGTGGCTCAGTGGATTGAGTGCTGGCCTGCAAACTGAAAGGTTGCTGGTTCGATTCCCAGTCAGGGCACAGGCCTGGGTTGTGGGCCTGATCCCTAGTTGAGGGCTTGCAGGAAGCAACCAATCAATGTATCTTGCATATTGATGTTTCTCTCCCTCTCTTTCTTCCTTCAATAGTAAATAAATAAAATCTTTCTAAAAAATCACTGCCAGCTTATTCAGAAATGTTATCTCTTTTGAAATATTTTTAGTTGTTTTTCACATTTATTATTTGTACTTCTTTTGTAAAGGTTACTTGTTTAACTCCTTTTTTAAGGGAAAACAGACAATGTACCCTCTCCACTTGTATTTACACTGGCCCACCCATCCAAAAGCCATAGTGATTAATGCTATGAAATAGAAACACTGTAGTAGTTCAGATGTCTAAATTAATTTCCAACTCAAAAAAGAGACCAAATTATTTTGTTTAATGTTAGAAAACATTTCCTCCAGAATGACCAGAAAAACTACATTTAAAACTCTCTACTGGGGAGGGGTGAAAAGATAAGCTTTGCAAGTTAAACAAAAGTCCTCAGTACAGAATGAGTACTGACGAGTGCCTTCTTTTTTCACCCAAATGAATGATGAGAGAGCCCTGGCTGGTGTAGCTCAGTAGTCTGAGTGCGGGTCTGCAAACCAAAGAATGATGAGAGACCAAGACATGATTTAAAGAAGAGTTGCACATTTCTTAAATTACAAAAGTCCATCTGTGGAATTCACAGCTGTAGGCTAAAACAAGTTAACAGCCCACACTCAGTAACGCTGGTTGTTTCTCCAACTCAAGATGATAAAATAGATGCTCAGACCTGGGACTGTCCATCTGTGACAAACACTTAGGCACAAGCAGAACATAACCCCAATAGTTCCAAGTACAGGACTGGAAACAAGAACTTGGTTATGACCATACCAGAGCATGGTGGTGCTATACTCTGGAATTGTTCATCACTGAAGTAGACCACCAATGAGAGATTACTGCTCTTCAAGTCTGGAAGGCGAGGAGATGCAACGGCCACCTTGCCTGTCACCAGTAAGCCAATTCAGTGATTCTTTAGGCCAGCTGAGCTATGTTAAGGACAGGGTCAGTTGTGAGCTCCAAGGAGACCTACGTAGCACTGCTGGATGAAGAAAGGCTCTGGGGCTGAGTAGGAGGGAGAACCCTCACATCAGCAAAGAGCCATGCTTTAGAAAAATGATCCTGATAACACCTGGGGGGCAAAGCTCCCTTGCTAGAGTTCACCCAACTACATGCCAAGGGGCAACAACCAAATGGCTTTCACTAGTCATCTTTTTTGGACAGTGGCTGGCAGACAGTGAGTGCTCAGGAAGTGTTCAATGTTACTCTTAATTAATACAACTCTAAATACAGGGAGAGTTAAATGAAAATCCATTCCCAGCTTTGAGCTCACAGCTTAGTTGGGAATACAAAGGCATACAAAGTGTGCTTGGTGAGCAAGAAGCAAAGCAGTATGTTTTAGGAAGATATCATTCCACCCCCGCCGCTGGCTTTCACTTTCAACTGGAGATATGTTCACACACACACACACACACACACACACTATTGTAGCAACAACAAACCATGTTCTCAGATACAACAAAACCACAATGAAAAAACGGTTCTGACAATCCCTAAACTTTTGCAAGGTACCCTTTTAATTCTCAGAAAGAATACAACCACTCCATCATCCATTGTTATGGCTCCATTACTGTACTAGTCCAAGTAAAAAAAATTGGGGGGAGGGGCCATTTCGAACAAATAAGACCACTAAGCCAAGTCCCTTACCAAGATCAGTATGAGAATTCTCAACACTGAAGCTCATCTGCCATAAAGGTAGGAAATTAGCTAAATTCATTTCTTGTTCAAATGCTTCATGGTGTAAACTGGGTCCATTATCATTCCCCCCCCAGCTTTGTGATCCCAATGGTCACAGAAATACAAGTTAAAACACCAAGGGAAGTCTTCAACATTACCTATAAATTCTTCATCTATTCTAATGGCACTACAATTCCACAAAGGAACACCTGTTTTTGTGTATTACTGGAACAATTAGATATATGGGGCGGTCAAGCTTTGTTGATCCAAATCCACAAAAGGGATGGGAGGGGAAAAGAATATACAAGTTCCAGATAAGCCCAAACTTCACCCCAACCATGTGTTCCAGGTCCTTTTCCCTAGTTCATTTCCTTCCACCCACAAAGAGCCAAAGGCAGGAAATAGAAGGGCAGGAAAGGAAGCAGACAGGACAGTCAGTCAGTCTAGAGAACCACACCAACAAAAGAATTCTCATTGCTGGAACTTAGAAAACCTCACTGACTTGTTCTGCATCAAACTTGTGCTGGATTCTGAACATCCAGTTTAAACTAACACATTCAGAAATCACAATCAACGCAAGCAGCCCTGGCTGGCGTGGCTCAGTGGACTGAGTGCTGGCGTGTTCCATTCCCAGTCAGGGCACATGCCTGGGTTGTCGGCCAGGTCCCCAGTTGGGGAGTGTGCGAGAGGCAATCGATCGATGTTTCTCCTGCACGTCAATGTTTCTCTCCCTCTCCCCCTCCTCACCTCTCTAAAAATAAACAAATAAAATATTTTTAAAAAATTAATACAAGCAGTTGTTTTGGTTTCTGTACATGCTCATCTTATTACATTTCAGCATTTTAGCCCCTGGGTTTCATCAGTCTTTACCCTACCACTCCCTCCAAGTTTTATGAACACACAAGAGTTCTGCAGCATAGAACAGGCCAAGGCACTTCTAGCATGGACACCACTGCAACGGCTCCACTGCTAGCCTCTTCTTGATCTCACAGTAACTCCCTTTCCCCTTTCACTTCATTCCCACTCCCTCTCTTCCTTCTCCTCAGCCTATGCTAATTAGAGGTTGCTTAGATAAACACTCCCCACTGCCTGTCCAATACAAGGGCTAAAAGACCACTGACTTCCACTTGTAAGGGCACCCTAATGAGGTGTCAAGATATCCAGTCTCCTAAACAAATAGACAAACTGGTGGATATTAGCATGGTACTCTGTAGATGCAGACTGACTGGGTTTGATGAATTCCTTGTCATTTGCAAACTGTATGAACCATTTTTTTAATATCTCATGGGGCCAAATACCTACCTAATAAAGTTCCCAAAAGTAGCCAATATATTATAGGTGCTCAAAAAAAAAAAAAGAAAAGAAAATTCAGTTTAATACACCCCAACCCCTGACTTTCTTCAGCAAATTTCAATTTTCCCCCAAACCCCAAGTCTGCTGTTTCCCAGAGAAGATTTCACAGAATCTCTAGCTGCTTCTTAGCAAGTTCTGTGGTCATAGCTACTGGGCCCTTTGGCTAAGATCATGTGTAGTATCAAAAAGTTCTACACATGAACTTGCTGAGTCGAGTAAGTTTGAAAAACCCAGAATCCAATACCTGCCTCTCTTGGAGGGTCAGATTTTCACATGAGCATAGTCAAGGCTTGGAGAAGTCCTGTAACAAATAAACCTACTTCTTTTTACCATGGAATCTTTTTTTTGGGGGGGGGGGTGTAAAATCTATTAAGTCAGTGAAGAACTTTTCCAGAACCACTGAATGGATACTCATACTGAGGGATAAAACGTTGAGGACCAGGTTTGAGAACTGCCTAGATGAGATAAATAAAACAGAAATGCTAAAGGGACGAAGGGGTGGCAGTGGGCAATTAGCAGTGGGGATCCCACAGGATCCCCAGAGAAGTAGCTTTAGCAGCACAATCACCACCTGAGCTTCTACCCGCCCCAAACCCCAAAATGAAGTAAGCTTCTATGCTACCCTCACCCACTAGGGCAGAAGGTGGGCAGCTTTCAGTTGGGCATGTAATAGGCACCATCCTACTTCCATGTACTGGATCCAAAGTCCTTTCACACTTCTTGATGCACCCCACCCCTACCCCAGCACTTAGTCCCTAAGACATGCTGCGTATTTTTTTAAAATTTATTTATTTTTAGAGAGATGGGAAGGGAGAAAGAGAGGGAGAGAAACATGGATGGGTGAGAGAAACATCGACTGGCCACCTCCCACATGCCTCCAACCAGGGACCTGGCCCGCAACCCTTTGGTTGGCAGGCCAACACTCAATCCACCGAGCCACGCCAACCAGGGTTTTTCTTGTTTTGTTTTGATTTAAAGATTTAGAGAGGGGAGAGAGAGAAAAGAGAAGGAGAGAAACATAGATGTGAGAAACATCAATCAGTTGCCTCTCCTTGCATGTGCCTAAGCCAGGGATCCAAACTGGCAAATCCAGGCATGTGTGCTGACTGGATTGAACTAGGGACCTTCCACTTTGTGGGATGCCACTCAACCAACCAAGCCACATGGGCCAGGGCCTAAGACATGCTGTTTTAGCATGCACACTACCCACATGTTCTGGACCCTCTCAAAGCTGGGTTTTCCATTTTGTTTCAACTCCTCCCTCCCAACCTCAGAGTTATGTTCATAACATTAATATAGCTTAATACTTATTGGGAATTTACTATATGCCAGCCCATTCCTAAAGATTTAATGCATTAAAACTCTTACCCTCCCAATGACTCTATGATATATTACTATTTCCCCACTTCCATACATGAGGAACTGAAGCAGAGGAAAGTTAAAGAACTTGCCCAAAGTCACACTAAGTAGTAAATGTCAGGTATGATTCAAACCCAGGCTCCAGAGCTCAAGATTGTAACTACTCACCCACCTCACACTTACTTAGTTTTGTCAACTGGTCAAGGTCTAGTAATACCTCACTATTCCAAGAGGAAGAAATGAGTGGATCAATGACTGCAAAGCCTTCCCAAGATGTATACCTTGAAGTCCCACCTGACAGAGTATGACCCATAGACTTGCCAAGCCCAGCCCTACGACACTGGAGCACAGCCAGGGCACTCCCAGTCTATGGCCACATCTATATTCAGCAAGAGTTGAACACCAAGATAAGTTAAAAATAGGTTCACTGGAAAAAGGTTCAGAATTCCTGGTCTATTTTATCCCTAAGCCTCTACAAACTATCTAAGCCATTTCCAAACAAATTCCACCTATACAGCAGGCTTAATTTGGAGCACACCCACACCCTTCTTCCCTCTCAGGTGCGCACCTTCACTTTTCTCTCCTAAATGCTCAGGGTCCCCATGAGACTTGCAACCGAGGGAGCAGTGGGCAGCCTGTCCCAGGCTAACCCCCTGACCCTGTTTCCAAGGCCCCTTTTCTCTAACTTTTCAGTGAGCTGACAGCAGCACCCCCTTGGCTCGCTTCTTTCCTACATTTCCAGGGAACCAAAGCAGAGCACGGCCCAGATTCTCTCCTGTTGCTTCTTCCACCCTAAGCCTTTCCTTTGTGTCACTGTCTGCAGCTTTAATAAATGTACTTGCAAAATTTAAAAAAATTCTACTTATTATGCCCAAAAGATATACTATATTATCCTAAGCAAAAATCTCATTTTCCATATTCAATTCACCGAATAGTGATTTTAAAGCCTCTTCATCATTGACTTTTAGCTGGCAGATGTGTACTGTTTAAACACCAACACCGATTTCTTTTTTTTTTGTCAATTTCCTTGCCACCCTTTCCTTTTGGTCTTTAAACAGAATCTGGGGCCCCAGGACAGACACAAAAGTGTTGAGTCCTCTAGGAGCACTGCTGGGATCTCAAAAGGAAATTGGTTTTGGCCCTGGCCAGGTAGCTCATCTGGTTAGAGCACTGCCCCAATACACCAAGGCTACGGGCTCCATCCCCAGTCAGGGCACATTCAAGGAGCAACCAATGAATGCATCACTAAGTGTACAGCAAATCAATGTTTCATGTGTGCTCTCTCTCTCATATCAACAAATTTTTTTTAAGGTAAACTGGCTTTGACAGAAAGGAATACAGTGTAATAGTGTCAGCTCTCAGGTCAGAATTCCTGGGTTCAAATTCTGGCTCAGTATTTACAGGCTGTGTGACCTTGGGCAAGTTACTGACTCTCTGACTCTGTTTCCTCATCTATAAAATGGAATTCTTTAAATAAATAGAGATTACAATACAGTCCTCACTAGACTGTATATAGACAGGGAATGAGATGAGGCATATAAAGTACTCAGCAAAGTACCTGGCATAGAACAGTCAGTAAATATTAGCTTTTTAATATTCTTTAAGTCTCTTGTCCTTCCAAAATTCAGAGGTTTATATTTAAACCTCTGTGGTTTCAAAAGAAAAAGAGTTTGAAGTGGGAAGGTGAAAACAAAGATTAAATATTCTTTATACAGACTAGTAAATCGATTACCCTACATGGAAAATAGGGTGTGCGACAGAATGAATTACCACACTGCCCCTGAACCTTCCCCACCCCATTGACAAACTTTGGCAAATCTTCACCTCTCTTGGGCCAAGGATCTGAACTCCTATGTTATAAAAAGGTGGAACTCAGTATCAAGGTAAGTGCCGAGACATAGTCATAATGCCAAGGTGTGGAGAAAGCTCAAACTAAAAAACCTGCCTGCTGCCATTCCAAAATTTGCAACCAATAAAATTCACACACAAACAAAATGTTGAGAGCTGAGTTCCACTGACAGTTTGCCATCATGTCACTGTACTGTTAACAAAACACCCTGAATACCAGGGCATTTTGCAGAAGAATATATCTGGTATGGGGCATACATATCACATCAATATTCCCATCTCATGTTATAATGCTATTAAACCAACCAGACTGAGAAAAACCTAGGATAATTTAAGGACTTCAAGACCCCATACTCTCTGAAACTGGTACGTATTAACAGAGACTCACTACCCCATCTTCCCATTTCCAGCCAGAGTAAATAAATTTACACTGGAACTAATCTAAAAGGGTAAACCTGCAAAGGCTGGTTCAGGAACTTCCTAATTCACTTGAGACTGGCCTGTATCTAGCCTCCACTGGTCAGGAGGAAAATGCTTCAACCTGGGAACAGTGAGAAGGCACTAGGCCGTTGGTGCTGTCACACAGATGATGGTCACCTCGGAGTCACTCTGTACTTCACCAATCTCCTTCACAGTCCCCCAACAATGCCAACGGCATGGGTAAGACAGTCATAGTAGTGTTGATGACCCTTGACAAGGAAGACCCAATGCAGTTCATTTAAATTCTCAGAATCTGCCTGGCAAGAGTCTGTTCCCCATACCTAAAAAGACTCTGGCCACAGCCCCAACTTACTGAGCAAAAAGACTCTGGCCACAGCCCCTGGAGTACAAGAGTGACAATGTTTAAGTCCCAGGAAGACTGAAGTTCCGACCGTTTACTTTCAGAGAAGGAACTGTTTCCCTTGGCTTATTTCTGGTTTGTTTCCTGAAGAAAACAAAATCTTCCTTCCACTAAACACTTTGAAAACTAGAACCTCCTAACTGTGGAGAACAGTTTTCTGGACAGTAAGATCTCTTAGACAGTCAGCAGAACACAGACTTATTCTGGGCTGGCCACAAAAGGCTTTCCTTCTCTCATCAAGTCACTAGGCTCACCTCCGTGGAGGGAAAAGACGGTAAAAGTATTTTGGAAAAATGCCCAAGAAAGGAAAAAGCTGACCGGTTTCCTGAGGTTGTCTCCATCCCTCCTGGCCTGTGTGTGGTGACTTCCTACCAAAGGCCACCAGTGGAGTATAGCCAAACCCGGCTCTCCAACATTGCAGGAAATGTTTCAAGCCTAAAAAGCCACTTGTACGATTATCGGATTCATTCTGGGCACTGCTGCCAAGTGATGCCCCCGCAGTGCCAACATCCCCCTCAGCTCTTTGTCCCCACGGTGCCCAGCCCTGCCCTTGTGCCTGGGCCGGGCGCTGGCCCCACCCTGGGGCCAAAGCAGTTCCCCTTCCCCTGGGCTGTCCTCCCAAGGCACACCCAGAGGCCTGGGTCAGCGGCTCCTCCTCCCCCACGCACTCCCGCTGGTCTGTGGGAACCAGCCCCGGCACCAAGGCGCCCCCTGTCACGATCACTCCAGCCTTCTGCCCACGTCCCTCGTGGGGGTCAGGTTGAGAAGAGCAGCGGCCAGGCTGAGGAGTTCCGCGGCCCTCACCCCCGCCCGGGGCCTCCCGTCCTGTCCGTCCCTCACCGGGCGGAGGCTGGGCGGGCGACGGTGGCACCGGCGGGCGCGGGCCGCTGCTGTTGATGATGTAGTGGGAGACGCGCGAGTTCTCGGAGACGCTGAGCACATAGTCCCCGGGGCTGGTGCTCGAGTCCCGCACCAGGAATACCCCGTGCCGCTGGCCCTGCAACAGCGCCACCGCCTCCTGCCGGCTCAACCGCCCCCAGTACCAGCTACTCCGCTCCTCCGAGTCGAAGTTGCCCGCCATGGCCGCCTCGGTGCCAAACGCTGGGCCGCCGCCGCCGCCGCGCGCGCGCGCCTCTCCAGCCCCGTCGCCCGCCGCCCAGTGGACCGGCTCGGGTCCCAGCCTAACAGCAGCGCCCGAAATGGCGGCGGCGGCCGCGGGCCTTCCCGACCGGAAATGACGCACTCCCTATCCCCGGGAGGTTGCCGGGAAAGGGACCACCGCCCGCCATTGGGAGAAGGGCAAGGGACAGCTCGCTCACTCACTGCGCATGCGGCCTCATGGGCGTCGCCGCCTGGCGGGAACCGGGACTGCAGAGGAGAGAGAGGCGGAGTCTAGGACCATGGGGCGTGGCCTCAGCCAGCAGTTGGCTGATGTTCGAGTCTTTGCTGTTGACCACGCGGTTCCTCGCTCTACCTGGCTTTAAATTCCTGAATGGCCCGGGTCTTCAAGGTAGCAACCCTGAGACAAAATTGAAATAGAAAAGATAATATGGCCCCAAGGCCTGAGCTACCTGAGACGGTCTTTTTCTGACGATTCCTCCAGCTTCTGCCTTCCCACGCCACCTAAAGCTCTTGTTTTCATTGATTCATTCAGCAGTTATTGACACATTTGCCCTGTGGGTGCAAAGCTAATCAAGGCTGAGCCCTTTCCTCACTGAATTCTCAGGCTCCAGGGAGGAATCAGAAACAGTCCAAAGGAATGCCATGCTAATGAATGAGGAACAGACAGATGCTCTAGGAACACAGAGCAGGGCCCCCTAATCCAGTCTGTAAGGGATGCAGGAGGGCTTCCCAGAGGAGATGGCCTGTGCTGAATTAATGTTGAATGACAAAAGGGGAAGGGCATTTAAGACAAAGGGAACAGAGTGTGCCAAGTGAGGTAGAAGTCTAGAGTTCCTGTATTGGGGCTCTCAAGTCATCCGCCCAGATTCTTCTAAACCCTCATTGTGGCCAGAGGTATCTGCTGCTCTCCGTACCTTCACAATCGTCTCTCTCTCTGTATTTCATATCTGTATCTGTGTTCCTTTGCACAGACTGCTTGTCTTGCTGTCCCTGATTGCACTGCACACATCTGCCAGTATGCTCTTTCTAAATTACAACTCGGAGACTGTCTACCCTGTGTAAAACTTTTAACAGTTGCCAGGTGTTCAAACTCCCAGTTGAGCTCACAACATAAAAGTGGACCACAGTCTCATCTTACTGCTTCTACATGACGCTTGTGTTTCCTCTTTCTGAAACACCCTTCCACTCCTTTTGGGACATCAAACTCAAATGCCTCCCCTTTCTTTTCCACCACATCTCTCCCTCTCTGCATGGGCAGCACTGTGTTCATGTTATGTCCATTACAGTTCTTACACAATGTATTGTAGTCTTTCATTTGCAGGTCTGTTTGTTTCCCATAACAAAACACCTCAAAGGCCAAGCATCTTGTGTAGGAGACACCCCATAAATGTTTCATTATAACAGCTAACAGCTAACGTTTATTCAGGGAATACTACCCTCAGGGCATAGTGCTGCCCTTGTGTGGATCGCCTTATTTAATCTTCTCAACGACGTTATGGGTTGGTATTTTACAACTATCTCCATTCGCAGTGAAGTTCAGTAAGCTTAAGTAACTTTGTTTTTGTCCAAAGACAGAGGTGCTAAATGGAGAGCTGAGATTCAAATCCTGGAAAAGAGAGCTATGGTCACTCTGTTTTATTCTCAAACATCTGGGATAAAAATGGTGGAGGTGGCAGGTGGGGGAGGATAGCAGAAATGGACATTTTAAAGAATGAGTCAGCCCTGGGTTATGATCTTACTCGAATAACACACCTCTTCCAGACCCACTTCACACACCCTTGGGCCTGCTCCAGGAAGGGGAGGGGAGCAAAGTCACCTTACCTGCTGTGGATGACTCATCATGGTGACCCTGACTTAGTCACAGCATGTCACCACAAGTTAGCAGCAGAAGCCACCCAGTGTGAATTCTGCCCTCTGGGAAAGAGAAGTCCCTGACCCTCACCTTCCCAGGATGGCCTAACTTTGAGGCAGGACTGGACCCAGAGACTTCCTGTGAGGCTCTGAAGCCATGTCTTTAAGCCCCATCCTCAGGGGCATATGAGCATGAGGGGAGGGTGGGGGGAATACTCTAAGAAGGGAAAAAAGGAAAGCACAGACAGGAAGGAAGAGGAAGGAAGGAAGAAAGGAAGAGAGACAAAAAAAAAAAAACAACAAACCATAACTAAGCTGGAAAATAAGCAAGGAGATTGCCCCAAGCAGCTACTGAACTGTGTTCTTCCTTGGAGCATGGAGAATCTACTAATTCAGAGAACAACAGAGTAGAAACAGAAGCTGCCTTGGGACAAGAAGAAGACAAGTCCACCCTGTCCCTTTTCTCCTTTTTCTTTTCTTCCTCCTCTTTTCCCCTTCCTACCTCGGGCTTTGCAGCTATAATGGCAGCTCTTGCCCCTCCACACCCACCCCATAAGCCTGAGACCTGGCTTACAAAGAGTGTGACCTTCTTGCTTAGAAAGGGCTCCGGTGTTGGGTTGGGCGTGGGGAGAAGCAGAGGTGAATTAGGGTGAAAAAAGGAAGACTGCCCTGTTCAAGAGAAAAACACCAAAGGGCTTCACTCCCTGTTCCATCCAAAGTAAGACATTCCTTATCATAGTGATGGAAGAGGAGAAGGGAGGTTAGCGACCCGCCTGCCTACCTGCTCTGTATCACCTAAAATAACCAGAGCAGCACAGCTGCACAGGTTGTGGACTACACGACTCCACGGTAATGTGACAGAACCCCCGGGAATTTGGCTACTCATACCCACTCTGGGTTAAAAAAAAAAAAGGCAAACAGAGAGCTTATTTGTATCAGGATGACAAAAATTAGCCCTGGCTGGTATGGCTCAATGGATTGAGCACTGGCCTACAAGCTAAAGGGTCATTGGTTCAATTCCCAGTTAAGGCATATTCCAGGCCCCCAGTAGGTGGGGTGTGAGAGGCAACCAATCACTGTATTTCTCACACATTGATGTCACTCTCCTACTCCTTCTCACTCCCTACCTATAAAAGTAAATAAAGAAAATCTTTTAAAAATATGACAAAAATTATTATTAAGAGAGAAAACTGACAATATCACCTTCCAAAGCAGGCATGTCAAACTCATTTTCACCAGGAGCCACATCAGCCTCATGGTTGCCTTCAAAGGGCAGAATGTAATTTCAG
The DNA here is from genome assembly GCF_004126475.2 of Phyllostomus discolor. NCBI lineage: Eukaryota > Metazoa > Chordata > Mammalia > Chiroptera > Phyllostomidae > Phyllostomus > Phyllostomus discolor. The sequence continues at coordinate 76,766,200 of NC_040910.2, read as the reverse complement.
CTTCTTTTTTTTTTAAAGGTTTTTTTAAAAGATTTTATTTATTTATTTTTAGAGAGGGAAGGGAGGGAGAGAGAGAGAGAGAGAGAGAAAGAGAGAGAGAGAGAGAGAGATACATCAATGTGCGGTTGCTGGGGGTTATGACCTGCAACCCAGGCATGTACCCTGGCTGGGAATCGAACCTGGGACACTTTGGTTCCCAGCCCGCACTCAATCCACTGAGCTACGCCAGCCAGGTAATTTCAGCTTCTTAACGGTTAAGGAGTAGTTACATTATACAGTCTTAAAATCATTTCAGCCCTTTGAAGACAACCTCGAGGCTGTTGTGGTCCCTGGAGAAAATGAGTTTGACACCCCTGTTGCAAAGTGTGTGTGAGAGAGAAAAGGTGTGTGTGTGTAGGCACAGTTTGTATCAATGGGAAACTACACAGCTTCCCTGTTCCCATTCACATATGGAGATGGAGAAAGAGAGAAAGGAGACAGAGTAACTTGAAATCTCCTTCTCTACTGGAGCTTCTGGACTGTGAAAAAGATGCCCCACCTCCAGTGGGTAGCCCTTAGTTTTGCCGAGACAAAGACCAGTCTAAAATGTGCAAAGATCACATCTGGAGTCAGATACTGGGGAAGAGCTCTGGGGTGAAACGTGAGAGGACTCCAAGGAGGGTCTAGGGGAGCAGGGTGTGCTGGGAACCAAGGCAGGAGGCTGGACCTTCCTGGAAAGGTGGTGAGGTGCTCCCAGCAGCGACATGCTGTAGGACTGTCGAGAAAGAGTCATCTGCTTTGCTGCAAAGTAAACCCCACTCACTCCCCCCACGCTTTAGGAAAGCTGTTCCCACAGGCACTTTTGTGGGGAGGAATCCAGGAGCAGGTGCCAACTTCCCTAATTCCATCCCAGGAGCTGAGAAAATCAAGAACATCTGAAGGAGGTGAGATGCAAACCCACCTGTCTTCTCACCCCTCTCCTCCCCTGTTCACTCCTCTCTGGCCACACTGCCTTCCTTCTTCTCTAAGGAGCCTCCATGCTTTGCCCTTGCCATTCCCTCTGCTGGGTGTCCAGTCACTCCCTCACCCCCTTCAGGTCTCTGTTTCAGTGTCACCCCGCCCCCTCGGGGAGGCCTGCCCTCACAGTCCGTTTGAAACTGCAAAGTGCACACCCAATTCCTCTCTCTTCTCCACTTTATTTTTCTAGCACTTATCTCCTTTTAATCTATTATATATTTTACACATTAGTTTTATGTGTTGTCTTCTCTTCCCCTATAGCATGTAAGCTCCACAAAAGCATGGATTTGGGTCATTTCTGTTCCTGCTATATCTCAGGTACCAGGGCTCTCCCAGAGAGCCTGGCACATAAGTAAATGTCGGTTGAATGAATGAATGTAGAGTTGGGTGGAGGCTCGTGTCCAGAGCCAAAATTAGCTTCCTACAACTCGCAGATATCTCCTGGAGAGCATCGTACTTCCTGCAGGATGTGGGCCAGGGCACAAACCATTCTTGGTCACCTCTGTGATGTCACCCTCCCGTGCATACCAATTGGCTGCAGAAAGGAGAGTTGTTACCACTGTAAACCTGGTCATTGCACCTAACACAGTGTTTATCTTATCTGTTGACTTCTTAGAGCCACAGTTATTACTGATAGAGCAGACAAATTACTGTGGTGCTTTCATTTCTCTGGAAGTCAAAATCTAGGTATGCTCACGGGACAGTGTCAAGCTTGACAGTCACACCGAACTTGGTGTCTCATTCATCGATAACTTTTGCCCCAGGTGATGAATCTAAAGGCAGAAGGTAGCCTGACCCTAAACTAGAGCTTTCTTGTCTTTAAGGCCCGCCATTCTTTCTGCCTGCAATGCTGCTCCTGCTCAGAAAAATGCTTAGCCATCTGCTGATGAGTTCTGTGGTTACAGCTTGCAACACTAATCACCTTTCTTTTGGAGGCAATGCTGATTTTCTTTTGGGAAGTCACCTGCCCCCACTCTTGGTCCTTGTGGTCAAGTGTGGTGCATGCCACTTCTGGAGGTTTTTTTTTGGGGGGTGAGGGGGTTGTAGACACATGACCCAGGCCTGGCAGGAACATGTCAGAATAAACCCTCCTCCCTAACTATGATAATTGGGTCAGGTAATAGCACCTTATTTGAGTGTCCACTGAGAATTGGCTCTGAGACTTGAATTACTCAGAAAGAGGCACTTTTTCTCTGCCTCTGCTGCCAACTTCATATAATAAGTCTGGTGCTGTTGGTGGCTCTTGCTACCACACCACAAGGAAAGGCTAAGCAAGAGTTGGTTTCAGTCACATCTGTGACAATGTTGCCTAAGCACCTGAGAGCAGCCCAGCCCCAGGCCTGTTAGGTTGCAAATACTAATGTCCTTTCCTTCCCAAGCCAGTTTAGATTAGGTCTGTCAATTGCAACAAAGTTTGGAGACTATCCTTTGAAACCTACCTCAAATGTCATCTTCTCTGTGAGATGTTGGCAAAGGCCCTCCTAGTCAGGAGTCAGTCTCTTGTGTGTCTGCCCCTTGGCACCTGCACTTCCCACACCCGGCTTCCCTGCTGGGCTGAGGCCATGGGGAAGGAACTGTGTCTGTGTGTGTGATGTTTACCTCCCCCCAGTCCATGGCCCTGGGCCAGGCTGAGCAGCCCTGTGGGAGGGAGAGAGTCAACGAAAAAGCAAGTTCGTGTTGCAGCTATTCGCCACACTTGCCCTTTCCCCTGGGAAGGGAGCCCTGCCTCCTTCCTTCTGGGGACAAGGCAAAAATTCTAATACAAGGCCCCTGGCTGCCTTCTGGGGGTCCTGTCCCTTTCTTAACATTCACAAGGAGACCGATGTTGGCAAACAGTATTGCTTTATTTAGTGTTTCTCTGGTTTGCAGAAGTGTCAGCAGTGGGCCAAGACCTCAGGAGGGCAGAGGCAGCTGGGCAGCCCCCAGACCCCCTGGGGAGGTGGTGGGGGAAGCAGCAGAAAAAGGTGATGTCCCTGCAGTTCCTCCCAAGGCCAGCCCCTTCCTCAGGTTCCCTGGACAGGGAGCAGGTCAGGGCCCAGGCAAGGCCTCACATCCTTGACCTGGGGTCAAAGTTATGTGAACAGGGTATTTGTGGTTCTAAGGCATGGACCCAGGCAGAAGTACTTCTCCTACCTGGTGGCCCCCAAGGGTGATTGCTGGTCAGGGAGCCACATGGTCCCTAAGACATGAACCTGTTCCATGGGGCCCCCTGTCCCTGGGAGAGGCAGTGAAGTGTGCTGAGAGAACAGGGCCACAGTCCCAGTTTTGCCCCAGCCCGCTGGATGAAGGGCAAGTCCCTTCCCTCTCTGACCTATTGTCTGCTGCTGTCATAGCAGGAAGCTGGACTGGATGATCTCTCAGTCCTCCAAACTCTGTGTCTAAGACTTCTTCCCCCACTGCAGGATGCCCTTAGGCTAGGCTGATGACATTGAAAGGGCACTTTAAGGCAGGAGGAAGGGGCAGGCAAGGGTGGTCTCAGCCCCCAGGGGATGTCAAGATGGGCTGCGAAGGATATAGGTGGGTAGGCAGGCAGACAAGGTGCCAAGGGGACAGGAGGACAGGGTGGCCCGGGCAGGGAAGGGTGCACCAGGGCCCAGACTGCCCAGCCTCTGAGCTGCATTCCCTGCCCTGCTGGAGTCAGGGAAAACACATCCAGTGTGTCTTGGTGTGGGAAAACGGCATTTTAAAAAAATAGTTTCCTATAAAGCATCAAAAAATCTCAGAGAAAACCTCAGCAAAAAGTTCCCTTCTCTCAAATATTTGGCATCGGCAGCGGGGCTGGCGTATCTGCCTCTGGCCCCGGCTTTCCTATTGCTGTGGCCCGGCCTGGCCCACTCCTGGGGCAGTTCCCTGGCCCCCGCAGCTCCCTCAAGAGAGGGGTGAGAAGGAGACAGGAGTCTGTTGGTGGACTTCGAGGTGTCCCTGGGTCCCTGTCTGGAAGCTTGAGTCTTTGGTAAGTGGGAAGGGGAAGAGAGGGTAAGCAAAGCATTGGGAGGTGGGAGGTCCAGTGGGCACCTTCATCACCGAGAGTTCAGCCGTGGGGCCACCTGCGGGGGCAAAGAGAGAAGCCCCCGTGGTGAGCGGGAAGCAGACAGAGGTGCCTCTGGCATTTGTCCTCACAGGTCAGGAACAGGCAGCAGCAGCCTGGTCCTAGAGAAACTGATGCCATTCCCACTGGACTCCCTGCCCTAGCCAGAGTGGACTTCTCCTCCCACCCAGCACACCCCTGGCCCCCCCGAGTCTTCCCCACCTCCCCGTGCTGCCATCTTTACGACCTTTGCACTGTGGAGCTCAAAAGTTCCCTGTGTCTGGTCCCCAGTGAGCAACGGGATGACGGAAGTGGTATGGTACCCAAACACTGCCAAGGGAGCCTTGGCCACTGGAGGCTCCACCCCAGTCCCAGGGCCATTGGCAGGGAAGCAGGTGTTGGTGCCTGTTGTATCGCACTCACCACAGCCAGGTGACCGTTCTTGGCCTTAGTGATGAGCAGTTCTGAGCCAGGTGTGAAGTCAATGATGCCATCCCTGCCAGGGCCCCCTGCAAATGTGATGCTGGAGGGAAGGGGGGGTGTGAGCACAGCCCACATGTGTACGCACAGCCCCCTCACCGCCCCGGCCTGCCTCACCTGCCCTGGTTGATGTTGATGTTGTCCACACAGTCAGCACTCAGGGCCATCTTGGTCAGTGTCTCAATCACGTGGTCACTCTGCAGCACCACATCCCCCTTCCGGGCCCAGACAAGCGGGGAGGTCAGGCTCTGCCCAGGGCTGGAGAACCCACCCACACTGCCGCCCAATCCCCCCAAAGGGGCACCTTCTGCTTATTGTCCTCACGCTGTACATGCAGCACAAAAAGGCTGTCGCTCAGGCTGCTGACGGAGATTCCTAAGGGGGAAGGGCCGAAGTCAGGGATCAAGGGTCAGGGCAGGGGCCCTCGCTATGCAGCCCTGGACTCTGGCTCACCGGTCAGGTTGACATAATTGATCCTCTGCTTGACCTTGGCATCCTCCACGATGACCACGGCACTGGGTGTCAGCAGCAGCTGCCGGGGTCGGGGTTTGTAGCCCTTTCGGTCATATTTCACCACAGGCACTGCATACTGAGGACAGAGGGTGGGTGAGGGGCAGGGGCGGGCTGAGGGTGCTCCCGCAAAAACCCTCTCACCCTCTGCCCAGGCCCTGGCACCCCCACCTGGCCCTTTGGCAGCAAAACTCTGCCGGACTAAGCTGCGAGCAGGGTCTCACCTGGATGGGCTCAGTACCCAGGGCCTGCAGCACTTTGGGGCTGATCTCGTCCGCACCTGCAGCCCAGACGGGGGAGCAGTCAGAGGAGAGCGGGACTGGGATGCCCACGAAGGGTTTGGGCACCGGAGAGTCAGGGGCTCACCAAGCCGTGTGCTGATGAAGAGCCTGGGGACACTCTGGGGGTAATTGTCCTTCTTGCCCTTGAAGATCTCACTGGCCACTGCCTTCTGATGCAGCTGAGGAGACAAGGGCAGGGCAGAGGGGTGTCAGAGGGTGGGGACTATCCCAGTTGTGGGTACAGGCCAATCTCAGAAGTTGAGGCACTGAGACAGCCCCCCTTACCTGCTTTCTGGGCCCAACACCAGGAGCCTGAGCCCTGCCCCCAACACGCCATTATCCCTACTCTGCCTTACCCCCAGTTCCACCAACCGAGGCAGAGAGTTCCCTAGAAGGGCCATGACAGCCTTGTTAGGGTCTAGGCCCAACTTGGGGGATAATTCCCCTCATTATGCCCTGGAACCCCCAATATTCAGCTTTGACATGGGATTTTGAAGCTGGCTGATTGCTAACATTCAAAACCACTACAGGTTACTGAGCCGGCTGGGTCTTTTAGCATCGCCAATGTTGAGCTGGCAAATGCAAGGCACATTGGCCACCAATGTCTGTCTTTAGAGCCATGGCAGACATTACCAACTGATCAGAATGAACTACAGCCTTTTCAACACAGGGCCCTGGACATCCTTTACCAGTCCAGTGGAGCTGGTCCAGAAGGTGAACCCTAATCTCCACCCACAATCTACTCTAGCCTCTGCTTCATCCGAGAGGCCAAAGAGGGGCTGGGATCCATTTGAGGTGACATGGTAAATCAGGAGTAAAGTGCTCTCCCCAGGCCGGCACTCTTCAAGTGGTGCCCACTGCCCCTCGCCAGTCCACGCCTGTCTCCCAGCTCCGCAGACCTGCTGCTTCCACTCGGGGCTGATGCTCCGGCAGTACTTCCACACCATGTTCTTCATGCACAACTCCCGCAGCAGCTCCGAGGCCTGTGGGTACAAGCCACGTCAGGGCACCTGGACAGCCCGGCTCCCTTCCCTCTGAGGACAGCAGGCATGTGACCACCATCAGGCTTTTGCCTGCGAGACACCCACCCAATCTGGACAACCCCTTGCACTCCCAAGTTGTTTCGAAACAACTTGCTCTCCACAGCCCAGCCCCAGTTCCCCTCCCTCAGGGGACCCTGCTGACTGCTCTTCTAGCCATGTGGTTATTAGACCCTTCCACTGAGTACTCTGAAGGTCCCTATGTCAGCCCGGAGGGCCCACAGACCTCACGCAGGGCAGGTGGTGGCGTGGGCCAGGAAGTGTCCAGGACATTTCGGGGCAGCTGCCGCCGCAGGTTAAGCAAAAATGAGGTGCGCACATGGTCCAGGAAGAAGGCATTCTCAGGGCAACGGGGTGCATGGCGAAGGATGAAACCACGAATGAGCCTGGGGTCGGGGGGCCCAACAGGGATGAAGGTGAGAATTCTGAGAACAGACCCCTGCACAGGCCCTGCCCTGCACCCCCTCACAGCACCCGGGTGCTCACCGTCGGATCGTCTGTGCTGCCCACTTCCTCTTGGCGGCCTTCCTCCGTCCCAGAGTTCCCCGCCACCATGACTGGATGCAGATGGCTGCAGAGACCACAGACGGCTGACCTCTGTCTCCTCACCAGGGTGGCACGCCCTAGCCCCAGACCCTGCCTCTACCGAAGATCCCGGGGCCCCCCGAACCTGATCGCTTCACCCGGAGGAATTTCTGCCGCCAGTGAAAGCCCCTCCAGGCAGCCTGGATCTTCGTGGCTGTGGTTGGGAAAGAGAGTCAATTGGTCAGAGCTCAGGGGAACTAGCTGGGGGCCTGGCTGGCAGAGCGGCCCTGCAGCAGGAATGAGGGAGTGGTTGAAGGAGCTATTGAGTGAGAGGATAAAATAAGAAGGGACAGTAAATGAAAGCAAGTAGGAGGGGCCAAAGGAATGTGGGGACGTGCTCCGAGTTTGTACCCAGAGGCAGGACAGATGGCGGGGGCTGGAGCTGGAGCTGGAAAGGAGGGCAGCTGAATGTGGGCGAGGCGGACTTCCTGGAAAAGGAGCCGGAGTGCAGTGATTTATTTCCTGCTCCCCGGAATGGATCCACTGGGACGGGAAGGGTGGGGCCTCTCTCTTACCCAGGCTCTGCCGCCGGACCTCCAGGGCATCCTCTGTGGCAAATAGGGTCTTGGGAAAACGGATGAAGATCTTGGTCCTGGGAGGGCAGCAGCGATCAGCCCCTGGTCACCCCTCTGCCCCCCAGACCCTAGGAGTGGGCACCACTCACCTCCCCATCTTGTACTCTTCTGGCTTGTAGCCGAGATGCCTGACCAGCACAGCCACCCCATCCTGAGGCCTTCCTGCCCATGTCGGCCATGTCTCCGGGCACAGCGACTTATACCTGGGGGCAGGAGCAGAAATGCACCCAGCTCCCACCCCAGCCAGCACCCTTCTCTAGGGACCCAAACCAGCATTCCCGGGCCCCTGCACGGAGGTCCCCTTAATTGGAAGCTCACAGAAACCTGGGAAGTGGCTGTTATCCCCATTTTAAAGATAAGGCAACTGGGGTATTTTATCTGCTCAAGACCCTGGGGCTGGAATTCACATCTAACTCCTCAGACCCTTAATTCAGAATAACCACAAGGCTGTTCTCTCCTTTCTGAGATGACCAGAACCTCTGTCCTTCTCATAAGCTTTTACCATTTCTCTTGATGACAGGTAAGCAGATGCCTGACGCATGGACCCCTGCCCAGTTGCTCCACCAGGGCAAGACCTGGGGGGGGTGTTCTACCAATTTTGACATTACGCCTGCAGCATGGAAGGGCCCTTGGCATGGGACCCACTGCTCAGAGCCTCAGCATCCTGTCTCTGAAGTGGGGCCAAGATTACCTGAACTCCCACCCCGGTTCTAAGAGGCTCCTACCCTCTGGACCCTTTTCCCTGGCACTGAGCCAGGCCCCGCCACTACCTCTGCAGGAAAGCCTCATATTTGCGGCGATAGGCAAAGCCGGCTCTGCGCACACGCAGGTTCTCCATCAGCCCCAGGTACTTCACCTGGTGCCGGATCAGCACCTCATCAAAGCGGCCTGGAGGAAGGGTAACAGGGTAATCAGCAGGTGTGCACAGGTGGTCCATGGCTCTTGCCCAGAGGCTCGGCCCCATAGGCCCGTGGGTGGGAGGGGCCTACCAGGCTGTTTGGCGTCATTGGGCTTGATGCAGCGGACATAAGCGGGCTCCTTAGACTGCAGGATCTCGACGAGCTGCAGGAGGCTCATCTTGAACTGGGTGGCCACCTGGTGAGCCAGGGCGAATGGGAGGTTGGCTGGAGCTGGGCTGAGGCGCCTGATCCCAGTCTGGCACAGCCCCTCCCTGAGGCAAAGCAGCAACAAATCCCACAACTACCCCCTGCCCTGCTGCGGCCCTTCCTCCCAGCACCCTTTCTCACAACAGAGGAGGGGACAGACTAGGCCCACCTGCACTGCTCTGGCTTGGTTAGGGACCTCAGTTCAGGAACCTCACTGGGGTCTAAAAATCCTGCTCAGGCCTTGACACAACCATGATCCTACATCTTTTTTTGCCAACCACTTTCTTTTTTAAAAATTTCAGGGCCATGTTCCTAAACAATGTGTCCCACACCTATGTGTTCGGCCATCACCCCTGCACACTGCTCTCTGCGGGACCGTCAAGCAGACTTCAGCAGACTTGCAGTCTATTGTGGTCCCATTAATGACAGGCTGCAAGCCTGTGGTTCTGGGAGCGCCAAGAAGGGGCAACTAATCCAGCCTGTGGGGTGACAGGCATCAGGAAAGGCCTCCTGGACACGATCTTCAGCTAAGATCTGAAGGATGTGTAGGAAACAGCCAGCAGGAAAAGAGGAGAGGAAGGTGTTCCAGGCAGAGGGACTGCCTGAGCAGAGGCTTGATGGGCACAGGGAGTGACAAAGAGCACATGGATCCAGGTGGGAAGTAGAAAGGAGGGTGAGAGGTAGGCGGAGGCAGCAGCAGGGCAGGTATCCAGGGGCTGAGGGGCAGCTAAGAAGTGTTCAGGCAGAAGAAGTGGGCAAATCCATTGGTTGCTTGGATGAGGGGGACTGAAAAAGAGTTGGGGATGCTGCCCAGGCTTCTGGCTTGTGGGACTGGGTGGAGCATGATCCCTGTCCTGAGTTAGGGACACAGAAGGAACAGGCCTGGGGGCCTGGGAACCCAGGGCTCATTATACAGCTGTGGAGTCTGGGGTGCCTGGGGGCAACGTGGAGGACATCGTTGGATACGTGAATCAGCGCGGTGGAGAGGCTGGGGCAGTAGTGAATTAGCAGGTGTCCTCATGGGGGGATACTGAGGCTGAAGATGAGAGTGCTAGGTGGGGGGTAGGAGGAAGGGGAGGACAGAGTTCCAGGGAATCAGACCCTGGGCAACATGCCGCCCCCATGCCTTCCCTACCAAACACACCTCAGGCCACAGCACTCCGGCCTGCCCTCCCCTGCTGCATGTGCTCTCCTGGACTCCACTGGTCAAGCCCAACAGCCACACCTCTGCCCTCAGCTCATTGGAGTTCTCCCCGAAGCTGGCACTGCTGGTCACACTTGCCTTTCCTAACCTCTTTCCTCAATGATGTCACTCTCCTAGTCTTTTCAGGACTCTCTGTATTGGGGCCTCTTGCTGTCTACAGTGCCCTCCATTAGGTCCATCTGACAAGCACCTACTCATTCCCATTATTGCAGATGCTTCCTCCTCCAGGAAGCCTTCCCTGAACTCCTCATTCCTTCCACTCCCTCAGCCAGTTTGCTGCTCCCTATTCTAAGTCTCCAAAGCAACCTGCACATATTTCTGTAAGAGCACATATACATGTTTGTATTCTAAGTGCCTGCTAATATGTGCTACCAATGTCTGCTGGAGTGAGTGAATGCATGCAAGTGCCCACACAGAGATGCGTGTGTAGGTGTGTGAGTATGTATATATATACACATACACACAGGCACAGATGCACACACACAAGTAGGCAGATACACACCCATAGGCAGCCTCCTAGACACACACAGACGTGCACACAGGCACCAGCAAACACACAAGCTCTTGTGCACACAGCCAACTCCCAGGCTCATGCAGTACTCATCCATGTGTGCGCACACACGCCCCCTCTGGTCCCACAGCCTCCGCACCGTCTCCGGTCGCTTCTTGTCACTGAGCTCACTCCGGTCGAAGCACTGGTTCATGATGGGATTCTCCGAGCTGCACATGGTCTGTGAGGGCACAGCAAGGGATCAAGGTAGTAGAACGGGGGGGGGGGGGGAGGGGAGGCAGGACAGATTCCTGGGGCACAGGTCATTCGAGGCCAAATCTGGAGTCACGCCCCCTAGTCCGCCTCACCTCCTTCAGGTTCCGAAAGAGAAGGTCATTGTTTTTATCCAGAAATCCTGGGAGGGGAGAGCAGATGTGAGATGAGGAAGAACCCCCTTCCCTGTCTGCTGTGGGGACTAGCCCCAGAATCCTCACCGGTCACACTGTAGGTGACTTCCCCAGCGTAGTGCAGAAGGCGGAACTCCCCGCGGCCCAGAGATTTCCTGGTCCGTTGGTCAGCCAGCTTGTGCCTGGGTGGGGAGATGACAGGGAGAGGGAGCTACAGATTGCTGGCCTGAGCCACGCTCCCTGCCTGCTGCAGCACCTTCAAGAGAAGACAGGCATCCAGTGTGGAGCAGGCACGCCCAGGGTCACCCCACAGCCCACTGTGCAGCATGGCAGACGGGGCAAGGCTATCAGCCTCCCTGCACAGAGGTGGCCACTGAGTCTTGGGGAGGGAGACAGTCTTGCCCAGGGTCCTCCTGTGCCAGGACCAGGACCGGGGCCTCTGCACTGCCAGGGCACACTGGGCCGAGGGCTCCTCCCAGGCCTCTTGCTGCTGCATGACAGCTCAGAGGGCTGAGCACGTGCCCACTACATTTTAAGAATGGAATTTGTCCCAAGAGATTACTTAAGTCTTAAGCATGTTTATACCCTTTAGCCTATTTTCTACTTTTAAGAACTATTTCAAGCAACTAACCAGAGACACAGGCAGAGATTTAAGGCAAAAAGGTGTCTGTGGCAGCTCTGTTCCTAGCTGAAGCCTGAAAGCGGGCCAGGGGCCCCCAGAGGCTGGGTGAGAGCAGCAGGGTGTCTGTGGGTTAGAGCTGTTGGAGGAAGCGTCCTGAGGAGATTTCTCTGATGATACAGGAACACTCAGGACGTAATGTTACCCTGAGACTTCTACAGTCAGTCCTCGCTTAACGTCATCAATATGTTCTGGGACTTTGATTGAAACAATGTATAACAAAACCAATTTTACCACATGCTAACTGACATAAACCAGTGAAGTTCCCACAGCATCTCATCAATGTTATAACAAAACAGCATTGAGCCAGTAAGTTCTTGACTATGAAAAAAAAAATGTATAGAACAAGGCAGGAAGGAAATGCCTGGAATTGTTACCAGTGATGACCTCTGGGTAACAGGACTATAAGTGACTTCTGCACACATTCCAGCTTCCCTCTAATGAGCAACATTATTTTTACCATCAGAAAAAGGGTTCGAATAAACTGTCAAGCAAAAAGTGCTCAGGGCTTTGGCATTTGTGGCCCTAGAACTGAGCCCCAGCTCTGTAACTTACGAGATGTGGGACAACTTTGGGCAAATGACTTCTCTTTGAGCCTCTGTAAAATGGAGACAGCACCACGAACACCTCCTTCCGGGGCTGCTTCAGGTTAGAGCAGACGGTGTGCACAGCACATGCAGGACAGAGCTGGGACAGAGGGGCTGGCTTCTTTTCTCCCTCTCCCCACTTTAGGGGATTCCTTTAATAAGAAGTGATTTCCAAATAAGGAAGCTAAAAAAACCTTAGCAAGTTTCATTCTCAGAAAAGAATAAGGAAGAAGCCATTCTCCTGGCTTCTTTCTCTGTGGATGTCCTGTGACCTGCAGCCTTGTGCGCCTGTCCTTAATTCAGCACCTCCTACGGTCATCTCTCTGTGGCCGGTGTTCCGTGATTGCGAGGGGATCCCAGGCTTCCACAGGCTCTACCCAAGTGAAGAATTTCCCACTCACGTCAGGAAGTGTGGATGGTGCTTGACTGTGTCCTCCAACTTCTCCAGGAAGGTCAGATCGGTGGCCTCCCCAGGGCGCAGACACTCCTCGTCCTGGGGGGAATGGCACAGAGTGATGGATGTGTCCACGGAGGGGCTGGAGAGCACAGGAAGTTTAGGGGCACCATGCAGGAGGCACAGACACAGGGAAAAGAGGCAGGTCGTAGGGACCTCCTTGAGACAACTGCTGGATCCAGCCAGCACCTCACCTCACCCTCCATGCACAGCCCTGCCCTGTCCCTGCTCCGCCCCAAGCTCTGGCCCTCTGTGGACTGGCCTGGGAAGAAATGGGAAAGAGTGACGTCCTCCCACCCAGCCCCTCCACGTGAGTCTTTGGAGGAACAGAGGACTCACCAAAATGGAAATGATGCCCTTGAATTTCTCCTCTACCAGATCACAGATGATCTTGTTGTTGAAATACTGGACGGGCTCCCACTGAGGGGTAAAGGGAAGGAGGGCATCATCATGGGGTCCTGGTGCCTCTCCAGGACTGAGTCTGGGCTTCCTATGGGGCCTGGGACACCGGCAGGCCTGCACTCACCGCGATGCCCTCTGCCTCATACTCCTCCTGTTCCGACTTGAGGGTCAGTTCGATGAAGAGCTGCTGCAGCTTCTCGTTGCAGTAATTGATGCAGAACTGCTCGAAGCTGTGAGGAAAACACAAGAGACCACAGGAGCTCAAGGGAGACACAGGACCAGGGGTAAGGGAAAGGTGGGCGAGGGCCCTGGGTAGCTATGGGAAGAAACACTGATCAGGACCCAGGGTTGTCAGGGAACCACCAACAGGAATGCAAGAGGCAGGGGAACAGAGGAGAGGGCAGGGACACAAGAGGAGAGACAGGCCAGAGGAGGGGGCACTGACCTGTTGTGCTGAAACACTTCGAAGCCGTAAATGTCCAGGAGCCCAAGGACAGTGGTGCTCCGCCAGCTGGGGCTCTCGGTGTCCTAGGGCCAGTCATCCAACCAAGAGCGTGGGTCCCCACGTCCACTGGCCCCAGCTCCCAGCCCCAGGCCTCCCTGGTGTGCCTTCCCTGCTGCCTTGGGGGCAGCCCGAACCATGCCCTCACCTTGGAGGCCAGCGACCTGTTGATCTTCCCGACCAGCCAGGTAAAAGTTCGACTATACACAGCCTTTGCAAGAGCGTCTCGAGCGTAGGCAGCCTGTTCCAGGTTCAGTGGGCTCAGGAGCTGCAGGTGTGGCATGAGACAGGGAGATGAGTGCCGAAGGCCCCCTCCCACCCCTGTCCCCTCTGGGTTCGGGCCGGACACCAGGAAACTATGCCTGTTCTGCCCTCCTCCCTCAGGGGTGTGGTGGGGAGGGACACAGGGGAGGACACAGTGGCCACACTAGTGGGAGGATTATCATGAGGGACAAGAGGTCTCATTCCTAGAGGTAGGAGTCTTGGTTCCAGCCTGATTCTGTCACGCTCTTCCTGTGTGACCTTGACCAGCTCCCTGTGTCTCTCTGAGCTACCTGCCTTATGTCCTCCCAGCACTGCTGAGAGGTCCAGCTGAAGAGACCAGGGAAAGGGGCATGATGAGAGTGGGAGCTACCTTGGAACACCTGCCTCTCTCACCCCACACCTGGAGGCAAAGGCCCAAGCCTCACCTCTTCTCCCTTGGCGATGATCTTCCTGTGCGTCAGCGCTTCTCGCAGTGTTGCGCCATCCACACCAAGGAGCTGTCAAGAGCAGGGGCGCGTGGTGAGGGTGCCCTTCCCTTTGCCCAGCTGCTCTGCTCTTGCCCTCTGCTCACTGCACTCACCCTGGTTAGATACTTGAGCTGATTCTCGGTGGTGACCTGGGCGTTGCTCTCCTCGTCAGCAGCAAAGTGGATGTTGCCCAAATGCAGGACACTGGCCACGATGCTCAGCAGGTCCTGGGGGACAGGCAGGGGAAGATGAGGGTCACAGGAGAGGCTGTGAGTTTCCCAAGGGCAACCAGAGGACGGTCAGATGAAGCAGGGACCAGGCGGTGAAGTGTGTGCGAGGAGAAGGGCGATCGAGTGGAAATGAGCGGTACACGTGGACTGTTTTCAGAGAGCGACAAGAGGAAAGGGAGGGTCCCCAGCAGAGGCCTCACCTCCACTTCATCCTCAGTGAAGTTGATGACTGTGAGAGCCTTCCTGACGACCTTCCAGTCACTCTTGTCATTGATGGAGGAGACTTTGGCACACTGGCCCTGGAGGAGGCGCAAAGCTGGGTTAGCAGCCCCGGCAATGGGCTGCTCCCCCCGAGGCACCTGCCCTGCTTGCCAGCTACTCACCTTCACCAGGTACAGGTAGCTCTGGGGGTTGCGTTCCAAGCCCAGCCTGCGCAGTATCTCCTCTTCACCCCCCTCCAGCAGCTGATAAAAAATGTGGAAGTTCCTCTCCCCATGATTCTGGTGGACCACGCGGGACTTCTCCAGGAGGTAACTGAGGATGTGGCCACCCACGGGGGCACCCTGTGGGCAGGACGGGACATAGTGACTGCTCGGGGGCCTGGGAATGGGGCCCACCTTCCCTTCTCTCCCCTGCATTCCTGGGCTCTAATTCTAGCTCTGCCACTAGCAGCATGGGCTCAGCAAGCTACCCCTCTGCTTCAGTTTCTCCATTTAAGAAATGAGGACATTCGACCCTATGTACTTGTCAGCTCCACCTGGATGCACAACCAGCATCTCAAACTCAACAGGCCTGACGGTGAACTCCTAACCCCCCTCCTCGGGCTAGCTCTATGAGCATCTCCCATCTGGTCATTGGTTACTTCATCCTGTTAGGTGTTCAGGCTCACATATTCGCAGTCCTCCTCACATCCAGTTACACAGCCAGTTCTCTGCCTTGACCTTCTAAAGCCCTAGAATCCAACCATTGCCCACCACCTCCACCATAGCTACACTGGTTCTGGCCACAGTCATCTGTCACCTAGATAATTATTATTTTAAGGATTTTATTTACTTTTAGAAGAGAGGGTAAGGAAGGGAGAAAGAAAAGGGAATATTGATGTATGAGAGAAACATCGATTGGTTGCTTCTCATACACACCCTGACAGGGAACCGAACCCACAACCCAGGCATGTGTCCTGACCGGAAATGGAACCAGCAATCCTTTGCCCTACAGGACAATGCCCTACCAACTGAGCCACACCAGAGAGGGCTATCACCTAGATTATGATTGTATCAGCTCCCTAACTGGTTTCCCTGCTTGGCCTGGTTGTCTGACCACCTATTCTCAACAAAGTGGCAAGGACAATCTTTTTAAGAGGAAAGTCAGATACTGACACACTTGTTCCAAATCCTCTGGTGGCCCCCTTCCACTCAGAGTTATAAAAAACAACAATGAAAGTTCATACAGAGACCCTCCAAGGCCTGCACTATTCAGCCTCTCCTATTCCTTGGCCCCTCGCTCTCTCCTCCAGCCACTCTGACCTCCCTGCTTGAAAGCACCAAACAGCCTCCTACCTCAGGGCCTTTGCGCTGGTTATTCCCGCTGCCTGGACCCTCTTCCCTAGTATCTGCACAGCTTGCTCTCCTGTCTCCACCAAACCTTTATCAAAATGCCACCTTCTTAGTGAGGTCTGTCTGTGTCATTTGAGAGAGCAGCCGCCCCTACTTTATTTCTGCTATGGCACTTGTCACCTAGATTATGTTTTTCTGTTTACTGTCTATCTCCCCGGAAGGCAGGATTTGTGTCTGTTTTGTTTCACTGCTGTAGCACCAGCACCTGGAATAGCGTCTGGCGCACAGTAGGAACTCCATAAATATTTCCCGGTGCCAGGAACCTGACCGGCGGGTGCCACTGAATGGGTCCCACACCCTGCCCTGGCACACCACAGATACCTTGAAGTCAAACTGCACGTCCATGTACTTCCCAAACCTGCTGGAGTTATCGTTCCGGAGGGTCTTGGCATTTCCAAAGGCCTAGGAGCAGAAGGGGTATGAGGGATGCCATCCTTCACTCTCCTCCTCCCTCCCCGCAGATGCTGCTGGTCCTTCACCTCCAACACAGGGTTGCTCTGTAGCAGCCGGTCACGCACAGCACCACCCCGCTCAGGGGCTGGGCAGGTCTCGGCATAGAACTGCAGTAGCCGCTTGGTGGCCTCCGTCTTGCCTGCTCCACTCTCCCCAGAGATCATGACTGCCTGGTCCCGACGCTCCGTGCGTAGTGCCCGGTACACGGTGTCGGCCACCGCAAACCTGGGACAGAAGCTGGTCAGGAGCTCGGGGGCGGGGGGAGGGGCTCAAGCAGATGCATGTAGTGGGAGTCTCACAGGTAGGACCAGGGGAGGGCACTCTCATATCTGGTTGCAGGTCACTTGTGGGTGGGAGCTGCATGTACCCTTGAAGGTGAGGACTGGGGGACCCCCAAGGATTTGGGTGAGGGGAGTCTGCACAGCTGTGGATGGGTCACTTTCAGATGAAAGATGAAGGGGATCACTCGTGAGTAGAGGTGTTACAGGTTATTCAAGTGGAGGTTGGGGTGCCTCATAGGTAGGGCTGGAGGTCCCTCAGAGGGTCACTGAGGCTGGGGGCCACGCCAGGTTGAGGTGGGCAAATAAGTCACGAATGTGAGTTGGTGTGGGGGGCCTCGGAGGTCCTACCCAGGTGGGACTGATGCATCTTAGCTGGGGGTGGAGTCAGTGCAGGGTGAGGGACTGTGGGATTCCTCACAGATGTGAGCCGTGATCCATTCAAAGTGGGAGGTCAGGGGTCGTTGTAGAATAAGGGTCAGGTGGGGTCATCTGAGATGGGGAGGCAGATCTCACTCACAGGTGGGGTGGCACCTCATAGAAACTGACGCCCCGGTAACGCTCCATGTGCTGACGGCTGTAGATCTGGAGGTCCCGGTAGGGGTTGACAGAGACCAGGACTGGGCCAATGTAGGTCTGGGGGTCGGGGGAGGAGGGTCAGAATTTTTCCCCAGAGGCCCTGATGCCTCTGGTCCTGTCAGTCCTACCTCTGAGTACCCCAGCACCCCCACTGTCTTCCCACTTGGGCCTCACGTAAATGAGATTCTCCCGGAACCGTCGCCGCAGGTTCTCGATGAAGGCTGCCTCACTGGTGAAGTTCTCCAGCAACACAAAATCCTGTACCCCCACCCGGTCACGGGCGGTCAGTGCGCTCTCCATGGTCACCCGCACCCCGTCACTGCCCAGGGCCTGTTGGGAATGAGCCATGGGAGAGGGTCAGGGCCACAGTGTAAGGTAAGGTCATTTGTTCCCACCACAGCCTGTGGGATTGAGAGGGCAGCCAGGGGCAGGTGGACACAGGAGGTCTGAGCACAGGACACAGAGAGAACATCCAGGAGATGGACCATGCTGGGCACACGGGGCCTGGGTCACAGGAAGCCAGCACACGGAACAGAGGACACGGGTCACACAGAACAGATCCCTTGCAGGGCACATGGGATATAGACACAGGCACTGGAGCACAGAGGACCCTAGAGGACATAGGAGCAAGACTACCGAATCCAGGGAGGTGCTAGTTTTGTGTGGAGAAAGGAGGGTCAGGAGGAGGAACTCCTACAATAAAGAAAAAGCTCTGTTGACCTTGGACAAATCCCCTCCCCTCTCTGGGCTGCTCCCGTCCCAAGGAGGAGGGGTTGAGTTAGACCAGGTGACTTCAGGTTTCTTAGCTCCAAGCCATGTGACAGGTGTTTTGGAGGACAAATAGTTCAGAGTGAATTCTGCGGGTGGGTAAGGGGCGTCTCTCTCATCCCCATCCACCAAAATCTCCAGGGGCAGAGAGTCTAGAGACCAGGTAAGAGGCCAGCCCCAGGCCATAGGAGAGGGATCTCCCAGAGGGCTTCCCAGCCCAGCTGAACTCAGCACTCACCCGACAAGGGGGGCCTCCCTCCCTTGGCTGGGCCACACCCTCCCCATCAGCTGCCAGGCTCCCCAGACACCCTCCTCCACTGAGAACCCAGAGAGGCCTCAAGGGGGTGGGGGTTTTACCACGGAAAGCCCAGCTGCTGGCCTCCAGCTGCCTCTGGGGCCCACCGGAGGGTAGGGAGAGGGACAGGCTCAACAAAGCCCTCACCCCACAACATACTCTCTTCAAAAAGGGTCTGGGGGCTCTCAGAAATTGGCACCAAAAATGTCATGGGTCAGAGAAGAGCAAGGTGGCAGTGGTGGGGTTTAGATCCCTAAGAGGCCACCAGGTCTTCTCCAACCACAGACCACCCAGACCTCTGGTCATGGGCACCCCTCCGGGTCTAACCAGGGTCCTGCCTCCCCCAGGCCTGTCCCTCACCCCCCCTGCGCCCCCATCCTGCCCTGAAGCTGCTAGCAAATCTGGCCAACGCTCCCGCCCCCTAGGTGCTCTGGGTGACGGTCTCTGAGCTGAGAGCCTTCCCCACGAGCTGGGAGACAGGCCCCAGGTCCGCGAGCCCCGCGGCCCTCCCGGCCTCGGCCTCCTCCCGCTGCAACTTTCTGGGACGTTTTTCCACCCGAAATTCCTGGGCCGCGCCCGCTGCCTGACCGGGCCGAGGAGGCGCCGCCGCGAGGCAGGGAGGGAAGCCCGGGACCCCCGCCCTGC
Organism: Phyllostomus discolor; assembly: GCF_004126475.2. NCBI lineage: Eukaryota > Metazoa > Chordata > Mammalia > Chiroptera > Phyllostomidae > Phyllostomus > Phyllostomus discolor. Next base: position 76,747,282 of record NC_040910.2, on the reverse strand, counting down.
CCTCGCCCTGCTCACCGACGCCCGGTAGCGCATCCTGCCCGGCCGGCCTGGCGCCCCGCTCCGCAGCCGGGGTTCTCCGCCCGGGGCTCGGCCGCGGCGGCGTCAAGGAGGGAGGGGCCGACCCGCCCCCGCACCGCCCCCTCAGGGAGCCGGCGAAGCGCGGGACTCCCCAGGCGCCTGGGGCTCCCCGGGGCCCGGACTCCGGGGTCCCTCTGCAGTTGGGGGGGGGTTGGAGCTAAGGGTGCTCTGGCGGGGGGGCGGCGATGGGGGCGGGGCTCCCCGCCGGGCAGGGGCTCCGCCTGAGTCAGGTTTTCCAGGAGGGACGTCGTTGGTTCCAGGGTGGGGCCCGGAACCCGCGCGGCCGCCGCGTCTACACCGACCCGGAACTCACTTCCGGGCCTGCGTCTACACCACACACCAGACCAGGCGCGGGAAGCGCGCCGAGGCCCGTGGGTCTCGGAGGAAGCAGGATTTCCCTCTCCCTTCCCCCCACCTCAAGTCCAGGCAAAGTTAAAAATAGATCGAAATGTCCAAATACGGCCGGCGCACCCAGGCGGGCGGAGCCTCCATGCGGGGCACTGTCCACCCCCATACCCTCTCTTTGGGGGTGTGTGGGCCCCGTGTCTTTAAGTCACGAGAAAATCTCTTTAGGTTCCTGCATTACCACAGAGCGAGTGCCCAAGGGACAGGGGCAGCCACAGAACGACTTTGCCCCGAGCAGCATGTGCCCGGCCTCAATGGAGGTCTCAGTTCCCCACCTGGGAAACCCACGTCCGACTCCCAGCATTTGGGGCCGGGCACACACTGCTTCTTCCTTATCCCGGACACCCCAGCTAGGGCTTCTGTGCCTCAGGGTCTCTTTACCTCTCTCTCTCCTCTGGCCGGGGGGGGGGGGCTCCCTCTATAGTCCCCCTGGATATGTCCACACTTTTTGCTCAGGACCCCCTCCTCCCAAAAGCAGCCCCCGGGACTGGACTTTGGGGAGGCACTACACTGAGGAGCGAACTCGAACCCAGATCCCACCGCTGCTGGGGTGGTGATGGCTAGTGCTTGCAAAAGGCTGGCCGGAGTATTTACTACAAGCTGTTTGCGAGCAAGTCAATCCACTTCACTTCTCGGAACCACTTCTTCCTTAAAATGAAGCTAATACCTGCCTAAAAAGGGTTGTGGAGAAGGCTCAGATACAGCCCCGAGGCCCCTCCCAGGCCCACGGTAAACACCACTTCCCCGTCTCAGCCAGACGCTCATTCCACTTGTGCTTGGGGCCAACCTACCAAGAGCCAGGCCCTGGGCTCGACTTCTTATCTGGCGGGGAAAGCCCCTCAGACGGGTCTGCCAGTCACAAAGAGCTCTCCGGAGCGTCACCCGTCCCCGCCCCCCACCTGACAGATAAGGAACCCGAGACGCAGTGCCAAGACACCGACTTTTCCTGGAGGGAAGAAGGCAGAACCCGCACCCAAAGCTCCCTTGCGCCCTAGCCTCGGACCCGGGCTCCCCAGGGAAGGGCTGAGGCTGCGGCAGGTGCGGACTACAGCCCAGCGGGGAAGGTTCATTACCTCGGGAACAACAGCCCGGCCAGAGCCATGCCCCGGGGAACCCCTCGAGGCGGGCGCCAGCTGGGAGATGGGGCCCCCTGGAGGGGGTGAGGGGACTGGGTGCCACCGCACGCAGCTGGGAGATGGGTGGGAGCCGAGAGGAGTGGTGGTATGAAACGCCCCCCGCAGAGGTGGGCTCAAGGCAGGAGGGGGCGCACGCTGCGGTGGCCCCAGGTTTAAACTCCAGAGGGAGCGGAAGCAGGGAAGGGATTCAGCGTCCAGCCCACCTGGGCTGGGGGGCGGGGGGGAAGGAGGTCTAGCAAGCTCCCCCAGGAGAGCGGCTCTCAGCTGTGAGAGGGGACTGGGCTCCGGGACCGAAGGGGAGGAGCCGGAGCGTGGGCGGAGCCTCGCGGCCGCAGTGCCCGCCCACCGCCAGCCGAGCGTCAGGCAGCTGGAATGAGCGGAATCTGCGTGCGGAGGGGTCCGGCGGTCCATCCCCCATCCGGGGCTGCGCCGCCGCATTCCCGGGATGCCCTCTGGCGCCCCGGTAACCACCGCCCGGCGGCAGGAGGGTGCGTCCCCACGGCTGCGCGGGCGGCTCCAGCCCCAGCCCCACCCCCAGCGCCCCCCCACCTCCGCCAGCCCCCTCCGGCCCACCCGGCCCGGCCCCGCCTCCCTGGACGGAAGTGCCATCCCGGGAGAGGGGATAAAGAGACACCGCGAGGAAGGCTGCAGCGCAGGGGCATCCTGCGTTCTGAGCCCAGCCAAGCCAAGAGTGCACTGTTACTCCCGTTGCACAGACGGGGAAACTGAGGCGGGGCAGGTGAATGACTAGTTTAAGATTGCAGGACTAGGGGGGAGAGGAGTATAAGGGGACTAAATGGTAATAAAAAAATATATAATAAAGATTATATATTTTTTAAAAAAATCTGCCCTGGCTGGTGTGGCTCAGTGGATTGAGTGTCGGCCTGCGAACCAAAGGGTCGCTGGTTCAATTCCCAGGCAGGACACATGCCTGGGTTGTGGGGCCAGGTCCCTGGTGGTGGGGGAGGCACGTGCGGGGCAACTGTACATTGATGGTTTTCTCCCTCTCTTTCTCTTTCCCTTCCCTTCTCTAAAAAAGGAGTAATTTTAAAAAAAATTATTTATTTTTAGAAAGGGGAAGGGAGGAAGAAAGAAAGAGAGGGAAACAATGTATGGTTGCCTCTTGAGTGCCCGCACTGGGGACCTGGCCAGCAACCCAGGCATGTGCCCTGACTGGGAATCAAACCAGTGACCCTTTGGTTTGCAGGCCGGCACTCAGTCCACTGAGTCACCCAGCCAGGGCTTAAAATTAAATAAATAAAATATTTTAAAAATTCTATTTAAAAAAATCCCAGGACTAGTAAAAGGAGGGGTGGGATTGGAACCGGGAGCTCTAGCACTCATTAATCCCTCAGGGCTGCCCTAGAGCCCGAAGATTTCCGACCTTCTCTGTAAGGGTTAACAGCTACCCTGCCAGGCTCTGACCTTCCTCGGTGACCCCATGACCCCAGTGCCAGTACACAACCCTGTTGGTGTCACTATTGACAGGTAGGCCTTAGGGGTGGCAGCTAGGAAGTGTAGGCCATGGCCTTTGGGACCCTAGCATGGCCTGAACCAAAGGCCTGGGGTATAACCATGGCCTCTGAGTGACCCAGGACTTATGTCCTAAGGCTGCTTCTGGGTGTCCTTAGACACCTGGGGAGATGTTTCCAGAGAACCTGGATTATCTAGTGCCATTTACCTAATATGGGCCAGGTGCCCCCAAGCCTGACCTCTAGAAGAGTGGGGAGGACAATGGGTAGCCTTAATTGTGCCCCCAGCCCAAGACCAGGGCCACGAAAGCCTGGAATGGGTGTTCTCAGGACCTTCAGATCACTGCTATAAGCAAATATTTACTGAGGCTGCCACAAGGCTTCTTGGGATATCAGAAAGAACCAGAGCTTATCTCACAGGCAGTGCTGTGCTAGAAATGGAACAGGTGCTCAATTTATATTTATAAAACATTTTAGGCCTGGACCCAGGCAGTCCCACAAGGGACTGTTCCAGACTCAAGGGAACTGCTGTGAGGGGGAGTGGGGAAGAATGGTGATGACTCGGGGGCTCTACCTGACTGCTCACAGGACCCAGTCGAGTCTAGCTCCAGAACCATAGGCCTTTGGCCTGCCAGACAATTCTGCCTAGGGGTCCAGCAGAAATAAACAAAGCACCTTGCCCCCCAACCTACCCTCCTTGTTCAATATTCTGTAGTAGGGAGACAAAGGCCTGCCCTCCCTCCTCCCTCCACTCCTCACACCAAGGAGTCACCACCTGCTAGAACCTTTCTTCTGCTCCACTGTTACTGTTCCACCCCTGGATCAGGCAGCATCCTCCAAACTAGCTTCCTTGCCTTCCCATTAACCCATTTTCCCACAGCAACCTGTGGTTTTTACAAATGCAATCTGATCAATTAACATCTCATGTTAATAGACTGAATGTTTACAGGGCATCAGTCCATCTGCTAAGCCTGTATTTCACAACCACTGCTTCTTGCCAGGCCCCTCTCTGTCCCCAATTTACCCCACTGCTCTTATGTTCCTGTGTGACCACAGGGGTGGCCCTCTCCAGTCCCTTCTCTCCCTGCACCTTCACCACCACACACAACCAGATGAGCTGCTCCCACTCGTGCCACCAGCTACACGTGGTTCTCTAGGCTTCCTGCCTTTGCACCTGCAATTTCCTTGGCCCTGCACACACTTCCCCTCCCCAACTGAATGACTCTTAGTGAGCCTTGAAGATTCAGCCTAGGGTATCACCTCCTCCAGAACCCCTTCCTGACTCCCTCCAACATACAGACCCCTCTTTATCACAATACGCTGTAATCACTGGTTTCCTGGTCAGTCTCTCCCAGGACACTGCTCCTGCCTGGAGCATACACGCAGCCTGGAACAGTGGGGTTCAATAACCCTTTGTAGCCACTTGCGTGAATGAATGGATCACAGAACAGACAGTGTAAGCAGGAGGCTACAGCGTGCTCGCAGTTGAATAAGGAGGTGGGCCAGCCATTCATTCTCTCATTCATCTGGAAGTCCCCCAGCCGTCACACTCACAGGGGTCTAGGCGTGCTGGGACCCTGGCAATACTTGGCCCAGGGGCGGGGAACGGGAAGGGGCGGAGCTGAACGGCTTCTCCGGAACCCAGAGGCAGTGTACGACCTAGGGGCGTACTGGGTGCCTGGGTCTCAAGACCCCAGCCTTACTTCCCCACCCTCCCGTTACCCACAAGTAATCTTAGGTCTCTGCCAGGCTGAGCCCTGGCACCATAGGGTCCTGGGACCTCGCACAGACCGGGCCAAGCCGACCCTCGGCGCAGCGACCCCAGGGTCGGTGACCTCCGTTTCCCGCACGGTAGTGGAGGCCTCCCATAGCCATGAGACCGCTGCCTGTCCCTGCGCCCGCGCCGGCGCCCAGTGTACTCACCGGCTCCGCTGTTTTGCTGTGCGGGTGGGGGCAAAGATAGGCGGCGTGGCCGGCTCCGTGGGCACGTTCTCCCCGCCCAGGGCCCGCCCGGGGCCGGGCCGCTGCCTGTCGTCATCCCTAGCAGGGCGCAGACACAGGCTCGCGCCCGTGTGCGCGCGCGCGCGCAGCCTCCTGCCGAGCACAGCTCCAGGCCGGGCCGCCCTGATCTTGACCCAGTCCTAGTCGGCGGAGACTTGGTACCACACACTCCGCAACCAGCTCCCAGGACGAGGCGAGTCACAGCGCGCGAGCACACACACGCACACGCAAGCCCGCGCCTTTCTCCAGCAAAGAGCCCGCCCTTTCGCTTTAGTACTGGGTGGGTGGGTGCGTCTGATGGGGTTCTCCCTCACCATTCTAGGGCCCCTTTGCATCTCCAGAGCAAACCCGCCCCTCCTCTGCGTACCAGGCCAGGTCGGTTCTTTTTGTGACTCTCTCCCTTCACCTCATTTCGCTCCAGCCACTGCTTTGAGCTGGCCAGAGGCGGCCTTGACTGAGCTCGTTCTGGGTGCTTGGAGTTTCACAAGCACTAGTCCTTTGACCTCAGAGCAGCCCAGTCACCTAAGTGTTATTCTGCCCAGTTCATGGCCCAGCCCACTGAGGATCAGGGAGCAGGAGGAGGAGGTGGAGTTCAACCCCAGGTCCCCACTGTGAAAAACCCTGCTCCTAGTGACAGTTAATAGAGTGGCACTTAAAACCTTACCCCTTCTTTCCATATACTGTTGTCCAGTCTGTTCCTGTCCCACCACCGATCAGAACCCTTCCCCACTGCTCAGCTCTTTCCCAAGGGGTTTGCTTGAGAGAGCGCTGGGGGTGCTGGAAAGATACAGCCGCCCTTCCTCCCTGCCCAGAGCATCCCAGCTTACAAGTTTGCAGGGCCTGTGGGGATGAACCACACGGATGATCTCGCCGGTGGGGATCAGCTCCACTTGCAGCGCCATTCCCCTTGTGGATAGCCAGCGTTGCTGAGCACTGGGGCCTCTGAGCAAAGGTCTGCCTGCCGGACACACAGGCTATGGCTGCTCCTGGAGCCAGGGATCTGGCCTTATGCTGGGATGGCCACTTGGTTCAGCTTCAACTTCAGCCCCAGGGGATGTGTCTGGTCCAGCTCCTCAGGACACAGCTGGAACAGCCCAGGTCTGATTGGGAGGCCTTTGGGCCCAGAGGGTTGGGGCAGGAAGAGGAGGGGCTGAGTGATGGAGGAAATGCCTGTTGTCCCAGGTAACCAGAGCAGCTGATACAGCCACCATGGGGTACCCTGGGCTCTAGGTCAAAGGGTAGGTGGTCTTTCTCCCCAGCAGCTCCCTGGCTGAGCCTCCCCCTGCCCACTTACTGGTGTCAGCTGGAGAGCAGTGACCACTCCCCAAACCAGCATGCACATTCCGTCCTAAGCCAAGAGGATCCATCAGTAGGCACTGCTCCTCCTGCATGCCCTGTCCCCTTCCTCCCAATTTGCCTGCCTCCCATGGCAGCATATGAGTCCCTTGACTGACAGGCCAGGGCTGCTGGGGGCTGGCCATGTTAGTCAGGGGCAGTTGAATGGCTGGAGAAGCAGGAGGGCACTGTGAGAACCCCCTGTACCAACCTCTTGTAGAGACAAATGCTTGGGAGGTTTGTCCCTGGGTTCCCTGGTTGTGGGCAGCCTTAGCCCTGGTGGCTCCTTACTTTTCCATTAGCACCCTCAGGTGTCCCCTACCCTTAATGTTCCTGTTTTTCTATATTTATTGTTGCGAAATCACAGCTGACACTTTCCTGGCCTGGGACTGAGCCTTGGGTCTCCAGCCATTCCTTATAGGAAGTGAGAAAGGGGAAGTGGATGGGGGCAAGTGGGAGGGGTGAAGTCCCGTGTTGGGCAGTCACATTCCCCCAGGCACTATTCCCTACCCTCCTCACAGCTTCCCCTGCCCCGCCCCGGAAAGACCAGCAAAGCTTCCTTCCTTCCTCCAGGAAGCACATCTATCCCGAGCAGGCTCATCCCCGGCAGCCACACAATGGCCCTTATCAGCCGTGGAGCCAGGCACAGAGACCCAGAACACATGAAGTCTCACATATTTCCTGTTTCCACTCAGAGGGTCAGGGCTGGGCCCAGAGTGGCTATATCCTGACTGGGGCCAAGAGGAGGGAAAGCACTCCCCTTTCCCGCCTCTCAATCCTGTTGGTCCCACCCCTGCCAGGCTAGGAGGGGCCCTGCAACATGAGGTGGGTATAGAGACCAATGTAGATTTACAGGGGAAGGGGAGAGGTGGGCATGCAGAGGACAAGCTTGCTCCACAGGGAGAAACAGGGGCCCCCTGGACTCAGGAGCCCTGGAGATCCAGCCCCAGGGCTACATTAATCAGAATGAGGAGGTAGTGCCCTGGCTGGTGTGGTTCAGAGGACTGAGTGCCAGCCTGTGAACCAAAAAGGTTTCTGGTTTGGTTGCCAGTAAAGGCACATGCCTGGGTTGTAGGCCAGGTCCCCAGTTGGGGGCATACAAGAGGTAATAAATCAAGGTAAGGAACTGATGCTTCTCTCACTCTCAAAAAAAAAAAAAAAGGATGTAGCTATAGCCTTTTTGTTTTTTTGGTACAACTTGTTACAATTATGTTGTGAATAGGTGCATTATTTGTATTTTATGGACAACAGACTATGTGGGTAGAGATGGAACTCTGATTCAAACTCAGGTCTTGAGTCAGTTCCTGCTTCTGGCTCTGCATAGCACTTCTGGGCTGTCATCTGACAAATGGAAGGTGCTATGTGACAGCACCGTGATGGCTGTGCATGTGAGATGCAGTAAAGTGGGCAAGCGCAAGGGTTCGGGGTTCTTCAGGTGTGTGTGTGTATTGGGGACAGGGAAAAGAGGTTACCAGGGAAACTTCCAGGTAGGGGGGATCTAGGACAGAAAGACAAGATGGTGATTTTGGATAGCTTAACTCAGGACCAAAGCTCAGGGTGAGGGAGTGACAGGTGAGGAGCCATGGAGAGCGGAGTAAGCGCCTTTGCTGAATTATCAGTTCTAGGAAACCTATTCTACTGGGTAGCAGACTGCATTAAGTGCCCCAAAGCACACCTCAAGTGGGCCAGGAACCAAGAGGGTCACTAGTTCAGACCCTCGTCCCATTCTCTCCCAGGCAACATGTCATTAGCAGACACAAAGTCCAGTCTGGATCCACAGGGCCCTCATCCTGGAGTCCAGCAAAGGCCCCTCACCGCGCACCCCTTCCCACCGTCATCACAAAGGAGTCACACACACAAGTGTAAAAGCCATGTTTCTCATTATCCCCCCATGTAACAGAGAAAACAGACAGCCAAGGCCCACTAGGAGCCAGGGGGACAGTTCTTAACAGCCCACATGGCTCCCAGGGTGGAGTATGGGAAGCAAAACAACTGGAGTGTTTCTCAGTTCCATGTTATAGGACAGCTGTGACAGTCACAGAGTAGTTCCCTGAGATGTCTTTTCCTGGGAGAAGGGCCATTGAGTCACCAGTGGCTGGAGGCAAGTGGTAGGAGTAGGGATAGCCATGTCCACATAGCACCCGGAGAATGCTCTCTGAAGACCCCCAGGGCCAGATTTTCTAAAACATCTTCACTCTGGCCTTCTCCATTGGCCCCCACTTCTAGGTCCCACAGTTGTCTAGAGAGAGGGCAGGCTCCTGGCCAATGACTGCAGGCAAGGGGAGGGGCAGATGAGCTCAATTGGGCAAAGACCACCCTAGAAAAGCCTGTGGCCACAGCTTCTCTATACCTGCCAACCTGTCACAAGATGCCAGGTTCAGGGAATGATCCACCAGCAGTGAACCAGGGCCCAGGGGGGTGCAGGCAGGGCACTCAACCTGCCTACTACCCCTAGATAAGAGCCTGGTAAAGGGGCCCCTCCATCCTGCCCACTTAGTCATGCTGCCTCTGCTCAAAGCAAGGATCCCAGACCTTCTTCCCATCCCTCAGGGGGACAGGAGATGAGATGCTAAGACTCCTGGAACCCAGGGCTGCTGTGCCAGCAAGTTGGTGGAGCCTGTACAAATGTGAGCATCTCCCTGTCCCGGGCAGCCTGAGGCCTAGGATGGGATGAGGAGAATGCAGGCCGGCGCCAGATGGGGCATGCGTCTGGCAGGCCTGCTGGGGCAGGACTGAGACTGGGGCAGGGGCTGGGGTTGGGGGATCGAGAAATGAGATGTAGGCTGGAGGGTCCTTCCCACCTTTGGTGGATGATGCCCAGGTCTTCACTGTTGACAAACTAGCTGGTTTTACTCACATCTCAGCAACAAAACCCTGTATTTAAGTGACTAATGCCAGGGGTCTGGACTGGAGAGAGCAAAGGAGTGTGGCTAGAACTCCCCTTGGGAGGTGAAGGATACTTGCTGCCTCCTCGGGGGGCTGGGCCGGGCCCCCAGCGGGCCTGGAAGTAGTGAGCAGAGCTGGCTGCCAGCTCTGGCCTCTGCCCTGGATCCCTCCTCATTTAGGCTCACATCTATAGTTGGGATTCACCCAGTAGGTCCTCCTCCAGGAAGGCACAAGGCTGGATCTGCAGATATAAAACAGGCAGTGAGCGGGAGGGGAAGAAAGAACATGTTTTCTTCCATGTTGTTCCATCACTGTCATTCCCCAACTGCTGCAGCTCCAGGTACACATGGGCTCCTAGGCCTGTGGCCTCAGGGAATGGATGAGGGGCTCAAGCTCAAGTCCTCTCTGCATCTCCCTCCCGCCCCAACCACTTTACCTTAAAGGGACTGCTCATCCCCACCACGGAACGTAGACTGTTGCTGTAATAACAGAGGAGAAACTGACCCTCAGTCTCAGGGATATCGCTGACGTTGATATAAACCTGGAGGGGAGGGTGGACAGGAACGGGGTCAGCTCCAGGGCCCTGGGTCCCACCCAGCTGTTAGCGACAAGTCACCCAGCAGGCAAGCCCTCCTGTGGGAGATGTGGAATGCCTCTCTCAGGAGGCGGGGCAGGTACCTGGTTCAGCCCATTGCTGAAGGAGACCTGGTTGTCCCCAACCCAGACATAGGACACGTAGTCATTAATGTGGCGAAGCCCGACCTGTGGGAGGGGGGATTGGGCAGTCAGTGGTCTGGGAGGACACAGGACCTACAGCAAACCCTAAGACGAGGATGACCACACCCCTAGGTTTGGCTATCATACCGTATTCCCTCCCCGTGACTGCCAGTCCCTAGGTGAGCTCTTCAGTCTGTGCCAGCTTCCGTGGGTCCCGGGACGGATAAACCAGAGGGAAGTGGCTGACTGACTCCCTGCCTTGCCATCACATCACCTTGTACAGTCCAATCCAGTCCCAGGGGCTGCTGGGGAAGTCTGGGGTCAAGGTATAGCTGATCAGCATGTCGTTCTCCATGGTCCACAGTCCCTCTGGCATTAGGGTGATCAGTGGGACAGATACCAACGGCTTCAACTACACAGAAGGATGGGAAAGAGGTTGAAAATCCATAGCATCATTCACTTCTCTGAGACAAGTGTCCTTACTGTGTCTTTCTAACAAGTCTAACAAGTAAGGGTCAAGCACGTGGTGGGGGGTGGGGACCAAGGTGGTGGGCACAGAATGTTAGGATGTCCTGACAAAGTAGCAGATCTTGGCTGGCCAGCTGGAAAGAGAAAGGGCCAGGCCCTGGCCAGGTAGCTCAGTTGGTTCGAGTGTTATCCCAATACACCAAGATTGCATGTTCAATCCCCAGTCAGGGCACATACAAGCAACAATGAAGGCACAAATAAGTGGAAAAACAAATCAACGTTTCTCTCTCTACAATCAATTAAAAAAAAAAAAAAAAGAGAGAGAAAGGACCAAAGGCTTGACAGGCGCGGCTGGCTCTGGCAGGAAAGACGGGGTAGAGGGCCAGCTGGGTAACCAAACAGACAGCCCAATGCTGAGGGGTGAGGGTGGGAAAGAATGGGGTGAATTGCTAACAGGTTTAAGAGCTCGGAAGCTGCTCTTAGGCCTTCAGGGTGCATGACCCAAGGACCCAAGTTCAGTATTTCAGGGGAGGGTGCCTGTGGTAAGAACAGACATAGGCATGGGGAAGAACAGATGGTACAAAGACAGACAAATGAGGATGAAAAGAGGAAGGCTGAGGGCAGCCAGCAGCTCACAGGTTAACACTGACTTGGTCAGTCGATGGCAAAGCTCAAGGATGGAGGGAACCCCCTCTGCAACCTGACACAGGCAGGTTCAGGACAAATAAAAGAAGTTCTACTTCACATAGCAGGTAATAAGCATAATGGAACTCAGCCCAAGGGGCAGTAACAAGAGGAAATGGAAACCTATTCACAGAGGGTTCGAGCACCTTTCTGGCAGGCAGAGCCATCAACAGCTCCTCAGAAGAGCTGGGATCTCTGACCTGGGAGGAAGGGTAATCATGTCCTCCTATGGGTCTCCCCTGGGGGATCTGCTGACATTAGAATCCAAGGCTGGAGGGTTTGAGGATGTGACCCAGCATGGCTGCTCCTCCAAGTGCTGGACAGCCCGAAAGTTCACCTCCAAGTCAAAGGTGCCGGTGACAGGCTTATGGTCACTGATGGTATACATCATGTGGCTGATGTAGCTCCTCAGACACAGTGAGAAGTGGGGGGCTGGCAGGCTGGGGGTGCAGGAGCCAGAGCGGGGCTGGCGCTTCAACCTCCACAGGATACGGTCAGTCCATGCAGGCTTGCGTTTTTTCTCACTGGGGGTGGGGGAAGAGAATGGAGAGAAAAAAAAAGGCATTGGCAGGAGAGCACTAGGTACCCCCACTAGCTTCCTGGAGCCCCTAACACCAGGGCCCACTAGCAGCCATGAGCCTCCTGGGCCAGAGCTGGAGCATGGACAGCCTGGCAGCAGGAAGGAGGGTGCCCAACAGAATCAAAAGTATGCTGGCCCTTCTCAGACTCAGCCAAAGACCCTCAGCCTAGTCTATGTTTTTATGAATCAAACGGTGACTCGGAAACATTCCATTGCAAAACTTTTCTTATTTCTTAAGCAACAGCAGCAGTAGATCAAAGAAACTGAGGTTTGGATTTTGGAGTCAGACAGAACCCGAGCTGAATTTGGCTTCTCCCATACTAAACGTGCAACCTTGGGAAATGACAGGGACGCATGTAGGGAATGCTCGCTACATGCCTGTGATTCGTGCTGTTTACTTCACTCTCTATAGGTGCAGAGATCGAGGCTTAGAGGGGAAGTGACTTTCCCAAAGTCACAGAGCTCCTGAGTGGTGGAGCCAGGGTTCGCGCCAGGCAGCCCGAGCACAGGACATGAGCTCTGCATCACCTGTCCCGGCCCTCTTAGAACTCAGCTTCCTCCTCTGTAAAATGGAGATGACTAGTTACCTCACAGGGTTGCTGAGATGATTCGATAAGATAAAGCAGAAAAACTGTTTAGCACAGTGCTTGATATAAGCTCTCTGTAGACACTGCCTATTATGGTTCTTTGTTCTTAAGAGTCAGGTGAGACACCTCCCACCTACCTGTTCTTCCACTTTCCCTGAGAAGCACAAGGACCTACAACCCTGGACACAAGAGTGTTTTCCTCCACTAGGTACCTATAGTTGCCCTAAGACAAACAAGTCTCTGACTCCTAACCCAGCCCTGCTGAAGCAGCTACTGGTTATTCTTTAAGGCGGGCTGGGCACCCAGGCCCCTCCCTCCAAATGGAGACCCTGAATCCTTAAATGGGGATGGGGAACAGTTGATATTTCTGGGTTCCTCTGACTTGTTTTTTTAAAAAACTTTATTTATTTATTTATTTATTTATTTATTTATTTTACTTTACTTATTTTTAGAGGTGGCGGGGGGGGGGGGGGAGAGGGAGAGAAACACTGATGGTTGCCTCTTGCAGACCCCCAGTTGAGGACCTGGCCCGCAACTCAGGCATGTGTCCTGGCTGGGGATCGAACCTGATACCTTTTGGTCTGCAGGCTGGCACTCAATCCACTGAGCCACACCAGCCAGTGCCCCCCCTTAGTTTTGAATGACCCACGGAATAGTAAAGCCTGGTCAGATGAGTCAGATTTTCTACTTTAAAATGTTTAAGAAGTTTCATTGCCTCTAGAATACAGGTCAAGTCTCCCAGATGCAGCTTTCAAGGTGCTCAGGAGCCTGATGCCTCTGCCTTCATCTCTTCCCACTGCTCCAGACCCACCCCACACTGGAGATTCTCTCAGGCCTTAGGACCTTTACTATAACAAAGGTGTCCAACCTTTTGGCATTTCTGGGCCACACTGGAAGAAGAGTTGTCTTGGGCCACATATTAAATACACAAACACTAACAAAAACAAAAAAAATCTCATGTTTTAAGTAAATTGACGATTTTGTGGTGGGCAGCATTCATAGCCATTCTGGGCCGCATATGGCCCATGGGTTGGACACCCCTGCCTGTCTAGAAGCTTTTGCTTGGAGCACCCTTTTTCACAGGGAGAGGCCCAATTCCAATGATGTCTTTGTCATAAAGCTGTCCGGTCCTCTCCTCTTTCCTCCAAAGGGTTTACACCAGTATTTTCACCATTACATTACATTGTAATTGTCTGTTTCCCAGTCAGCATAGCAGTTAGTGTGTCAACTAGGAAGGCAAAGTCTGGCTCCTGGAGTCTCCGTATGTTCTCAGCATTAGTACAGAGCCTGGCACATAGTAGGTACCAGACAACTGCTTGGGAACACAAACTAACTTAACCCCAAGCTCAATCTCTCTCCTCAAAAATGCCCTTCTAATCTCAATGTATCTGTATCTTCACAGGCTTAGAGTCAGTTAGAAATGCCATTTTTGTTTTCTCCTTTATTTAATTACTATTTTAAATAAACATTTCTGGGGGAGGGTTGGGTGGGTGGGCTGGAATGGGAGTAGGGGGGAGAAAACTGTACTTGAACAATGATTAAAATAAAAATAAAAAATAAATAAATAAATAAATAAAATAAACAAAAAAAACACAAAACAACAACAACAAAAAAACATTTCTTACATACGGTTGTCATTTCAACAGTGATACAGTTCTCTAGCAAGAGAGGCAGAAACAGTACCTCAGTTGGTGAACTTGGACTTTAGGGTCAGAGACCAGTCAGGGGAAGGGTCTGCCCTGGTAACTAAGAGCCGTGTGGTGCTGGGCTGGCGAACACGTGGAGACCCAGCCGAATGGCGGGCCTGGAAGCTCCCGGCCCTGTCCCCACACCTTGCCCTGTGCCTCTCTTCTACTTGCCTGTTCCTGAGTTACATCCTTTTAGAATAAACCAGTAATCTAGTTTGAAAAGATGAAAAGGCTAATGTGCCCTTGGGTAAGTAAGTGACATCATCACTCCAGCCTTGGTTTTTCCAGCTCTAAGATGGGCTGATAATAGTACCTACTTCAAAGAGCCATTGTGAAGATTAAATAAATTACAGCACGCCCAGGGAGCAGTCAGGAAGTAGTAACTGGCCACACCACCACAGGCCTCCGTGGATTGTTTCACCAGTTCACTCTTCTGAGGGGTGTCCAGGGTGGACACCAGAATGTGGTATTTCTATCCCAGACACTACCCCGAGTCTTGCACATTCAGTGCCTAACATATGCTTAAAACTTGGTAATAAGCCTCGGAAATGTACCACTCTCCCTTTCAAACCATTCCCTTTCCCCAACTTCCCTCAGAGTTAAGAGCCCAAGATTTGCTGTCACATCAGAATCCTCCCCAAGGCCTGACCACAGCCAGTCTCCCTTCCTCCTCGGTACCTCTCAGCCTTCCCTCCTTGCCCATGGCTGGCCCAGGCTCGCCCCTGGCCACCTGTAGTACTCATTCTTTCAGTGAGATTCGTTGAGCCCTTATTATATGCCAGGCCACCTGGAGAGCTGATAAATGAGGTTGACAAGGTCCTTAAAGAGCTTGTTTGAGCCACAAAATTAAGCAGAATAAATGTGTACCAATTAAATATTACACACGTTCCCCCCAGTTCTCCATTTCTAGTCACAGTGTAGCTAAACAAGGGGTCCCTCTGTGCATTAGGCAGTGACAGGTGCCCCAGAGACTGTTCGAATCCTTCTGACACTGGAAGAATGTTACAGACCCCGTTTTTTTCCTACAGGACAACGAAGTTCAGAGAGGTCACCCTGTCCAGGGGGAAGTGGGGTGCTTGCCTGGTCTGCCGGCTGTGGAGTCAGTCTGCGCTCCTTCCGCCACACTCTGCTCCTCCAGCCCACCCGCTGTGGCCCGTTCACAGCTGCCAGAACGGGCTTACAGTGTGTTACATGAACGGGGCCTCTCTCATGCTTTTTGGTTGAATGGTCAGAACTAAATACAAGAACTGTTTCTGGAGATTAGTATGCCTTTACTTAAAAATAAATAAATAAATAAAACCAAGCAGCTTTGCAAGATTCTCTCAGTTTAAGAGCCTAGAAAACTGAGCCAATTTATTGATCCAAAAGTAGTGATGCGTCCATTTGGGGTCCATTTCCCCCTTCAGCTTCCTGTAGACAGCTTCTAAGTGTCTCACTGAACTCTGGACACGAGTCCTGACTAGATTGATGATAATATCCTCTGCCCATTGCCTACCAGAGAGGTTGACTGGGTTCATGTAACAAAACCCTATTGCAATCCCTGACTTTAACAGGATTGCTGGCCCTCAGCCCTTTCACCCTCCCGTGTAATGGAGCTGACCTCGGTTCTCATTACATCTTGGCTCTGAGACACTGCCTCGGCTGGCGAAGCTGCCTCCCATGCCCTGCACACAACTCACTCACAGTTCCTTTGTACGGCTGGGTCAGGCTCCACTCAATCTGCCCCTCATCAGTGCTGCTGACTGATTGGAATGCCTGCCCTTCTTTCCGCCAAACTCGGCTGCCTTTTTGACAATTCTGACTGACTCCTCCTGGCTTCAGCTGCTCCCCTCACCACCTGCCTCAACCTCCGTTGGCACTTCCACGTAGAGTTCTGGGACCTTCTGTCTGCCGACCAAGGAACCTGATAGTGCGTATTTGAATCTTTTGCTATGGGTGGGTCCCTCTGCTAGACTAGCTGCTCCTTAAATACTGTATCTTTCCCTTTTGTCCTTTCAGGCTCCCAGTTCAAACATATTCCAGGCACTATGCTACATTCTGGGGATGGTCATAAATCAGATCCTACCTTTGCACTCTGGCATCCACAGCACAGCAAGAAAGGCTCACTATGTCTTAAGAGTAACAAAGAAAGTGTGGTGTACACAATGCTTGTGGCAACATAAGGACAGGAGAGAGCTCTCAGTGAGACAGGGAAGGGTGGGTCAGGGAAGGCTCTCTACTAGAGATGATGTCTGAACTGGTTATCAAGGACAAACACCAGTCTGATGAGGCAGGAAGGCTTCTGCTCACAGTGTGGGGCTTGGGCCCTGGCCATGGCAGGAACTCCCAGCTGCCCTGGCCCCTGGCTCCAGCCGTCAATATTTTAGTTTTTGTGCCCTCCTGTAATGACCCCCCAGCCCCTGTTCCTGGAGTCACAGACTCGAGTTCAAATTCTTGCTCCATCATTTACTGTTACTCTCCTAGGTATTCCAAGACTCAGTTTCCCTATTTGTAAAGAGTCAGTAACAAGTGCCTACCTAATAAGGATATGGTACGAATTAAGTGAAGTGATGCAGGCAAAGCCCTCAGTACAGTGCCTGGCAATAAAAAGTGCTCAGTCACACCAGCCACCACGTGGACTGTATCTGTGATGCGGAGATAAGTACCTGCCTCCTCCTTAGCAAGACTTTGCTGTCCTGATCCCGTCCTCCTTTTTGCTGCTGTTGCTGCTGCTGGCGAAAAGAGTAGTGACTTTAGAGGTACTGCGGGCTAGGGGGAAGCATTGTGAGCTGGAGTCCAGAGATTCAGGTCTGAGCTCCAGCTCTGCCATCCTGTGCTAAACCACCTGGGGAAGTCTTTTAACACGTCGGAGCCTTTCCGCCCAATCTCAGTCCTGCCAACTGTGGCCGACACCCGGCTGTCTGCAACAACTCTCATACCGTCTCCTGACGGTTGCCCCACCACACCTGGGGGTGGGGGCAAAGGGACACTTGGCTACGTGGCCTGTCAGCAGCTCTCTTCCTCATGGCAAGGGAGGTTTTAAAGTCAGTTGGTGGGGAGGAAGAACGCTGACGGCTAAGCTGTGAACTGCCAATGAAGAGGAGCAGCTCCTTGGAGCTGAGAATCATCCTGGCCAAAAACTAGCAAGAAAATAGGGACCACCACCACACCCCCAGGGGATGAGCTGTGCCAACGATCTGCAACCACTCGAGCCAGCACCTGAGCATAGCCTTGTGCGAGCAGCGGGTCCAGCTAAACGGTGCCCTCACTGCTGGCCCATGGGGGAACCGAGAGATAACACACTTGTGCTGCTTTAAGCTCTTATATTTGGATTGGTTTGTTATGCAGTAATGGAAAACTAATATACAAACTATTCCAACTTTTTTGTAAATTAAGGAGGACGTAAATAAATAAAACACAAGTAACCAACTGTGACCATTGTAAGATAAATAAAATAAAAAAAAATTAAATAAGTCAATTGGTGGAGGGTTGAGCTTCCACGGCCCCAGCCTGGCCCACTAAGGCCTTATAATTGCCATGGCCCTCATTTCTAACGGATGGCTGGGGGACTGGCAGTCTCCCTGCAGCTGTGGGCCTGGACCAGCTGCAGACTGCCCTCTTACCTCCTTCCTGGCCCACTCGGTTGCCCTGGCTGAACTCTGTCTCCAGTATTTGTGGCCTCTTCTTGTGTGCATTGTGCAGGCCATGACCCCATTCCATCTTGCTCCACACTCCTGCAATGGCTGACCCCACTTCTTGGCAGAGACACTGTGACTCTGTCATACCACTGAGAGCCCTGGGCCGGTGCTTCTGCCTCTCGCCTTGGCATGGCTGTGAAAGTACCTATTTAACTCCTAAATCCCGAAGGCCTAGGTTGTCCTGGAGGACCTCCTATGTCCCTCAGAAGACAGTTCTGATAGGAGGAATAAATGAAGGAGCTGTTCCAAGTAAAACAAAAAGCCCCATAACATGTAAGGGCTTCTTTTTCTCTCCTTGCCCCAAGCTGGGCCAGGGACCCCTTGCCAGAGCTGCTTTTGCCCCTCTCCCTAAGCCTCAGGTTTTGGTGGTTACCCCTTCTCTGCTTCTTAGGAAGGTTTTCAGTAAAACTACCACCTGAAGACATGGACCTAGAAATAATAATAGCAGTCATCACAGTGCCTGCTGGGCGCCAGGTATTGGGCTCTACATATGCAATCCTCATACCTAATCTCATTCAATCCTCAACCTAATGGGTGGGTGGGTGCTGTTATCACCCCTGCTTTATAGATGACAAAGTCAAGCCTTGAATATATTGGCCAAGGTCATACAGCAGATGCAGAGCTGTGCTTCTAACTACTAGAAGCACTGTCCATATTTTCCCCCATAAAATTCTCCACTGATGACTACTACTTTACCTTCCTCAATAGTACCTAACCCACTCACAGCTAGGGCAGGGGTGCTTAATACCAGTAACTGGCTGAGCCAAGCCCCCATCTGGGGAGGACCAGAAAGCCCTGGGGAGTGGGGAGGGGTTCCCAGAACGCTGAAAAGCAGCCCCTCCTAAGTCAGGAATCAGCTGCCTCCTCTTCTTCTATGGCCCTACTTGCCTTGCTGCTCACCCCCGATCCTTGCCATCACCAGCTCCCCCACCTGCCTTCTCTGAGGACAATCTGGAACAGCTCCCAAGTCAGTGCCTCAGAGGGGTTGAGCGGCAGCTGAGAGGTGACGGCTGGATCTATTCCTGCTTCCCTAGAACTGCTGTTCTCAGGCAGCTCCCACTTGCAC
This sequence comes from Phyllostomus discolor, assembly GCF_004126475.2. Taxonomy (NCBI): domain Eukaryota; kingdom Metazoa; phylum Chordata; class Mammalia; order Chiroptera; family Phyllostomidae; genus Phyllostomus; species Phyllostomus discolor. Next base: position 76,728,502 of record NC_040910.2, on the reverse strand, counting down.
TGAGGCAGCCCTGCCTGGCTCCCAGGACTCGTGGCTCCCCGTCTCCTCCTCACAGGCCAATTCCAGATCCAAGGTATGTTGACCCTCTATAGGTGGAGGCTCTCACCTGCTGTCATAGTTGTTGGAGTTCTTATCAAACTTGTAGGTGGGCGGGAAGAGCAGAGGACCCTCCTGGAACTCCCGGAGCAACGGGTCACACCTCTTGGCAATGCTGAGCTGCAGAGAAAGGCGCGGCCCCATCTCCCAGTGGTCCTGACTCCACGGCCCGGGAGCACACTCCATTTAAGGGATCAGCCATCAAAGTGAGGAAAGAGTCAAGCGATGCCACTTCCCTTCCTCACAGCTACAGGGGCAGCCTCAGCACCCCATCTCCACCCCCAGGACAACAGCTGAAACCTTTCACAAACGTTACCCTACAGTCCCAGGGGAGGCGCTGCCTGCCCTTTCCCAGTCCTTGGACTACAGGGACCAGGCTTTGAATTCCATCTCTCTGGGAGCCCCTAGCAGACAGGTGTCAGAAGGGAGACGGGGGTGGCCAGGGTTCCCCAAATGGGTGGTATCTCATCCTCCGGGAGGCAAGCAAGTCTGGGGATGGGAAGGGCGACAGGGATACAAGGAGGTTGGTGCTCAGCAGGCCAAAGCTGCTCCCGATGATAATGCAGCTATACCTCGGTTTCCCCAAATGAAGACAAGGCCCTGCCAGGGCTGGCTGCCCCGCCCCAGGTGCGAAGCCCTGTCAGATTCCTCCCTGCTAAGGACAGGGATTTCAGAGGACTGGGAAAGGGGAACAGACACTAGGGAACGTGGGCAGCCCTCTGCCCATTTCATGCTGTACCTCCACCATGGGTTCAGATCACCCCTCTGGACCCCTTCAGCCCCATCAATACCTGATCCTTCTCCCACAGGTCACTGTAGCACTGACTTTTTATGGATTCCCGAACAAAGTGCAACCCAAAGTCCTCGATCCGAAAGTTCATGTCTCCAAACCAGACAATGAGGCTTCAGAAAGAAAAGAAGGTGGCCTGAGGTTTGTGATGAGGACAGAGAAAGGGGTTCAACAGGTGGCCCAGGCCGGCTCCCTCTAGGGGCTGCACATGAGAAGTCAGATGCTGGGAGAGTGCTAGGTGAAGTTCAGGACATAGCCCCACCAGGACTGTTCCCACGGCTCCCACCTCATCGGCTAGGCTGAAGAGACCAGCCCTGAGGGCAAGTGGCAAATACAAAGCAGGCTCTGGCCCTCCCACCCTTTCCCTCCCTCACTTGGCCACCAGGCAAGGCTGAGAACCAGCCCTTTGAGTGACCTCAGGAACCCCTGGGTTCTTGCCCAGCCGTGTTCAGGAGTGGCCAGGGCTTCCAGGCAGGGAAGGGGGATGGGTCCTGGACCTGAGGCAGGCAGAGCCGGGTAGAAAAGCAGATGGGGTGTCAGGGACGAGGATGGGAGAGGAGCACAGACTACCTCTGACTGGGCGGCAGTGACTGGGCAGAGGACATCTGCCTGGGCTGGTGCGGGAAAGAGGGCAGGGGCAGCAGTTTGCGACTGCGTGCTCACTCATGGTCCAGGATGTTGGGGATATCAAGTCCTTCAAAATTCTGCATCTCCAGGATTCGGTCAAAGTGCTCCAGCCGCTGGTCATTGTTGGCCATGTGCGGGGGCAGGTGGCAGTTGACGATGCTGACATAATAGCCATAAAGCTTCAGGCAGATGTTGACGCCCCCTTTGTTCCCCTGGTAGGACGAGTGGGCAGAGGCGTTGGAAGCTGCTGTGGGTGGGACACACCTCTCTTTTCCCACTGTAGGCCTGAGGAGAGATGGTCTCTTCTCCCCACAGGATCTCCCAGGGCCAGACGTTCAGCTTCCCAGGGCGAGCTCTCCACCCGGGAACCCAGTTCATCCAGCCTGAGGTCTCAGGATGCGAAACCCCCAGAGGCTAGAGAGTGGGTATGCCGGACACCGGCCTGGCCAGAATGCCAAGACTCATTTTACTCCTTCTCCCATTTTCCCAGCTCTGAAGCTCCCAGACCTTCCCATGACTCAGACGAGACTCAGTTCTTACCCAGAACCCGAAGAGGCCGGTGGGGGTGGACTTAGTAGAGAGGATCTGGATAAAGGGCAAATGCTGACACTTGGCAAAGACCAGTAAGAGGAGCCCCTGCATGCGGACAGAGGAGACCTGCAGGACAGGGGAGGACAACGGTCATGCATTTCCCTGCACAGGCTACATGTGTCCCTGGCAGGCCCTGTGCCACACAAACACCCTTCCCCAGGATCTATGGTATCTTAGTTCAAGTCTCAGAGTTTCACCCCCTTTAGTTGCTAAATGATGCACTGGAGGAACTGAGCATGTTTGTGTCTGTTCTTGGGCCTGGGGGCTGAGGAGAGAGAAGGCAAGGCTGCCAGGGCACCCTGCCATAGGGAGGGCATCGACTCTCAGTTGCTGCCCCATGCACGCCTAGGTGCTCCTCTCACTGATGGTGTCCTCCTGAGGTCCTCTGGGTGCCAATGCGCCACCACCCCTGTGGGCCAGGGCTTCAAGGAGGACTGCAGTTATACAGGGTAGTGGCTGAGGGCACTGACTTTGAAGTTAGCCAAATCAGGTTCAAATCCTGGCCGGGGCTCTTAGTGTTTGGTACTGGGCAAGTCTCTCAGCCTATTATTTAATTGATAGAGCAGGAATCTATCTCATAGATGCTGGAAGAATTAACTAGCAACTATTGTTTTTTGGTTGAAGGGTTCTTAAAAAAAGGACTTTATTTATTTACTTTTAGAAAGAGGGGAAGGGAGGGAGAGAAACATCAATGAGCAAGCAATACATCAATCAGTTTCCTCTCCACTGACCCCAGCCAGGGACCTGGCCAACAACCCAGACATGTGCTCTGACCAGGAATTGAACTGGCAACCTTTAGGTTTGCAGACCAGTACTCAATCCACTGAGCCACACCAGCCAGGGCTGGTTTAAGGATTCTTAAAGATAAATGCAGGGAATGAACATGACAGCACCTTCTAGGGTGCTAGGAATATTTTGACTCTTGACTAGACTGGTGGTAACAGGGATGTATATACAAACGAAATCCATCAGCCCTGACTGGTGTGTCTCAGTGGATTAAACACCAGACTGTGAACCAAAGGGTCACTGGTTCAATTCCCTGTCAGGGCACATGCCTAGGTTGCGGGCCAGGTCCCCAGTTGGGGGCATTTGAGAGACAACCACACACTGATGTTTCTTTCCCTCTCTTTCTCCCTCCCTTCCCCTCTCTAAAAATAAATAAGTAAAATAAAATAAAAATTTTAATCCATCAATCAGTAGTACATACGTTATAGCTCAGTGAAAATTAAAAAAATGCTCCCCCAAATAACTATAGATGGTGGGCAGCTGGAAGTTCACAAAAGCAACCTAGAGCGGATGACAGTGCGAACAGAGGGCAAGTGTTCGCAGGCTGGGGAGAACAGCTAGCATCTACTGAAGTACTTCATATCCCATTTAATCTTTACACCAGCCCTGTAGGGAACCGCTGTCCCTGGTTTTCAGATGAAGGACTGAGGCTCAGGGAGACTAAGGAAGCCCAGGACTACCTGGACAGAAACATCCAAGTACCAGGCCTGCCAAAAGCCATGCTGTGTGTGGCCACGGATGGAGGCGGGGGGGGGTGGACGTGAGAATGGGCTCCAGCTAGTCACCCTCTCTCTCAGATTCAGGCTGTCTGCATCCACCACTCAGAGTTGCTGTTTCCGGAGCATGAAGTGCAGAGGCCAAGGAGGAAATCCCCGGGTGGGGAGCGCGTACTGGGGCCTTCCAGGAATTATGAAACTTGATCCTGCAGGTCAGGAGCTCTGGCTCAGTGGAGGAGACAAAGCAGGGGGAACCCCAAACCCAGGCCTGAGTGAGGGAGGCGTGAGAACCTAGGGTCAGATAGCAACCCTACAACTGTGTCCACAACCCCACCCTGCACCCCGTCTTGGTTTCTACCCTTCACGGGCACACACGGTAATGAGAGTAAAAGGAGGGCTATACTACTGAGGGACTGACTCTCAAGGGAACAGATAGAGATTCAGGAAGAGTTTCAAGTTTAACCCTTACCCAGAGCTGACTGGGGCTCTGGGGCTCCACGGCAAAGGCACCAGTCCACTTTGTGAAGAAGGGAAGTGGAGGAGTGGGGGGTAGGGCAGGAAAGCCTCAGACTGGGAGAAAGGGTGGGGCTGTGGGGAAAGGCAGGAGATTTGTAGGGGAAATTCTAGTTAGAGGAAATGAAGTGGGTGGGGCTAAGGAAAGGCCTAGAAAGGAGGTGACTGGGAGTCCTGGAGCCAGCCAAGGGGGCAGCCCCAGGCTTCTCAACCTACTCCTGTCCAAGAAATAGGCTACAAGGGGTCACCTCTTCACCTCAGTTCTTGCCTGGGGATAGGAGGGTCATCTGTTCTGGGCACCAGGCCCTCAGGCTGACCTCCCAACCTTGGGAGGTGGCATGGGTAGAACGGGTTGTGTCCCTGCCACAGGCTGAGCTCATTTCCTTGGCTCAGTTCCATTCCACCAATCCCTCACCAGTTAGCTGAGGTGCAAGGAGGCTGCCAGTCTTGGGAAGGGAGTGGGCAGCGAGAGAAGTGGTTCTGCCCTTTGAGAGGATCTAGCTCCCTGTCTGCAGGAGGAGGCCTGAGTTTGATCTGGAGGGAGCCAAGGGCTCGGGGGCTGGCATTTTCTAGCCTCAGTAGCAGGACCAAACCATGTATTCCCTGCTCCTGGCTCTGCCCTCCGTGGGAGGAGTCACAGCTCTTGCCTTAGCACCCTTAAACACACTAGGGTAGTAGAATTAATTCTAAAGAAATCCAGTCACAGTGAAGAGAATAAGGCAATTCTGGTATTTTCAAGAAGTCCTGAATTAGGTGCTTTAAATGGGAGTGTGTTTTACCCCTCAGCTATGCAAGGCAGAAAGGTGAAGATCAGCAATCAGGAGGCTTCCTGTGGATTCTCCCATGAGCTAAATAATTCCCCAGAGAATACTGACCCTTCAGACTGACAATCCTTTTATTCTGCACCCATCTCCCCTTTTCTACCCCTAAGCTCCTGAGAACTTAAGATGCATGACTCCTATAATCAGAGGACACCCTCTGATACCAGAGGGTGAGCCATGGGGTACCTGCCAGCCTTAGAGCTCCCCAATATGGCAATAAAGTACAGTAGTTAAGAATATGGGTTATCAAGTTTAAAAGGTCTGGATTCAAATCCCAGACAGCCTGTATGATTTCTGAATCTTGGTTTTATCTGTAAAATATGTACATTTCAAGACAGTTGTTAAGATTTTAAATGATGCAATAAGGAGCTTATTTATAATACTTAATACCATGTAAGAATTCCATAAATGGTAGCAATTATTATTATACTCAGAGATCGCACACTAGGCATCTAGCATGGTGGGCTGGGGATGGGGTAGGCACTGAGCTGTTAGTAAGCCCTGCTGCATCTCCCCAAGGAGCTCTCCCAACCTGAAAAATATTAAGGTGTAAATTAACCCTGGGGCCCTGCCCCTGTGCTAGCTACCTTGGAAAGGCAAGAGTAGGCGGGAGCCCCAGGGAGACAGGTGTCACTGAGGTTTAGGCCTTTAAATAAATGGGAAACAACACAAAAGCTCAAGTGGGAGACCAATGGACTGGGGGGGTTAGTGACAAGAGGTAGGATGCATTTCCCAATTGCCCATGAACTTGAAAGTTACCTTGACGAAGTTGAGAGGGGAAAGCACATCCATGAAGAAACTGCTCCATGGGTCTTCAAAGGCAGTGTCAGCAAGGAGGCTCATGATCCCACAGTCCATTTCCTGCAAACTGCCGGGCCCAGGTCAGAGGCTGTCCCCCATCCTGGAGGGAACTGCCTCTGCCGACATTTTGTGCTGCCCTGAGCAGACTTTCAAGCCTTGGGCTTTCATGGCTATGATCTCTCCCTCCCCTGGCTGCGAATCACCACCCCTTTGCCATTGCTGACCCAGGACAAGAGGCACTGGCCTTGATGCAAGCTGAAAGCTCCTAGCCATCAGACTCCAGAGCGAGGGAGGAAATTATAGCAGTTCCCCATGGGGACAACTTGGGACTGGTCAGGCTCACCTGATCTCAGACACAGGGGTGAGTGAAGGGGCCCTGCAGACACCTACCCAATGACATACATGTCCAGATTCAGGTTCTGGTTGTTCAGCTGAAGGAGATCATCGGGGTCTAGAGGGGGTGCTGCAGAGGCCACATTCCATGTCACGACGTGTATGCTGTGGAAGGGATGAAAAGTGAAGTCATGGAGGAAGGAGGATAACACCTTGCCCAGGTAATGGATGGGGGCGTAGGCCTGCTAATGGCTGCACCGCAATCCACTGCTATCACAGTGGGAAACATGCTTCTGCATCTGATGGTGGTGACAGAGGAGCTGAACTACAAGCCCTCCATCTGCACCTTTGTCCTCTGAAGCAGGAAATTCCCACCCTGGATTGGCTTCTCCACGCAGGCCGAAAGCTGCCTACATCTGGCAGCACTGGTGCTGCCAACACTAGGAGAACTGCCAAAGAGGGCCCAGAGGTTTTGGGGTCAGGCAAAGGAAGGGGTGGACAGTCAGGAATTTATTAATTTCATCAACCATTCACACTGCAGCAATCATCTGCGGCTCAGTTAGCAACTCCCCACTCCCCATTCTTCAACTCGAGGGGCCCTAGGATCGCCAGAGTGATTCTTGAGGTTCAGGTTTCACCTTTTGATGAGCACCACAAGACAGGAGAATTTCAAAAATAACAGATATAACACCATGTTCCCTTCCTCATTCCTTCCTATGGTTGGGAATCCCTGAAGCACAACTAATTCTGCCAGCATTTAAGAGAGCCTAAGGAGATGATTCTACCTAATAGGTCTCTCAACATCGCTCTCAAAAGTCTGCCGTCGATTGGGAAAAGCCATCAGTTACTGATATGCTCCATCTCAGCTTCACATGAGCCCTAGAGAAGCAGCGGAACTAGATCAGCAACTCTCGTTAACACTGGATCCCATCAGAGGCTCAGGAGAAGGGGAGACTTGGAGATCTCCACGGAATAGTTATAGGAAAGGAACACTCTGAGGAAGCCCCAGGCAGTGCTGAGTCCGGGGAAGGCAGTAGCTACAAACCCTGGGGAGAACAAGAACAGCCACCAAGCCTCAGGTGAGTCCTAGCTACACCATGCAGCAGCGGCAGATCTAGAATGGGAGGTTAGAAAAGGGTAGGTTATCCCAAAACATCTCTTCTCCACCAGATCCCTGTTCTTAGAGGTCCATGATCTGAAAAAGCACAACTTCAAGAAATTCTTGGCCGGCTTAAAGCAACTTCCTGCTCCTTGCCGAACAAAAACAAAACACAAAAAAACACCTTACCAGGCACTCAGCCAGAGATTCTGTGCTTCGTTTGTTTACGATCTCCCCCTGCTGTCCAATAGAAGATTAAGAAAGGCAACCCTTTTACTTCAAGATTCTGTGTTTTTCCAGGGACCTGATCTAAGTGAATGGGAAGCAAAAGTCGGGACTTCTTGCCCAAGTTCTCAGGTCCGACGACTAGCAGCAAATCCTTGCATCGTGACCTGCACTAAGATGGTGATTAGCCTTGTTCCTTGTTCCAGAGCAAACACGGGACCAAGCTACTGTCACTTCACCAAAGCATCTTATTTAAATCTGATTTCAAATTTTAGGAGGTCACAAGGGGATCAGGCAGACCCCATGATGTAAATGCTGATCAAAACAACAGATTTCTACCCTACGGGTGAGGCGACAATGCTTCGTTATGTCTTTCACTTCAAACAGCCCAACACCACTGCCTCCGCCAGAAGCCAACTGGGCACCTTCTTGGGGGCCCCAGTGGAAAGTAGCTCGGCGGTTTGAGTTTGGGAGGGACGTAGGGCTTGGACTTAACTTAGCCTGCTCTACACTGGGATAGTTTGGCAGGACCTCCGAACTAGAAGCAGCTCTGTAGGACTGGTCTCTTCTCTCCCACAATGGTTCTACCCCAGATTCGCAGCCCCAATTGGGTCGGAAGCAGTGACTCGGCCCGGAGCTGTCTTTCCTCACCTGAGCTTCCTGGCTCTTGGTTCGGTTGGCTTTAACGGGTTCACGGTCGCCATCGTCCCCACGCGGGTGGCCCGGCCACTCGCTCCAGCCGGTCCGGGACCGATCGGCACTGCGCAGACAGCAGGTCCCGGCCCGCTCAGTCTTGCCGGATTGTTTTCCTTCCGGATTCTGGACCTACGCCTCGGCTCCCGTAAGGGGCGGGGCTTGAGCGCACGGAGCACACTGTCTGGTGAGGCCCGGAGGAAGGGGCGGTACTCTCAACAAGCGCGAAAAGGTGAAAGGCTGAGGGGATCTGGCGTGTGAGGCGTGTCCTCGTATCTACAGAACCCGACGTAACACTGCCCCGCCCGGCGTGCGGGGTGCGGCTGCGGAGATGCCAACCGCGGGGCTCTGAGAGCCATCCTCGCCGCTCCCGCGGCTCCCAGACTGCACCGCGCGAGGCCGGCCGGCTCGGGGTGGGGGGCGGTCTTCCCGCGCCAGCCGTGGGCACGCCCACAAGGATGTCTTGGGCTCCTGCAGATTTTGCTAATATCCAACCTGAGAGCTCTAATTTATGCGCTGCCCGTCCCCCTACAACATCCCAGCGCCCGGAGACCCAAAGAACGAAGTAGGGAAGGGGCGGTCCAGCCAGTCCTGCTAGTAATCCAGTCTCTTTCCCCCACCCAACTCCAGGTAATCTTCCTCCTGTTGGTCATTGGGCTCCTCCATTCTTCGTTTTCTACGCCCACTTTAAAGGTTTTTTTCGGTTTTCACTCTTGGACACATTAGACATTTCGAGGTTCTTGGACTCTTAGAAAATTAGCCATCAACGAGTGAAAAAAAAAATCGCTGCCTCTATTTTACGACCCAACAAGAAATGGTTATTTATTTTGTCAAAGATTAACTGATTTTTCCAGATCACTGGTTCTTAATATTTCTTAATATTTGGGGCGGGGGGGTAGGAAAGGGGGGGGCGGCGAAGACAGTGCATGGATCTGATGAGAGCTGTGACTCCCCAGAAAAATTCAGCTTTACAGACAAGCTTCATGAGGTTCACAGACCCAAAAACAAAGTTAAGAACTATTTGTGCTTTGCTTGGTAGGATGGGACAAAGGAAGAGGTGAAGACGAAGGGAGATAAAAGCCAAAAGGAAATACTGCCAGTAGGAAATGGCCAAATTACTTTCAGATATGTGATGTTTGCAAAGCAAAATGAAAAGGGGATGTTTTATTCTTTAAAGATTTATTTATTTTTTTAGAGAGGGGGAAGGGAAGGAGAAAGGAGACAAACATGATGTGTGAGAGATACATGGATGGGTTGCCTCTCACACACCCTCAACAGAGGAGCCTGCAGCAACCCAGGCGTGTGCTGTGACTGGGAATCCAGCCTGTAACCTTTCAGGTTCACAGGCTGGCACTCAATCCACTCAGCCACACCAGCCAGGGCAAGGGGGTGTTTTAATTTACGGATATCTACCTGTAAAAAATTTGAGATACCTTGTATCTTCCCTAATCCTTCCCTGGTAAAATAGGGGACATCAGCAAGAGTTGGAAGACATACAAGTTGTAAACTGGACAGAAGGGGCATCACCAATAAGTTTGACTCCAGAAAGCTCTGTCTAGGATTTTATTTAGACTGCTTTTTTTCCCAATATACCTGTATTGGAAGATTGAGACAAAAAGGCACAAACTCACATTAAATAAGGTAATCTAATCAAGTCTACAAAGTGTATTTTGTAAAAGAAGTAGCACTAGGAACCAACCAAAATAACTCAGGGAGTCCCATCAGGGACTGTAAGAGAACTTGGGAAGATTTACTGGTGCCCACAATACTGACCCTGTCCTTGACCTCTCTCTGCAAGAAGGCCAGAGCCCAGCACCACTCCCACAGAGGCACTGCCGCTTCCAACTGGGACTGTTATCCTGGAAATCTAATGGAAACAGCGGATCTGAAGGGGCATGGCACATCCTCAGATACTACCCTGGAGCTGAGCCTTTCGTCATAAGCCCCTCTGGGTGCTAGCCACTTTGGGGGGGGGGGTGAAGAGAAAGGGGGATACTTAAAAAAGTACTACACTGTTGCCCAGCAGCAACACTATCTGAAGGGATGGGACAGACTAGGGAAATCCCTCCTTATGTTTATGTGTGCTGGAGCCCCAGATCCAACTGATTTCAGGAAATTCTAGCTCAGCTCATGTGTGGATGCTTTCCAACTGGGGCAACAGGCGAAGGTGGGAGGAGCCAGAGAAAAGGCAGACAGCACAAGCCCCCATCAGAACTAGAGTGATATGTGTGGATCTCAGAGAAGAGCTGGAGGAAGGAGACTAACATCTGACCCTCAAACCACCTAAATAGCCATCTGTTTAGAATTATTAACAGTTGTTTCTCCCAGGATAACCCACATCTGGACTTCACTGAGTTGACGAATGAAGAAGGGAGAGCGTTAAGCATAAATATAATTATAGCTGATACAGAGCTTGTAGGAAAACATTTACATTTTTCTCAAGTAGGAACACCTCTTCAACTTTCCCAGTCAAATAAATCCTACTAGCATTTGGGATGGTAATAATCACCTGAACTGCACCTCATCATTGCTACGAAAGACCCCATCAAGTGAGGAGACTAAATGGAAGGACATCTGGCTGGAAACAGGCTTCGACATAGGTCAGAGCTGATCACGTAGAAGGGTCTGAGTCTGTGCACCCTTGCCCCAGGAGGGCCACAGAGACACACCCCCTTCAGGATGTCACAAGTGAAATCTTGTGAGAGACTCCCTTATTGCACTTAGAAATAAGGCAAAACAAACTGACAGAAACATGAGGATAAATTTTCCCATCTTACTTCCCAATCTCCCGAAAGAGATTTGGTTTCTCTCATTAGCAGCTGCACACAGGCCAGCATGGGCTTGGGTCACTGTGCGCTTGGCCAACATTACTTCACAAGGTGTGGGAAATGCTAGGAAACAAAACAGCTATCTCGGAATCTCCCATTGGGAAAGGCATATCCAGGTTCTGCCGAGTCATAGGAAACTTGGAAGTGCTCAGCAGCTTCTGTTCCCCTGGAGCCTGGGCTCTCCGAGGCCTACTTTGGTAGAGTTCTGTACTATGGTCACTACTTGCTTCTGATTGTCCAGGACACAGCTCATCTTATGGGCAGGACGAACTGAGATCTTGATTCCCAAATCCTTTCCAGCAACTGGAGAGAAGAGGGAACAGGTTCTGCTGGGAAGAAGCTTTTGCATGCTTGTTTTGTGCAGCATGAAAAGATCAGGACTGTTGGGTCCTGACCAGCCTCAAAGACAGAGGACAAGAATCTAAGAAAGCACAGAGAAGAGAGGATTATTGCTGAGTGACAGCACCAGCCCAAATGGGAGGAGGAGCATGGACAAACCAGGGGCTCCTGGAGTGGGGGGGCGGGGCAGACTAATTGTATATATGGGGCAGGCGCCTTCAGGTGGAGAGATGACCCTGGCATATTACAGGCTCTGCAGAGATGCAGACAGCAAGGGCAACAGGAGGGCTGAGAAGCCTTAGGTATTTATTTCTAAGACTAGTGACCAGAGATGTAATAACCTGGGGCAGGGGTTATCTCTATGTGTAAAATTTCCAAAACGGACTGGCTGGGCCTTGGGTATTTCCATAGTGCTAACAACACTTCAACAATGGGTTACTGGGAGCAGAGGTCAGAGTTCTGAAGCCACATTGCTGTTCTGTGGAACTGGGGGGAAATACTCTGTATTTCTAATCCATCCCCTTTCCCCATGTGAGCACTCAAAATTGCAAAGATCTGCCCAGGAAGCAAACTACCTGTTTATCCCAAGGCTGAAAACAAATAAATTTAAGTCATTTAAATCACCACATCACAAAAGGCAGCTATTTTGAAAGACTAAAAATGTCACTTGAAAATAAAGGGGGGGGCACACAGAAATGGGTTGAGAACACAATGGCTGGAGAGGGAGGAGCTGTAAATACAGCAGCCTACATGCCACATATCTCAGAGGAGCAGGCTCCTGCACACACGGGCTTCATAATACCAGAGGGTCTATTTGTTCACAATATTAAAGGGCATCTAGAATTGGCTACAGTAGGGGATTGAAAGTTGCCTGAAGAATGGGCACAGAAAGGCTGCATCCGAAGATGGCCTGTCACTCAGGAGGGTGGAGCTGCTGGGCCTTCCTGTTGACCACTGTCTTGCAAAACTAGAAGAGAAATACAATTGTTAAGGAAGCAACAGCAACAGAGAAAAACAGAAACACTGTAAATCAGTAATGGGGAATTTCAAAAGGAAGAAGGATACCAGTTGGTGTCCTCAGGGTTAGGGGGAAGGACCAAAGTTAAGGGTCGAGCAGCTCCTGAGAAACTGGCATTGCAACAATCCACTTAGTCCTCCCTGTTTATCTCCCAGAAGTTCTCCTCAAGCAATCAGGGCAGGCAGAAGGAACAGAGGTTTGCATCACTGCTGGTGAGACCCCAGGCCTCTTGAGCTCCTTGGTGTGAGGGGACGGCCAGTTTTTATCTGATAAAATAATCTCTCAGAGCTGATGGGAAGCAAGGCCAGGTTTTTCATTCCATGGAAAAATGCACTCTGACCTGCTGGAAAAACAGCAGGTCTGGACAAGTGCGGGGCACTGAGAGCAATTAGAAGGGAATTAGGGAGGAGTGATAATATGAACAAGGAACATCCCATCCTGGTCCTATGACCACGGGAGAAATGCCTGCCAAGCTCCTGAGAGATGTTGCCTCTGATGCGGACAGCTACTTAGTATGGGGTCAGGGGTACAAAAAGGAAATGAAGCACCAGGCATAACAATAAATGCCAACAGACTTTCCAGGTGATGCTATCATTTAGGAGCTAGGAACTGGCTCTGGCACGGGGTGGGGAGGGTATAGAGTGTCCTAGAATGCCATCCTTGACATCAAACGGCTCAAGTTGAGAGGAAGAGTACTTAGTTGCAAATAAGCTTCAATTTGGCATCTGCTGTGCCCCCCATCTCACCACCTTGTCTATGTATGTCTCTGTCTGGGTAGTTCTTTGTAAAATTACATGTGTCTGAAATGTTCTAACAGTCATAATGTCTTTCAGTGGAAGCCCAAGAGCATGACAAGCCTGTTTAGAATGGCAGTCATTATTCCTAGGGAGCAGGCTGAAAAATGAAGCCGATTTTCTGACTCCATAGTGAGCTGCTGAGGCTTTGAGGGCCCAAACCGATTTTAGCACCTATGACACACACACAGGGAAACTGGGTACGTACAGTGCAGAAGGGGGAGGGGTGGCTTTAGTCATCTGCTGTCATTCCTTTCACTGGGTCCTTTTGTCTCATCTGAAACAGAAAAAGCAGAAAAAACCGAAGCTCTTGCTGTTGATGGAACTCCACCACAGATGCATCATGCCTTCACAGTCTTGCCAATACACAGGGTGGAGCACTTTGTGTGCCCAAAGTCAAGCAGAAGAATAGAATTCTGCGTCCCTACAGCCAAAGCCATACCATTCACAGCTGTCACTGGTCCCACCATCCATGATTCCTGTTTCTCTCCGCTGCAGCCCAGTGTTGGGGTTTTGTTCTTAAGTTCCTGTCTTTCTCCCAATCATTCAGCAGATATTTATGAAGCATCGCTTTTGTGCTAGGCACTGCTCTAGGCCTGAGGATTCAGCAGTGGACCAAAATGGACCAAGTGGTACTACAGGGGAAGTGCTATATTATAAGCCAACTACAGAAGGCTTCTCTGGTAAGGAAGTGAGTGGGAAAGTCCTCTGGCTCCCTGGAGACAGGAGGACAAGACACAGTGTTCAGGCAGAGGAAAGGGCAATTCTCTCTCCTGAGCTATGCTTCGAGGCTTCGCCCAGTAAGTCAGGTGGGCACAGTGTGGTACCCACAGTTTAGCACAAGAACACGAGTGGAAAAGAGGGGGCAGATCTCCACTTAAAAGTAGTGTGAGGCTGCTGGAAAGCAGATGGGGTCTTCTCTGGAAGCACTGAGTGGTCCTGGTCACTGGCACCTCCCAAGAAGTGGACACAAGTTCTTGTTGGGCATACTGTGGTTGTGATCTTTGTCAGATCCTTTCTGACTTGACAATTCTATTTGCAGAATGTCCATAACATGTATTTTAATTTCCCATTAGATATACACAGAGTCCGGCAGAAGTAACGCCTGCTTGAGTGTGGTTGGTAGGCTACATGAATGTCTCACGTGAGATGGACAGCAATTTGAACATTTCACCTAAAATATCATATGGTGTGCTTGAGTGTGATATTGTTACTTTAAAGAATTATGTGCTTATGATTTTGTAATAAAAAAGGGGCATTATTTGTGCCAGACCCTGTGTATTTTTTATCCTTACCCAAGGACATGCTCACTGATTTTAGAGAGACAGAAAGGGAAAGAGAGAGAAAGAAACATCGATTGGTTGCCTTTCGTATGTGCCCTGACCAGGGACCAAACCCACAACCCAGGCATGTGCCCTGACCAGGGAGTCAAACGTGACCTTTCTGTTTGTGGGATGATGCCCAACCCACTGAGCCACAACCAGCCAGGGCCCATTAGGTATTTCTTTACTATCTATGAGTTTTCTGCTCAATTTTCATTCTTTATTCATTCAACAAATTTTGAGAGCATATAAGAGCATGACCTCTGGAAAAAACTGCCTGAATTATATTCTGGCTTCATCACTAATTGTGTGAACTTAAGCGCATTACTGGACTATTCTCTAAACCTCAATTTCTGTAACAACATGGGGTTGTGGTGAAGACTAAATAAAGATACTCATATGGAGTAGTTGGCACAGCAGAGGGCTTGGCGTGGAACATGCAGTCGGTACGTGTTATCTATGTTGTTACTTCTTTGTTCCTGGAGTGTGCACATGTACACAAGCTCTGAAGAATCTGGACTTAAGCTACAGCCCTCCTCAGAGTTACTGCTCACTAAAACTTCCACACGGGCATGTTTTGTGGAGATTCTCTCTTAGTAGTGACAGCTCTCCACAGGGAAACATTCTGAAAATCCACTTCCTGCCACTTTCCAAACCCATGTTTTGTGTTCGCACACACACCTGGGAGTCCAAGTGGAACATGGGCATGGTAAAAAAATTCTCCTGGTCCTCCCCATTGTAGGCCAGAGTTTCCTCAAACGTGGTCAAAATAACTGCCTGGGTACCAGCTATAGATTCTTGGGTTGCAGACCTGATGAACCAGAACCCATGGGAGATGGACCATTAGTGAGTCATGAAATGACTGACTTTCCCTAGCTCCCAGCAAAGGTCTTCTGCTCCCAACAGGCAAGTCTATTTTCAGACACTTACTAGTCCCAAACCTCTGAGTAGACTCTTAGCTCCCCCTGGACAGCCTGTCCCCTGTAGATTTTGCTCAAAACGCACTTTCCTGAATGACATCTTTAAATTGTTATTGCTCCTGTAACTTTAGTTGTCCACATTAATTAATACCTGTTATTACAATGTATTACTTCCTAAGGGTTCAACAGATTCAAGAGTTTCCAACATGGAAGAAACCTGTTAAGGATAAGGGCACTGTCCTAGTTTTAAAAACAAAAACCCTGTGGTGTCAGGTTGGAATTAAAGTTATTTTGCATGAACACAATATGTAAGGTAAATATAGAAATGCACGTAAATGTAAAAGTTCCCTAGCTCTGTCCTACGAGAAGGCCTGGGACAGCAGCTCCCTAACAGTAAGGAGCACACCCAGCAGCCAAACATGCCCTCCACGGAAAGAAGCCAGGGCTCCTGGGAGATGTGGCCGATTACTGGGCTGAGTCACGGGAAGAACAAGACTGGCCTAGGACACCCTGTTGTGCTTCAGGTGAACAAAGGTAACCTTGCCAGTAGCTAGATAGACAGAATACAAAGAAAAGAACACCGAATCTGTGATATTCTGGCCTAAAATACATAAACTGGATCTAATCATGCAGAATCACTGGACATAATCCAAATTGAGAGACATTTTTCAAAGTGCCTAGCCTACAACCATAAAAAAATGTGAAGGTCATGGAAGTCTAGGAAGAAGTGAGGAATATCACCAGATGGAAAGAGACTAGAAGGCTGCAGTGTGTGATCCTGGGGTTGCACCCTTTGCTTTAAAGGAATGGGGTCTCTTGACCTGACCAATGTGGCTCGGTTGGGCATCATCCCGCAGGGCCAAGGATTACCAGTTCACCTCCCAGTCAGGGCACGTGCCTGGGTTACAGGTTCAATCCCCAAATGGGGCACATATGAGAGGGAAACCATCGATATTTCTCTCCCTCTCTTTCTCCCTCCCTTTCCCTCTGTCTAAAAATAAAAAAAAATAAAATCTTAAATAAAAAAAGAGAAAGAGAAAGAAATAGAGCTTCTGGGTAAAGGGGTATTGTATTCTTCTTGCCATTTTCTATAAGTTTGACATTCTTTAAAATATTTTTAAAAGACAAAAACATTCTTATTAAATATCAGCTCACTAATGACCATTCACATACATTTCCAATAATCAGACAAATAATTTAGTATCATGAGAGCAAAGCTCCTTGGGCCTCAGCCAGACCCTTGTATACACTGAGAGTTCACTGCGAATGCAAAGCAAGGTCCTGTTTGCCTACTGCTTGAAAAAAGATGCAACTTCCTGCCCTGGCTGGTGTGGCTCAGTGGACTGAGCGCCAGCCTGTGAACCAGGGGAGCGCTGGTTCTAATCCTAGTCAGGGAATGTGCCTGGGTTGTGGGCCAGGTCCTGGGTGGGGGGTGCTTGAGAGGCAGCCACACATTGTTGTTTCTCTCCCTCTCTTCCCCTCTCAAAAAATAAATAAAATCTAAAAAAAAAAGATGCAACTTCCTATCAGGGAACCTCATAGCATTCCCTACTCTCAGAGACAAGGTTGTCCCTCAAGGCACCACTGAAATGAAAATGCATTATTTCATTCTTATAATGAAAGGCTCTGAGAATGCATATTTCCTGTTTCCTGGGGCCTAAGTGACCCACAAGATTTTATCTGAAGTCTGCTGTGTTCCTTGGATCAAGCCACTGCAAGGCTATGTATGTATGGATACACACACACACACACACACAATTGAGGAACATGAAAACAGAAACTCCTAGTTTGTTTGTTTTTTTTCACAGTAGTTTCTTCTAGGAATACAGCCAGGGGTTGGAGGAAAGGGACTTTCATTTATCTATTTAATTTATTTATATGACTTGTATTTTTTATTATTTTCTGTATCTTTTGAAAATTGTTTTTACCATAAAGTATGAAACACTCTTGCCGTGGCTGCATAGCTCAGTTGACTAGAACATTGTCCCAATACACCAAGGTTGAGGGCTTGATACCCAGTCAGGGCACACACAAGAATCGACCAAGAAATGCCTAAGTAAGTGGAACAACAAATCGATGTCTCTCTCTCTCGTCTCTCCCCACTTCCTCTCTCTCTCAAATCTACAAATTAAAGGAACACTTCTTTGACTTAAAGACTGAGTAAATATAGCCATGTCAATATCCTGGCTATGACGCTGTGCTGTCATTCTGTGAGGCACTGCCATTGGAAAGACTTGAAAAGTAACCGCAAACCATGAGCGCTCCTGGAGGAACACAGATACAGGCACAGGCAGGCTTGTTTTTAGAGCCTCTTTAGAGCCTCTATAAATAGGTTCAGCCCTTTGGGAAAGCAATTTGGCAATACATAACAAGAGTCCTAAATTCTCTAATTCCATTTATGGATTCCAAGGAAATAATCCTAATTACCAAAAAACCGGAGTGCACGAAAAATTTTCATCACAGCATTATTTATGACAGCGAGAACCTGGAAACAACACGCAGGAAAACTCCACATCGGGCAATGACGGCAGAGCAGCACGCACGTCGCCATCGGGAAGATCTCCATGGAGAAGTTTTTTTCAGTGGGAAAATGCTGTTATAATGTTCAGAGTAAAAGGCAAAATATCCACCTGGCACGTGTAGTACAATCATAACTAAATGAAAGTGTGTAGAAAAACTTGAAGTGCAGGCAAATGTTTCTAGTGGTTGTTTTAAATGGTGAGAATACAGTGATCTTTTTCTTTCTACTTTTCACTGTTTTCCCCAAAATGTTTAATGTTTATATATTACCTTAATATTGAAAAATGAAACTGCATTTAAAAAGAAAATAAAATCACTCCCATATTTCAAGATGTTGCCCCACGTTCTGGGGGCCATCGACAGGCAGGTCAGAGGTGACTGAGCCTCCACAGGACAGCCTCGTCCTCCACGCACAGGGGTCCCTTTGCCTCAAGAGACCGAGTTCCTTCCTCTGCAGACATGATGGGAATCTCAGGTTCTAAGCTCCCATGGCCCAGCAGGTGAGCTAGGCACCAAGCAGTTTCTCTTTATCAGCCTAACTCTCAGAACTTATACATGATGGGGCAAAAGTACGTTTACAGTTGTTCATATGGACAAAAATAAAGTAATTAATAAATATAATAAACTCTGTGTTTCACGTACTCACACTGTGAACCTACTCCTGCCCCACCCTGTATTTACCATGACCCCAAACTGGAAGCTGCACATAGTGTTCTGCCAGGCACTTCACTGCACAGGTAACCAGCCCAGAGTTTAAGGCTTAAAATATGAAACTGATGGTGATCCCTCAGTCAAAAAGGCCCAGGATGAAGCCAGGGCCCTATGCAGCGAGATTCAGGTGGCGAGAAAGGGACAGGCACGTCTCCGTGCGAGCACATGAACAGGGAGACCGGCCTCAGGGAGGCTCGGAGACAGCGCCCAAGGCAGGCCAGCTGGGCCAGCGTGCCCTGTAGCCTCTCAGCTCCGTCAGGAAGTACCAGGTCCAGAAGGGAAGGATTATGGCAGGATCGGAAGACTCATGGAGCCAACAGGAACTTAGAGAGGAAGACCACAGGGAAGGCTGGGAAAGGAAATGCCATGGAATCTTAATCATGTGCTCTAACACACTGCATCTCCATTGTTCTTCAGCTGAGTGTTCTAGATAGTCCAGCATGGAGGGAAACAAGTCTTCTTACAAATTTTAAAACGGATTCCCTTCTCCCTGGCTCGTTATCTCCAGAATTAATGGCCAAAGGCCCAGGAGGCAGTTGGTTCAGTGAACTGAAAGGTAGCCCTCACTTCTCTGAGTTTCAGTTTTTCTATCTATGAAAGGAAAGTAATAGCTATGGCCCAGGTTGCCATGGAGATTTGATGACATAATATGTGCAAAACTCTTACCACACACAATAGGCACACGGTAAGACCTCAATAAACAGACATTAGCTTCTAGTAATAATAAAAATACTTTTAGTTTTAGAAGCTAGTGAGTTCCCCATCATAGGAGGTGACCGAGCACAAGCTGGTGGGAAAGCTACACAGAGGACTCAAGCACCGGACATATTATTAGACTAAATGACTTTTTAGGTACCTTCTTCTACTTTTATGAGTCTCTTAAGAAAGCAAGAGCAAGTGAGAGGGAGAAAAACAGGAGACAGGCAGGGAGGGAGTCAGGGAAAGTGAAGGAGGGAGGGTGAAGAAGAGAAAGGGAGAGGGAGAAAGTGGGGGGAGGGTGGGAGAGAGAGAGGCAGTTTCCTGACATTTTTCTTTTCAGGGTAAAGGACTAATCTCTTGATCCCTTGTTTCTCAAAGCCTTGAGCCTCATCCAGGAGTGGTGGGTCCGCCTCCAACAGGGACCAGAGTTGTAGCAGCGGTGACTCGGTGACTGTGGCCATATGGCAACCCCTCATAACTCAGAAAAAAACCTACTTGCACTAGACTACTGTGCAGTGATTTAAAGAATAACAGTTAAAATTCCTACTGCAAACTTGCAGTGAATCCTGGGAGACTGAATACATGCATTGCTATTCCTCCCCCAAACCTTACTACTATGACAGTGAAAAAATTTAAAAAAAGATGTAAAGTCATGAAACCAATAAGAACAGAGGAGACAAAGGCAACTAAGAGATGATAGTAACATTCTGGAAGATGAAAACAGGACGGATGAGTAGCGAGCGACTAGTTTTCAGAGCAGCCTGAGCTGACACTTAAGTGCCTGTGGGGGCAGCCAAGAGGGAGCCAACGCATGTGGGCCGCAGGTTCTCCCAAGTCTCGGGAGCTGGAAGCACCAGGACCTCTAAAGGTGGGAGCAACGGTGGAGTTGAGAATAGGTGACTTGTTTAAAAAAAGAAAAAAGAAACGGGTGACTTGTTTGAAAGTCCAAATAAAGAACAGGGCAGCCCTGGCAGGCCCACCCTGCTCACAGCCGGCAACCTCGCCCCCTGCTGCCACGGCAAAGCCGGCTCGCTAGGAAGGGGCTGAGGGAAGGGGGAACGCCAGACCCCAGGCTCAGCAAGGGGCGAAGGGGACAGGATGCAGAACGTGAGAGGGTTAAGTTAGAGCCGCCCATAGCAGGTGAGCCTGCCTGGACCCTTCTCCAGCTCCGCTCCCAGAATGCTGGCTGCCTGTCCATCCCCCAAGCAGGACACTGGGGAGTCCTCTCTAGATAAAATGACCAGCCCAATAAAAACAGACTCAGGATTCTGAAGCAGGGACACTAATGAAACCACCTGACTACTCTGTAATGAAGCCCACCCATTGATTCACAGAGCTTACAATCAGCTTTCTAGAGTTTCATTCTTTTTTTTTTAAACAAGAAGCTTGTCTAAAGATTTTATTGATTTATTTTTAGAGGGAAAGGGTGAGAGGAGAGGGAGGGAAACATCAATGTGTGGTTGTCTCCCGCACGCCCCCCACCTGCCAACAACCTGGGCATGTGCCCTGACTGGGAATCAAGCCTATGACCCTTTGCATTCGCAGGCCAGCACTCTAGCCACTGAGTCCCACCAGCCAGGGCTACAGTTTTATTCTTAAATGTGGCCGAGGACCACCAGTCATTTCAGGAAAGCCCCTAATGCAAAGCACAGAGTCCAACAAGAAAAAGGAGCTCAGAGGAAACAAGGACTGTTTATTCACTGGAACAGAGACACCGCAAACCCCAAACACACACACAAAAAACTGCATCTTCAGAAAAAGAAGATAATGCATGTAGGAAAAAAGAAAAAGTACTTTAGAATCTTAGAAGGATAATTCCTGAGGTCCAACTTCTAATAAAAATTCCAAAAAGAGAACAAAGAGAGGGGAAAGAGTTGTGAAATAAATAATACAAAGACATTTTCCAGAACTGAAGAGATCTTTAGATCATCAAAGTGTTCACCAAGTGGGAACAAAATGAATGAGACAGGACCACGCCAACTGTATTGCTATACGACACACGTCACACACTAAAGAAATCAAACCATGTGTGTGGAGACTGGAAAACAAAACTTAGGGAGACAGACACATAAAACTAAGCTAATAGAAAGAAGGGAGGCAATTACTAACTTCTTCCTTTTTTTAATATATGCTTTCTTACAAAATTGATTTCAGGGAGAGAGAAAGGGAGAGAGCTAGTAAGACAGACAGAAACATCAGTTTGTTGTTCCAATGTATTTACGCATTCATTGGTTGATTCTTGTATGTGCCCTGACCAGGAACTGAACCTGTAGCCTTGGTGTATCAGGACAACACTCTAACCAAATGAGCTACCTGGCCAAGGCAATTACTCACTTTTTAAAACAAACGAACAGCCCTGGCTGGTGTAGTTCAGTGGACTGAGTGCCAGCCTGTAAAGTGAAAGGTTGCTGGTTTGATTCCCAGGAAGGGTACATGCCTGGGTTGCAGGCCAGGTCACTAGTTGGGGGCATTCAAGAGGCAACCAATAGATGTATCTCTCACACAACAATGTTTCTCTCCCTCTCTTCACTCTCTAAAAATAAATAAATAAAATCTTAAGAAAAAAAAAACAAATAAACACACACACACACACACGAGAAAGAAAAATTAGAGCAGACTAAAGTGCTCAGTTGGGGAAAAGAATGACAGAGCTGCAGTAACGTAAACACTGTAACACGGATAACCCCAGGCTGTGACACTGGAGGATGGAGAGGGAGAGTGGGAGTGGGAGGTGGAGAAAAAGAGCTAAATCTTCCCTAGAAAGAAATTGACAGCTAATAACAAAAGTTGAGAATGAGAAATTAAGAATTAAGAGCACAGGCATCTTATACGGAAGTACGAAGATAATTAACAAAAAAGCACCCAACCATAAGAATTAGGCTGCATCTGTTAGACAGTCAGGGGCTGGAGCTCCAGGCTAAACCCCTGAAGCCTCTGTGATCCTCCATTTAGTAACTTCTTTTTGTCGAGGCCAGGGTGACCAAAAGACTCAGGCCTCTCTCACATGGTCTGAATGGCCAGAGCCCTGGATGTTACATTCCCCTACATGCTGAAGAT
This sequence comes from Phyllostomus discolor, assembly GCF_004126475.2. Classification (NCBI taxonomy): domain Eukaryota; kingdom Metazoa; phylum Chordata; class Mammalia; order Chiroptera; family Phyllostomidae; genus Phyllostomus; species Phyllostomus discolor. Next base: position 76,706,203 of record NC_040910.2, on the reverse strand, counting down.
CCTTAATAGAACAATCAGAAAATGTGCCCCAAACCCTGCCACTCCCTGCCAAATGTAGCTGAATGAGTAACCCAAACATCTGCCTTCAACAGGAACTAACTCAGCATACCATTTAACCAGTGACTCAGCCCAGGAAGTGTCGTCCTGGACTGCAAACCACTCCCCTGGGGGCTGCCGAGGAAGGCAGGGCTGCTGCACCCCACAGCATGGGACCCCTCAGCTCCCTGGCCGGGAGCTCCCGAGGCCCTGCTAGAGAGCCGGGCAAGGCCATGCAAAGCAATGTCTGCCAGACACCCAGGCTCCATGCCAACCCACCCAAAGCAAGAAGGGAGAAATGGCAGATCTTATGAAACAAAGCTTCCTCCCTTATTCTTAGCCTCAAGAAAGCAGGAGGGCCCCAAATGGCATTTAGAGGGAGAAGAGGCCTAATGATTAAGAGCTATGGCTCTTACCCTGACCTTATCACCAGCAGGCTACGTGACCCCGGGCACATGTTGACCTCTCAGAGCCTCCACCTCCTCATCGGAGTGTGGGGATCACAGTGGTACCCACTCAGGCGTGTGGTGAGGCTCACAGATGGTGTGTGTAAAAGCCCTCAGAACAGTGCCTCAGGCACAGGCAGTATGTGAGTGTTATTTATGACAATCTCTTCAAAGCGAACCTCACAGGGAGCATCTCCAAACAAGGCAGGGGGAGTGTTAGGTCTTCCGACTCCCGTGAGGCACAGAGCCCTTCTTCTGGGAGTCATGCCAACCACCCCCCAGCCCCAAAGTAAAGGCTTCAAATTCTAAAAACAGCTCAAAACCACCTTACTTGTATGTGTGCTGTTGTGTCCTCTGTGGGTCACACGTGTGGTGTTCACGGTCAGCCCAGCCTGCCTGCTCCCGGGGCCACCTCCTTCTCTGTAGCCAGCACGACCCCCACCCGCGGCTCTGAAGAACCACTGCAACGGCTGTATTAGTCACCTGGCCCTCAGCACCCACTGCCATATTCGACTTCTGGAATACGGCAAATTCAAGAGCACAGGCTGCTTTCTTCCTTACAGTTCCCAGATTGCCTGGCATTAGACCTTACCCACAGGAGACAAGGACATGTTCCTAGATCCACAGAACAGTGAACTGTGCCAGTGCAACCGTCTCTTGCACGTCCCCAGAGTCTTCTCTGGGCATCCACTTACCTCATCCAGCTGTCTCTTCGTCTCTTCTTCCATCCTTCGAATATCATCCATAGTCAGGTCAACCCACTTATCGAGCCAACAGAACAGCTGCCTGTGGAAGTTTGTAAACAGACGCTTCTCTTGCTAGAAAAACGAGGGAACGTAGTTGGAACCCAGAAGATGAAGGCCACCGTTGTGGCTCCCCCACCCCCATGATCCCACCCCCAATACCCACACTTCAGTGGGCAGGCTGGGGAGGAGTGATGCCTGGCTGGCTCGTCTGGATCAGGCTTCCAGTCCCGTAGGTCAGTGACTTTTGCCTTCACGTGTCTAACAGGCGTGGCTTCAAGTAGGAGAGAGCCCCCAGGAGAAAACGGGTGTCTACCTCACAGGTAGACCCTGAGCCCAAAATGCTACCGAGACAGGCAACCCATGAGCTCACAGCTAAGCCAAAGCCCAAAAACAACTGTGCCAAGTTTCCTCCTTGGCCAGCAGCTATGAAATATAGTCCAGGAGCACATCTGAAAAAAGGCTATAAAAACTCATGTTTGCCTAGTTCAGTAATGCAGGGCACTGGAGGATTTGGCTCGCAGTACCTCTTGCCTTTTGGCTTCAAGAAAAGAGAAAGACTGAGTTCTATTTGTGTTTCATCATAGGAAGCCTCTTCCTGTTTCCTTTTTTTCTTCACCTCAGTTTCCTTCCCTGTCAGTGTGTCCTTGGATGGACAACATTAAACTAAAAGACAGTTAAGTACAAGGGCAAGTGGGGGTCTGGGAAATCAGACTAAATATTTGAATGTCATCAAGTCTAGAAAGTAAGTCACATGACTTGTATGATCTTCTCTGGTTGGGCAAGACACCCTACCAACCCAAAACACTGGGAAGGCCTCACCCTGGCTACTTACCTTATGTATAAAGTTTTCCACTTTGTTCTGCAGGCCCCACCACTTGAACTTGACAGTAACCAGTTTGTATGCACACATGTACGGGCAGTCTTTCTGATTTACAAGTTCTTGCTGTATTAGAAACACACCCATAGGCAGACAGGTAACTAACAGGGCAGACCTCAGACTCTCCCTTAGCCCAGCTCCAGCCATTCCCTTCCTCCATCCAAGGGAGGAGGCCCATCCACACCGTGCCCAGCCCCTGGTGGTTAGGAAGTGAACTGCACCTTCCAATTGGGGCCCAAGGGTCCTCGTCCTGTTTTGATAGATTTAAATTTTGCTGGGTCTTCCTCTGCTTTGTAATCCTGAAAGAAGTGGTAGAATTGGGAGTTGGGGAAGGAAGGGAGGAAGAAGGATGAAAGGAGAGAGAGAGAGGAATCAGATTTTCCATCAAAATACACATCATGCCAGTCTTCATGCTGCTGGAGCACCGAAAATATTATAAACAGGACATAGACCTGTTTACATTTGCCCGAGGTGCGTGCTATGTGACTTTCTCTGCTAGGGTTTGTTTTCAATGTTACCATGTGCAAGTGTCACCCGACACTCGGAGCAAGCAGGTACTGCCACCATTTAAAATGGGGATTTTCAACCTGTAGTGAGCACCCAAATTGCCAGGGACAGTTTTGTCAAAACACCGATTTCTGGGCCACGCAACCAAGAACCCAATGAATAAGAGTATCTGCAGATAAGAACAGCATAGATTTGTTTGTTTGTTTGTTTAAAGATTTTATTCATCCATTTTTAGAGAGGGAAGGGAGGTAGAAAGAGAGAGAGAGAGAAACATCAATGTGTGGTTGCTGGGGGCCGTCGCCTGCAACCCAGGCATGTGCCCTGACTGGGAATCGAACCTGGGATACTTTGGTTCCCAGCCTGAGCTCAATCCACTGAGCTACGCCAGCCAGGGCTTGATATGTTTGGGTTTTTCTTTAACCTCTGAAGGTGATTCTAAAATACACAGCCAGAGCTGAAAACAAGTGGCTGTCATTCCTGAAATCTAGCCTGATTTCTCTCTCGCTTGTTTTTTTTAAAATTTAGAACTGGCTTGTTTTAATAAAATAATTATTGTATAGAACATAACAATGTTTGATGAGTTGCTATATGTATCCTCTTGCATATTATTGTCAGTATCACTTCACTGATTTCTAATATAATCAATGCTGTCTGTTAATTAACCATAACAAAAGTTTAATCTTCGGCCGTTCCTCTGCATTGACCATGGCCTCAGAAAAAGCAAACTCATTACAGCAACTACCTAACAAAAATAATGAGATCACACACATACACAGACAGTCATAAAGTATTCCCCAAAGCTGAGATTACTTGTGTGTGCTTTAAAAAAATAAATCTTCCCTACCTCTGCTTCTCTCCATGCACCTGAAACAACCGGAGTTGACAAAATACTCAGAGTCAGCCCTGGCTGGCGTAGCTCAGTGGATTGAGCGCAGGCTGGGAACCAAAGTGTCCCAGGTTCAATTCCCAGCCAGGGTACATTCCTGGGTTGCAGGCCATAACCCCTAGCAACCACACATTGATGTTTCTCTCTCTCTCTCTATCTCCCTCCCTTCCCTCTCTAAAAAATAAATAAATAAAATATTTAAAAAAAACAGGTTAAAAAAATACTCAGAGTCATACTCTTTGCTAGTATTCCTGTTTGAGAAATACCTGGGTATGTATATTCAGTCTGAGAAAATCCATCAAGCTGCACATTTACGATACATTCACTTTGCTCTATATGTTATACTTCAATAGAAAGTTTTTTGAAAATTCCACTAATCTTTTGAGGGTAGGAGTGGGAATATCAGGTAAGGAAGCACAAGATGGTTTTCATATCTTTTTGGAAATGCACAAATTGAAGTATCTTAAGCGCATGGAGTGACTCCAGGAAATAGGTACCATACCCCTGGGATGGGAAGGGCACACACTATTCCTACTAATGGGCAGAGAGCCAAATTCCTGGGCCCAGCTCCAACAGGCCTGCCAGAGAGGAAGTCTTCATACTGAGTGAAGGAGAACTGCCCCTTCCCTTCCTGAACCTGCTTTCTGGGAGCACAGCAGTGTGCACGGCAGGCCCGGGCCCTGTGCTCTGCAACTGCATGGCCAGCAAAGTGCTGTTCTTTTCTAGCACCTTCTGCTGTTTTTGTTACTCTGGAAGCCACTACCAACTTCCTAAGGGCAGGGGACTTGTTTTTTCCTATGTCTGGACCAGCCTTCGCTGGAACACACAGAACAGAATACCCCCAACACAACAGGCAGACAACAAAGTTTCTTAGTTACTGGGTTCAAAAAACAAATTTGAGAACTAGTTTCAGGCTCAGTGTGATTTCAGCAGGGCAAATCACCCTTGGACTACCAATGGCACCAACAGTGTCCAGTGGTCATGTCCAAAGGCCAAACAGGACACTTACATCTGGGCCACTATTTTTCTGCTGGTATTCCCAGGTCAAGACAAGGGAATTATTAATACTGGTTTAAAAAATAAAACAAGTAATACCCAAGAGAGAACTTCCCTTTCAGCCAAGTTGGGTCTGGTTCCCTGGTTTCTATGACACTTAGAGGTCATTGCTGCATCTCAAGGCCACCCACATCTCTAAACAGTTCCTACCTTGCTAAGTACTTGGCTTCGATCTGCAATGTCTATATATATGACTTCCACGTGTTTCCATGCCTCGGGCTCCAGTTTATGCACCTGCAGGAACAAGGAGGACCACTGTGTAGTTTGTTTTTTTGAAGATTTTATTTATTTATTTTTAGAGGGGAAGGGAGAGAGAGAGGGACAGAAACATCAATGTGTGGTTGCCTCTCACGCATGCCCCACTGGGGACCTGGCCCGCAACCCAGGCATGTGCCCTGACTGGGAATTGAATCAGGGAACCCCTGCTTTGCAGGCCGGCACCCAAACCTTTGAGCCACACCAGCCAGGGCCCACTGCGTAGTTTTTATCAGCTACAAACCACGACTTACCCAGAAGGGACACCTATAAACAGCTATCCCCATAACCAGAGATGTGAGATTTCTATTGGTAAAGAATTACATACAAAATTTTTCAAAGGAATGGGAGGATGAATTTTAAGTGGACACACACTTGGGAACTAATGCTCTGACTTTTTAGCCCAGGTACCACTTCAGCGGGCCAAAACACTCTCAGGGCTACCTACGCTTACCTACATCATTTCCACTTCCCCCTTTGTAAAGGCTATACACATTTGTGGAGATATTGCTTCCTTAGCCATATACTGTTTATTTTGATGCTTTTCAGAAATTAATTCAGACAGACCGTACATGTCCATGATATAAAATTGTGATACAATAAATGTACACAAGGATACAATAAAGACTCACTCTTTCTCTTGCTTGTCTCCCAGTCCCCTCTTGAGTTAAACTCCACTGGTACCAGATTCTATGAACTTACAAACATCCATACGCGAAGATTTTTCTTCTAATACAAATGGGAGCACATGTATACTTACCATTTTGCATACTGCTTTTTAAACAATGAACAATAGCCCTAGCTGGTGTGGCTCAGTGGACTGAGTGCTGTCCTGCGGACTGAAAAGTAGCCAGTTTGATTCCCAGTCGGGGCACATGCCTGGGTTGGGGGCCAGGTCCCCAGTTGGGAGCATCTAATTGATGTCTCTCTTCCTCTCCTTCTCCCTCCCTTACCTTCTCTCTGAAAGTAAACAAATAAATACTTAAAAATTTAAAAAGTAAAATAAATAAATAAACACTGAACAATACATCTTGAAGATTTTTCCCTATCGGTTTTTTTTCCCCCTATTCTTTTTATTTTTACTTATTTTTAAATCTTCACTCAAGGATATCTTTATTGATTTTAGAGAGAGGGAAAGGGAAGGAGAAAGAGAGAGAAATATCAGGGTGAGAAAGAAACATCAATCAGTATGGGCCCTGACCAGGAATCGAACCCGAAACCTTTTGGTGCACAGGACAACACTCCAATCAACTGAGCCACTCGATGAAGGCCCTAATGGCTACACAATATACCACTATTTATTTTTTTAAGATTTTTTAATTTATTTATCTTTAGACATAGGGGAAGGGAGAGAAACATCAATGTGTAGTTGCCTCTCACACACTCCTCACTGGGGACCTGGCCCAAAACCCAGCCATGTGCCCTGACTGGGAATCGAATCACCAACCTTTCAGTTCACAGGCTGGCACCCAATCCACCGAGCCATGCCAGCCGGGTGATAGGTGTATTTTGACTTTGAGGAGTTAGTGGCAAATTGTGCTCTCTAGAGGCTGTAATTCTGATGTTTTAAAAATACAGTTCGCCTGTGCCAGGAGGTGCATCTTAGATCAATCCCAGTACTACGAAAAGGCCTATATGGAGGCTTGGAGATCACATTTTGCAAGTTAGAAGCAGAGCAATCCCATGCTGGTAGGACAGGTCTGGGCAGAGACCAGGAAAAAGGGCAGCACAGTGAGGACCCCGCAGGGATGGAAAAGGTACATAAGGGGCAGAGCCTCGACACCCTGCTGAGGCTTGGAAGCCCTTGGAGCTCTTGGGAAGTGCTACTTACATTCTCCTGGGTGCCAAGATCTGGTTTGTGCCAGGTTTCAATTTTAATCAGAAAGTCTTCTTTCATGTACTCATTCTGAAAGAGGGAAAAAAGTGTATTACAGTTGCCAGGCTCTAAGTTGGAGAGTAACCATTACTGGATCATGGGCAGTCAAGACTTCAGCCCCTGCCTTACAGTAACAGCTAACCTTACTGGGAGCCCACAATGGGCTAGGCATGCGGTATCTTACTCAACCCTTTACAAGGTGAGTAGCAGTGGCAGCCTCGTTTTATGAAGAAAGTGAAGCTCAAAGGGGTGAGGTGACTTCTCTAAGGCCACAGAGATAACGATAGAGCTGGGCCTCAAAACTAGGTTTGTCTGACTTCTAAACTCATGACTCAGCCTCTCTGCCACACTACATTATGCGCAGGTGCTAATGGTTACTTAGCAGTGGGAGAAGAACTCAGGAAGGCCCTCTCACCAACCACGAATGTCCACCACTGCATCATTCCCTCCAGCCAGCCTCTGGCTCTGGTTCTCATCTCAGCAAATTAGCTCTTCATGCTTATCACTATCTTTCTCCCTTAGTGCTTTTTAAAAACTGGAACTACGCAAAGGAGGAACACATTAGTCCATGAATTCCTTAGCAGGGATTAGGTTCCCAAGAACTGCCTACATTGACCCGCAGGAACGAGGCACTGGAAGAGGATGCTGAAGGGTGGGAAGAAGGGGCAGTGAGATGGTCATGGAAGAGAAACCTCGCTGATTCCATGATGTTGCCAAGGGTCAGTGCTCACTGGGGTCAACAGATGCCCAGTGGGAAACCTGACTCAAGCCACTGACCTGAAGTTCTGCACAACCCTGGTGAGAGCAGGGGAGAGCCCCGGTCACTCTGCACACGTGGGACCCAGAGCTAGGATGTCACGACCCTGGCCACTGCACCTGACAAAGCCATGTGCCAATGCAGCCTAAAGAGGCTACTTTGCCAATGAACAGGTTCCTCCCTGGGGCTGAAGGCCTAAGCCTCAGCAGCTCCAAAGTCACCCGAGAGAAAAAGAGGATCACCCAGGAACCTCCGATGTGGTTACATTTGTATTTCTTCCTTTCCTACAAATCATCTACAATTCCACCACCTCCACTCCCCACCCCAAAAATACTTACTGTAATAACTGCTCCAAGGAAGGGACATGGAAAGAAGAGAGAAAATTATTAACAAGGATGAATAAATACCTGCCACTGAGCCCCAGAGATGACGGTGGCAGAGTTCTCCATTCCCTGGGGCTTAGTCCCCCGTCACCCGCCAGCCCCTGGGAGTGTATTCGGCACCTCAGATGCACCACCCCTCGTGTTTCAGTCACACAAAGGTCCCAAAGGACCACATCTGGAGTTTAATTTAAAAAATGCCACTATCAGCTCCTTGGGATTCTTTCCAGCTGGACAAGGAAAGGGGACCGGCTCTGATGGGCTGAAGTGCTGAGACCCACCACTCGGCCTCAGAGCGTCTCCCAGTGTCACCTACTTCAGGGGCACGGAGCAGGGTGCTTCAGACCAGGCACTGTCTATCTGCCTTCCGCATCCCTCCTCTCGCTGTAACCAAACCTCTCACCCTCCATACTCCTGCTCATTGTAATGAGACCCCCTCGGAAAGCACAGTTTAATTATTTATCAGAGAAAATGACTGCGGCTCTAATGTCACTGCGGAGTGGACTAGCTCTCGTCCTGAAGACAGCCCGGATCATTCTGTACCCTCTGACTTTGGAGTTACTTCAACTTCTGATGGGTGCCACACTGCCATGCTTGGCCATTCACGGCCCTAACAGTCAAACCCCAAAACTCCAAAGCTGCAGCTAAGGTTATCTCTGAGACTGAGATGAGGGAAAGTTGAAATATAAGGAGTAAAATCTACCTTGTATAGAAACAATCCAAGAGACTGTAAGTAACTTCCCCAAATCCAATGAGAGAAACTTGGAAGAAAGCATGGGACTAAGATTATAACTAAAAGGCCTACTGTAAAAAGTGTTCTGCTATCAGCTTGGAGAGAATTGTGTTAACGAAAAGGAGGTAGTGAGTATCATATGCATCAAGGGCAAGTCCAGAGAGGCCGATCTGGCAGAAGTTCTCGGGGGCTGTCCTAGGAGGGGTAGCCCCGGGCTGCCAAACAGGGCACACCCAGCAGCCCCATCCGAGGATGGAGACAGCAGTGTTGGGCTGCCCTGGTTTGATGACACCCGCCCCCAGGGTTCTCCAGCTAACCACCTGATTCTGCACCCATGTGCTCCAAGCAACCTTCTCCTTCTAGTTTGGCCTCTGTGAGCACAGAACGTGCTAATCAATGGACACAAGAGTCTGATCACAAAAACAAGTGAACATTTTCACTGCATACTGGCATTCTGGTCATACTTTGGTTTTCTGTGTAAAGGAGTCCACAAGGAAAGAACGCTTTCATCAGCAAACAGGAATATGTGGTTTCATTAGTAATTTTGGATTTCAATATAACTTAATATATTGGCATATGAGGTTTTTATGCCTTTGTCTTTTTCTTCCTTTTGTTAAATTTATTGATGAGAGAGTGAGAGAGAGAGAGAGAGATCAGTTTGTAGTTCCACTTATTTGTGCACTCATTGATTAATTCTTATATGTGCCCTGACCAGGGACTGAACCCACAACCTTGGCATGTTGGGACCCTACCCGGTCAGGGCCTGTTTTAGTCTTTTTGAGACCCTGAGAAATAGATCCACTCAGTTCCGACAAATTAGGTTTCTGAATCAATGAGGATGATGACCCTCTGTGGCCTTTAATGCCAACTTGGGTGACCAACCAACCTTCCCTAACCTCTCGCTCCTGCCCCTCCAAACACCTCTGCATTCACAGGACTCCCTTCTCCTCAAACTGCAGTCCTGAGCACACTGGAAGAGTCCCAGGTAACTCTTTGAAGTTCCAAAACCAGGCTCTCAAAATAAGGTACTTTAAAGCCAGGGCCTAGCAAGACAATTCAGCTAAGGGTTAAGGCTAAAGGGAGGGACGGAAAGAGAAACGTTTTTCTGTTCCTCTTTTCATTCACAGACCTAACCCTGCCTCACCACCTCCTTACATCCCAACGAATCAGCGAGGAGGAGGAAGAGACAGAAATAAGGTAGGAGGACAGGAAGAGCTGATAATGAGCAGGGTATTCCAACTCCATTTTCATTCCACTCAGAATAAGCTTAGAGCCTTCCAAGAAGCATGAGGAATTTATTCCATGCTCCTTTATCCATCCCGCCTCAAACTTTGATCTACTTGGACCAAGCTTAGATGTTTGAATTAATCATCTTTCTCCCATCAACCCCCAAAGGGAACTGGCAATTAGCTTTCTTTATTTTATTTTCAAAGAACAAGCGTCTAACTGAACAGATCTGAGATTCGACATATTCATTTCGTACAATGGTGACTACGAGTGTGACACTGGCACCCGCTGAAGAAACCTACCTTCTCCCACCTCTGCCTCCTCTCCATGGAGTATTTAGAAATTACTTTTATCTTTTATTTATTTTGGCCAAAGATCAGAACTGTATGTAAGTGAACATTTGATGGCTAGAAAAACGCCCATGTCAGCTGCAGCACACTCCCCGGATTACACAGAGGACAGCGGCACCTGGAACCTGGCCCCGGGCACGGAGCAGCCCGTGCTATCTGTCTGCCTCCCTCATGCCCAGCTGGCGAAGGTTCTTGTGACGCATGCTCAATGCAACTCTCTTAGACATCAGAAAATTCACCTTTGGCCCTAGACCAGACATACCCAGCCACAGTACACATAGTCTTTTAAGAAAGTGTGTGCATGCTTCTTGTCCAAGAATTTAACAGTTTCTTGCCCGATGCTTCCTGAGTAGTGATATTTGCACTTTCAGCTACAGCAATAAAACACACACCCTAGGTCCTGTCAATGGTTGGTAATCTCCTGATGCAAGGTTCTCAAGGACTGGAAAGAGCAATGACCCTGTGCTCTAGACTTTGATCATTCCCAAGTTCACAGGATAAGGACCACATGGGTGGAACATCCTCATCAGATACAATCTAGGGAGTGCCAGGTCCCAAAAAATAAGGCGAGTGAAACAGGACATGTAGGCAGAGGCTGGCGAGCGGACCCTGTAGCCAGACTGCCTGTGCAAACAAATGCAGGTGGACTAGAGGAAAGGCTGCCCCCCTCAGAAACAAGTTCCAGGGGACCTCTAAGAACCAGCCTAGGACACAGATCAGTGCCATCTTGGGCCCTTCAAGAAGTCTACTCTGGAATCCTGGAAAGCTAGGAGTCTGAACTACTCAAAGGGAATCCTCCAAAGTGTAGAAGAGAAAGTTTTCTGTCAAGGTACAAATCTTTCCAGAAACTCCAGATAGGAGACTGGCCCAAGTTAAGAAAATGCAACCCCACTCTCACCTGTGACTACAGAACATGCTGGTTTAGTGTAAGTCAGGGCCCTTAACAGCAACTTGCCTCCTCCTTGCCTCCCATCCCTCCACCCAACTCTGGCGCATGCACATTCCAGGAGTGATGGAACATATCTGAGGTACAGCTGATTCTAACTCCCGTGTCATCAAAATTGGGCTGATTTCCACTTTCCCCGACATCATCAGTGCCCCTTTGCTACGTTTTCTTGGTGTCTGGGCCTGGCCCTTCCCCAGGGCAGGAAGGTCACGCCACATGCCCTTTTCTATCACCACTGCCTCTCTCAAGAGTCCCTGGCCTCAACGCTGTTTTTCGAGCCAAACACAAATATATCACATCAAGACTGGAAATTGCAGCATCTAATAATAAGGGAATGGTTTACAAAGATCACAGCACATTCATACAATGTGATCCTAAGCAGCCAAATTTTAAAAAACGGGAGACTATACAGCGACAGGGAACAGACTTCCCATTTACTGAGTAACATAAACAATTTAATAGTTAACATGACATGATCCAAAATTTGTCTAGGAAACATGTCTGAGATTTTGTATAGGCATGTCTATGTAAGACTTAAAAAAAGGACTACAACACAGACATTAAAATGTTAACAGTGACTACCTGGGGACAAAAGAATCATGGGTGGGTAGTTTCTTTTGTTTGTATGTACTTTCTAAAATTTAAACAGAAAGCATTACTTTTGTAATTAGTAAAAACAATCAAAATTGTCATACGATCCCCAAATAAGAGGGGCTGGTTCTGTGCCAGCTCAGGCCACAGCCGTTCGGTAGCGCTCACGCAGCTGGCGGCCACACTGTGCTCAATGACACCGCCGCCACTGGCCTCGGGGTGGAAGGGCGCCCCTGAATCATCCGCCCACTGGCTTCATCTGGAAAATGAACATGAGACCCCAAACCCCAACTCATCCCTACCACTGAGTCTACTTGACCACATCCTCTGTCCATCCTGGGGCCCAAATCCAGCTTCTAGCCAGGTCTGCACTCACCAGTTCTGCAGTAAGGGTAGGCATTCCATGCTTTTTCATGAATATTCAGGGCTCCCTCTGGGGCCAGCATTCGAACAAACGTGGGCACTTTGCTATAGTGAGAGAAGGGGTTATGAAAAGAAATGGAGGAGAGAATTAGAAGACAATGGGCTTTAACATCACATTCTTCCAGCCACCGCTCCAGCTTCTTCAATGGGAAACTGACAAGTAAATTTCCATGAGATAAGTAGGTTACTCTTGTGTGTGAGAAGCCACCTGTCAGAGCCTGAACCTGCAGCTCACCTGGCTACTAATATGCACCCACAGCTTGTCCCACCACCCACCAGGAACAGGACAGGAGGGGAGACCCAGGGTACTTGCTACAGCCTATCAGCCATTACATCATCATTGTGATTTTTCCAGAGCTCACTGGGCCCAGGGCATTATATTCCAAACTGCAAGGATGAGCTACCTCCAGGAGTGCACCAGTCCAGGTTTATGGGCCAGAGAGTCTGACTGACTGACTAAGAATGGGATCCAAGATGATCTGATGATCTTCTGTTGTCAGTTCTGGGGTGCAAGGAGGCCTGCAGGGCCATCTACCTCCCAGGGCAAAATATTTTCTTCTATTTAAGTCTTCTTATCTCAGGTTACAGAACAGTATGTTCAGTAAGAGTCCATGTTTTTAAAGATTTTATTTATTTTTAGAGAGAGGGGGAGGGATGGAGAAAGAGAGGGAGAGAAACATCGATGTGTGAGAGAAACACCAACTGGCTGCCTCTTGTACATGCCCTGTCCAGGAACCCAGGCATGTGCCCCAACCAGGAATTGAACCAGCGACCTTTTGCTTTGTGGGACGACACCCAACCAAGTGAGCCACACCAGTCAGGACCTATTTTATTATTTCTTTTTTAAAGGTACAGATATTCCTCTTCCTTAGTTTTTTCACTGGTATTCTAAGCAGTCTTTAGCAGGCTCCAACAATCTCATCAACTTTAGTGTTTGAAGCCCAAGAAAAGAGAGCCAACCCCAATAGAGATCTAATTCAGAGCACTCAGAGCAACGCTCTGAGATTCATTCACTCACTGCCACGCTCATTCGGGTAAGTATTTCCATGTACCAGGCACCTGGAACCACACAGACTTGGCCCCTGCCCTCAAGGAGCTGACATTCTAGTGGGGAGTACAACCAACCAGGCAGAGGACAACACTGTGTGTGCCGTAACGGGTGAGCACAGGGCTCTGGGGCAGAGCACTGGAGAACATGGTGCTGCCAGCATGATGCAGGGGGAGACTCCTCAGAAGAATAAGGATTAGCCCTGGCTGGTGTGGTTCAGTGGCTTGAGCGTCAGCCTTCGAACCAAAAGGGTAGCCGGTTTAATTCCCAGTCAGTGCACATGCCTGGGTTGCAAGCAAGGTCCCTGGCTTGGGGTATGTGAGAGGCAACCACACATGGATGTTTCTCTCCCTCTCTTTCTCCCTCCTTTCCCCTCTGTCTAAAAATAATAAATTTTGTTTTTTTTAAAAAAGAAGAAGGATTAAACGAACATATAGAGTAGAGAGTGAGTAGGACCGAGCTAGACACAGGATAGGAGTTGGGTGGGAAAAGCTAAGGGAAGAGAGAGAAGTCAGAGTAGCTGGTGTATGGTATAAAGTAAGGAATACAAGAGAACCTGCAGAGACTGGGTCATAAAAGATATAGTAAGTTACATCAAAGGGTATGGCTTTTATTTGGAGGGCAAAGGGAAACCATTTATAGCTTTCAAGCTGGGGAGCAACAGGTCTGTCTTCTAGAAAGAGCACTCAAAGCTGTGTGAAGTGGAAAGCGAGGTGATCAGTTAGGAGCTATTACGGTAATGAAGGCAAGGGATGATGAGGGAAACGGAGAGGTTGGCGGTACTAAGGCGATAGAACCAACAGAACTTGACTTGATCAAGGGACGAAAAAGAGGGTGGTGGCGAACCCACCCTCCTGATTGGGGCAACGAGATGGCTCACGGGAGGCTCTGGTGCTCATGAGGAGAGGTGGCTCTGGCATTCAGCACTCTTTTTTTTCAGTGTGTGTTTGGAGTTGAGGAAACAATGGTAGCAGCTCCAAGTTTACGCCCTGTCCTGTAAGCAAGAGGGTAAGACAGGCCCTACAGGCCTCCTCTCCGCAGCTCTGGTCGGGCCCCTTCCGCCAACATCACTCTCTCTTTTCAAAATCCTTTTTAAAAAGGTACAAACTCGACTATGGAGAAGACAAATCTTGAGCCTTTAAAAAACTTTTTTTAAATTTATTTTTCAATTATAGTTGACATACATATCGAGGCTTATTTTAATGAACTGTTCATGGCTCAGTAAGGACTGGTTGGTAGTCAACTCCGAGTGGGGAAGAAGGGGGAGGAGGAGGAGGCAGAGAGGAATAAGCACCCTGGCAAGGAAAGGGGGACACAGTGAGAGGCCCCGCCCCCCACCCCACAGGGTTGCCTTCCTCCTGGTGCCAGCACTCAGGGGATCCTGGCCCCTCTGGGCCAGCACCTGCACACCTCCAGAGCAGCAGACACCATTCAAGGAGGGATTTTACCCAGCGAAGATGAAACTGGTTGTAGTTCAGTCTGGTGACTAGAAATTAAGATTCCCGTTTAAGTTGCACAACAGTGTGGATGTACTTAATGCCACTGACCTGTATACTTAAAATGGTAAATTTTGTGTTTGTATATTTATCACAATTTTTTAAATATTCAGTTAATTTTTTCCAGTTTTGGGTAACCTGCTTGGTTCAATGTCCATTCAAGCTGGTCTATGTTTACTGCTGCTTTCAATGCCCTTGGTTCAGCTCAGAGTTTGCATGCAGGGTGGGCAAAAGTATGCTTACCATTGTTCATAGGGAAAATAACACAATAATTGAAAATAATACAAGAATAAACTCTGTGTTTCATGTACTCAAAACTGTAAACCTATTTTTGCCTCATCCTGTAATACTGTTTTAGTTAGGGATTCAGCAAATCTGTGCGGTCTGCTAAGGATTTTAGTATACAAATCAGTTCAGATATTTAAATACTTATATCTTTGATCCAAAGAGAGGTGCTCAAGTTTTTCTGGTAGCTGATTTCACAATATCGGAATTTAAAATGCTACCTGATCCAGCAATCCCACTTTCAGAAACGTTTACTATAGATTTACACACACAGGCAACGTGAAAAGGTTTGCACAGGAGTTTTACTGGAGTTCTCTGTGTAAACACCTGGAAATGACTAGAAACAGACATCAAGGGAGGACAGGTGAGACAACTCACCGCACATCTGTACAAAATAATGCTATGTGTACTTCCAAAGAATAAAACCAAAGTGCTGACAGCGAGAGAAGGTGATGCTATGATCAGTGACAAGAGAGCAAAGTCGAACAGTTACGTATGGTATGACTCCACCCACGCTGAGACAACAGTAATGGAAGGAACACCCATCCACACACCCCACACTCACATCAATGAGTATCGCTGTTGGGAGGGCCCACAAGAAATTAAACACTCTCACCTCTGGGGACCAGGAGTCTGGTAAAACAAGTATTACTTTTATTTAAAAAAAATAAAATTAAAAAAAAAAAAAACAAAAAGCAACCACTAAAACCTTTAAATGGACAAAGGAGGACTACCATCTACACCCGCTCTCACGAGTGAAGCCACCTGCACAGCCAATAACCTGGAAACCCCCAGTTAGCCGTTCACCCCCCTTCCCAGCCAGGCCAGCTCCGGGCTCTGCTGCGCAGCCACATACCTCTGTAGGTGGTAGATCTTGTGTGTGTACTGGCCTTTCTCGCCGTCCTTCTCATAGGGCTCATTCACCAGGACCTCCACGCCTTCACCGCCACCCGTTTCATTTTTGCTGGCCTCGGCCACAGAATACAGCTGTCCTACTTGATACTAAAATAGAGAGATGGGAGTTGTTGACAGTGCAGAATCTTCGCGACTGTTACACACTGTCCATTTGCCAGGACCCAACCGATCAGTTGGTGCTGGGGTCCCCTCATCCAAGAACTCATTCTGAAGCTTCACACGGGGTCTTTCTCCGTTCCACCCAAAGCAATTGAGAATGCTGCTCTGTGCCCTCTTTTTAGCCATCAGATGAGTTTAATTTCATCCTTCACATTTTCACACCACCACCCAGGTTATACAGTCCAAGGTAGCTTTTGCCCTGTTCTTAAGACCTCACAGCAAAGTCTGGGGCAGTTACTAGAAGTCTGTTTATCCCTTTATCCTTAAGCAGACAAAGACATGACTTCTTGCTCCCACGGTGAGCCCCTCCTCGCCCTGCCAGCAGCTCAGAAAAGAGCCTTGCAGGCAACCAGACCTCGGAGGATACTGTCCGGACTCCTGATGGGGCTGATGCCAGCGCCCTGCTTCCCGCGTCAGACGGCACAGATCCCGACCCCACGGTCTCCGCTGGCTGGGTGCACCCTCTGTGTTGGCACTTTCTACATGGCAAAAGCCTAGTTTTCCTTTATTTGGGTCACATGCCACCCTATCAAGTCACCAGTCAAGATCACTGGCCTCCTCTGACCCCTCAGGACAACTCAGTATTAGGGCCAACGACCTGGGCAGTGCCCAGGCCTGGCCCTGTCGCTCCCTTCTCTCTGAAGGAAGCTGTCTAGACAGAAAATAAGGTGAAAGGAGAAGGAACAGGAGCATTTAATGCAGGAAGTTACATCTACACCACAGGATGCACCTTGCCAGCCACTGCTAGGGCCAACCAGGCACAACAACTTAGGAAGTATGAGAAAAAGGTCACCCCACGTGTTGTGGGGGGAATAAAGGTTTCCCTTGCCCTCTATGCCCCCTTCCCAACCTACTGGTACTCCCAAGAGTGAAAGATGAGAGCATTTTTCTCCCTTTGAGATTAACACAGACAGGCCGTGTCTCTGGGCAGCTGTCACTTAAACCACTGCCTGCAAGAGCAAGGAGCAGAGGCAGTTTCCACGGCTGCTTCCCCTCCAATGTGGAGGCCTACTGGACCAGGCAGCTTCCTAAGCGCCACAGGGAAATTTCTGGACAAAGTCTGGGAGGGGAAGCAACCAACCAGGATAATGTACTGTTCACCACAAAGCTGAAAGAGCCCTACCTTCCAAAGCAAAAACCCAGGACAAAATGTCAAGGAAAGGCTCAGGCAAGCCAACAAAGCTCAGTTAATCCCATAAAGAGGAACACTGGGGTGACAGCCAGTCATCTTGACCTTGCTAATCCAGAGCAACATCAGTGTTGCTTCAATGCCCCCGTGGAACCCCAAACTGTCCCTATGCCTTTCCAAGGCCACCCCCTGGCTGAGGCACAGGTGAAAACCCCTATCAAGTGGGTCAACGTTTGGCTGAGCCAGGGGTTCCTAAGAAGGAGCAGTAATTCTGCTTCAGAGAAGTCACAAGAACACCTAACCACTGACTCAGCAATCCTAAAGGGCAGCCTGGGAAAAAGGTCTGGTGGCAGGGCTGCGTTGCCGGCTGGTGGTGCTCCTTGGGGGTGATGCTTGGGGAGGGGCTCCCAGCAGAGACTAAGCCCCTTCATCGGTTCCTCCTCAGCTGCAGAAATCAGGGGCAGGCTCTAAGGGGATCAGTCTGTGAGACCGGCATCTTCCCCCGTTAATCTCCCTTGATACTCTGATCCTTTAATCCCAATGAGACAAGTGAGGGCAGTTCTGTTAATCCGAGGGGTAAGTAAAACTGGCCTCCAAAAACCACCAGTGAAGGACACTGTCATTGCCCAAGGGTTCCCTTTGGCATAGTGGCTCCACACCATGGAACGCAGAAGGCAGCCAGACCCAAACGGGGTGAAGGTGGGAGTGGGGATGAGACCATGACATCCAGATAAAGAGACTTGTGGAGACTGGGATTCCAGCCGCCTCAGGCCTAGGACATTGCTCCCTGCCCTTGAGATTTGTCCCCTGCCCCAAAGAACTAAGACACTCGGCTGAGAAAAACAAGAGACTCCGCCACTTTGGCAATCTGGGAGCCGGAGCTCACGAAGATGCTGTGGGTGGGCCTAAAGCACTGACATTAAACAAACCAGCACAGCTGTCAGTCCCACCCACATGGCCCTGCCAGGCCAGTTAGCACAGGGGAATGGTGCCATGCGTCTCTGGAAATAAGTGAAACAGCCCTGCCCACAGGAGAGGGTGGGCAGCCCTGAGCCAGCAATCACCGGTGGACACGCCCGTGTGGAACAGCCAGAGTTTTCGTGCTCTGCTGCAGAATGCCCAGACACCCTGTGTAGGGTTAGTTAGGCCAAAGGCTCTGGCCAGCCAGAAGCTAATTCCATCCCCAAATATCAATGCAAGCCATCACTGAGACATGAGACATGGTTATAAAGACATGGTTTTCTCTCTGTCTCTTTTTCCCCTAAATCAGAAAGCTCTGAAAGCCTCAAATCATGGTCTCCACTGAGGAAGTGAATCTATCAGTCACACAACACGGGCTATGCCCACGGGAACCACGAGTCAGGATGGGGTTATTGACCAAGACTGAGAAGGCTAATCATTACTTGTTTCTTCTTTGACCTCTCATTCAAGTTTTCTGGTCTTTTGGAACTAAGGTTCAAGCCATCAAAAGAGCAGCTTCTGTTTCAACCCTAGACCATGCACTGCTTTCTCAACAGCACTTCTTGCTGGGGTCAGGGTGACCACCAGCAAGCAAACGTGGATCCTCATCAGTGTCAACTTCCCCAGCTCCTGCTTCACCTTCCAGCTCTGTTCACCTGCTCCACTGCCTCCTCAATGCTGCAAAAAAGCTGTGACAAGCTAAAGCCCCAAGGCACAGACACTCTCGGAGTTCCCCCCTTCCCCTCCATTCCTGGCCCGCTACAAGCAGTCAGTGTTCTGGCCCCCCAACCACACGGCAGAGCAGCCAAGAGATGCCCCGAGCAGGTTCTGGCCCTCCTGCGTCTGCCACACTTCTCAGAGACATTCCCACTCTCTGTCCCATCAAGTAACTCCCTGTGAAAATAAACATTTCACCCATAAATGCCAAACTGAGGTGCTCCCAAGTTCCTTGGGACATCTTCCTGACTGGAGGAGCAGGGTCATGCAGTGCAGCAGAGAGGATGCCATCAAACCCCCAAGAGCTGAGTTCCAGGGCAAGAGATATGCTGGGCCTTCCTGCCTGGCTCCCTGGCTTGGCAAATCATCACTTACTATTTTTCATAAATGCAGCAAGGCCCCCAAAGGAAGCAGGTTAACAGGGGCCCCCAAACCAATGCCTGTCAGCCCAAGATGTGGTTCCCAAGCCCTAGACACACTTCAGGTGCCTCAAGGGATCACAGCATCTATCCGCCACCCCCTTCCCCAGCTTCCCCAGTCGTGTTTCTCTTGTCCTTTCCCGGGACTCCCAGATTATGTTCCAGACTCACCTCTGGCTCCCACCTCTTGGTCTCCAGGGCTCTTCCTAGACAAGCAGCCTACCTCTGGAGACAACCCTCTAGGAGGCTAATACCTGCCCACAACTTTTTTTTGGGGGGGGGGTTGGGTCAAGAAACTTGGTTATTTGTCTCACTTAAAGTGTGTGGTGGGCTCTGTTGGCCTGATTTCCTTTTTCAAAGGTCCGTTTCATATGTGGAACAGACTGGAAGTTTTCCTGGGGCTTCGCACTGACACTACAGGGAGAGAGCAACTGAGGGCACTCTGACGGCTGCCAGACTTCACCCAGACCTGAACCTCTGGAAGTGGGGGTGGGGCCAGGCCTACGGATTCAGAAGGAAGCAAAGAACAAGGCTGAGCCAGGAGAGCACAGTGGAGGAAGTTTGGAGAGAGGGTGGGAGGAGGGAGGCTCCGTGACAGGTCTCTGCTGTCCAAGAGACCAACTCTGAGTCAGCACGGCCTTTACACTTTCTTGTGGCAAATCCTGCCAGGTCCTCAAAGACAGAGACGGCAGGCCCAGGAACCATAAAAGGACAGAGGGCAAGCCAAGCCCGTCTGCTATTCCCTGCCCTCCGTAAAAGGAGGGTTCTGGGCCTTGGTCTTCCCAGCAGTCACCTAGAGTGTAGCGAGGAAGGGCCGCAGAGATTCCCTGCCCTGCTGGTTTGTTGCACAACCAGAGAGAGCCATGCTCCCTTCCCTGTCAAGTCACGGAGGTCCCAGAAATGCCCGTGCTCAATCCCTTCAGTAACGTGTCTCCAAACAGGCACAGTCCCAGCGGGCGAAGGGGCTGACTTAGTCTCTGCTCAGTCAACTGGCATGCTGATAACTCAAGACGGGCTGCTCGCAGCAGCCAACGTATACGAGATAAGTGCCTCCCCTGTGGGTGGGAACACGGGCTGGGGCAGCTGCTACGGAAACCAGTATGGAGGGTCCTCAAAAAATTAAAAATGGACCTGCCTTATGACCCAGTGATTCCACTTCTGGGTATATATCTAAAGAAACCCAAAACATTAATTTGCAAGAATATATGCACCTCTATGTTCATTGCAGCGTTATTTATAATAGCCTAAGATATGAAAGCAGCCCAAGTGCCCATCAATAGACGAGAGAATAGGAAAGTTGTGGTACATATACACATATAATGGGATCTACTCAGCCATAAAAAGGAATGAAATCCTACCATTTGCGACAGCATGAATGGACCTAGAGAATATTATGCTAAGTGACAGAAGTCAGTCAGAGAAAGACAAATACCGTATGATGTCACTTACACATGGAATCTAAAGAACAAAATAAACAAACAAATAAAATTGAAACAGACTCATAGATACAGAGAACAGACTGACGGTTGCCAGAGGGGAGGAGGGCGGCTAGGGAACGGGGTGAAAAAGGTGAAGGGACTGAGAGGCACACATTGGTTGTTACGGAACAGTCATGGGGATGTTAAGTGCAGCACAGGGAACACAGTTCAGGGATATTGTAGTAACTATGTACGGTGCCAGGTAGATGCTGGAAATACTGGGGGGACAATCTGTAAAGTATATGACTGTTTAATCACTATGTTGCACACCTGATACTAATACAAAATAATACTGAATGAAAAATTTAATTGAAAAATAACTTTTTAAAAAAACTTCCTTTCCTACCCTCAAAAAAATTAAATTAAATTTTAAAAATAAGTGCCTTCCTTCAAATGAAAGTAGCACCAGGAAAGTTCACATCGAGTATTGGTTACCTCTGTGTTAGAACAAACATGAAAAGCATACGAAGAGTTTGGGTCACTTGGAACAATTGTATACAACCATGGACAAAATGAAGGACTTACCTCATCTACAGACACCGGTAGGATGACTCGACTACAAAAGAAGGAGAAACAGTAACAATTCAGGCTCTGAAACCTGCCCAAAGTTCTTACAGCATCATCTTAGAAGAGCATTAAACACTTCGTTGTGTGTGATGCCACACTCACTATCAGAAACCCAGCAGTGAACGGCCCCCAGTGCTTTGAGGCTAGGACCCTCTGTGCCCTCCGGTACCCCAGTTAGAGCCCTGTGATTCAGTGCAAACCTGTCCCCCAGCCTTGCAGGCAGGCCTCTGACATTTGGAACTGCCCAACTTTGCAGGCAGGCCTCTGACATTTGGAACTGTCTTCTCCCCCTCCTCCACTAATCTCACCAATAAAACTTGCCAATGAGCAGAGCAAAACAGAGAAGTTAACACAGAAGGACCCACCCCTGAAAACTCTGAAGCCAAGGTAAGGATACAGGCCCTGGGGATTCACATCTCTGTGGACCCAACCTCCCAACAATATAGCCCTCAAGGTGAAAGGTTAGGAAGGGGCCAAGCTCCTCCAAGGCTGAATCACTCTACGCATGGGCCAACCATCTCTGCTCTGAGACAAGACATTACAGTACAAGTTATGCCACAAAGTCACCAAGAGAGGAGACATCCAACTTGTGTCCGGACCTCCAGAAGCTGTCCAAAGGCACCCCAACTCATCACTGTCTTCTCCTTCCTCCATTTCAATGACCACCAATTCTTGGAGGTACCAACAAAAACCTGACAGAGATGCGACAGCCAAGGAAGTCCCCACACTGGTCAGATCTCCACCTTGGTGCAAGGGCTAGTGACACTTCTCCAGATGGCTTGCATTTGTCACAAAGAGCAACAGCCAACTCCCAATTCAAAGCTGTGAGGTCAGAGGACTGATACCAAAATGCTTGGCTGCATTCATACAAACTAAGCCAGCCTCCAAGCCAAGATGTCAGCCCCCAGACACTAGCTGGAACCCCTGGAGCCTCCTGTGTCTCCAGTGCTTGGTGAGAGTTGCTCTGCTCTGTCCTGGGTAGTGGTCCCACCAATCCTTGCTCCAGGCTGGTAAGTAGTCCACTATTTTCTAGTTCCAAAAAGGTCCCTTGGGTAGCAAAGAGCACCCAGAGGGGTCTAAGAAAAACATCACACTATCTGCAAAGCACCAGGCAGAAAAGTAGCAGGAAAAACAAAATGGGCTCCAAGTCTTTACTGCCTGCTAGCTCCCCTCCTCCAGAATGACTCAAATAACGTAAATCCTGCAGGTCATTGGATGCTGCTACTAATGCTCTCCTCCCATTAGAAAAGGCCGACAATGCAGAAAAATACTTCCAACTTGGAGGCCACAATTTCAGCACCGTCAATAGAAACTTCCTAGAAAACAATCAGCCTATTATCTTCAAGAACAGCATTAAAAATCACACCTAAGAATTTGCAGAAATCAAATCAAGGAGAATCCTGTTAGAGGGAGTGTCAGAAAAACCAACAGAGACACCCTTCAGGCCCCGGATGGACACCAAGTCTCCTTTCCAGCAAAAGAGAAGGGCATCAGCCAGTTCCTGATAGGATGCTCACACTCAGACATTTCTCCCTGGCTCCCTGAAAGCAAAACCACTCCAGTAGCAATAGGGTGCAATTCCTAAGGATAGGGCCACAGAGGCAGTGCTGGGCTGAGACTGGAGCTGTGCTCACTTCACTGTGACCTTCACTCACACCCTTCCCAGAGCTGGAGCTGCAGTGCTGCAGCCACAGCCAACTGTCTCAGATGCCCCCCTCCGTGTCCCCTGCTGAGGGATGCACACTCGTGTCTGAGCACACACAGGGCACAAGTCAGGCAGGAAGCAAATGCACATGCCAGGCAGGCTCTGCACCCCCAGCACCTTGGACCTTTCCCGAGTAGGCTTCAAGGGGAGGAGAACAAAGAGTGGGAAGGAAGGACCACTCCTGAAAACTTGCTCAGATCTCTTCTGAGTGAAGGTCCCTTTCCTTCCCTGTCTGACCTTCTTTACAAAATTACAGGTTTCTACAGATTCTCGGGTTCATCTGAGAACAGAAAAAAGGCTCTGGAGAATGGGAAAAGCCTCTTTTTTGGACAGGAAAGATTAGAATCCAAAGTGCACTATACTCTGGCTGAATCAACATCAACTGGAAGTCAAGAAATAAAGGCAGACGGCTTCAAAACAATACTCTTTTGATGAGGGGTCCAGCTGGCATGACACCTGAGTTTCTGCTCCCTGTGTTCTCCAGAGCTCTACATCCTAAATGTTGTAAACACCTCAGAGGAGCAAGTCAGATGGGGCAAAGTGCCTTCACTGACGAACGAAAACAGTCCTCCGCACACCTGCTTGGCTACCAAGTGATCCCACCAGTTGCTCTCTGCTTGGACATCTCTCACTTCCAGAATTCCTGGGCCTCTGGCCCAGTGCTGTCCATTTGCCCTCCCCTCCAGGAAAGCACAGTTTTACTGTAAATGGCCCACACACACCTCCAATCTCTCCTCTTTGCAATAGGGGGGGAAAAAAGTCCTGAGAAGCTTCCTTGGAACCATGAGTTTCAGGGATGGGTCATCTCACAATTGGAAAATACAGAAATCCCAGCATCCCCCCCACCCCCCCGCCCCAGCATACAATCCCCTGCACTTCAAGAGCAAGCTCATCTCCCTGCAGCTCCTCCTGGAAGTCACTAGTTCTCCACCCCTTAGTCACTACTCAAGAACTCCTTTCTGCTTCCTTGTCTTTTCCCAACTAATGGCTTTATGGCCACCTCTTCAATTCCTCAATTCCATCTCTTTGCACCAAGGCTGAGAATTTCCAAGAGATAGGTTGCCCCTGTTCCCCACCACCGCTCCAGTGATTCTTACATTTATTCACAAATATACTCTCTCCACACTATTCTCTACCCTGGTAACACCCTAGCTCTCTCTATCACTCCCTCATATCACTCCAGCCCCTGCCTGATATTTTCAGGACTGCTTTCCCAAGTGTCCCTCAGTCCCAAGTAATCACCTTAAGCTTTTTTCCCCAATACCTTCTCTTCTGTACCTACCACTTGAGAACCACATCATGCGCCCAAGGGGTGGGTCCTTAGACCCTTCCCCTGTCACCCAAGCCTGGCCCTGACTCCGTAGTCCTTCTCCTTTATCCACTTATTAGAATCTTTCTCCAGACGCCTAAGGCAGCCATTCATTCTCCAGGCTCCCCTGAGCACTCCTTCATCTCAGCTCCATGCCTGAAGATGTCTTATCTGATCTTCTGAGCCCCTTAGCACTGTGCATCCCCCACCACGCTCCCCTCCGCCGGCGGGCTCACGGACCCTGCCTGCCCTTGTCCAACTGGTCCTCAGCCCCTCAGACAACTCTCCCCCTCCCGCAGGTCCTCAGCGCTCGCAGCCACTCCTGCAGTTCTGGCTGGTCCCTCCGTCCCCCACCGTAGAACCACTCCACGTCTCCCCCAGTGCTCCCGATCCCCTCAGGCCCTCATGCCCTGTCCAGCTCTCACTGTCCCCTTGACCCTTTCTCAGGCCCTGTCGGGCCCTCATTGTCCCCTGGGCCTCTCCCCAGGCCAAGCTGGCCCTCACTGCCCCTTGGGCCCCACCTCAGGTGCTGTCCGTCCCTCTCGATCCCCGTCGGCCCCACCTCAGGCCCTGTCCGGCCCCCGCTGCCCCCCTCGGCCCCTGCTGGGCCGCCTAGCAGCCCATCCAACGCTCTCCATCCCGCCTGGCCCCGTCCGGCCGCTGCATCCCCTCCGCCAGGCCGCCAGCCTCCCTGGTCGTCATCCCCGACCCTGCCTTCCTCCTCGCTTCCGCACGGCCGGGCGGACACTCACTACTCCTTGAGCAGCACCATGTCTCTTCGCGGCTCGGCGGCTGCCCGCTGCCCGCCCGGCTTCCCGCCCGCTTCCCGGCGGCCGCTCTCCCCGTGGCCCGGCCCGGCCCGGCTGCCTGTGCGTCTTCGTCGTGGTCTGCTCCGTCCCCGCGGCTCTCGCTGCCGCCGCTGCGCCGGCTCCTGCGCCCTAGCCTCACAGCCTCCCGCGCCCCTGCCGACGCCGCCCGGAGCTCCGGTTCCGCAGCACCGCGCGGGGGCGGGGCGTCTCTGCGGCAACCAGAGCGTCACACGCAGCGGTGCGCGCTGACCTCAGCGCGGAGGCGGAGTCTCCTCCGCCCGCCCCCTCCGGTCCTTAAACGGGCCGCGGCGTCGGCGTCGGAAGGGGGCTGGGGCCTGGGGCGTACCTCAGACCCCGCGGGTAGGCGGAGCAGACGCCGGAGTGGGGGGGTGGCGGGAGACGGGGTTGGGCGGGGTCCTAGGTGTGACAGTTCTGCAGTCGAAGCAGGTGCACCCGTATGCTTGGGCCACCCCAGTGGGGTTGATATTGATCTAGGAAAGGGTTGTTAAAAAATTCTATTAACAACAGCCAACTTTACGTGCAAGTACTCGACTCCTCAGAACGACACCACCAGAAAACACTGTGCTGATTTTTGCAATAAACTCAGTATTTTAATGTATGTCCATGTCTCTTTAAAATAATTTACATCTTTTTTCCACAGGCAAAATGAAAGGTGATATGCTAAAACCACTGAGAACGGTTTTATATTTGATATGAGCATAGTGGATTAATTGCCACCCTTACCCACCAGAAAGAAATGACAATAAAAGCTAACATTTATTGAGCACATACTATGCACCAGGCATTACTCTAACTGCTACCCATGTATTAATTTTTTAAACTGATTTTAGAGAGAAAAAAACATTGATTTGCTCAGGGATCGAGCCCACAACCTTGGAATATTAGGAGATGCTCTAAACAATTGAGCTACAAGGCCAGAATCTGTTTTTTACATCTAGCAAGCTTTGCTTCAGGTGTGCCTAGGCATTAGCTCTTATATGCAGGGGCCACAGCACTCTTCAACTGGCCCCCACTGTGAGCCAAAAGCCCCACTGTGGGAAGAGAACCCCTGGTGCCTGATGCCCTGAAGTCCCAGGCCTACCACTTGTCACCTGTGTGACCTTGTGCAAGTTACTGAACCTCTCTGTTCTGCCTCAGCTTCATTGGCAAAATGGAACAATGATAGATAGTGCCTGCTTTCAGGCAATGTAGGTAAAGCAATTTTGTGCAGTGTGTGGCATATCCCATGCTGCTGTTGTTGGGGGGAGGGGTGTTGTGAGGAGGAAAAAGGGACACTGCTGCCCCTCAAAGCTACTTTTTAAAAAAATATTTTTATTAATTTATTTTTAGAGAGAGAGAAAGGAAAGAAGAAAGAGAGGGATAGGAACATCAATGTGTGGTTGCCTCTCATGTGGCCCCCACTGGGGACCTGACCTGCAACCCAGGCATGTGCCAGGGCTGGGAATTGAACTGGTGACCCTTTGGTTCACAGCCCATGCTCAACCCACTGAGCCACACCAGCTAGGGCTCAAAGCTACTTCTATATGCTCCAGGCTTAAAGGAGGAAAAGAAGTTAATTTCCACCTTTTGTGGGTGGGGGCAAACTCAGAGAGAACGCTACAAAGGCCTGGGCTGGGAGAGTACAAGGTGGTGGGGCACTGCCTGCCCACCCCCAAGTGCTGCACACCGACCCTCTACTGCTTGCACATCTTTGCACCTAACCACCTTGTTGCCAAGTCCCGCTTCTGGTACTTTGTGTCTCAATTGAAGAAGATGAAGAAATCTTCAGGAGGAAATGTCTACTGTGGGCAGGCGTTTGAAAAATCTGCCCTTCGGGTGAAGAACTTTGGCATCTGGTTGTGCTATGACTCCTGCAGTGGGACCTACAACATATACTGGGAGGTGACCACCGCAGGTGCCGTCACCCAGTGCTACCAAGACTTGGGGGCCCAGCACGGTGCCTGCGCCCACTCAGTCCAGATATGAAGGTGGAGGAGATCGCAGCCAGCAAGTGCCGCCAACTGGCAGTCAAGAAGTTCCATGACTCCAAGATCAAGTTCCCACTGGCCCACCAGGTCCTTCGTTGCCAGTACAAGTCGCACTTCAGCACCAATAGGCTCAATGCCTTCTTTTGAGTGCAGGGCCTCCCTGTCCCCTGCCCGCCCAATTAAACTTCTTGGCGAAATCCGGGAAAAAAACAAAACAAACAAGTTAATCTCCACTGTCACAGTGATCTTTCTGTCTCTGAGGTCCCCCTTTGTTTCCTTCCCTCTCTGCATCTCTGTTTGTACTTCATCTTCTCTCCATCTATCCCTCTCGCTCTAGCTCTCCTCAGCGATCACCCTCCGTCTCCCCTCTCTCTTTATCTCGCCTGTCTCCCTTTATCTTTCGTTCTGTTTTTCTGTATCTCTCTGTGTTTAACCTCCCTGTTATCTCTCCTCTCTGTCCCTTTTCATTTCTTTGTCTCTCTTTACCCTCTTCCTGTCTCTCTCCACCTCTGTCATCAGGCTTTGTCGCTCTATTCTGGGTGATACATCTTCAGCGTGTATTTCTTTCACCTTCTTTTTTGTTTACTGATTTTGAGAGAGATTGATTGATTTGTTATTCCACTTATTTATGCACTCACCAGTTGATTTTGACTTTTTTAATCTCACCTGCCTGAAGAGTTTTTTTTTTTTTTTTTTTTTTTGGTCCTCACCTGAGGACATTTTCCATTGCTTTTAGAGAGAGAGGAAAGGAGAGAAGAAACATTGATGATGTCAGAGAGAAATATCAATTGGTTCCTCCCCATACGCATCTGGACCGGCGATCAAACATGTGACCTGACCAGGAATCAAGCCCACAACCTTTCAGTTACAGGAAGATGCTCCAACCAACTAAGCCACACGGACCAGGGCCATTGGCTGATTCTTGTATGTGTCCTGGCCGGGGACGTCCAATCAGCAACCTTGGAGTTTTGGGATTAGACTCTCACCAACTGAGCTACCTGGCCAGGGCTCTTTTACCTTCTTTTCACTGCTGTCTCCTTTCGCCATCTGTTCTTTGTTGTCTTGGTGTGTCTCCCCCACCCCCTCTCTGTCCCTCTGTCTCTGTCTCTATCTCTCTCACTTTCGCCTTGGTGTCTGTGCCATCTCAAGGTTCCGGCTCCTGGGCCATTTCTCCTGGCTGGCCCCGGTTTCTGCCTTGGTCACAGACACACCTGTAACCCATCTCTGGGTATCTCGGAGAGACTGTGTTTCACTGTTTCCATCTTCTGCTCTGTCCTTCCTGGCTGCTGCAAGCATGCTCTTCTCCCAGCCTCTGTCGCAGCCTGTTTCAGCCTCTTTTCATTTTATTTCTGTCTCTCTTTTGAAAAATTTCATCTTCTGTC
Organism: Phyllostomus discolor; assembly: GCF_004126475.2. Lineage (NCBI taxonomy): Eukaryota > Metazoa > Chordata > Mammalia > Chiroptera > Phyllostomidae > Phyllostomus > Phyllostomus discolor. The sequence continues at coordinate 76,677,745 of NC_040910.2, read as the reverse complement.
CTGGCTGGTGTGGCTCAGTGGATTGAGTGCTGGCCTGCGAACCAAAAGGTTGCTGGTTCAATCCCCAGTCAGGGCACACCTGGGTTGCGGGCCAGGTTCCCATTTAGGGGCCTACGAGAGGCAACTGATCCATGTTTCTCTCTCACATAGATGTGTGTGTGTGTGTGTGTGTGTGTGTCTCTTCCTCCATCCTCCTCTCTTTAAAAATTAATTAATTAATTAAAAAATTTTTTTCATCCTCCATTTATTGAGCAACAGTTCCATGCCAGGCACCATTTGAGGCCCTGGAGGTATCACGGTGATGGAGGCACAGCACGTGCCAGCTCTCAAGGAGCATTTGTTCCAGTGGAGAGAAACACCAGGCAAACAAACATGTGATCCTGGCTGCCCAGCTTGTCCCACGGGGCAGAGGAGTGTGCTAGCCAGGCCAAGCCACAGGCAGGACTCAAGCCCATGAGGGTGAGCTGGCTCTGTGTTCAGCTTTGCCTGACAATTCTGTGTCCCTAAACAGGGACTGTGGGCCACTCTAGAAGCCAGATTCAATAACATTCATTATGTGCCAGGCTGAGGGAGGCACAGGTTAAAAGAAAAAGGTTCCAGCCCATGTAGGGCCACATTCTCAAGCGAGACAAATATAACACCTGCTGGAATCAAAGAAATAGACAGCAGGTGCTTTGGGCACCCAGAAGTGAGGAGGCACTTTACCTCCGCTTCTATCTCTCTACTTCTGATGGTGTTTGGCCTGCATAGAGTTAAAAAGTATTTGAGTGGTTGTGATACTTTAAAAATATTTTTAAAATTTTATTTATTTTTAGGGAGAAGGGAAGGGAGGGAGAGAGAAAGAATATTGTGTGGTTGCCCCCACACGCCCCACACTGGGGACCACCCGCAACCCAGGCATGTGCCCCAACTGGGAATCGAACCAGCTACCCCCTGGTTCGCAGGCCAGTACTCAATCCACTGAGCCACACAAACCATGGCTAAAAATATTTTTAAGCCAACATTTGAGAATGGGGATATTTTATATATAGAGAGAAGCAGGATTTCCAGCTTCTCTTGAGAAAAATCAGATCTGGCAACACTGGGCTCATTCCCACATGGCCGTAATTGGCTGGAGCTATGTCAAGGCTGTCCCCTGAGACAGGGGCTGTGGCTTCCAGGTCCCCGCAGTCACCACCAATTTCTCATGTGTCCCTGGCACAGAGGTCAAGGTCTAGCTGCCCCTGGAGCAGCACAGAGCTCATGTTGTGGCTCTACTTATATCAGAGAAATATTTCTTTGTGCTGTTTTGCTCAAACACAGGAAGATGAAAAGTAACAACAAAGGAAATGGCAGAGACCCGGCTTTTGAGTTTGTGGTCCTAACAAGTAGGACGCCCATCTAGCATCTCCCTGCCCTGGCTACCATGCAGGGGGTCACCACTTATCCCTTCCCAGCTGGGCCCCACAGCCATCCACATCCCTCCCCTGGGCCTGAAGCCCCCTCCACCCCAGCAGTGTCAGGGGCCAGGTCTCAATCAGGCCACCGCCCTCTCCTCCCTGGTGGTGGGGCTTTCCCTAGAGCTTCTCTGGGGAAGGGCAGTTGGTCCCCACTTCCTGCTGACATTGACCAAGGCCCTGGTGGGAGGGTGGCCAGCTTGGTGGGAATTCTGTGAAGTTGCAGTCATGCCAGTGACCACTGCCTTACAACAAAAGAAGGGGCAAGGATGCACTCCCTCCCCTAGAGCCAAAACTCACCAACAGCCAGGTCTTTCCACCCAAGATGCCCCCTACCAACCCCTTCTCCACCTCTCCAACTGACCACAGCAGCAGAGCTGGGCCATAGTGGATGTGGCACAAAGGAGTGAGCGGGGGGTGGGGGGGGGGCACGGAGCATGTTTCAGGTTAAGCTATAGGGAATCTGAGCAAGAGACAAGGAGCAAGGGAATGTGCAACCTTGGGAGAAAGAGACACAGGAGCTGAGGAGGAAGCAGTTCTTGTCATTCTCAGCATACATTTATTGAGTGCTTACGTGTGCCAGGAAGTAAGCAGGTGCTAGAAAAAGCAAAGGGGCAGGAAGAGTCAGGGTCAGCGACCAGGTTGTCAGCGACACTGTACCGACCCTGGTTAACACAGAGAACAGGTGAACCCTTCCGGCACAACTCCGACAGCCTGCTCTGGGTCCTTGGAGGGGGCCTATCTCAGTCTTTCCAGAAATAGGAAGGGATTGAGCGAGGCAAGACCCTCTCCCTCTTCTCTACCTGGGTAGAGAGGCACACAGACTGCTCTAAACACGCTCATACCAAACATGCTTGGAATACAACATACTTCAACACAAGCACTCACGCATGCACACACATGCACACACACGCATGCGCACATGGGCACAGCCAAGCCATTTTACAGGTAGGTGGTCTGGAGGTGCTGCCTACATGCTGAGACCTGCGTCACCCCCACCCCAATGCAAACCTGTCCGATGTCTGGGTCTTTACCACTTAGACATTTCCTGGAGAAGCTTTTTGGCGAAGTCTCTTACCAAAATGTGAAAGACATAAAAGTGAACAAAGGGCTACTTCTTAAGGCTGTTTGCTTAGAGAGGTTCTGAGAGGGTCGGCAGAAACAGACCCCACTTCCTTTACTTGGCTACAAGTCTGTTCTGGTCAGAGCTGCCTAAACTAGGGGCCCTATTATACCGGGGCGGGAAGGGAGTGGAGGCGAGGGTGGCCCTCACTTCCTGTGCTACCTGTACTCTTCCAGAGTCACACAAATAATGCTGTCACTTGTTAACCGCCTCTGAAGTGCCAAGAATACCACTGTGCAAATGGTTTACTTCTGTGTCCACCCATCCTCACAGTGAGGGTATTATCTCCACTTTACGGATAAGGAAACTGAGGTGCAAGACTTGTCTAAGGTCACTGGTATCGTATGTGTGGCAGGGCTGGGAGCTGCCAGGGGCCTCGGTGCAGTCTTGGATCCACCCAGGAGGCTGAAAGTGAGTCACTTCAGACCTGTGGACACGCTGCCCACAGAGATGAAGGTACACAGGTGGTAGCCCCATCTGGCAGGCCACCCCCTGGGAAATGTTGTTTCTCCTTCATGAGACTCGGGATGCTCCATCCTCACTCCAGGGACTGGGGTGAGTTAGGACATGGGAGCAAGTGGGCTCACAGAGCCCCCCCTGACCCCCAGCTCGGGTGGGGGGGCTGCAGCCTGTGAAAAACCAGGTCCTCACTTTGGGGTACCGGGCTCTTTATCCTCATGATCCCACAATCTGTATTGGGGAAAATGGGCTACTACCCTTGAGTCGAGGCCCTGGTGATTGGAACAGATAAGGAGCCTCACTGCCCCAAGCACCCTTGAGAACCCATCATATTATCCTCCAGAGGGCGCTGTTGCCAAACCAGCCCCTGAAAATCCTGCTGAGCCTTCTCAGAACTCTGACCGAAGCCCCTCACCACAGGATGCCCGCAGCCTGACCCCGCCACCCATCACCCACCCCAGGTGCTTCTCTGCTCAAATTCTGCTCTCAGGCTGATACATAAGTGCATCGAAAACTTCGCTGAGTGTGTTTCTGCTGCTGAGACAGGCCTGCACATTGACCATGAATACTTGGATATCCCTCCGTTTTCAGTGTCCTTGGGACCCAGGGCAGTGGGAGGCCCTCCACAGACTGCACAACCCCGGACCAGGACAGGGAGGGCTTAGCAGAGGTTGTTTGGACCAGGCTGACACTGCGTCCAAGAGGGGAATGGAGCTGGAGCAAAACAGAAAGGCACCTGCAACCCTGTCTGTGGCCTCTAGGAGGCTTGGAACCTTCCCTAGTACAGGTCCAGGCAGCAGGAGCTGCAGGCAGAGGCTGGGAGGGTCTGGAGGGTCTGGAGGAAGCCAACAGAGGAACTTGTAGACCTGAGTCTAGGGGGACTAGAGAGGAGAAGGGACCTTCAGTGCTTCTGAGATGGGCCCCTTCCTCACTCTGACTGGAACCACTGGCCAGGCGTCACTTCCTGCCCCTTCCCACCAGCAGCCTGAGGACAAGGGAAGGAGGGCTGTGGCTGCTGGGTGCCGCTGCCTTCGACCAGCTCACAGGCCCTTTCTCATGGAAGGGCATTCTTCTCAAGGGTTGGGCTGACCAGAGAATTGCTTCCTCAAGAATTCATCTGCCTACAGGCCAAGATGACTACTGAGGAGAGATCAAACCATTTTCAGAGGAATCTCTTGGCTCCAAGAAAGTGGTGCCTGGGTTTGCTTCCCTTCCTCAAGCTGTCGCCTCCTCGCTCCCGAAGCCTGGAGGCCCCTGGGGCTATGGCTCCAAAAGGAATGTCTTGGTCCCAGGCTTTCTTTGGTGGCTCCAATGATGTTAAGACCCATAATCAAGTCCTGGCTCCAATCTTGAGTGATTACTCCACCTCCTGGGGCCCTCAGTTCTTCTAACTGTAGACCAGAAATGATGGTATCTTTTCAATTCTTGGACTTGTTATCATGATTCAATGATAGTAATAGGAAAATATGTAACCCATCAACTCTGCATAATCAGGGCAGAATGACTGGCCCCAGAAAGGGGTGCAGGTGGCAGCCGGCCCATCTGTCCCACTCTCACACCTCGAATTCCCATGCACTGTAGGCCCTAGACTGATTTCCACCCCGAACTTGTCAATGCCTGCTTCCTTCCACAAAGTGCCCACACCTGCAGGTGGGTGGGAGAGAGGCAGCAGCTCCTGCTTCAGGTGCTGCTGGGGACGGCACAAGCCTTGTCTGCAACCTTGATGTTTTCCTGGCTGGAAGGGCCCCTGCTAGCCCACATTTCCCCAAATTATACTTCTCTGTCAGTGGTCTCAAACTTTGGGGGAAGGAGGGCTAAGAGAAATACAGGTTCCAGATTCCCTTTAGGTCAGAGGCAAGACCTGGATTCACATGTTCAACACACACCAAGCAACTCCATCGGGCCACACACAGAGGACAGCTCTCTGTTAAAGCCACTCCTCCACGGTGTATCTCACTCTCTCTTGGATGGCCACAAAAACCACCAGCATGCCAAGAAGTGCTGCAAAGAAACACGCTCGGCCCTGGCCAACTTGGCTCAGTTGGCTGGTGCATCGTCCTGTAACCAAAGGATTGAGGGTTTAACCCCTGGTCCAGGAGCATGCAACCTCTGGCCCGGGTGCATACGGGAAGCAGCCAACTGATGCTTTTCTCTCACATTGATGTTTCTCTCTCTCTAAAAGTGATAAAAACTGTCCTCGGGTGATGAAAAAAAAATGCTTGACATTAACTCAGCATTTCTCAAATTTAACAATACTCTTTTTAAAAATTAGAATAACCATTAAACCTCACATAACTAGTGTTCGGAGGAAGGATCTGGGAAATTTTTATCTTGTTTTCTTTCTTAAAAATGTTGTAGAAGTATTTGAGATGTTGCTTCCTGGTAATTATTGGCAGTTTGGCTCAAATAAAATCTTAGAGAAATTTCCAAAATATGTTTTAAACAAAATCTTGTTTTTTAATGTTTGAGTGGACTGAAGTCTAGGGAGATTCAACATGTTCAAGGTGCCCAGCTGTTGACACACAGCTGGTATCTGGGCCCGGACCTGCCCCTTCCTGCTCTGTCTACTGCCCCCACCACACTCTGCTGCTGCCTCTTTGAGCAGGAGGCTCTTCTGGAACCGCCCTGGGGTCTTGAACTCAGGAGGGACCTTCAGGAAATCTGACCAGGGGTAAAAGGGGGTCAGGATCAGCCTGTTTGGCTGGGAGGAGCAGCAGAGGGGGTGGCCCACACTTGGAAGGTGCTAGCACAAACCCAATTTGTTTGGGGGCTCTTTTCCTGGCCCTTCCCCTCCCAAGCTGGCAATCATCCAGAGAGACTGTCAGCAGCTGGGTATGACAGGGACTGGGGTCAGAAAATCTTGTCTTTTCTTGTTTATTTTTAATTGAATTTATTGGGGTGCCATTGGTTAATAAAATTATATGGGTTTCAGGTATATAGTTGTATAATTGTCTTGCCTTTTCTCCTCAAGCACAAAACAGGCACATGTAGACTGTAACTGATAGGCTAGCAGGGGCAACTCTTAACAGGAGGGAAATGGACTTATTGCTTTATAAAAAGGAGTCTGATAAAATTTAAAACACCCCCCCACACACACAAAACCATAAACCTAAAAATCCACCCAGCCCTCTCCACACTCCCAGGAAGTCCAAGACCCATTTCTGGGTAAGTCCTGGTGGGTGGATTGGTAAATCAGGCCCGTCTGGCAGAAAAGGATCTGCTCCCATGTAAACAGTGCCAGGGCCCTCGGGGAGTCTGCCAGCAGGGGGCGCTGTGACTCCACAGCCTCCAACAAGCTTTGGGACCAGCCAAGCTGGCCCCAGGGCACTCCCCCTACTGCAGGCCAGGCAGTCCTCTGAGCAGCTCTGGGAGAATGAGTGCAGATACCCAGGGCCCACACCCTACCACCTTCCCACACACCTCTCTCACACGTACACACCCACACATGCACACAGCCCTAGGTCCTTCGCATACCTACCTCCCCATCCGGCCTAGACTTCCATGTCTATCAGCCAGTCTCACTTCCACCCCCACGAAAATAGCTGTGTGTGTGTGTGTGTGTGTGTGTGTGTGTGTGTGTGTGTGTGTGTGTGCGTGCGTGCGCGCGCGCATGCACGTGTGTGTATGGGGGGGGGTGCCCTACTGGTGTCCCTTTTGTTTCCTTCAGGTCACAGACTGGATGAAGGGTGGCAGTGGATGTCTGCTCTCCACTTAGGTCCTAAAGGAGGAGGTTAGGGACTGCTGATCACCTTTGTCCCCAGCTCCTGAACCTAGTATGACCATCCAGCCCCCCATCCCCTCCCCAGGCTGTAAGCCAGGGTCCTTCCCCACAGGCCTCTAAATGAGAGGACAGGCTAGGAACAGGCCATTTGGGGCTGGAATTACAAAGGAGTTAGCACCATCAACAAGAAGTGGGTCCTTCCTTCCTCAGGCAGCCTCAGACTGACCAGGGGAGATGAGGGGCCAGGCGAGTGGGTGCTGACAGTGCAAGCCTTTGTCCTCAGGCAGGTGTGGTTGGTGGGCATGCAGCTGAGGGGTAGGTGGTAGACAGTGAATGGCAGACCCCTCTGCTTTGGCAAGAGGCAGAATCCAGATGCTTGAGGGACAGAGCCTGCCTGCCGGGGATCCTCCTGGCTCCTCTTGCAGGCACCATGGAGCCTCAAGGCTCCAGAGCCCCTCAAAGGCAGCTGGACAAAGCCCAGGGCGGCCCCTGCTTCCAGCAGTAGGAAAAATCACATCCAGGCCCTCTCCTGTCCTTCCACAGCAGAGCTCCAAGGCAGGACCAAGGCCCTGGGAGGGGGCATGGACTCCAACACAGTGAAGAAGGGGTTCCTGGGGGTGTGTGGAGGTCCTCTGGGGTGGGAAGGACACTGGTGAGTCACTGAAGCAGGGGCAGGACGCCACAGTTCTGAGGTGGTGGGCACTACACGAAAGCCTCCTGGTTGGATGAGCCGTTGAGCTTGAGGAAAAGCTTGTCGTTTTCCCTCTTCTGCTGCAGCTGCCTCTCCAGTTGGCGCCGGTACCAGATGAGGTAGAGGGGAAGGCAGAACCCCAGCATGCTCAGGACAAGCAGCCCCACATTCACCTGGGGTGGCAGGGATGAAAGTTGCCATCACATGGGGCAGGGGACCAGGGCTGTGGTCTTTTGCAGAGTTCAATTCAAGACCCTTCCTTGCACTCAGGCTCAGGCAAGGGGAGGCCACAGGAAGGGAAAGGGAAAACTGAAACCCGAATGTCCAAGAGGCTAGAGGGCCGCATTCCAGCGCCAGATTCCCCAGTCGTCTGAAGGCCACCCCAGCAACCCTCAGGGCCTGCCCTCTGCCACTGCCCCGAGCCCCCGACCTCAGACCTACTGATCTGAATCTCCAGAGTGGGGCAGGGACAGTGACTAGATTCTATTTATCTCAAAATCAGGTCTAGAAAGGAAACTTTTCTGCTCCTGCCCAGCCACCATTCAAAACGGGACCCTGACTTGATTTTAATCAAAGTTCCCAAACTGCTTGGTCTTAGGGCTCTGGAAGCCCCAGAGAAATGCCTCTCAGTTCCCACTCAGCAGAGTGGACAGATGCCTGTCACCCACTGTCCCCTGGCCCTTCTTACCCACAGAGGATCTCCTTGGAGGGGACCCATCATGGCCAGAAACAGGGGCTGCTGCAGGAGAGCGAAGAGGGCACTGACCAAAGACTGTAGTCCTGTGAGGCTGCCAAACTGGGTGGAGGGATACCTGCCAGGGCAACAGAGAACATGTCACCGAAGGTGCCACTCTCAGGCTTTCCAAATGCTCCTAAGCCCCAGCCTGGCCCCAGGTGCGGTGGTGCCAGAGAGGCGGGAGGAGCCTCAGAGAACGGGGGGTGACCACCTTCAGAATGCTTTCTGCTGAGCAGGTGCACAAAGTGAATTTCTCTCCTGGACCAACCTGAGGCCCCAGACTCTGGGGAGGACCCCACCCTGTGCAGGTGTGTCCTGGGCTCGTGGGTGTCTGGCTAAGCCGAATGGAAAGTGTGGTGCCAGCAGGAATCTGCAGCTTGGGAAACAGGCCCAGGGAGCAGGATGGAGGCTGGGCCTGGCTCTGCCGTGCCCTCATCTAGAGCAGCATTGTGTAATCATGGAAACGCAGTATCAGAGCTTTCAGCAGCCTCCCTCAGACCCTGCCAGGGCAGCCGCAACTTCCTCCAGGCCTGAGTGGGGGGGGGACATGCAGACCTGGAATGACCTCCATGCAGTGCTGTTGAGAGGGGGACAGAGTTCTGGCAAAATCTTATAAAACATCAGGCTTCAGGGCCCCAGAGGAGGGAAGGGTATCCCAGCAGTGAACAATCTGGTTTGTGGTCAGAGAGAGACGGGATGGTATTTGGGTTCCAACTTTTTAAAAAATATATATTTTATTGATTAAGCTCTTACAGTTGTCACATTTCCCCTTCACTCCCCTCTGCTCTGTTCACCCCCTTCCACCCACATCCCCCTTTAGTCATGTCCATGTGTCATAAGTTCTTTAGCTTCTACATTTCCCATACTATTCTTACCCTCCCCGTATCTATTTCCTACCTACCATCTATGCTTATTCTCTGTACCTTTCCCCCTCTCTCCTCCCCCCACTCCCCTGTTGCTAACCCTCCATGTGATCTCCATTTCTGAGGTCCTGTTCCTGTTCTAGTTGTTTGCTTATGTTTTTGTTTTAGGTGTGGTTGTTAATAATTGTGAGTTTGCTGTCATTTTACTGTTCATATTTATCTTTTTTCTTAGATAAAACCCTTTAACATTTCATATAAGGGTGTGGTGATGATGAACCCCTTTAACTTGAGCTTATCTGGGAAGCACTTTATCTGCCCTTCCATTCTAAATGAAAGCTTTGCTGGATAGAGCCATCTGAGATGTAGGTTCTTGCCTTTCATGACTTGGAATACTTCTTTCCAGCCCCTTCTTGCCTGCAAGGGCTCTTTTGAGAGATCAGCTGACAGTCTGATGGGAACTCCTGTGTAGGTTACTATCTCCTTATCTCTTGCTGCTTCTAGGATTCTCGCCTTCATTTTAATCTTGGGTAATGTAATTATGATGTACCTTGGTGTGTTCCTCCTTGGGTCCAAGTTCTTTGGGACTCTCTGAGCTTCCTGGACTTCCTGGAAGTCTATTCCCTTCACCAGATTGGGGAAATTCTCCTTCATTATTTTTTCAAATAAGTTTTCAACTTCTTGCTCTTCCTCTTCTCCTGCTGGTACCCCTATAATTTGGATGTTGGAATGTTTAAAGATGTCCTGGAGGTTCCTAAGCCTCTCATTTTTTTGAATTTTTGTTTCTTCACTCTTTTCTGGTTGGATGTTTCTTTCTTCCTTCTGGGCCGCACTTTTGATTTGAGTTCCAGTTTCCTTCCCATCACTAATCGGTTCCTTGTACATTTTACTTCTTTTCTCTTATCGTAGCCTTCATTTTTTCATCTGATTTGCGACCAAATTCAACCAATTCCGTGAGCATCCTGATCACCAGTGTTTTGAACTGTGCATCTGATAGGTTGGCTACCTCTTTGTCTCTTAGTTGTATTTTTTCTGGTGCTTTGATCTGTTCTTTCATTTGGGTCATTTTTTTTTGTCTTGACATGCCTGTTACACAGTGAGGGGCAGAGCCACCCACGTTGCTGGGTTGTGACGCTACATGTGGGGAGGGGGTCCGAGAGGGAACAGTGCTGCTTGCTCTGCTCTCTGCCAGATTTCAGTCCCTTCCGCTGCTTCCCACAAGTAAACTGGGCCCTTCTGGTGCTAATTCCCAGTGGGTGGGCTTGTGTACGTTCTAGGACCCTGTGGGTCTCTCCAATGAACTCTCCTGTGAGGCTGGGAGTCTCTCCTGGCACCTCAACCCCCACAAATGTTTTCAATCAGAGGTTTGAGGCTTTAGCTCCCCATACTGGGACCCTGAATTGATTCTGTCCGATCCCCAGGTGTTCCTCCCAGTTTATCTCGAATGTGGGAACGCCCACTCCACCAGCCACCGCTGCTAGTCTTGCCAGCTGCAGCCTTGCACGCCCCATTCCACAATCCGGCACTGGGTCCACCAGCCATCGCCTTGCCCTGAGTCCTCTCCATGTACCCATCTCTGCCCCTCCTACCGTCTCCGCCCCTCCTACCGGTCTGGATGAATGTTTCTTCTTTAACTCCTTGGTTGTCAGACTTCCATACAGTTTGATTTTCTGTCAGTTCTGGTTATTTTTTGTTTTTAAATTATTGTTGTCCTCCTTTTGGTTGTGCAAGGAGGCACAGTGTGTCTACCTATGCCTCCATCTTGGCCAGAAGTCCCCAGCTTTTTTTTTAATCCTCACCCAAGAATATACTTACTGATTTTAGAGAGGAAGGGAGAGAGAGAGAGAAACATCCCATGCCTGTCCCCGACAGGGCACTGAACCAGCAACCTACGTATGTGTCCCCTGACCAGGAATCTAACCTGCAACCTTTTGGTATACGGGACAATGCCCCAACTAACTGAGACCCACTGCTGGGGCACGGGTTCCAACTGTTGAGCCAAGCCACAAAGGAGGAAGAACACTGTGATCCTTATGCACATGTGGCCTCTTGGAAAAGGAGGCAGGTTTTACTTTAGGCAAGGCCTGAGAAGGCTGTGGGTAGAGGCAGACCCTACAAGACTCTGGGTGAGCCCTTGCTGATGTGTGGGGAGGGGTCCGAGAGGGCAGTGGATTGAGTTCCAGCCTGAGAACCAAAGGGTCACCATAGGTTCCATCCCCAGTCAGGGCACATGCCTGGGCTGCAGGCCAGGTCCCCAGTAGGAGACACGCGAGAGACAACCACACACTGATGTTTCTCCCTCTTTCCCTCCCTGCATCTCTCTAAAAATAAATAAAATAAATAAAATCTTTTTTTTTTCTTTTATTTTTTTAGTGAAATGATTCTGGGTGAGAACTGTCTGATACACTCTGGGCTCAGTTATTCATATGTCCCTGCTCCTGCTCCTACTGAGGGTCATTTGAACATCAACACTGAGCTGTGGGCAGCCAGAAGGCACTCCTGCCCTTCCCCTGAGCAAGCAGAGGCAGCCCAGGCTTCAGTGGAGCAGTAGCCCCCAAGGCAGTATGAGCTGCACAGGGGCCCTGCCTCTGGCTGAGAGAACTGACTTTGTGTTAAATGCCGGGACTTGTGGGCACCCAACTCTCTGCCCACTGACCCACCTTCTGCCAGGTATGGCCTTCCCAACACACCCAACAGAAGCCCCAACACCTGTCCCTGATGCAAAAACATGACAGGAAGCTGGCGCCCCTCAGGACCTCAGCCCCACCACAGACCTCCCTTAAGTCATCCCCTTGCCCTCTGTCACCAGGCCCCCCACAGCCACCAGGACTTACACTGCGGCGTACAGGCCCCCAATGGCAGAGTGGATGAATCCCCGCACAACTGTGTGCAGGATGAAGGAGAGGATCTGAGGGAGGAGAACAGAGAGTGAGCAGAAGACTGGGAGCCCCTACTCCAGTGCCTGGAGTCTGAGCAACGGGAGCACTGCAACCAAGAGTTGGCTCCCGCCAGCTCTGCGGGGCCAATTCCTGAATTTCTAGGAATTTTCCGAGCCAGCTGTTAAACACGGTGATTATGAAAACTTGGATTTTATAAATTTACAATTAAATTATATTAAAAACAATGGTAATAAACAGTGAAAACGTATCACTTACCAATTACTTTACTATGTTTTACTATTCTCTATGTTCTTAAGGTTTTTGTATGGTGGAAATACCCTAAGATGGTGTGTTACCAGGATTCTCTTTCCAACTCCACAATTGGTGACAGCATAATGACTGAAATCAGCCACAATGAGAGCGGTTACACCATGAAAATTGGTAAATGCTTAAAATCGGCCCCTCTCTCCTGCTATTGCTGACCTGAGGACTGTGCCCCGGGGTCTCCCTGCCTCATCACTCAGGCCCTAACATCCCTAAGAAGGCTCTGCTTCCCTGTCACCAGAGAAGGGCGAAGGGGAGAGAGAGGAGAGAAACAGCGATCAGTTACCTCCCACACATGCCCTGAATGGGGGACCAAACCTGCAACCCAGGAATGTGCCCTGACTGGCAACCGAACCTAAGGCCTTTCGGTTTACGGGATGACGCTCCAACTAACTGAGCCACACCAGCCAGGGGTGAAAGCTCTGCTTTTTAAGAAGGCTGCTGCTCTGCTTTTTAGGAAGGCTGCTGGAGGGGTAGCTCAGCTGGTTAGAGTGTCGTCCGGATACACCAAGGTGTGGGTTCAATTTCCGGTTAGGGTACATACAAGAAGCAACCAATGAATGTAAAAGTGAATGGAACAACAAAATCGATGCTTCTCTTCATCCCCCTACCCAGCCCTCTCTCTCAAATCAGTAAAAATAAAAGGCAGCTGCTGCTAGCAGGCTTAGGAGGTCCTGAGAAGCACTTGTTAATGACTTGGGAGGCACGAGAATTGTACACTTTGCCACCAGGACCCTTTTGTCGTCCCTCATGCACAGCACTGCTGTCCTATTCAGCAGCCAGGACCCGTTCCCAGGAATGTGGGTGGTGGAGGGGACAGGGGCTACTCTCTGCAGTGCTGGAAAAGGGCTGTGCCTGATGTGCAGGGATGTACTTGGGCAGGCTCCCCCTTTCCACTTCAAATGCCTCGTTGCTTTTTCATAACTTTTCTTTCCATGGGAACAAAAGAAAAAGATTAAAACTCAGCAGATGACTGTTCCCACTAAGCACTGACCCTCCACCGGACAAGGTGGCCAGGCAAGGGTTTGTCAGTCTCACAGAGGGCAATCACCAAGAGGCCAGGAGGACAGCAGGTAGGTCACAACACTCCCACCTGGAACTGGGACAAGTTTCCAATGGTTTATTCCATTCTGCACGCACAGCGTCGTCACAGTCACGTGCTAGGACACGTGTGTGGTGCACACCTGAGTATTTAATGTACCTCAACACATGGCCACTTGTAAAAAGGGACTCTTGCTTTCCCCCTGGACCTGGCCCAAGATACCACCTGACCTTGAGCTCCACCCACCTGGGAGCAATGCCATCACTCAAGTCTCTCAAAATTAATCATCTTGGGGTTTGAGGCTAGTACACGTTCATGGGCCTAAGGGTGCAGCCAGACAGGTGACAGAATCTACCTTGCTTACATCCTCTGCCAAGAGTCAGGTTTCAAAAGCATGAGAAATCTGTGGAATAAAATTAAGCTTTGAACCCAGATGCCAAGTGATCACCACTTGGAAAAAGTGGAATCTTTTCCCACTCTCTCCTGTGTAGAGACCCTGTAGGCACTCCTGTACCTGAGGGACAGATGCTCCTGTCAACACCAGATTAGCCTGACCTCTTTGGACATCAAATTTCAGCTGTTTGAGCAATGCAAAACAAGTAGCCATACACCTACCGAACATAGTTCTGGAAAATGGTCTAATGGTGGCATCCGTGGTAAGCAAATGCACAGAAGGCCAAGAGGAATATGCCTTTACCAGGAAGAATCTTTTGTGAAAGGCAATCCCAGTGCCATCTACGGCTCCCTTCTGGGATCGAGCACAAAGCCTGGCAGGTAAGAGGCTCTTGGTGAATGACGGGCTGGGTAGCTGGTCGGCTGAATTAAATGAATGAAGAGTCACCATTCTCTTCGACGATGGCTTTCATGGCACATCATGCACCTTTTAGTCTCATTGTCCCCTTACCCTACCTGGCCTCTCTCTTTCCCCACACCCACCTGGAGGGGCAGGTTGGGAATGAGGCAAGTCACCCCAAAGCCCACGAGCAGCACGTTTGTGAAGGCAAAAGCCCGCATGGCGTTGGTGATCTTCTGGATCTGCCGGTCCCGCTTCTTCTTCTCACCCCTGCAGAGACACAGAGCACACGCTGGAGCTGAGCGCTCCCTGGAGGAGGCGGGTTCTCCCAAGGAGTCAGGCCCTGGGAGTGACAGCTTGTGGACAGCTCACCACTCAGAGACCACCCAAGCGTGTTGTAGGGACTGCTGGGACTAGACCAGTACTGGGGCCTCCCACGGCACCCAGCTGACAGTGCTGAGCATGAGCCTCAGTGGAAAGGTCAGATACGAGAAAATGGTCATCAGCACGCTGCGCTGCTTTAGTGAAGACTGAGCTCAAATGATGGGGCAGGAAGGAACAGACTGTGCCCAAGTTAGGCTGTGGCAAAGCCTCACTTCATCATTAGCTCCAACGTCACTGAAGTCCTGCAGAGAGCTGAAGATAAGGCAGATAATAAGCCAAATAAGGGAGTGAGTGGATTTCCCCTTGGGGCGGCAGGAGGGAATGAGGTAGAAACAAATATTCAGCAGATGGAACTGGAATGGGCACAAATAACCTCTCGGCTGTAGGACCTGACCTAGATAACAAAGCATTCTCTGTAATTATTTCCTTGTGAATTCACTACTACTGATTCTAGTCTCACCACCCACAGATACACCACAGACAACTATATGACATCCAAGAATGAATGCCAAGTGCTGGGAGATGTGCAAGGAATCTCAGGCAAGCTCCTCAAACTCCTAGCTTCAGTTTCTCCATCTGTAAAATGGGTATCACACTGGTACACACCTCACTGAAGTGTTGACAGGCTTACTGAGCTATTGTGCCTTAAGTGCTTGGTACAGGACCTAATAAAATAAACAGTAGCCTTATTATACTAAGGTGGAGTCACAGTAGACAACAATTAACCCATCCTCTGATTTTAAAACCCAACCTTTACATAAAGCAGGGCTCCAACACCTTGTTTAATGCTCACGATCACAAACACATCTATTCACACCTGTTACAGGTAGAGTGCCTTGCTACTCCCACCGAGTGGAGTGAGCCTTGTAGGCAAGGCAGCACTGCTTTAAGATCATTCACCCACTGTGCTTCTCACAATTAAGGATCTGAGTGCGGCCCTAAAATAGAATGGTTTGATAGCCACTGTCTGCACACAGACCTTCCTCCCATTTCTCTCTTCTTTCATCTAACTCAGTACTTCCCAAAATTCAGCGTCCCAGAGAACTGCCATCAAGGACTGAAGGCAGTGGACCCGAAGGTGTGTCGAGCTGAGTGAGCAAGTGTCGTAAAGCCCTTGGGCGATCACCCTCCGACCCAGTCCTCTTTCCCCTCTCCTGCTGACTTTAAAACCTACCCCGCTCCCAATCCTGCCCCTGCCTAGTGCTAGACTTGGGGGCTTCTTTCTCTGGGGGCTGAGAGCCAGGCACGGGTCCTGTCTACGCACTGGTTGGTGTCTTTCTCTTCGGGCTCCTCAGAGGCATCTTCGCATTCCTTCAGCCTCCAGTCCATGATGCAGCCGATGATGGGGGCCGTCAGCAGGCAGAGCAGCTGGAGCACACCAAAGATGGAGGTGTAGAGGCTAACTGGGAAGGAAGACAGGCTGTGTCATGGCGGGGGCTCCTGACAGAGGCCAGGGGCAGGTACTGGACAAAGTCTAAACCCCACAGGCCCTTCTGGGGTCTTTCCAGACTCCCTCTTATCATTGTGGATCTTGAGGGGAGCCCAGAGACCTTGAGCCCTGAATTCAAAGCTGGAACAAGGAGCAGGCACCCTATTCTCTTCTCCAAATCCCCTGCCTGCTTCTAAGAAACAGCTAATGAAATCCAGTATGTCACAACAACTTCCCCCAGAAGCTCCAGGAAGTCTCTCTGACTTGGGAACCACAGAGTTACCAAAGCCTGGGACGGAGGCTTTGTGTATGACTGGCCATTAGTCGTCTGCCTCTAGAAATACACCAGAAAGGCGTCACTCATGGGGGCTCTGACGTAAGTGCTCCTATCTTGAAAGAGCCTTAAAATTAAGATGGAATTTTGGGGGTCAAATGGAAACTGAAAGCTGACTACCCCACCCCATCCACAGTTCTGCCTAAAAGGGGTGTTTGCAATTCAAGGCAGAGCGTTTCTTCACTGAACAAAGACTAACTGGGAGGGGATGCTGCAACGTGCCCTGGCAGTACCCCTGCTTACCAGTGGCCATGACTGCGTCAAGAGAGCAATGGGAGAAAGCAGAAAGGAGCAAGGTCAGCCGCAGAAATCTCGAAGGTTGTCATAGGGTGACGGGGCATGGGGGCAGGCTAGCTATCTCTGGACCCAGTGAAAACCTCATTTCCCACCTAGACCTGAATCTTGAGCACCCATGGGTGGCTGAGCTTGAGTCAGGCTTCTAGGAGCGGAGGTGGGAGGGAGCCCAACACAGGCGCCTGCTGATGTTTCCCTATCTTCTGGGGCCTTAGTCACATGCAGCTGTTCCTGGTCACAGGCAGGCTGGTGAATCAGGCCTGCGGCTCGCCAAGGACCATGATGGGGACGTAGTGTGGGCACAGCAGACCTAGCAGAGCTCACTGCCGCGTGGCCCTTCGGGAACACTGCTCTGTCAGAGTTGCACTCCAAGGGCAAGAGAAGTCAAACGACCCATCCCAATTCTCAGCAAAGCACCCGACACCACAGGTCTCCCTGAGGCAGTGAGCGCTCCCCCCCAGCCAGCCCCCCGCCACCAGCACCCTGACCCTGGCACTGCCCCTCTGAACACAGGTGTCATGCACAACAGCTCACAGGAGCAGGATGGGGAAAACCAATGCCCTGTCAGCTACAGGTGGAATTTCCTGGCCCAACTTCCGTTACTTCTTGAAACTGACTTTCTGAATGTGGGAAACAGAAAAAAAATATTCCTCTTAGACAGCAAAGGACTTCTCAGAGAGCTTGAGTAAAAGCTCACGACTCAGCAGCAGGGAGATTTGCTTGCGAAGGACCGGCAAGGACCCTTCTCCGCACACTTCAGGGCTTCCCCCTCCGTGGGCCTGGGGGCTCTCTACAGAGGGTGTTCAGATCAGCTTTCCCCAAAGTTCAGTCCACAGACTTGAATAAGTGTTACATAATGAAAGCATTCCTGTGGATGCAACAAAGCTAAATAGATTATTTTTTCCCATAAAAAATAGAGCCTTACTACGTCAGCATTCATTAGGAAATTTTGCAAGGGCACATTTCACAGTGGAACCAGTGTTTTCTGGGTGCCTTTGTCATCTTTCCCTTTTGTTAAAGCTAGATTTCTCATCCCCTTTAAAAATCGTGTTTGATTCCTTACGGTCCCTAGGGAAAAACAATTAAACCAACATGAAGGTTGCACACCAGTGAGACTGCCAATAAAAAACATTTACCGAACGTGTTTGTCCCGCTAGGGATGACTAACGCTGACTCAGCTCAGGCCCTGAGGAAGTACCGACTTTCTCTGTAGAATCAAAGCCTCTCCCCGCCAAAGACCTTTTGTGTTGTTTTGGGAAAGCAGTGTGTGGGTTATCGGTTCTGTTTACCAGACTGGACGAGTCTCGACTGGATTACACACGTGAGGAAGTTCCCCCAGCCGTGCTTCCAGTTCAGGGAGCAGTTCCCAGCACCAGTCCAATGGCCTTAAATGTCTCCGGCAGAGACAGCCCGGCCCCCTCGGCACCTGGGCTCCCCACGCAGCAGCCCTGTGGTTTCCCAGGGGCTACTGGCGTCGGGCTTGATCAGCTGTCCTTCAAGGGGCTCTCGGGCGGAGCACTCTGTTCCGAGCAGTGTTTTCATTCACAAACACGTCACCCAGCCCCTTGGGCGATGAAAAACATACCTCACACACCAAAATACATGTAGTTATTTTAGTCCTCCCTCCCCTCCTATCCTGGGAAACTCTAATGGGAACATGAAGGAGCAGCTGGGGCCGGCTGTGATGCAACAGCTCTGACAAGTAACGGGTCTCCTGGACTCTGTCATTTCACGGCCCTACTGGCCCAGCCCAGGCTAATACTGTTCGGCCAGCTAGGCAGTGGGCTCGACCTCAGGTGGCAGAAATGACCACCACTGGGAGGGGGCCACCCTATGGGGCTATGCACCAAGGTCCAGGGGTCACCAACCTTTGCCCTGGTCGCCACTGACCAGGAACTTGAGGATGTTGTTCATGGCGCCCATGTAGAAAATGAGCCGCAGCTGCGTGATGCACATGGTGACGAGGCTGAGCAGCAGGATGGGGCTGAATATGCTCTGCATGAAGGACGGGGCTGCTGCGGGGAGAAGGCCACAGGTGATCAGGGGCCACATCTCTGTCATTCAGGGGCCCGGCGCGTGGGGAGAGGCGGCTGACTTGCTGACTTAATCACTCCATGCTGGATGCAACGATGGGCCCCATGTGAGGTGAAAGGTGTGGGGGCTAGAAGTGGGGTCACCCAGCTGTGTAACACAAGTTGGGTGAATCCCTTGCCCTCTCTGAGCCTTAATGTGCTTATCTGCTGTACACAGGATGGATGGCGCTGCGTGCCCTTTTGGGAAGAAGTGGGAGCTGAGGTAAGACTCACAAAGTCCTTGGCCTGGGCCAGGGCTTCCAGGGCTGGATTGGCTGGCCCTCCCTGTCTTGGGGGTGCAAGTGGGTGTGGGTGGGTGCAGGTGCGTGTGTGAGGCAGGCCTGGCAGGCGAGGACCTCGTGGTAGGTACCTGCAGCGTCTGGCTGGCACTTCACCTCCAGGTCGACGGTGGACAGACACAGCTTGTGGCCCTCCTGCAGGGCCGCCTGCTCCTTGGCACTCCTCATGGAGCTACCCACACTGAGGCGGCGCCCCACCGTAGTCACCTGCTTGTAGAACTGCTTCCCTGTGATCTTGTGGTCAAAGCCCAGCCAACTGAACTTGATCTTCACCCTGGAGGCCACAGGAAAGTGCCTGTCAGTGCTGCCCCGGGACCGTAAACTGGGGTGGGGTGGGGACAGATGGCACAACCACTTACGAGTAGTCCATGTCCTCTGGACCTGGGAAAGGCTCCAGAGGCCAGTTGAAGAAGCAGTTGAGGAAAACTAGCCCAGAGCAGCCAGCCCAGACCACGAGGATGGTGATGAAGGTGACACCAAAGTCGTAGATGACCTGAAAGGCACCACGGGGTAGGGTCAGGGCCAGGGCCGAGTCAGCACAGGGAAGCCAGGCTGGGGAGTGGCAGGGTCACCGGCAGCCCTGTCAACTTCGGGGTCTGGTCATCACTCTGTATCCCAATTACCCCAACTCACCCTGTCCTGTCATTAGCCCCCATGTGCCTCCTCTTGCGCCAGCTGTCACTTCCTTGGAGGGACCTTCCCTGACCACCCCATCACTGTCATTTCACTGGATCACAGTGAATAGCTACACATACTGACATCTTGATTCATTCACTCATCCACTGTTAGTTTAGCTCCCTGAGAACAGCAACCTGCTAGCCTTGTCCACTGATGTTTCTCCAGCACCTTGAAGAGTACCCGTAATAGGTGCAAAAAATATGTGACAAATGAACAGGTGGCTGTCTCTCTTTCCTCCTCCATGAAATGGGTGTAAGAGTAACGTGTCCTTATGGTATGGTGGCAGGGGTTAGGCAGGTGTAACCCTAGTAGAGTGCTCAGTGGTGGAAGGGGGGAAGCCTGCTGAGCACAAGCATGGTAGCTGTTACTGTCATTATTACAATTTATTTCCAGTGCAAGAGTCCCTAGGGCACTGGCAAAAGCTGCCCAGCTCCCCAGGGGAGGGACCCAAAGCAGCCAGACACTAAGATAGAAGGAGGTGGCACATACAGGCATCTCTATACGCCAGGAGTGTGACAATCCCCGTAAGTCCACAAGATGCCTGGCCCTAGACACTACAGTACCTTGATTCCCAGGTGACCAGCCCATACCTGTGACTCTTCCTTCTCACCTATGGCCTTGCCACCACACACCTCAGGAAAGGGGATTTTACTTGGTGCGGGTGCCAGGGGAGAGAGGAGCCCCTTCTGAAGCCCTGGTAGGAGCAACGGGATTTGGAGCAGGAACTGGGGCTGATGGACTGTGAGGTGTTTGCTTCAGCCTGACCCTGTGTGACTTCCACGAGCTCAGAATCCTGCCTGGGAGGGAAACAGCTGAACCAACTTGGCCGAGAGCAGAGCTTGGGCTAGTGGCAAGCAACAGCCCGGCAACAACAGACCTGGGGGTGGGGAGACTGGGGCTGGACTTAGCTCGAGGACAAACTCACCCACCAGCTTTCTCTACCCTGCTCAGAAACGCAGAAGTGGCCTGCAGTGACACCCTGTAGTGACATGCTTGAACTTTCCATCCCCCATGGCTCAGTGGGAGTCCTTTCTTCCCCCCATGGTGCCCAGGTGCATCCTGCCTGTGGGTGGTGGGAGGGGCCAGCCCCAGCACCCACAGTGACAGCCCTCTTCCGAGAGGGCCGAAGAAGCCTCCAGAGAAGCCTCTGCTCAGACACTAGTACAAAATAAATGTGCTGGCCACACCTCACCTTGATTCCTGGGAAGGTGACTGCTGAGGAGGCATAGGACCCAATCATCAAGGCAATAAACGTGGACCGAAGGTCACCAAACATGTTGGGCAGCTGCAAGACAAGAAGCAAGGGGACTTCAGCTGAGAGAAGGGACAGAGGATGGACAGAGGAGGCACTTTTTCTTATCTGCTCTCCTCCCCTAACTTACAGGGGAATTAGTCCAGAGGGTAATCACTACTGATTGAAAGTTTTTCCTTCAGGAACTGAGGCTGATAAGGGCAGGGGAGGAGTGCAATGCAGAATTCAGACCCCAGACGTAAAGGCCAGAGCTGCGGGACCTCCTGGCTGGCAGGTGTCCCTCCTCTCCACTCCAGCACAGGCTGGGGGGGCCTTCCAGTCTTGACAGGATTACACCGAGACGCCAGCAAGCAAAGTGGGAGACTCGGGCAGCCCTCAAAGAGAGCAAGCCAGGTAAATATAAGAATCTATTTGGGGACTTTTATAAATAAGAATATCAGCATCTCAGAAGGGCGAGATGTCAGCAAAAGGTGCTCTCAGTCCTGAGAGTAGATTTCTGGAGGGTGTCAAAGCAGAACTCTACAGCTCCCTCAGGGCTGACAATGGATTTCTGCTCCTGAATTCCTAAGTGCAAAGAGGGCTTTTCCTTCCACAGTTTCGCACCGAGCTCACCACCTGAGAATACCAATGGCAGAGGAGGCTCAGGCTCTCCTCCCAGCGAGGCCACTCCTTTGCATCTCACAGAAACTCATTCTGGGCCCATGCGACGTAAGTGCATTCCACACAAACCCAGACGTGGTAAACTAAGATGAAGTGGTCATGGATTCAAACAGACATGAGGCCAAGTCCATCCCCCAGCAGCCAGTCAGAGCTTCTCTCTAGAACCTCAAGAGAAGCTGCAGCCGTGCTGCGAAGGTTTCCGCCCACACCACAACGTCCCGCACTGAGGATGCCTCCCTGGATGGCTACACTGCCTGTTCTGCTGAACTCAGACTGTTTATATGGACTTAATCTATGTTCCCCGCCCCCGTTTATCTGCGATCACTTCAGGTGTTAGCAAACTCGGGACAGGCAATGGCTGCCTGCAGGCTAACCCGCTATTGCTGAACAGAGTCCGTTTGAACTTGGCCACACACCTGCTTCTCATCAGTTCTGCCTATTTCCCCCACAATTAAATATGAGTAAGGCATATATCAAATC
This sequence comes from Phyllostomus discolor, assembly GCF_004126475.2. NCBI lineage: Eukaryota > Metazoa > Chordata > Mammalia > Chiroptera > Phyllostomidae > Phyllostomus > Phyllostomus discolor. The sequence continues at coordinate 76,655,799 of NC_040910.2, read as the reverse complement.
ATCATGTGGTGCAATGTTTTACTAATACAATGTGTTATGTAATTATATCTCAATGAAACTGGGAAAAAATGAGTGAGGGACATCATCCAAATTTAAAACTTTTGTGCTTCCTATCTATGATGATCCTATCTTGAACCTAAATTTTCTAGTGAAAAAAGTTAATGTGAGTCTGACTTCTGAGATTGACCATTATAAGGACAGTAACATTTTAAAAAATAAATTTTAAATAAGTTCTGATGTTGCTAAAGAATAATAAATAAAATAAAAAACTTTTGTGCATTACATGACGCCATCAAGAAGGTGAGAAGGCAATGCACAAGGAAGTTTTACAAACCACACATCTGTGGAGGGAGTTGTATCTGGAATATGTAAAGAATCCCCAGGACTCAATAATAAAAAGATAAATAGCCTATTTTTAAAAAGGGCAAAAGATCTGAATAGACATTTCTCTAAAAAACAAAAGAACAATAAGCTCATGAAAATATATTCAATATCATTAATCCTAGGGAAATGCAAATTCAAACTACAATGAGATACTAGGTTCATACCCTCTAGGGTGGCCATAATTTTTAAAAATCATGTAATAACAAACACTCTGAAGACATAAAGGATCACAATACTGGTGGGAATGTGGAATGGTGCAGCCACTTTGGAAAATGGTCTGGCGGTTCCTCAAACAGTTAAACCCAGAGGTATCATATGGACGGTCACTCCACTCCTAGGTGTACATCCAAGAGAAACGAAAACACTGTCCACACAAAAACTCGCACATGAATGTTTACAGCAGTGCTACTCATAATATCCCCGAAGTGGAAACAACCTTGATGTCCGTCAGCAGATGCACCAGTGAACGAAATGTGGTATATACACAACAGGGTATTATCCAGCCATAAAAGCAAACGAAGTACTGACGCCCAGTGCAACATGGATGAACCTTGAAAACACGTGATGTGGAAGCAGCCAGTCCCAAAAGCCACATATGGCATGATTCCATTTACATGAAGTGTCCAGCACAGGCAAATCCACAGAGAAAGAACAGATGAGCAACTGCTGCAGGCTGTGCGGGGGGAAGCTGGGAGAAAACGGGGAAGGGATGCTAATGGGTACAAGGTTTCAATTTGGGACAATATAATTGATTATGGTGATGACTGCACACCCCTATGATTACAATAAAAACCAGCGGATTGTATCCTTTAGGTGAATCACATGGCATGTGAATCATGTCTCAGTATCACTGTTAAAAACAGCTTGCCAGCTAGCCCTTTTCCTTTTTCCTTAAGCTCAAGGCTTGCCCTAACCCCAACCCAGGCAGAGGCCACTGAACAACAGGGGGTTGGGGCCAACATGCAACTCTGACCTGATCTTCTTGAATCTTCTCTCTAGAACTAGAACCTAGAATTTAAAAGGAACAAAAATAAGTCCATAATATATAAGGCCAAGGTGGCCATCCAGGCTCCTCCAAGATTTCCCAGCACACAAAGAGCTCTTCCCCTCACCAAGAAAGGATCCTCTGTCCACTTAGGCTTCTCAGAGAGGGTCAGAGGAATTCAAGGAGCAGATGGAAATTCCCTCAACAAGAGATGGGGAAAATGTGCGGTGCTCGTGTGTGCAGAGGCACACACCCAGGTGAGCACTAAAGACACCCACTCTTACTCTCTGCACACCTGCCTCCCAGGTATGCTGTGATTCACAGGACATGCCTCAGTTCCCAAGCTCACATATTTGGGCTTCTCCATGCTGGCTACTCCAGCAGAGGCAGCCTTGTGGGGGCAAGGCAACTCTGGGGCCAAATCAGCCCAGGGCAGAACTCAAAGACGGTTCTGCTTGTGTGGAAGCAGGTAACTGTTCCCGTCTGGAATGCCGCTTCAGCCAGGACAGGTAGAGGAAGAGAGGATCAAAGAGGACTCAGAGCCCAGCTGGAAGAGCAGATGGAGGACAAGAGCCCGGTGCAGCAAAGGCCACCTGGTGCAGAGTCAAGCCAGGAAAACACTTTTGCTGTTGCAGTCGCCCTTGAGCAGAGTGCCTCGGACTTTTCAACAGAGCTAGGGAATATTCCAGAGAGGGAGACAGCTTGCTACCAGCCCTGTCCCTGTTTCCTTAACCTCAAGCTTGCCCTAAGCCTAACCCAGGCCTGAGCCCAATAGAGCACCGGGGGTTTGCAGTCGACATGCACCTCTGATCTGATCTTCTGGAGTCATCTCCCTAGAGCTCGATTCAGGACAGGGAAGCTGGGAGAAGAGCTGACTCTCCCCCTGCCCCTGGATGAGACCCCCGCCCCCATGTCTGGACAAAGGCAGTACCCTTCCAGCTGCTTTCCTTGCTGCTCTGCCTCTCCCGGCCTAGAACGTTATCAGCAACGCCAAGAAAATTCTCCTCCCCAGCACATTATTTTGGTCAGCAGGGCCATCCCTAGGGGAGCACACAGCCTCAGGGCAAACCCACTACACAGCATTCCCACCAACACCAACACCTGCATTTTAGGTTATGGTTCTTTTCCCTGATTAGAAAAGCGGTGTGCATCCATTGTAAAACACATGAAATAAAGTATACATAATGAATAAAACAAAAACCACCCTGATATAGCCATGTCATCACTTCAATACATTTCCCTTTAATCTTTTTCCTATAAATACCTGTAACTTTATAACAAAATTGGGATCATAAGCTACAACGGGGTTTTTTGGTAAGTTTTGTATCTTTTAAAAGATTTTACTTATTTGTTTGTTTACTTATTTACTTACTTACTTATTTTAGAAAGAGGGGAAGAGAGAAACATCCATTGATTGGTTTCCTCTCATACACGCCCCATCCAGAAGTGGAACCCGCTGCCCAGGCATGTGCCCTGACCAGGAATCGAACCAGTGACCTTTTGCTTTACAGGATGAAGCCCAACCAGCTGAGCCATACCAGTCAGGGTGCTGCATATGGTTTTACAAACCTTTTCTTTTTTACTTAATATATCACAAATATTTTCTAACTCAGAGTTCACCTTCAAAATACTTCGTAATGACTATCTGGTATTTCCTTATCTGGATATTCCACAATCTATGCATTTCTCTGATGTTGGATCTTTGTTCCTTTTTCATTTTTATCATCAACAACATTTCAATGAACATCCCTGAAGATAAACGCACAGGGTCTGGCACAAATAGCACCTCTGTTTACTTACAAAATCATAAGCATGTAATTCTGTAACACAACAACATCACACTCTATCACACCATATGACATTTTAGGTGAAATGTTCAAATTAACACTATAAATTACTACATCCATATTACTACCCTACCAACCACACACAAACAGGCGTTACTTCTGCCGGACGCTGCAGGTGCACAGAGCTATTATTTCCTTAAGGTAAGTCCCAGAAGTAGAACCATTAGACAAAGGGAACACACATCTTTCAGTTCTGTCATACTCTGTGCCAAACTGCTTCTAGAAAACTTACACCAGTCCATGGTCCGACCAGCAGCATAGCAGAGCGCGTTGGTCACTGTAGCTATTCTGACATTGTGCGTTATCATTATTTTTAATATTTGCCACTTCACCAACACCCTGGTGTTAAAAAATCTATTTCTTTGTGTATATGAATGGAATGAATTAGTGACTGATATTTGCTTCCAAATAACCTGGATGGTGGGTAGAGGCAGAAGAGAAGCAAAAGTGGTCAGGAGTTGATAATTGCTGAGGCTGCAAGATGGAAGTGTGTGCGTCATTGCACTCTGCTCTCCAATGGCATGTACATTCAAACTTTCCACCCTGGCTGGCGTGGCTCAGTGGATTGGGCGTCAGGCTGAGAACCAAAGGGTCTCGGGTTCAATTCCCAGTCAGGGCACATGCCTGGGTTGTGGGCCAGGTCCCCAGGAGGGGGCACTCAAATGGCAACCACACATTGATGTTTCTCTCCCTCCCCTTCTCTAAAAATAAATAAATAAAATCTTTTAAAAAAGATTAAATTTCTCATGAGTAAAAAGAAAAACTTAAAACACGTAATTTAATTACTAATGATTTTGAACATTTTCTACAATTTTTAAAATCAGTCATTTATAGTCCTCATTTGTCCTTTGTTCCTATGAGGATGTTAACCTTTTGATTTAGATTTAGAATAAGCTTTTTATATATCAAGACAGTCAGTTTGTTCACATACTATAGGTGTATTTTCCCAGTTTGTCACGTAACTTCTTAGCCATGGTGTCTTTTGACCAACAGACGTGCTGAAATAGGCAGTCAGAGCGTGTTTCAGCTTTCCGCATTCATGTCAGGTGAAGTCTCTCTGTGGGGAACGGGGCGGGGGGACCCTGACCAATGACGCCCAACGCATTAACACCCTGGCAACAGTGGTCACGAAAGAACAACAAGCGCCAGAGAAGAGAGGGTTTCCTTGTGGACACTAATTATTTTTTAAATGTTAATACTAATTGTGTGAGATCCTTTAAGCCACTTCCTTCTCTTCCTCCTCCCAAAGCTGTCACACCTGCCAGTACTCTCCCCCACTCGCTGTGCCCAGGAGCAGCTCAACTGGAAGATTCACCTCATTATGATGATATATAATAATATAGCATAGTTATTTTAATATAATAATGTATTATTATAATATAACAGCATCATTACAACAATTATTTGTAATACCTGCTCTGTATTTTATCTTAAAAACCCTCAAAACACCCTTAACGAGGTAGGTGTTACTTATTCACCCTCACTTAATGGGTACAAAACTTCAGGATTAGGAAAGTTAAAGGGCACCCCCAACCTAGTGAGAGTCAAATTTGGGATCCAAAGCAGGAAGCTCACTTACACAACCTCTGGGCTACCACGTGCCTAGGAAACCTCCCAAGTACACACTTCAGGGGGGCCCCAAAGCAGTGACCCTCATCTCTCATGCCTCCTGTGTTCCTTGTTAAGCACTCTGTCTACTCTCCCTATTAGAGATTTCTTACATCCCTCTAATGCCCTTTTATTTTTTATTTTTAATTTATTTACTGATTTTAAAGAAAGGAGGAAAGTGGGAGGGAGAGAGAAAGGGAGAGAAAGAGATAAAAACATCGATTTGTTGTTCTACTTATTGACACATTCATTGGTTGATTCTTGTATGTGCCCTGACTGGTGATCAAACCTGCACCTTTGGTGTGTCAGGACAATGCTCTGACCAACTGAGCCACCTGGCTAGGGCTCAGATGCTCCTTTTAGACCCATCTGCCCCCTCCCCTCCCCGTGGCCTTCCTTGGCTGACCTTCCATGGTCCTGGGCCACACCGTCAAGTGGACTCTCCTGTTTCATCTTCCTGTCTGAGTCTCCTCCCTTCTTCTCTCCCTCCTCTGCCTCTGCTTGATCTCAGCTGCATATAATGGCTACTCAGAAGCCTGGTGATGGAGTAATGGCTGAGTACTGAGCAGAGCACTCCAGTGTGGGCCTCAAAGGTGGGGGGGTGTGGGGGGGAGGGGAAGAGCGTGCTCTGCTGCCAAGTAGGAAGCCGGAGCTGTGCTGCAATGACAGATGCCAGGGGAAAACACTCAGCAGAGGCTGCTTCCTGACTCGGGAGTCACTGCACTCACAGGTGGGGAGTACAGGCCCCGTCCCCAGCTCCGGGTGCTTCCCACCACCACCCTGTGATGTGGCCTGAGCAGGCAGGGCTGCAGTGGGCTCAGCTGGGCAGAAGCTGCCCCGCATGCCGGCTGTGCTCCCTCACTCGGGGATGCAGTTGGTGACTCACTCTCTCAGCCCCTCAGCTGCACAGTAAACAGGCCCAGCTATGTGACCTTCCTAGAGGGGAAACCAGTAGCTGCAGATGGCCCCTCCCCTGGAGTTCTGGCCAGAGCAAGGCTACTGGACGAGTCCCCAGAGTGGTGACTCCCGGTGGTGAGGATGGGCTGCCCTCCCAAGGAGAGCCCCTCTAAGATGTCTCCCTATCCAGGGACCCCAAGACAGCCCTTGGGCTTGCTGGCAGGCAGGGACAGAAGGGGCCACTTGGCACTGACGTTCCAAATCTGTGTTTTCCTGAGCCCACCCACTGGGGACACACCCTGGCCCTTGGGGAGCTGCCATGTGCAGCCTGGGTGGAGGCTGGCATTCTGGCCCTCGGGCCCCTTCAAGAGGTGAGCCATGTCCTCGGGTGGCTGGTGTACACACCCAGAGCTCTGTACAACCTGTACAGGCCAGGATCCAGGTACCAGTCTAGACAAGCGGGCTCAGCAAAGCCAGGCTATTTCCTAACCCCAAACAACCTAGCAGCTCCAAGCACTTAATGTCAGGAGCAGGTCCTTCTGGTCACCTTTCCACTTCACTGCTAAAGGGGTGGGAGGAAGGATCCCACTCCCCTAGCCACCTCATCTGCCTTCCCAGCCAGTCAAGCCCTGCCAGTGCCCCCTGAACTTGTCACATGCTGAAGCAAGTTCATGATGCGGAACCCTCTGATGGGTGAATTTTTCCCAGGCCAACAGTAATCAGCTGACTGCTCTGGGTTCACAAGACACAGAACAGAAACTGAGAGTCAGAACAGGTTCCTGGCTCTGGGAGAGTCCTGCCCCCACGGCACCTAGGCTCTTGGGGAGCTGACTGGGGGCTGTGGGGACCCTCGCCTGGCTATAGACAGATCCACTGAGGAGGAACGCTAACCTCCACTGCCCCCCGACCCCCAGGGACCCCCTGCTTCACTGCCGCACCTGAATACTTCCCTCCTGTTCTCTCTGGTTTTGACAGAGGGGTATTTATTCTGTTCTCTTCAAATTCAGATCCCAACTGCCAAAGGATCATTTCTTCCTCAGGTTCAAAGTCAGACTTCAATGAATCAAACAGGAAAAGCCCATAGAGAAATTTTTCATCAAGGAGCCTGGCAACCTTTTGTAATCACTTTTCTGTGCGGGTTTCAGCTCAGAACTCCCCGTCCTGCCCACACTGACAGGGGTCAGAGTAATGAAGCAGAAAAGACGTGTCCACAATGTTGGCTGCATCTGCTCCCATATCTAAGCAACCTAGGCCTGGATTGTGGGGTGGTGCCCCAAAGACGCCGCCTTAGCTGCCGGCTGGTATTTACACTCCAGCCAATGGAGCGAGTTAAAGCACTGTGCAAATGAGAGGCACTGAGCAAACAGACCAAAGTGTGCTGTCCAGGTGTCCAGGGAGAGGCTGAGGCTCAGCCCCTCCTCCGGGAGGGCTCTGTACCTGGGGAAGGACTGGGCGCCCTGCTCTAAGGATATTGCCCTCTGTTGCAGGGACCTGAGAGCGCCAGTTCTGGCCATCAGGGGCCCCACATGGTATAGGATTTCCCTTGCCCCTCTGAGCCTCCCTGCCGCCAGGAAGAATCACCCATCGGCAGGCCTCTAGGGGTCTGTAAGGGAGGCCTCCATCTGCTGTCTTGTCCTGGCCTACAGGGAAAAGGCATTTTGCACATTTGGGGTCCCCCATCTACCAATGGAGGTAACGGCTTACAGTATGTGCACGTCTTCATTCAGGCCGCAGCCCACTAAACACAATACCCCTTGGGACTCAGAAAGTCCCCAAATGAAGGTTTCCATGACAACCCCCCTCCCCCCACCAGCCATTCCCAGGTTATCATGGACCAAATATCCACGGCCCCAAAGCGATTGTAGATTTGATTTAGATGCTCCTAAAGGCGACCCTGAAGACTCCTTGGCCCCCAAGTTAGAATACGGGCAGGAGACACGAACAGCAAGTGCCACTGTGCTGCAAGCCTGCTGCTCTGGGAGCTGCTCCTGGCAGTTCTGCTTTTTAAAGGCCTGGGCCGCGTCAGACAGAACTGAGCTCTGCTCAGCAGCCGCTGCGGCCAGCCCCAGAACGTTGCCCAAGCGCTCACAGGGTCCTCTCTGACCTGCTTCTCATCCCCTCTCAGGGTCTATCCTGGAGAGGAGCAGCCCTGGGAGCCCCCATCTGAGGCCTCAGGAGACAGGAAGGGGCCATGGAGAAGCCTCAGACCAGGGGCAGTGGTCGAGGGGAAAAGAGATGATGACTTCAAAAGTACTTAGAGAAAAGTGCTGAGGGAAGTGGCCTGTGTGACTAGAGGGGGGGCAGCCCCTGCCTTCCCACGGGGCATAGTGGCTGAGCAGCTTCTGGGTACCTCTAGACCAAAGGTGGTCAAACTTCTGTGAAAAGCCAGACAGTAAATATTTCAGCTTTTGCAGGCCATATGGTCTTTACAAGTGCTTCATTCTGCACAAAAGAAACAAGTGGGAGTGGCCACATGCCAATAAAAATTTGTTTACAACACCAACTCCCTGTAGTGGTCTGGATTGGACTAGGGGTGGCAGTTTGCTGACCTCTGCTCTAGACCCAAGAATACGGGACCTCAGAGGTTACAAGCCACCAGCCTCCCTTAAATAGATCCCTGACCAAACACTTTAAGTACAGATCAGACAATTTTCTTGGCTGGTCAGTGTCTGGCCTATGTAGCCTTTTATCTCCGGGTGGGAGAATGAGGCGCTAACAGGAACCCTCCGGGTAGCAGGGCTTCAAGCCCTCACACAGACCTATCAGTGGTTGTTGAGAGCAGTGGACCCTCCCCCACAAACATGAACCCACAGAGCACACACTCAATCTGTCTGCCTATAATCTCAAGGGAGTGCACAGCCCTCCTAAGGCTTATTCACAGACACAGGGAAGCCTAAAAACCCTAGGGTAAGATCCCTTACTTACTCAAATAGAGGGCTAATTTCTTTGTATATGAAAGATAATCTTGTAGAAAAACAAATGACACAGAGTAGCAGTTCACAGAATAAAATGGCCACAAAAAGAGGTGAAAAGATGTCAAGATGCTCTGTTTCACTAACAAAGAAAAACATTTTTAAAAATATTTTATTTATTTTTATATTTAGAGAGGAAGGGTGGAAGAAAGGGAGAGAAATATCAGTGGTTGCTTCTCGTGCGCCCCCTACTGGGGACCTGGCCTGAAACCCAGACATGTGCCCTGACTGAGAATCAAACTGGCAACCCTCTGGTTTGCAGGCTTGCGCTCAATCCACTGAGCCACACCAGCCCAGGCTAAAGAAAAACTTTTTTAAATCACGGTATATCACCCTGACCAGCCTAGCTCAGTGAGTTGAGCTTTGTTTCACAAAACAAAAGGTCGCCAGTTCGATTCCCAGTCAGGGCATGTGCCTGGGTTGCAGGCCGGGTCCCCAGTTGAAGCACATGCAAGAGTCAGCCAATTGATGTTTCTCTCATGTGGTCTATGTTTCTCCCCTCTCTTTCTCCCTCCCTTCCCCTCTCTCTAAAAGTAAATGAAAAAAATCTTTTTAAAAATTAAAAATCATGGTGTATCATTTTTCACCTGATCAGAGTGGCTAAGAGATTAATGCTGGGGCACCGGAAGGGGCGTGCAGAAAGGCACTCTCACGCAGGTTGGCAAGGCCGTTCCAGGGCACACCACGACTTCTGGAAAGGCCTTCTGACAGTATGTATTAAAATTTAAAGCATGCTGACCCTGTGGCCCAGCAATCCCACCTTGCATACGTAGTTTACAGAAATGTATGTGCAGGAATGTTCACTTCAGCAGCATCATAAATCAGAAAAACTGGAAACTAACCCAACTGTCCATCAGTAGGAAGCTAGTTAAATACATTAAGATCTATCCATATCACAGAATCACATGGAACTCTTTAATAATGAGGTTGATCTCTAGAGTTTAAAATAATAAGGTAGCTTTCTAAGCACTGGTAAGAAAAGATGTAAAAGATACATTGATAAGTATAAAAGGCATGTTGTAACAGTATTTCTTTTTTAAAAAGTAACCTTGGTATATAGATATTTTTTATATACTGAAGAGATACATTCTGAACTGATAAAGGTAGGCTTACATAGTTCTACAGTCTATATATTTCTGAAACATTAACTTTTTAAAATAAAAACATTTTTGTTTCATAACTTAAAAAAGAAAAATCCTTATGGGCTTAACAGTCTCCCCTAACAGTCTCTTATCAACTACAAATTACTTTTACAGGTTTTCTTAGAGAGGATTCTTGGTATGGTGATTTCTACCTGTTCGTCTTAGGCTTTATCACAACAAAGTATCTTTCTGCATCTTGAAGCATAAACTCCTCAAGTTCAAGGACCATCTCCTTCTCTTACCCCACTCAGTACTACCATGACATAGGCACAGAGTGACTGAAATAATGGGGTGGAGCCAGGATTTTAGGTTTCACTTCAATGGAAGAGGTGGTCATCTTCAGGCTGTGAAAGAGCAAACAGAACCACGGCTCCTGCTCCACAGCTCACACAACTTAGGGGGATGTGTGGGCTTTTGGCAGTTCTAACAGATTTCCTAGTTTCAACATTTATTTACCTCTGGGAATTTGAGTTAGGGAGAGGATATATTTGTTTTTCTTTAATCTACCCAGTTAAAAAAGTAAAAACAGAAAAGCACAGAAGAGTACAAACCCAATCGCTCTCACCCGGGAGCAAGGCAACCAGAGTCCCCAGATCTGGGGGTGTCACCTGCTGCCGGAGCACACGGCACACGTGGCCCTGGGCCATGCCTTTGTCACCTAACAGACGCCACTGAACACTCCTCTCCGAGGACCCAGACCCAGACAGCCGATCCTTCCATCCAGGGCACAGGTAATGAGGCAAAGCATGGGAACAGGAGACATGCTGGACCCGCCTAGCCCTGGCTCACAGCCGGTAGGCCAGGGTTCACGGCAATGTCAGTGCCTCTTACAAGACGACCAGCAGTCCCAGGGGTCCCACAAAGCTAGATAAGCGCCCCTCAACAGCCTGACTCCTGATTCCTTAGTGGAAAGAGAAGTCAGAAACCAAAGTGCCCTGCAAATAGTGATAGTAGGTACTATGTCATAAAAGCTTTTTCATGGGGAAACTGAGGCAGGCCAGACTTTCCTGTTGGACAGGACTCTCTTTGAAGAGCCCATTACTCTGTTTTCCCAATGGCCACCTTACCCCACCTTGCAGAGAACTTCCTTCTCCCTTCCAGGGAGGCCTTTCCTGGCTCTCTTTCTTTCAATGACACCTTTCCTGCAGTCTCTCTCACCTCCCAAAGGAGCACATTCTGTGACATTCTGGTGCTCCCCATAAGGGGGTCCTCAGCATCCTGAGAAAACATGTCTTTCCCTTGAGGGTCCTTCTGTGTCCTGGCATATCAAGACCAAGAGAAGAGGTAGCCTGTGTGCTCCCTGGGTTTCCATTCGGTTCTGGACAAAGGCAATGGTTGGGGGGAGACTCTGAGGGAGGTCTGCCTGTAGGCAGCACTGTTAGCCAGAGCTGTCATAGAAAATAAGAGGAAAGCAAGTGGGCAGTAGCTTTTATTTCCCTGTTCCTATCTCTCCCGGACACATGGCTAGTAAGCTGGCTTCCTCAGCACCTAAGCCAAGGTCAGCAGGTGATGGGCTCGCTTGGAGAGCTGAGCTCTGCTGTGCCTACAGGACCTCCCTCCCCAGCTGCAGAGGCCGTGGCTGGCTATGCTGTCTGGCCACTCCACCACCAGCAGCCCTCTAGTGCTTGGGATGTCCAGGCATGTGCCGGGGAATAGAAGGCAAGGAAATTGAAGCCAATGAAAGCTCCCTCGGATTCACAAAGGAGATGACTGAGCTGAAATCTCCTTAAAGAAATCGATACTTACGGTTAATGAGGTGAAAGTCATGCACATCCCACCAAAGCCGTTCAGAGACAGGGAGATGAAGATGAGCACAGAGAGAGCTGTGAGAGAACGGAAGGCACGTAAGCAGGGAACCACCAGCTGCGCTTCAGGGAGGCCAGGGCCTGGGCTCTCACTAAAGGTGCCTCCCCATCCTGTTCTCCACTAACCTGAGCAGCGAGCTCGAGGCCTAAAGAAGCTGCTTCACTGAAATAAAAAATACGGGTATCCCCAAATCAATCAATGGTGAAACTGAAGGTCTATTTTGGTGTTTGTTCTAAAAGTCCTTGAAGCAACAGCTCCATCTGGACAGGGCTGGTGGCCAGGTAGCTTCTTGGCTACCTTTAAAGTGCTGGCCTGAGCTGCCTCAAGCGGACACAGCTGACGATTCTGCACACACCCCTGCAGCTGGCCTGGCTCTTCGAACTTGTCTCTCAGGTTGGATCAATGAGGCCATCTCACCCTGGCCTGGCTCGGCGATGGCACGCGAGTTTCACACACCTGGAGCGTGCCTCAGACATCTGTCTGGGGCGACTGACTGTTCTTTCACGCAGCCACCCACTTGAGGTACGTAAGTGGGTAAAGGCCTAACAAGCACCGCCTCTCACTGGAGCGGTGAGCACCAGGCCTGGCTGAGCCTCCTCGAGCAGATGGGCCTCTGAGTCCCTCTGGGCGCTCTCCCCAGTCCCTGACAAAAGGGCGGAGGACAAGTGTACTCACAGTCTGGGCGACTGGCTCCATATGCAATCAGCAAGCAGGAGACAGCAAAGCAGGCACTAAAAACGAGCAGAAATAATGCATTATTTCCTACTGTTGCTACTGTTCATATTATTAGTATTTGGGAGTATTTACTATATTTTAGGTAGTTCTGGAAAAATTATATACAATATTTTGCTTAACAATTCTAAGGAATATAATTGGCTCCATTTTACTGATGGGGGTAATAAAAAAAGAACTGATTCCTCCTAAGTCTCTAACTAGTAAGTGCCTAAGCAGGAATTCGTGCTTGGCAGCCACATCTGGTAGACACCACACTGCACTGCCCCTCCCATGCCCCGGCTGGAGCTGCCCGGGCTCTGAAGTGAGCGAGGGCACAATCCATCCCTCAGGTTCCTTGCTCATCCAGCCAGGGGGTGACGGAACCCACCAGACATGTTCGAGAGGAGTGGCAGCTCCTGGATCCCCTCCACTTGGCCCTGCTCTGCGAACCGAGGCCTCTTAGGCGCCAAAAATGGAATGGAGCTGTTCTACCACCCATTCCCTTCCTGGTCACAGGTCTCACTCACTGCAAACCATTGCCCTCCAAGATGACCCTTCCCAGGGGGACTGGCCTGGAGAGGCCACGACCTGAGAGGCCAGTTGCTGGCTGGCTGACCCTGAGTCCAGCACTCTGGAAGTACACAGACCAGGGACAGACCCCCAGAGGACACACACAGTGATCTACACAGGTGCCGGTGGTAAGGACAATATTAGGACTTCTATTTTACAAATTTTAATCTCAGCCATTTTCATTCATATTTTTTTATATGTATCACAAAGCACATAAAAAAATTAAGAATGGCATATATATATAAAATCAATAAAAGGTCAAGAAGACTGTGGAAGCCTGTAGCCTAATGATGAGCAACTGCAGACCCTCCCAGGCAGGCCTGGGCCCTGTGCCTTTTTTATGCGACATTGGTGTGTTACAAGGACCACAGTACTCACTGATTCAGTGGCAGATGGGGCAGAAATCCCATGCTGGGTGGGCATTTAGGGAGCTCCACAGTGTACCTGATAGCAGGCCCCAGGATTCCCTACAGTGGGGAACTCAGCCCAGGTTGCACCAGCCCACCTCCCACACCCCACACTGACCTGCCCAGCAACCTGAGCTTCCTTGGGCCGTACTTGTCCATGACGATGCCCAGGGGCAGGGTGATGGCACTGAGCAGGAAGGAGCCCACGGTGAAGGCCAAGTTTAGCATCTCATCCTGGGCCTTGCAGCTGAGCCAGCCATTCACCAAGGTCACCTCCTCCTCCTGTCCTGGTTTTGCTGTGCCCCACACTGTGCCATTGGTGACATTCCCTGTGTGCACAGAGGGAGGAAAACCTGATCACAGGGTCGTGGCGGGGATTCCCGAAGATCAGAGGACCAGGTGCACATCTGAAATCACCCCACTGGGAATGGCAGAACTGTCTCTGGGCCGCCTGAGGGCTCAGGCCACCCCATGGCGGGCCTGGATGTCCATCTGGCCGAAGCCTCCTGAAGCAATAGTGCAGAGGTTCTTAACATTTGCAGGTATCACAGGCCTTCTGGTGAATCCAATGTAGAAAGCTATGCTCCTGCTCCCCAGAAAATGCACAAAGTCTTACTCACAGTAAGACTCAGGGGCCTCATGTGTCCCTTAAAGTAACCCTGAGCCCGAGGCTGGGATTCCTACTCTGGAGTCACCTAGACCCTGGAATAGTAGACCTCAGGACCCAGCCTTAGCAGTGGGGCCTCAGGTTGGCCAGAGCCTTATTGGCAGCTCTGTCCATGGAAACAGATGCAGCCAGTACATAGGAGGCTGACGCTGGACCACCTGGGAAGGACATGCTGCTGGTCTCACTGCCATGCCCTGGAGTTCTCCAAGGTCAGTTTGGAAAGGAGTGAAGGGCCCCCTTTATGCTAAGTGCAGGGGACTTCTCAAACACACCATCCATGTGCTACCTCTTTCCCCTCCTGTTTTCAACCATCAACTACCACACCTACTGAGTTGCAGAAGCCCTTGGACGGTTATTTAACAGTCCCCACCTACCTGCTCTCACTCATTGAGGTGCACCTTTCTCACTTTCTTGCTACAGTCACCATGTTTACTGTCCCTAAGGCCACACCTGTGCTATAATCCTGGCCCTTAATGACCCTCTCCAAAGTCCACCCAGCATCAAAACAACAAAATAGGAAGGGAAAAGTGCTGTGGCAGCTGAAGGCAGGAGGGTGGGGGACAGGTTCAGGACAGGGCTGAAGAACGCTCTCCTCTCTGGGACTGCTAGTTAAGAGATGCTGACTAATCCTGCAGCGAGAGGAGCGGCCTCTGATTAGATCTGCAGGAACGCAGGGAGAGACAAGGAAATGCCTCCCTTCAGAGAGCTGTGGGCCTCCAGGATGCAGCCCTCTGGCGCCAGGGCTGTACAGCTGAGGTCTCCAAAGGCCTCCCAGGGCTGCCCCAAGGTCAGAAAAAGATGTGCTTTGGGTGAATCATGCCATGTGCTGACCTCTAACAAACAAGCCCTCCTAGGGGCGCGCTCACTGAGGGTGAGGTGCCCGGGTCCAACACTGATTTCTCCACTTCCTACTTGTATGACCTTGGAGAAATGACTTCATCTTGCTCTTTTTCAGTTTTGTGTCTGTAATATGAGCACAATCTAACCATATGTATTGGCTGCCTGGATTTTTAGGGAAGAAAATCCAGACAATGTTCTAGAGCTCACACAAGCATAGAAGGTGATCAATAAATAATATCTGAAAGTTATTACAGTTGCTATTATTAGAGGCTCCAGATGGAGGTAATGCTGCAGCCCACTGGAAGCAGAGCCGGCACAGCGAGCTACCTCCCTGACTCCCTGACTCCGGGGCGGGGGGGCCTGAAGGGCAGACAACTGTGTTCTAGCCACCTGGGTCCCCAGCACCTTACTGGGGTCAGGTGTAGGGCAGTTGTTTACTGAATTAATGAAGACAGTGGAATCAGATCACAGTGGCCGAAAGGATCGAGAGAGAAGAGAGGAACTAGGATGCACAGAAACAAACGGACGACGGAGGTGATTCAAGGAGATTAGAGCCACACTATAACCTCCTGAAGCCACAGAAACCAAACCTAACAAGTCAGATCCCCACCGTACCCGGCCCACTACTTTATCTCACTTCTCCAAGAGGCCCCATCGGAGCCCATGAGGATCCACCTCGGAACTGCCACACACACTGACTTAGCTGGCAGACTGAAGGCTGAGCTGCCCACCCACAGGTAGGGCAGCTTCTGCAAAGGCAGGGCTGCCTCACAGGTCGGCACTGGCTTCAGGTGACAGACAGCTCTGCCAGCAGCAACAGGAGCTGGCTGTGAAGTGGAACGACAGCCATTTCCAGGCTGGTGTGCAGATATGAGCAAACCAGCACAAGTGCAACCGAGTGGATGGGTGGAGAGGGTGCCCCAGGGTCCAGGATTACTGGCTTGTGAGACCTGCCTGTGGCCATGCAGGGTCTAGAGCCCATTACTGCACTAGATGCTACAGGGTCTGCTGCTGTGAGCAGGGAGCCACAGCTCGAGAGGACGGCAGGAAGCGAGCCGGCTCTGTCTCTGAGGCACCAGGATGCCTACACAGAGGCTACCCAGAGAGGAACCACAGGGGACCCTTAAATCCATGACTGTACTCCCCAAGAGAGAAAAGATAAAATTCCAAGGCAACATACACAAGGCAGTCTCCCTAATTTGCTGTAAGTGGGGATAGGGCATAAACATCTGAATTGTTTAGAGATCTGATCACCTCTGTTACTAGACAAGGGGCTCATGAGCAGACAGGTCAGAGAAGAGCCACTACACACAGAAGCAGGGGCCTTACTTTGGGCTACCAGCCTTCTTCTCTTAAAGAAATCCCTGCCAAAGGAGCCACCTGGCCCTCCTGCCTTCAGGCAGTGATAACCAGCAATGGGGGTGGGGGTGGAGGTGTCTGAGTGGCCCCTTGTCTGCCTGTGGAGCAACCTGAGAGTGCCCTTCACCCTAGAGGAAACCCAGAAGATTTCCTGGCAGTAAAAGTGCCCACATAAATAAACAGAGATTAAGCAGATGCCCAAACAAAGTCACACCCAGGCACTCCTCCCCCTATACTCCCACCTGGGCCATTGTAGGCCAGGAGACACACAAACAGATATGTACCCAGGAAGTGTCAAAGCTCCTCCCAGGAAGTGTCAAAGCTCCTCCGGGGTGCCCCTCTTGCCCCAGCCTGCTCTGCACCTCACCTGTACCTGTTTAGTAAACAGGTGCCTCCACAGTGGGTGGCCAGAGTGGCCTGACCCAGCCCAGCTGGGGAAGGTGAACCAAGAAGACAGGCTGGGAACTGATGCGGCCGGAGTGTGCTGCGAACAGGCACACGACTGCTCTGGAGGAAACCCGGGGAGAGGGGAAGAGAACAATGCCTGCACTGTTCAGCCTCACTCATAAAAGACTCACAGACAAAATCTTACAGAGAAGGCAGAGGAGAAAAGTGGGTGCTGTGACCCCACTCAGGCTCCCTTGACATCTCTGGGTTGAAGAGGGGGCTCCCCTATCCCAGGGAAATAAAGGGAGTGGGAGTAGAATCTCCTAATTCCAACGAAAAACAACCAGGCCTCCAGAAAAGCTAGCCAGATGATGTTTGAGGTAGCTAAGGGCACAGGGCTGGAGGCCCCTCTAAATTCCTGAGCAGCCCCTTTCTGACTGGCTGCTCACTGAGTGCTCCTGCCCTGGGGGCAGGCCCCTGGACCACCCTGCTGATGGTCCCTGCCCCAGGATGCCCATCCTTCTCTCAAATCCTTAGTCTATCCGGCAACAGGAAGCAGCATCTCCAGGGCAGCAGGGGGGATGTAGGTGAGAGGTCAGCCTCAGACACAGCAAACAAGAGGCAGGACACAGACAGCACCCCTGCTAGGTGGCCAGGGCCTAGCCCCTTGGCTGTGGTCACCTTGTGAGAATGAGACTGCCCCCAGATCCTCCCAGGAGGTCCCTGAAAGCCAACCCAAGCTGGAAAGAACCTTACTAGCAAACCAAGAAGCCAGGTGGGGTGAGCAGCGGATGTGGGGGAGAAAAACTGGGTCATGAAATGAAAAGGAGGAAAGCAGGGCTGGTGGGGAGGGCCGAGGGCCCCAGCTCCCCCCACCCCGTGACACATCCTGAGGCTATGGACACCAACCTTTAGGCTTCTTTGCCCATTGCTACAATTTTTTAAAATCCAAAATACACTGGATGGGGGGGGGAGTGGAAGTGGTCACATTCACAGCAATATAAGTGAAAGGGGAGTTTTGAAATGCTATCAACCCCTCGCCCTTGAGTGTAGGAGACCATAAAAAGGTAAGGCCTGAGAAGGGATTGGTATGAAATATTCAAAGTGATGAAAAGCAAGGATCTACAACCAAGACTGTTTTAGCCAGCAAGGCTACTATTTAAAATTAAAGGAGAAAGAGCAAGCTTCCCAGACCAACAAACAAAAAACAACAGACGAACATAGTTAAAAGAATAAAATGGTAATAAATACACACCTATCAATAATCACTTTAAATGTAAATGACTTGTAAGTGCTCCAATCAAAACACACAGGTGGCTGAATGGATAAGAGAACAAGACCCACATATGTGCTGTCTACGACAGACCCTCCTCAGAACGAAAGACGCACACAGACTAAAAGTAAAGGGATGGAAAAGATATTTCATGCAAATTGAAATTTTTAAAAAGCTAGGACAGCAACACCTATATCTAACAAAATGGACTTTAAAACAAAGTCTATAGTAAGAGACAAAGAAGGATACGACATAATGTTAAGGGAACAATCCAACAAGAAGATATAACCCTTGTAAACATTTATGTATCCCACATAGGAGCACCTAAATATATAAAGCAAATCTTGATGGACATAAAGGTAGAAATCAGCAGTAATACAGTCCCAGTAGAGTGTTTTAACATCCCACTGAAATCAATGAATAGATCTTCCAGACAGAAAATCAACAGGGAAACAGTGGCCCTTAAATAACACACTAGATCAGATGGATTTAACTGATATCTTCAAATCATTTCACACAACAGCAGCAGAATATACATTCTTTGCAAGTGCACATGGAATATTTCCTAGGATAGACCACATGTTAGGATTCAAAACAAGTCTCAATAAATTTATGAAAATTGAAATCATATCAAGCATCTTCTCTAATCATAATGGTATAAAGCTAGGAATCAATCACAAGGGAAAAAACTGAAAATCACACAAAGAAGCTAAATCACATGCTAGTAAACAATGAATGGGTTAACAATGAGATTAAGGAAGAAGTCAAAAGATACTTTAAAACAAATGAAAATGAGAACATGCCAACTCCAAATCTATGGAATATAGCAAAAGTAGTCCTAGGAGGAAAATTCATAGCATTATAGGACTACCTGACAAAACAAGAAAAGTCTCAAATAAACAATCTAAATTTACACTTAAAGGAAATGGACAAAAAACAACCAAAAAAAGCCCAAAGTGAGTATTAGAAAGGAAATAATAAGGATCAGAGCAGAAATAAATAGAGTAGAAGCCCTGGCTGGTATAGCTCAGTGGAATGAGAGTGGGCTGAGAACCAAAGCATCGCAGGTTCGATTCCCAGTTAGGGCACATGCCTGGGTTGCAGACCATGACCCCCAGCAACCGCACATTGTTTCTCTCCTTCTCTCTCCCTTCCCTCTCTAAAAATAAATAAATAAAATCTTTAAAAAAAAAAGAAATAAATAGAATAGAGTCTAGCCCTGGCTGGTGTGGCTCAATAGACTGAGTGCTGGCCTGCAAACTGAGAGGTTGCCAGTTCGATTCCCATGCCTGGGTTCTGGGCCAGGTTCCCAGTTGGGGGTGAGCAAGAAGCAACTGACTCATGTATCTCTTGCACACTGATGTTTCTCTCCCTCTCTTTCTCCCTCCCTTCCCCTCTCTCCAAAAGTAAATGAATAAAATCTTTTTTTAAAAAATTGGAAAAGCCAAGTCTTCTTTTTTTTTAAAGAAATAAAGTCTACCGAGGCTGGCGTAGCTCAGTGGATTGAGCGTGGGCTGCGAACCAAAGTGTTGCACGTTCGATTCCCAGTCAGGGTACATGCCTGGGTTGCAGGCCATGACCCCCAGCAACCGCACATTGATGTTTCTCTCTCTCTCTCCCTCTCTCCCTCTCCCTCTCTCTCTCCCCCTCCCTCCCTTCCCTCTTTATTTTATTTAATAAATAAATAAAAATCTTAAAAAAAAAAAAAAGAAAGTCTAAAAAAAAATTACAAAATTTCAATGAAACCAAGACTTGGTTCTTTGAGAATATAAACAAGATTGACAAACCTTTAACCAGACTTGTCAAGAAAAAAAAAAGAGGACCCTCAAAAAAGCAAAATTAGAAATGAAAGAGGAGACGTAACAACTGACTCCACAGAACTTTAAAGGATTGTAAGAAATATTACGAACAACTATATGCCAACAAATTGGACTATCTGGATGAAATGGAGAAATTTCTAGAAAGATACAGTCTTCCAAAACTGAATCAGGAAGAATCAGAAAATCTGATTATAATTAATGAAATTAAAGTAATAATAAAAAAACTCCCAACAAAAAGCCCTGGAACAGGTGGCTTCCCAGGTAAATTTTACCAAACACTCAAAGAAGAACACACACCTATCCTTCTCAAACTATTCTAAAAAATTCAAGAGGAGGGAACAATCCTAAGCTCATTTTATGAAGCCAGCATTCTCTCCTAATTCCAAAACCTGATAAAAATACCACAAAGAAACAAAATTATAGGTGAATATCCCTGAAGAACATAAGATGTTAAAATCCTCAACAAAATATCAGCAAACTGGATCCAGCAACACATTAAAAAGATTATATACCATGATCAAGTGGGGTTTATTCCAGGAATTCAAGGACTGGTAGAGTATCTTCAAATGAATAAACACAATAGATAGACCACATGAACAAAATGAAGGATAAAAAAAGAAAAAACATGATCATATCAATAGATGCTGAAAAAGTATTTGGTAAAATCCAGCACCCATTTATGATAAAAACTCTCAGCAAAGTGGGAATACAGGGAATATACTTCAATGTAATAAAGGCCATATATGACAAACCCAAAGCCATCATCATACTCAATAGGCAAAAATTAAAGTGTTTCCCTTAAGATCAGGAACAAGAGGGGGATGTCCGCTTTCAACACTCTCATTCAACACAGTACTGGAGGTCCTAGCAACAGCAATCAGACAAGAAAAAATAAAAGGCATCCAAATTGGAAAGGAAGAAGTCATTGTCATTATTTTCAGATGACACAATGCTGCATATAGAGAATTCTAATGACTCTACAAAAAAAGTTACTTGAATTGATAAATAAATTTATTAAAGTAGCAAAATACAAAATAGATATCCAGAAATCAGTTGCATTTATATACACCAATAATGAACTATCACAAAGGGAAACTAAGAAAACAGTTTCATTTACAATGGCATTAAAAAAAAATAGTACTTTAAAGGGGGCACCAAGTAAATAAATAAATAAAATACCTAGGAGTGAATTTAATCAAGGATGTAAATGACATATACTCAGAAAATTGTAAGACACTGAAAAAAGAAAGTGAAGAAGATACAAATACATGGAAGCATATACTGTGTTCATGGATAGGAAGAATTAACATCATTAAAATGTGCACACTACCCAAAGCAATCTATAAATTCAATGAAATTCCTAACCAGATACCAATGGCATATTTCTCAGAACTATAACAAATATTCCAAAAGTTTATATGGAACCATAAAAGACCACAAATAGTCATAGCAATCTTGAAGAAGTAAAACAATGATGGAAGAACCATGCTATCTATCAAACTGTATTACAATCCCAGAGTAATCAAAACAGCATGGTACTAGCTTAAAAAAGACCTACAGATCAATGGAACAGTACAGAGTCCAGAAATAGACCCACACCTTTATGGTCAATTTTGATTTGACAAAGGAGGCACAAACATACAATGGGATAAAGATAGTCTATTCAATAAATGGCTATGGGAAAATTGAACAGATATATGGAAAAAGAAAAGATATTAGACAACCTTCTTACACCAAATACAAAAATAAACTCAAAATGGAGTAAAGACTTAAATGTAAGACTCAAAACCATAAAAATCCCAAACAAAACATAGGCAGTAAAACCTCAGACATTTCTCATAGCTTTTTTTTTTTTTTTGATATATCTCTTCGGGCAAGAGAAATGTAAAAATAAAACAAAAGGGACTACATCAAACTAAAAAGATTTTATACAGTGAAGGGAACCATCAACAAAATGAAAAGACAACCCACTGAATAGGAGAACATACTTAGCAATGGTACATCTGATAAGGGGTTAACATCCAAAATTTATAAAGAAGTTACACAACTCACCACCAAAACAACAAACAAATCCAATAAAAGGATGGGCAGAGGACCTGAATATAGGACACACAGATGGCCAACAGACATATGAAAAAATGTTCAACATCACTAATCATCAGAGAAATGTAACCACAATGAGGTATCACCTCACACATGTCAGAATGGCCATCACCAACAAATCAACAAACAACAAGTGTTGGAGAGGATGTGGAGAAAGGGGAACCCCCTCTGGGAATGCAGACTGTTGTAGTCACTGTGGTAAAACAGTATGAGGTTACCTCAAAAAACTAAAAATGGATCTGCCTTATGACCCAGAGATTCTACTCTGGTAATAGAGCCAAAGAAACCCGAAACACTAATTTGAAAGAATACATGCACCCCTAATGTTCACTGTAGCATTATTTACAGTAGCCAAGATTTGGAAGCAGCCCAAGTGCCACCCACCAGTACATGAGTGGATAAAAAAAGCTGTGGTACATTTTACACAATGGAATGCTACTCTGCTGTGCGAAAGAAGGAAATGTTACCTTATGCCACAGCATGGACAGACCTGGAGAATATTATGCTGAGTGAAATATGCCAGTCAGAGAAAGACAAAAACCATATGATTTCACTTACATGTAGAATCTAATGAACCAAATAAACTAAAAAACAACATAGAGACAGATTCATAGACACAGAGAACATACTGATAGCTATCAGAGGGAAGGGAGGTTGGGGAGCTAGGTTAAAAAAAAAACAAAGTCATAGACACAGACAACAGTATGGTGATTAGCAGAGGGAAAGGGGGGTGGGGGAGTAGAAGAGGATAAAGGAGGGATAAATGGTGATGGAAGGAGACTGAACTTGGGGTGGTGGACACAATATAACACAATACAATACAGATGATGTATTACAGAATTGTACGCCTGAAACCTATAGAATTTTATTAACCAATGTCACCCCAATAAAGTCAATAGAAATAAAAAAAAATTAGCCCTGGCTGGTGTGGCTCAGTCAGACTGCAAAGCAAAAGGTCACCAATCCAATTCACAGTCACAGCACATGCCTGGGTTGTGAGCCAGGTCCACAGTGGGGGCCTGTGAGAGGCAACCACACAACAATTGATGTTGCCCTTCCTCTCGTTCTCCCTCCCTTCCCCCCCTCTAAAAATAAATAAAATCTTTTAAAAAGTTTTTTAAAAAGTAAAAAAATTAGGGAGAAGGAGTATAGGGGAACTAAATGGTAATGGAAAAAAATAGAAAAAAGATTAAATTAGTCCTGGCTGGTGTGGCTCAGTGGATTGAGTGCCAGCCTGTGAACCAAAGGGTCGCAGGTTCTATTCCCAGTCAGGGCATGTGCCTGGGTTGTGGGCCAGGTCCCTGGTTGGGGGCACACAAGAGGCAACCGCACATTGATGTTTCTTCCTTCCTTTCCCTCTCTCTAAAAATAAATAAATACATATTTTTTAAAAAATGCAATAAAGATTAAATCAAATCAGCCAATCAATCAATCAGTCAATCAATCAAGGAGAGCCTCAAAGCCACACGAATGTCTCCTGTCCACATCTGTAGCCTCGGCCCAGCCTAGTGGGGACCAGGCCTGGTGGGGCTTCCCTGGCTGACAATAACCCCTGTGCCCTCTCAGAACCTCAAGGGCAACTTCCTGCTTTGTTTCAGCAGAACCATAAAATCTAACCTTCCAATACCAAGTGGGCTCTTCCCCAACACTGCAGCTGAAGTGACCGCAGTGATCCAGAGCACAGACCTGGGCCTGTCTCGGTGTCTGGCTGGGCTGGACTGTGACTTCCTCAGGCAAAGCCCTTGTCTCTCATCTTCTCCGCCCCCACCCCACCCAGCACGGACAGCCTTCACCAAGTCACTAAGTGTAAAGAGATGAAATCGATCTCCCCCTCTTGCCTCCTTCACTCCTTCTTGCATTGAGAATAAAATCCAGTCTCCCCAAGCAGCCTCCTCCACCCTGCAGGCCCAGGGCTCTTCCTACCCCTCAGTCCGTTCTCCCCTCTTCTCCAATATGCAGCCCACCTTGGGGCTCCTTGCCCCCTTCTCTCCTGACTCACCCCCACCTCACTCTCTACACTTCTGCCCAAACATCAGAGACGCCCTCCCACCCAAGTTGATCAGATCCCCACCATCACTCTCAGTCCAGGCACCCTGCTGTCCGTTGGTGTGCTGACCGCCACTTGAAATTATAGAGGTCTGTGTGTGGTGACTCGATTGATGCTGGCACACTGCGGATTCCCTGAGGGCCAGGACTGCTCTGCACCTCAGGACAGCACCTCAACGATGTCTGCGCAGGTTACATGACAGAGGAGATAAAACAGCCACAGGTAGCGCCAGCCCTCTGAGCTGACCCTGCTGAAGCGGGCCCCCGGATGGCAGAGAAAACAGAGAAAGGGGTCAGGTGTGGGTGGTTACAGTGGTCACCTGGAGGCCAAAGGACACAGTACTGGAAAAGCTCCCTTCCTCCTGGGCTGGGAGCCCAATCAGCCGCCTGTCCACACCAGGGGGACCGGACTGGGGAGGCAAAGCCTGTCATCAATCCTGACTATCCCATAGGCCAGGCAAAAAGAGCTCAGGGGCAATAGAGAAAGGGGCTCTTTCTTCCCTCCTCCCACCTCACCGAGCTGGAACCTGGCACTGTGTCTGTGGCCAGATTTTGGCTGGAGTCCCAAGAAAGAGTTCTGAGAACTTTTCAACAGGTTCAGATTTTCTTTAGAGAACAAACCAAAGAGCATCAGTTCTAAAAGCAACAAAAAGTGACAAATTTGCATCTCAATCAGCTGGAAGCTGGTCAGCTTTTCACAAGTCTAATTCAATAAATTCAGCAAATGGCTTGACTGCTCCTCTGTGATTCAACTATCCACCAAGTCTGCAAATATTTCACCTCAGCAGAAACCTTGACCCTGAATCCTGCAGTCACTCCCAGTCAGGCAAGGCATGAGGATTCCTGGCCCTGAACAGCGACAGGCTACTTGGACAGGCTACTTGGACTTCAAGAAGCCAAAGAGATAAGCTGTGTAGAATCAGCAGGCCTGTCCGCCCAGGATGCTGAGTCAGTGGGTTTACCAGAGAGTCAGAAAAACCAAAATCAGAAGAAGGAGCAAAGGCAAGGGATAAGAAGTTGATGTTCAACCCACACCCTAACCCTTCACCTTCACTTTGAGTTATTGGGGGGACTAGTTGGGCCTTGAGAGCTTAAATACCAACTCAGCACTGGGTTGGCATGATCTCTCTAACTCCTCCCACTTAAACGAAGGAAGGAGCCAAGGTTGAGACAGGAATGAAGTGACTGGCCCCAAAGCTGCTGATACCATCAAATAAATTAAACCAGTGGACAAACTTGGGAAGAACCCTAAAATCTAACCTTCAGGGTTACCGAGAGGGTCAAGAAAAATTGAATACAGCAGTCCTTCAGTGTGGACAAGATGCTAGAAAGCTTCATCTGGGGATGATCAGGTTTCTTTCTGTTTTTTAAACTTGCTATTAAAAAAGCTAAGAGGCCAAGGAAGCAAGCAGGAAGAGTCATGATCTCAAAGGGAGGGGAGAGGGAAGGAGAGGAGGAGCCAAGTACCCCAACCTGTTCCTTCCAGAAAGTCATTAATCCACCATCTCTTGAGCAGAACAGAAAGCTTGTTTAAGGAACAAGGTCTGAGTGACTTTCTCACCGCCCAAGATTTCTTGCTGACATGGGGAAAGGTCTGCCAAGAACCCTTAGGCTATCAGGAAATATTTCTGAGTGGCTAAAGGCTAAAGGTTCTACATGATATATTCTCCGCCCTCACCCAGGGGCACGTGCATGAACTCCCTTTTTCCTGCCCTTAATCTAATCTCTCCACTAGGCTTCCCTGGAGACTGGCACACTCAGGAATATCCTGGGAAGATCAGAGAAAGAATGCAGGGAGGACTCTACAGGGAGTCACAGGCAGCATGAGCTGGTTCAAAACTTTTTTCTTCCCCCAAAGTAAGAACTCTTGGAAGAAAAGGCATGCTGGTGGTATGATCAGGGGGTCAGGCTTGGGCTATCTCCATCTAAAGGGACTCAGGCAGGGGCTGGCTGACAAAAAGGCACTGGAGAGGGGCACTACAGAGCTCAACTGTTAGGCTGAACTGTTGCAGACAGCAAGAGGACAGAGGGAAACGTTTCCCATCAAGGTTGCCTAGGAAGGGGGCACAAGGGTAGAAGCTGGCAGCCACCTAAGTCCCACTGTTGGGCTGAACCTACCAATGTGCAACAATTAGGACCTTCAAATGGAGCTAAGAAATGTGAAGACAGGAATGTGGATTGGGTTTCCTGCAGACCGGCATCCTCAGCCTGCACTCAAACCACCAATGGTGTGGCAAAGGGAAAGGACAGACCCAGTGTCATTTCCACAAATGCCCCCCTTGCCTCTCTTCTCATCCCCTCATGGGGGTAGAAGGCCACTAAGATGCTCTCACAGCTTGTGGAACATAATGTCTTTTGGAAAATCATAAAGGAGCAAAAATAGACAAGAAATTGTATCTGATGGGCCCTTAAAACTCTCCATAATGGTCTGCTAAAAAACATCTAGAGTCTAGATGAACCTTCCATGAGGTGGAGACCAGACCACTTCCTCTCTCTTGCTACACCCCAGCCACTGAGTCAGGAGTTCCTTTTTATACAGTGAGGGAGTGACACAATTACTCCAAGGCAAGTGATGTGCTAAGCACTGGGAGGAGAAGCGTCCAGCAATGTTCCCAGGTGGTGGAAAGAACACCCTGGACTCGGGGTTCTGGATCTATTATAACAGTCCCCAGCTGTGTGGCCTTGGGCAAGTCAGAATATCTCTGAGCCTCAGTTTCTTTGTCCATAAAACAGGGACAATGATATGTACCTAGTAGAGCTGGGTCAGCATCAAATGGGGCTTTTGCTAACTGGGAGGCGCTGTGCTGCTAGGCAGTACTGCCAGTTAGGTCTGCACCGCCATCTCACCCTATCCAAGAGCCCCTACTCAGGAACCACCTCGACCGAGCCCAATGCGCCCGTCTCACCTGGATCAGTACACAGGTAGGAGTAAAAGCCTTCCGACTTGAGCATGATGAGCAGCGAGCCCCAGCCCAGGAGGACTGCCGAGAAGAGGAGGTTTTCCAACACGGCTGTGCAGGCCATCCACCAGCGGCGCCGATGGGCAGTGGCGAGGGTGGGCGCCATGACGCGGCTAGGTGGCTCGGCTCCGGCTCTGCAGCCACCTGCGTACAGACCTCGGCGTCAGCACCCGGCCCTGCCCAGTCGGAGCCGCCAAGCTCCGCCGCTGCGGCAGCGCAGAGGTTCTTACCCCTCCGCGGCCCGGACTGCAGGTGCGCGAAGCGAAGCAAGTCCCACCCTTGCCCGGGGCCTGGGCCACCCACCACGGCTGCCTTGTATGGTTGCTCTCCACGCTGGAGAGCCGCTCGGGCCAGGCAGGAAGACTTCTCGCTCAGCTCACTCAGAGGTAAACTGAGGTATGCTAGAAGGAAGGGACTAATGCTTGCTCAGGGACGTGGAATTAGTCCTGGCTCCCAGCAGTACTGACAGAGCTTGGGGGTCTGCAGGAGTAGCACCGTGAGATTCCGACACCTGAGCAGGGGCATACCTGAGAGCGACTACTGGCTCGGAACCTGATAGGCGCCCTCCCGCCCGCTCCGGAGACCCTTCCCCAGAGCTGGTTTCTTCAACCAGAAGATCAGCGCACCGAGCTCCGTTCGGTCCGCCTAGGGCTCACTGATTGGCCTGATGGCACAGGAACTGCCGCTCCATTGGCCGCTGTCTAGGTCGCTAGGCGCCGCGGCCACGCGAACCCCGCATGGGCGAGGCGAAGCCGGTTCAAACCGGCGGCGCGAGCCACCTGCGCGACCCTCATCCTGGGTGGCTTCCCACGTAATTTTCCTGCTTCGATGGAAGCAGATCCCCGTCTTTCTATTTCTTTGTTCTTCTTTAACTCGTCATCTCTTCTGGCAGCTCCTCATCTACCCAGTCTTTCTTTTTCTATTCACACATCGTCTCTCTACGCCCCCACCCCCGCACCCTCACCCGAGGCCCTGATTCCCAGGATGCAGCTCACCCGGCTCCTACTGATGTGTGTCGGGCCCGGCCGGCGCTTTTTCTGTCCCCTTTTATCCCAGCCCTTTTATTAGGACCCCAAGATGAAAACACTGCTGCACGCTGATTGGCCTAGTAGGGGCTGGAAACAGGCGTTGGCCAATGAGCGGGCACACGCCCGCCCCGTGGCGAGCAAAAGCCGGTTCCGGCCGGACTTTGAGACAAACAAGAGAGCTCAGGGTGCCGGTGGAACCTGGTGCAGAGGCTGTACCTTACTACTTTAAACTGTGGCCACAGCCTGGCCGGAGCCTTTGAAGGCATTGTCCTTTTGCCTCTCGGGAGCTCCACACCGAAGCTATGAGCCGGGTTGGATTCGGGTTCGTCCTGTCGGCGTCCCCCAGATTTCCCTAGCTGCTCTCCCGTACCCCTAGCGCACCCAGCTCGGCTTCTGCACTACGCTTTCCGGCCCGATAGAGTCCCCTGTCTCCCCTCGGCCCTGGGCACCACGCCTCGATGTTCTGGCTCCCTGTGGGTCGTTCCTCTCACGCCCCCTCCAGTGCCTCCTCCCCACTACGCTGCCATTCTGGTTCCTCGCTTCCCTGCTCCTATTGTCCTCCATCCAGGAGATGTCTGCTTACTCGGTTCTCCAGATCCCAGTTCAGGCGTGGGGTGCCTCTTCCTTGCTTTCCTGATTCACCGACTCCACTTCTGGGTGATATCTGCCCGGTTCCCGGGACGTGTTCATCGAGGATCCCCAGGAGGGAGTTTGGGGCTTTTCTTTCCCTTAGTACCGTGTCTCCCGCTACCCCATCCAGACTCTAATTCACTGCCCGGGGCCCCTCGGGAACCATGCCCGGGTTGACTATCCTATGCCCACTACCCTGCTCCACCTTCACCCCATTCCTGGACATCTCCCTCAGGTAAGTGCCTCTTCAGGGTGACGCGGTGGGCAACGCCAAGCTGCAAAGACAAGTCAGGCTTCCGGGAGAATGCGTGGAGTCGGGAGGGCTCCAGCTCCCAGCCCGATAAGCCAGCTGGACCTCCTTGAAGGAACTGGTCGGGTAGGCGGATGGAGCCTACTGGAGGTTTAGCTGCTCGGCTTCGCCTTCCTGATCGGAGGAACTACCCTGACCTCGGAGGACCCTCGGTATTCCCCAGATTGAGTTTGGTCTCCTTGGCATGCTCTTGGAGCTCACTTACCATCCCAGGGCTGTGGGACCCCGAGCACCCGCTTCCCTTTTCCACGTTCTCCAGTTCGAGTGCGCCCCCTGCCGCCGTGAAGCCGCACGCTCGTTCAGTCCATGCCCGCCCCTGTCGGCCTGGGAGATCATTGCTGGTTACCTATTCCATTCCCACCACCATGCAAAGTCTAAACCACTCACAAGATTGCGACCACCACTTGACAAACTCTGTTCCTTCCCTCCATTGTCCTAGTAGGCCACCTGCTTGAGGGCTGTCTGCGGGCAGCTGTTCATACACATCTCAACTGTTTCAAACACATCTCTCAAATTGCTCTCTCTCCAAAACTGTTCCTCCCCTTCTTTCTGAGATACTAACAGTATTACCTACTGAAGTTAGAGAGCATGAACCATCCTGTCAACACCTGCTGTTATTTTTCCTCTCCACCGCACCGCACCCCACCGATTACAGCCATATCTCCTAATTTGCCTATCTGTTTATCCCTCCTCCAGCCTCAGCCCCTGGAAACCATTCTCTCCACTCCACCCCATTCCAATGGAGCTATGGAAAATGTAAATCTGACCTCTGCTACAATTGATCAGAAACTCTTTACCATTTGTCTTGAAGGATAAAGTTCAAGTTTTCCAACCTGACCCACACAGGCTCCTTCCTCCCCACCCGCATCTTTTTCCATAGAGGTTGGTGGGCCTGCCTGGTCCTAGATCCTCCAGGCTTATGGAATTGCTTGTGGTTGCACGTGCTTTTCTCTCACCTTTGGCCTTCAGGTCCCTTTTTGGACAGCTCCTCCAGGAAGCCTTCCCTAACCACTCCCCACAATACTTTCCATTTTCTTCGTTCACTGATTGTGTTAAATATCTTTAATATCCCTGAAATATATACATCAATGAGAAAAAGTTGAACACCTCATTGAAAATTGGGGAAAGCAAATAGTATATGTAAAGAAGCTCCATCTTAGAATAATCATAGGAATTCAGGTTTTTTATTCTTTCTCAATGCCTTTAGTTTGAAACGTGGGGGAAATCGTATAGGTATACATGAAAAAGACATGATCACAGGTAAAAGTGAAGAAAATCTAACCAGAAAGCTTTAACACCTGTCAGCTGTTGAACCTGAAGTTCTGAGTGTGACATGTTGCAGGGCTGAAGGGAATGGTGATTAGTATCCTCTTCCTCACCCTCAACAGAATCCACACCACCCTCCTAATCCTCAAGGGCAGCCATGTCCTCACAAGCCTCAGAAAACTCTGCTTCCTCCATGCCCTCACCCACATGCCTGTGGACAAAGGCACGCTCAGCATACATTAGGTCAATCATGTGAGCCAGGCAAGCCCAGGCCTCAGCAATGGCTGTGGTGTTGCTCAGCACGCACACAGCTCGTTGTGCTTTGTCCAGGTCTCCACGAGATACCACAGGGGCAAGCTGGTAATTAATGCCAACTTTGAAGCCAGTGGGGCACCAGTCCACACACTGGATGCTGTGCTTGACCTTGATGGTGGCAATGGCAGCATTGACATCTTCGGAAACTGCGTCACCACGGTACAACAGGCAGCAAGCCAGGTATTTACTATAGCAAGGATTGCACTTCATCTGGTTGGCTGGCTCAAAGCACACATTGGTGATCTCTTACAGAAAGCTGTTCACGGTAGGCTTCCTCAGCAGAGGTGACAGGGGTGTATGTGGCCAGAGGGAAGTGGATGTGGGGATAGGGCACCAGGGCAGTCTAGAATTTAGTCCATTGACATTCAGGGCTCTGTCAAACCTGAGGAAAGCAGTGATGGAGGACACAATTTTGCTAATAAGGCGGTGAAGGGTAGAGTGGGTTGGGCTCTCAATATCAAGGTTTCTATGATAGATGTCGTAGATGGCCTCATTGTCAACCATGAAGGCACGATCAGAGTGCTCCAGGGTGGTGTGGGTGGTGAGGATGGAGTTGTAGGGCTTCACTGCAGCTGTGGAAACCAGGGTGGCTGGGTAAATGGAGAACTCCAGCATGGTCTTCTTGCTGTAATAGACAGACATTCCATCAGCAGGGGAGGGAACCCAGAACCAGTTCTCCCAAACTGGAAAACTAAGAAGCCCTGAAGACCTGTGCATTGGTCAGGCATTTTCCAAATTCAGTCCAACACGAGGATAATGATCGCCTTGCCAATGGTGTAGTGTCCACAGACGTAGTTACTGAGCGGCATCTTCCTTGCCTGTGCTGAGCTGCTGAGGGTGGAAAAGCTGGTGGCAGGCACTGGTGCGAACTCATTAATGACTGTGGATTCCAGGTCTACAAACACTGCCTGGAGCACTTGCTTGCCAGCTCCTGTCTCACTGAAGATGTGGAATCATCTCTCCCCTGACAATCATCTTGTCATTTGTCATCTGGCCATCGAACTGGATGTCGTGTTCCAGGCAGTAGAGCTCCCAGCATGCACTGCCAATCTGAACACCAGCCTGACCAACGTGGATGGAGATGCACTCACATGTGGCTGCAGGTGAGCCATTACTGTCCCCGATGAGCTAAGAGTCAAGGTAAGTAACGCACTCAAAATTCAGATTTTAATGATACTATCTTTTGCTTAAAAAGGAAAAATAAAAATTTTTTATCTGATCAAACATTTTAATTTTTTTTTAAGTTTTAACTTTTCCTACAACTATAGTTCTCAATAAAAATGACTCTTATCTGCCCTGGCTGGTGTGGCTCAGTGGATTGAGTGCTGGCCAATGAAGCAAAGTGTCACTGGTTCAACTCCCAGTCAGGGTACATTCAGGGGCTGCAGGCTGGGTTCCCAGTGGGGGGCATGCGGGAGGCAACCACACATTGATGTTTCTCTCCCTCTCTTTCTCCTTCCCTTTCCCTCTCTCTAAAAATAAAGTATATTTTTTAAAAAATGACTTATCTATGAAAAAAGTTTTGACTTGTTATTTTAATTTTATTGCCCTAAAATAATGAAATACCATTTTAAACTTATCAGATCGGGTGTAAGGAAATAGATATCCCCATAATTTATGAGAATATGAAAACCATACAACTTTTTTGGAGGACAATTTGGAATAAGTACACAAATGTTTACTGTTCTCACTCCATAACTCAACAGTTCCACTCCCAGGAATCTCTTGCACAGAAAAACTTGCACAAATATAAGAAGAAATATGGACAAAGTTGTATGCTTCATCATTTATTGTATCAGAACCATTAGAAACAACCCAAGTCCCCATATGTAGGGACAGTTTAAATAACCTGTTATTTCCACATGATGGAATCTCACGTAGCCATCTTTTGTAAAAAGAGGTAGCTGTATGTTTACTGACACCAAAAGATACCCAGGATGTATTGTATTAAGTAAAAGAGCAAATTACAGAGCAGTACGCTCTTCTGTCTTCATGTGCACAAAGAAACATCTGAAAGGAAGCATCAGAGCTGTTCATGAGACACTGAGCACCGTGATAGCGGGGGAGCTGCGCTCATTCCCTGACGAGGCAACACGAGGATGGATGGAGAGGGCTCGGAACGAGACCGGAGGCGTTCTGTGGAAAGTGAATCTGGCCCCTCCCTGGTGCCCCAGCCTCCTCTGGGGAGGAGGGAAATCTTATTTTTACTTCATACATGTCTGTGATGTTAGTCCTATTTATTTTTAACAAAGAATATTGCTTTTTTAAAAAATCTAGTGAGACAGTAAAAACATTTGCAAATTATACAAAAGTTTAAAAAGATCAATTTCATCTGAGAGAAAAATGTCATTTGACACCTTTCCTTTGAGACTTTATGTGCTTACATCCTTTAAAAAAAAGTTTGTAAAACAATCACAAAATATACACAAAAATAAGAATTCTAAACATGTATCCTGACACAAAAAGAAATGTAATTTGTAAAAAGAACACTTAGTTTTACACGTAACGGTATAGCACAGACCCCCCCGCCCCCGCCCCCCATACTGAGTGTTCTCGCACAACATAATTTTTCATGGTTGGTTAGGAACCTATTGTTAAGAAAAAACCTTCAACCAATCTTCAAATATTTAGGTTGTTTCCCATTTCAGAAAGATATTTTGCAAATGAAGGAAAGCATCGCCTTTTGGGGCAGAGTCCAGGACAGCAGAGAAAAAGCCCCTGTCTTCCCCTTCCTGACCCCGTCCCACGGGGTCTCTGCCCAGGCTTTCCAGACCATCCCCGGAGCGCTGCCAGGGCCCACAGCCAGCTGGCCTCCACCTCGGACACTTCCCCGCAGACAGGCGAAGGGCCTGTCTTGGCCCTGGGGCCTTTTTTCAACACAAAACACAGTCTGATGCAAGGGCAGTTTGGATGCCTAGCCCCCTATCCAGTCTTCCCACTCCCCAAATTCACGGTCCTCAGGGCTCTGGTGGTCCAGAGATGGGTGCAACATTCTCATACTGGGGCTCCTCCTGCCCTTCCTCATCAGCCAGCTTCTGGGGCTCTTGTTCTGGGGGACCACCCTCGGGGTCTGGCTCTTGGACCCTCCCTGAGCTCTTGGTGCCATCCCTCGGTCCTCTGGCCACTTCTTCTGGCCCGGTTCCTGCAGACTCCAAAGCCCCAGCAAGCTCCTCATTTGTGGCTGAGCTAGGGCTCTGAGTGGCAGAGCCAGAGGCCACCCCGGAGCTGCCCTTGTTCCGGCTCAGTGCCCGACGTGGAGGCTTGGGGATGGCACTCTTGATCTTGGGCCCTGCCTGGCCTTTCTGGAAGCTGCCAAAACGGCGGAGGACAGACCGGACTGGGCCCTCAGATTCCTGGGGCGTCCCTGCCAGCATGTAGATAGTGGTTATGGAGCCTGAGCTTTCTTGGACGCTGCCTTCAATGGCTTCCACACGCTCAGCCACTGTCCGGCCACCAAATGGAAGCCGGCGGTGCCCACTGGCTGAATCTCTGGGGCTGGCAGCTCCAGGAGGCGCTTTGTCCCCATCTGCTACCTCAGGGCCTGTGGATTCCTCAGCCTCCTCCTGGTTTTCAGGACCTGGCTGGGTCCCCCGGGAGAGCCGCTTGGGCTTTCTGAGTGGGCTGGAGAGCTCCCCTGAGCTCCGGCAACTCTGCGGTGCAAACTTGGTCCCTTCAGCAAAAGAGACTGACGGTCGCTTGGCCCGTGCTAGGCTGGAGGTGCGCGGGATGGCAAATGGTGTGGAGGCATCCTCAGGGAGAGGGAAGGGACCTCCAACCAGGCTGGCCTCTGGCGACTCTGCTTGGGCCACAGGGACTATTCCTGGCAGAGGAGACAGAAGAGCTTGGCCAAAGCCAACGGGTTGGCCACCCCGTCCCATCTGGCTTACCCGGGTCAGTATCTTCTGGGAGGCCTCAAAAATGGGGCAGGGTAGGGGATAAGGATGCAAAGAGGCAGGGCAGAGTGGACCCAACAGACACTACTTCTCCGACACTCTTTTCTCCC
Organism: Phyllostomus discolor; assembly: GCF_004126475.2. Taxonomy (NCBI): domain Eukaryota; kingdom Metazoa; phylum Chordata; class Mammalia; order Chiroptera; family Phyllostomidae; genus Phyllostomus; species Phyllostomus discolor. The sequence goes on along the minus strand of NC_040910.2, from coordinate 76,621,460 downwards.
CTCCCTCCTTCCCTACTCTGACTAAAGCCATACTCTAACCAGCTCCCCTCACCTCGGGGCCTTTATTTCTGTGCACTGTTCCCTCTTCCTGAAACACCATGGCCACCTCTCCCTGTCACTGGGCTAACTCCTAATTCTGCTAGACTCGACTCCAATATCACAAGCACTGAGACATCTTCCCGGACCTCAGTCTGCCCCGACCCGACTGGACTACAGCCCTTCCTTGTACGTCCTCCATCCAAGCGCATGCCACCCCGTCCTGTAAGTGTCCGATGACCACCCTCCAGACTAGAAGTTGGGTAAGGACGGGAATCTATCTTGTTTCCATTTTGTATACCACAATAGAAGTTTGGAGAACTTTATAGAAGTAAGGGGTGGTTATTTCTATAGGACAAAGGGGTCAGAAGGGTTCCCAGACACCCAAGCAGGATTCGAAGGTGACCCAGGGGGCTGGAGGGGGGCTACCTTCTTGGGGTGGCACGCAGTAGGCAGGACCCTCGTCCTCCTCTCCAGACTCGGAATCAGAAGAGAAGGAGTCATCCGAGGCCCAGCCGGCAGAGGGCGGCTCGATGAAGCTGTGGTTGAAGGGGATCTCCGGGTCGTGGTGGGAGACTGCAGGGGGAGCCGGGTCAGGGGCAGGGCCTGATGGGAAGCCTTGTCCCATTCCAGCCCCCGACCCTCAGCGCCCACCTACCTGTCACCCAGGGAAGCTTGTGGCTGCTGAGGGAACTGCAGGGCAGCGTGGAGCCCAGGCTGGTCAGCGCCCCCCAGACCTGGAGCTTCATCCTGGACACAGCAGCTCCATCTCTCGCTGCCCTGAGGAGGGTGGTCAGTGTGTGAGACCCCTGGTTGGGGTAGGATGGTAGCAGGAGAAAAGGGCCAGGACAGCCCTAGTCCCTCACCGAGCCGGAGATTTGGGCCTGCCACGGAGGGCAGCGTGGCTCTAAAGTCCAACGGACCTGGCACAGAAACCCTGCTCAAACTTTACCTCTTTCCGGGCCTCAGTTACCTCACCTGTAAAATGGGGACAACTACAATCTATCAGAGCTTCTTTCAGGACCCCACACAGTACCAGGCACCAGGTGGGGTTCCCCAAAATGCAGCTATGTGCTGTCATCACCCCAGCTGAGCCCCAGCTCACCTGGCTTTCTGGAAGTGACAGTACCTCCAGAAAGCCTGCCCTTGGCCTCACCCCGACACTGCAAGTGCCTGCTTTGTTCCTCACCTGTCCCCTGACAGCCTTTGCACACATCCTGGCCCTCATGTGAGGGGTCCCTTCCCCGCCAGGCTCTGTGCCCCAGGGGACAGGCTACTAGGTCAGCACATGGGAGGACATACTCAAGGGTTAGTGCACGAACTGTAAGAAAGCACCAGACAAGGAGTCCAGGACACAGGGCCCAAGCTTTGAGCGCGCCAGTGACCAGCGAGTCACCGTATCAGTGTCTTCTGTCCTCTGCTAATCCTCTGGTCCCCACACCCCCTGCTCCCAACCTCTGTGCTGCAGTGAGTCTCTCCAAGGAGCAGAGAAATGTGATGAGATTTTATGAAGAGACAAACCCCTTGGGAGCAACAGTCTCTAGCAGACCTCGAACCCAAACCCTTCCTCTTCCTCTCCGGGAAAGCCACGTTCTCTGCTCGCCCACTGCTCCGACTTGCACATCACTCTCCTTTTGGGGGGTAAGACCTGGTCTCTTCTGCTCCCTGCCCAAAGTTGCCTGCTGCTTTTGCCTTCGTACCCTCCTCCTCTGGCCCCTGTGAGTTAGCAAACCCTCAGCCTCGTGCTGTGGGTTTGAGTTTCCCCAGCCTGGTGCTTCTGCTCGTGTGACTGACTCCCACTCGAGGCTTCTGAGGAAGGCAAGTGGCTGATCTGATATCTCCGGGCCAGGGCCACTGCCGACTACCCCATTGATTCTGACCTAAGTGTATGACAAAGCCAGCCCTTCCCCACCCATAAAAGGAAAGCCAGCATTCACCTGTCCTTGGGGTCCAAGCGGGCAGCCCAGCAGCAGCAGGCACAGCAGGCAAAGCCCAGGAGGAGCAGCAGTAGAGGCACAAGGATGCCGGCAATGAGGGCTGCATCCTGGCTGTGAGGCCCTGGGGCAGAGGGTGGCAGGGTGGGGATGAGCAATGGTGAAATATTCAGGGCCTTCCTGTCTCTCATACATCTCTAGCTGAGCTGCCTCCTCCCCAGAGTCTCCCACCTGTGGTCTGTCTTCCAAGAGACATAGACTCTGCTCAACCTGGAGGCCCCGTCCTCCAGGCAGCCACCCTGCTATTCTGTCCCGTTCTGATGGTCCATGGTCTGTTCCCCAAGCCCTTGCCCCTAGTTCTCACGACTGATGCGCATCCCAGTGTCCAGCCCCCTACCTGTTCATTTCCCGGGTGCTAGCCTGGTTTCCCAGGGAACAGAGGCTCTGTCACATCTTCAGGGGACCCTAAAGCATCCATACAGATTTCAGGCATAGGGAATGTCTCTGTGAAGTGGACTCAGCCTCCCTGGGAAATGATGAGCTTCTGGAGCCCACATAAAGGGCCAATCTTTCCCTGGTTACTGTACCTGCACCCTCCTTCCCACCTTACCCAGCTGGCAGGCCCCAGAGACAGGGTGGCAGGGTCCCCCTGGGCATTCACAGGGATCAGAGCAGTTGCTTCCATAGAAGCCAGATGGGCAGGAAGCGTTGCAGCTGTGGGGCGACAAGGAGAGACAGGCTGAAGGCTGGGTGAGAAGGAACAGAAGTGGGCAGGGGGCAGGGGGAGGCAGGTTTCTGGGCACCACTCTCCATCCCAGCCATGCAGACCTCCCTGGATAGTGCCTGGCAGACCCCTCCTGCCTCCGAGCCACATGCCCAGCACCCCTGACAGCGTTGGGAGAATCCCTCAGCCCCTAAACCCGTCTTCCAGGGAGACCACCCACAAGCTGTCCCGTGGCATCCAGCCCCAGTTGTAATCCTCAGGCAGAGTCCACTTATGATCCTCACCCCTTGCTCACCCAGCTGCAGTATGAACTAAGCAAGATGCCGATGGCATGCATAGACATCCTTGGGGCCTGGAGGTCTGACCCAGGTCCCACCCTGCCGCTACCTCTCTGGGCCTTGGTCCCCTCCTCTATAAAATAGGGTCTCTTCCATGTTATACTAGATTTCGTCCCATGGCTGGAAAATCAGACACTGGAGACACTGACATGGGTTATGTTTTCCTACCTTAAGCCCTTAAGAAACCACAGTGGGGTTCAGAGCCCTACCCCTAAACAACTTCCCCAGCTGGGCCGGGAGCCAGGCCTTCTACATGAAGCTTTACTTTCTCTGACCCGCCTTTGGAAGACGCAGACCCCACAACAGGAAAGACAGCTCCTCAGTAATGAGGATGCTGAGGGGGTACATGGGAGCTGGAGACGCCCAGGAAGGGAAGGCAAGGAAACAGGTTTCACAGAGGCCCCACCTAGGCCCCTGCTTCTCTGCCAGGGCCCCAGTCCTCACCCGGGTCCCCAGAAGCCAGCGTTGCAGACACATTCCCCAGTCACAGCATCACAAGCCCCCTGGACACAGGTGGGGCAGGTTGAGCCACAGCCCTCCCCAAAGGTGCCGCTCGGACAGGGGTCTTCACACCTGAGGTGAGGCAAGACTTTGAATGGGGCGCTGCCCGTCTGCCCCCATGCTGCTGGACTCAGGAACCCAGCTGAGCAGTGAAGCTTGGGTACAAAGAGGGCCTTGAAGCTGGGGACATACCCAACGGGTGACAGACCAGAGACCCCTGGAGGGAGGAGAGGGCAGGCAGCCCCAGTGGCAGGGAGCTGGAAAAGAACCTGCCCAGGGCCTCATCAGCGTCCATCTCTCTCCCCTCACTCTGCCATGGGGCAGGCTCCAGGGGGCTGTGTGAGTGTGTGTTTGGGGGAGGGAACTCCTATCCCAGAGGGAGCAACTGGGGTGAGGATCCTGAAGGAAGGTGTACCCCACCCTGAGCAGGCGGGTCCCTCACCTGGGCCCCAGCCAGCCAGGGTCACAGCTCTGACAGTGTCCAGTGTCTGCCTGACAGGTCTCCCCAAGCCGGCAGTGGGGGCACTGCTGCCCACAGCTCTCGCCAAAGGTGCCAGGTGGACAGGGCTGGAGGCACTGGGTCCCATTCCAGCCGGGCTCGCAGGACTCGCAGCTGCCCGTGTCCGCAGAGCATGGCTCATTCTGCTTGCAGTGGCCGCAGCTGGGAAGAGAAATTCACAGGAAACACTCAGGTCAAATGGGTGGAGTGCCCACCCAGGCCTCCAGGGGCGCTGGAGAGCACCCGGGTCCCAGAGAAGTCACTGAGGCAAGTCTGAGCCTCAGCTTCCCCGCAGTGCGCAACAAAGAGGCGGGACCACTTATCTCCACAGACTCTAGAGAGTGCCAGGCCTCTCCTCCTAACCCTCCACTCCGGGACTCGTCCCTCCCTGGGTCTCTGGGTCCCAGGGTCACCAGGCGCTGCCGACCCAGTCAGAGCAGCCATGTCCCACCAGACCTTCGCCTCCCTTCTGCCCGCACCCACCGCCCACAGCGCCCCAACGGGGACGGGACCCAGTATTCTATCTCCTACCCCATAACATGAAAATCAGTGAGAATAAAAGCATTTTAATGTCTGTTTCACCACTATAATTTCAAATTTATCTTATCTTTGAGAGTTCCCCCCAGTTTTATCGAGACATAACTGACATACAGCACTGTACAAGTTTAAGGTGCACAGCACGGTGACCTGACTTGCAGATGCCGTGAAATGATCACAAACGGTTAACACCCACTATCTCATACAGAGACCAAAAAAAGAAAAAAGAAAAAGAATTTTTTTCCTTGTGATGAGAACACTTAAGATTTACCCTCTTAGCAAGTTTTCCAATTAGGTTCCTATCATCTTAATTTCTCATTGATCCTTAACAGTTACTTGAAGTTTCTCCCTCAGATCCTTAATTATTTGGAATCATGTGCTTGGATTAGACTCATTAGTGGGGGAAGCGGGAGTTCCTAAAATCACTGTAGCATTTCCAAACCAGCAGTTAAAAAAAAAAAAAAAAAAAAAAAAAGGGCTGGGGAGAGAGACTAGAAATCATTAAATAGAGTATATTGCATATTATAATCACATATTATATATGTGTAGCAAAAATGAATGTGCTGTCTGGTTAAGCTTTTACTTCAGTGATATGTGTACATACATGGGTGTGTGTTAGGTGGGACGTAAAACGTATTATTGTGAGCGGAGCTGGTCAAAGTTTGAAAGTCCTTTCGTCTCAAAGGGACCATGCAATCATTTTGTCTCGTGATTCATCCTTTACCCGTCTCTAAGTATGGCTTGCTATACTAGTATTTTGTTACTGTTAACCGTAATCGGATAAAAAGGGAGTGAGCGGGAGGCCGGACTTCGGGGCATTGAGAGTCTTTTATCCCCGCTTCCATCCTGCCCTTTTAGATTGGTGAGGAGAGCACCGCGCCGCTTTCTCCCTCCTGCCCTCCTCACTCCCTCCACCTCTCTCCCACTGCGCCCCGTGCCCCTCGCCCCCGCCTGCCCGCCTGCCTGGCTCACCGGTGGCTGCACTGCGTCCCGTAGCGGCCTGCTGGGCAGGGCAGCTCGCAGCGCGCGCCGCGGAAGCCCGGCGGACAGGAGCACTGGCCGGAGGCTGGGCTGCAGCTGCCACGCACGCACTCGCACTGCTGCCGGCACTCGCGGCCCCACCAGCCAGGCCGGCAGATGCAGCGGCCCGACTCCTGCACACAAGGCGAGCCGTTGCAATCGCAGGAGAAGCTGCAGCGGCGGCCCCACCAGCCCGCCTCACACAGGCAGGAGCCGGTGTTCTGATCACAGCGCACCCCCGCTTTGCACTGGCACCGGTGGTTGCACTTGGTCGACCACCAGCCGGGCTCGCAGTAGCAGGCGCCGGTCTTCGGGTCGCAACGCCCATGAGGGCTGCAAGAGCACTCGAACTCGCAGCGGCTGCCCCAGCGGTTGGCCTGGCAGCGGCACACACCAGTGACCGGCTCACACTGGCCATGGGGGTAGCAGGCGCAGCTCTCGCGGCAGTCGGGGCCCCAGTACTGGCCCGGGCAGCCTGCGGGGCAGGGAAGGGTGGGGATGGGGAGAGACAGAAGGGGGTCAGTGGGCTCAGGACTGGCACGGATGCAGGCTCTGGGTCCTCTCCCACAATGAAGAGGGGCGCCAGGCCCATCCTCCAAGAGCCAGGAACAGACCCCTGGAACATCTGGCATCATATCCTCCGGGAGCAAAGCTCACTTCCTGCCCCAGACTCTGAACTACAAAAGCCCTTAGCAGTGACCGAGCCTCCCCGCTTCACATCCCGCAACACATTTAAAGATCCCGAGTAAGGAAGGGGCTTGTCCAGAGTCACACAGAAGTGGGGGGGCGGGGGGGGCCTTCATGCATGCCCCCTCCTCCCTACCACTGGATCCTCCACTGCACTGGAGGTGCGCTGGGCCCAGGGAAGGCCTGGATGCTGCCCATCAGGATGGCAGGAGAGGCAGCCGCATTCCCTCCCAGGGTCTCCTCTCAACCCCGCTTCCTGTCAGCTGCCCTCTGGTTATCCTGCCCACCAACCCCTTTCCCAAGCCCTTATTTCTGCCAGAGAGGGCAGACAGCCTGGCCAGGGCCCTCCTGCCACCCCCCCCCACCCCCAACATGTACAGATATATGTGGGGGAGACCAAGAATGCATCCATTTTGCAATTAACAGGAATCTCTACCAACTTTTCTGAGTTGAAACGGAAGGTGAAGGGCCCAGAACTGACACTGTGCATAGGGCATTGTGGTACAAGTAAAAACCAGATGAGTCAGGGCATCTCCCAGGAGTGTCACTTCCTGTCCCTGGGCCTCAATTTCCTCAGCTTGGGAGGCTCTGGCCCTGCTGTTCTAAGGTCGTGGCGATCGTCCCTGCTTTGCCTCCCTGCTCCTAGGCCTGCCCAGCAACCTTATCCCACCGGCGAGACTCAGGACTCACGGGAGTTGCACTGGGCCCCGAAGAATCCAGGTCTGCATCGACAGAGGCCTGGTTTCACGCACACTTCGTCTTTCCGGCAGGCGTCAGGCCCCTCGCAGATGGCTGAAAAACACCCCACCCAGGTCAAAAAGACTGGGGCTCGACCAGGGGACCTTCTGCCCTCGCACTGGCTCCTGGTTCCCGCCAGGGCTGGGTGTGTGTGCCACAGGAGGGACCCTAGCTCCTGGGCTCAGGCGGGGAAATAGGCCCCAGGAGGGGTGGGGGTTGGTCTTGGCTACTCACGGATGGTGCACTCTTGATCTTTCTGCCTCCAGCCTGGGCAGCACTGGAGCTCAGCAGAGGGGCTGTGGGGCAGAGGGGTCAGCCGGGGGGTAGCCTGGTTTCAAAGGTGTTCACTGTCTCTGGCTAAGATGTGGGAGGCTGCCTCCGCCCCCTCAAGCAGGCCTAACGGCGAGTCGCAGCCCCACTGACCCCAACCCCTTCCCTCTCCTTCCCTGGCCTTTCCAGCCTGTCCTGTCCACCCCCCACCCCGGCTCTTCCCAAGTCTCCCTCCCTCCAGCCCCATGACCTCTTCCCTCACTTCCTCCCCTCCCCACCAGGCCTCAGCACCAGTTCGGCCACCCCCCCCCCCCCCACATCAGACTCCCACAATATCCACCTGTTGGCCCCGCAGACATGCTGCCCATTAGGGTCCAGCTCAGACCCCTGGGTCCCCGGAGTCCAGAGCAGTAGCAGTGGGAGCAGCAGCCGAGGCCCCATGGCAGCGAGCGGGTTGGAGTCAGTCTGGCCCCCACAGCTCCCACCCCCCTCCCCGTTTCCTCCCAAGGCTTTTCCTGAGGAAACCAGGCCGGAGGGGCGGGCTGCCCAGAGGCACCTCCCTGAGAGGGTGGGCACAAAGGTGTTGGGGAGACTGGCAATACCAGAGAAAGGAAAGGGAAATGAGGGCCAGTGCCGAGTGCAGAGTGGAGGCTTAAGGGGCTGGTTTCAATCTGGAGGGGAAGATGAAGCTGTAAGCCATGGGGTATTGGGATCAAGTGAGGGGGTGGGGTGAGGGGGGCAGCTGTAGTTTCCCATTAGGTCATATCCTCAGTGAGGCCCAAGCTGGGAGAGGCCTCCCCACCCAGTGATGACCAAGGGGACCCTGTGAGGTGGCCTCAGCCCACCCTCACCCCTGGCCAAGCAGGGTGGATGTGGAGGGGGGCAGACCAGTGACAGACAGACATGGAACGGTTTCTGGGTATTATGGGCAGTTTCTTTATTACATTAGCTTAGGCCAGCTGCACAAATCTCTGGGAGGTAGGTAGTCAGTTCTCCATTTCATGGATGGGGAAACCGAGACTCAGAGATGAAGCACTTTTATCTGACCACTGTGGCTTAGCTCAGAGAGACAGGGAAGGAAGAAAGGCTGAGCTCCCAGTCCTGCCCTGGGTCAGGCCAAGATTGGGAAAGAGCCTGGGAGGGCTGGGAACAAGGGAGCCCCGTCCTCGTTTGAGGTGGCACATCCACCCACAGTCAGACTCCAAAGTCAGGCCTCTGGGGCACCTGAGACCCCCAGACAAAGGTGTTCACTGAGAGCAGAGCAAGGCCGGTCAGGAGCTGCCCATAAGCCCCAAGTGGGGTTGGTGTGGGGTCTCTCCTTCTCCCCCTGGCTCGCTGGGAGCTGTGCTGCTGCTCTTGGCTTCAGGGGCCTCCGCTTCACCCCGATAACACTGGCCAAAGCTGTGGGGGAGAGCCAAGAGGTACTCTGAGCCTGGATGCCAGAGAGATCACGGATATGGGCTGAGGACAGGGGACGGTGAGAAATGGGGACACAGAAGGAAGCAAGGGCAGCATGAGGTAGCGGGGAAGTGAAGGGCCAGGGTCAGAGATGCAGAAGGGGAGGGGCGGGCTCAGAGCCCAGGGCAGCAGGGCGAGTGCCAGGGCAGCAGGGCAGGGATGCTGAAAAGAACAAGGTGGGGCCCCCTCTTCACCACCACCACTTTTGCCCTCCCTCCTCTCCTGACATACAAACTCTGTATTCTGGAATCCGGAGGCGGGGGGTGGTCTCCCTTGTGGCTGGAGAGCAGGAGCCATGAGCCATCCTCATCGTCACTGAGGCAGAGGAAAGAGAAAAGTGGTGAGGGTCACTGACCAAGGCCAAAAGGGACAAGGGGAGTACAGCTATGGCCAGCCTTCTGTGCAGCCCCCAGGAGCAGGCAGGGGAGGACAGAGTGACAACACAACCCCCAAGTCTGGATAGGAGACAGTGGGGAGATGAAGGATATCTTGAGATTTTTATTTTATAGCCTGATGGGCAGTGGGCCCCTGACAAAGCTGTAGTTTAAGTCTTTTTGTTTTTGTTTTTCTTTTTCTTTTTTTACTAGATTACCGATGTATTACAGAACTCAGGAGCAGGCAGACGAAAGAGAAGCACAGGGCACGGTGTGGGGGAAAGGCACGGGGCTTCCATGCCCTCTTCAGGCCCATCATCAGCCCCTCATTGCCCTGTGCTCACCAACCCAGAAGCTCTTGGAAGCCAGTCCTACTGGCTTTCTACGGAGGCCCCACAGCTACAGTCTTACCCCTCTGAGAACAGACAGACACAGCCAGGACGGGGACCGAAAAACGAACGAGGAGAGACAGCACTAGCAAGGCTCTTCAGCAGGAGGCATAGCGAGCATAGCGAGTGAGATCCAGGGAGAAGGGTGACCAGGCTGGAGCGACAGACTCTGCAGGGCAGGCTGTAAAATAAGCTCAGGAGGTAACCAGGCCAGGTTAGCGAGTTCAAACACTGCTAGACTAGAGTGGTAGGTTCAAGGGGTGACTAGTCTGCAGCAATAGGTTTGGCCTGAGACAAAAGACTCAAAAGATAGCCAGGCTGAAGGGGGGGGGGGCGGTGCAGAGTAGGTCAGCAGACTTGAGAGACACTAGGCAGGCCGAGAGCACGACCAGGCTGGGCCATCAGGCTCAGCAGGATGAATGGAGGGCTGGCTCAGTGAGAAAGGAGGTAGGGACTTACCTGCTCTCTGCTTCCTCTGGGGTCCCTAACATCTTGGCCTTGATCTTCTTCCGCTGCTTCCTGACAGCCACCTTCATGGCTTCCAGCAGGAGCCCAGGGACCCTGTGGTCTGTGAGCAGCTCCCTACAGGGCAGGGGAAAGGGCAGGGGGAAAGGGCAGGGGGAAAGGACCGGGTTGCCAGCAGTGAGTCTCACACCAGAGAACCCTTTTCTTGAAACACTTAGCCTTACTAACAGCCCCCAAACCTTAGCTTAAGTGTCAAGGCTCCTAGTGACCCTTTGTACTGCCCCTCCCTCATTTGGGTGAAGTCCCAGGAGGGCAGGGGCTGTGTGATTCATGTCCTCCCAGTGTCCAGCAGTGTCTGGCACATGTCACTGAACCAAAGAATGAGGCAGGTGACCTGAGTGAGGCCCAGGAACAGATGTGACTGGAGCGCCTCAGCTTCCTAGCCCCTGCCTAGCGCCCTCACCGCTGGAAGTAGGCCAACTCCTCCTTCAGCAGAAACACATTGGCTTTGAGCTCATTCCGCTCCTGAAGGATCTGCTCAAGCTCCTCTCGACTGAAGCCACACTGCCCCACGTTGGAGGGATGCAGTGGCTGCTGCGGGGCATCCTCCTGCAAAGGGTGGCTTGGTCTCAGAGGGCTGCCTTGGTTGGCGTTTCTCTGCCCCTGGGACGTCACAGGAATGCTAGAGGGAGTGACCGGCAGGGAGACTTGGGAGGCAACGGCGCTACAACAGATGACAGTGCTCTAGAGGAGAGTGGGACAGAGTCTGGGTGGGGGACATACTTGTGTGCCACCTTCCAACTTCCCCCTGGACCTGCTACGCAGCACAGTAAACCTTTCCAGAGTGCCCAGGTACCAGATGCTGTCAGTACTGGGAAGGGCCCTTGACCTCAGTGGGCACTGACCAGGTCCTCCTGGGTCCCTGGGACTCCTGCTTCGGCGGTCAGCCGCTCGGGCTCCTGCCTCTGCTCACACCCAGGACCCCCGGCCTGTTCCCGTGTCCGCTGCTGAGCCAGCTCCACGGCCCCTTCACGCCGCAGCTCCCGCTCGCTCTCACGGTCCCATGCGGCGCGCAGCTGGGTTTGCACCGCGGCCAGCTTGTGCCGCAACTCTGCATTCACCAGCAGGAGGCGCTGCAGCTGCTCCTGCAACTGTGGGCAGAGCAAAGGACAGGGCTGGTGGGCGAGGCGCTGAGGTAGCCCCGCCCCACATAGTTGCCGTCAGAGCCCTTACGGCCTCAGTCTCTTGGCTGCGCTGCAGCAAGTCACGGTTGTATGCCCGGAGTTCGTCCCGCTGTCGGTCGGTCACCTCCTTGAGCTGCTGCAGCAGAGCGCGCTCCTCTGAGGAAGGGGTGGTCTTAGCAGCAGCCCGCGGGAAGTAGGCTCTGAGCCTCCCCCACCCCATCCCTCCGCTGGGCCACCCTCCACACTCACCCTGTGGACCGCAGCGCAACTCTCTGCGGAGGTGCTCGTTCTCCTCCCGCAGCCGCTGCAGCTCCAGTTCGGCCTGCAGCGCCGACACCTGCAGCTGGGGAGTCCGAGCCCTCAGGGTTAGGCCTCCACCAGCCCCGCAGGTGGCAGAGAGAGTGGACAGTGACTCACCGAGTCGGGGGCGGGCCCCACGGCAGCCTTTTCCAGTAGCTCTAGCGCCCGCACCACGAGAGGCACGAGCCCCGCCGCCGCCTCCGGCCCAAAGCGGCGTGCTAGCTCCTTCAGCTCAGTGCCCAGGGCCCCGGCTAGATGGTACACGAGCTCCGCAACCCTCTCCACCCCCGTGGCCGCTGGAGACCCCCAGCCCTGCTCCCCAGGCGCCGCTCTCTTGGGCTCCATATACTCCGAAGGCCAAGGGCTGAGAGTCACTCCCCCAACCCTCACTGGTGCAGGAAAAAGCCAAACAGTTCCCGCCCAGGAAGCAGTTTAGGTTAGTAGAGGGTGGGGTAGAAGCGACAGGGGAGGAGCGAGTAAGGAAAACAGCGTGGGAGGAGACAGCGCCCTGGGTCCCCTGGGCCCTGTCCTGTGCAAGTTCCAAGGTCACAGGAAGCAGGACAGCTAACCTCCAGCTAGGCGTCCAAAAGCCGAGGGCCAGGGCTGTAAGTGGTCACTTTCGTCAAGCCCTACCCAGTGCCCAACCCAGGCTCCGCCCCCATGTCTGGCGTCATTGGGCCCCACTTGGCTGCCTAACACACGGGCATATGAGGGCTGCCACTGACCTCAGCCAGAGGCAGCCAACAGTCCAGCCACGTGCCTATTTCCCTGTCAGGAGTGACACAAAGCTTAAGGGGCTAGACTGGGCACCAGAGCAGCAGAGAACAAGCCACAAGCTTTCAGACTCAGGAAATGGCAGCAAGGAGTGATGATCTGCAAGCATTTTGGGGCAAAACCCGCAAATGTGGTGAAGTAGTAGGAGTGTGAAAGCCCAACCCCAGCACCTCAGTTCCCTGAGTCTAGGGGACATTTAGCCCCACAGCCTCTGAATAGGGGTCCTCCGCTCCCCTCAATGCAGAGCTCAGCACTTTGCTGTTAACAAGTCTAACCTCTGGCAATCCTACACCCAGAATTTGAGCTCAGGGGAAAGAAAACCTCAAAAACTCCAATTTATACAAAATTTATTATACTCTGTTTAGAATTACAAGCCACCAGGTCAACAATACAACAAGCACAAAATACAGGAAAAAGGGGCCAAGCTGCTGAATGTCACCAGCTTGTCTGTGGGGTTAGAAGGCTCCAGAGCCTTTGGGGAGTCTGAGGCAGGAGAGGTGAGGGAACAACTAGGCGTAGAGATCCTCCCGGTCCGCGGAGTACACCTCGCCCTCCTGCAGGAGGGCGAAGTTGAGGAAGTGGGAGGGCCTGTGCACCTCATGGTAGAACTCCTTGGGGTTTGCCAGCTGCAGCTCATACTTCATGTTGGGATCGTGCCGTACACCTTGGGGTAGATGAAAACGTCCAGTGTTACCAAGGGCCGTGTGCCTCACCCAGCTGGGGGCCTAGGGCCACCACCAAAACACAGCCAGGCCCCAAGTGCTAAGGATGATGGCCTAACCCCACCCCCACTTTCCAGTGCTTCCCCACTCACCCATGAAGTTGTAGTTCCACGAGGACTGGGCAGGGACCATAAAGAAGCCAAGGAAGCGGTCCGACAGCAGCATCTGGACCCTCTCATAGTGCGAAGGTAGGTAGCCCTTGGGGTTGTTGCCCTTGTCTGTGTTCTGGCGGCCCCATTCGTAGCCACTGGGCGTCAGCTTGTAGGCTGTCAGTGTGCAGGAGCCTGGCGTGAAGCTGAAAGAGGGGTGAGGATGAAGTCAGGGCTTAGGCCGCCATTCTGGTCCCCAGCCTGCAATGCCGATCCCACCATGCTTCCTCCCAAGGGGGCTCAGGCCCACCTGCAGGTGATGATGATGGTTTTCTCGCCGTCCCAAGATGGGTTGTCAGCCATGATCTTGGCATGGGTGGTGACATCCTGGGGTGACAGCTGGGGGGACTCATTGGGCTGAGTGTGGATCCAACCTAAGGGTTCCATCTCCTACAGGCAAGAATGGTGAACAACTATTTAGAGCCCCATCTGCAGGCAGGAATCCCACTGATGAGAACAACGTGCGTGCCTCCCTCCCACCCCCTGCCCCCGACAGCAGAAAGCACCCGTTCTCCCACGCCCCCACTGACCTTGAGGTACTCATGCTGGGGCAGCTGGCTAGGCAGGTGCACGGTCTGGTGGGTGCCCCACTGCGGTACCATTACGATGCAGCGGATCTCCTTCACCTGGGGGTTATCCGGGGGGCTCACCCCATACAGGTATCCCGCAATCTGTAGACAAGGGGGTCAAGAACCGAAATGATTCTTAGTGCCAGCCTAGACTCTGGGCTGTTGGCCCTGTGTTTGCTTCCCTTCCCCAAGAACAAGGGCCGAGTGTCTCAAAACGCAGTCGCAGCCCACCATCTCAGAACCACCTGGGGTGTCTGGTCCCAACATTAAACACGGCTCTCGTCTCAGACTTACGTCAGAGTCTCTCGAGTCGTGTCCAAGAACCTGCACTGCTCACATGCTCCCCAGCTGATTATTTAATAGTATCCATAAACAAATGAGCACGCAAGTACACAACTTAGGAACACATCTTTGAAACCAGCTCTAGGTGGTATTTTAAATTTAACATTGCCATTGACAAAGTTAAGAGGACCTGTGTTCCTATTAACTCACCCACACAGGACACTAACAGTCCTTCCAAATTCACCAAACAGAGGCCATGTATGGTGTTTTAGAACACATGAATTTCCCTGACTACTTGTAAAGGTGAGCATCTTTTCACATCATGTTTGCCATCTGTAGTTCCTTTTCTGAACTATATTCATATTCTTTGCCCATTCTTCTACAGTTATCCTTTTAAAAAAACCAACTTTTGAAAACTCCCTATTCTAGATTCTAATCCATTATATCCAGTTATGCAAATATTTTCTTTCCATTTTTAGTTTATCTTTTTTGGTATTCTTTGTCACACACAAGTTATTCAACTTTTTAAAAATCTTCACCCAAGTCCCTGGCTGGTGTGGCTCAGTGGAGTGAGTACTGACCCTCAAACCACAGGGTTGGTTTGACTGCTGGTCAGGGCACACGCCTGGGTTGTGGGTCAGGTCCCCAGCTGAGAGTGTGTGAGAGAGGAAACCACACATTGATGTTTCTCTCCCTTTCTTTCACCCTCCTTTCCTCTATCTAAAAATAAATTAAAATCTTAAAAAAAAAAAAAACTTCACCCAAGGACTTTACTGACTTTAGGAAGAAACAATGATCTGTTGCCTCCTGTAGGCATCCCGACCAGGAACCAAACCCACAACCTTCTTGGTGTACAGGGACAACGCTACAACCAATTCAGCCACCCAGCTGGGACCAGCCATTCATTTTGATTGTGGTTTTGTGCTCCGTGTCTTCTTTAAGAGTGCCAGCCCAAAACTAAGGTAATAAGTATTTTCCTCTAATACTCTACAGTTTATTTAGTATTTTACATTCAGCTCTTTACTCCACCTGGATTTTATTTTTGTAAATAGTGTTAGGTAGGGATCTAGATTTCTTTTTCTTAACTGTTTCAATATTATAAGGCATTCTTAATCCTATAGACTTGATATACCATATTTACTATATACACACGAATCTGTTTATACTATTCTCTTAATTGTCATAACTAAATAATGTTCTGATACCTGGTGGGGCCAAAACCCTTCTTGCTGTTTTGGCTATCCTTGTACACTTACTTACCTATGCATCCTGAAACCCGCACCTCCAGTTCCAGAAATCCTAGGTGAGCTTTAGATACATAAAATGTTTGGGCACACACTGTGGCCTAGCTGAACACACTTACTTACTTGGGCCCGAAGGTCAGATATGCAGATGAACTTCTTAAGCACATTCTTGGGAAGGATATAGGTGTAACCAGTCTCCTTGATGTCGTCAGATGAAACATAGATGTGATTGGTCCTTAGGTGCAGGTTGGCAGCCGAGATGGCCCTAAAAACAGGAAGGTGTGTCAGCACTTCTCAACCCGAGCACCTCAGGTAGCACCAGCAGGCCCTTCCATCCCTAGCCCTCTCCCCCCTTACAATACCTGACCCTCCATTCAGTTTTAGATGAAAAAGTCTGGGTCTCGTAGTTGCTGGTGGTGGAGGTGATGATCTCATCACCATGCTTGTTAACAGTGCGCGTCTGTGTTGCAGTCAGCTGTGACTGTTCCTTGGTCTGCTTCTCAATCTCGGCTATCTGCTGCCGTTGCTGCGAGGGTGCTGAGATCTCCATTCCCAGGATGATGTCTCGAATTTCTGACTGTGTCAGTGATGCCACATTCACACTGTGGGGACAGTGTAGGTCATACCACAATGATCCCTTCCCCTTGGTCACTTATGCCTCAATGGTAAGAATGTCACTTGGTACAGGGGAGCCCATGTTATCCTAGACAATCCCAGAGGGACACTTGTAAAGGAAGTGTGAAGTGGAGATATACTAATATTGATAAGAATCATCACATCCTAGAATGGCCCTGTGCACATGCACCTTTCAGCCACACTCAAAACAGCTGAGCATCCACACCTCCCACTTTCCCTTGATAAAAAGTGCCCTAGTGCCCTGGCTGGTGTGGCTCAGTAGATTGAGCACGAGCCTGCGAACCGAAAGGTCGCTGGTTGGATTTTCGATCAGGGCACATGCCAGGGTTGCAAGCCAGGTCCCTGGTTGGGGTGTGCAAGAGGCAACCAATCCATGTATATCTCTCACGCACTGATGTTTTTCTGTTTGTCCCCATGTTCCCCTCTCTCTAAAATTAAAAAAAAAAAAAGTTGCCCTAGCACAACTGTTTTTGAAAACAGAAACCCTAAAACATGTTCTCAGAGCTGGTACTGTCAGTCAACCTACCAGACACCTGGAAATCTACAGACACTTGGCCCCCACAGTTGACAGGGAAGGACAGGGAAGAAGGGGATGTGTGTGCCACTTGCAGTGGCACCACAGGGTTGGGAATGTCAAAACGTCTTATATGGACAATAAAGAAACACCCTGCTCAACACGGCAACAGTGCCTCTGTTGAGAGATAATGCCCAGAAGTCAGTATGAAGCCCCAAACACAGACGCTTCCTTCACTATTTGAAGACACTACCTTTCTTCTAAAGGTATCACCCAGGACAATTTCTTGAAAAATGTCTGAGCCTAAATGTTTCAAAAAAACCCAGAAGCTATACACTGAGCCATTTGTTTCACTCTTTTTGGATCTTGCAGCTGTCTCCCCATCGCCCCACTCACTTATTTTTCTTGCCGTAGTCAGCCAAGATAAGATCCTTGAGCTGCACCTCCACCTTAATCCATTCCTCGTCAGTCAGGGTGGGCCAGATGTGGTGTGGCTCTGTAATAGTGGTCTTGTCTGGCTTCAGGATCACCTTCGCCCGGTCATTGTTCACATGCAGAGCACGCAGAATCAAGATGAGGCGGGAGAAAGCCTGGGAAGAGATGAGGCAGCGTGAGGGGAGGTCAGTCACTTCATGTTCCCCCGCCTACCTTGTACCGTTCTTTCAGGGAACCCAGGAACTGATTTCAAGTTCTAAGGTGCTATCCCCAACCCCTCAACGTGAGTGAGTCAACTTGATATGCAGAGCACAGAGTTGCTGTCTATAGGCTGAAGATGTGAACATAGCCCCCATTCGCAACCTGCGGTTAAAGCCAAGGCACAAGATTTTCTCGTGGCCTCAAACCCACTCTTAAAGTGACCCTCTTTGTGAGGTGGCTTCATACCGTGTAGGATGAGATAGTCTTGAGCCAGTCATCATAGAGGTTAAAGAGAACCATCTGGGGCTCAGTGGCTTTCAGGATGAGGTCCCCAAACTTTTCCACCTTGAGACAAGCCTGGAAGGGGAGCTGGAGCTCGGACCCTTTGATCACGATATTGGGGAAGTCCAGCAAGTGCACCTGAGACAAGATCAAATCCAAGATTAGAAACACAGCCTGTGGGTCTCGGCCCTCCTTTCTTCCACGGCACCCATCTCTCACCTCCAGTGGGTCCAGCATGCCCTTCCGGGTGACGATGATCTGCTTAGGCTGCTCCTCCACCGGGAGAGAGCGGATCAGAGCAGCCACTTCCTCAGCTGTCTTCCACTTAGCCAACTAAAAAGAAAGAGAAGGAAATGAAAATTTAGTCTCCACCCTCCCAGGTAAACTACAACAGATGATCCTAGTCTTAAAATAACCAAACTATGCTTCTATTGAGCACTGCTGTGGAACATTAGGTACTTCACAGGTAAACTAAAATGGCCTCTCCCAAAAGGGTTTATCAATCTAGCTGGCTATAGAAAACCCATACAAGCTGGTATTTGATTATACTATACTATATCAGGGATAAAAGAAATTAAGGATAATCCTGGCTGGTGTGGCTCAATGGACTGAGTGCCGGCCTGTGAAACCACGGGTTGCCAGTTTGATTCCCCGTCAGGCACATGCCTGGGTTGCTGGCCAGGTCCCCAGCTGGGAACGTGTGAGAGACAACTGATTGATGTTCTTGTAGATATATGAGCAAAGCCACAAAGGGGGAGAGGAGCAGCAGGGTTTTGGGGACTAGGATCCTGGACTAATTGCAAGAGGAAGACGCTATAAAGGAAGAGAGGTTGTGGCTGGATAGGTATTTGACAGGTGAGAGCCCAGTCAAATACCAAGCGTCTAGGATGCCAAAAAAGAGTTAATTCAGCAGTAAGGGGCAACCAAAGGCTTTGAGGTAGAGAAGAAATTTGGTGAAAGTGGCATTTAAAGAATGCTTCTTCCCTTTAGAAAGATGATTTTTGGTAGCCCTGTTCAAGAGAGGTTAGAGGTAGGAGATTCAGAAAGCAGAGGGACCAGCTAGTAGGTGATGAGGGACCACCCACATTCTTGGTCCTCCTATAGGAGAATATTTCCCAAGTTGAGTAATTCAAGGAAGAAGTTCAAATGGGATGTCCTCAATCTTTCCCAGAGAAACAGGAGATTCCTTCTCTCACACATATCCACCCAACCACATACCAAAGATTAAGGGCAAGTTTCTGCAGCTTCTCTGTCCTTTAACTGGCTCACCTGTCCCAAGCGCTTCTGTCCTGCCCACACAGATGTGTGGATTATCTTGAGAAACAGCTGCCCTGTGCGTGGGTTGAAGATGAAGATGGCCCCATTGATGGGCTTGGTTGTCAAGTTCCCTTCAAAGGTCTAAAGAACAATCAAAGCAGTTAGCATGGCCTGGACACAACCACCCTGCCTTCATTCCAATATGCACGCACTTTCCCTGCCACCCCCCCCAAAGGCATCTAGAGTCCCACACCCCATACTGATTGTGCCACTTCCCACCTTGTGAATAGTCACTCTGTAGACATTAGTGTCATCCACAAACCAAATAATCTGGTTGGAGAAAAGTTCGCCATAGTTCTGGGAGGACAGGTAGGGCTCAGTGGGCTCAGATGAATAGAGCTGCAGCCCCTTGCGAATCCGTTCACGTAACACATACAAGGCAGGGTTTGCCTTCATGATCTTGGCCATGGCCTGCTGTATGAGAGGCTTGCTACCTGGGAACCAGTTTCCATAGGCGCTGTGAAGGCAGAAGGGGCAAGAAAAGTTAGACAAGGCTGGTAGCCTCAGGAACAAGGCAAACTGCAACTCTACAGAGGAGGAAGGTTGTTGGCGAGGCTAACAAGTGTCTGCTCGTATCCACAGAGGCAGGGAAGTAAGAGTCAGTGACCCAGAAGAGGAAAGAGCCAAACCTCACCACACCTGGGCCTACTAAAACATGTGCATGTTAAAGTGTGGGGCAGAAAACACATGCTTCTGAGCCCCACCTTACCTGTGCAGGTTATAGGCCAGGTCAATGGCAATAAGCACGCCCGTGGGTGAAGGGTAGATACTCATGTTGTCTGTGGTATAGTCCAAGAACTTGGCTCGGGCATAGCGCTCAATGTCATGAGAATCATAGTCCCCCCAGCGCAACTGGATGTCAATCCAATACTTCTGAGTGGTGGTGCTGTCCATCACATCCCTGAGGGGGGAGAGAGGTCAGGATCCAGGCTTCCAGGAAAGCCACTGACACAGCCACTACATCTCTCAATCACTACACTGGAATCTTAAAACCAAGCCCTCTGCCTGTTCCAAACCAGCAAGACTCCCAGAGAATCAGCACACTTGGCTGAGGGTGTCCAGAGGATGCTGGGGTGGCACTGGCTCCAAGTCAGGAAAAGAGGCTGGCAGGGACAATTCCTATAGTACTACTAGAAGAACAGGAAAACTAAGGTTCCTGGGTGCCTAGGGCTGGGTCATAAGGCACTTACTTGGAGTCTGCCAGCAATGAGGGCCGGGAAACATTCCACTTATAGGAAGCAAAGAGCAGGATATCCGCACAGGAAGAGTTCATTTTATAGGACTTTCGGGGATGGATTGTCTCCTTTTGTACAGTCTCAATTTCCAGTGCATCCAGTTCCTGATCAAACACCTGGAGGCAAAGGTGGAAGGTTATGACTGGCTATGGAAGCCCACTTAGAATAAAGGCTTATAGAACTTAAGATAATGTGGCACCTGGTACCACAATAGAAGACTTGTCCTGAGGGCTTCCAGGGTAGATTTCCCATTCCCAAAAGAGCATGGAGACCTACTTTTCATGGCCTCCTCTGCCCTCAATTCTAGCCCACCTGACACAAGTCCATAACGATGCTCTCATGGATCTTCTGCCACAAGTGAGCTCGGAAGATCTGGATGAGAGAGATCTTCAGCGTGGGGATCTTGCCGTGCATGAAGATACCTGTCAGGTCCAGCTGCACCTGAAAGCCTACATATACCTGGCAGGAAAAAGAGAGTGATGCTAGAGATCAAGAGACTTTGGTTCTCAGTACCTTATTAAAGAAGTAGAAACACTTATTTTTTACCTTCTGATCTCCCAAATCTACCAATCACACTTACATTGGCTCGGTTGATGGTTGGGGACCACCAGAGGGTGAATCTACGGTTGGGAATCTGGTTCAAGCCTGATCGCTGAGCATTAGTTAGCTTCTTCCACTTCATGGACTCCTCGAAACCACTGGCCTTCTCCCTGTGAAGCAGAAGAGACCAGGTAAAGTGATGTACTATCTCCCAGAGCGCTACTGACCTCCTGGGGGTGGCTGCCTGGAACACACCATTATAGAACAAGGGCACACCAGGGATGAGCTCAGAGAGCTGTAACAGGTAGCTATAAAGGGAGAAGAAAATCCTCACCAGAAAAGCCCCTCCCAGGTAGGAAAGTAAGTGCCCTTGAAGAGTGTGTGTTCCAGAATGCCTTCCACACCACCCAGGGCCTGGATCATATCTGTACGGTAGTTGTTCAGGTTCCAGAGCTTTCCATCATGCCGCTGGTGTGTCCACCAGAAAGGGTTCTGCTTCAAAACCTAGATGGAAAGGAAAGCATCATCAAGCTTCTAGATGCCTACTGCCCCAGGTTCCCAGCATGGCCATAGAATCTCTTCATTCAGGGAAGATCTCTCCATTACCCCCTCCATGTACCTGGTACTGCTTAAAGTCAGTTCGCACACGCCAGCCCTTATCATAAGCCAGTGTATGCCGGTCCTTCTGGAAGAGAGTGTTGATTCGAGGAATGCCACGATCCCATGAATCTTCCAGATCTTCCAACGTCAGTCGTCTGCCAAAGAAAAAAGATCGAAGTCAAGTATGTGCCCGTGTGAAGAGTTCAGCATGCCTCCTACCAAGGATAAACACGGTCACATGTAGAGCCTACTTTCTTATTTCCATATAAAAATGTCATACAGGGCACAAAGGTCACCCCACCCCCACAAGACTGCCATGTCTTCCTGGATGCCCACCTGTTCTGAGCAATGGCCTCTTGTCTCTTGAGTGCATACTCAGCCCAGACCCGCTGAGAATCGATGAACTCACTCTCCCATGGCTGTATATAGCGGTACAAGTTGGGAATCAGCTGGTCTTCTTCATGGCTCATTCCTGAACGGAAGTGTGTGATACCTACGTCTGTCTGCTTGGACCACCTGTTTGGGGGCACAACCAAGACCAGAGAAAAAATAAAGTCTAAAAGTAAAGAAACATACCCTGCCCTCAGGGTCTAACAAGATTTTCAACCAAGTCCTACCTGAGGTCAGACTGGGGGATAAGCACATGGCCCATCGAGAGCATGCCGAGTCCACCCAGCTCCTTAGGGGTGTAGAACACAACAGGGGGGAACCGACTCGGCATCTTGGAGTTGAGGCCAATCTTGATACGTGTCTGGATCTTGTTCTCACACTTCACCAGCAAGTCCAGGAGCTCCTGGGTGTTCACTACAGCTTCCCGAAAGTATGTCATAAGGCCAATAAGAGCTGTGTTCCACTTATTCACAATCTGAAGGTAGTAGAAAAGAAGTACATTACAGGTGAGCCAGTGGGTGGGGGGCGGGGGGACCACAGACTACTTAATTCAGTTAGTTATACTGTCCCTAATTCTCAAGAAAGATTTCAACTCAAAGTCAGGGAAGTATGTACAAATCAAAACTACTGGGAGATACTGCTTAACACCCACTGGAGCAGCTGTAGGACAGTGACAAGTGTTAGCAAGAATGTGGAGAAAATGGAACTCTCATATACTACTGGTAGGAATGTGAAATGATAAAGCCATTTTGAAAGACAGTCTGGCAGCCCTGACCAGCATAGCTCAGTTGGTTGAACGTCATCAAGCAAAGCTAAAGGTCTCCGGTTAGATTCCCAGTAAGAGTACATGCCTGGGTTGCAGCCCGTTCCCCAGTCTCTCTTTCTCCCTCCCTTCAGCTTTCTCTAAAATTAAATAAGTAAAATCTTTAAAAAAAAAAAAAAAAAAAAAAAAAGTCCAGCAGTTCCTCAAAAAGTTAAAATGCAGTTACCATGTAGAGTTACCATGTAACCCAGCAATTCTACTCATAGGTATATACCCAAAAGAAATGAAAACATATGTCCACACAAAAATGTGTACCTGAATTTCATAGCAGTATTATTCCTAATACTCAAAAAGTGGGAGGAAAAACCCAAAAGTCTATCAACTGGCAAATGGGTACACAAAATGTGGTATATCCACATGACAGACCATATTATTCAGTCATGAAAAGGACTTAAGTGCTGATATATGCTAAAATATGACTCTTGCAAACATTATGCTAAGTGAAAGAGGCCAGACAAAAAAGGTCACATATGTTACATGATTCCATTTACATGAAATAGCCAGAACAGACTAATCCAGAGACAGAAAGTAGACTAGTGGTTGCTAGGAGCTGGAATGGGGAACAGTAGAAGTGAGTGACTGCTAATGGGTACAGTTTCTTTTTGGGTTAATGAAATGTTTTGGAATTAGACAGTGGTGATACCTGCACAATTTTATGAATATACTGAGAAGTGTGAATTTCACCAATAAAACACTATTAAAAATAAGACCAACTACAGTACATAATCCCAGGGTGGGTAGGGGAAGAAAAAGGGATGAGAAAAAAACTACGAAAAGTACAGAAACTGCCTTCCCACTTGTAAACAACTAAAAAACAAAACAAGGTATATAAAACGGTATTTTCAGAAAACTGGCAAACAGGCAGCACAGCTAGGACCTTGAGAAAAGGAAAACAAATGAAGTGAGCCCCAGCGCGCTGCCCAGTGGCAGTTTCCGAGCTGCAGCACAAACATAGAGGATTAAGGAAAACAGAGCCCAATAGTCTCACTGAACTGGAGAGACCAAGATTAGAGTTCCGGAGGCCAAAGCAGCTAGAAACCGGGGTAGAAGTCCTGAAAAGAAGAAAAGTACACAAAAAGAGATCTCTGGAGATCCATGAAGGGATCGCCCCTAGTTTTTGACTGAGTCCCAATCTGTATACTGTAAACCTCCCAGGTCAGAGAAAGAACCACCAAGATCAGTGAGGGAACAAGTCCCCCAGCTCATAGAAGGCTGGCAAGTTTGTGTTCCCACCAGCCAGAGCAGTGAGACCTTATACTACATGGGAACTGGGTAGAGTCCCCAGAAAGTTATCAACTTAATAGTATAGGTAAATTAGCCTCAGACAACAGGTGCTCTGGATTGGCCATAACCAAGCTTAAAGAAAGCCTCCAAACTAATTCACAAAAAACTAAACTGTACCCTTTAAAGGAATATAACAAATCCCATAAATCAACTATATAAAATTCACAATTTCTAACTACTCTAATTTGAGTGCATTTCTAATGTACTCAAATTATCATGGCATACAAAATAGAAATAACCAGAAAAAAAATCAATCAACAGAAACACCTAGAAACAATAGATGGCGGGATTAGCACACAAGCACGTTTGAAACTATCAAAAAAATCTTGTAGCCCTGGCCAGTGTGGGTCAGTTGGTTGGAACATCTTCCTATAAACCAAAAGGTCGCAGGTTTGATTCCTGGTCAGGGCACATGCCTAGTGTGCAGAGTTAGTCCCTGGTCAGGGACCTGGTCAGGTATGAGAGGTAGGCAACTGATCCATGTTTCATTCTGGCATTGATGTTTCTCTTCCTCTCTCTCTAAAATCTGTAAGAATGTCCTCAGGTGAGGATAAAAAAATAAAAAATGAAATGTTAATCTAAAAAAATCTTGTAATTATGCTTGAGTATATTAAGAAAAACATGAACATAATGAGAGAAAAAGAAGATGTTAAAGACTCAACTAGAGCTTCTAGAGATAGAAATTATACTATCTGAAATTTAAAAAATACACTGATGGGATTTTATTTTCTTATTTTTTAAAAAATTTATTTCTTACCCTGGCTGGCGTAGCACAATAGATTGAACTCGGGCTGCGAACCAAAGCATGGCAGATTCGATTCCCAGTCAGGGCACATGCCTGGGTTGCAGGCCACGGCCCCCAGCAACCACACATTGATGTTTCTCTCTCTCTTTCTCCCTCCCTTCCCTCTCTAAATAAATAAATACTAAAATAAAAAAAAATTTATTTCTTTTGAGATAGAAATGAAGGGAGGGAGAAAGAGAAACATTGATGTGCGAAAGAAACACCAATCAGCTGCCTCTCCTACTCCCCCAACTAGAGACCTGGCCGTTAACACAGGCATATAACCTGACTGGGAATCAAACTGGCAACCTTTTGGTTCATAGGGCAGTGCTCAATCCACTAAGCCACACCAGCCGGCACAACACGCTGATGGAATTAATAACATTGTAAAACTGCATTAGAAAATAATGGTTTACATTAACAAAAATGAAGGCAAAATAAACCCTCTTTCAGACAAGCAAAAGCAGAGTATATTCATTGCCAGTAGACCTTTACTAAAAGAAATGTTAAAGAAAATTCTTTAGGCAGAAGGAAAATACCAGATGGAAATTTGGATCCGCATAACATAATGGATAACACTAGAAATAGTAAGTGGGTAAAATGTAAAAGACATTTTTCCTCATTTTGTAATTTCTATAAAAGACAATATCTGTTTAAAGCAAAAACAGTTGACGAAGTATTGTGTTTATAATACAGCTATAATTAAAACATGATGAAAATGCTACCAAGAATGAGGGGGAAATGGAAGCACAGTGGTGTTAGTTCTTGCCGAGTGGTATCAGTAGTAGACTAGCGGTCACAGTAGTCAGAGATGTATACTGTAAACCCTAGAACAACCAATAAAAAATAAAAGACAAAGAAGCATAGCCAATAAGCAAAAAGTAAAGATAAATTAAAATATTAAAAAAGCACTCAATCCAAAAGAAATCACAAACAGAGGAAAATACAGATAGAATCAAAACAAGATTTACTATATGTCATCTGCAAGAAACGGACTTTAATTATAAAGACACAGGTTAAAAGCAAAAAGATGGAAAGAGACATCCATCCAAAGCTAGGGTGGCACTACTGATATCAGATGAAGTAGACT
This sequence comes from Phyllostomus discolor, assembly GCF_004126475.2. NCBI lineage: Eukaryota > Metazoa > Chordata > Mammalia > Chiroptera > Phyllostomidae > Phyllostomus > Phyllostomus discolor. The sequence goes on along the minus strand of NC_040910.2, from coordinate 76,596,135 downwards.
TCATAACAGAATATTACCAGGAATAGAAGGGCATTTCATAATGACAAAGAGTCAATTCATTAGGAAAATGTATAGTCCTAAATATATCACATACCTAATAACAGGTCTTCAGAATATATGAAGCAAAAAATGATAGACCTGTTAAAGTGTAAGACTCAAAAAAAATCACATAATCATACTCAAGTGTATGAACAATATATATATTCCTTTTGGGGGGTATCAACAGAGTTGCTTCTATCCACAGAAGTATGCATGTGTGTGCCAGCTGTCAGGCCCTTCTCTAATTCTAGCTGTCTCTTCAGGTACAGGGTACAGCACTCCCCCCAGCACACTCCTTGGTCATCACCCATATGCAGGTTCACTGCTCCTTGGACAAAAGGTTTGTCAGTTTGCATTTTGGCATCAGCGAAATAGTTCCCGAGTCCCCTGAGCATGCTAACATTCTGGGGATGACTCTTTGGATTTCCATCTGCTAGCCAATTACTCTTTACCCAACTCTCAGCTATGTTCAACAAAATCTCCTATTTGCCTTTTTAAACAATTACAATCTAATTGTTATGTGGGTAATTTTGTTTAGACTAAGTATATATTTTTAATCCTCACCCAAGGATATGATCTTAGAAAGAGAGGAAAGGGAGAGAGAAACACTGATGTGAGAGGAAAACATTTATTAGCTGCCTCCTACAGGTGCCTCGACCACGGATGGAACCTGCAACCTAGGTATGTGCCCTGACTGGGAAATGAACCTGCAACCATTTTGTGTAGGGGACAACGCTCCAACCAAATGAACCACCTGGCCAGGGCTCAACTAAATACTTTAAAGATACCAGAGCAATATGACTTTCAGAGATTCTTCCATGCTCAAAAAATGTATAATTTTCTTTAAAAATGTCATGTGGCTTTATGCTATAGGCTTGGATACCTTTAATAAAGTGAACAGTGTCTCTGAAGCCCCTGTCACCCACAAAAAGGACTTGAAATGGGAAATAAATAAGTCCTCAATTGTAGCTGGAGATTCCCAACACTCCTTTCTCAGTAACTGATACAAGCAGACAAAAAAATCTTAAGGATATAGATAGGTTTGACCAACGCAATCAATAAACCGACTAGATCCAATTGACATTTATGAAACACTCTACTGAACAACAGCAGAACAGATTCTAAGTACACGTGAAAGTCACAAGATAGATTATATGTGCTAGACCATAAAAATAAGTCTTAATACAGCTAGAAGAACTAAAATTACGCAGAGTATGATTTCTGACTACAATGAAATTAAACTAGAAACTAGTAACAGAAAAATACTTGGAAAACCCTCAAATATTTGAAAAATAAATAGCATTGTTCTAAATAACATATAGATGAAATAAAAACTCATAAGGGAAATTAGAAAATATTTTTAACCGAAAGTGAAAACAACCTATCAAAATTTGAAAGACATAGCCAAAGCAGTGCTTACAAGGAACATTTATAGTACTGAATGCTTTTATTAAAAAGAAAGAAAGGTCCAAAATTGATCATCTTTTTACCTTAACAGATTAGAAAACTTTTATTTAATTAGCAAATTAAACCAGAAGTTAGCAAAAAGATAACATAAAAACATAAATCAATAGATACATTTTCTATTTCAATGAGTAGAAAAAGAATAATACCAATGAAACCACAGCTCATTCTTTTTTTTTTTTTTTTAAGATTTTATTTATTTATAGAGAGGGAAGGGAGGGAGGGAGGGAGAGAGAGAGAGACAGAGACAGAGACATCAATGTGCGGTTGCTGGGGGTTATGGCCTGCAACCCAGGAATGTACCCTGGCTGGGAATCGAACCTGGGGCACTTTGGTTCCCAGCCCGCGCTCAATCCACTGAGCTATGCCAGCCAGGGCAAAGCTCATTCTTTGAAAAGATCAATAAAAAAAGATTAAACCACAAAACACCAAATGATATAAGCAAGACTTTAAGGTAAAGAATATATTAGAATTCTGGCCCTGGCTGGTGTGGCTCAGTGGATTGAGTGCTGGCCTGTGAGCTGAAGGGTCACCCAGTTTGATTCCCAGTCAGGACGCATGGCTGGGCTGCAGGCCAGGTCCCCAGTAGGGGGCACATGAGAGAGGCAACCACACACTGATGTTTCTCTCCCTTTCTTTCTCCTTCCCTTAAATAAATAAAATCCTAAAAAAAAATCATAAAAAAAATTTTTTTAAAGCAGCAACCATTAAGTGCATGGACAGGTAGAGCAGTTGATGTTTCTCTTGCCCTCCCCACCTCCCTCTAAAATCAATCAATTAAGAAAAAAAGTAAATGGATGGCAGAGGGAGAGATAAACAGGCAGAAAACAAGAGGATTTTTAGGACAGTGAAAATACTCAGTGTGACACTTATCATGGACACATGCCACGTGTCACAATACATTTAACCAAACCCACAGACTATATACCACCAAAAGTGAACTGTATGCACTTTGGGTGTTCATGATGTATCAATGTAGGTTCATTGCTGGTAAAAATTACACCACTCTGGTGAGTGATACTGATAAATAGGAAAGGATATGTGTGTGCGGGGCCAGGGAATATACGGGAAACCTCTGTGCCTTCCTCTCAATTTTATTATAAACCTAACGATGCTCTAAGTAAATAAAGTCTTCACAAATAAATAAATAAACGAATGTTGAAACAAAAACAAACAAAAGAGAACAGAAAAATACATCTATTGCCAGGCAAAGGTGTTCTCTCGAGGTCTCTCTCTGTTGACTTTAGACTTCAAGCCATGTAGACATGTTTAAAGGGCTCCCCAGCAGGCAGGACAGAGTGCCTACTGTTTGTGAGGCGGCAGGGACCTAAGCAGGAAGGTAGCCTTACAGCCCTTCATAACCTAAAACTAAGTAGCTGGACCTTCTAAGTCAGTTACCTAACAAGATGTATCTCTATTTTCCTTCTGTTACTCCTGGACCTTTCAAATGAAAGTCTTGTTTAAATATCCCAGTCTTATTTCACAGTTACTACCAGAGCTGAAGAGAAGGGTCCTGGCTCTAAGCTTGGGCTAGAGCACAGCATATACCTAGAGCAAGAATGGTGGGAGCACCTCAAGTGGTAGTGGCAGCAATGACTGCAAGAGTCCAATGGGGAAGGAAAACTTTACGGGGCAGGAATAAGGCCACCTCTAGCTCTACTGGATATTTCTCTTTTACTAGCAACCCTGAAATACCAGGAAATTTTATTTTAAGAAATGCTTTATTTTACCATACCTCAAGAAACAAATCCCAATATTCTAGCTGATTGTAATCTCTGACCCCTCTAATTAATGACAGCATACATTTATTAAACAATTTCCTGAGTAATATAGTTGACCATATGCATTATTTAATTCTCACAAAGCCGGGTAATATATCAGTACACCCATTTTATGGATGAGGGAACTAATGCCCAAAGCGGTGATCTGCCCGAAGTCCCAACTACTAAAGTGAAAGAGTGCTGATCTAAACCCAACTTGATTCCAGAACCTGTCCTTCTAAGCACTAGAGTACACAGCTATCTAACTTCTGACATTCTGCATTATTCAAGCTCTTAACTCTCATACCCATACCCTTGATCTGTCCATTTTTTCTAAGGGCAATGGCCTCTTTCACTCTCGTTCTTCTCACCACCCCACTATAATCCAGGATTCCAATAGGAGCCAGCACCCTTAATTCCCCTGCATACAATCCCTTACCACTCCACAACAACCTTGCAGCAAAACCCCAATCCTAAATCACTGTAATGATCTATTCACTTTCTCCATCCCATCATTGGTTATCTGAGTGCTTCTGGGAAGAATTCACACTCTCACTCACAGTTGTCTTCATTTTCTTGACACCCACTAGGCCCTCAGCATACAATTTCTTCAACAGCCCTACCACACCCCAACACTGTGCCTGAAAGTCCACAACGCTGGCCCTGGCCAGCGTGGCTCAGTTGTTTGGGCGTTGTCCCGCAAACCAAAAGACCTCCGGTTTGATTCCCAGTCAGGGCACATGCCTAGGTTGCGGGTTCCATCTCCCGTTAGGGCTCCTACAAAAGGCAACCAATCGCTGTTTCTCTTTCAAGTTGGTGATTCTCTCCCTATCTCCCTCTCTTACTCTCTCTCTAAAAGCAATAAGCCTGTCCTCAGGTGAGGATTATAAGAAAAAAAATCTGAAACCCCGGACCCCTTACTCCAGCCCAAGCAAAGCTGAAGAATTCAAGACTTGTTATAACTTCCTACTAAATTTATCTACATTCAGCCCTGCCCATGTAGCTCAGTTGGTTGGGGGTCATCCTGATAAGCCAACACTGCAGCTTTGATCCCCAGTGAGGGCACATACAAAAATCAGCCAGTGAATACACAGACATAAGTGGAACAATAAATCAATTTTTTCTCTCTCTCAAATCAATCAATAAAATAAAAATACTTATCTACATTCACATCTATCCAGAACTCTTTTCTGTTATGTTCAGAGGATGTTTCCTCTGCTTGCCTTTTCTACCAACCCTACACAACCCCTCCAGAACACTGCTCCCTCACTTACCACACTTGCACCCTGAACCACTACTGGCTCCTCCTCAATGAAAACAGACCCAAGTCACTCCCATTTAAAAATACCTGCCTTGCCTTACATCTCCCTCTAGGTGGCATCTAATGTCCTTCCTCCTTCCTCCAGCTCTGGCAAACTGACAGTCCTTGCTGTTTCCACTCCCTCACTTCCCATAAAGCCTCATCCACTGCAATCTGGCTTCTATCCCTACTATTTCTGAAACAGCCCTTGCTAAGGTCACCAATGACGTCCAGATTGCCAAATCCAATGGATACTTTTCAGACCTTATCTGACTGAAAGACTCTTAGGCAACTGCAACTGTTAAGTGGCCACCCCCTCCTGACAGCCTTGGCTCCCATGACCCAGCGCTCTCTGTCTGGACACACTGCTGCTCCGTGTTACTAATGGGCCCAAATTCATCTCCCTATACATTTCCTGGATAATCTTGCTCACTCTTGAGCTTTCAACCATCTTCTTTAAGCTGACAGGTTCCTAAAACTGTATCAACTCAGACATCATCTCCAAGCTCCTGACTGTAAAATGCCCCCACTTGGACATCCTAAAGGGACCTGTAAGTTACCCCTAGTGCTCTTACTCTCTCACTTCATTTCTTTCTCTGGAGCTTCAAACTCAGTATTTTTCATCAAATCTAAGAGACCATCAATTTAAGAGGCACTAATCACTAGGGGGGAAATAAAGACATACACATATGTATGTGTTTATCACAGAATTAAAGAAATACATAAATACCTACTGGACACCCCCACCTGGATGTTCTCAGGCACCTCAAAGCGTTTACATCCTAAACTAAACTCATTTATTTTCCCCCTAAACCTGCAATTCTGGTAGTTTTCCAGACGGTGATATCAGTATTTACCCTCCTAGTCACACATGCCAAAACTGAATGTTATTTTGACTTCTTCCTGTATCTCTGGCATCCCATCAAAATGAGGCTCTGCTCATTTTACCTGCTAACTACTTATCTAATCTGTGCTCCTGTCCTGACCTGTACTTTCAATGCATTCATAATTTTTATCTGGACTCAGGTGTAGTTCCCAAACCCGATCTCATATCCCATTCCTCTAAACCCGTCTTCCCCACAGCTAAAAGAGTGAACCGCCTACCACAGAAATCTAAAAAAGTCACTCCTGCCCCGACTGGTGTGGCTCAGTAGACTGAATGCTGGCCTGTGAACCCAAGGGTCGCTGGTTCGATTCCCAGTCAGAGCACATGTCTGGGTTGCAGGCCAGGTGCCCAGTAGGGGGCGCATGAGAGGCAACCACACATTGATGTTTCTCTCTCTCTCCTTCCCTTCCCCTCTCTCTAAAAATAAGCAAAATCTTCAAAAAAGAAAAAAAAAGTCACTCCCATGCTTCAGTAAATCTTAACTCTTACTAAACTTTTTTTTTTAAATACAAACTCTTTTTTTTTTTAAAGATTTTATTTATTTATTTTTAGAGAGGGAAGGGAGGGAGAGAGAGAGAGAGAGAGAGAGAGAGAGAGAGAGAGAGGGAGAGAAACATCAATGTGCGGTTGCTGGGGGTTCTGGCCTGCAACCCAGGAATGTATCCTGGCTGGGAATTGAACCTGGGACACTTTAGTTCCCAGCCCGTGCTCAATCCACTGAGCTACGCCAGCCAGGGCTCTAAACTTTTAACGAACCATGTAATGTCCTCCACAATCTGGCTCTTGCTTATCCATCCAGCCCCCACCCACTAAAAGTCCCAATTCCACCATTTTACTCCAGTAAATTCTCAATTTCTTATAGCCAAATATATACCATGCTAACTACCTTTCCATACTCCTGGCTGAAGGAATGCCCTCCCTCACCGCCTCATCATGTTATTTCTTTCAGGAAGCCTTACCTCTCCTTCTCCCAGAGTGGGCTAGTCATCAACTTCAGCATTCTCAGAGTCCCAAATGATAAAATAGCTCTACTAGAGTTCTAACTATGCATCTGTGTCTCCAACTAGGTACATGCACTCAATGAAGGCAGAGACTCTATCTTATGTGTAGTGTGTCCATGATGCCCTGAAAGCAGTAGTTACCAACTAGCATCAATGGAATAAATGAGAAACAATTCCTATTATCTCACCCTCAGAGGGAATCACCAATCTAAAAGACAAGCTTCTTCCTTGCTCTACAGTCCAAAAAAAAACAAAAAAACAAAAGTATCATGAGAAATTTTATGTAAGGAATATTAAGATAAAATGTATCCTCAAAAGAAACATCTCTAACAAATTTAAAGCATTAGTTATGTGTGCTACATATCTGAAGGGATACGAAAGTCAGAATCAAAGATAAATGCTATGGCTAACAGTTTTCATTCAGAGGGAAACCAGGACAAAGTGACTGTTTTTATCCATTGAGACACTTTACTTCTATGTATGTATTAGGGTCCTAGAAAAAGAATCCCAGGATTTTCTACCCTTTGCTTCCCCCCCTCCCCGCCTTCCTTCTGTGGACTACAATGCCAGCTGAAACTGTCACGACAATGAAAACAAACCGACAGGGTGGGTGCAGATTATTTTGCCATTTTTCTAGATCTCTGAGTTGTACATCAAATCTGGGTCTCAGCACACACCATACCTGTTTAATCTGCCTGTATAGTTCACAATCTTCCCAGCTCTGTGATCACAGTGCTTTCAAATTCACCACTGTAACTCTGCCTCATCATCTCAGTTAGAAATTAGACAATGACTTTGAAGCACAGCCTACTAAGAATCTGGTGTTTCCCTCTCTTTTTGGCATTATGGATGCTCTTGAGAGCATCAGCCAGGACACTCATGTTCACCAATATAATGGCAAGAAAAGACAGTGGAAAGGGCAAGATGACACTTTAAACCTTGCAAAAACTTAAGTGTACACAGTCAACAAATCCTCAGATTATTCTTTTTCAATTCCAGCTGCCTTTAGCTGGGCCTTTGGAAACAACTGACAGAAAAATAAACACTGAAATTGCTAGTTATACTTGCTTTGCAACATGCATACTATGTTGCTTTTTAAAAGATGAGCTACATAACTTGGATAACTAGCCCTTGGAAAGATGCAAAATCAGTGGTGTTTGTTTAAACTTAAAAATCTAACTTCTAACCCTGGCTGGTGTGGCTCAGAGGATTGAGTGCTGGCCTGCAAACCAAAGGATTTCTGGTTCAATTCCCAGTTAGGGTGCATGGCTGGGTTTCAGGCCAGGTCCCCATTAGAGGGCAAGTGAGAAGCAACCATACATTGATGTTGCCCTCCCTCTCTTTCTCCTTCCCTTCTCCTCTGTCTAAAAATAAATAAATAAAATCTTTAAAAAATAAAAGTCCAATTTCTACTCTTGCCTTAATTTAGAATCATCACAACTACACAGAAATAGGCTGAAGAATCCCTACAGGGAATTCTCAGACAAATAACTACGAGCTGATTTGACACTCTAAGCATGGTGACCGGTACAGTGGACAACACTGGGAAAAAAGGAGAACAAACCAGGGGAAGAGTTGAAAGAGACTCGAGATGGAAAGAGGACATGGTGAAAGCTGGTGCTGACTGTCTGACATACCTTGGTGAAGGTGGTGGAGCCGGAGGCCATCAGTATTTGACGCACGCGGTTGTGGAAGCGCTGCATTGACTCATCATCCACACGCAGGAAACACTGGGCTGTCCGCTCCTTAGTAACCTAAACCACAAGGTCAAGGTGAACCTGTCTCCAGTACTGCCACAAGAGCAAGGACCAACTCTGACCACTCTATGCCCTGCCCACCCACAAGCCTCAGCTGATCAATAATGAAAAATTGGTCGGAAAAAAAAAAAAAATTGGTCGGTATCCCTCACCCCCATTTATCGCAGAGGCACAGGGGTAGCAATGCTACATCTAGCCCCCTTCCCAAGTTGTACCTCATTCTGTAGGTTCCAGACCCCATCCTTGTGGGTGAACTCCTCATAGCTGGTGCGACATTTAGGCAGAATGCGGCACTCAAAGCCACACATGTTGAAGAGCAGGTTGGGGTTGTCCTTACTGTACACGGACACAAAGCTGTTCTCCCACTGAACTGTAGTCACTGACCGTGGCAGCCGGTTCTTGATGTCCCAGAACACTGCCCGACCCCTGCCCAGAGAAAACATTTAGTCACATCAGTCTCCTAGAAGAAACTTCCCTTCAAAGGCCAGAGCAATGATATCCCGAAAGAGTACCTAGGGCACCACCTCTTAAATCCCCTCTAATTGATCTCCAAATCCCTCAGGCTGGTGTTCTTCCAGCTCCCACAGCCCCCACTTGGACTCACAAGTTGACATCATGCTTCATGAGGCGCATGCGGGCATCTCGGGGCCAGCACTTCTTGTTATTATAGCCAACGATGTTTTCATTGTTGGGGTCAGGGTGCTCTGTCAGGTAACGCTGAATCAGGTCTCGAGCCTCATCTGCTGTGAACCTACAACAGGCAAGGTGCACTGCTGAGGCCCCAAGACACTAGGACCTCATTAGACCTACAGCTAGTAATGGAGCCCACCCCAAACCCCTATCCTACTCACAGGACTTCATTCCATTTTGGAGCCCCAACCCAGAAGAAAGTCAATTAAGGTACAAGAACCACTTCCAGAGGCTGGGTATATGTCTCAATGCCCTGCAAGGATAAGAATCCAGTCCTGGCCGGGCTGCTCAGCAGTTTGGAGCATTGTCCTGTATACCCAAAGACTGTGGGTTCAATCCCCAGTTGGGCACACACAGGACACAACAGATGGCCTTTTTCCTTCTCTCACATTGACATTTCTCTCTCCCATCCCCCCTCCCCGAAATTAATAAACATGTCTTCAGGTGAGGATAAAAAAAAAAAAAAAAAGGGGGGGTAAGAATCCAGGCAAGCTCTCACCTAAAGAAAATGTGGATGCGATCAATGTATCTGCAGAAGAGACGAATTGGGTGGGCGGTCTCGGTGGCTATGTCCTGGAAACTGAGAAAGTCATTTGGCATCTGAGGCGGCCCAGCCATCTCACTGGCCCGGTGTAATCCCAACACCAGCAAATCCATCACCAGGCCATAGTACTGCACGATGAACGAGGCAAACTGCAGGCCTCTGATGATCCCATACGAGTTCGTGTGGTTCATATCCTAGAAAGAGAGACTCACAACTCTTAACCCCTGGTCGCATCCTAGGCTTCTCCAAGGCCCACCCTCAGTGCACAAGGCAATACCCCCTACAATTCCTCGTTACCCTGCCCCTAAGACACACCTTATAGTTGATGACGACATTGTTCTTGGCTGTCATGTAGTCAGCGATATTGTGGTCTACAATGAGTCGCAGCAGCCTGTTAAGCAGCGTCAAGTCGATCTTTTCATACATCTTCTCAAAGCGTGACTCCAGCATGACATTGCACTCACCCTCACTTGTCTCCCACACATCCTGTAGGTTATTAATGCCTGAAGAGTAAGCCAGACAGGTGCCCAGAAGGTCAGAAATACCCTTTCTGCACAAGTGCCCACAGTAGATACCATATTGCACAACCCCACTGCACTGCCACTCTGTCCAGTCCCGTGGATGGCTAGCAGTGTCAGCTTTGTTCAGTTTAACGTTAACACATACTTCCTTGGTACCATGCAGCAAGAGACTAAATGAATTATGCTGCCCAAATGAGAATTCTGATGTGGAACTCAATTCACCTCCCTTCCTCAGCGGTGATTCTAGAAAAGTTTACCTTGGCACCACTTGTAAACAAGCAGAGGAGGTGGTTCTGTGTCAGCAGGCTTGATCCAGGGTGGGAAAAGGCGGCGCTTGTCAGCCTCATACCACAGGTACTGGTCCAGGTAGGCATCAGTGATCTTCTCCAGCGGTTCCACATCGTACACTGGCACCAGGTGGCTATAGAGATCCATGAACTCAATGCCCACCTGTGGGACAGGGAAACTGGCTCACACCAATCCACCAATCACCTGAGGCGACTGGCCAACCTGGGTGCCATGAACAACAGAGCCAAAATAAAACTCAGGGGGCACCCCACTCACCTCTTTAAAGGCTCTCTGTGTGAGAAGGTGACGCTTGATGCGGGACAAAGCCTCGTGTGGGTTGTCATAGGCTTGCTCAATCAACCCGAGCTCCTCCCTCTGAGACTGGTTTAACCGAGACTTCACACTGACGAGGCAAAAGGAGAGTGAATGAGAACCAAGAGGAAACCAACCCCAGAAGGGGCTGAGGCTAAACCTTTCTTTGGACTCTGACAACGATGCCATTCTCTCCGTCGCCTTCCCACAGGAACCTAACCACTCCACTCCTCACCTGTAAGCTTCCTTCAGCCGCTCCAAGGCCAAGATGAGCAACTTGGTGTCATGCTTATAGGACAGTGGGGGGAATGGGATAGGTGAGAACCTACGGCTTTCCAGCCAATGCACAGTGGTGGTATACACTGCCACTGCTTCCTCTGCTGTGATGTAAGGCCCATCCTGCAAGGTGGACATAATGATTAGCCTCCAACTGTATGTAGCCAGTCCCTCCAGCACAAGGCATGGGCGCAACTCTGCAGTCCACCCATGCCATCCGCCTCAACCCAGCCCAGCCCACTCTGCCTAACCTTTAGATAGTTGTGCTGCCGCTCCTGTTCTGCCTTCAGGTAGAGACGGGTGAGGCGGCCCAGGTTCTTTTTGCAAACAGTCTTATCCACAGTGGCCCCACGGCGGATGCGTTCTCGGTTGTAGTGGGCAGTGTTGGTCCACCAGTCAGCCTTGGCCTTCACATATCGAAGGATCATATTCTCTATGGGCGTTGGCAGTCCAGGGACCTGAATGTGTAAAAGGCAATGAGAAAAGTGAAGGGAAAAATGAGAAAGTGATGGGAACCCTGGCCAGTGTGGCTCACTGGATTGAGCACTAGTCTGTGAACCAAAAGATCTCCAGCTCAATTCCTAGTCAGGGCACATGCCTGGGTTGCAGGCCAGGTCCCTCCCTAGTTGGGAGCATGTGAGAGGCAATGGATCAATGTATCTCTTACACATTGATGTCTCTCTCCTTCTCCCTCCCTTCCCTTGTCTAAAAGTAAAGAAAGTGATGGGAGCCATATGGCCCCCTGAAAGCATCCAAGAGTGGTAATCCTACCCTCAGGAAGATGATGTACATGACTCCTCAGAGTTGTGGAGATACCGACCTTCCAGGGAATGTTGGCCTTCCAGCAGCGCCAGGCTTCACTGAGGTGCTGCAGAATTGTCCTGGCCTTGTTCTGCTTAATCCCCTCAGGCATCATGTCCAGAATGTCATGCATCACAGCTGCCCGAAGCTCAAGGTCAAAATGTGACTCCACTCGCTGCTTTGTTACAGTCTTCGCCACCCCCTTGGAGTGGCGGCCTAGAAGTGAGATGATGAAAAGATTCATTGCTTTAGCTGTGGTTGGTGTGGCTCAGTGGACTGAGCGCTGGCCTGTGAACCAAAGGCTCACCAGTTCAATCCCCAATCAGGGCACATGCCTGGGTTGTGGGCCAGGTCCTCAGTTGGGGTCCGAGAGAGGCAACCACACATCCATGTTTCTTTCTTTCCCTCCCTCCCTTCCCCTCTCTAGAAATAAACAAAATCTTTTTTAAAAATTCTCAAAAAAGAAAAAAGATTCATTGCTTTTAACAAGAGTCTCTACCTTTATGACCCCCTCACTAACCAGTTACAACAAAATAAGAAACAGAAGAGCAGGTCTGACTCATTAAAGAATGGGCCTTTAAGATAATCCAGCAGGGATTCTCAGTCTCAAACAAGGGCAGGGGACAGAAAAACACGCGTACAATCTACTCTTAAAGATGTAACAGGAGAACTTGGGCACAGGAAAAACCACTCACCTTCAAACTGCCGGGCCAGGAGGTTGCCCAGCCATCGCTCCAGCAAGGGGGTGATGCCACGCATGAAAAACAGCCAGACCCGCCAGCCAGCAGCCCAGAAGCCGCAGCCAGGGCCCTTCCCTACAGGGCCCTATGATGCCAAACACAAGTCAAGAATCCAAGTTAGCAATTCATTCAGACTGGGCAGAGATGGGACAGAGGGGGAACATATGACAGCAAAGGGGGAAAAAAGGAAAAAATTGGGGACCTCAACAGCTAAAATGGGGTAAATGAGAAAATTTAAGACAGAAACCAGTAACTGAAATTTCCTATTTAGACCTACAGGTAAGCTTGGGGATGGGGGGACTATTGAGGGGAGGAGGGCCACTGAGATTCGCAAGGTGAGGGCGGTAATGATGCAAATAGGTCCCTGGAAAGCACCCTGACTAGATGTAAAATAACATGGCTCTGAAAGAGTGAGTGCATGGGCAGGGTCCCACCGTGTTGAAGCGGTAGTAGATGAGATGCTTCAGGTCCTTGCACATGCGAATCTGCCGCATCAGCTTGTATTTATACCGGTACATGCCTGTCAGCTGCCCCACGTGGGCAAAGATATACTGCAATCCATCTGCCAGCTGCAACACAAATGCCCCACCTGGCTTTCAGCTACAGCCATCTCCACAATCAGCCCAGGTTTCACCTGGTTTTTCACCTGGGGTAGGGGTTAGGGATGTAAGACAGGTAAGGCATGCCTGCCTTACCTGGAAGGCATCCACATTGCCCAATCGATACTGCACATGGCTGTCCACCACCAGCTTAGTTAAACGCAGAACTTCTCGACATAGGTGGAAAGCATTCCCAAAACGAGATTTCTTTCTTTCCTGGAGAAGATGGCAAGAACAGAAAAAAAAAATCAGCAATGGTCCCAACTGAAAGTATGCCTTCTTTGGGGGCCAGAGCAAAATCAGTCCATCCCTTTACCCAGGAGACCCTTAAGGTCCAATGCAGGCACCTTGGTGGTGAGTGTCTTGACAGGCTTGAGGTTGAAGTTGTAATCCAGGTGAAGGTAGTTAAGATTTTTACGGTGAATGAGAAGGTTGAGCATGTTGTAGCCCTGACGGCAAACTTGTAGCCCCACCTCAACCCAGTCCAGCTTCGTGGACTGAAAGAATTTGGTGGCTTTAAAGGAGCGGAACAGATACCTGGGGTGGGAATGAGGAAAGTGTGTGTTAGCCTGCTGATTTTTGGGGGGAGAATAAAAAACAGTCTGAGCAGGGGCCCGCAGGTACCTTACCTCTTCTTTTGGGCTTTAGGGGGCCGGTGCTTCAGGGCATTAAGCACATAGTACTTAAGCAGCTTCTGGTAAGAGACCCTCACTTTCACAGGCTGCCCAGCAGGACAATGCTCCCGATACCTGGGAAAACAAACCCAGAAGAGATTGGCCCATCTCTCCTTCCAGCCACAGTAATAGAACCTGCATACCCACCCAGTTGGAGTCTTCTCCTGTACATGCTCTACCATCTCCCTAGGTGGTAGCCTTACCAGTTCTTGACAAGGGGTATGTCCAGGGCCCGGCGGGTGCGACCAGAGCGTAGGTTGAAGGGCCGTGGGGCCCAGAGCAGGGCAATGCCATTGGCTGTATTGTCTGTGTAGAGAGGTGTGTCCTTCAGGAAGGGCTCCACAAAGTCTGGGAGCTCAAACTCCTCATCATCATCCGGTAACGGTTCCTGGCTCTGAAAAAAGAATCCCCAAAGGCTCAGCTATTGCTGAACTGAGCAGAGACCTGGGATGAAAGGGAAACTCTCTGGGGCCAAGCAGAGTGGCTACAACTGCCATGGAAACTGGGCTGCCTGACAAGGGAAACCTTAAAGGGCCAGGGCAAAGGGGGCCAAGAAAAGAAGCCAGAGCCAACCAGGAAAGCAACCATCACCAGTCACACTCCAACTGGCTCACCACCAAAGGCCTCCCAAAGGAGCCCAATACCATAAGTAAACACTGCTCTCAACTCCTGCCCAAGTTCCAAAAACTGGCCTTGGGGAAGCAGATCTGTTCATGTTAAGAACATAACAGAACATAGATGAACATCAAAAACAAAACAAAACAAAACAAAAAAACCCATTCTGTGCATAAGAAGCCAGTCATAAAAAACCACATGTTGTAAAAGAAAGAAAAGAAAGAACACTGGTTCAGTGGATTGAGCACCAGCTTATGAACCAAAGGGTTGCCGGTTCAATTCCCAGTCAGGGCACATGCCAGGGTTACAGGCCAGGTCCACAGTAGGGGACACATGAGGCAATCACACACTGATGTTTTTCTCCCTCTCTTTCTCCTTCCCTTCCCCTTGCTCTAAAAACATAAAATTTTTTAAAAAGAAAAAAGTGAAGACCATATATTGTATAATTCTATGAAATACCCAGAAGTGGCAAATATAGAGACATAAATTAGATTAACACTTGCCCAGGCAAGGGAGGTTTAGAGGAAATGGAGAGTGACGGCTAACAGGTACAAGGTTTCTCTGTGAGGAAATGAAAATGTTCTAAAATTGCCTGAAAGTTGATGGTTGTCCAACTCTGTGAATACACTAAAAACCACCGAACTGTATGCTTTAAAAGGGTGAATCAAATACCAAGAAAATAATTCAAGGGAAAAAAAGAACATAATAGAAATATACCAGAACAAACTAAAGAGTTCTGAAGGAATAATGATAAAGCCTAGATGGGCAATCACAGAAACCAAAACTGTACCAATAACTCCCTCTTGATGGACTCTTAATCTAGTAACGCCTCATTCAAGGTCAGAAAATTTCTCTTAGAAAGTCAAATGTGTCCCTTCCTCTCACCTTGACTGAGTGCCTGTGGGAAATCGGGTTGATCAAAGGATCAAAGTAGAACGCTGGCAAATCAGGATCCTCAGTTTTGATGAATACAACATTAGGAGTGTGGTACCTACAATGAAACAAGAGTTAGCTGAGATTCTCTTGTCCCAGCCCAACCTAAATGCCAGCCTTCTCCCTTCCCCAGCTGTGGTTCCAGCTCTCTCACCAGGTGAGGTGGACATGGTGTGGAAGGTTGTTGTACAGGTAAGGGAAAGCAATCTTGTATTCAGTGCGGATAGGCTGCCGGATGATGATCTTGTTAATATCGTTGAATTCATTCCAGTCTTCATCCCTAGGGTACAAAATCAAAGATGGACAAACTAGTTAGAGCTTAAGGATCAAGATTAGATTTTATTCAACCCAAAATCCCTACTCTCTCCAACTTACTGTAGATTGATATCTCGAACAAGAGGTTCAAATTTGGGGCCTCCAGGAATGGCCATATTGAGTGCCTTGGAGGTAAAGAAGGCCTTCAGATCAAACAGATAGAAATAGTTGTCATCCACCAAATCTGTCAGAAGCTGATTGGCCAGGCGGTAGAGAGTGGACATCATGGGCAGTGTGAACTGCCAGCGCTGATAAGTGGAGCCATTAACATACCTAGGGAAAAAAGAGAGACCCATGTCGGGTAGGCGTACCAGCTAGCCAAGCCACACTACCGACTGCTCTCCCAGGTCTCCTGGATTTCCAAAACCCTCACAGGAGTGGTAAGTCCAACCACACTCACTTCCTGCTGTCTCTCAAAGGCTGGTGGTCATAGAACCAGTCCAACACAGGGGCATCCTCCTCAGGGTCCAGTTCCAGCTGAATAGCCTCCAGTGGCTCAACATCTAGGATGTTGTCTGCATAGTCCAAAGGCGGCTCCTCATCATCAAAAGGGGGAAAGCGCATTCTCTTGAAATGCCTCCTGTCTCTTTTTTCTCGCCGCATCATAATCCACATTGACCTGGAAGCCAACAATATGCCACATAATGGTTTCCACCCACTGCCTCCCTACCACCACCACATACCATATTCCTGCCCTTCTTACCCCCACTGGGAGATGTAGACAGGCTCAATGACCCAGGGAATCTCATTGACAAAGGAAATAGCTCCAGTAATGTGGTACAGCACAGGCACGTCCCGAATCTGCTCCCAAGGCATAGGCATGTTCTCCAGGAGTTTGAGGACCGCATGCGGCATGTACTTTAGGGCACTGTAACGTTAGGAAGATAGGTGATTACAAGTCACAAGGTGTTCCGCTACCTGTTCCATTCAGAGAAGCCACATGGTATCACAGTACCATATTCCACAGAAGACCCTACCTTAAAAACTTAGTACACAGGCCTTCCATGACCTGGTACATAACTCTGCTTCCCTCCTCTCCAATTTCCCTCCAATTGTGCTACTCTTCTTAAACTTCACAGTCCCACAATACTGGGTTTCAGTCCCTCTAGCTGTCCCTCTAAATATAGCTTTTAGGCTGTCTCAATTCCTATTCTCTCTGAGTTTCCCCATAAATAATAAAATACTCACCATACTTTATTATAACCATTTGTCTCATGTCTGTCATGCCACTAGACTAAAAGTTCCAGAAAGGCCATTACTTCCTGTTTACCACTATATTCCTAGTACGTAGCACAGTTTTTAAGAAATAGTTTTGAACTAAAACAAAACTTCCAAGGCTGTTTTAGTGGTTAACGAATTGGTGTTCATAATTAACTGGTTAACATTTTTGTGTCCAGATGGAAAAGGGATCTGCTAAAGTCTTTGTATCTGTACTCACTCAGCTTTGGGTCATAGAAGAGTATAGATACCTCAGGAGTTAACTACTCTTGAGCCTCAGAATTCCTGTCACTGAGGAGTTACAGGCAAGAAGAATGCACAAAGTATCCTGCTATGGGCCTCAACCCTTTCAAAGATAAGGACATTTTATCGTAACACCAATAGGACAAATAAAGCTCCAGTCCCAGGTGAGGAAGTAAAATCAGGGTGAAAAAGAACATACAGGAAGATCTGGAATTATCACAGAATCCTAATGGTTTTCTCCCTTTTCTTATAACCACCAACATGGGCTAAACCACCAAGATTAAAGTCCCAAAATGATACAGCAGCTATCCAGGACTACACCTTGTGAAACAGGGAGAAAGGAAACAGGCCAAACTCCAAACGAAATAATCCCAGGATGTTCTTTACCCCAAGTAGACCCTTTTGTCATGGCGAAACTTCCTGTTGGTCATGTCTCCATGGTCTCGAATGATCTTCCTGACGTGTTCTGGGGGCATGTCTTCCTTCTGAGCATCCACAAATCCAAACTTCCGCTTTTCTGCATAGCGCTTGGCCTGCAATTGCTGCCATTTTCGGGCTACAAAGATACCTCAGTTTAAAGGACTGCACACCCTTAATCTAATCATCTCCAACTCTTGACCTACAGCAGCAATTTTCAACCAGTATGCTACAAGGACTTTCAAAGGTGTAACACCTGGCTGTTCAGTCTAGGGCATGGACCTCTTTTCCCTTAGATTGTCACGTAAAAAAAATGACAACAGCCAACATAACCGTCTGGTGTGAAGGAATCAAAATTATACCTATTCTCTCAGATTGGCAAAAAATGTGTTTTTTGGTGAGCCACATAATTTTAATAATCAATGTGTGCCATGAGAGGAAAAAGGTTGAGTCCAGGCTGGCTAGCTGAGCTGGCAAGAGGGTTGCCCAATATGCCCAATTTCAGTCCCTGGTCAGGGCACATACAAACAGTAACCAACGAATGCATAAATAAGTGAAATGAGAAATCAATGTTTCTCTCTAAAAATTTTTTAAATAAAAAAAACAAAGAGGTTGAAAATCACTGCCCTAGGGTAAGGGCCTGTCTCTTAGGATGCGTAAGAGGGTCTGGCATCCAGCAGGAGCGCTCCAGCTAATTCTCTTGTCATCTCGCTATTCTTTATTTTTTTCTTTCATCACATTCACGTTACAGATTTTTTTTAACTCTTCACAAATTTGCATGTTTTCCTTGCCCAAGTACGTTACAGGTAAGCTTTTTTATTGTCTATCTCCTTCAGAGCGTTTCAAACCCATATAAGGGCAGGCGTTTTGTCTGCCATCACTACTGTATCTCCATTGTTTGAATCAATGTCTGCAAATAGTAGACGTTTTTAAAGACCTGATTGGGTGAAAAAAAATTGGGAGGGGGTGCCTAATAAGTGCGCTAACACCTAATGTTTTGACACTTGCCAAAACAGGAAAAAAAGGTTCAAACCCACAGCACGCGCGCGCGCGCACACCCATCCCCATCCCCACTTCTCGGGGCCCGCAGACAACACTCCCGCACGCTTTCTTCACCTTTCTCCTGCAGCTTCTCCTCCGACATGTAGTCCGGCAGCGGGGCTAGAGGGCCGGGCACCGGATTACCCGGCCCTCGGTAAGGAAATACTCCGGCCATGCCCGGAGAATCTGGAGGGGGGGCGGGGGGGGGGAAGGATAGGCGGAAGAAAAGAATTAACAAGCAACAGGGCCCGGGCCCACAATAGGCGCAGCAGCAACGCGTCGAGACCCCCGTCCTGCAGCCCTTCCACCCGTAGAGTGAGCATAGCCCAGGCTAACTCCTCCGGCCGCTCAGCTTGACCCCACCAGGCCTCCCGTTGCCCCTTAAAGTCTGCCACATACCTCCACAGCCCCTCGCACAGACGTCAACTCGCAGTCAGGGCAATGGCGGCAGGCCTACGTCCGCGCCGCGTTGCCAACACTGGGAAGTGCGCAACCGAGGTTCAGCAGTTGACCCAATAGGCGTCGAAGTACTCAGACAGATTAGAGAGCTTTCCAATTAGAGCTGCTTATCGGGCCAGAGGGGGCGGGCCTATGGGCGGAATTATTTGAAGGCAAGGGGGCGTGGTCGGAGTAGGCACAAGTCCCGCCTCCCGCGTTTCTGAGGGTGCTTCTGGGCCCTCAAACGGGCCTCATCGTTTTATCTGCGACTGGCTTGGAACCGCTACAGACCCAAGCTTCCAGAGTTTTAATAAATTTGTAAAAATTTGCCTATTATTCTATGTCTAGTCTCATAATGTAGACTTGAGGTGCAGTACTAGTTCCGAGTCAACCAGTCCTTTGTTCACTTATGCTTTCATTTATTCAACCATCATTTATTTTATTTTTTCATTGATGTTTTTGGGAGAGAAAGAGAGAGAGAATGAAAGAGAGATTTGTTGTTTCACTTATTTATACTTTCATTGGTTGCTTCTTGTATGTTCCCCGACCAGAGATCAAACCACAATCTTGGGATATTGGGATGATGCACTAACCAAATGAGCTACCCTGCCAGGACCTCAACCATCATTTAATGAGTACCTATTATGTATTATTGGGAATATAGCAGGGGCGGGGGTGGGGGGTGGGGAATAACCTCACTGAGCTTGCAAGGTAATGAGGAGGTAGACCATGTTCTTAGATGCATTGTTATGGGAGTTTAGGGGGAGGGCATTTAACCCTGCTTGGAAGTCAAGGACTAGTTTAGTCAATGAACCTAGAAAAATAAGAGGACATGGGAAGAACATCCCTAGGTGACTTTTCCCCCTCTCTCTCCATTCCTCTTTCTTTGCAGTGATTACACTATGGAGTGTATAGTGGACCCCCTATAAATGTTTTTTGACTCCTTCAGGCACTGCCTATGTCTTGCTGCCTGAATTGCTCTCCACCTCCTGCTATCCTTGTTTCATTTCCCATCCTTCTTGCGTCATCCTTTGGTAACAATTTTCAAGCTGACTTACCATAACAGATGAGTTTATTTGAACTCACACCCAGTTTATTGTGGAGGATACAGGGGAATTGTAACCACTATCGTCTCTAAATCTAGTTGGGAATTTAGGACTAAAAGGAGAAATAATCAGAGAAAAATGCCAAGGAGAGTTTAGGCAAGTGGTGCTGTTGGGGAGGATCATACACTCTGAGGAAGGGAAAGGAAGATTATTGAAGGTTTGATGGAGATAGATGGATGTGAAGGATTTGATGGGGTAAAGGAAGAGAAAGGAAGAAGGAATTGCAGGGAGCTGCTAGAATAAGAGTTTGTTAATTAATTGATTAATTAATTAATTAACTAATGGAGAATTTCTATGAGTTTAAGCCAAACTGATGACTGCTGGGACCAGTATCTCAAATGCTCTTAGAGTTAGAGTTTAGAAGGAGAAACATGGTGTGCTCTAAAAAGAGCCAGCCCATCAACCTGGCTTCAGTAAAAAGTCCAGAATCATCATTATTATGTCCATCATCATCATCATCATCAGTGTAGTGAAGACTTGTTCCCTGTGTACCAGTTATTGTTCTAAACCCTGGTAAAATCCTAATATTGACTACAGCTTCATAAAAGTATTGTACTATTAATGTCAATTTATAATAATGTCAACAATAATGTCAATTTCCTGGTTTTATTGTCCTACTATTGCTATGTAAGAAGTTCTCACCCTGGCTGGTGTGGCTCAGTGGATCAAGTGCTGGCCTGCAGACTGCATGAAACGTCTACAGTTCAATTCCCAGTCAGGCCACATACCTGGGTTGCGGGCCAGGTCCCCAGTTGGGGGCACTCAAGAGACAACTGATCCCTGTATCTCTTGCACATTAATGTTTCTCTCCCTCTCTTTCTATCTCCCTTCCCCCTCTCTAAAAATGAATAAATAAAATCTTTTTTAAAAAGGTTCTCAAGTGGGTGAAAGATACACAAGAACTGTATTATTTTCTAAATAGCATTTTTTCCGGTAATATTCTTTTTTTAATATATATTTTATTGAGCCCTGGCTGGCGTAGCTCAGTGGATTGAGTGCGGGCTGCAAACCAAAGTGTCCCAGGTTCAATTCCCAGCCGGGGTACATGCCTGGGTTGCAGGCCATAACCCCCAGCAACTGCACATTGATGTTTCTCTCTCTCTCTCTCTCTATCTCCCTCCCTTCCCTCTCTAAAAATAAGTAAATAAAATCTTAAATATATATATATATATATTTTATTGATTATGCTATTACAGTTGTCCCATTTCCCCCTTCTCTCCCCTCCACCCTGTACCCCCTCTCCCACCCACGTTACCCCCCTTTAGTTCATGTCCATGTGTCATACTTATGAGTTCTTTAGCTTCTACATTTCCCGTACTATTCTTGCCCTCCCCCTATCTATTTTCAACCTACATTCTATGCTACTTATTCTCTATACCTTTTCCCCCTCTCTTCTCCTCCCACCCCCCTGCTGCTAGCCCACCATTTCTGTGGTTCTGTTCCTGTTCTAGTTGTTTACTTAGTTTCTTTTGGTTTTGCTTTAGGTGTGGTTGTTAATAATTGTGAGTTTGCTGTCCTTTTACTATACATGTCTTTTCTTTATCTTCTTTTCTTAGATAAGTCCCTTTAGCATTTCATAAAATAAGGGCTTGGTGATGATGAACTCCTTTAACTTGACCTTATCTGAGAAGCACTTTATCTGCCCTTCCATTCTAAATGAGAGCTTTGCTGGATAGAGCAATCTGGGATGTAGGTCCTTGTCTTTCATGACTTGGAATATTTCTTTCTAGCCCCTTCTTGCCTGTAAGGTCTCTTTTGAGAAATCAGCTAACAGTCTGATGGGAACTCCTTTGTAGGTTACTGTCCCCATATCTCTTGTTGCTTCTAGGATTCTCTCCTTCGTTTTTACCTTGGGTAATGTAATTATGATGTGCCTTGGTGTGTTTCTTCTTGGGTCCAACTTCTTTGGGGCTCTCTGAGCTTCTTGGATTTCTTGGAAGACTGTTCCCTTTGCCAGACTGGGGAAGTTCTCCTTTATTATTTATTCAAATAACTTTTCCACTGGTTGCTCCTCCCCTTCTGGTACCCCTATAATTCAGATGTTGGAACGTTTAAAGGTGTCTTGGATGCTCTTAAGCTTTTCCTCAATTTTTTGAATTCTTATTTTATCATGGTTTCCTGCTTGGTTGATTCTATCTTCCTTCTGGTCCACTGTATTGTTTTGAGACTCAGATTCCTTCCTTTCACTATTGGCTCTCCTCCGCGTATCTTCCTGCATCTCTTTTATGGTAACCTGCATCCTTTCATCTAAATTGCGCCCGAAGTCAACCAATTCCGTGAGCTTTCTGATCACCAGTGTTTTGAACTGTGCATCTGATAGATTGGCTATTTCTTAGTCACTCAAAAGGATGAGTCCTGGGGGACTGATCTGTTCTGTTGGGAACATATCTTATGTCTTTCCCTATCTCTCCTTTTTTTTTCCCCCGGTCTTGTTGCTCTTGTTACGGTGGGGGGGAGGAGCCTTAGGTGTTCACTGGGGCTGGGCACCCCAGTCGCTAGATTGTGACGTTATATGTGGGGGCAGGGGTGGGAGCGGGGATGGGAGGGAACAATGGCAGTAGTTCTGTTCTCCTGGGCTCAGACCCTTCTTTGGGATCCTGGGCTGCGAGTTCTGCCCTGGTCCACAATTGCTGCCTCACTGGGTCCCCCAGCCGCAGCTTGTGTACTCAGGGATCACTGCTGTGTTCTTGCGCCCCAGATGGCTGTTGCGCCAATTTTGCACCAAATTTTCCCCAACCTCCGAGCACCGCCGACCCGCACCAGCCCCGCGCCAGCCCGGATTGTTGTCCCCTACCAGTCTGGATGTACGGGTCTACTTCAACTTCTTGGCTGTCCGTCTTCCATTCAGATAAATCCTCTGTCAGTTCTGAGTGTTATTCTATCCGTAAATTATTGTTGTTCTATTCTTGGTTGTGCGAGGAGGTACGGTGCGTCCACCTATTCCTCCATCTTGCCAGAAGTCTCTAAATAGCATTTTTGAAATGTAATATGCATTCCATAAAGTTTACCTGTTTAGCCTTGACAGATGTGACTCAGTTGCTTGGGCATTGTTCACACAAAGTGAAAGGTGGTCGGTTAGATTCCTATTCAGGGCATACAAAAAAAGTTTACCTGTTTAAATTATACAATCCCATGATTTACAGAGTCATGCAATTATCATCACTGTCTAGTTACAGAACATTCTTCTCATCCTTGAAAGACGCTCTGTTCCCATCAGCACTCCCCATATCCTCCCACCACCTACACCTCAGCCCTAGGCAACCACTAATCTATTTTCTGTTTCTATATATCTGCCTGATCTGAACATTCCATATAAATGGTAGTGTAGAATAGTGTGGTCTTTTGTGACTTGCTTATTTTACTTAGCATAATGTTCTTGAGGTTCATCCTTATTGTAGCATTATATAACTTCTTTGGAGAAATGTGTTTTCAGATCTTTTGTTTATTTTAAAATTGGGTTGTCTTTTTATTGAGTTGTAGGAGTTCTTTATATATTTTAGATACAAGTCCCCTGTCATATACAATATATATAAATATTTTCTCCCATTCTTTGAGTTATCATTTCATTTTCTTGATGGTGTTCTTTGAAGCACAAAAATTTTTAATTTGGATAAAGCCCAACTTTGCATATTTTCTCTTCTATTGCTTGTGATTTTAGTGCCAAATCTTAGAAAGCAGGATGTAAGCCATGTCACAAGATGTACTCCAATGTTTTCTTGTAAGAGTTTGATAGTTTTAGCTCTTACATATAGGTCTATGATTCACATCGTGTTAATTTTTGTGTGTAGTATGAGGGCTCCCAATTCTATCTTTTGCCTGTGGATATCTAGTTGTCTCAGCACCACTGGTTAACAAGTATTCTGCTCTCTTGAATCATCTTGGTCCTTTGTCAAAAATTAACTGACTATTTTTTTGTTTCTGGACTCTCAACTCTACCCCATTGACCCATATATTTATCTTTATGCTCTCTGTGCCATTTTGGTAAATTCCATGTAAGCCTATAATTATTTAAAAATAAAAAATTAATAAATAGCCCTGGCTGGTGTGGCTCAGTGGATTAAATGCTGGTCTGTGAAGCAAAGGGTTGCTGGTTTGATTCCCAGACAAGGCATATGTCTGGGTTGTGGGCCATGTCCCCAGCAGGGGGTGCGCAAGAAGCAACCATACACTGATGTTTCTCTCCCTCTCTTTCTCCCTCCCTCCCCTTTTCTCTAAAGCTAAATTAAAAAATCTTTTTAAAAACTTAATAAATAAATAAGCTAATTCAACCCTCAAAATAACCTAACAAGATAGGTATTATTATTATCCCCATTTTACTAAGGAGAACCCCAGGTTCAGAAAGGTGGAGTAACCTGCCTTAGGTCACACAATTAATTACATGAAATATATGTCAGGTTCTCTCTAACAACTTTATATACGTTAATTCATTTAATTGTCATAAAAATCCAATGAGGTAGGTGTTATTATTAGCCTAATTTTATAGGTAAAGACACTGACGCTCAGAGAAGCTGAGCCACTTTCTCAAGGCTCCACAGGCAGTAAAGCGATGATCCTGGAGCTCACATTCTTAACCCTATTGCCGTATCATTTTCTATTTTCATGCAAAGAAGCACAGATGATGTTGGATGGCAAAATTTGAGCCAAATTAAAGCTGGTCTTGAATTCCAAGCAGAGTTTTGACATTTTGCCAAATTTGGACCTATTTGACAATGATTTTGAGGCTTCTTTTTCCATTTTAAGCTGGAAACCATTTGTGCAAACGAAATAATTTAACATCAAGGAATTAAAACCTAAAGAATTAAGAATTTCCATTAAGGTTCCTTTACTAGTCAAAAATAGCTTGTGTAAGGTAGTCTGATAAAGCCCAATTGAGTAGAGAAATGACCAAGCCGGAAATAGATCTGAACAGAAAATATTAGCTGCCGCAGTTATGGACCACTCATTGCAGTCAAACCAGTCTGCTCATCGTTTGAGTTTAAAATTGGACTTGGAGGTGACTGCAGGTCATACACATGAAGACGTCCTCTAGCTAAAGATACACAAGTGGCAGTCTAGGATCTGAGATGGGGGGTTGAATGATCAGACCAAAATTGTTACTAAAGTCAGGAGAAAGAGTCAGTTCACAGAGGAAAGAGTAACAGAAAAGTAGATAAGAAAGGCTGGAGGCACACACAGTCTAGGATAGGGGGAAGCCAGAAAAAACCTGGGAAAGAACAGCTGGACAGGTCGGAAGAGGAATACAGGAAGGAAGAGCTTCACGAAAAGATGTTAGATGACGCAAAAGGTTGGGGAAGACTGAGAAAGGACACAAGCTTAAGAAGAAAGAATTCCCTGACTTAAGATAGCAGTTTCAGAAAAATAATGGAAGAGGAAGCTTCCAGGTTGCCAAGAATGTTAACGAGACAATGAAGGCAATGGGAATTGACTATTTATCCAAGAATTTAAGCGTAAAAGAAAGACATGAATTTGGACTGAAGCAAGAGGGTGAAGAGCAATTGAGAGGAACAGGAAAATAGATTAAAATTGTGGAACTGGCCCTGGCTGGCGTAGCTCAGTGGATGGAGCGTGGGCTGGGAACCAAAGTGTCCCAGGTTTGATTTCCAGCCAGGGTACATGCCTGGGTTGCAGGCCATAACCCCCAGCAACCGCACATTGATGTCTCTCTCTCTCTCTCTATCTCCCTCCCTTCCCTCTCTAAAAATAAATAAAATCTTTAAAAAAAAATTGTGGAACTGATCCTGGCTGGTGTAGCTCAGTGGATTGAGCACAGGCTTGCAAATTGGAGGGTCTCTGGTTCGATTCATGGTCAGGGCGTGTGCCTGGGTTGGGGACCAGGTCCCCAGATGGGAATGCATGAGAGGCAACCATATATTGTTTCTCTCCCTCTCTTTCTCCTTCCCTTCTCCTCTCTCTAGGAATGAATAAATAAAATCTTTTTTTAAACATTTTTAAAAGATTTTATTCATTTATTTTTAGAGAGGGAAGGGAGGGAGAAAGAGAAAGAGAGAAACATCAATATGTGGTTGCTGGGGGTCATGGCCTGCAACCCAGGCATGTACCCTGACTGGGAATCGAACCTGCAACACTTTGGTTTGCAGCCCACACTCAATCCATTGAGCTATGCCAGCCTGGGCCAAATAAATAAAATCTTTAAAAACATTTTTAAAAATCATGGGATTGGCAGGTACATTGGAGATTTTCTTGTCAAAACTCCTATTCAGTGTAGGAAGTCTTTCCAAAACTTATATAGCCCTTAAATATTTCCTTCTACAAAAGTTTAATGCACACCTCCAGGCGCAGTCATTGCCGGGGTGCCAAAGTACAGAGGAGAACCGACTAGACCCAGGCTGCTGGGAGTTTGCATTCCAGATGTGGGTTTAAAGATGTGTACATTAAATAGCTAGTTACACAATTGCAATGGTTCCTCAGTATCTGCATGGGATTGGTTTCAGGACTTCCCACAAATACCGAAATTCAAAGATGCTCAACTCTCTTATATAAAATTATGTAGAATTTGCATATAACCTATGCATTTCCTTCCATATGTTTTAAATCATCTCTAGGTTACTTATAGTCCTGACTGTGTAGCTCAGTTGGTTGGAGTGTCATCCCAATATGCCAAGATTACGGGTTCAATTCCCAGTCAGGGAACATACAAGAAGAAACCAATGGATGCATAAATAAGTAAAACAACAAATCAATGTTTCTCTTGCTCTCTTTCTCTCTCTCAGATTAATAGAAGAATCTTTAAGTTAGATTACTTATAATACATAATACAACGTAAATGTCCCCTTGCTGATGTGCCCTCTCAGTGGACTGAGTGCAGGCTGCAGACCAAAGGGTCACCATTCAATTCCTAGCCAGGGCATGTGCCTGAGTTGCAGGCCAGGTCCCCAGTGGGGGCCATGTGAGAAGCAACCACACATTGATGTTTCTCTCCCTCTCTTTCTTCTTCCCTTCCCCTCTCTCTAAAAAGAAAATAAATAAAATCTTTTTAAAAATGTAAATGCTATGTAAATAGTTGTTATACTGTGTTGTTCAGGGAATAATGACAAGAAAAAATGTCTGTACATATTCAGTACAGATGCAACCACCATAGGCCTAACTACATAGTACATGTCAGCAACGATGTAATGTTTTTCCCCAATGTTTTTGCTCTGAGATCAGTTGAACCCCCTGCAACTGTAATGTTTTTAGTTTTAGTGCTCATGAAATTTTACAGTCTTGCAGAATTTGTTACCAAGATTTATTACAAAGAACAGCTGCTTATGCTCCCTCTGACCATTTCTCCCTCCCCCAAAAAACCACTCTCACCAATTGTAGCTGATTATTTTGGCATTTATTGCCATATCTTCAAGTAATAAGCTTGAATTGGTATTTCTTAACTTTTTACTTTTAGGCATTATCTACTCACTCCCCAATATAGAGAATGGAGATCCAACTTTCCCCCTAGACTCCCAATACATATATGAATATGAATTTTACAAATTTCATATATGTCAGGGAAATGCTGCTACAGCTGTCCTAGGATATACTGTACCCTCTGTTTCTCTCCCTGAAGAAAATTATGTTTTTTATTAAAGATCTTATTTATCAGAGAGGAGGGAAGGGAGAGAAAAAAAGAGGGAAAGAAATATGGATGTGTGAGAGAAACCTCGATCGGTTGCCTCTCGCACGCCCCCAACCAGAAACCTGGCCTGGAACCCAGGCATGTGCCCTGACCAGGAATGGACCTTCCAGCATTGACCTTCCAGTTTGCAGGATGACACCCATCCCACTGAGCAACACCAGTCAGGGCAAGAAAACAATGTCTGATGAGCTGCTATGGGGAGCAAAAAGCGGTGTTGTTCTAGACCAGGGCAGCAGCAGGGATTTGTGGCACTCCAGTTCTTCAGGCTCCACTGTCCTCCTTTAACTGTGCCCTGACCTGAGGTCTGGGGTGGGGAAAGCCACTGTGCCAGTGTCTTAGCCCCTGGGATGAGCAATGACAACCAGAGAAGTTCAAGGAGGTAAAGGGGTTCTCTTAAGATCATGGGCAGGCAAGCCAGAGCTACGGGGCAAAGCTTGACCCAAAGAAGTCATTTACTGTCCCTGGTCAGATATTCCCCCAGAGTCTGTTGTGTTGCTGTTGTTGGGTGGTGGTAGGCACAGAGCCCTTTGCAAGGACCCTCATATCACGCTATAGGCTCAAAACTCAGTCCTTCTATCCCTAAAGCCTGGATGGCTTGTCTCCTTATCTCAGTGTGAGAGGCACTTCTGTGTTCAGTTCCTGGAGAAGATGTGGCAAGTGAAATTTCATCTCCCACCAGGTTAAAGGCAGGGAAAGAATGTGCTCACAACACTGAGTCAAATGGTGCTCACAGCAGGGAGAGCTGAGACGGACCTCTGCCCTGCACAGTCACTGCATTCCTGAAAAGTGCAGAAATCAATACTCAGTGAATAGAAGCCTGGCTTTCAGACTGAAGCATCCTGACTTATAAATACCACTTCAGAGGTAATTTATCTGACTTGATTGATTTTCGGTTGTCAGCTGGCTACTATTTTGCTGTCTTGAAGTTTCTCCACTCCACATCCTCCCTATAAAGGAGGAGGCAAAATAGTGTATAAGGAGGAGCCTGAACTAAACCAAAGACCTGGATTCTAGCTCTGGCTGTGCCACAGACTAGTCGGGTATGCTTGGATAAATCACAACTTCTGTAGGCTTCAAATTTCTGCAAACTGAAATGATAAGCCTAGGTACTTTGGAAGGCGATTTATTAATACACAAGGTCTATCCAGAAAGTATCCAGCCATACACTATGAAAAATAGAGACATTTATTGAAGAAGATATAAGAAACATTGTACAAAGGACAATGACACCACCTTGGTCCCTTTCAAAGTAGGCACCTTGGGTCTTCACACAGATCCCCCACTCGCCATCAGCTGCCCCATTGTATTTTCCTGAATCTCATTGACAGTCTGAAATCTCTTCCCTTTCAAAGATGATTTTAGTTTTGGGAAAAGCCAAAAGTTGCAGGGCACCAAGTCTGGGCGGGGGGCAGGGTGGCCTGAGTCACCTGGGTGATTTGATGTTTCACCAAAAACGCTGCACAAGACATAAAACATCAGCTGGCATGTTGTCGTGAGGAAGCTGCCAATCACCAGTTGCCCATAGCTTCAGCCTTTGGATTCATCTGAATAGTTTCCAAGGAGGAATGTTCAAGCTTAACACAAAATTTGAGGCAGATTCTTTGCTCTACTTGCTCAGTCATTTTGAATGTGACATCCACACAGTACACATGCTCATTCAAGGGTGTCTACCACCCCCATTGACTAGTACAGTTGTCATTGTTCATACATGAGCATTTCGGTCCACTCTCCTTGGCTGCAAGGCCACATCGATGTCACACAAACCGTTCTCTTTGTATTAACAATGGTTGGAATTTTTCCAGATGGTCCTTATATATATGTTTGAGTCCAGACCCCATCACTAACTGGCTAGATAACCTTGAGAAAGTTGCCTTGCTTTACTGATTAAAAAAATGGGATGAGGTCCTGGCCCCATAGCTCAGTTGGTTAGGGCGTCCTCATCAAGCACCAGGGTCGTGGGTTTGCTCCCACGTCAGGGCACATACAAGAATCAACCAATGAATGCATAAATAAGTGGAACTACAAATCAATGTTTCTCCCCCCCAAAAAAACCCCAATAAATAAAAAATTTAAAATAAATAAATAAAGGGATAAATCTCTATTGTACAGGATTAAATAAAATAAGGTATAAAAAGTGTCCGATGTGGTAGTAGTGCAACAAATGTTTAGCCTGGGGTGCTTCAAGTTAATAACTCTAAACAAACACTTTATTTCAATAAAAGGGCAACTTAAAAACTTTTTTTCAATAACAGTTTACATTCCATATTATTTTGTATTAGTTTCAAGTGCACAGCATAGTGGTTAGACACTCATATAGTTTACAAAATGTTTTCCCCAACATTTCCAGCACTTGTCTGGCACCACACGCAGCTATTGCAATATTATTTATTATATTCCCCCTGCTGCACTCCACATCTCCGTGCCTATTTTATAACCACCAATCTGTACTTCCCAATCCCTTCGCATCCTTCGCAAGAGCAACTCTTTAAAAATAACTTCACCTATGCAATCCCTTACAAAGCAAAGGCTCCTCATTTCCAGCCTGACGAATCTAGATTTTACATACAATAAAGTCTTGACAACTCAGTTATGGAGATTTCTGTTTAGTTTTCTTGTTAATTTGTCTAAAAGAGTCTTTGTTTTTAACCCCTAGCACTGAGAATCACTCTAACTTGTCTGCGCCCATTCCTTTGCTCTAAATCCATTCTTCTAAACAAATTGGGTTTGCTTTTTGATAGTAGAGAAGCTTAGAACACCTTAAGGCTTTGTAGGTCATAAAATTAGTGCCAAGAGATTGTCTCACAGCAAAGTTTCCATAATCCAGCATTGCATTATATATCAGAACACCATTGGAGAGAAAAAAAAAGTGACTCGTAACCACACTCACAAAAGACATGTAATTATTTGCTTAGCAATTTACTAATTTATGATGAGGACAGTGTTCCAAGCCCATAAAGTAGCAATGTTTCCCCATCCAGAAAAGCCCTTCCTCTGTGCTAAAGGCAAGTAATTCATCGGCAAGTAGCTTGGCAGGCATGGAGTGAAGTCTGGAGGACCACCTTCCTGAGCCATGGTGAGGTCTGACAGAGCACTGCCATGGTGAGCCAACACAGTGTACCAAATGTCAACCTCTGCATTTTTTTAGCTTCTTTCTTCCAGGGTACTACCTGACCACACCTCTCGGACCCCCATCATCTATATCTGGTGTACGCTATAACTGGTCTAGTTGAGGAGATACCACTTAATTATAATCAGAATCCAGTTCTGCCTTCTTCTTTAAAAAAAATATTTTTAGACAGAGGGGAAAGGAGGAAGAAAGAGAGGGAAAGAAACATCAATGTGTGGTTGCCTCTTGCACACCCCCTACTGGGGACCTGGCCCACAACCCAGGCATGTGCCCTGACTGGGAATCGAAATGGCAACCCTTTGCTTTGCAGGCCGGCACTCAATCCACTGAGCCACACCAGCCCCTGCTGGTTCTGCCTTCTTGAAGTTCTACTGGGTCACCGTGACAGAATTTGTGTGTGACCCCAAACTCTTCAAGTATTCACTATGTCTTACCCCCACCAGTAGCTAATCTCACCCTTCCTGTGTGGGTTCTATGAATTAACCACAGAAACAGCCAGATTTCCCTTACAGTCTAGTTCAGCTGGTTAGGCATCCTTCACAGATAACTATCAAGTGTTACCATGAAGGGTATTCATTTGGAGCATTGATTTTATGACACACCCCTAAGTAAGTCACCTTTGGGGTTTGTTTTTGTTTTGCTTTGTTTTGGAAAACTCATGGCAATATTCTTGTTAATCAAGGCATTCCACTGAGAGTTTCCAAGGTTCTACTTCTATTAAAAGACAGACTCCGACAGAATACTTCGTTTCTTTATCTCAACTTCTATACCTTGGCTTCTCTGGTTTTAGTCTGATTACATTCAAACCCTCTGTTCTTATTTTCTGCCTGTGTTTGCTTCGCAGCTTCTCCTCAGCCTCTATTTGTTGTTTTTCCCCTTTGAGCCTCGGTCTTAACGGCTCTGTGATGGGAGACCTCTCACGATCCTTCTCTCTCATAGTTTCCCCTATCTTTATCATACATGTTCTCCGTCTCCGTCTCTGTGTTCCCTTCTTTCCCTTGTTCCTTCCTTTGGGTGTTCATTTAACCATCCTACCCCTGCCTTCTTCTCTCTGGGATTCTCCACAGTCTCGAGGCCTATTCTTCTATCTCAGTGCACACCCCTGATTTGGACTTTTTCTCATCTTCCTACCAGTCTCCGCCTATCGGTCTGTCTTTATTTTGCACTGTAGCTGCTTGTCCTTTGTCTCTCTGCCTGTCTCCAACACCACCTATTTCCTGCTCTTTTTCTGTCAATAAATCTTTCCACTGCCTGCCTCCTCCATCTTCTGCTCTTTCGCTTCTCAGCTCCCCTGACGAATCCCCCCTCGTCTCTTTCCACCTCTCCTCCCGCCCTGCTAATCTCTCGTCCGCTGCTATCACCTCCGCCTCTCCTGAGTCTGCTTGTTCCTCCTGTCACTCACTCTCAATAAATCACTGTCTAGACTATCTGTGCCTTCCACCCTTGGGGTCCCTTGCTGTCAGACTTTTTTTTTTCCTCTTGTCCTCTTTGTTTATGACCATTTTACCAGTTCCATGATTTTGGTTTATTTCAAGCTTCTGTAACAGTCTTTCTTGATGTTTCTGCCAAGGATTCTCTGTCATGCACTCCATCTCCCTTTGCCTCTGCCTCTTCTATACGACAAATCCTCTTTCTTTCTGTCTGTTCCTCAGTCTCCAAATGCCTGTCTCTAACACCCCCTTTGTCTTTCTCTAGATCAGCTTCTCTTTTCGGCAGGGTATTTTTTTAAATCTTCCTGTCTCTTGCTTTTGCTTCTGTATCTTTTCTGTGGGTGATTAAGGGTTATCTCATTTGGTCCATTGTTTAGCAGAGTAGCAACCTTAATCTGCTCTACACTTCCCATAACCTGGATGTTCTGCCTGAAGAAGGGAGGGGTCTTGTGCAATAGAAAAAAAGAATGCAACCCTGGCTGGGTAGTTCAGCTGGTTAGAGCATTATCCCAACACACCAAGCTTGTGGATTCAATCCCAGGCAGGGCTCATGAATGCAGAGTTAAGTGGAACAACAAACAGATGTCTCTTTCACTCTCTCTCCCTTCCTTTCTCTCTCTAAAAATCAATAAAATTTTTTTCTTTTATTTATTTTTTTAAAGATTTTATTTATTTATTTTTAGAGAAAGGGGAAAGGAGGGAGAAAAGGAGAGAGAGAAACATCAATATGCAATTGCCTCTTTGCGCAACCCCTACTGGGGATATGGCCCGCAACCTAGGCATATGCCCTGACTGGGAATTGAACCAGTGACGCTTTGCTTCACAGACTGGAACTCAATTGACTGAGCCACACCAGTCAGTGCCTTAAAAAAAAATTGTTTTTAAGGCAGCAGAAGGAGCTGGGGAGAAAGAAGAGCTTGCGAATGACTCCCAGAAGAGGCAGGCATTCCTTAATCCCTCTGCAGCCAAAAGGAAGCCTTCCCTCAGCTGCTTCTGCCTCTGCCTCATTCTTCCATGAAACCCCGGGCCTAGGAAGACCTTGCCCTGTGCACCAGAGTAGGTGCTTGAGGCCATACTATGGCTCTGGACTTCTGCACTGTCCTAAGAAGAGAGACCTAGACCCATGTTCCTTCCTCTAAAAATACATGTTTGCTTTGAAAAGGTCAAGAGATACTAAAGAAATTGAAAAGGCAGATGCTGGACACCGTGGAACTAAGGTTAAGTACAAACACAATGTAGTGAGGTTTTGAGAAACAGAAATATCAGCAGCAATCACTATGACCCAGGATCTTTGGTCTCTTGACAGCTGTATGTCTAATAACTACTGGCTACAGACAGCACGGTTGTATTCCCCTCTCACTGCCAGAATTTGGTCACATGTGAGGTCTCTCTTCCCTCTGGCCTTATCCTCTCTGTATCAGATCTAATACTGGCAGAACTTCACCTTTCCTCGCCTGTCCCTGTGCTAAAGCAAAGAGCTTCTGCAGTCTCATGCCTCCTCCCACACTTCATCGGTAGCACTGGCTGTACCTCTGGTAGCATTAGTTTTCTAGAAAGGACAATTGGTTATCTGATGATGAAATTCAGTGAACAGTAGCCCATATTTTCACCCACCCATGACCATTAGCATTTCTTCCCAGATCCTAGGAATGGGGGAGGGGTGTGAATTATCTGAAAGAGGAACTGAGATACTGAAAATCCAGCCCAGGCCTGACAGGGGGCTGTGCATTTAAGACCACCATCTCCTTGTCCTGGTCTTACTTTCCCCAAAACTGGCAAAAGAGGAACCCGAGGCCTCTTTCTAGTCTTTCAGGCCAAAAGGGGAATCATCGCTGGTGACAGGCTCACTATCACATGCCCTGGTGCCCAGGGATGGGTGAATGAGACCAAGGCCACAGGGCATCCCTGGCCAAAATGCAAACACCTAGCGTGATGCTCGTGGCTCCCACAGTGGCCGGTCCAGTTCCACCAAGGACAACCAGAGCAGCAGGCACCTGATGGTGTTGCTGGATGAACCACAGACCCATCCACCCCAGGGGTACCAGGCAGAAAAGGGCCAGGGTGGCCAATGTGGCCCAGCTGGCCACAATGAAGGCCAAGGATGGGGCCTGGTGAGAAAGCAGTAGTAACTTCTTAGGACTTCAGCTCTAGGAGTAGAGACACCATAGAGAAGCCCACATAGTGGCCAGAGAGAATGGTGGTGCTGAGGCAGCTCACTGCTTGGGGAGCCAGGATCAGAGGTTAGAGGACCTTCCATGACCTACCACCCAATCATGTCCCAATATCCATCCTTCAGAGAATAGTTCCCAAGCATTTTCTGACACTCCCTCCCCTCAAACACCCAACCTTTATGCTTCCCCTTATGTCAGGAGCCTGAATGGCCTTGAAACAGTCCTGCTATGATGGGAGCAGCCTTGTCTCAGAGACTGTCTTCCCTGGGGCCTCAGCATCTGCACAGGACCCCCCCTAAATTCCATTCCTGGCCTTTCATGCCCATTCCCACTCCCAATGCGGGGGCTCTGCCTTCTCAGAAAAGTTCAGTATTCAACATTTCTGCAGTTGACAGGACACCTGTGGCAACCCAAGCTCCTAGGCACTGCTTGGACTCCAACTGTGACCGGCAGTCAGTCCCCTCCTTTCAATTCAGCCCAAGGTTGGGAGGGTCAAGCCCAGGTGGGGTACACATGGGAGACTCTCTGGGCAGTCACAGGACATAAGCCAATGAAGAGACTGGGGTCCTCAGTCTGGGCACACCTCCCTTCCTGTTTAGCCTCTCCCTGAGTCTCACCACCAAATGGTGACAGAGAAGGTCCCAGGCCTGGCCCAAGGTCTGGTTCCACAGCGTGTCAGCTCCATCAGCCAGGAAATGACCTGTATGCAAACGGGGTAGGGGTGGGTGGGCCTTAGGCTTCCCCCAAGCCAGCGTACAGCCTGGAAAGGAATCTCCAGCCCCTACTTTTCCCAGTTGTTTAGTTTCTCTCAGTAAAACAGGACAGAAGAGGACCTAGAATTACTGTTGGAAGCTTGTCTCCCACCGCCAAACCGGCCCAGCCTTCCCTGTAGACTCACCTACAGGTACAGCCACCAGCATCAAGGCCCAGGGCCAGCGGCCGTGAATAGGGTCAGCAGCCATCTGAGGGCATAGCAACAGCCCAGAGGAGACGGGACCATGATCAGTGAGGCACAGACCCAGATCCCATTCTCCTGGTAGGCACTTCGCCCACCCATCCCAGCATCAGACTGTCAAGATTTAGCATCAATTTTAAAGGTGCCCGCCAGGTTTTCTAATATTAGCTTTCCATCCTTTACCCTCATCCAGGCGCTTCCCGAAGCTGTAAGCACCTCACCAGAGCAGTGCCCCGGCCCCTGTGAGCAGGCTGTGCACCAGGGAGATACAGATGTTTTGCCACTTCCAAGGGTCCTGAGCAGCAGATCCCGGTGTGGGCAGCAGCTGCAGCACCCAGTGCATCCCGCGGAGGGCGGTGAAGGAGGCACCGGTCATAAGGAGCCCTGAGGGCGCCAAGGCCCGGTGGGCAGGCTAGGACCGATCAGTTCCTTGGTCCCCTGCGCACTCGGCCTCCACGTATCCAACACTCGCTATAGAGGCCGTGAACCGGCCTCTCAGCAGGGGTGGATCTCTGGGCTCTCCGACCGCCGGGCCTTTGGAATCTGCTGTAACTTTTCCAAGGTCTCGTCCAGGATCACTCGGCTGGGCGGTGATTGGAGCAACCGTGCAGCCACCGCCCCTGGAGCCAAGGCAACAGATCGCGTCCCGCCCTAGCAACGGACCTCAGGGTAATGGGCTCCCGGGGACCCAGCGGTGCAACCGAGCTCAGGCGGACTTCCCGGATATCGATAGAGGTCTTCCCTAACTCTGTCCTGAACTCTTGGGAGCTTCCGAAATAGGTCACTAATCTCACCTGATACTCCCAGAGGCCCCGCCCCACTAACTTTCACCTCTTCCCCCTACTCTAAAATCTCACCTGCTGATCATCCCTCCCACCCCATCCACTCGGCCCTTAAATTCAAGGGCAGGGCAAACCCACTTTCGCTTGCTTCAACCTCACTGCCACCACACTGCTCCGCCCCCCGCCAGTCTCGGTTGTGGGGGAGAGGGCACTCCACTTTCTTAGAGCCACCCCTTCTACCTCCGGAAATTTGCAGGCCTCTAACACATCCCAGCAACCATATAATTCTAGGAGCCCTGCCCTCATACATAGTATTTCTCAAAGAGAACAACAGCTCCTCTTTTGGAGAGGCAACCCACTGGGGACTCCCCCCCAACTTTTTGGGTGCCCCACGGAGAAGCCTCATTATTAGAGAGGAAAAGGGAACTACTCAGAACTGTAGTCTTGAAAACACCCCTCCCCGGAGGGTGGTACCTGTTGGGTGGATAGAGTATCTCTTCCAATCTGAGGAAGCAAGAGAGGTCACACAGGGTCACCCACCTCAAGGCTGGGACAAAATCAAAGAGAATAAAGACCCATCATGCTTTCAGCAGCAGGACTCTTAGGATTCCAGAACCTTCCCTCCAGGAGAGGAAAACCTCCACCCCCCAACACCCATTTGCTGAAGAGTTAGCGATAGCATTTTGCTGTTTTCCATCTTCCTCCATGCCACATCTCGAGCTGGCTGTCAGCCAGAAATTCATAGAGCCTTCCCGTACACAGAGCAGGTGGATCCAGCTCCTTCCAAAGAATGAACTTCGTGAGCCAACAGGTGCTCCCCCAGACTCTCTCACAACGACCTTTCTCCACCAAAACCCCATTAGTACAAGGGGCCAAGGGCATCCCTTCATTCCTCCACACCCGCCACTCTATGAAAAAAAAATGAATGGTTCTTTTAAATTTTATTTGTTATATGAAAGCCACACAAAATTAATAGAGCAAATTTGGAAATTACAGAAAAAAATCACAGCAAATTTGGAAAATTACAGAGAAAAATTACCATTACCTTATTCCACCATCCAAAATAACCACTATTATTAACATTTCAGAGTATGTCCTCAGTCTTTGTGCATTATGCAAGTACATACTTGTATCTTAAAAAAATAAAATTAAGATCTGTGCTATTTTTATAAACTTTTTAGTATTCAAAGAGCATTCTTCTTTCCAGTCAAATGTTCTTCCACATGATTTTAATGGCTGCACAGTACTCCACCATCTGGATGGATATACAATAATTTACTTAAGCAATCCCCTATTGCACATTTTCATTACAGCAGAAATGAATTCCCAATCAGAAAGTTGCTTCCCATTTTTCTCTATTGCAATGCTGGGACGAACACCTTTTAACTAAATCTTTCATTATTTTCTTAGGATAAATTCCCAGGTATAGAATTACTAGGTCAAAGGCCACGGTAATGTTTGATACATATCACCAAACTTGCATCCAGGAAGACTGTACCAACTTGTACCCCATATGCAAGGTATGGTGGTGTTATTTTAGTAGCCCTTTGCCAACAACTGGGCCTTATTTTTTTCTGTTATAGCCTGCTATGGGAAAAATGCTTATAGCTCTATTTGCCTCTCTTTAATTACTAATGAAGCACACTTTTTTCCATGGTTTTATCCATTTCAATTTCTTTATGAATTTCCTGTATATTTCACAGCTGGCTCTTGTTCCTTGAAGCTGCTTATGTAAAAATTATAGGGTGGAGGAGAGGTGGAAGTAGGAGGATGAAACCACAGGACACTTTAGTATGGCCCCACATCTCTGAAGGAAGCAGAAAGCCTGAAGGTGGCTGGAAGCTTGCCCGTGCTGAGGCTGGCTGTCCTCCCTCTTCCTGGGGTGTGCCTGGCCCTTATAGGCCCCCTCTGCAGGGTGCCCAGACAGGCTCCTGTGCACTCCAGGCCTTGCTCTTCACTGGAGTTCTGCCTGTCTCTGTGTGCCCAGGCTGCTCTTCCTCATGTCTTCTCCATGACAGGTGAGGTTGGCAGAGCCACATGTCCATGGCTGAAGGGAAACACTGTGGCCAATGAAGCGAGGAAGGGAAGAAAGGATGGGAGCAAGGTCCAGGGACACGGTGACCTTTGTTGAAGTCTATGAGTAGACTCTGTCTACCCACTCCTTTCTACCACAGCCCCACACACATCCGGCTTAAGCTGCAAGGGCTCGGTTCAATGTTCTACTTTTCCCTAAATCTTTGGTTTCTCATCAGTGGAGAAGAGAACCCAGCTCCCTGTATACCTCCTCCCCCAAAACAGAACAAACAGCCTCCTGCAGCCCCAAAACATGTCTACTTTCAGGCAAGGAGACTGGGCCAAGGCTGAACCACACCAGAGCCCAAGCCAAAGAATGAGATTGGATCAGGAGCTGGGGGTGACAGGTTTACACTGTCTGATGCTCCAAAGTGGGGGTCCTGTCCCAGAACTCAGCTTTCCTGGTTGCCAGGGGGCGGCGGGGGGTGGGGGGGCAAGTAGTTCCTGTCCTGTACAGGCCTGAGCTGAGTCTCACACATTAGCCTGGAAAGTGAAGTGAGGAAAGAAAGCAGTGGTAGCTGGAACCCCATCAGGAGCCGCAGTCCTGTTTTGGGGAGCGGAGGACGCCTGGTACCACCTTTGCATGGTGAGAAGTCGATGTAGAGATTGAGCTCCTACTAGCTCCTCTAACTCTCCAACTCCCACCCCCACCTCCTGGGGTTATAGTCAGGGACGGAGGAGGGGCAATAGCATAAGTGAAAGCTGTTTCCCACCCCAAGCTCTGAGTCTGCACAAATGGACTTCTGATTCCCTCAAGCATACTCACCTGGGTGATTTCTCCCATCTCACACATAGGTAGAGAAACAGACAGGAGATCTAAGGGTCCCACATACACTAAGTATCCCTGAATCTAGAGTGTGAGCCAGTCTATGGAAATGCAGGGAAAGGGAAGAGCAGGGGCATGACTATTCAGATGGGGAGTTTCAGTATGAACTGCTCCCTGAGATACTGCTTACTTCTGGACCTCACCTGGAAAGGCCAGAGGAAAGAATGAGGGATAAGGAAGAAAGGTCAAGAAAAACATCTGGATAAAGGGACAGACAGGGTCTTCTTTGCTCCACTTCTCCTCATTATCACACGAACACTGACTAACCTTGGGTAGTCAGAGCCATCCATTCCCTGATTCAGTCAGGGTTTCTGATCTAAAATTGCTCTTTCTGGCTGTGCCAGTCAGGGTGAAGACTCTTCAGCAGAACTGGGTTCCCTTTTCTGAAAGGTTATCATCACCACTCCTGCTGTTCAGACCTTCCCAGCCCGTTCTGTCACCTTCCAGATGAGGGGGAAAGCAGCTCCTCCTCCTCCTCCTCCTCGAAGCCAGGGGCAGAGGGCAACAGTTCTTCAACTGGCAGCTTTAGCTGGGTCAGGACATAAAGCTTGCCACTGAAGAACTACTGCGGCTCAGCCAGGTGAGAGTGTGGGAGGTACAGGCTCCTAAAGGCAAAGGGAAGAGAAATGGGAAAGACCTGAGCAGGGCAATATCACAGGGACACTGTCTAGCTGGCCATCCAAGTCCAGCCCCAGCAGTCACTCAACCTTCTAACGAAGAGTTCTTGGCTCTCACCTGAGCCTGCAGGAGCTGTTAGCTTCAGTGAGAAGCAAGAAGTGGTTCTAAACATACTTTCCAGACCCTGAAGCTGTAAAACCCAGATCTACTCTCAACCCCTTAACCCCAGCTAACGATGGAGGACCCGAGCCTATTCAGTATTCAGAAAAGGCAGGATCTGGGACCCTTGACACACCCCACCCGTCACCCAGGTACTAGGTGAGAAATTTGTACCTCAGTTCCAGAAATGTGAGTTCAGTGATCAGCCCAGCTGACTTATTCCCAGGTAGTTCAGCTGGAAGAAGAGTTTTGGGGCCCTGGATCTGGGAAAGAGCGAGGAAGGGAAGAGATCTAGAGTTTGGAAGGTCAGCAGAGGCTCCTGGGACTGTGAGGAGGGGACAAGGGACCAAAGACGGGAGGGGAGGGAGATTAAGCAGGGAGGTTGGGCAGCCTCCCCAGGACTCTCAAATGCCAGGC
Source organism: Phyllostomus discolor (assembly GCF_004126475.2). NCBI lineage: Eukaryota > Metazoa > Chordata > Mammalia > Chiroptera > Phyllostomidae > Phyllostomus > Phyllostomus discolor. The sequence continues at coordinate 76,555,969 of NC_040910.2, read as the reverse complement.
ATTCCGCTTGCACATTCCGGGTACATCTGGTATGAATTCCAGGCTGTCTGCCGGCCCCTCCATGTCTGAACTTTGTTCCAAGTTCCAAGCCCCGCCCCCACAGTTCCAACGCATGAATCAGCAGGAAAAGCCGGGCCCTGCAGCATGGCCCAGGGAGGGGGCTGGGGGCGTGGCAGGCTTGGGGGCTGTGAGCTGGGGTGGCGGGAGGGTCTGTGATGACACTCTGCCCAAGGGCATGTCCATGACAATGGGAGGGGCCAAGGTGGTCTTGCCTTGAGATTTTTATACTCAGAAGGCAAGAAAGATCACGGTAGGGGTGGGAGGTTTTCAAATTACAAAACCCTTTAGGGAGGCATGAACTTTGAGGTACCTTCCTTCCCCCAGGTGACTAGTCCCCAATTCCTCCCCAATCCTCTTTCTGGAAGCTGACTGTGGTCAGCCCATAGGACTTAGCGGCTGCTAAGAGTATGTGCCAAGCAGGTGCCCTTGGCTGTAGGGCGGGGTGGGTCCAGGGCAGTGACCCTCTGACCAGCTGCTCCATCAACCTTTTGGCACCATGACAGCTTCCAGGCCGGTCTGACAGCCAGGATGACAGGCCAAATGAGTTGGAGGCAGGAACTAGGGCCGGAGGGAGGTGGGGGCGACAGTCTAGTCTGAGGCCACGGGGAGGGGCCAAGAGTTGGCCGAGAGGTGGGGAGAGAGGGAGCCCAGTGATGACTAACCCAGGCGCCCCACCCAGCCAGCCGGTTTCCCAGGCAGTCGGGGCCAGGTTTGGGCTAGGGCCCCCACAACCGAACAAGCTGGGGGGAGGTGCAGAGGTGACCTTCTCTCGGCCCAAGACGGCTAGTGAGGCTGGGGCCGGGGGTAGAGTCTCCAGGCCCTCCTCATGTCTGCTTCCCCCACCAACCGCGGTGAAACCCTAAACCTTTGGGTTGCATAAGGTCCCGACACCGCCGCCCCCTACTCCTCTCCCCTCCCCCCTTACATAACATCCCTTGGAGGGAATGAGAGGGGCCGGCCCACCCTGAGAGACCCCTTCTCTGTCAGGACACTCAGCTGACCCTGACCCAGTGAATGCCAGTAGAGGCAAAGCACCTCTACCGCCACCCGTCCGACCCAAATCCTCCTCAGGCTGGGTAGCCGTCTCCCGAATCCTCAGCGCAAAGGGCGTCGAGGTTAGCTGCCCCCAGCCCTCCGGCCCCTCACCTTCCCCCAGCTACTCCGCAAGACCTTCCGCGAAGACTCCTGCCCCGGACTCTTTCTTAAAACCTCCTGACACACTACTCCAGACAGTCCAGGCCCCTCTCCCCCAGAGCGCCCCTGTATCCACCGCCCCCTCTCCCCTCCCCCGGAAGGGCAGGGTGTGGCCGCCTGAACCCTACTTGCCCCTATTACTCCGTTAGCACGGTTCCCTCCGGTGGGGCCAGGACCCCAGCTCACACCCACCTGGTGTTGGATGTGTGGTGGGTGCTGAGAGCAGGGGAGCAAATCAGTGCGTCGGTTCCCCACGGCCGGCGGCGCTCTCTTCCCAACGCCCAGCACACACCGGCTCCAGTCTCCGATCAGCTGGCGGCGTCGTGACGCACAAGTTGCGATTGCACCGCCCAGGGCCAATCACCGCCTACTGGTGGGCAGCGTGACCACACCCACTCGGGGGTGCCAGCCCTTCGCTCTGGTCCCGCCTCTCTGGCCGTCTTAGCTCTGATTGGCAAGGAGGCCACCCCTTTGCTTAGTAGAGTTGCACTAAGCCACACCCACCAACTCAGGAGCTAGCCAATACGTGAAAAGGTGTGGCTCTGCCCTCTTCCTAGGCTGCTTGCTTTGAAGAGTGCTACGTCAAAGCAGGGTCCGAAAGAGCAGAAGGAAGTAAAGGCGTGTGTGTTTGCAGTGCATACTGGTCAATGTAGTTCTCGATTTGACACATCCTTCCCAGAATCCAGAGCGCTCTGTGAGTTGGCATTTTTAAACTCATCTCTGAATTCATCCCGGCTAAATCCTTAAAGGGCTACAGCCCCTCCTTTTTTGAAGCTGTGAGTGCTTCTTTTAGACAACCCCAAAACGGATTCGCTGACCTCTGCAGGAGGCTCTCTGAGGAAAGGTGGAGCAGGCGAAGGAAGCAGCAGGAGTGGGCAGAACTAAAAGTAGAAATCAGCCCCCAGGGCGGCAGACTCTTCCACTGGATGGGAACTCCTTGAGGGCTTTTGGGTTAGGGAGGACTGTCCATCTCGCCACGTCCCAGCTTTCACTGGAGATATCTAGTCCACCCCTCTTGGGAAGGGGTGGGGGAAGGCTTCCTGATCAGGAGACGTTTCTTTCTTTGGAGATGTCTCGTGCCAGCCGCAGCGAAAGAACCGCTTCCTGACTAAGGATTCATACTTTTCAGCGGTTGTGAAGCTGGGGAAATCCCGGCCGGGCCTAGGATGTCGGACTCCTTGTACTCTCAGCCTTTAGACCCTCCCCCGAAGGCCCTCAATAAAATGGTTTGATACCCAACCCCCTCCCAAAAAGATTCATAGCACAGCCTTCATCTGAGGGTAGAAGGAAGACTTGTGGTTAGAAACTAGGGGACGGGCCGTGTCAAACTACAGATGGTAGGCAACACTATCCCCTGCCTAATACTCCGGTTCTCTACCGCCCCCCAGAAGCTTTCCTCTGACTGAGACCTACTTAGGAAAGCGATTTCAAAGGTAGAGGCCAATGAGAAGGTTGCTCTTTCCCCTAGGGGCCAATCAGAGTTTAGAGGGGCGGGGGATGGGCAAAACCTGAAAGGAACCCAGTGACTTGGCAAAAGCTGCTGAACTGCGTATTTAAAGGGGCAAGTTTGAGACCCACCCCACCTCTTCACTCGTCTGCCCTCACCCGCCCCCAAACCGAACAGAAACATGTAGACAGGGATCCATGACTTTTCCATAAGCGCCAAGTTGGGGGTGAGGGTAACCGAACTGGAAGGATTAACCTGAAGTGTGAGATAGTTCCTTTTGTATTAAACAAGGGCTCTGCCAAGTGATTTCTATGGTTCCTAGGAGCTCTAGAATTCTGAACTTGTGTTTAGAATATTGTGCCTTTAAGGAAACTTCCTGCCTTCCACCCCAGTAACAGCTGATTGTTGGAAAGTGTGACCTCAGGGGACGAATCAGCTGTTACCACATCCTCTTTCCTCTTGGCCTGCCCTATTCCATCTGCTTATTCCCTCCTCCCTCACCATCAGTAGGGAGGGAAGGAAGGAGATGGAACCCCAAATATGTGGGGGAACCTGCTTGTATGTACTTTTCTCTTTCCTCTTTCTCACTCCAGCACTGTCACCATCTGCTCCCCCTTTCCCGCAAAAAACTACTGGTTAGTTTTTCGGAGGTTCTGAGCTTGGAATGAGAGGTATTTCCTGTCAGCACAGTCAGCTCAGACCCACCCTCCTCTCCCTGGTCTAATAAGAGAGGCCACCACTGGGGGGTGGCTCAGAATGGAGACTGGGTGGGTGTGTGGGGGCCCCAGGATGGGTACTGGGGAAAGTCCAGTGAAGCTGTGGACTAAGCCTGGAGGGGAGGAACAGCTGTGGAAAATAAGCTTCCTGGTGTCAGAACCCTGCTTTCCAGGCTACCTGCCCACTACTCCCTGCTGAAGTTGCCATATCCCCCCCCCCCCCCCCCCCCCCCCCCCCCCCGCCAACGCCCCAAGCAGGGACCTCCTAAAGAGACTCTCCTGGCCTTACCTATTCACTCCTCTTCTAACTGTTCTTAGATGCCCCCTGGCCCTTGGTTGCTTCAGTTTTTACACTCTTACCCTCCACAGCAAGGGAGCTAATGTGGAGCTTCCCAGGGCTGCAGGTGGAACACACGGGCCCCAGAAACCAGGGGCATTGGTTGGGAAGTCCTTCAGGAAAACCTAAATAAATAGTTTGTCCCAGCCCTGAGCTGGGAATCAGGGTCACTGCAGGACAAGCTTACTGTGAAGTCTCAGGACTGACTTGGCAAGGTTGGGAGAAACTGATCAGGGCCTTGGCCAGGCTTGGAAGGAAGAGGAATCTCACCAGCTGACCCATTCCCATTAGCCTTGGCATAAAAGTCCCACCCCCTTCCCACTCAAGGCCCTTATGGTAGGCTCTTCTCTCCTACCACAAGGTAGGAGTTTTGTTCTGCCAAGTCTTCATCCCCTCACCCTCCCACCCCAAAGCACAGGCTTTTGAGTCCAGGGTTTCTCCACCTCAACACTATTGACATTTTGGATTGGATAATTTCTTGTGGGGCTGTACTGTGGGGGCTACCATCCCTAGCCCACTAGATGCCATGACAATCAGAAGTGTCTCTAGCCCTGGCTGGTGTGGCTCAGTGGACTGAGCACTGGTCTGTGAATCAGAGTCACTGGTTCGATTTCCGTCAGGGCACGTGCCTGGGTTGCAGGCCAGGTCCCCAGTAGGGGGCATGTGAGAGGCAATCACACATCGATGTTTCCCTCTCTTTCTTCCTCCCTTCCCCTTATCTAAAAATAAATAAATAAATAAACTCTTAAAAAACAATAAAAGAAAATAAAGAAAAGAGAGGAAGATTTGTGACAAACAAACAAAGGGATGAAGTCCAGAAGTTTGGAGTGATGGGTCTACATGTCAAACAATGCCTAAGATTGCTGACAACCATCAGGAGTCTAAAAAAAAAAAGAAGAAGTGTCTGTAGATGTTACTGAATAGTCTGTGGGGGACTGAGTTACCCTCAGTTGAGAACCACTGCTTTAGACAAAGTTGGACTCAAATTCTAGCTCTTACCAGCTCTTAGTCTGATGAATATACTTAACATCTCTGAGCCTTAATTTCCTCATCTATAAAACCAAATGAATAATAAATTCATGGTTTATTGTAGGAATTAAAAAAGGATTCTGTTTGAAAATACCTAGCACAGTACCAGGCCCACTGGCCCACAGTTAGTGCACTGAATGTTAGCTTCCTTCAGGTTTCCCCCTGCCAAGTCAGCAAAGGCTAACCTCACTCACCACGGGCAGACTGCTGGGTCAGCTGCAGCCTGCCTTGCAGACTATCCAAGCCATGACCTCCAGGAAACTCAATATGGACATTGGTGAAGGGAAGAGGCTAATTTGGTCCTAGATTCCTCAAAGCCTGAAGGTGCTCGGGTTGGGATTCAAGGGAAATTGGGAATAGATCTATTACAGAGCGAGCATTATATCTCAAGATATGGCCTGCAGATTGCCTGCATCAGAATTACCTGGGGCTGCTTATTAAAAATTCAGGTTTCTGGGTCTCATTCCAGACTACTGAGTCAGAAGTACCTCATAAAGTCTGAACAACACTCTTTTAGGGCTCGGACTGGGGAAGGTGTCATTGTGTCAGAAATCTTAGTGCACCAGTGCCCACCATTGCGAGGCCTTTCCTATTCAAGGGAAGGAAGGAATTCTGATTGGATTCCCTCTCTTGGAAGCCATGTTCATTGGCAGCCAAGGTTGATCCAGCCCTGTGTAATCCATTAATCCTAACCAGATCGTTAATCCTCTTCTTTGCTTTCACTATTTTTCAGCTTCAGAGTATTACTGGAACAGTTTAATGTATTTTAGAATCTAAGCTACCTCCAAATATTTCCTTTTGAATATTCCCTTTTATATTTTGGCATTGAAAAGACATAACTTAAGTGAAAATTAAAATGAAAATTCTGGCCAGGTAGCTCAGTTGGTTAGAGCATCATTCCCATACACCAAGGATTCAGGTTTCATCCCTGGTCAGGGCACGTGCAAAAATCCAGCAATGAATGCATAAATAATTGGAACAACAAATCAGTGTTTCCCTCCCTCTTTCTCTCTAAAGATCAATAAATACAAATACATTATTAAATAAGAAATAAAGGTACTATCTCATAAAAAATAAATAAAAGGAAACATGGAATGATTTTAAAAAAAAGAATCCTGAGGTTAGTCACACCCAAGGTCATTGTTACATTGCAAGCCAAAACCACTAGAGGGCAGGGCACACACAGACTTGCAGAAAGAAAAAGTGGTGCCTGCTCAGTCTAGGTAAACTGAGGCCACAGCAAAAACCAGGAGGATCCAGTTTTATTGGTACTAAGAAGCAGGCACTACCTCCTGATCATTAACACTCATCTTCTAGTCTCAGGCACTCAGATCAAAGTTGGGGATGCAAGATTGTCAAGGAATACCTAATTTATCAGCTGGAAAACAATAGAGCAGGGGCCAGGGAGTACAGAGAACATTGCTTTTAGAAAGAGATAGACCTGGGTTTGAATCCTATCTGTATCACATCTTAGCTATGTGACCTTGGGCAAGTTACTTAAGGTATATCCATTTTTTGATCCTAAAATGGATATAGAAATTTCTTCTCAAAAGGGTTGTGGTGAGGATTAAACAAAACAAGTTATGCGAAGTGCTTAGCATGGTGCCTGTATCCTAATCAGTGCTTCATAAATGGTGGTTGCAAGTTATCACTTATGACCAAGGTCCTGTGACCAGCCACATCAAGGGTTCCAGCTGTCCCTTCAAGAAAGAGGGTACAGATGGAATCAGATAACAGCCCATCCATTCCTGTCTTCTCTCTAGTTTGAACTTTAGTTTTTCTTAAGTGTCTTTATGGAATCCCTATACCTCTACACCAAACTACTACTCTCTGCTTCTAGGAGTGAGACTCAAAAAACAGTTAGTGATGGCCCTGGCTGGGTAGCCAATTTGCTTGGAGCATTATCCCCATAGACCAAGGTTGCAGGTTCCATCCCCAGTCAGGGCACATCTAAGAGTTAACCAATGAGTGCATAAATGAGTGGGACAAGAACTGATATTTCTCTCTCTCTCAAATCAATAAATAAAGAAACTTAGAAACAGCCAGTGGTTTCAATACAGACAATGGCCTGTCTGTTCTGCAAATGAGTCAGAACGGAGACCCCTTGAAGCGGTCATGTAGTTTTGGTGCCAGCACTCCAGTTTTCACTCATTGCCCTGTGCTGCGCCCGCCCTCACCCCCGCCCCACCCCCGCCAGCCACTGTGGCATCTGCACGGCTTTGGCACAGCAAACAGGCCCTGTGGCACCGCAGAAGCTGATCTTCAACAGGAAGTCTTGGGGAACGTTTCCTCCCAAGAATTCCAGGCCTCTGGGCCTGGGCCACTTCTCTCTCTTAGATTGCCCAGAATTGGTGGGGGAGGGGAGAACACAAAAAAAACCCTGTAAGAGAACTGCCAGCTGAGGGGACTCCGGGGCAGAAAGTCTGTGCACCAGCTTCTAAGTCTCCATTCTGCCGCTTGGACAAACCTCTTTGACAGCTTTTGGTTATCTCCTGCAAAATGTAAATGATAAAACCCATTCTCCCTAAGTGTTGTGAGGCCAAATGGAATGTTACTGATGACAGGTTTTGGAAAAATTAAAAAGCTCCTTCTTTTGGACGCCAGCGTGGAGGCGATGAAGGGACTTGATGTCAGAAGTCCCATCCCAGCCTCGGGTTTATCTGTAAAACCGGGTGGGGCGATCAGCCCATCTAAAGGCTGGAATCTCTGCGAAAAGCCGTCCTTGGATCTGCGTTCTGGAGAGTGCAGGAGGAAGCAAGGAGGATAGGGCAAATCGTGGGCGGTTCAGCATCCCCCTCCTCTGCACTGATGGAGCCAGGTGGGGCCCCTTCCAGCCCCTGAGGAACCGAAGCCACCACCGGCCCTGAGCAGAGCGCTAGGCCGGAGGTCTAGGAGGTGGCGCTGGCGGTAGGCGGGATCCAGCCCGCCCCTTTGAGCCACGTGCGGTTGTTTCCGTGCCTGGGCAGTCACGTGAGTCACATCAGCTGACCAGTCACGGTGAAGCCCGGCGCTGGCACCCTTCAGCGCCCGCCCTTCCGCGCTCGGAGTGCAGGACCCTGCAGAGGGGTAAGAGCATCTCGGCCCCCAGCTCCTCTGTCCCTGGTCCTCCCTCGCCGCCTCCGCGTAAGGCCCTGTCCCTCGTGCATCCCTACCCAGCCGATCTGGCACCCCGGAAGCTGTCGCGAGGAGGGCCGTGGCCGGCCTCTGTCCCGCGTTGCCCCCTGGCAGCCTGGAGGGGATGGCCCCAGGAAGCAGGGGACGGGAAGTCGCTCTTACCTCCGGGGTACAGGGCTGGTCCCCGCCCCCAAGCCCTGACATGTTGGAGCTGCTCCAGAGCGTGGAAAGGGACCTGAACATCGATGCCCGGCAACTGGCGCCAGCCCCCGGGGGGAACCACGTGGTGGCCCTAGTGCCAGCGCGCTGGCTGGCCAGCCTCCGCGAGCGCCGGCCCCCGGGGCCCTGCCCCCGGGCAGAGGGCCTGAGCGAAGCGGAAGTCAGGACTCTCCTGCAACGATCCGTGCACAGGCTGCCTCCAGGCTGGACTCGAGTAGAGGTGCACGGACTGCGGAAAAGGAGGCTGTCCTACCCGCTGAGCGGCGGCCTGACCTTTGAGGAGGGCACCTGCAGCCCTGAGACTCTCAATCGCTTCATGAAGGATGTGGCTGCCCAGAATTGTCGCAACCTGTGGCGCCATGCATATCATACTTACGGGCAGCCCTATAGTCATAGCCCTGCACCCTCAGCTGTCCCTGCCCTGGACTCAGTAAAACAAGCCCTGCAGAGGGTCTATGGCTGCTCTTTCATGCCAGTGGGTGAAACTACCCAATGCCCATCATATGCCAAAGATGGCCCCTGTCCTCCGAAGGGCAGCCCCGCCTGCCCCAGTCTTTTGAGAGCGGAGGCCCTACTGGAGTCGCTGGAGATGCTGTATGTGGTGCACCCTTACGTGCAGTTCACCCTGCATGATGTGGTCACCTTCAGCCCTGCCAAGCTGACCAACAGCCAAGCCAAGGTGCTCTTCATTCTCTTCCGTGTGTTAAGGGCCATGGATGCCTGTCACCGCCATGGACTAGCCTGTGGGGCCCTATCTTTGCACCACATCTCTGTGGATGAGAAACTTTGCAGTGAGCTCCGGCTGGACTTGAGTGCTTATGAGAAGCTGGAGGAGGATGAGAATGAGGAGACACCTGTAGCAAGGGACAGGGCAGGCACTGATTGCAGAGAGGAAGGAGGAGGAGGACCTGGATGTCCTACCTGCCAAGAGGAACTCAGGGGCCTTGTGCTAGACTGGGTCCATGGCCGCATCAGCAACTTCCACTACCTCATGCACCTGAATCGGTTGGCAGGTCGGCGGCAGGGGGATCCCAACTACCACCCAGTATTGCCCTGGGTGGTGGACTTCACCATACCCCACGGGCGCTTCCGAGACCTGCGCAAGTCCAAGTTCCGCCTCAATAAGGGAGATAAGCAGCTGGACTTCACATACGAGATGACGCGGCAGGCGTTTGTAGCAGGTGGTGCGGGTGGCGGGGAACCCCCTCATGTTCCTCATCACATCTCAGATGTGCTGTCTGACATCACATACTATGTGTACAAGGCTCGGCGCACACCCCGGCCGGTGCTTTGTGGACATGTACGGGCCCAGTGGGAGCCCCATGAGTACCCTGCCAGCATGGAGCGTATGCAGAGCTGGACACCCGACGAGTGTATCCCTGAATTTTACACTGATCCCTCTATCTTCTGCTCCATTCACCCTGACATGCCTGACCTGGATGTGCCAGCCTGGTGCAGCTCCAGCCAGGAGTTTGTGGCTGCCCACCGGGTACTGCTGGAGAGCCGTGAGGTATCCCAGGACCTTCACCACTGGATCGATCTCACCTTCGGCTACAAGCTCCAGGGCAAGGAAGCTGTGAAGGAGAAGAATGTGTGTCTGCACCTGGTGGACGCCCACACACACCTGGCCAACTATGGTGTGGTGCAGCTCTTTGATCAGCCACACCCTCAGCGCCTGGCTGGGACCCCTGCCCTTGCTCCTGAGCCTCCCCTCATCTCTAGACTGTTGTTCCAGACCATCCAGGAGAGCACAGGCCGAGAGGACTTCCCAGGGCAGCTTACAAATGGGGTGGGCAGGCTGGTATTGGAGGCCACTCCCTGTGAGGCGGGCTGGGTCAGAGACAGGCCTGTGGCAGGGGAAGATGACTTGGAGCAAGCCACAGAAGCTCTGGATTCCATCTCCCTTGCTGGGAAAGCAGGTGACCAGCTGGGCCCCTCCTGCTCCTCCAGTCAAGCCTCAGGCCTCCTGTCTTTTTCAGTGGCCTCGGCATCTCGACCAGGCCGCAAGAACAAAGTTGCTGGGGCAGACCCTGGGGAAGGTGAGGAAGGGAAGATTCTTCTTCCGGAGGGCTTCAATCCCGTACAGGCCCTGGAAGAGCTGGAGAAGCTAGGCAGCTTTCTGACCAAGGGCCTAGGGGGCCAGTTGGAGGTGCCTGAGCAGCCCCAGGTGCAGCCAACTGTGCAGTTGCAGGACTTCTTCCATCGGGACATGCAGGCACTGGGTGTCCTATTGGCAGAGATGGTGTTTGCCACCAGGGTCCGAACACTGCAGCCTGATGTGCCTTTGTGGGTACGCTTCGAGGCTGTTCGGGGGCTGTGTACACGCCATTCCAAGGAGGTCCCCGTGTCTCTGCAGCCCGTGCTGGACATGCTCCTGCAGCTGAGTGAACCTGAAGGCCCTGTGGGAGCCAGGAGGGGCAAGATGGGTCCACTGTTTGAGTACAGGCCTGTCTCCAAGGGATTGCCCCCAGCTAGCCCGGCCCAGCTTCTCAGCCCCTTCAGCTCTGTGGTTCCCTTCCCTCCATACTTCCCAGCACTACACAAGTTCATCCTCCTCTACCAGGCAAGGCGTGTGGAGGATGAGGCTCAGGGCCGAGAGCTGGTCTTTGCTCTGTGGCAGCAGCTGGGTGCAGTGCTGAGTGACATCACCCCTGAGGGCCTGGAGATCCTGCTACCCTTTGTGCTGTCACTCATGTCTGAGGAGCACACTGCTGTGTATACGGCCTGGTACCTGTTTGAACCTGTTGCCAAGGCACTAGGCCCCAAAAATGCTAATAAGTACCTACTGAAGCCTCTCATTGGTGCCTATGAGAGCCCCTGCAGGCTCCATGGCCGCTTCTACCTGTATACTGATTGTTTTGTGGCCCAGCTGATAGTGCGTCTGGGCCTGCAGGCTTTTCTCATCCACCTGCTGCCCCATGTCCTGCAGGTGCTGGCTGGTGTGGAGGCCTCCCAGGAGGAAAGCAAGGGCCTGGTAGGGGCTGCTGAGGATGAGGAAAGCGGGCTCCCAGGGGCCAGGCCCAGCTCCTGTGCCTTTGAGGAGGAGATTCAGATGGATGGGGAGCCTGCTGCTTCCTCGGGTCTGGGGCTCCCAGATTATACATCCGGTGTCAGCTTCCACGACCAGGCAGACCTCTCTGAGACAGAGGACTTCCAAGCTGGGCTCTATGTGGCTGAGTCTCCGCAGCCCCAGGAGCCTGAGGCTATGAGCCTGGGCCAGCTGAGTGACAAGAGCAGTGCCAGTGAGACCTCCCTGGGCGAGGAGCGGGCTGCAGAAGAAGGGGGTGCCCCTGTGGACAAGAGCAGCCTCAGGTCAGGTGACAGCAGCCAGGACTTGAAGCAAAGTGAAGGTTCAGAGGAGGAGGAGGAGGAAGGCTGTGTGGTGTTGGAGGAGGAAGAGGAGGAGGGAGAGCAAGATGAAGTCACTGGGACATCTGAGCTCACTCTCTCCAACACGGTGCTCTCCATGGATACGGTTGTGATGGATGATGGCGGGGCACACGGGGAGGAGGAGGAGGAGCCACTGAACGAGCAGTCGGAGGGCCAAGAACAGAAGATCCTTCTTGGTGAGTACTCAGGCCTGAGGTAGAGGCCAAACAGTCACCTGGTTTTCACTCAACATTTGCTGAGCAACCACTCTGTGCCAAGCAGTGGATGGAGCAGATCCACACACAGCAGTAGATATGGGCCTGCCCTCCTGGAGCCTACACCTAACAGAGGAGATGAGCTCAATGTGTGGTTGCCTCTTACACACCCCCTACTGGGGACCTGGCCCACAACCCAGGCATGTGCCCTGACTGGAAATCGAACCAGCAACCCCTTGGTTTGCAGGCTCACGCTCAATCCACTGAGCTACACTGCCAGGGCGTGCAGACAGTCTTATGTCAGTGCACATTATGGTGGTGCTATAAAGGACACAGCTGGGTGCTCCAAGGGAATACAAAATGGGGCTTAGATCTAGTTTTCACAGGTCAGAGACTTCCCAAAAGGAGGGCCAGTTGAGGTTCAATGAGTAGGAAGTAGCTAAGCGAAAGTCCCAGAGTCTGCAGGGGAAAGAGCATTCTATGCAGAGCGGACAGCTTGTGCAAAGCTTGGAGGCAGTCATGGTTCCATTAAAGAATCAGTGAAAGGCCCTGGCTGGTGTGGCCTAGTGGATTGAGCTCTGGCCTATGAACCAAAAGGCCTCTGGTTTGATTCCCAGTCAGGGCACGTGCCAGGATCACGGGCCAGGTCTTTGATTGGGGGCGTACAAGAGTCAGCCAACTGATGTTTCTCTCTCACATTGATGTTTCTTTCCTTCTCTTTCTCCCTCCCTTACCCCTCTCTGAAAATAAAAAAATAAAATCTTAAAAAAAGAATCAGTGAAAGGCCAGCATGATTAGAGAGCGGAGGGAAGAGGGGTAGCAGAGGCTAGAGGGGGCGGTGGCCGGTGTGCAGCCGAGGCCTCATTTGTGAGCTGGAGGAGATTCACTGAAAGGGTAACCTGGAGCAGGCCCAAAGCCAGAGTCCCACAGGCCCCTCTGCACTGCTGAATGTAGGGTGACAGTGTGGGGTGATCAGGCTCAGGCTGGGCTCCTTGGCAGAGTTGTGGCCCGAGTTGGCTAGGTGGGGTGCCATTGGGTGGAGTGGGAGGAATGGTGACCCGCCACCATTATCTGATGAGCTCAGGGCCTGCTCCTGTCCTGCAGATACGGCCTGCAAGATGGTCCGCTGGCTGTCTGCCAAGCTGGGCCCAACTGTGGCCTCTCGCCACGTGGCTCGCAACCTGCTCCGCCTGCTGACATCGTGTTACGTTGGTAAGGCCTGTGGTCAGTGCTGGAGATGAAGCTCCTCAAAGCCCTCTGCCCAGCTTTGCCCCCTCTGGGGGACCCTTCCCACTCCCGCTGCAGCCACCACCTCCTGGCCAGGTCCTGGGTCCCCATCTGGAAGCTCCTTCCTTCCTTAGGTAGGGCATGATGCAGCCCCCAGGCTAGAGTAATCGGGAGTGGTTACCACAAACCCTGGAGTCTAGCCCCCTCCCTCCACCAGCACTCAAGGCTTCTGGCCTTTCTTTGGCAGGGTCCACTCGGCAGCAGTTCACAGTGAGCAGTGGTGACAGCCTCCCACTGAGTGCCGGCAACATCTACCAGAAGAGACCAGTCCTGGGTGATATAGTGTCGGGGCCCGTGCTCAGCTGCCTCCTCCACATTGCCCATCTGTACGGGGAGCCCGTCCTCACCTACCAGTACCTGCCCTACATCAGCTACCTGGTGAGTCCCTGACTTGGCAGGCTGGGGGCTAGGGGTCTGAGGAGCCTAAGGGCTGACCCGGGGTTTCTGGGGCCTCCACGGGGTCTCTAAGGCAGCCTGGCCCTCATCCACTCTGTGGCCCTAGGTGGCCCCAGGTAGCACGTCAAGCCCCAGTCGACTGAACAGCCGCAAGGAGGCCGGGCTGCTGGCAGCGGTGACTCTGACCCAGAAGATCATTGTGTACCTCTCGGACACCACCCTCATGGACATCCTGCCCCGTATCAGCCACGAGGTCTTGCTGCCTGTGCTCAGCTTCCTCACTTCCCTCATCACAGGGTAGGCCCCTGTCCCACCCTGTGGGGAGCAGCCCAGCTGAGGGGGGTGTGGGGGTGTGGGCTGGGAAGCTTAGGGGACAGTCCAGTGACACTGGGCCTAATGTCTTGGTTCTGATCCCAGCTGTATGACCCTGAGCAAGCCACAGCTTCTTTCTGTGCCTCAGTTTCCTCATCTGGTTTAGACTACTTGGTCTTGTAGCTCCTTTTGCTTACAGTTTTTGATAGATTGTGGGCAAGTTCCACAGTCTGGGGGGCTGGAGCTTATGAGCTCTTTCTAGGTTCCCAAGTGGAGCCCAGGCCCGGACTGTCCTGTGTATGAAAACCATCAGCCTCATCGCCCTCATCTGCCTGCGAATCGGGCAGGAGATGGTCCAGCAGCACCTGAGCGAGCCTGTGGCCACCTTCTTTCAAGTCTTTTCCCAGCTGCATGAGCTTCGGCACCAAGTGGGTAGACCTATCCGGCTGGGGTGAGCTGGGCAGGGGCCATGGATTCAGCTGACTCCCTGGGCTTCCTTCCCCCAGGATCTGAAGCTGGATCCCGTGGGCCGCAGTGAGGGCCAGCTGCCGGAGGTGGTCTTCTCTGATGGGCAGCAGAGGCTGGTAGACCCCACCCTGCTGGATGAGCTGCAGAAGGTGTTCACCTTAGAGATGGCGTACACAATCTACGTGCCTTTCTCCTGCCTGTTGGGTACTGCCCCCTCACCTTCCCTCACACAGCCTCTGTGGCTACGTCTCTTCCCCTGGGAGGGTCCCATGCTCCTCCTGCCCTCAGAGTCAGTAGTGGATGTGAAGCTGTTTTCTGGGTTAGAGCGAAGGAATTTGGCCTCAGTCCTCGAGTCCCGAGGTGACATGATAACAGACTGAGCATTAGCCGGCAAAGAGGGCCAGGAGTGGCCTGGCGTCTCCCTGAGGAAGGTAGAGGAGCCAGGCCAAGGAACTGACATCTCTAGGAGCTGTCTGAGAGGAATGAGCAGCCCGCTGTTTACGTCGCCTCCTGTACGGTGCAGGCCAGGTACTGTGCCGCGTGCCGACAGGTGTGGTCTCCCTCAGAGGAAGGAGTATCCCTGGGATTAGATAAGCTGTCATCCCTCCACTAAGAAGACCTCAGCTGTGGGAGGGAGAGTGTGACCTGTCTTGTTCACTCTTCTGGTGCCCAGCACACGTAGAAGATGCTCACGTGTACATAGTGAATGAATGAGCCCACGTTTTCCTGGGGAACAAACTGAGGCTCAGAAATGAACAGTCAGATTTGCTGAGAGTTGCACAGCCAGTACCTGCCCTGTCTTCTGTGATTCTCAAGCCCTTGGGTGGGTGGTGGCAGCCACCTTTTATCTTCCCTAATCCTAGGTCCATTTCTACTTCAATTCAGGTGACATCATCCAGAAAATCATCCCTAACCACGAGCTGGTGGGAGAGCTGGCGGGGCTGTATTTGGAGAGCATCAGCCCGAACAGCCGCAGCCCTACCAGCGTAGAGCCCACTCTGCCCAGCACTGGCCTTGAGTTGGACCCCCAGGGTGGTGGCTGCCCCCAGGATGACAGCTACTCGGGGACCTTTGGGAGCGTCCTAGTTGGGAACCGCATCCAGATCCCTGATGACTCTCAGCCCGAGAGCCCCGGCCCCCTGGGCCCTATCTCTGGAGTGGGCAGTGGAGGCCTTGGCAGCAAAAGCGAGGACAATGCGCTGAAGCTGGAGCTGCCGCGGAGCGCCCACATGCTGAGTGGGAACTGGCTGGCGTACTGGCAGTACGAGATTGGTGTGAGCCAGCAGGATGCCCATTTTCACTTCCACCAGATCCGCCTGCAGAGCTTCCCGGGCCACTCGGGGGCTGTCAAGTGTGTGGCTCCCCTGAGCAGTGAGGACTTCTTCCTGAGTGGCAGCAAGGACCGCACCGTGCGCCTCTGGCCACTCTACAACTCGGGGGATGGCACCAGCGAGACGGCCCCACGCCTCATCTATGCCCAGCACCGCAAGAGTGTCTTTTTCGTGGGCCAGCTTGAGGCGCCACAGCATGTGGTGAGCTGTGACGGGGCTGTGCACGTCTGGGACCCCTTCACAGGTGAGGGGCCCAGATGAGGCCTGTTCTGTTGCCACTGTTCTGTTACCCACTAGGCCTCTAGGAACGGGCCCCAAGGGTGGGATGGATGGGGTGTAATGATGTGTGTGGTTTTGGGTGACCCAGTGAGGTCACGCAGAGGAGCAGTTATGACTTAGAATCTGTTAGACCTCAGTTTGAATTGACCCCTGACCACTTATTTGCCGAGTGACTTTGAGCCAGTCACTTCACCACTGGAGACGTCAGTTTTTCCATCTGTGAAATGGGAATCCGAACAACGTAGTTGAGCTCAACACAAAGGTTTGGCTTAAAATTTAGCATGTAGTACGTGTTTGATAAATGGTTGCTTGATTATTTTTTGGCATTGCTGTAGGGAGAAATACAGCTAAAAAATAGGAGGCGGAGTAGCATTGAGGGAGACAGAGGGAGCATTCAGTCGGGGGCACTGTGTGAAGAAAGGTTCCTTGAGGATGGGAGTCTGGCCATGAAAGCAGGTGGGAGGGTCAAGAAACAGCATTTTCTGAGATCCTGTGGGTTATGGGAGGCAGGTGTGGGGTGGTTTGGGGGATAGGAGTCGAGGCACTTTCATTGGCTGCTGAGGCCCCACATCCACCGTGCCCTTCCTTTCCAGGGAAGACCCTTCGCGTAGTGGAGCCGTCGGACAGTCGGGTGCCCCTGACCGCCGTGGCTGTCATGCCTGCTCCCCACACCAGCATCACCATGGCCAGCTCTGACTCAACCCTGCGCTTCGTGGACTGCAGGAAGCCTGGCCTGCAGGTCAGGAATGTCCAGTTCCCTGAGCCCTAGCCGGGGAGCAGGGAGAAATCTCAAAGAGGAAAGACCGTGGCATAGTTTCTCTTTGGAGACAGATCGCCAACAGCAGCAAACCCTGGGGGTGGGAGGACTCTGACCTGTGATGTGAGGAGCTCTCCCCTTGATTGGGGGACAGACACTCAGGCCTTCCGGCTTTGTGGGGCTTGGAGGGTGAGCGGGAGCCCAGGGAGAAGCGGATCGGAGCGGGTGGTGGTGCCTCAGCTTGTCTCCCTCTGCCTGCAGCACGAGTTCCGCCTGGGCGGCGGGCTGAACCCTGGGCTGGTCCGCTCCCTGGCCGTTAGTCCCAGTGGCCGCAGCGTTGTGGCCGGCTTCTCCTCGGGCTTTATGGTGCTCCTGGACACCCGTACAGGCCTGGTTCTACGAGGCTGGCCTGCCCATGAGGGGGACATCCTGCAGATCAAGGTGACAGACCAGGGCCCCTTCCCCACCTTCATGGCTCTGGGCCCCCACGTCTGTTTAGGGCCCACCCAGGACAGGCTCAAGCCGATCTCCCTGATATCTGCTCTAGGAGAGATGTAAGGGAGGGTCAGGAGCCAGCCTCACTGTGGGGGCCTTGGCAGGAGGCAGGCCCTTGGGGTGGGCACCAGGGGGCCAAGCTGACCCTGCTGCTCCCTGGAGATGTTCTAATGAGTAACCCTTGTCCATATTTGTCTTGCCTGGAGGATCAGGGGTCAGGTCCTGTCCGTGACCCAATTCCGGTTAAATAAAGCTCAGCTGGGAGGCTGTTTACTGTGCCCAGACCACTGAGCAGAGTCCATGCCCCCTGCTTGGCTGCTCCGGTGGGGGCAGGGGCAGACCGGGCCTGGGGATCCTGCCCCCAACCACTGCCCCACCCCATTCTCAGTCACGGACCTCAGGGAACTGCTCAGGCAGGCACAGAAGGGGAGGCGCAGGGCTACCTGTGGGAGGATTTTCCCAGGCAGCTGGGATTCCCTCCCCATCCGAAGTGGAGGCCAGGCCAGGGGACATGCACTTACGCCGGTGCTGGGGGCAGGCTGCCCCGGCTCCCTCTAGCTGCACCCCCCAGGGGACCCTGGAGATGCCTCTAAATTCTGACTTTCCAGTGCAGACTTTTCAGGAGGGCTCTGGGGTCAGTCCTGGCTCTGCGACGTACTGGCTCTGTGACCTTGGTGTGGTTACTTTTCTGCACCTTCATTTTTCTTTGTAAAATGGGAATGATGACAGCATTGACCTCACAGAGCTGTTACAAAGATTAAATGTGGTAATGAGGCATGCCTAACAATGCCCGAACATAGTGAGTGCTCAAACTAGAGTGGTGAGTAGGTTAATGACATTTTAGTGTATGCATATTAACTAACATTAACATAATGTGGGAGGTGGCAGCCTGCCAACCCTCTGGACACCTCGTCTTCCTGGGAGGTACTATGGGAGGAAATGGGAAGACCCTGGGGCTTGGTGGGCACACGGGAGGCCCAGGCCCTGCTGAGGCTGTCCTCTCCCTGAGCAGGCAGCGGAGGGCAGCGTCCTGGTCAGCTCCTCCTCTGACCACTCCTTGACCGTCTGGAAGGAGCTGGAGCAGAAACCCACACACCACTACAAGTCGGCGTCCGACCCCGTCCACACCTTCGACCTGCACGGCAGCGAGGTTATCACAGGCACCGTGGCCAACAAGATCGGGGTCTGCTCCCTGCTTGAGCCACCCTCCCAGGCCACCACCAAGCTCAGCTCTGAGAACTTCCGGGGCACACTCACCAGCCTGGCCTTGCTGCCCACCAAACGCCACCTCCTGCTGGGCTCAGACAATGGGGTCGTTCGCCTCCTGGCATAGGCTGAGGTGGGAGCTGGCCAGGCCCAGGTTGGCAGACCTCTGGGAGTGTACCCCCTCACCCTTGTTTCCCCAGCAACCCTCTCCAGGCAAGCCTCAGGCCCCACGCCCAGTGTATCCCCATGGCCCGCCAGCTTGGACAGAGTTGGAGTCTGGGCTCCTGAACCCCTAGAGCCACCAAGGCTGTCAGTAGGGATCTCATTCATGGCTCGGGGAGATGCTGCTCCTAGCCAGCAGAAAGCAGGGAAGGAGCTGGGAAAGCATCACTGGCCCCTCTTTCCCCAGCTCTGCCCCTGGGTTCACATGGGGACAGGGAGGCTCCGGAGGGGGAAGGGAGACTGGTCCTGCCCACCCAGTTGCCAGCAAAGCCTCCCCATGCCTCTGGGCTCCCTGCCCCCCTCCCCCAAGGACAGAGAAACTGCCCCAGTCCAGGGCATCATGGTGCTTGGGCTCCAGCCTCTACGGAGGGCTGGCTGCGCTCCCGGAGTTAGGGGCTTTAGGCTGGGGTTTAAGCGTCCACCCAGCCAGGCTCTGCCCAGTGTGGGATCACTAGGACAAGGAAGAGGTCAGGACAGGGAAAGGACGGTGGACTGGGCTAGCTGCTCCTGCCAGGAGTGAGCCCAGGCCTTGCCTGCCTACCCCTAACCACAGTGTTTGTGCCTTGAGCTGAGGAGGCAGACTCGGATCCCAGAACCCCTGAGAGCGGGTGGGGTTGGAGCCCAAGACCCTGAGAGAAAGGACAAGAAGAGTTCCATCTCTGCATCTCAGGTCTCTCCCAGGGCCCAGGAAGACCCCGGCGTCCCCGGGTCCTCATGCTCAAGGGCCCAGAGATGGGTCTGGGCCCTTGCCGCCTCCTCACCATTTGCAATAGATGTAAATATGACCAATAAACCCTTTGGAAGAGCCATGGACCTGAGTGAGGCTTTTTTTGGCAGTGGTGTCAGGTGGGGGGAGGTTGAGAGCCCACAGCCAGCAGGGCAGTAAGGAGTCGGGCAGGAGGTGGGGAGGCAGTCTGACCATTGTTCTTCAGGCAGCACGGGGACAGGGCTTCTGGTGGGTGAAGCCACACCAGCTTCCAGAACCCTTGCCCTTGGGGAGGGTAAGGAGGCATTGCTCCTAATGAGATAGGTTGCTGACAGCGGCTGCATCTCTCAGCATCTCTTCCCATCCTCTGCCTTCTGGCCCAAGCTGAAGGCAGCCAACCAGGATCCTGGGCACGTATGGGTTGGTTTGGGCACCCTATCCTGGCTTCCCTACATGAGCTCCTGCAACTTCCTCTTCCCTCCCCTTGGAACGGGGAGGCAGTTGTGGGGGAGAGAGAGGACATTGGAAGTAGGAATCTGGATGTAACTGAGCCCTCGGGCAGGCTATATAGCCTCTCTGAGCCCCACTGAAGCGGGGGTAACTCCCCCCCAATGGGGTCTCTGGAAGATCCCTGTCCTTCCTGGATCTGCTCTCCAGATGAGGACAGCTGCCTCCATTGTCTCCTGAACCTCCTTTCTCCAGGCTCAGCTGGGACCTAAATCTGTGTGGTTCCAGGCGGCCAACTCAGGATTAGATGCTCTGGTGGGAAAGAGGCTCGTGGCCCCATATCAATGTTTAACGGATATGCAGGTCAATATTTACCGGAGGGGAAAGCAGTCCGAGCAGGGGTTGGCTGAGAGCAAAGGTCCCGGTGGGAGGAGAGGGCTCGGCTGGGCTGGCTGGAGCCCGGGCAGAGTGTGGGGAGCACCCAAGCGGAGCCAGAGGGACATTGTGTGCGGCACAGAGAAGAGCCCACAGAGGTACGAGGGGAGGGGTGGCTCGGCCTGCTCCTCGGGTGAGACGAGGTAGGAGCTGCCCACCTGGCTGAGGGGGTCCGGGATGAATTTATTCAGGAGGACTCTTGTATCCCAGCCTGTTGGCATGATGTGGGGCCAAGGTGGGGGATCCAGGGGCAGTCTCCTCAGGACTTGAAAAACTGGAGGTATTTTCTGGCCAGAAAGATTCAAAAGCCCAGGCTGGGGATCGAGCCTGGGCCAAGGGCCCTTGTGTGTGACGGGGGTGAGGCCAGGGGGTAGTAGAATGATCTCCCAGAAAGACCGGCCCCGAGACGGGGGCAGGGCGTGTGAGGCCTGCTCTGAGGCTAGACCTGGACTTGTCCATCCCCTTCTACCGTCTGCCAGCCCGGCTTCCCGGAGACCGCCTGGGGCAGAGCATTTCCCATAAGTCCAAAGGTGGCTCTGGCCAGAGTCATTCATTGGGTTCTGCTGCTGGGTCAACAGGACGGCTCTCGGGGCCAACCCACCACTCCTGCTGAGACCTCAGGGCCTCACTGGCCTGTCCACCCTTGTGGACAAGACCAGACCAGACCAGCCAGAAAAGGTGGGCCAGAAGGATAGAGATCTGGGGATGGTGCTGAGTACAGGGCTGGGTTCTCAGAAGAGGGGCCTTGGGCTAGGCTGACAATAGCCATTACGAGTGCCAGCTATTGTACTCAGGGCTCACAAAGACTGTCTTATTTTGGCCCTCACAATACCCGTGGGCGGAGGTAAGGACTCATGCCACCATTTTACAGAATAAGAAGCCCAGAGGGGCTTTAAGGGAGATGCCCAAGTTCCTCCAGCAAGGATCATAGTCTGGGTTCAAACCCAGGTCTGACAATGCCAGGCCTTGAAGAACGAGGACGATCTTTTTTTGATACTATTTCCCCCCTGTGAACCGAAACATTCTCAGTGCACGAACTGTGAAAAACCAGCAAACGTAAGAGAGGACACAGTTCGGGGGGACCCCACCCCTCAGAGCTGAGAGCCACTGCCGGTGGGTGTGTTCTGGGGCAGGTGCCGTAGCTGACATTGTCCCCGAGGGACTCTGCCAGCTGGCGGTCACACGGGCGGGTCCCTGGTGGGGGTGGGCTTGGCCTCAGGTAGCAGGTCAGATAATTGGTGACAGTACGTGGGGAGGGGGGCGAGTTTGGAACCCAGGCTTCCTGTCCTGCACAGGAACATGGCGCTGCTTCGGGGGCTCCTGGTGCTCAGCCTGTCCTGCCTGCACGGCCCCTGCTCTGTGGTGAGCCTGCGTGGTGGCCTGGGTCTGGTGGGGCAGGGAGGTGGGAGAGATCTGAGAGGGAAGAAGAGAGGGGTGGGGGGTGGGAGGGTGTGGCTCTGAGAGGGTTCCCCCTCCTTTCCTCATTCCTTGTTCAACAGTTCTCTCCAGCAAGCGCCACGGAGCCCTTGGGCCAGCAGGTACTGGGAAGGGAGGGGGCTTGACAGGAAGGAAGGCCCTGAGGGGTGCTGCCTGTGGCTTGTACAGGGTGGGGGACCTGGGGGAAGGTCCCTCTCCACCTGCTTCCTCCTTCCTTTCAGATAGTGATTGGGCCAAATCAGGAGACACTGTCCCCACTTAGCTTCCTCAAGTTGGGCAACCAGGTACAACCAGGTGGGGCTGGGAAAAAGTGGGCGGGACCCACGGGTAGGGGCCCAATCTGCAGGGGTGAGGGAACTGGGGGGCATGGCCTGGAGGCTGAGAACTGAAGGGAAAGGGTGAAAGGGACCAGAGGAAGGGATCCAGTCCCCAGAATGTGTCAGGACTGGGACAAGGCCCTGCTGTCCCCAGGTACAGGATGGATCTGTAAAGGAGATCTCCAACACAGAACCCAGAGTTGACCCCTGGCCCCCCTGGCCCCTGATATATCCCTGCAGGAGCTTCGGGGCCAGCCCACCCTGAAGAAGGCCCTGGCTGACTGCAAGGCGGCCCCAACCCCGGAGCAGACCCACAGGCTGGCCAAGGCCATGATGGCCTTCACCACAGACCTATTCTCCATGGTGGCCCAGAGGTCCACCAGCCCCAACCTCGTCCTGTCGCCCCTGAGTGTGGCCCTGGCACTGTCTCACCTGGCACTAGGTACTGTGGCAGCGCCTGTCTAGACCAGCAGAGCTGGGAGGACAGTAGGGACCCACTACTTCAGAGTTACTCCTCTGTCGGGGTCACTTGGACATTTGGTGGAAATGCAGATCCTGGGCCCACCTCAAGTTTCTGTGAATTGGATTCCCAGGGGCTGGGCCCAGGGATCTGCTTCTGGTGACTTTCATGCAAGAGTTTGATAGCTACAATGTCTCCATTGGACTGGAGGGTCTCACTGTGAGAAACCGAGGTCCAGAGAGGGATGACAGTTTTCGCCAGGCGTGGTCCCCCAGACTGTCAGCAGCAGCAGAGATGGAAGTAGAACCTGGGGGGGCTGGCACTCAGACCAGCTCAGTGGGCATGAGGAGGGTGTGTGGTCCCAGGGCTGTGCTCACCGTGGGCACTCGAGAGGGACTGGGTGGACAGTGGTGGTGGGAAGGAACCCGGCCTGGGCCACAGCCGCTGGGGTCCCCTCAGGTGCGCAGAACCAGACACTGCAGCGGTTGCAGCAGGTGCTGCATGCAGACTCGGGGCCTTGCCTCCCCCACCTGCTGAGCCGCCTCTGCCAGGACCTGGGCCCTGGGGCATTCCGAATGGCTGCCAGGATGTACCTGCAGAAAGGTAGGTGCTGGTGGTAGGGGGGTCCCTAGGCAGTGCCCTGGGGGGGACAGGGCAAGGGAGATGAGCTTGGCCTCAGGTTGCCAACTGAACCATTGTGGTGCCTGAGCCCTGGGAGCAGCTTGTGGCCCCTTCTGTGTAGGATTTCCCATCAAAGAGGATTTCCTGAAACAATCAGAACATCTCTTTGGCGCAAAGCCCATAAACCTGATGGGAAGGAAGGGGGACGACTTGGCGAACATCAACAAATGGGTGAAGGAGACCACGGAGGGGAAGATCGAGGATTTCCTCTCGGAGTTATCTGATGACACGGTGCTGCTCCTCCTCAATGCCATACATTTCCAGGGTACGCTCCCCCTCTTTTCTGGACGCCCACCCTGGCAGCTCCGACCCCCACCCTGTAGGCTGAGCTGGCTGTGCAGCCTTTGTTCTGAGGGTCCCTCTTCCTCCTCAAGGCTGAGCAAGGAGGCAGGGACTTCTCTGGGTTGTCACTTGGGGCAGGGTGGGAGACAGGCAACGGTGTGGTAGGGAGGGGCCCAGGAATTGGATGGGACTGTTGTGGAGGGAGTACCCTAGAAGGAAACTGAGTCTAGAAAGGCCCAAGGGGATGTTCCTGAGAGTGTGGCAGGGCATGGGAAAAATGTGCACCCAGGTTTTAAAATTGCAAAAGAAAAGAGACCTCAGATCAACTGTGTTTCAACTGGCACAGCACCCTCTGGGGTCTTGGCCCTCACCTTTTGTCCCTCGAGGGGTTCTGGGTGGGATGGGGAAGAGCCTGGTGATGTAGGACCCACCCTGGTCCCAGCCTACGTGGCCCCTGCCCTCTGCTGGATGCAGGTTTCTGGAAGAGCAAGTTTGACCCGAGCCTCACCCGGAGAGAAACCTTCCACCTGGATGAGCAGTTCACGGTGCCGGTGGACATGATGCAGGCCCTCACGTACCCTCTGCACTGGTTCTTGCTGGAGCAGCCTGAGATACAGGTCACCCTTGATGCCCAGGCCGGGCCCAGGAGCTGGGAGGTGGGGAAGGGATTAGGCAGGCTAGGGAGCAGGCTCAGGGGTGGGAAGGCGTGTCTCTACCTTCCCCGCAGTCCTGTCCCCGGGACATGTGGCTGTGAAAGGTCTCACTATGCCCCCACCCAGGGGGCTGGGACTCCAGGCTCTTCGAGTCTCATTTATTCAACAAGGTGACATTGAGCATTTGCTGTGCACCAGATTCTCTTCTAGGCACTGGGAGTTAGCGGAACACAAGGGACGCCCTGCTCCCTGCTCTCTGGCGGGAAGGCGCACAGCACATGAGCACACAAAGATCAGCAGGACGATTTCAGTTAGTGACAAGTGTTACGAAGGAAAACATTTTTAAAGGGTGATGTATTAGTGACTGGGGCAGTTATTTTAGGTCAAGTGGTCATTTTTTGAGGAGGGGCACTGAGTGGAGGTCCCGGTGATCCCTGGTTGTGGGGGTTATATTACAAAGACCATGGGCTGTGGGGCAGGCACTCAGTGGCCATGCAGCCCCTTGGGGCTTCAGTACCCCCACCCCTGGGGTGTCCGGCAGTACTCCTTAGAAGCGAGGGTCTGACTGGGATGGATTTATCAGCATCCTGATGGAACGTTCTGGTTGGACAGAGTGCTATTCCGAGCCATCTCAGGTGTAGACTCCCTTGCTCCTGGCCTAAATGGGGCCCCTTCGGCTTCATCACTGATCGATGGGTCTGAAGAACTGGTGCCTGTGGCCACGGGCTGAGACGGCAGTGTTGTCTAGCTCCAGCGAGGCTCCAGCGAGGCTCCAGCGAGGCTCCAGCGAGGCCGCATCTGCTTCCGCAGCCCTCCTGAGGGCGGTGGGCAGCGAGGCAGAACCAGAACCAGGCAGCAGCGTCCCGGCTTCTCTCCAGTTCACCCTGAAAGGCGGATGTCTGGTTTACCATCCCGACCAGTTTTCCTGCTGCGGCTCCTTCCCTCCAGGCTATCTCCTGCCCACTCTTCCTTCGCCCTCTGTCTCCACTCCTTGTCCTCCCTGCTCTCAGGCACTGTGTAGGCAGCCTGGCGGCCAGATGCTGGTATTCCTCCCACTCGTAGGGGTCCTGCCGGTGGGGCCTGCTGAGAACTGCAAGAGACCATCAAGCCCAGTGGCTTTCATATTTCCTGAGTGGCAGAAACCTGTTCACATAAAATCTTAGCCCAAGTCACAGCAAATATACAGGGCTATTGTAGGTGAGAGGGGTAGAGAGAGGACCACCTGTGGCAGCAGCTGCTCTGTAGAACCTAGGGCGCAGTTTGAAAACTAACAAACCATGTCCATTGAATACATGGAGAAATGGAAAGGGGACCACAGGCAATTTTTTACCCCAAGTCCCAAGGCTAGCAGGTAGTAGCAGATGAAGAGATAGAGAAATGCCATTTATTGACGGGGCCGAAGGGCAGACATTCTACTAGAAGCTTTATTTATTTATTTATTTATTTATTTATTTTTAGAGAGGGGAGCGGGGGAGGGAGAGAGAGAGACACACACACAGAGAGAGAGAGAGAGAGAGAGAGAGAGAAACATCAATGTGCGGTTGCTGGAGGTTCTGGCCTGGAACCCAGGAATGTACCCTGGCTGGGAATCGAACCTGGGACACTTTGGTTCCCAGCCCATGCTCAATCCACTGAGCTATGCCAGCCAGGGCTGCTAGAAGCTTTAAAAGTGCTGTCTCTTTTGGTCACATGCCAACCTGCAAGGTGGGCAGGGAGTGCTACTCCACTTTACAGGTGAGGAACCGGTGGTTCGGGGAGGTGTGATCATACCTGAGAAGGATGGACTGGCGCCCAGTCCACTGGTCTCAGAAGCTCGTGCTGGCCCAGACCCACCCTGGTCTGCGAGCCGTCTGGTCCTCATGTTGCCTCCATCCTTTGTCTGTAGGTGGCTCATTTCCCCTTTAAGAACAACATGAGCTTCGTGGTCATCATGCCCACCTCCTTTGAATGGAACGTGTCCCAGGTGCTGGCCAACCTGAGCTGGGACATCTTGCATCAGCCCTTACAGCGGGAGAGGCCCACCAAGGTCCAGCTGCCTAAGCTGCGTCTGAAATATCACCTGGACCTGGTGGCCACCCTCAGCCAGCTGGGTAAGGAGGCTGGGCATGGGGCCACCACCTAGGTCAGGCTGGGTGAGGAGGAAGCCCCCAACTGGTGGGGGGTCAGGGACAAAGCTAGCCTCGTGTCCTTGCCTTTTCTGAGGCTTAAGAAGGTGAGAGGGTTTGATGGGAGGCCCTGGGCCTCTGTCTTGGTGTGTGCTGGGCGGGCTAGGGAATGGGGACCTGCTCTTCCTTGAGACAGCGCTGCAGAGAATCAGCCAGGGGTGGTGTGTGAGCCTCGCTGGCTCTCCTGCAAGCGGCATTGTGCTAGGCAGTGGGAGCCCTCTGTGTACAAAGAGCTCAGTTTAATGGAGTGGGCAGATGAGGAGTCGGTACTTATGATTCAGCATAAGTAATAAGACATAGGGCTTCTCTCCATTTCACCCAGAAGAACATTGAAAAGGCACCTGTCAGGACTTTGGAGCAGGGGATCAAGGAAGGCTTCCTGGAGGAAGTAACCTTTAAGTTGATACTTCAAGGTTAAGTAGGAGTTAGCCAGGGATCTGTGGGTTCCAGCTGTTCCCTGGTCAGGATGCCTCACACCCTCCCAGGCAGGGCCCGGCAGCCTGCGGGGCAGCAGGCAGCTCTGACCAGCCATCTGTCACCCTGGGCAGGCTTGCAGGAGCTGTTTCTGGCCCCAGACCTGCGCGGAATCTCGGAGCAAGGACTGGTGGTGTCCAGTGTGCAGCATCAGTCCACGCTGGAGCTCAGTGAGGCAGGCGTGGAGGCGGCTGCGGCGACCAGCTCTGCCATGTCCCGCATGTCCCTCTCCTCCTTCAGCGTGAACCGCCCCTTCCTCTTCTTCATCCTCGAGGACACCACGAGCCTGCCGCTCTTTGTGGGCAGCGTGAGGAACCCCAACCCTGGTGCACAGCCAGAGCACAAAGAGCAGCAGGATTCGCCTGACAACAGGGACCCCTTCCAGAAGCTGGAAGCCTTGCCCCGAGGAGACAAGCCCTTTGGCCCTGACTTGAAACTGGTGCCCCCCTTAGAGGAGGAGGACCCCCAGCCTAGCAGCCCCAAGTGAGGGGTTGTGGGCTCCAGCATCCTGAGTCCCTGCTTGGACCAGCCTCTCAGTTCACATGACTCTTTCCCAACAGCTTTGTGGGGTTAGGGGTGGGGGGCTGGGCAGGCAGTCTGAGGAGGAGAGGGGCCACTCTCTCTGTCTCCTCTGGGGAGTTTGGGGTGGGGTGGGGCAGGGAGGAGGGGCAGCTGTGGACCCACTTCTGTCAGGAAGGTAGGTGGGTTATTCCTTACATGGGCTGGGGTACTTCTCTGTTTGTTTACCAGAGGGGGGTGGACAGGAGGGATTGGATGCCCTGGCTGGGGACAGGAGAGGCAGGCCCTGGGGGTGACTCGGGGGAAGAGCCCTGTCCTGGGGTTAGACACTGTGGGTCAGCCTTGTCCTGCTCTGTGGGTGGAGGCTGAGCATCGCACAACGGCCTCAGTCATTACCTGCCCAAGGCCCACTGGCCTCTGCCCCCCCTCGGTCCCATGCCCTGTCACCTTGGTCTCCCTGCTAGTCCTTAGAGACGCCGACACTGCCAGGATTCCCTTTCCTTCCTCTCTCCTCTTCCTCCTCTGCTTGGGGTCTCAAGGGCTAAGGGCGGTGGTGGCAATAGCTCCTTAAGGCTCTTTTGTAAAGTTTTTATAGTGATTTGTATGCTACCTGAATAAAGAATGAATGGGCCGTTCGATGTCATTGTTCTGGGCATGGGTGGGAGCAGGGGCTGGAGGAAGGTGGAGAGGGGGCCACAGTGCAGACTGGGCCGAGGATCCGGCCGGGCCCTGAGGAACAGAAGCCCTCACTGCACTTGATCGCTGGTCACTGGCCAGCCCTTCTCTGCCATGCGGTCCCCTCTGACCTCTCCAGGCCTCTCCAGGGCCACCTCAGTGCCAGCCTGGCTCTGCTCTCGGCCTGCTCCTCTCTGCAGGCCTCAGGGAGCCAGCAACAAGGGCTGCTCAGAATAGCACCAGCCTCCCGTTTTGGGAGAGGAACTGGCAATTAGGGAGCTTGAAGAGTTTCTAATTACACGCTGGCCCCTCTGCCAGGAGCTGGCGCCCGCCAGCCGGGGGGCTGGCTCCAGCTGGAGGCTGTCAGTGCCAGAGGATTTGGAGGGAGTGGTCGGGGGCAACTTGGCGGGGCTGGGGCGGCATGGGTGTCCACGTGGGTGGGCCCTTGTTGGTGAGCGCAGCCACCTGCAGCGTGAAGTGCCGCAGTTAAAATCAAGGGATGGAACGCTGCTTCTCACAAACTAGTGGTGTGGGGAGCTAGGTAATAGATAAACAAGTGGGACACACGGACTGTCAGGGGTGACTGGAGCTCTGATGAGACACAGCAGGGAGATGAGACCTGAAGGAGGTGAGGGGCACCGTGGAAACCTGGGAGGAGTGTCGGAGCAGAGGACTAGAAGTGCAGGGTCCCTGAGGTGGGAGCGTAGCTGGAAGGTGCAGGATGAGCAGGAGATTGAGGGGCTGGGGTGGAGGGACTGAGGGAGGAGTAGGAAGGGGTCAGAGAGGAAGTGGGGACAGATCACATATGGCTCTAGGGCCACCAGAAGACTGGTTTTAATCTTAGGAGAAATAAGGAGTGATTGGAAAGTTAAATCAGTAAGCCCACTACCTTACCTTTACCTCTGAAGTCTTAGCTCCCTCCTCCTCTTCATTCTGGCTCTAGTCAGGGTTTCAATCTAGTCTTCTCTCTGAAGGTCACTGCCATTGCCTCCTAGGTTCTCCCTGAAGCTAGTCTGGCTGCTTTCATTGCATCCTTACTCGAGTGCCTCCTGTGTGCCCAGCAGTGCGCCCCACTCTGGGGATGCGGCAGTGAGCAAGCAGACAAGATCCCCACCCCTGAAGCCTAAGTCTGGTGGAAGAGTGCTCTAGACAATAAGCAAGAAAACGTTTTGGGCCCTGGCTGGTGTGGCTCAGTGGATTGAATGCCGGCCTGTGAAACAAGGGGGTGCCAGTTCAATTCCCAGTCAGGGCACGTGCCTGGGTTGTAGGCCAGGTCCTCATTTGCGGGCATGAGAGAGGCAACCGATCACTATTTCCCTTGCACATCATGCTTCTCTCCCTCTCTTTCTCCCTCCTTTCCCCTTTATCTGAAAATAAATAAATACAATCTTTTAAAAAATATTTTATTTTTAGAGAGAGGGGAAAGGAGGGAGAAAGAGAGGGAGAGAAACATCAATGTGTGGTTGCCTTTTACGTGGCCCCCACTGGGACCTGGCTCATAACCCAGGCATGTGCCCTGACTGGGAATTGAACCAGCGACCCTTTGGTTCGCAGCCTGCGCTCAATCCTCTGAGCCACACCAGCCAGGGCTAAATAAATACAATCTTAAAAAAAAAAGAAAACAACTTTTGGCCAAGATGGAGGCATAGGTAGACACACTGCCTCCTCACACAACTAAAATAAGGGCAGCAACAATTTAGAAACAAGATAACAACCAGATCTGACAGAAAATTGAACTGTATGGAAGTTGGACAACCAAGGAGTTAAAATATACACATTCATCCAGACTGGCAGGAGGGGTGGAGTCGGGAAGCTGGGTGGAGAGGGGTCGAGGCACAAAAAGCCGTGACACCAGAGGTGTAAGGCATCCTGGGCCCAAGACCGCAGCGGGCGGACCCTGGGCGCACAGACAGCTGGCAGACCCAGTGAGGCAGCGACTGTCAAGCGAGGCACTGCATGCAAGGCACCTGGCTGTCCAGGCCACATTCGAGCACAGATAAACCAGGTGAAATTGGGCAGTGAGACAGATGGCGCAACCCAGGGTCCCAGAGCCGGGAAATAAAGCCTCGGGACACTGATTGAAAACACCTGTGGGGGTTGAGGTGATGGGAGAGACTCCCAGCCTCACAAGAGAGTTCGTTGGAGAGACCCACCGGGTCCTAGAACATGCACAGGCCCACCCACATGGGAATTAGCACTAGAAAGGCCCAGTTAGCTTGGGGGAAGCGGTGGCGGGGACTGAAATCCCTCGGAGAGAGGAGCAAGCGCCATTGTTTTCTCTCGAACCCTGCCCCCACATACAATGTCACAACCCAGCGATGTGGGTTGCCCCACCCTACAGAACACCTAAGGCTCCACCCCTCATATGTAATAGGTACGACAAGACAAAAAAAATGGCTCAAATGAAAGTACAAATCAAGCTGCAGAGCCAATACTTTTAATCAACCAAGAGATAGCAGACCTATCAGATGCACAATTCAAGCACTGGTGATCAGGAAGCTCACAGAATTGGTTGAATTTGGTCACAAATTAGATGAAAAAATTAAGGCTACGATAAGAGAAATGAAGGAAAATGCACAGGGAACCAATAATGATGGGAAGGAAGCTGGGACTCAAATCAATAGAGTGGATCAGAAAGAAGAAAGAAACAACCAAACAGAAAAGAATGGGGAAATAATAATTTAAAAAAATGAGAAGCTTAGGAACCTCCAGGATATCTTTAAACATTCCAACATCCGAGTTATAAGAGTACCACAAGGGGAAGAGGAAAAGCAACAAGTGGAAAAGTTATTTGAACAAATAATAAAGGAGAGCTTCCCCATTCTGGCAAAGGAAATAGACTTCCAGAAGTCCAGGAAGCTCAGAGAGTCCCAAAGAAGTTGGACCTGAGGAGGAACACACCAAGGCACATCATAATTACATTACCCAAGGTAAAAATGAAGGAGAGAATCTTAGAAGCAGCAAGAGATAAGGGGACGGTAACCTACAAAGGAGTTCCCATCAGACTGTCAGCTGATTTCTCAAAAGAGACCTTGCAGGCAAGAAGGGGGTGGAAAGAAGTATTCCAAGTCATGAAAGACAAGGACTTATATCCCAGATTGCTCTATCCAGCAAAGCTTTCATTAGAATGGAAGGGCAGATAAAGTGCTTTTCAGATAAGGTCAAGTTAGAGGAGTTCATCCCCACCAAGCCCTTATTATATGAAATGTTAAAGGGGCTTATCTAAGAAAAAGAAGATAAAAATCATGTATAGTAAAATGACAGCAAACTCACAATTATTAACAACCACATCTATAACACAAACAAAAACAAACTAAGCAAACAACTAGAACAGGAACAGACCCACAGAAATGGAGATCACGTGGAGGGTTAGCAACAGGGGAGTGGGAGGAGGAGAGAGGGGGAAAAGGTACAGAGAATAAGTAGCATAGATGGTAGGTTGAAAATAGACAGGGGAAGAGTAAGAATAGTATGGGAAATGTAGAAGCCAAAGAACTTATAAGTATGACACATGGACATGAACTAAAGCAGGGGAATGTGGGTGGGAGAGGGTGTGCAGGGTGGAGGGGAGTGAAGGGGGAAATGGGACAACTGTAATAGCATAATCAATAAAATATATTTTTAAAAAGAAAACATTTTGCTTGAAATATAGTATGCAAAGTACACAAGTCATACTGCACATGAGCTGAATAATTTTTTTCTCTTTTTAAAAAAGATTTTCTCTTTTATTTTTATAGAGAGGGGAAGAAAGGGAGAGAAACATTGATGGGAGAGGCAAACATTGATCAGATGCCTCTCATATACGCCCCCACTGGGGACCTGGCCCACAGCCCAGGCACATGCCCTGACTGGGAATTCAAACACGACCTTTCGTTTTATAGGACGATGCTCAACCAAGCCGTAGCGGTCAGGGCTAATTAATTTTTCATGAATCATATACCCCTATTGCAACCAGCAGCCAAGTCAAGAACCAGTACTCACTCTCCTGACTTCTAATAACAAATTTGTTTTTCTCATTTTGAACTTGATATAAAGGAATCATACAGCCCGAGATTCACAAGAGATACAGAATCTTTCTCCTGTGTCTTGCTTCTTTTGTTCAACCTCATGTTTGTGAAGTTCATCTGCATTATTGTGGATGGCAATAATTCATGCACTGTGGGAGGCTTATAAATGAGGGGCGCCATGGTCTGATTTAAGCTCTAGAAGGCTCCCTGGGCTGCTCTACAGAGAACAGATCACAGCGGGACAAATGCGGGAGTGGGGAGGCTGGTCAGCAGGCAAGACACGTGGGTGGCTTGGCCCAGGGTGCTGGCTGTGGAGGAAGTGGTCAGAGCTCCGATACATTTTTCAGGTAAATGTTACAGCATCTGTGGACAAATCGTATGAGAGATGAGGGAAATGAAAGGCTCAGGGGTGGTGGGGTTCATCATTCAAGTTCCTGGAGTTTTGTCTTGATAAAATGGCTTTTGCTGAGATGGGAATCAGTGAGAGACAGATTTTAGGACTGACTGGAGATTTCCACTGTAGATGTCACACTGACATAGGGTGAGCATACACATGTCCCAGGCTGCCAGGGGCAGTTCAAATTGTGTCTGTTCCAGCGTAATTAATTGCACTCTTTCTGCTCTTAGAAGTGTTTGGATAGTACATTATATGTCCCTCCCACCTACTGGGCATCCATGTGGATGTGTCCAATAGGCAACTGGATATTGTGGTCAGGGCTGCAAATGTACATCTGGGAGCATGCCGATGCATTTAGTTATAGAAAGGGCAGAAATCACCTAAAAGGAGTTGGAGAAGGAGAAAGAAAGAGGCCCCAGGATCGAGCCAGCAAAGGATACAGGAACGATGCCACAGTGCGAGGTGGGAGGAAGACAGCGCATGTGTGAAGAGTCAAGGTCTCAAGAAGGAGGAACAGTCTGCTCTGCTGCCTGCCGCCAAGGTAGAGATGCCCACTTAGTGGGCGACACAGAGCTCACCGGGGAACGTGGCAACAGTAGTTGTAAAGGCGGGCCCAGGAGCAAGTTCAAGGTTGCAGAAGGACAGTGCAGACTCAAGAGTAAACAGCTCTTCCCCACGAGGCTGAGGGAGAACAGAGGAACCGGCAACAGCGTTGGGGGACGTGGCATACAGGGAGTGTTTTGAGAGGGGTGACAGAGGATGTATGAATGATAAAAGATGGACAGATTAGGCACTGAAATTAAAAACTTGTTTTCATGAAAAAAATACCCTACCTACAGCAAATGAAGCACAAGCCTGACACTTTCATAAAGGCTGCGGAATGACCCTGAGGCAGGGGCTGCCTGTGGAAGCCAAGTTTTCGAAGGGCACCAAGGGAGGCCCTCTTTCTTAGTAGGAGGGGAAAACGCTTCTCTAATTTTTTTTAGATGTTATTTATATATTTTCCAAGAGAGGGGAGGGAAAGAAGAGAGGGACAAAAACTTCGATGTGAGACACAAACATCAATCTGTTGCCCCTCACATGCGCCCCAGCTGGGGACCAGGCCCAAACCACCGCTGAGCCACACTGGCGGGTGGGGAGGGGGGCGGGGCGGGAAACACAGCTTTGAGGAAAGAGAAATTGTTTTTGTTTTTAAGATTTTATTTATTCCTTTTTACAGACAGGGGAAGGGAGGGAGAGAAACAGATCTGCCACCTCTCGCACACCCCCGGCCAGGGACCTGGCCCACAACCCAGGCATGTGTCCAGTCCAGGAATTGAAACTATGACCTTTTGCTTTGTGGGACCACGCTCAGTCCACACTGAGCCACATTAGCCAGAGCCATTAAAAAATTATTATGAAATAACTGGGACATACAAAAAGGAATAATGAATTGCATAATGCCACTGCCCAGTTTAAAAAATATTCTCAGTTTAGTGCCAGCCCTACATTCCCTTCCCCCATTCCTCCCCCTGCCCTCGTAACCATCGTCCTGAATTTGGTTTTATTTTTTTTCACCAGATGCATTTGTATCTCTAAGTGCTAGGTAGTGTCACTTTGTGATTTTAAGCTTGACATAAATGTATCATCCTACCTGTGTTCTCCTGCAACTTGTGTCTCTCTGCACCGTGACATAAATCTATTGATTTAAATGGCTTCCCTCCATTGTTTCTCGGGCTGTAGACTTTCCCAGCCTTTACTTAGTCTCCTGTTGATGGACATGCAGGGAGCTCCCATTGTTTTGCACTACAAATCGTGCTCTAGAACATTCTTTACATACTTCCTTGTGCACATGCATGGAGTCTTTTCAGCTCACATGCTTAGGAGCGGCATTACTGAGTTGTGGGTTTGGGTTCACCTACCTGTAACCGCCAGGGCTGCCACAGACAGTTGCACAGCTTTGCTGCCTGTTGCCAGACTGTTCTTCAAACTTGTTCTGTCAGTCTGCACACTTACCGGCAGGGCACAGGAAAGCCTGGCTGCCCACATCCACACCAATACCTGGTTTTGTTCCACGTTTAAATTTTGTCCATCTGATGAGTGTGAAGTACACTGGTTTTAAGCCCTGGCCAGGTAGCTCAGCTGGTTAGAGCATCATCCTGATTGATACACCAAGGTTGTGGGTTCGATCTCTGGTCAGAGCACATACAAGACTCAACCAAAGAATGCATAAATCAGTGGAACAACAAATCTCTCTCTCAAATCAATAAATTTAGAAATTTTTTTAAAAAATGAGGGTCTTAATCTGTATTCCCCTGATTACTTAAGTTTATTAGCCATTTAAGATTTGTCTCCTGTGAATTGTCTGGCCTATTTTTCTGAATTGTGTTTTTTTCTTATTGATTTGTAGTTCTTTCTATGCCACAGTAATTTTTTTGTCAGTTACAAATACTTTCTCCCAGTGTGAGGTTTGTGTTTCATTTTGTTTTATGGTACTTTATCATCAAAACAAGCTTTTAAAAAATTTTAGAGTCAAATCTAATAATCTTTTATAATTCATGCTTCTTTTTGGTGTATTGTCTTTAAAAAAATCTTTCCTACCCAGAGATCACAAAGATATACATCTATGTAATTTTTTCTAAAACACAATTTTCCTGTTGCATATGTGTCTTTGTGTTTGCTTTTTATTTTTAAAGCTTTTATTTACTTATTTTTAGGTAGAGGGGAAGGGAGGGAGAAAGAGAGGGAGAGAAACATCCAAGTGTGGTTGCCTCTTGAGTGTCCTTACTGGGGCCCAGGCCACAACCCAGGCATGTACCCTGACTGGGAATGAACCGCTGACCCTGTGATTCACAGGAGCCTGCACTCAATCCACTGAGCCACACCAGCCAGGGCTGTGTTTAATTTTTAAAGCATTAGAAAGATCTCTGAAAGGATACATAAGAAAGAGATGAACATAAACTGTCTTCAGGCAGTGGAGTACAGTAACTGAAGATCAGAGTGAGAGGAAAATTTTTTACTGTGTACCTTTTGTTGCTTTTGAGTTTTGAACCATGTGAAAATAAGATCTTATTTAAAAATAAGTAAATGATTTTTTAAATAATTATTTTATTGTTATTCAATTATAGTAAATGATTTAAATAGTCATTTTAAAAGTTTCTGCAAAAACAGAAATAGTTCTTCATATTTAAACCTCTAATGTACGTGGAGTTCTTTTTTGTTTTTAAGATTTTATTTATTTATTTATTTATTTTCAGAGAGAGGGGAAAGAAAGGGAAAAGAGAGGGAGAAAAACATCGATCATTTTCCTCTTGCCCACCCCTAACCGGGGACCTGGCCTGCAACCCAGGCAGGCGCCCTGACTGGGAATCAAACCAATGACCTTTCGGTTTGCAGGACGATGCCCAATCCATTGAGGCACACCGGTCAGAACTAGAGTTCATTTCTGTGCATGTTGTGAGACAGGAATCCAATTTTAACTTGTCCACATGGATAGTTGTGACCCTTCTACCTTTCTATGCTTAGCTCATTCCCTTCAAGATTCAGCTTAGATTCGTATATTGCAACTGCGCTGCCACAATACCCCACAGAGCAGTGCTGTCCCACAGAAACACAGTTTAAACCACATACGTAATTTAAGATTTTGTAGTAGGCACGTTAAAAAAGAAATACATGAAATTAATTTTAATGATGTATTCTATGTAACCCAATATGTGTAATCAGTATAACATGTTTGAGATGGTTTACATTGTGTTTTCATACTAAATATTCAAAAAATCTGTTGTGAATTTTACACTTACAGCAGATCGCAGCTCAGCCTAGCACGCTGGAAGTGCTCAAGGTCACACCTGGCTAGTGGCTGTTGTATCCGACAGTGTGGCTGTAAAGACTGCTATCCTAGGAGGTGTTGCATTGTATTGAAATGGTCTGTTCTCACACCAGCCTCTGTGATCAGCCAGTCAGTTTCTGGAGGGCAGACACTGAGTCAAATTCATCTATGTTCTCCCTCTCCTCCGAGTACCTAGCTCGTGTTGAGCTACTCTACTTTTGTTGAATGGAGTGAACTCTGACTGTTGACACACTTTCCCTTATATAAAGCTGAACTTTGCCCATTGGAAAGTTCTACCCATGGGCCCTTGCTCTGCTCCCTGGGACCTCACAGGAGGTGAGGTTCCCCTAAATTTTCTCCTCCTCAGGCTAAATATCACAGAGTGATCTCCTTTCCTCCTCTGGCTGGGACTCATACCTGCCTAGAAAACATTTTGTTACATTCTCTACTTACATCCCATGTCAATATTTCAGTTTCATAACCACACTGCAAGCTCCTAAAGACCCCAAGGTGGGCAGGGCCTCGGCGTTCTCTGCAGGTGACACTGATTGTGTCCAGGTGGGTACCAGGCACACACAGCTCCCCTCAGGACTGTTTCTAGGACAATACCTCTCATTTCTTCCTCTGGTCAGATATCTTCCCCCATGATCCTTTGGAAATCACAGAATTTCAGGGCTGAAAGAGCACACAGACATTCCTACCGAGAAAGGGAGGATCTGTGAGGGTGGGTAGTCTTGCCCCAAAACCCATTTAGTGCCAGAGCCAAGGACCAGGAACGACCCAGAATCCCAGTACTGGGCCAGCGTCTTCCCCACCCCACCAGCCTCCCTCTGGGGCCTACTCCTGCCGGACTCTTCCTCTGTCCCGTCTCCCACCGGGGCTGGCCAGGGTGCCCTCCGAGGGTGGAACTTCAGGCAGTGAGGAAGGCCAGGGCCTAAAGGAAGGTGTGGTGGAGGAGTGGGGTGTGTGAGTGCGTGTGTCTTGGGGGTGCATGAAGGAAGGGCAGCAGTGGGTTAAAGTTAACACCAGGCAATGATGCAATCATAGAATCCGAATTGAGTGTAGGTCGCTTTAAGACAGGAGTAGCTGTAATCTGAAGCCTGCTGGAAGCTGGATTGGGAGGCAGCAGAAAAAGCTCTTGTGCTTGCGCGAGCCCCCTCAGTGTGCAGACCTAGGCTGGGCGCAGAGCCACAGTGCACCCACAGGTAAAGCAGCTCCCTGTCTGGTCTTTGTGTCAGAGGAAGACGGGACAGGCCCCCATGAGCTGTGGGGACTGGGGGGAGGCAGGGTACCCAAGGGAGTGGAAAAGAGGGGTGCAAGGAAGAGGAGGTGGGGAAACAGTAGCCTCTGCAGCTTGGGCATCAAGGTGAGTGGATGAGAATAGGCAGAGGGAGTCGGGGGTCAGAGGGTGGCAACCCAATGATCCCCAAATTCTACTGTCCCACTAGGAGAGGCTGGAAAGACTTGAATGAAGTGGGTGGGAAACAATGGAGGGGGCGGTGGTGCTGGGGAAGCCGAGAGCTCAGCTGCTGGCTCGGGTCTGAGCAGCACCTCAGAGAGGCTCTGCAGCCCGGAGGGGAGGAGGCGGTCAGGGAGCTGTGCTTCCACCAGGGCAGCTGGGGAGGCGACCCAGCCTGCAGCCCAGACTTAGCCTGAGCTCTGCTCTCTGCTGCTCTTTCAGAGTCAACTGGTGTGGATTTCAATGGTCACTTCCCAACACTGCCGAGCAGCTGGCCCATTGCGCCATGCCATGCCGGAGCGCTGGGATGGAGAACAGCTGGGTCCTTCTACCCAGTGCCCACCCTTTTCCGTTGGCCAAATTAGCTGCCAGTAAAAGCTGGGAGGTCAGTGGGGTTAGTAGCCTCTCACAAATGATGACTGTTATTTAGCCCAACCAGTGTTTGGGATTTGGGGGCTCAGCTGCCCATGCTGGAGAGAATGCTGCCCCCATCCTTTCAGCTCCCCAAGGCAAGCCACAGCGAGGAGCAGGTCTGGGCCAAAGAAAAGCTGCAAGCTTCCCAGAAACCGCATCACTGCCTGGCCCATGCCCGTCCCCTGGGAGTTCAGCCCCCAGGCTGAGGCTGGGAGAGGGAGGGCGCCAGCGAGCTCCGTTCCTAGGGCTGGTCCTTCTGGGCGGTGAGGAGGTGAAACTCATGGGCACCTTGGCCCAACTTAGGTCTTCAGAAGAAACACTGCCTGGGGACCAGTGGAGTCACCACAGGTGGGGTGTGCTGGGAGGGGACCCCTCAGAGTCTCCCTGCCAGAGCCACAGAAGGGCGGTGCCCTCCTTTGCACTGCCCATGAGGTCCACCACCATGTGGCTTGAAGGCTGTGTGGTTCTGGGAGGAGGGGGAGGGGGGAGGGGGGAGGGGAGGAAGAGGGCGGAGGAGGAAGAGGGGGGAGGAGGAGGAGGGATGGTGTTTGTCTCACAATTGGGTTTAATCTGAAACACATGCATTGGCCCAAATTTATCCTCCCAGCTTGAAGGCAAGGTCATGAAATCCTAGTTCCTCATGTCTTTGACTTGGGCAATGTGGCAAAAAGTAAGGTTTGACCTTGACCCAACGGGGAGGATGTTTACCTGCTTCTGTGCCCTCCCCCTCCTGGTATGACAGGAGTCTGGCTGGGATACTGCCCTTGGACAGGATGGCATCATTGTCCCTATGCCCCGGGCTAGGCAACGTCTGCCTGTCCAGGCCTGTGGAACCACCACCTTGGACAGGGCCTTGAGTGGGCTCAGAGAGGGCCCCCCTGCAGACCCTTCCTCTCTGCCCGCTCACTTCCCTTGTACGGGGCTCTCAATAATCTCTCCACTCCCACCATCCCCCAGGTTTAAGATGGAGGATTCAAAGAACTGCCATTAGTACTGCGTGTCCCAGTGGCTGGCTCTGGGCCAGCTGTGGAGCCAGGTCTCTCCCCGCCAGGGTCCCTCACTTCATCTTCAGCCCGCAGCCCACCCACACGGTGATGGTGACTGCAGGACCTGGGGCTTGGGCTCAGGCACTATAGGGACTCCCACAGAAAAGGCCCCACTTCCAAGGGTATTGGGATTGTGAACTTAGTTAGCCTACTGTCCCAAGATGACCCTATCCCCTCGCTCCCATCTCAACTCCCTATTTTGGCCAGAGAGACTAGTGCTAACAACTTCTCTTCTCGCCTTGCCGCTTGTGGATCTCACTGAATTTTCGTTCTTCAACAAACCAGTCTCCTGAGACACAGGCCAGGAAGGCCCCTGCCAGCTCTGGGTGGGGCTGGCTGGGTGGAGAGAGCAGCTGTAAGCCTGGATGGTGTTCTGGTTTCTATCTTGCACAGCAGAAAGCTTTCTGCACTGTTATCTCAATGGAGGATTTCTCCCTGAGCGGCAGGGGCAGCCGCCTGGAAGAGCGGCTGGCTGAGCACACAGGGCTCCCGCTCCGAGACCTGAGCCCGAGTTCGGGCTCCTTCCCACCGGCGGTCCAGCCGTAAGCTGAGCAAACTCAGGAGGCGATCTTTTCTTTTGTTGCCTTTCATGCTTTACAATGTTGTCCAGTGGATTATCAGGCTTAATTTTAAGGACTTTGGCCAACAATAATACACTGCACTCCCAACTTTCGTATTTATTCTGAGAAGCCAGAAAAGTATGCATTGCGTGTGGGGGGGGTGTTACTGGGCACACGGCAGGGTAATGGAAGAGCTCGAGACCCTTGGCCATGTGTGTGTGTTTGCAGGGGAGGTAAGGGGCAGGGAAGGCAGATTAAAATTCTTGACTTGGCAGTGTGGATGGAGGAAGCACATGGACCAGACAAAGGTCCTGGTTGCTGACACTTTGTCCCACTTTCTAACCAGAAGGCCTCTTGAAAGATCTGATCTGTGAAACCCCCTCACCCCTCCCCACCCCCACATCATGACCCAGGGGTGAGATGAGCCCATGGAGCAGTGAGCGCAGGACGGTAAGCAATGGTGGAGCATACAGAGCCCTGGGCCCGGATTTCCCACTTCCCTTGTGGCCCAGGAGCCAGACCAAAGCCAGGGTCAGAAGAGACCATGGCAGGGAGTTGAAGGGGTTTGGGTGGTCTTCCTAAGTAGTGGGGTTGCGTAACCTGAGGGAAAGAAGGCTCCAGAGGTGTAAGTTATTTTTGGGCTGATGGGGGAGGAAGGCCTGGCTCCCCAGGGGAGAAGGGTGCTCTGCGGTTCCAGTTGTAGGGACACACTTGGACTCAGAGACCCGTGGAAAGCTCACTGGGCTCTGCGCTGGGCAGTGTGTTAAGGCATTACCTAATTCAATCCTCATTACGATAGTTAAGAACTACTTGATTTCTATCTCACAAGAGAAGATATTGTGATTTCAAAAGCTATTAAGACATGGAATTGAGCCCGGGCTGGTATGGCTCCATGGTTGTGTGCCGGCCTGTGCATCGAGGGGTTGAGGTTCAATTCCCAGTCAGGGCACAAGCCTGGGTTGCGGGCCAGGTCCCCTGTGGGGGGCACATGAGAGGCAACCACACATTGATGTTTCTCTCCCACTCTTTCTCCCTCCCTTCCCCTCTCTAAAAAAATAAAATAAATAAAATCTAAATAAATAAAATCTTAAAAAAAAAAGACATGGAATTGAGATTTGAACCCAGGCTGTCTGACTCTAGACCCAGCACTCCCACCCATGACAGGAAGAGCTCTTGACATAGTGTCTGAGAAGGGGATGAGCCCGGGGCCCAGCTTCTAGGCCAGGGGGAGGCAAGGAGAGAGTGTGAGAACTTCTTGGGCACATGCCTGCGTTCTCTGCACCCTATGATTCTGCACATGAGACCTAGATGCTGCCCCCATGCCCCTATTCTGTGACTAGCTTTTGCCCCAAATCCCATATCCCAAGTGGTCAGGGGCCCCCTGAGAAAAGCCTTAGCATGCATTTGCTAGACTGCATCCACACACAGGAGCCTACTGCTGGATCGTCACCATCTGGGAAGCTTTAGGTTCGAAGGTGGGCGTCCGGACACAGACAATGGGATAAGAGCTCAAGCTCTCTGCTAAGACTGTGGGTGGAAGGGTCGGGCATTGCTCAGAGGGAGGGATCTGGCGGAGGGTCCACTTCTGTTCAGGAGAGGCTGGAGGGAAGGTGCCAAGTCCTGCCAAGCCCCTACTCCCTGCCCAGGGTGGCCGGCGGGGCAGGGTGACAGGTGAAGGGAGCAGCCTGCCACCTCTCGTTTTCTTGCAGGCCCCGGGATGCAGGCCCTCATGCTACTCCTCTGGACTGGAGCCCTGCTCGGGGGCGGCAGCTGCCAGAACAGCGCTGGCAGCCTGGAGGTCAGTGGTAGGGGGGTGGGGGGTATTAGCAAGCCCCGCCTCTCCTCAGCGGGCACCCAGGTTCCAGGCCTGGCTCTGGCCTCTATGCGTAGACATCAGCAAAAGAGAGAAAATGCCTTGCCCTGCCTTTCAGAGAACATAGTGCAGACAAAAGTAAGCTCCCAAACAGTGAAAAGCAAAAGCACTCTCACAAGCCAGGGCTGTCCCTTTGGTGCAGACCCGTTCTCATCACCTCGAGTCACTGTAGGTCTCACGGAGTGGGCGGCACCCTACGACATCCGTCCTGATGGAAGGGTGTGGAAGGGCCTCTTTCCTAGGCAGAGGGAGCGCAGTCAGCCTACAAAGCAGGTGCTGAGAAGCCCATGCTCGGTGACCATGGGTGGTGAGGGTCACACGAGGGGCCAGGGCAGCCAGGGCACACCGACTGGAACCCTGTACTTGGCTGTGAGTTCCCAGGTCGAATTCTGGCTCTGCCTCTCACTGGCTTCGTGATCGTAGACAAGTAGCTTTTACCCAAGTCTGTTTTCTTATCTAAAAAATGGGATTCAAAATACCCATTCTTAGAGGACCACGTGGCCAGCTACTTATATTTCACCTACTGAACATCTACTCTGTAGGTGCTAGGGGTGGGTGGAGATATGAAAGCTCCGTGTCTTGCCTTTAAGGACCTTGGGGTACCAAATACACCAAGTATGAGGTGAAGTAGCTCGAACGAGGAGAACTAGCACAGAACGCAGTCAGTGCGTGGCGGGTGGTTAATACATATGTGCTGTTTGTTTCTAAAACAGATCAGAAAACAGAAAAGTACCTTCAGGTTGGGGCCAGCTGGGGAAGGCTGCGGTGGAGGAAGTCTGTGGTGGAGAAGTTGGTGGTGGAGGAGGTGATATCTGAGCAGGGAAAGACAGGGAGGCTTTGACAGGCGGAGACCTGGGAGCAGTAAGTGAGGGTGAGCAGATAGGAATCTGGTCTGGCCTGAGGACAGGGTTTAAAAAAATTTTTTCTTCAGCATGTCACGGGCCTGAGGCTCACAGGTCACTAGCGTATAAATCTGGCCAGCACATAGCCCCTCCGGGCTGCCTCTGCCCAGCGGAGAGCTCCTGCAGGCTCAGGGAACAAACTCATTCCAGCATCAGGCTAAACACACAGTGCTCGGGCAGGGAGCCAGAGCGCCAGTCCCACTCAAAGCAGTGAGGAGGCCAGCCATCCACTGCTCCTCTCCCTGGTCCCTGTACTCGAATCCAGGGCTCCCCAGCCCCCGAAACCACGGGGGTGTCGGTGGAGGAGGAAGACCCCTTCTTCAAGGTCCCTGTGAACAAGCTGGCAGCGGCCGTCTCCAACTTCGGCTATGACCTGTACCGCGTGAAATCCGGCCTGAGCCCCACTGCCAACGTGCTCCTGTCTCCGCTCAGCGTGGCCACGGCCCTCTCCGCGCTCTCGCTGGGTGAGTTCTCTGACGCAGAAAGCCCCGGAATCCTGGAGCTGCCATCTGCCCATGGCGCATCTCTGGTGCTCTAAGCCCCAGAGACACTCCACTGCAGGGAGGGCCATAGAGGCGCTGAGACGACCCCACCTGCAAGCGGGGGCTTGAGGGCTGTGCACACGTGACTCCCTTGTGGCCCAGGAGGGTGCTGAGCACTGCTGGCACAGGTGTGTGACTTCAGGACCACTTGCTGACACGGTGACTTTGACACTCACTAATTCCTCAGTGAGCTTCTACTGCCTGCGGGCTGTTAGGCTAGGTTCCGGGGGCAGAGCTGCACACGAGCCAGCAGTTTCACTCGGGTCACAGCGGAGCTCATGGGGGAGACTGGTGAACAGGCGACTACAGGGCAGTCTGCCAGGCACCGTGCCGGGAGCAGCACAGGACTTGGACCCTCATTCCCACCCTTGCAGGCCTGAGGCCCTTAGCCAACTTTAGGAAAGTCTCTATTTCTTCTGCTCCCTTCGAGCTCCTTCCTACCTAGAACGTCTCGGTATCAGAAGACAAAAAGACCCAGGGTGTTGTGTCCCTGGCCTGTCACAGAAGCTGGCCAGAGTTGGGCCCTGGCGAACAGTTAGCGAGGCCCACGTCCTGTCTGTCTGGCAGGAGCTGAACAGCGGACAGAGTCCAGCATC
Source organism: Phyllostomus discolor (assembly GCF_004126475.2). Lineage (NCBI taxonomy): Eukaryota > Metazoa > Chordata > Mammalia > Chiroptera > Phyllostomidae > Phyllostomus > Phyllostomus discolor. The sequence goes on along the minus strand of NC_040910.2, from coordinate 76,512,661 downwards.
CACCGGGCTCTCTACTACGACCTGATCACCAACCCAGACATCCACGGCACCTACAAGGAGCTCCTTGCCTCTGTCACTGCCGCCCAGAAGAACTTCAAGAGTGCTTCCCGGATCATCTTTGAGAGGAGTGAGTGTACTGGCCCGAGCTGCCTGAGGAGTGGGGGGGGCTCTGTGCTCCACACTGAGTAGCCTGGGGTGGGGGTGCGGTTCTTTTTGAACAGTCGATCACTTCTGCCCAGGCCAGGTCTGGCACTGGTGGGAAGGAAGGGGACCTGTGAGCCCAAAGGGGATCAGAAAGAGGAAGTAAGTGGGCTGAGGGAGGCAGTGGGAGGGTCGGTGGGGGACAGGAACATGAAGAGAAACAGCAATGAGCAAAATCTGTAGTTCCCTGTCCAGTGCTGCCTGGGGAAGCTGGCCTGAAGTCCCAGCGAGTCACTGGAAGACACTAGGCAGGAAGTCAGGGCCTGCTGAGAGGCACAGCAGAACCTAAGCCTGGCATGCTTCCAGAGGAGGGGTGCGGGTTCAGCTCTGACCACACTGACGCTGCTCCATCTCTCCCCAGAGCTGCGGATAAAATCCAGCTTTGTTGCACCACTGGAAAAGTCATATGGGACCAGGCCCAGAATCCTGACCGGCAACTCTCAAGTGGACCTTCAGGAGGTTAACAACTGGGTGCAGGCCCAGATGAAAGGGAAACTTGCTAAGTCCACAAGGGAAATACCCAGTGAAGTCAGCATTCTCCTTCTGGGCGTGGCTTACTTCAAGGGTGAGGGCTTTTCCACTTCTCTTTCTGGCCACGGGTAGATGGTGAGGGGTCAGACAGGACCGGGAATGGGCAAGGGGGGGGCAGGTCAAAGACCTAGTTCAAGAACACCCCAGAGGCAAAGCCAGAAGAGGGCCTAAGAAACGCACTTGCTTGAATGTTACCTGCTTGTCATCAAATCAAAGGCTGAGGAAGTGTTAAGAGGCTTGTGGAGAGACTGGCAGAGAGAATGCACGACCATTCTTGTGCCTGTTTGGGGCGCACAGTTGGATTTCTGGCTGGAGTCCGGTGAGGGTCAAAGCCCAGCACAAGTTTCATAGCCTTTCTGGGCCTGTTTTCTCACCTCTGACTCGAGGCCCACACACTGACTTCAGAGGCACGCTACACCTCCCAACATCTCGGCCACCCTAGCACTGGGCCCAGGACACGGCAGGCACTCACTGAGCCACGGCTGGTTCTCCAACAACGTTCCTCCAGGCTCTGGTGAGGTGCCCAGGGCTCTTCCACGGGCCCGCTGGGAGGCCAGTCCATCCGGACAAGCCTTGGGTGGGATTTTGGGCAATCTCCCCTTCAAGTGCTTTGTGACCATCTCTCAGGCAGTAGCAAGAATGGACCCCTATATTCCTAGAGAAAGCTCTATTTGAAGCACTGATCTCCAGGAAATGAAAGAAGCAGTTGCAGCCCAGCATGTTAAAAGTCAACATTAAACTAAGGGAGCTTGACCATCAACGTGCTGTGTGAACATTGGCAAGTCACTTCACCTCTCTGGGCCACGGTGATGTCTCGGCTGTGAGAGGGGTGACGGGATGACGTCCAGGTCCCTTCCAGCTCTGACCTCCTTTGATTCTGTCTCCCAGACATACCACAGGAGAAGCGTGCCCCAGTTTATTTCCTCCTCCAGGCAAACATGGAACTTGTATAATCCAGACAGTCAAATCAGTAAAGCCAACGCATTTCCTTCTGAGTTTACTCCTTCCCTGATGTGTCAAGGCCCCTGACGGCTGCGATCTCATTGGCCAGGCAATTTTCAGCACTGTGCTGTGGTCTCGGCATGGTCCCAATGCCCGTCTGGTCTCCTGGGGCTTAGGGCACTCCATGTGTTCCATTTCAGGGCAGTGGGCAACAAGGTTTGACCCCAGAAAGACTTCCCTCCAGGATTTCCATTTGGATGAGGACAGGAGTGTGAAAGTCCCCATGATGTCGGACCCTAAGGCTGTCTTACGCTATGGCCTGGATTCTGACCTCAACTGCAAGGTTGGTAGGGGTGGGGTGAGCGGTGGGTGAGGGGAGAAGCCAAAGACCGACAGAAGGTGTGGAAACAGAATGACAGCTGTCTAAATTTTACTACTGTGACTTTCAGCAAGTTAATAGCTTCCCTGAGCCTTTTCCCCCCTTAAAATTAAGGTGGATAGAAACTTACTGTCTCAGGGTTGCTTGTAAGAATTGGAGATGCAATGTGAAATGACCTTACTGTGAAATTAGGGCCCTCAAGAATGGATACTCAGAGGTTGGTGTTGTCTTGCCTTTCCTTTCCTTCATTCTTTCTTTTTATTTTTCCGGGGGCAGGGGGAGCCTTTCTTTCTAGAATTCAAAGCCAAACTTTCAAAAACTGTCACAAACTCCAAACTGCTGACATCTTAAGTCTTTCACAGATACCTGACTTCTTTTAATTCTAAGTCAGTAGTTCTTACTTAACCTTTCTCTTCGGGAACCTGACAAAGCACCTGAAATACTTAAGAGAAATGCCATGCACGTGCACACACACATCTCTGTACATCACTTCATGGACCATTGATGCCTGTGATGCCATTTGTCCCATGGACCTCAGGTTAAGAAGCTCCGCTCACAGGACCCGTTTTATTGCTGCTTCTGTGTCGCTGTGCCCAACGCCTCCATCCTCCTCTGGGGCTCTCTGTGTAACAGATGACCAGTAACTGCTGGCAGAAAAACCTTGGGAGAAAACAGAGACCTGGAACCATAGGAGAAAATTCTTTCAGCCAATCATTTCAGTTGGTATTAGGCCAGGGTAAGAAAAGGCAAGTCAACTTTTTGAAGGAACACTAGTAAACATTTTGCTGCCAGAAAACACCAGCTTAAAGAGGTGATAGTTAAATACCGTATTTTTTGGACTATAAGATGTCCTTTTTTTAAAACCACATTTTTTGCTTCAAAATTTTTCCTCCTATTTTCCTCCTCTAAAAACCTAGGTGTGTCTACCGGTCTGAAAAATAGACGCACCTAGGTTTTAGAGGAGGAAAATAGGGGAAAAAATTTTGAAGCAAAAAATGCAGTAAAAAAAGTGCGTCTTCGCGGGCTGCGAACCAAAGTGTCGCAGGTTCGATTCCCAGCCAGGGTACATGCCTGGGTTGCAGGCCATGACCCCCAGCAACCACACATTGATGTTTCTCTCTCTCTCTCTCTATCTCCCTCCCTTCCCTCTCTAAAAAAATAAAAATAAATAAAATCTTTTTTTTTTTTTGCGTCTCATAGTCCAAAAAACACGGTAGGTCAGGGACTGGGGAAAGCAGGGCAGGGCCCCGCTGTAGGACAGAAGACAGCTGGAGTGTGTGTGTGTGTGTGTGTGTGTGTGTGCGTGCATGTCTACCCCAGGCTCCGAGGCTCCACAGGACGAACCCGTGTGGCTCCCTCCCTGTTGTTTCAGATTGCCCAGCTGCCTCTGACTGGAAGCACGAGTATCATCTTCTTCCTGCCTCAGAAAGTGACCCAGAACTTGACCATGATAGAAGAGAGCCTCACCTCTGAGTTCATTCACGACATAGACCGAGAACTGAAGACTGTTCGAGCAGTGCTAACTGTCCCCAAGCTGAAGCTGAGTTACGATGGGGAAGTCACCAAGTCCCTGCAAGAGATCAGTATGTCCAAAAGGCTCCTTTGTTCTTGGGGTGGGTGGGGTTGAGTCTTTGAGCCTCCCGCCTTTCTAAGTAGAATTCAAAGGCTCCACCAGGGAGACCATGGATGATTCCTTAATTCCAATACATAGTGCTGGAGGGGTGGCTTGAACTGCCTTCCTTCTCAGACCATTCCTTAGCCCCATGACCGTATATCCTACAACAGGAACTCAGAACACTGCCTCTCAGGACAAGTCTTTTGATCTGGTTTCTAATCCTCACCTCAACTGCGTTGTGCTCTTGGGCAAGTCACTTACAGTAACCTCAGACTGGGAGCCCTGTGTATCTCACCTCAGGCCCAAAGTGGTTCCACTCCCAGCTTGCTTACCTCCTTGAATCAGGATTTAGGAATTAGGGTTGTGTTCTTCCTTGGGGTGTTGGATAAGACGGGGCTTTAATGGAAATCCCTCTCAATCCCTGCAGAGCTGCAGTCCCTGTTTGATTCACCAGACTTTAGCAAGATCACGGGCAAATCTATCAAACTTACTCAAGCGGAACATCGAGCCAGCTTCGAGTGGAATGAGGATGGGGCAGGCCCCACCTCCAGCCCAGAGCTCCAGCCTGCCCACATCACCTTCCCCCTGGACTATCACCTTAACCAACCTTTCATCTTTGTGCTGCGGGACACAGACACAGGGGCCCTTCTCTTCATAGGCAAAATCCTGGACCCCAGGGGCACTTAATGCTCCAGTTCAATGTTAAATATGCTAGAGGGCAGATTACACATTACATGAAGGCTGCCCCTGTAACGGTTCAGTGTATACTTTGCAATAAAAGTGCTTTGCCCTTGACTTCCATTACCCTGTTCCTCCTCCTATTTTGAGCTATAGTAAGTTTGATATGAAGATAAATAGATCTTTAGGAAGGTTCTGATCCCACACTTACAACCTGGGTCTATCTAAACTCTGCAGAAAGTCGCCATTTATAAGAACTTTTAGTTATTTGCACTGTGTAAGGCAGGATCTGCTCCAGGATGTTTACATACAAGGACCACTAGTGCCCCCAGGAGGGCATTTCCTGGCTCCACAATCTTTTTTTCTTTTTAAGGATTTAATTAATTTATTTTTAGACAGAGTGGTAGGGAGGAGGGAGAAAGAGAGGGACAGAATCATCAATGTGTGGTTGCCTCTCACATGCTCCCTACTGGGGACCTGGCCCGCAACCCAGGCATGTGCCCTGACTGGGAATCGAACTGGTGACCCTTTGGTTCATAGGCTGGCACTCAAACCACTGAGCCACACCAGCCAGGACACACAATCTTAAATACACCTGACTTGAATGCACACACAGATCTCCTGGTCAAGTTAATGTCACCTGGCAACATGGGATAATACATGAGTAGATAAGGGAGGTGATCTGTAATGTCAGAAAATAATTCTTTATTTGATAAAGCATTTAAAGGAAGCTCTCAAGTACCTGTAAAACTGGGACCTGACATGTAAAAATGCTAAAACATATTCTCTTTAAGGAAGTATACCTACTTTACAAAGTACAACAGGATCTTTTTCAAGAACATGAAACAGGCCAAGTGTTGGAAACAGTGTCCATGGGACTAAATTTTCCTTCTCAAAAAAGTTAGCTCAACCAAAACATCTCACTGGCCACCGCCGTGCCAGAGTCAGTTAGTGGCAAAAACAATAAACAGATTCTGCCTGCCCTTCATGCAAATGTTTCAGTACGAGCTGTGTTCCAAACACTCAGCTTCCTGAAAAGCTTCTGCCAGGCATCCTCGGGGCCACTCACTTCCCAGTGGTGGTGCTGTGTGACAAGCCATGGGCACTTCTTGGGCCCGGCCGGGGTGAGCGAGCTCTCAGAGGAGCGTGGGCCTGGCGTTCTTTTCCGTCTGCTCGTCTGAACCACTGGGTCACCAGTGGTGACACGGCCACTGGGGTTCAGACCCACAGAGTCTCCCAGCCTTCTGACCGGACGGGGGCTAGATATCCAGGCAGAAGAGAGTTACCACCCCTACCTCTGTCTCTCAAGTTTGAAACCACAGTGGTAATAATGCCCGTATCCTCAGCAACTTCTGAAGCTTTCCTCCCCCATCTTCTCAGTACTTATGTAGCCTGTAATTTCGTTTGCCAGCTTGGAGAGGTCTGGTAGGAAAAAAGTCATCTCTTTTCAGGCTTGCTAATAGACAGAGCTCAGAGAGACGGCACGTGCGATATAAAGTCATTGCTACAGGCTGGGCTTTATTAGTATTTGGTCAGTGAGTCTGCCAAGAGTAGAGCATGAAAGCCAGATAACATGGGCTGGACAACTGGCAGGACACAAACTTAGAGTTTCCATTCTAAGAAGAAACTGCCCGGCAATAAAATGGCCCCATGTTTATTTCTCTATTCACAACCTATACTCCACTGGTTTTAACATAGGATTTGAGGAAGCTACATATCATAAATGAAACTGTGTCCCTAGTGGTAAGGAGCCTCATGGATTTCTTGCCTTATAATTATTTTTCAATTACAATACAACTACTAAGAGCTGAAGTTCCCACTGGGGTGTTATACCACATTTCATTACTACTGGAAACCATAAGAATGTTCCAAGGAAACACTTTGATCATTTGGTGAGCTGGCGTCTAGCCAAAATTCCAGGCTAATGTCCAGATGCCTGCACAACAGCTAAAATCCTTTTAAAGGGCTTCGGCACTCCAGATACTAATTTTAAGTCTTTTCTGGGAACTGGGAGTTTTTACTGGAGGGCAGTTAACTATTTCAAGAAGCAGTCATCAAAACAGGTGAGCATCTTTCCAACTGTGATGTTTTCCAAGTCCTTCCCACCTCATGCAGCAGGCTGGTGGCTGTCACGCAGGCCCTGCGTTTCCTGGTGACGGCTCAGCGGCGACAGAACCTCTCGAGCTCTTCCTCTGTGGCTCCTTTCTTGTGGGCCCCAGTCCCCTGGGGACCCTACACTGGAGGCCCCACGGGGATGGGCGGCAAGTCCAATAAACAGGATTTCATCCTCTGCAGCTCCTGGACCTCATCGTTCCCAGGCCCATAGTGTACCAACAGGACCTTCTCTGCCTTGTGCGCCGTGCTCAGAGCCTCGGGTACTGCGCACCTGAACCAAGGAGGCGAGGGGAGTGAGTTCCCTTGGTCAATCAAGCAAACGTTAATCAGGGGTCTACTCCCACCCTGTGAAGAATATAAATATTACTTTTGTCCTCAAGGATCTTACAATCTAGAAGGGCAGATGAGACAACTGTCACAAACACACTTCAAGTCAGAGTTTGAGAACAAAGTAAACAAACAAACAAAAAAACAAACAAACTATAAAGAGTCTAGGACCCTGGGAAATGGGCAAACCTCAAAGCACGAATCTAATATTTTCCCCAAGGTCTACTCAGAAGTCTTCGTCTAAGGGTGACCAAGCCCACCCTGATGTAAGTCTTGAGCCCTTTTCTCTCTCTCTGACCAAATGCCTGCCTCTGAGTCTCGAGAATCAAGTCTACCCGTCTATGCACCATTCGTAAGCTGGATAATTCTTAGCTGGAGGGGCTGCCCTGTGCATTACAGGACATTTAGCAGCAACTCTGGCCTCCACTCTGAGTCACGATGATCCAGAATGCCTCCAGACAGTGCCATATGCCCCCTGGGAAATGACTCCTGGTTGAAAACAAGTGCTTTAGAAAGAATAGGACGAGGGAGAATGAAGAGCCCCTGGAGTTGTGGGTGCTGAGAACAGAGCGCGAGGGAGGCGGGAGGACCCAGGAAGGACTGAGAGTGGCGCCACTGGTGGGGGGGTGGGGGGCTGCTTCACCTTCTCCCTTGGGAATGCCCTCGGAGCTAAGAGCTTTTCCCATATCTCTCAGGAGAAAACCCTGAGGTTCCAACTTAGCCAGCAAAACAGAAGGAAAGGAATCTCTCCTAGAGAGGAAATGAAGAAGTTTCAATACGTTGAAAAGCACCACAGAAAAGCCAGGCACAGAAGAGCCTGATAAAAGACGGAGAAGTATTCGGCCCAGCGCAGTGCTGGGCAACAAGAGAAAGGCTTACCCGTTGAAAAAGATCTGGGCCAGTTTGAAGAGCTCATGGCCCATTTCAACACTGCACGGCCCATGGCGAACCTCAACCACCTGGAGACTCTTCTGGAGATGGGTAGCTGACTCGTGCCAGTCCCCTGCAAAGAAATACAACCCTGGTTCCAGAAAAGAACCACAATCAACAGTGGATGAACATTTCTGGGGAGGGAAAAGCTACATGGAAGGAAGAGCACCTCAGCTGAAAGACTAAGAGACGATGGACCCGACGAGGCTGGGGTCAGGACCGAACGCACCAGGCAAACTCGCTCCCTGAAGCAGAAAATAAAGACACATGCCGTACGTACCTAAAGCAGCGTAGGCCTGGGCCAGGTCATCCTCGATTTCTCCCACCATGCTGTGTTCCACCCACAGGAAGCTCTCAGCATCCTGCCGGCACCCCAGCAACAGCTGAATGGCTCGCTCTGTCAAGTCAAAGGAGAGTGGCCTCATTATAGACACAGACACAAACCCAGCCTTAGAGACGAGAACCCAGCTATTCAAGTCTCGGTTAGCTGGGCTCAGTGTAGAACCCACCCCACTCTGTCTCCTTGGGTTGCGACCAACCCACAGTGTTTGTTCCAATAAAGCTCTTGTTCGCTTATGTGTCCTTTTTCAACAGAAAAAGGTGCTGGGTGAGGCCTCTCCGTATTTACTCTGGGTTTCCAACTTCAGTTTGAAGTGGAACGATGCATTCCACTTATGGCCATTATTTCTCTTGACCCAGAAATCTCAGTTAAAGGTCAGTCTCATAAAGTAGGTAAAATAAATTGCCGTGACATCGAGCTGGAAGGCCGAGTTTTCCAAGGGTAATGAGGAAGTGAGGAGCTCCAGAGCCCCCTCTCTGAAAGAAAGCAGGGTACCCACGTCCACCGGGCACTGGCCCGCTGGTCTCGAGGGGAGAGAGGAGGTTCTGACGAGGGCAGAATGATCTCTGGGAAATCAGGTCATCAGGGCCTGGAATGAAAAGGAATGCCCTGGGAGACACGGTTGGCATGGGGTGCTTGAACTGAGCCGCCTGCACGAGACAGCCTAAGTCACCTGGCCCCCCTTCCAGGACAACACAAACTGAGTGGACTGGGGCCTGGTGTCCTTGGCCTACACAGCCACCTTGTGGCTGGCATGGGGATAATCAAATTCGATTCTTCAGTCACGACTGAGTATCCCTGATCTGAGGTGATCTCACAATGAATAAAAAGGAAGGGGCCAGAGGAGCAAAGCTGGGACCCGGTCTCACCTAGTTTTCCATTTCTGAGAAGCTTCTGGGCCATCCCAACCTGTTTCTGAAGGTCCTGTAGCCGGCGGACTAGGTGATCCCTGCTGACGGATTCCGCACAAGCTGCGCTGCCACAGCTCAGCACGTCGTCTCCCTGTGGACGGCAGTTTTGTGTTTGTTCCTGTGTCAGAGCTGGTTAGCAAGACGGCACGTGCTTACAATACAGGATGGCTGCGTAGCTTCTGGCCCTAAGGGGGAAGGAGACTCCTGCGACAGCAGCACACCGCGACCAAAGCCTGACTGAATCTGGTGCGACAGCAGCAGTTCCACTGAAAGTAGTAACCAACTGCACCCACCCCCCAGACCCACATTTAACTTTTATAACCAAAATTAAACTGGTACAGTCCTTACTTTCTTTCCATCTCGAATGGGGCCAACACTTTGGATGACAAACACATTTCTAGTAGTTATGAAAAAGCCACAGGAAAACCAGTAGGAAAAGGTGCTAGGTGAGGCCTCCCTGCATTTGACCTTGCGCTTGTAACTTCGGCTTTCCAACAAACCCTACCAGCTCTACGTCCCACTTCCGGCTCCCCTAACAATACAGTATCTGCTGGCAGAGGAGAGACCCTCTGAGGTGAACCTCTGCTCCGTTTCAGGCACAGTACGTACGCCCTCATTTGGCCACGGCAACCAGACTTCTCCCGAGGACCCTGGCCCCCGCCCCCACCCCCGCAGTCAGTGCTGGCAGCTGGGGGATGTGCGTGTGGCTCAGACCTGGCCCATTCCTCGGGCCCAAATGGCTGGAGGAAAATTATTTGACCCTGATTTTCCTCCAGCCACAAAAACAGGGTGAATGAAACTCAAATTTTTGCCCAGACCACTGATAGACCGTCTCACCCCCACAAGAGGGACAGTTGTCCAAGGATGAGGCTAAGAGAGAAAATAGAGCTGAGGGGTGTGGAGAGAACAACTGGGTATTGGTGACATTCCCTAAGTCACTGGATCAAGAAGTATCTGAAGTGCCTCTATCCTGGGATGTTTTATTGATTTACTTGAGCAAATAAATCCCCAGTCTTCCTCTCCACCCCCCTCAGCCAGTTTAGGTGGTATTTTCTGTTATTTTGCTCTTGCAATTCTACCTCTTGTAAGATTACTAAACTCAACCCTTCCCTGTGGTTCCTGTGGAGGGGTGATCAATTTGTGTGGAAGATGGACTGAGAGGAAAGAAAGTACTGCTCTCAGCACCTGTAAGCCCTCATGTCTTCCTCTTCAGGGATTTTGGCCTCTGGGCTGGATAACTGACCTCCAGCAGAAGTTGAGAAGAGAGGAAGGAGAGATTCACCTGCATGAGCTCTCTGCAGCGGGTACAGCAGAATGCTTCCCACCTGGGCCCTGCCGCAGTGCTGTGCTTTTCATTCTGACAAGCCAGGCAGTTGCAGTCAAAGAAATATTGAGACCTCAGCTTCTGCTGCCTTTCAACAACACCCATCCTGCTCTCATGAGGCCCTGCAGAGAGACCACACTTAGCCAATATTTAAAGAAAGAGAGAGTCAGGCACTACTTGAAAACCTTCGGCTTAGCAGAGAGAGGGCCTGGTCAATTATTCACCATGGGACAGGTACACTTGACTCAAACGTTTGTGGAACTAGATATAGAACTAAGTATCCAAGTTGCGGGAACAGGGAGGAAAAGCCAACAAGTTGTTTCCAGCCCATTCTCAGAATAGGAAGTTTATGGGGATGAAGCAGTGGCATACATGCTAGTTTAGACACAACGGTACCCAGTGAGAGGGCCCTCCCCACCTTTTTCACCTGCGTATGCACTGCTTCTTCCAGGAAACAGTCACTGGCCAGGGGAAGACGCCTGCCCAGTGGTTTGCTACCTGTGATTCCTTTTCTGCTGGACAAGGCAGACGGTAGCGAGGAGGGATGGCGCACCGTAACAGTGGAGAATCTCTTGTCCTTTTCCAATCTGCTGTGATGCCCGAACGGTGGCGACAGTGCCAGTGAAGGACACGCTGGTGTTGGGGCTGCAGGAATGGTTCAGGAGGCTGACAACCGGGAAGATGCCTGAGGCAAGGCGTACCTGCCTGCTGTCGGTAATGATGTTCTCTTCAGATCCTGAAAGTCCAAGAGTGAAAAAAAAATGTGTCAGGACATTAGTCCCGGCCTTGCCGTCCATCCCTCAGAAGATGAGCTGGGCGATTGGGCCTGACGCCCATCTGAGTCACAGCTCCACAGCCGGATCTGGTGTCAGTCAGATGGGACATGACTCACAGCACACCCTGGTCCCCAGGAAGCAAAGCAAATGAACACATGAAAAGTCCACCAAAATCCTGAAACCTAACCTTTGTGACTCAATACCACACACAAAAAACCATACACCAAAGATCAGAATCTATAAAAAAAATACAAAAGGAATTATCAGTAGGGAGCTTGCTAGGTAGATACCTTCATAATGTTCATGAGGACACAGAAGCTAGAATACCTGTTATTTCCCCCAAATTTTTACAGTGTTAGTGCTTCTGTTTAACTGGTTGTTGGTTGGTTAACAGAACAAGTAACCTAATTATCATACAAAACTAAACAGGCTTATAATATATTTTTAAAAATCAAAAGTCCTTATGCTCACTTGTGCATTCTGCCCTTTGTCCCAACTTTATGGGAAATCAGCCACCAGTAGCTCTCATTGAAAAAAAATTCTGAACTGATTCTGTTAAAGATAACTCCCGTGTCCCAAACTATGTCTTTGTCTTCTTTTTTTCCAAACAGTGTCTTCTTTGAAACATAATTAACCAGTAATTAACTAAATGATTGAAAATGAGAAAGGAAGGAAGAAAAAGGCCTCTAAGCAGCGAGGCTATTTCTGCACCCAAGCTCATGCCCTGATGTTCGTGAGCTCTTTGTCCCCTGGAGCAGGCCGACTTACTCTTATTTTAGCCACAGTTCTAACTGGCTTAGTTATTACTCAGTTTCTCAGCCCACAACAGTCCAGAAACAGAGGACTAATGAGAGGCAGGTTTTGACAATGACCAAAGTGACAGGTGACAGACTAGAGAAGGAGGTGGAAAACTTATACAAGAATAACAGCCTGCCCTTATTGGTATGGCTCAGTGGGTTGGGCATTGTCCTGCAGACCGAATGGTCGCTGGTTCGATTCCTGGTTGCAGCACACGCCTGGGTTGAGGGCAAGGTCCCCAGTTAGGGGCATGCGAGAGGCAACCGATGGATGTTTTTCTCCCACTCTTTCTCTCCCCCTTCTCCTCTCTCTAAATAAATAAATAAAATCTTAAAAACTAAAAAAGAACAACAGCCTTACAGCAAACAAAAACACTGTACCACTCGAGTTTTACTACGCTGCAACACTTCACTCTCCCAGAGGTTCCTGGACAGACAGCAAACCGCCGTGGGTTTTTGTAGCAGCCAAACACACCTCAGGGACAGGCGCAGTATGCAGACAGGCCGGGCACCCAGACAGGCTCAAATGGTGTTCAGTGGCATTGGCTGAAGTATGAGGAAATCGTATTTCCAACAAAACTGGTTGAAATATAAAAGATATTAGTACTTAAAGGGAAACTTTCAGTTTTCTGGAAAACTAAAAAACCATCAGATAACTGTGGTGTCATTGTCCGTGCCGGGAATCACAATACGCCCATCTCCAAAGAAATCAAGTAGTCTAGGTACAAATGTAATGAATAAAGGAAGTATCATGAACTGCCCATGACAATTTTCTAGAAAGGACAACATGAAATACAGGAATAATGTTGTTTCTCTGCAGACCATTCTATTATCTGTCGCTATGGAGGACGAGACTAGAACAAATAACATTCACAGAGAATCCAAATGATTCAATTTTAGTCAACAAGTCTACAAATTGTATTGAAATCTTTCGTCCGAGCTTCCCCTGAATGCTTAACAGATTTAATTTCCCCTCTTCCCCTTTGTCCAACGCCGCCCTTCCGGCGTGCGTGCTAATGAGCAGGGACAGCGGCTGAGAGGGAGGCAGCAGGAAGGGGCGGCACAGGGCAGGAACAGTGTGTGGCCTGAATAATGGGCCTCTGCATAATTAAAGGTTGACTTGCGTTCCCAGCTACTGATAACTGGCAATCTATATTAGAACAGCTGCGAAGATTTTGCCAGAAAAAATGATCACAACACAGTGAGTAATGTCAGCTTCATAAATTATTTATAGGTTATCCTCTAACAGAAGCAGGCCCAGGAACTGAGTGGGGTGAGTATTTATGTCAGAGTTGAGTCTCTCTCTAATTATGTCTAAAAAATTAAGTATTGATTAAAAAATGTTCAATATTTTGCATTAGTCATCTATTAGTAGGTAATAGAAAGTGAGAATATGTATGCACTTTATCAACCAAATTTAATGACATTTTGTGCATAAAAGAACACAAAAAAAAGGAGAGTGATTCTTTATTTTACCGAAGTGTATCTTGTTAATATCCCTAGTGCATTTAAAATGAGATTCAAGTAAAGGAAAAAAGGTTAATTCACAATACTTCCAGTATATACCTATTCTGGTAGATATTTCACAAAACAAGAAATCTGTGTGTATATCAAGTAATCAAGGACCCAAACTGAAGGTGGATTCCTTGGTTGGTGGAGTGGAGGCGAAGGGCAGTCAGTCGACCTGGACCTACAGAGAACCTCGCTGCACCTTGTTCTGACATGAATTCAGCCACATCACAAAACGTGCCGCTCCCACAGGGACAGAACCACACATACCAAGCTCCACCATGTCGTCATTGGTCAGTTCGCACCCTTAAGTAGCAAAGAGAGGCTTCTGAGGAACTTTGATCAAATAGGCTTTATAACTAAGGTAAAAATATACATTTTTATAGCTCTTTGTCAAAGTCTATACTAGTTAACAGTCTAATCCTTAATCCTTCTGTGGTACTAATGAAACAGCTGCTAATGAAATTCAATGAGAACACTAAATTGGGAGGTGCTAGAACCCCAAAGAAATAATAAAAAGGGATAATAACCAGATTAGAAATAAGAGCAGACTAGGTTTTAGAGGCTTCCGGCAAAGATGGGGGTGTATGTAGATATACTTTGCTTCCTCGCACAACCAAAAGAAGGACAACAACAAATTTAAAAACAAAAACCAACCAGAACTGCCAAAAATTGAACTGTATGGAAGTCGGACAAGCAAGGAGTGAAAGAAGAAACATCCAGAATGGTAGAAGGGAAGGAGACAGGCAGCCGAGGCAGAGAGGACTCATGGCAAGGTGGCAGCTGGTGGTCCAGCAGTCCCGCATTTGCATGAGGTTAAACTGGGAGGAACAACTACGGGGTGAGATAGACTGCACAACCCAGGGGTCCAGTGTGGGGAAATAAAGCCTCAAAACCTCTAGCTGTAACAAACCTGTGGGAATAGTGACGGTGGGAGAAATGCCCAGCCTCACAGCACAGTGTGTTGGCGAGACCCACAGTGTCCTAAAATGTACACAAGCCCACCCATCCAGGAATCAGCACTAGAAGGGCCCAATTTGCTTATGGGAAGTGGGGGAAGTGACTGAAAGCAGGCCAAGAACTGAGAAAGCTTCCCTCTCTGGCGAATTCCCTTTGCCCTGGCGAATTCCTAAGGCTCTACCCCTTACTATGTAACAGGTGTGCTGAGACAAAGAAATACGGCCCAAATGTAAGAACAGATCAAAGCTCCAAAAATAGAACTAAACAATGAAGAGATAGACAACCTATTAGATGCAGAGTTTAAAACACTAGTAATCATGATGTTCACAGAAATGGTTGAGTATAGTTGTTAAATAGAGGAAGAAGTGAAAGCTATGCAAAGTGAAATAAAGCTACATATACAGGGAACCAACAGTGAAGGGAAGGAAATTGGGACTCAAATAAGATTTGGACCAGAAGGAAAAAATAAACATGCAACCAGAACAGAATGAAGAAATAAGAATTCAAAAAAATGAGAAGAGGCTGAGGAACCTCCAGGTCAACTTTAAAAGTTCCAACATCTGAATCACAGGGATGCCATCAAGGAGAGGAGGAACAGCAAGAAATGGAAAACTTATTTGAAAAAATAATGGAGAACTGAGGGATCTAAGATGGTGTCGGAGTAGGTAGGAGCAGATTTGGCTTTCCTCTGCTCAGGGGAGAGAGTCCTGACCGATCTTTGGAATGGAAAGGCAAGCAACCAACATATTTCAGCATTTTTGAGAACGGAGGACCAAGGATTGTGGCAGAACCGAAAGAACAGGGAACGGATCCTAGCAGGAGTGCTGCATGAAGACAAAAAAGAATAGGTGGAGGAGGTGAACACCAGGATACCCACTGGAAGAGGAAACCCAACAACTAAGGAACCACTAACAGATAACAGCAGAAGAAGGTGAAGGAGGGAGTAGTAACCACACAAACCTCAATCCAGGGCTTATCTGGAAATACAACTAAACAGTAGAGACAGTACCCAATACAAACAACTGAACAAGATTTCTTTAAACCTTGTACACACAGAAGAACCAGCCTCAACACAACCTGCCCTCACCAGCACAACAAAATACAGAAGGTGGTGGACAGAGTGACCCACATTTAACCAGCTGGCGGGAAGGAACCACCAAAGAAAGACTCAACAACAATCAAAACCCAAAGGCAAACACAAAACCAACTTAAACAACAGCCCAAGACCAGTGAGCTTGGGGGATCAAGGAAACAGCACCACTGAAACTCACTGCTACTCTACTAAAGAAGTTCACATCATAAACCGAGGGAGCCAGAACAGATCAATATAAGAAGCTGAGGTGAACAAGAAGAGTCTCACAAACAATGGGAAGACAAAGAAATACTCCCCAAATGAAAGGAAAGGAGGAAGCCTCAAAAAGAATGCTAAATGGTACAGAGGCAATTCAACTATCAGATATTGAATTCAAAGCAGTGATTGTCAGGAAGCTCAATGAGCTCACAATGAGCTACGAGAAACTACAGGGAAGCTACAATGAACTCAATGAAAACTACATCAGCATAAAAAAGGAAATAGAAACTCTCAACAAGGGCCAAGAGGAAATGAAAAATACAATCTCTGAAATGAAGAACACAGTAGAAGGAATGAAAAGCAGGATCGATGAAGCAGAAGATCGGATCAGCGAGCTAGAGGACAAAATAGAAGAAAACACTCAGAAAGAGCAAGAAAGGGAAAAGAGGCTCAGAAAGAATGAAGAGTGATTAAGAGAAATGCAAGACAATATGAAACGTAATAATATCCGTATAATAGGGATACCAGAAGGAGAAGAAGAAGAACAAGGGATAGAAAACCTAGTTGAACAAGTGATGATGGAAAACTTCCCTAATTTGATGAGACAAAAAGTCACACAAATACAGGAAATACAGAGAGTCCCAATCAAGAGGAACCCAAGGAGGCCCACCTCAAGACACATCATAATTAAAATGGCAAAATTTCAAGACAAAGAGAGAATCTTAAAGGCAGCAAGGGAGAAGAAGGAAGTAACATACAAGGGGGCCCCAATAAGGCTAACAGCTGACTTCTCAATGGAAACACTCCAAGCCAGAAGAGAATGGCAAGAAATAATCCAAGTAATGAGAACCAGAGGCCTGCAACCACGACTACTTTACCCAGCAAGGCTCTCAATTAAGATAGAAGGCCAAATAAGAAGCTTCTCAGACAAAAGAAGTCTAAAAGAATACACCTCCACTAAACCAGCTCTGCAAGAGATGCTGAAGGGACTGCTTTAAGGAAAGAAAAGAAAAGAGAGAGTGAGAGAGGATCACACGTACATAAAAGGCAATGAATAAGTACCTATCAATAATAACCTTAAACGTAAATGGACTAAACGCTCCAATCAAAAGACATAGAATAGCTGATTGGATAAGAAAACATGACCCACACATATGCTGTCTACAAGAGACCCACCTCAGGATAAAAGATCTGCACAGGTTGAAAGTGAAGGGCTGGAAACAAATTTTCCAAGCAAATGGACAGGAAAAAAAGCCGGGGTAGCAATACTCATATCTGACAAAATAGACTTCCAAAGAAGATCCATAAAGAGAGACCCAGAAGGTCATTTCATAATACTCAAGGGAAGAATTCACCAAGAAGACATAAACATAGTAAATATATATGCACCCAACATAGGAGCACCTAAATACATAAAGAAAATATTAGAGGACTTCAAGAAAGATATGGACAGCAACACAATTATTGTGGGGGATTTTAACACCCCTCTATCAAAAATGGACAGATCTTCCAAACAAAACATCAACAAAGATATTGTGGCATTGAACAATACCCTAGACGAACTGGGCTTTACTGATATTTACAGAACCCTCCATCCCAAAGAAGCTAAATACACATTTTTTTCAAATGTACATGGAACATTTTCAAAGATTGACCACATGATAGGACACAAAACAAGCCTCAACAATTTCAAAAAAATTGAAATCATACCAAACAATTTCTCGGGTCACAAGGGACTGAAACTAGAAACCAACCCCAAGGAAAAAAACCCAAAACACTCAAATTCATGGAGATTAAACAGCATGCTATTAAACAATGAATGGGTCAAGAATGATACTAGGGAAGAAATCAAACGGTTTTTGGAAACAAATGAAAACGAACTCACAACAACCCAAAACTTATGGGACACAGCCAAGGCAGTCCTGAGAGGGAAGATCATAGTGATACAGGCCCACCTAAAAAAGTTAGAAACATTTCAAACAAACAACCTAACCCTACGTCTACAAGAACTCGAGGAACAACAACAAAGACAGCCCAGAGCAAGCAGAAGGAAGGAAATAACCAAGATCAGAGCAGAATTAAATGACATAGAGACTAAAAGCACAATTCTAAAGATCAATGAATCCAAGAGTTGGTTCTTTGAAAAGATAAACAAAATCGACAAGCCTTTAAGCAGACTCATCAAGAAAAAAAGACAGAAAACCCAAATAAACACAATCAGAAATGAAAGAGGGGAGATTACAACAGATACCACAGAAATACAAAGGATTGTAACAAATTACTACAAAGAGCTGTATGCCAAGAAATTTGAAAACCTAGATGAAATGGACAAATTTCTAGAAAAATATAACCTTCCAAAACTCAATAAAATGGAAGCAGAAAGCCTGAACAAACCAATAACAGCAAAAGAAATTGAAGCAGTAATCCAAAAACTCCCAACACACAAAAGCCCTGGACCAGATGGTTTCACAGGAGAATTCTACAAAGCATTTAAGGAAGAACTAACACCTATCCTTCACAGACTATTTCAAAAAATCCAAAAAGATGGAAGACTACCAAACTCTTTTTATGAGGCCAACATCATCTTAATTCCAAAACCAGATAAAGACACAACAAAGAAAGAAAACTACAGGCCAATATCGCTGATGAACATTGACGCTAAAATCCTCAACAAGATACTGGCAAACCGCATCCAACAGTACATTAAGAAGATCATACACCATGACCAAGTTGGATTCATTCCAGGTATGCAAGGATGGTACAATATACGCAAATCAGTAAATGTAATACATCACATAAACAAAAGCAAAGACAAAAACCACATGATCATATCAACAGATGCAGAAAAAGCATTTGATAAGGTACAGCACCCATTTATGATAAAAACACTCAGTAAAGTGGGAATAGAGGGAGCATTCCTCAACATAATAAAGGCCATATATGAGAAACCTACAGCCAACATTATACTCAATGGGCAAAAATTAAAATCTTTTCCACTAAGAACAGGAACAAGACAAGGATGTCCACTTTCACCACTTCTATTCAATATAGTACTGGAAGTTCTAGCCACAGCAATCAGACAAGAAAAAGAAATAAAAGGAATCCAAATCGGAAAGGAGGAAACAAAACTGTCACTGTTTGCAGATGACATGATAGTGTACATAGAAAATCCTATAGACTCCACCAAAAAACTGCTTGACCTAATAAATGAATTTGGTAAAACAGCGGGATACAGAAGTCAATATCCAGAAATGGTGGCATTTCTGTACACCAACAATGAAACAGTAGAAGCAGAAATCAAGAAAAAAATCCCATTTGAAATAGCAAAAAGGAAAATAAAATACCTAGGAATAAACCTAACCAAAGAGGTAAAAGACCTGTATTCAGAAAACTACACAACACTGAAGAAAGAAATCAAGGAAGACACAAACAAATGGAAACATATACCGTGTTCATGGATTGGAAGAATTAATATCATTAAAATGTCCATACTACCAAAAGCAATTTACACATTCAATGCAATACCTATTAAAGTACCAATGGCATATTTCACAGACATAGAACAAACACTTCAACAATTTATATGGAACCATAAACGACCCCGAATAGCTGCTGCAATTTTGAGAAAGAAGAGTAAAGTAGGAGGAATCACAATACCTGACACTAAACTATACTACAAGGCCACTGTAATCAAAACAGCCTGGTACTGGCATAAAAACAGGCACATAGACCAATGGAACAGAACAGAGAGCCCAGAAATAAACCCAAGCCTCTATGGTCAATTAATATTTGACAAAGGAAGCAGCAACATAAAATGGAATAAAAATAGCCT
Organism: Phyllostomus discolor; assembly: GCF_004126475.2. Classification (NCBI taxonomy): domain Eukaryota; kingdom Metazoa; phylum Chordata; class Mammalia; order Chiroptera; family Phyllostomidae; genus Phyllostomus; species Phyllostomus discolor. The sequence continues at coordinate 76,493,203 of NC_040910.2, read as the reverse complement.
CTTCAACAAATGGTGTTGGGAGAACTGGACAGCTACGTGCAAAAAAATGAAACTTGAGCACCAACTTACACCTTATACAAAAATAGATTCAAGGTGGATAAAAGACTTAAATATAAAGCGTGACACCATTAAAGTCCTAGAAGAGAACGTAGGTAGGAAAATCTCAGATATTTCATGCAGAAACTTTTTTACTGACTTGTCTCCTAGAGCAAGGGACATAAAGGAAAGAATAAACAAATGGGACCTCATCAAAATTAAAAGCTTTTGCACAGCTAAGGAAAACAGTATCAAAATAAAAAGAGAACCAACTGTATGGGAAAACATATTTGCTAATGATACCTCAGACAAGGGTTTAATCTCCAAAATATATAAAGAACTTACACGACTCCACTCTAAGACAAGTAACCCAATTAAAAAATGGGCAAAGGACTTGAACAGACACTTCTCCAAGGAGGACATACAGAAAATCCAAAGACACATGAAGCGATGCTCAATACCGCTAGCCATCAGAGAGATGCAGATTAAAACCACAATGAGATACCACTTCACACCAGTCAGAATGGCCATCATAAACAAAGCAACAAACAACAAGTGTTGGAGAGGATGTGGAGAAAGGGGGTCCCTAGTGCACTGTTGGTGGGACTGCAGACTGGTACAACCATTATGGAAAGCAGTTTGGAACTTCCTCAGAAAACTAAAAATGGATCTGCCTTTTGACCCAGCAATTCCATTGCTGGGACTCTATCCTAAGAACACTAAAACACCAATACAAAAGAACCTTTGCACCCCGATGTTCATAGCAGCACAATTTACAATAGCTAGGTGCTGGAAGCAACCTAGATGCCCATCAGTAAATGAATGGATCAAAAAACTATGGTACATTTACACAATGGAATTCTATACAGCAGAAAGAAAGAAGGAGCTCATACCCTTTGCAACAGCATGGATGGAGCTGGAAAGCATTATGCTAAGTGAAACAAGCCAGGCAGTGAAAGACAAATACCACATGATATCACCTTTAACAGGAATCTAAACAACAAAACAAAACAAAACAAAAAACTAGCAAAATATAACCAAAGACACTGAAATAGGGGATAGTCTGACAGTGGCCAGAGGGGAGAGAGGAGGGAATTTCAGGGGGGAAGGGGTAGGGATTACAGGAACAAATTTGGAGGACACATGGACAAAAACTAAGGGTGGGGGGTAATGGGGGGAAGGGGGGAGGGTTGGGTGGAGGGGCTGGAATGGGAGTAGGGGGGAGAAAACTGTACTTGAACAATGATTGAAATAAAAAAAAAAGAAAGAAAAAGAAAATAGAAAGCAATCACAAAAAAAAAAAAAAAAAGAAAGAAAGAAAAAATAATGGAGAACTTCCCCAATCTGGCAAAGGAAACGGACTTTCAGGAAGTCCAGGAAGTTCAGAGAATCCAAAAAAGTTGTACCTAAGGAAACACACACCAAGGCACATGATAATTATATGAGCCAAGATTAAAGAGAAGGAGAGAATCTTAAAAGCAGCAAGAGGAAAGAAGAGAGTACCTACAAAGCAGTGCCCATAAGACTATCAGCTGATTTCTCAAAAGAAACCTGGCAGGCAAGGGGCTAGAAAGAAGTATTCCAAGTCATCAAAGGCCAGGACCTACATCCAAGATTGCTCTATCCAGCAAAGCTATCATTTAGAATGAAGGGTAGATAAAGTGTGTCCCAGATAATGTAAAGTTAAAGGAGTTCATCATCACCAAGCCCTTATTATATGAAATGTTAAAGGAACTTTTCTAAGAAAAAGATAAAAAATATGAATAGTAAAATGACAACAAACTCACAACTACCAACAACTGAACCTAAAAAAAGCCCCCAAACAGTCCTAGCTGATGTAGCTCAGTGGATTGAGTGTGGGTCTGAGAACCAAAGGATCGCCAGTTCAATTCCCAGTCAGGGCACATACCTGGGTTGCAGGCCAGGTCCCCAGAAGGGGGTGCAAAAGAGGCAACCATACATTGATGTTTCTCTCCCTCTCTTTCTCCTTCCCTTCCCCTCTCTCTAAAAGTAAATAAATGCAATCTTTAAATTTTTTTTAAAAAACAACCCTGGCTGGTGTAGCTCAGTGGATTGAGCACGGGCTGCGAACCAAAGCATCACAGGTTTGATTCCCAGTCAGGGCACATGCCTGGGTTGCAGGCCACGGCCCCCAGCAACCGCACATTGATGTTTCTCTTTCTCTCTTTCTCCCTCCCTTCCCTCTCTAAAAATAAAAATTAAAATTAAAAAAATAATAATTAAAAAAAAACAAACTAAGCAAACAACTAGAACAGGAACAGAATCACAGAAATGGAGATCACATGGAGGGTTATCAGGGTGGGGAGGCAGAGGGGGCGGGGAGAGGGAAAATGGGGGAAAAGGAATAAGAAGCATAAGTACAAAACAGACAGGGGGAAGTTAAGAATAGTATAGGAAATGGAGAAGCCAAAGAACTTATATGTATGACCCATGGACGTGAACTAAGTTGGGGGAAATACTGGTGGGGGGGGTTAAGGGGGGAGGGGAATAAAAGGGAGAAAGAAACTGGGACAACTATAATAGCATAATCAATAAAATATATTTAAAAACAAACAAACAAAAAAAGAAGAGCAGACTAAAATAAACTGATTGAATTCAAAGATGAAAGTGAACATTGCTGATGGGGGGTAATTAGGACAGCTTTCCTGGAGGGCAATATGTATCAAGAGCCTTAAAAATGTTGATATAAAAAGTATTTAAAGCCCTAGCTGGTGTGGCTTAGTGGACTGAGTGCTGGCCTGTGAGCCAAAGGGTCACCAGATTGATTCCCAGTCAGGGCACATGCCTGGGTTGCAGGCCAGGTCCCCAGTAGGGGTCGCTTGAGAGGCAACCACACATTGATATTGCTTTCTCTCTCTCCTTCCCTTCCTCTCTCTCTAAAAATAAATAAAATATATTTTAAAAGTATTTCAATCATTTGAATTAATGTTATTTTTAAAACTAATTAAAATTACAAAAGGAATACATAGTACTCAGAAAAATGTTAAAAACTTGAAAATTATAGAGAAAATAAAGCCAACTATAATCCTGTCAGCCAGATATAACATTTTAGTACATTTCTTTGCAGTCTTCTTTTTAGCCTTACCTATGGAATTTTTAGCATACTTGGCAACATGATGCTACTTTTCACTTACTATATTACAACCATTCCCTTACACCACCACCATCACCACCACCATCATCATCATCATCAAATAACCATACCAACAAAACTACTTTGCCAATCTGATAGGCAAAAATGGTATCTTCTTCTAATTACTAGAGAGAGGTTAGACAGGACCACCTTTATTACTACTTTGATAAGTGCTTGCTTATGTATAGTTCTAACAGCTCTGTTGAGATATAATTTACCATAAGATTCACTCATTTTAAGTGCACAAATTTAATGATTTTTTTTTGAAACCTACATTTCCAAAAGTTGTGCAGCCATTATTGCAATCCAGTTTTAGAACATTTCCATCACTGCATATTATAAAAAGTTGATTTGAAGAGATGTACAGTTGCTTGCAATGTTCTCTCATTTTGTCATCACATTTTAATTTCTGATTATGGGTTTCTGGAGGTGGGGAGTGTAAAACAACAACTACTTCATTTGCTTACATCGCCGTGCGCCAGCAACTCTCCCTGGCTCGGCCGAGTGCTGTTTCTGCGGGGCTCGCCTGGGCTCCTCACGCGACTGCACTCCTCTGGCACGTGGTCTTCTACTCCCCAAGGAGGACGGCCCAGGCCTGTTCTCATGGCTACATCAACATTTTAAGAAGGTGACAACAGAAGCTGCAAGGTCTCTTAAGGCTTAGATTCAGCAGTCACATAAGGTCACTGACTTCTACTGCATTCCATTGGTCAAAGCGAGTTGAAGGGCTGGCCCAGATTCCAGGGCAGGGGAAACACACACCATGTCTGGATGGGAGAAGAAGCAACGTCCAATTGCAAAGGGACAAACATACAGGGATGGAAAAAATTGTTGGGATAGTTTTTGTAAACAATCTCTCCCAGAGGCCTGGAGGTTCGTCCAGTCCTCTCTTTATCCATATGAGAATGCTGAGATACGAAGAGTTCAAGTGCCCTGACCAAGTTCATCCTGAGTCAGTGGTGCATCCGGAATGGGGACTCAGGTCCACTGCCTCCCAGTCTAAAGTTTTCATTCCCTCAAGGATCTCTTTTTTCACCTACATTCTCTATCTTCTTTACTGATAAGTTTTTTCTTTTTATTCTTTTTTGAGAGAGGGGAAAGGCGGGAGAGAGGAAGAGAAACATCGATGTGCAAGAGATACTCTGGTTGTCTCTTGCACACCCCCATCTGGGGACCTGGTCTGCAACCCAAGCAGGTGCCCTGGCTGGAAAAGCCTGGTTTTTGGTTTGCAGGCTGGTGCTCAATCCACTGGGCCACACCAAGCAGTGCATTTTGATGTTTGGTATTTAGGTTAAAACTAGCTATCTTTTAATTTCCTAAATTTGGAATCACATACTTTACAAAGTCTCTCTCACCTCAAGACTATATATGCATGCTTACTGAACTTTTTCTACATACTTTTTGGTTTAATTTAAAAATATTTAACTTTGGCCCTGGCTGGCGTAGCTCAGTGGATTGAGCGTGGGCTGCGAACCAAAGTGTCGCAGGTTCGATTCCCAGTCAGGGTACATGCCTGGATTGTAGGCCACGGCCCCAAGCAACCCGCACACTGATGTTTCTCTCTCTCTCTCTCTCTCTCTCTTTCTCCCTCCCTTCCCTCTCTAGAAATAAATAAATAAAATCTTTAAAAAAATATTTAACTTTGTAGTGATTTGAAGAACTTCAGAGTATCATCTCAGAACCGTACTTGTTTTTAGTTACGGTAGCTCAATGTTGATATGAAATCTGATAGTACCAAGCCTCTTCAATAAAACAAAAAGGCTGTTCTCATCCACTTATTCAAGATGAACTTTAGCATCATTGTCAAATTCCAAGAAAAATCTAATTGTGACTTTGTTTGAAACTGTATTAGACTGATTAGGTTAATGTGCAAAACGACTATTTTTATAATAGGCTTTTGTTTTGTTTTACTCCTCAACCAAGGACATGCTCATTAGTTTTAGAGGAAGGGTAAGGGAGGGAGAGAAACATCGATGTGAGAGAAAAGCATCAATCAGCTGCCTCTAGTACGAGCCCTTAACAGGACTGAACCCGCAACCTAGTCACGTGCCCTGATCAGGAATCAAGCTCTTGACGTATACGTTTACTGGACGATGCTCCAATCAACTAAGCCACATGGGCCAGGGCCATAGTTATAGTTTACATTTTTTCCATCTAAGCATGTCTCTGCATTTATCCAAGCCTTCTTTTACATCCCTCCAAATTAAAATATTCTTGCATTTCTGGAAGAAACCCTACTTGGTCTTATATTATTATTCCTTTAATAAACTGTTGGATGTGATATGGCAGTGATTTATTCAGGGTTTCTACATCTATATTCACAAGTGAGACTGGTCTATAATTTTTATTTTTAGCTTTGCAAACTGAATGGGAAAGGGTTCTAGGTTCTTGCAGGCCCTGACACAGTTTATATTGTATAAAAACTATCTGTACCTGCCCTGTCTATTGTAGTTCAGTGGATTGAGTGTGGGCCTGCAAACCAAAGGGCCACTGGTTCAATTCCCAGTCAGGGCACATGCCTGGGTTCTGGGCCAGGTCCCCAATTGGGGATGTGAGAAGGGCAACCACACATTGATATTTCTCTCCTTCTCTTTCTCCTTCCCTTCCCTTCTCTCTAAAATAAGAAAATAAATAAATAAAATCTTAAAAACAACAACAAAAACCACCTGTTCCTTGAAAGTTTTTTTTTAAGTTTTTGTAAACGTGGCTAAGTATATTCTTTAAAAGTTTTAAAGAACTTTTACACAGAAAAGAGTGGGTCTGGCTTGTTTTTATGGAAATATTTTGGTAACTTTCAATTTCTTCCACAATTGGATTTTTGAAATGTTTTCCTCCTGGGAAAATTCAGGCAATTTACATTTCTCTACAAAGTTGTCAACTTAATATTTTCAAATTCAATAGGTTAAAACTGTACTGATACTTGATTAAAATGTATAAGTAAACTCATATTATTGGATATATTCCCTCACTGTTCCTAATTTTGTGGAGTTTTCTTTTCCTGGATTTCTTAATTAGATTTGCCAAATCTGCAACTATGCAGGAATCTGTAAATTGCGGCCTGCTGGCCAAATCCTGCCTGCTGCCCATTTTTGTACAGATGGGGTCTAAGATTGGTGTTTACATTTTTAAGTGGTGAAAAAAATGAAAATAATTCTCATGACATAAAAATTATAAGAAATTCTAATTCCAGTGCCCACAGTAAAGCTTTACAGGAACCCAGCCACGCTCATTCATTTGAGTGTTTAGGGTGGTGTTCAAGCCACAGTGGCAGGGGAGTAGTTGCCAAAGAGACCATGTGGCTTGCAAAGCCCAAAATATTTACTATCTGGCTCTTCACAGAGAAAGTTCGCTGAATCCCTGGTCTATAGGACCAAGTTTTTTGTTTTCTGGGTTTAAAAAATTAAAAAAAAATTCTTTTAGGACACAAATTCTGATGGATCTACTGAGTTCCCTGGATTATAATACTATCTTGGTTTCTAGATTATCTTTAGTATTGTTGATCAAAGTCAGAACGGTATATCAGAGTTTCTCACAATTATGGAATTTTACCAGTTACTTCTTGTATACTTAATTATTTTTGTTTTATAGACACAATCCCTCTGTCTCTGAAAGCTAAGGTTGATGACATATTTCAGTGTGGAGAGTTTTATAAAGATAAAATGTCTTCTTTATTTCACTAGATATCTTACCTTGAGTTCTACTGTTTCACACTGAAGGGTAGCAGAGTTTGCCACCCCAAAATATGCCGAAAGGGAGTTTGGACAGAGGATCGGCTCCAGGAAGGGAGTTATCACAGATGACTGTAGATTGATACAAACTAGTGCGTGACAAAGTGGAACCTAGCAAGGCCCATTTGTTCAAAGTCTTTTCTGTGTCTCATTTTTTTTTTTAATTCATTTTTAGAGAGGGGAAGGGAGGAAGGAAGAGAGGGTGAGAAACATCAATGCGTGGTTGTCTCTCACACGCTCCCTACTGGGGACCTGGCCTGCAACCCAGGCATGTGCCTTGACTGGGAATCGAACCAGTGATCCTTGGGTTCGCAGCCCACACTCAATCCACTGAGCCACACCAGCCAGGGCTGTGTCCCATTGTTAGAGATGGCCCAGCAAACACTTACTTACCAAATATTTGCTTTTCCATCTCTCCATCTCCATGTCCTCCCTGCCCTTCTAAGTCCCAAACAACAAGCCCCTCCTTCTTAGCTCCAGAATGGCAAATGAGCCTCAAATGTCCAATGGGTCCCCCTCGGGTCTCATATTCCTATGGCACCCTGCATGTGCATCCATAGCAAATTTTAGACATTTTCTCCTGTTATCTGTCTTATGTTAATTTGATTATTAGCCCAGCCAGAAGAACTTAGAAAAGTGGGAGGAAAGTTATTGTAATGATCCTCACGACACTAATACCCTGAGTAGCCCGTGTTCCTGACAAGTCTTGCCCAAACACTGTTATTTTGTTATAGGTGCCACTTTTGTAAATGGAACATAATTGGGTCTTAATTTTTTGACCCATTCTGGAGGTTATTTAATAGAGTTTAGCCCATTTATATTTACTATTATAGACTCATTTTTATCATCTTTTGTTCTGTGAATTGTTTTTAAAAAATGTGTTTTTCTAGATTGATGGGAAAGGTATACAACTCATTTTGCATTTCCTAGAATAATGTTACCACTATGTGAATTTTTAATTTTAAAAATATAGAAATGTTCAAAGAAGAAAGCAAATCACCCATATTTCCACTTTCAGAATTAATCACTGTTAATTAAGATTTTGGTACTTTTGCTTCCAGTATTTTTTCTATGCATATATATCTAAAACATCATATAAATAAGAATAAATTATGCATAACATATTAGTTGGACTCTTATAGATGAAGCCCGAGACTCCAACCCTCTTTCCATCACCTCAGGTGGCCAGTATTATGCTATGTCCCTAGTTCTCTAGTCCTTATCACCCATGGAAAATACAGGTATTCCTGGCTATATACATCCTTTCACTATCCCAAAATTCCCTCTTAACAACTTGTGAAAAATTTCACCCCAAACTTGCTATGCAAAGAAAAAGCTGAGTGTAATAAAATGTCATGCACATTAAGCAAAAGCACTGTTTTGACTGTAGGCGGTGGGCCAGTGGGGGAAAGCAGACGGAAACCAGCTTCTTTTGTCCAAGTGGCTCTGTCATTCTGCCTCAGGGATTCAACCAGAGTTAGGGGTCACCACTATTGTTTAACTAGACAATAGTGCCCATAGTTTTCAGAGTTTCTGACATTTGTATCTTTTTTGTATGTTTTATTAAGTAGTTTTGAGGCAAGACAAAATGGAATCAAGAGTTGGTTACTTTCTGCCACTATAATTGGGAAGCTTGTATCTATTTTTTATACTCAGAAAAACAAAACAAAATGAAAACCATATTTTTTACAATGCTAGTGAATGTACCCAAAGGGAAACATAATTCTGGGAAACCACTCAACAGATGCATTTTGGAAGGCAGCAATGGCTCAAGGAAGCAAAAGAAGGCAGAGAAGAAAACAGAGCAGCCTGCAGACGGATTCTGCAGTGCCCTGGGAGGAGGCCAGTGCTATTACTGGATGCCCATGAGCCACAGGACAGGGAAGGGAGTCCTGCCCTAAAACACCTCTAGTGAAAAACCTGTATACCATATAACCTGACAGCTGAATTAAAATTAAAGATAAAAATCTATAAACAAAAAGTTGACACAATTCTACATTACCTAATATGAGACATCAAAGAGTTCAGCCTGTTCAGCTTGACCAGGCCACGTTTAACATTAATCTGTCTGTAAGCTGGTTAATAACTAGTTTTCCTTTCAACAGTTAATCAGAAAATTCAGGAAAATATAATAAAACTGATTGAATAGAAAGACATCTGCTAAAACGGAGATCGTATAATAGCAACATTGCAAATATCATTCCTTTTCTAATAATAGATCTGTTGTCAGTGCATTCCTATTAGAGATGTCACTCATGATACTGGGCAGATCCAACTTCCCCATCTACCTGAAACAACCTATCTACACTGTTTAAGAAAAGCAGGGCCAGTCTGGTGTGTGCCGAGAAGGGGCCCCTAGATTGTTAGCTGCCTCACCGGCGCCCAGCCAAGACACAGGCTGGCCAATAGCTTGCATTAGCCTTGCATGCAAAGCTGTGCTTGGCCAGATTCCTCTCTTGGTTTAAACAGGAGAATGAGAAAAATTTGTCAACAGGAAAGAGGAGCAACAGAGTACCCGAGTCACACTGGTGGGTGAAGATTCAGATAATTTAACTATAGATTTCTGCAGTCTTGTTTAACTATTGTTTCAGTTTTCCTTCACAATAAAAAATTAACAAGGTGTTAGGGGCTTAACTTTAAAGTATTTTTACAAACAAACATATCATCTTCACAACTCTGAAAAGTTATATGGGATTAAACTACCCACTTAAAAGATGAGGAAACTGAGGCAGAGTGGGATCAACTAATTTGTTAGAGTCACATGGCTTCTCAATGGTATAATCATGATAATACAAGACAACTGTGTTTCCCCATGAAACCACCTGGTCTGTTTTCTTATGGTTCTTTCTCCCAGAACATTAGCTACACCAAGAACAATATTGTAAGGCAGAAAAGTTTCCCTCTCACCTGTTTGCTGCATGGTAGTTATTGCCTGAGCATTACATTGTAGCTGTAACATGTGTCTCAGCATGGCCACTCCCCAAACAGGCAACTCTTGGCACATGGCGTGAACCGCTGCTGCTTTTGGCTGAGAGGATTTCAGACTTGTCGTGCGGGTCTGTAAACTGGCTGCTTCCAGCTGTCTGCACAGTGCAGAGACACTTAGAGCACAGAGGAATTTGTGTTCTGGGCTATGATGTTTAATATGGGGCAAAAGGCTGAAGACAGCATTATAATTACTTTCATACTTCCCATTAATGTCACATCCAGGAATTGGGGGCTCAAGTGTTTTGCCATTTCTCTCACTCTCCCCTCCCAAGTCATAACTGAGTGTTTGCACCAGATTCTTGCTTTCAGGGAAACTGATGTCCTTGTTACTAATCTCACCACAAAGCGTCCTCATGACTTTGCTGATATCCTCAAATCTGGCTAAAAGAGTTGACCTCAGGGCAATGTGGCAAAAGACCCCCAGTGTGAGAAGCAGCCCCCCTAGAGAACACTCTGTACTATGGTAGAGATCCCAGGCCTGCTGCATACACTCTTGGCTGCAATACTTGGCATAGCTGCAGCCGTCACAGGGAACTGTGGCCAAAGTGTGCTTCAAACACCGGTGACAGTAGAGATCCCCAATGACAACTCTGGTATCCCACTTGCTTTCCAGGCCATAACGTAGTGGTGGCAATTCTCCTGGGTTAAGGACACTCACAAAAGCTTCCTCCTTCACCAGGAGCTCTCCTGGGAGAATGTCTTTTGTGGCGATTAGGTAGCGGCCTTTTAAAGTGTCTGTGCATAAGCTGACAGATGATGATGCACTGGATATTTGTTTATTTTCTTCCCTTAGGTTCATATCCTCAAAGGCATTCGTTAGAGCTGCTGGGAAGGTTTCTGTGAGATGCTCCTTTTCTTGTACCTTCATTTTCAGATGACAAAGGGTTCTCTGCAGAATTTGAAACTGGGAAGCTGCTCGAGTTTGTTTGGCAGCAAAGTTACTTTCGAGATCACTGATGATCTGGCTTGCCTCCTCTAGTCTCCCCAGATTCACCAGACACTCTGCCCTACGTAACATCAGCTTGGGTTGCAACCTTTCCGGATACCCATGCATCTGCGCTCTGCTGATGTCTTTCAGACATGCCTGAAAACAGAAAGGAAATCCCAAAATGATCCTGAGTCCCTACTCTTTAATATCTACTGCAAGTCTGAACAAAAATCTATAGGAAGGCTAAGGATTATTGGAAATGGAGCAACCACAATCATATACTTATTTTACAAAATCACATTCTACAGTGCGATCTTTTTTTAATCCTCACCCAAGGATATGTTTATTGCTTTTAAAGAGAGAGGAAGGGAGAGAATGAGAGAAACACTGATGTGAGAGAGAAGCATCAACTGGTTGCCTCCTGTACGCATCCAAACTGGGGATCGAACCTGTTCCCTTTGGTGTACGAGATGAGACTTCCACCAACTAAGCCACCTGCCAGGGCTACCATGTGATCTTTTAATTGAGTGATTAGAAATCCATGCTAAAGAGATAGTATTTATCTTATTAAATATTTCTGTTTTTAAGGAAAACAGTCTTATAGAGAGAAGAACTATAGCTTGGTGACTAAGAGGGCAGGACCTGCATTCCAAAACCGACCCTGCCTCTTACTGCCTGTATTACCGGGTGCGAGTGACTTACCTTTCTCATCTGAAAGACAAGGGTAATAACATCTTTCTCACAGGCTCATAGGGTTGAAATAAGGATGAAAATAAGGTCATGTAACTGAAGCACTGAAAGGAGTGCCTGGAACACAGTACGTGCTCAACATATGGCAGTCATTATTATAAGAAGGGAAACAAATAACCAATACAGGAAAGTTATATAAAGGGTAAATGTTTCACAAGTTTCCCAGTCATTGTCTTCAGTAGTCCAGGACTTTCTTGCTTAGGACCTAAAGTTCGAGCCCTGCTCTTCTTTTTCAGTCCATAGGGCAATAAGTATGAACTTGGGACTACTGAAATATTATAGTTCTTACTCCTAGGGCATAATTTAAACTTCTGTGGAATTCTGAAACTGCTGTACCACAATGGCACTTCAGAGCTTATCCTTAGAACTCAAGTAGGGAATGAGAAGGAAGCCAATCCTCCAAAGCCCACCCCCTCACACGCACACACGCATGTTTCAGTGCCACTTTTACTTTCCCACTCAAAATGCATATTGAGGGTGAGCTGTATTATTGCAGGGATCATCTGGAACATGCTCTACTTATGTAAAAAGTAAACGAACAAGTAAAGAGTTTGCAAACACTTGGAACCTGAAGTATTATTAGCAACTTATCTCACAGCTGATCTCGACACTGAGAACTGCTGACCCACTGGATAAGATCCAGCGCCCTGTGGAATGTGCCTTGACTCCCTCACCCACCAGCACCACCCACATAGTCACCTCTGATAGATAAGATGAATCAGGAGAAGGAACAAGTCTGGGAGGATGTCAGTTTGCTTCCAACTCAGCCTGCAGCAGGGCTCAGTCCTAGCGCTCTAAGGCAGAAGCAGAGGCGAGGGTCTAGTCCTCCAGCAAACCTCTCCCATCACACCAGGTGTCCTGATACTCACCTCGTACTGACCCAGGTGGAAGAGGGCTGCAGAGCGATTGGCATAACACAGTGAAATGTCTTCAGTGTTTGGTGCTGAATGAGATACTCCCTGCAAAACAATGAACCAGTTACAGGCATAAATGGAGACTGGCATCTTTAAAGTATGTTTTCAGATAGTAGGGGCTCCACTACTAAAGACTGAATGAAATTAGGAAATTTGCTGGATTTCTTTGTGCTTCACCTGCTTCAGCTTCATTTTAAGCTACCCTACAGCAAAGCTGTGAAGATCAAGGGCAGTAATAAATATTCAAAGCACTTTGAAGATAACAGCATCAGACACAGCTTCAGCCACAAACAATACTAAAGGTAAATGAAAATGGAAGAGCATAATCTTGCACATAATGAAGGGTGAACAGCACAAATAGAAACTCACAAAAGAAGAAAAACTAACAATATATGGGAAGCAAATGGTTAATTCATATATAGATAGCCAAATATGTGAAAACAGCTACTTTTTTCCTACACCAAGCATTAATAACAATCATAAAGGTGGTATCTCAAATCACTGGAGAAAAGGTGGGGATTATTCCATGAAAGTACTGGGAAAAATAGGTAGCCACTGAGGAAAAATAAAGTTGGTTGTCTCTATATGATAAAACTTACATTAGGATAAATTCCAAATGAATCAAATTCTTAATGTAAAAAAATGAAAGTATAAGAGCACTAGAAGAAATGATAGAAATAGTCTAATGTGCTGTTGGAGTGAGGAATACCTTTCTAATTACAGCACAAAATCCAGAAGTCATAAACGGTTAATAAATTTGACTACATAAAAATAACAAATTTCTCTGCAGTGAAAACCAATAAAAGCAATGTCACAAGACAAATACTGAACTGGAAAAATGTCCGCAACTCATATTACAAGTAAAGGGCTCATTTCTTTTATGAACAATTCGTACAGATCAATAAGACGACAACTAATAATTCAATTGAAAAATAAACAAATGACAAACAGCTCTAATGGGAAATATAAATGACTCTTAAACATATGAAAAAATGTCCAACCTCATTCACAATCAGCAAAATACAAGTTAAATTACTATAAAACACTACTGAGATTCATTTTTTACCTATCAGTTTGGCAAAAAAAAAAAAAAAAAAGTTGACGCACACTGAGGTGGCAAAGGAGTGGGGTAATGGCTACTCTCCTGTGCTGTGAGTGGGGGGTAAACTGGACTCATAATTATGGACAGCAATTTAGCAATATAGATATATTTCTCCATTGACCCAGCAATTTCTCTTCTAGGAATTTATCCTACAGATATATGCAAAATAATATGATCATTTATCTTACAGATATGCGCAAAATAACACACATGCAAAGTTCCTCTTCACAGAATTGTTTGAAATAGCAAAAGATAGTAAACAGCAAATATTCATCTACAAGGCACCAATTAATTGTAAAAAAAGATCCTAAGATATTAAGTGAAAAAAGTGCAGTGCTAAAGAGTGTATATGGAATGTTATTTATATAAAAAGAATGTGTGAGGGAGTGGGAGAGTATTTGCATTTATCTATAGATGCCAAAGGATCTCTAGAAAGGCACGTTTAATAGTGTATCTCCTGGGCGGGGGAAACGAGGGGGCTGGGGGACAGAGGAAGCAGACTGTGCTGTGTAAGCTTGTAATTTTTGAATTCTAACTATATAAACACATTTTCTACTCAAAATAAATAAATAAAATAATAATAACAATACCATAGTAACCAGTACTGCTTAGGAGATAGGGATATGAACATTCCCTTACTCTGCTAAAAGGGAGGTTAACCAGTTCTTTCCTAATAAACAATTCAGCATCAAGTACCAAAGGCCTTAAAAACATATACTCAATAGACCCAACAATTGCACTTCTAGGAATTTAATACTGAGGAAATAAGCAGACGTGTACAAATATTTGCATAGAAAGATGCTCCTTGCAGCTTTACAATACCAAAAAAATCTGCCAACATTAGATGTTAAATCAAGTATAGCTCTCTGTAATGGAACACTAAGCCAGCCGTAAAAAATCATGTTCTAGTGGAAAATTTAATAACATGAGAAAAGGGTCACAATAAATTGCTGAGGGAAAAAAGCAGGTTACAAAATAGTAACTACAGCATTATCTCAATTTTGTAAAAGAAAAACATATTTTCTGAGGAAAAACTGGCTGAGTGGATACAAGTAAAAATGTTAACGGCACCTGTCATCGGCTATGGAACTTTTTTATTCTTCGTGCTTCTCTATCTTTTCCAAGTAAACATCTATTGCATTTGCGATCAGACAAAACAAGTATTATTATAAAAAATAAAGAAAACTGCTTTATAAAATTTGCACAGTACCACAATCATCAAAATACTGGCCTCACGAAACAGAATTACCAGACCAGGGGTGCCCAAGGTAGCCCAAGATGAATGCAGCCCAACACAAAATCATAAATTTACTTAAAATTTTTCTTTTGCTCATTAATTTTCCTCAGTGTTTGTGTATTTAATGTGTGGCCCAGAGACACCAAAAGGTTGGTCGCCCTGCAAGACAGACAGTTGGTACGCCAGGGAGCTTCCCCCACCAATGTAGATGGTGGCAGGGGGAGGTTCTTACACTGAGCTCGCCAAAGCTAGAAAGAGGAATGGCTAGGGCTCCCAAGTGCACCAAAAGCTAGCAAGATAACTGGATAGAAAAAGAAGCCCTCCCCTCCCTACCCCTTTAAGAACTGTGGGCTTGAGCAGGCAGGAGGGATGAT
This sequence comes from Phyllostomus discolor, assembly GCF_004126475.2. Lineage (NCBI taxonomy): Eukaryota > Metazoa > Chordata > Mammalia > Chiroptera > Phyllostomidae > Phyllostomus > Phyllostomus discolor. The sequence goes on along the minus strand of NC_040910.2, from coordinate 76,477,992 downwards.
CTTTGGGACAGAAGTCCACCATTCTCGCAGGTGGTGTGGCATCTGAATAAAAGCTCTTTCCTTTTGCCCCAGCATCTGACTCACGAGTCTGGCTTTTGTTGCGGCAGGCAGCCGGACCTCCATTCTTTCAGTTACAGTGTTTGGTGACTCTAGTGGGAGAGCACGGACCTTGAGGGTTCCCGGAGGGCCCGGGACTCACCAAGTCCCTGGGGTCCTGCTGCCTGTGGCAGGCTGACCCCGGGAAAGCAGACCCAGGGGGAATTTCCCAGAAGTTGTCAAGAGCTTTCCTCAGAGAATTTCCCTGCACACCTTCTCAAGGCATCAGCTGCCCGAAACGCTTCTCTGGGGAAAGGAAATAGGTTTTGGGGGAGCAGGTGGACTCCAAAACTGCATAACTCGAACTGGCATGCCCACCAGGGGTCCTCTACCCTGCCACTCGGGCTTCAGACCACTTGAGCTTTGTGTCACTTGGACTATGTGCCACTCTGGCTTGGTGTCGGTTGGGCTTTGTGCCACTGAGGTCCGGGCAGGACCACTTGTGGATGGCAGGAGATAAGACACTACGACTTGCTTTCAAGTGCTCATTTGGAATAATGAAATTATGGATCCAAGTTTTGTTTTTACGTTCCCACTTTGTCTGGAGTCTTGTTATGGTTGTGGTTTTAGGTTTGTACTTTTGTGCCATCAGGGGCTGCTCTGTTTTGACTCCTACAGGGAGCCCACTGGGCTGAATTGTAACAGATTGGTCCAGGTACAGCTATGATCCAATCAATGACTAAGAAGGAATTAGTTTTGTATTGTAACAGTGCTTGGCCTATGTACGCTCTAGACCAAGGGTCCCCAACCGCCCTCCTCCCCATCTGTAAACATGGCTCTAATTACTGCCTGAGCTCCACCACCTGTCCATCCCTACCGTCCGTGGAAAAATTGTCTTCCACAAATTGGTCCCTGGTGCTAAAAAGGTTGGGGACTGCTGCTGTTGATTGCAGGGGTGGGGGGGAACGGCCTCTTAATGGTTCCCTAAATTACTACACCATCATACAATTAGAATTGTTTTGCTGATGGTCAAAGGAATGGGACAAAATCCCTTATGTCCAGGCATTTACGTCTTTACACAATAAGGATTCAGTAAATAAAGGAAAACTAATGAGACAGAGAAGGGAACTGGCTTCAAAACCCCTCCCTGATAGTAAGACACAGGAAGAAAAGGAAAATGAGGAGATGAGCCTCTTGAATGCCATGAACCCAGGAGATGCAGGATTAGCAGCAGGAATATTTCCCTCAATGCTAGGTACCCATGAAATAGGGCCTGGAGAGGAGAGAGCCCCACCCCTTTATGATGAAGGAGTGACTCCTCCCTAGAAGACCTGGCAGGGTGCCCAGTTTGGCCAGGGAGCATCCCTATCCCTTTGAGGCAATACCCTATAGGTGGAATCAGTCAGGAAGGCCAGTCCATTGGCTACTATTGGGCCCACACTCCATTTTCTATTTCCGATTTACTGAATTAGAATTCCATCCCCACATATAGGGAGGATTCTTAGAAAATGGCAGATCTTATTACTTCCATTTTTGCCATTTACCGTCCAAACTGAGTAGATGTACCTTAACCTGCTGTTAACACCCTGCTAACAGCAGATGAAAGGTGGCTAGTTATAAATAAGGCTAATGAAGAGGCTCATTGCCTCCATCAAGAGATTCCAATGGGACACCAACCCGGCTGGGGCAATTCCCTTGACAGAGCACAACTGGGACCCAGACAGTGGGAACCTAGTCTTCCTAGAATATTACAAAAGGTACATATTGGAAGGGCTAGAGTTCTGGGAGAAAGGACTGACCAGAACTCAAAAAGAAAAATAAAAAGGACAGAAACCCTCATGGAGGAATGTTAGAAAGGAATGACGAATCTGAGGGTGAATGAGGAGGCCCAGGGGCTCCCACAGACATCTCCTGACTTCTTACTATTTCCCCACAGGAGCCCCAGGCACAACTGACAGCGGGAACAAACTAATTGACTTCTTCATAGATACAGGAGCTAACACTCAGGGCTAAATACAAAACTGAGAAAAGTTCAGCTGCAGTGATGGTTACTGGAGTGACCAGACAGCTACAAAAATAGGTGTTCCTTCAACATCTAGAATGCCGATTTAGGGATCAAAAACGTATACACAGTTTTTTCTACATGCCAGACCGTCCCATTCCATGGGTGGGCTGAGATTTACTTTGTAAACTGCATGCACAAATAACTTTTTCCTCTGAGAAGCAACAATTACGTGTATCGGTCCTGCTGGAACATGCTCTCTAGCTCCAGATGTTCCTGACTTGCTCGGAAAAACCCAGAGGTAAACTCTTCCCACCTGAGATCTACGAGCAGGTCAATCTATGAGCCATTTGGGCTGATGGAACCCCAATAGGGCCGTTCCAATCTATAACAATTAACCTAAAAAGAAGGGGAGTGGATGCCACAGGAAAAACAATTACCTTCTTAGAAAGGAAGCTAGAGGGAATTCAACCAGTATTGCAGAAATTCTTAAAATCAGGATTAATTCAGCCATGCCAGTCTCCCTATAACACCCCTGTTTTGCCAGTCCAAAAACCTCACTCTCATAAATATTGATTTCTACAGGATCTTACTTAGGGCCACAAATGAAAAAAATGAGCCACACAGTAAAAAAGATTCTGGCAAAAATATGCCAGAAAACACACTGGAAATGGGACCAGGTACTCTCTATTGCCTTGCTCCAGATTAAGGTAGTGCCCCAAAGTGGGCTTAAATTAAGCCATTTTCAAATAGTTTATGGGAGACCCTTCAAAGTTTCTATTTTAGGAATACCTCCTTTAAATTTACAGCATGAATCCAAAAAACATGTACAACATCTAGGGCAAACACTAACAATTTTGTACAAGTTTGCTCATTGCAGGTCCATCTACCCATCTGATGAGCTCTTACACCTGTTCCAGCCAGAAGACCAAGTCTTACTAAGACCCGGAAGACTCAAGATCCTGAACAGCACTTAGCCAAGTAATGGACCGGTTCCCATGACATCCTGCTGACAATACACTCCTCCCTAGACCTCACGGGAATCAAGCCTTTGGTCCACCACACACAGATAACGTGGGCACTGCCTGAGGAGGACTCAGATCTGCTGCTGCTGTTGACGCTGCAAGGGAAAGCCGGACCTGCACTCCTGAAGGACATTTAAAATTCCTCTTTTGGAAAGGGACAGCACCTCCCAAAATGAAGTATCAATGTTACTTTTTATTTTATTCTGCATTTCCCAGACACTGGCTTCCTCGGCAAATTTATCCTGCTGTTGGGTGTGCCCCAAAAAGCCCTGCTAAGGATTAGATGGTGGGGATCCTTTCATCTCTCCAGATTCTGACTTCACTACAATTCCCCTGCACTACCCCTCACTAAACACTTGATTGTCTGCACATTAGGTCTCACTTTGAATTTTTTTTTATTTTTTATTTTAGAGAGAAGAAGGGAGGGAAAAAGAGAGGTAGGGAAATATCAGTGAGAGAGGGAGATATGTTGACCGGGTACCTTCTGCACACACCCCAACCTGGGATGGAGCTCACAACCCAGGTGTGTGCCCCAACCAGAATCATGCCGGTGACTTTTCAGCTTGCGGGACAACGCCCAACCCCTGAGCCACACTGGCTAGGGCATGTCTCACTGTGGAAGCCCTCTGCAACACTGTCTCTTCAAATATGAAGCAGTCTCCCAGCTACGCTTACTCAGCGCTGCCATCCTCTAGACACCATGTATGCTGCCTTCTGAAGATGGCAATCCTTCCTCACGTAAAAACTTCCCCCCATTCCTGACCCCTCTTCCTTTAGTAGATATGAAGAATCTCTGGACAGTAGGACAGGTAAGACAACAACCTTAGACAGCAGGAAGAAATTATAGAAGATGAGACCTTCATCCACTTACCCTTATAAGATTACAAGTGTCCACAGTTTGGATGGAGTAATTGTTACTGTAGACAGTCAGTCAGAGGGCCGGCAAGTCTCTCCCATTGGCCAAGATGGAAGTGGGGGAGGTTCTTACACTGAGTGTCCCATAAGCTAGAAATATGAATGGATAGGGCCTGAGCATGCCAAAGGCTAGAATAACAAATGGACAGGGCCCCAAGAGAACCAAAAGCTAGCAAGATAAGTGGATAGAAAAAGAAGCCCTCCCCTTCCTATCCCTATAAGAACCATGGGGCCTGGCTGGTGTGGCTCAGTGGATTGAGCACTGGCCTGTGAAGGATAAGGCTCACCAGTTCAATTCCCAGTCGGGGCACATGCCTGGGTTGTGGGCCAGGTCCCCAGTAGAGGATGCATGAGAGGCAACCACACTCTGATGTTTCTCTCCCTCTCTTTCTCCTTCCCTTCCTCTCTCTCTAAAAAGACATAAATAAAACCTTAAAAAACAAAAAAGAACTGTGGGCTTGAGCAGGAAGGGGAGGTGGTCTTTGGGACAGGAGTCCACCATTCTCCCAGGTGGTGTGGCACCTGAATAAAACCTCTTTCCTTTTGCCCCAGCATCTGACTCACGAGTCTGGTTTTTGCTGTGGCAGGCAGCCGAACCTAAGCTTGTTCAGTTACAATAGGAAGGCTCATCTCCCTCCACATGCAGAGCAAACCTTAATTTTTTTGTCTGATTTTACTTGTTTTTCTTGAACAATTTCCCTTGTGATCACATTTATGATACACACTCATAAAGTGGAAGAGATTAGCTCTGGAGGAGAACTAAGCCATTTATCAGTGGATCATTACATGTAATGGATTTTAATTCTTCAGCAATAACTAATACATTATTCAGCTACATACAAGCAGGGTTTTTTATCTTTTATAGAAGCTGCTATTGTAGATCTGATAGTTTTTGGAAAAATAATTCCAAACTTTATTATAGGGCTGTTAAAGAGTCACAGTAGGGGTGCACTTCTAAATGTATAATCATTCTTCCTTTTCTTTTAAAGAGAGTGGAAGGGAGGGTGAAAGAGAGGGAGAGAAACATCTATGTGTGAGAGAAACATTGATTGGCTGCCCCTCACGCGCCTGCTACTGGGGACCTGGCGCACAATCCAAGCATGTGCTCTGACTGGGATTTGAACCAGTGACCTTTTGGTTCGCACACCAACGTTCAACCCACTGAGCCACACCAGCCAGGGTACACTCATCCTTTTAATATACAAGGTCATCGACCTGGTACAAGGGAGTGATACGTCTTGCTTTAAATCTATATTTATATTTCAAAAGTTATAGAAGGGAGAGTCTCAGGAATGTTCCAGTTCCTACTATGGAAGCAGGACAACAAGAGCAACAGGTTGATAAAAGCCAGTATTCCTCCTCAAAATCTAGGTCATTGATGGCTAAGTAATTTTAAATATTTGTTGACAACCTTCAAAGTAGAGTTCAACTGGTCTGTGGCAATTGAGCTTATTTTCCTTTCTAACTTCATCTAAGTTGTACTGACTGTAGCTAATACAGCGACTAACGAAAAATCTAGCTCTCTCTAAATTGGGACTATCAAACTGATACCTCATCAGTCATTTAGACAAAAATGGCACGCAATTCAATGAAAGCTGACAACACGAACCACGCAGGGTAAGGGATCCAATACTATTGCTACAAGGTATCTGAAAAAATATGGGAATAGAAGTTTCTTGATGGAATTCAGGACATATAATACAAACCACCCTTTGTTGTAGAATATAACCTACAGCAGAATTCTGTCATTTTTCTTTTTCAAATCCAATCCACAAATTATAGACAAAGCTACCACTGGCTACATAATTCAGCATTAAGGCTCTATCTTTGAAGAAATATGCTTTGTTAAATTGTTAAAAGAGCCCCTCCAGCGGAGCTGGGAGTGTCTTACCTTAGAGTACAGCACGGTGGCTCCCATATAATCCTTCCCCTGGAACTTTTTGTTCCCTTCTTCTTTGTAAAAAAGGGGAGCATCAGGGTCCTTTTCTATAAGGTAGCCTCTAGAAAGCTTTTTTAAAACCATCTCATCTTCAGGTCTTTAGGGAGAAAGAAACAAAAAAAAAGCATAAACGTTATTTCAAGGAAAGCTCTTAACCACTGCACTAGAAACCAATGGTCTGTAAAACCTTGGGGCACATGAGGTTCTATTATGTAATATGAGTGGAGGAGGGGGGATCTTGTGGTCTCAGAGACATAGGGACTGGAATTTCTATTTAGATGACAGAGTGCTAATTTTTTATTCTTTTTTTTATATACGATTTAAAAAATTTTTTTTTATTTTTTCAATTTTTTTTCCCTACCTCCCCCATATACGATTTTTTAAAAAAGGGTTTTATGTATTTTTTTTAGAGAGGGAAAGGGATGGAGAAAGAGGGAGAGAAACATCCATGTGTGGTTGCCTCTTGCGCACCCTCTACTAGGGACCAGGCCTACAACCCAGGCATGTGCCCTAGACTGTGAATCGAACCGCCAACAATACTAACAAGGTCCTTGCCTTTAGGAGTGTATAGTCTACTAGTGAATACAGACATTAATCAAATGACTACACAACTATAAAAGGAAAGTTATGCAATGTTGTAAATGTATAAAAAAATGAAGGTGACCCAGCTGGGGTTCTTGAGGAAAGATCTGGCTGATCCTGAAAGATGAGAAATGAATTCATTCTTAGGGCATGATGGAGTAGAGAGGAGATAGGAAAAGCATTTCGGTCAGAAGAAATAAGTGAAGGCCATGTGGCATGAAGAAACATGATGCATATCAAGAAATGAAAGAAGGCCACCCTGGCTGGTGTGGCTCAGTGGCCTGAGCACAGCCTCCCAACCAAAAGGTTGCTTGTTTGATTCCCATTCAGGACACAGGCCTGGACTGCTGACTGGGTCCCCAGTTGGGGGCATGACAGAGGCAACTGATCGATGTTTCTCTCCTCTTTCTCCCTCCCCTTCCATCTCTTCTAAAAATAAATCCTAAAAAAAAAAGAACTTAAAGAAGGCTGATATGCCTGAAAGGGGAGTGTGGTGGAAGAGGCGGTCAGAGAGACACGTGGCCGTCAGACTGCCGTGTCCGACGGGCTGTCCATGTGAAGAATTTTAGTCTTTATTATAAGGGGAAAAGAAAAAACTCCTGGAAGGTTTTGAGTAAGATCAATAAAATTGATTTGTTTTGATAAATAATTCCTGCTGTGATATAGAAAATAGTTTGGAGTAAAGCAAGGATGGACATGGGAAACCAGTTAGGAGGCTATTGTAATGGTCTGGCTACTGACAGTAATTTGAATTAGGGAAGTGAAGGGAGTGTATTAGTATTTTCTGTTGCTGCTATAACAAATTACAGCAAAACTAGTGGCTTAAAATAAACAAAAATTCATCTTACAGTTTGAAGGGCAGAAGTCTAGCATGGGTCTCCATGAGCTAAAAATCAAGGTGCTGGTAGGAATGCACTCTTCTCTGGAGGTCCTGGGGAGAAGCTGTTTCCTTGCATTTTCCAGTTTCTAGAGGCTGCCTGCATTCTCTAGCTGTGACTTCCTCCCTCCATCTTCAAAGCCAGCAGTGTTGCCTCTCTCCCACTGTCCTTCCATAGTTAAGTCTTCCTCTGACTCTTCCCTTCCTCCAACTCTTCTCTTCCTCCTCCTTTTCCCACTTTTAAGGACTCTTATGATTACACAGGGCTTACCTGGATAATCCAGGCTCCTCTACCTTAAAATTGGCAAATCTGCAATCTTAATCCCCCTTTACTGTGTAACATAGTCACAAATTCCTGAAATTTGGACATAGATATCCTGGGATGTATTATTCTGTCTAACCTATGGAGAAAGGGGGAGAATTGACTGGATTATAAGTTTTTAGACATTTTTTTTGTGATTACCCTAGAGGTTACAAATTGAATCCCTGATTTCTTACTATCTTCAGTTAGTTCTTCCACCATTTCCCAGACAATATAAGAATCTTACAACAACTTAACTCCATTTACCTACCTTCCCCTTACTGTTGTCACATCTTACTTCCAAATGTGTTAGTCTGCATTCAGTTTTGAAAGGTATTTTCATTAGGTCCAGAGTTCTAGATTGGCAAGTTTTGTTTTGCTTTGTTTTCCTTTCAGTACTTTAAAAGTGCCATCCAGTTGTCTTCTGGCTTCCATAGATTCATTAAAAAAAATCAGCCATTGTCTTATTTTTAGTCTAACAAAAGTAACATCTTTTACCTTTGTTTTTAAGATTTCCTTTTTTTCTTTAATTTTTGGCAGTTTGAGCCTGCTGTCCCTAAGTGTGCTTTTATTTATGTTTACACTGTTTGGGATTTGCTAAGCTTCCAGAATCTGTGGGTTGACATTTTTATGGCTCAAATCAGGTGATCAATAAAAATTCACTGAATGGCCCTGGCTGGTGTGGCTCAGTGGATTGAGCGCTGCTAGTCTATAAACCAAAGGTTGCCAGCTCAATTCCCAGTCAGGGCACATGTCTGGGTGGTAGGCCAGGTCCCCAGTAGGGGGTGCGTAAGAGGCAACCACACATTAATGTTTCTCTCCCTCTCCCTTCCCCTCTCTCTAAAAATAAATAAACAAAATCTTTTAAAAAATTCACTGAATGAAGTTGTGGGAAACTCTTGTTTCAGTTTTCTTTATATATGTATGTATATAGTCATGAGAGTTTGAAAATACTGGGTTAAACCTCTAAGGTCCTTTCCAAATTTGAGTACTTATAAACTTCCATGTGCAGCTAGTCAATCTCCACTACAATCTTTGGGAGACGGCAAATTTTACAGTCTAGTGATTATAGCAAGGCACCGATTATTGAAACATAATATTTACACTGAAAAAGCTCAATAGTGTCCTTGCCTCTTTTAAAATAGTAGCTTAGGAGATACTGAAAACAGCAAGAACTGCTGAATGGCCCAAAATACAACATAAAAATCTAAGTTTAATCCTTCCATCAAAAAGAGATATAACTTAAGAGCAAATGACAAAAGGTAACATTTTCCAGATTAAAATATCCCTGGTTAAGCTTCCATTCACTTACTGAAGAAGCGAAGAGGAGTGAAGAAAGATATCACTTAAAGTCTCTGCTGTACAAATTGTGACCTGAACGGACTTTGGGAGCAAAGACCACTTCTGAAGTATGTATGATTTCCACTCATCCACAGGCAGGTCCATGCTACTTTATACCTATAAAATGCATAAGAATAGAAAGAGTTCAGATTTCTACAAATGTATAATTCTAGAAAGTCAATATGTCGTTCCAGCAAGCATGAAGAAACAAAATCAATTCTCATGGCCTTTTTCAACAGTTGTTTATATGCTGAAGAACTACCTACATTCACTCATACCAATCTGCTCAACTGTCTTTTTATTTAGAAATATTTACTGAAAGACTACCCTGTTCCAGGAACCATGGCAGGTAACTAGACAGCCACCGTTCCTGTCCTCTTATGCCTCCATCTATCCCAGTTGCTCAAGTCAGAAACCTGTGGGACATCCCAGATTTTCTTTCTCACTCTCCCCAGCAACTATTAAGTTAACAAATTTCCATTTCTTCCATGATTGTTTTTTTTCCTTCAATACCATTTAGTTCAAGACCCCACCATCTCTTGTCTGGCACTGTTTCCAGAGTGTCATGACTAGACTTCATGCCCTCAGTCCTTTGCCCCATCCCCCAATTCAGTCTATCCTCCACATTGAGACAGATGTCAGTCTTCTGCCTTAAATGAATCAATATTCCACCTGGCATTTAAGAAAGCCCTTAGCCACGCAAGCCCTTTATTATTTGACATTTGGCTTACTTTCTAATAATCAAATATCACTTTTGCTCCGTAACCTACTATGCTGAGCTACTCAAAACTATCCCCAGCTTCCCAGGCTATTCATCTCTTTAGTTTTTGCATAGGCTACTCATTCTTCTGGGAGCATCTCTACCCTCACTTGGAGTACATAGAGCAAATTTCCACACATCCTTCAAGACTCAGTTCAAATGGCACCTCCTCCGGGAAGGCTTCCCTGGTTTACTATCTGTGTGATTCCAGCACACTCATCCCTTTCCTGGGGTTTATACCGTGTCTACCTTGAGGCAGGGCTACTTACAGTGGAAACTCCCTCGACAGACCGTGCTCTCTTCTGAGGTCAGGAACCGGGTTTTACTTATATTCAGAAACACTCTGTGTGATACGCTCAGGATGGGGTCACTGCTTCTTACTTACTACATGTGGCAGCAGGGTTATTAGCTCTAACTCTGGGTTACCACGCTGTCGGTCTGCAAAAGGCCGAGCCGGGCATGTTTCCGACAGCCCGCTAGCAAAGCTCCCGGATCTAGTTCAGCAGCGCCTGTAACTGCATTCGCGTCACCCTCGACGCGCCCCACAGCTTAGCTCCCCGCGTTCCGGCTGACCGGTCCCGCGACTCTGCCGCGAACTTGGATTCGGGAGGGACCTGTGTGCTACCCGCGCTGCCTCGGCCAATGCGGTAGCTGCTCAGCCCCTAGGCCCGCCTCTGCGCCCAGCGCACGTCGGAAGGCGGAAATGGCGTACACGGCTCCTCTGGCCAATTGCTTTAGAGCGCGCCGGACCTCGGCAGTGAAGCCCGTGTCTCCAGGATCGGAAACGCGGGAGTTGGCGCGGCGGAGCCATGGTGGGCCAACTGAGCGAGGGGGCCATTGCGGTGAGTAGGCGCCTGCGAGCCGATCCGGGTGCCCGGCGTGGCTGTGGGCCTTGGGGCTGTGGGCAGTGGAGAAGGGGGAGAGGGGCTGGGGGCGTTGGGGAGAGAACACAGTAGTAGGTGCTAGCGGGGACTAGGGGAACGGCCGGCTCCTTCCCCAGAATCATCACCCCTTACCTGCAAGAAAATTTCCATTGCCTTTTAAACATGCTTACGTTTTCCTGTTTAAGAATACGAAACAAAATAAATTGTTGATTTTCCCCCCTTCATCTCCCACCCACGGCCACTGTGTCTCCCCTCCCCTTCTTCCACCCACAGTCAAACTTCTCCAAAGTAATTTTCAGCTATTTCATTTCTTTACCCCTTATCAACCCTTGAATCCACTCCACTCACTCACCCCTCTGATCACTGTAGAAATAATTGTGGCTGAAATTAGCAGTGCTTCCTGGTCGCTAAATCCAACAGACATTGCAGTTTTCAGTTTACCAGAGTTCTCATCAGACTTTGAGTTCTTTGAGCATTGCTTCCTTCTGGTGACACTCTTTTGGCTCTTGTGGCTCAGCTTGGTTGGTCTTTCTCTATCTTATTTGCAGGTCCTTTGTAAAGTTTTGTTGACTCAAGGCTCAGCTCTAGGCCCTTTTCTTAGGAGAGTCTCATGTTAATTGCTTACAGATTTCTTTGCCCGGAGGACCTTAACTATGAAAAGACAAAACTCTGTAATTTACCTGTCTACCTGGTATCTCAAAGGCATTTTGTTTTATTTTTTAAAATATTTTATTTTTTAGAGAGAGGGGGAGAGAGGGAGGAGGAGTGAGAGAAACATCTATACGCCAGAGAAACATGAATCGGTTGCCTTTCCCCCACAACTGGGGACCTGGCCTACAACCCAGGCATGTGTCCTGAAGGGGAATTGAACCTGTGATCTTTGGGTTTGCAGGCTGGCGCCCAATCCACTGAGCCACACCAGCCAGGGTGCAAAGGCATTTTAATTCCAACATGTCCCAAACAAATCCTTTATCTTCCTATATCAGGGCCTCTTGGTGTTCTCTATCTGGGTGAATTGCACCATTATCCATTAAGTTATGCAAGACAGTAATTGAGGGATCATTCTTCCTACATCACCCTGAATGTCCAGTCCGTCACCAAGTCAGATGTATTTTACTTTACATATAACTCTTAACTCCATCTACTCTCCATCCACATTGGCACCATCATTTTTTGCCTGGGTCACTCACTTCCACCCTCCCCCTGTCATTTACATCATAACATTCCCTACTTGTTGCCTCCTTTCCTGCCATTTCCTAAAAAAAATGTTAATTCCTGGTATATTCCATACTCTTGCCTTTCATGGGGTCTTCGATCATTCTTTCCCCTCTGCCTACTGCCAAGGAGGTTTTTCTCATGGCTAACATAATCTTCATACCTCAACTCAATTGTTACTTCCTCAGAGAAGCCCTGTCTTTTCCTTACTAGCCTACATCTCTTGATTCCGAGACCCTAATTTCTGTTTCTTCACTTATTAGCTATGTGACTTTGGGCAAGACACTGCACTCTGCTTTTCCTCTTCTGTAAAATGAGGGTAATGATACCTAATACCTACTGCCTAAGTTTAGTGGGAAGATTAAATGAGATACTATATTTAAAGTGCTTGGCCTCTGCCTGATACATAGTAAATGCTCAACCTGTTACCTATTATTGATAATCATAGATGTCATTTTTACATTTATTTCTTGATTTGATTAACATTACTTACTCTCTGTTTCCCCCACTAGACTGTACATTCTTTTATATTGGTGGGTTTTTTGTTTGTTTTGTTTTTCTCAACATAGTATGCGGTGCCTGTATCAACACCTGAGGCAGTGGCGGCTCACTTTGGGCACCCAATAAACGTTTGCTAGTTGCACATCAGGCAGTGAAAAAAAAGAGTGTGGGGCAACAGGGAGGGGAAGGACAGTTGGTGGGGTTAGTGAATATTTGAATAAATTAGAAATAAGTCGACCTGGGAAGTGATTGCAAATTCTAGTCCTCATTTACTTTATAGATGCCACCTTGCACCTTTAAGACAAATTAGGGGGATGGAAAAAAAATTAGGAATAGTTCACCTTTAAAAAAGAATAATCATGGGATTATGTAAATATAAATCATTTGATCAGTTAGCTTTTTGCTATATTCAAAATTTTAGAAACATATTTACAGTGTTAGGTAAAGTATTACTTAATGTTTGTGATGGCAAGATATGGAGAACCTTTGTCAATTTGATTAGTAGCTAAAGCAAGTAGTATCATTTTAATTTAAAAGACACAGGCCCAAAAGGGTAAGTAACTAACCAATAGCAGAGGCATTTTAGCCAAGAGCTAACAAGAAATAAGAGATAATGCATGGAACCGTTGTGGTAAATAGAATAAATAAGATTTGTAGCTTAAGTAATTGAGTAATATAAAGAAAGATGAAGGGATCTGATATTTTTGACCATTTCCTATGCACCACATACTTTATATTAGTCATTACTTACAGTATTCCTGTAAAGTAGATTTTATCATTACCCCCATTTTACAGATGAAGGAATTAAAAGGTACAAAGGAGTTGCATTGTTCATGGAGTGAGGTTTCAAACACACGTACCCTTTACTATTCCATTCTCTTGCCTTGTATTTTTATTAGCAATGTTAATTTGGAAAATTTATGGCAATTTTACCTTAAGTATATTTATCATGCTGTACACCCTAGAAAAGAGTAAAATGTTATATTCAGTATTTATCAGTATTTATTTATTTTTAAGATTTTACATATTTATATTTAGAGAGAGGAGAGGGAGGGAGAAAGAGAGGAAGGAAATATCAGTGTGAGAGATGCATGGACTGGTTGCCTCTTGCATGTGCCCACAACTGGGGACCTGCCTGGCAACCCAGGCATGTGCCCTGACCAGGAGTTGAACCAGATGCCTTTTGGTTCATAGGCTGACGCTCAATACACTGATCCACACCTGTCATGGCGATATTCAGTGTTTATGCTGGCACGTTTTGTTTGTTTGTTTGTTTGTTTATAGCTTTTATTTACTTATTTTTAGAGAGAGTGGAAGGGAGAGAGAAGGAGGATAAAAATATCCATGTGTGAGAAAGGTTGCCTCTTGTGCACCCCCAACTGGGGACCTGGCCTGCAACCCAGGCATGTGCCCTGACTGGGAACCTAACCCATGACTTTTTGGTTCATAGGCCGACACTCAATCTGCTGAGTCACGCTAACCAGAGCCCTATTTATACTTCTTAATCCCCTCACCTCTACCCATTCCCCCATGACCCTGTCCTATGTGGCAACCTTTTTCTTAAATTCCTTTAACATTTCATATAAGACTGGTTTGGTGATGATGAACTCCTTTAGTTTTTTCTTATCTGGGAAGCTTTTTATCTGTCCTTCAATTCTAAATGGTAGCTTTATTGGGTAGAGCAATCTTGGCTGTAAGTCCTTGCTTTATGTGACTTTGAATATTTCTTGCCAATCCCTTCTGGCCTGCAAAGTTTATTTTGAGAAATCAGCTGACAGTCTTATAGGAACTCCCCTGTAGATCATTTTTTTCACTTGCTGCTTTTAAGAGTCTTTCTTTATTTTTAACCTTTGGCATTTTAATGATGATGTGTCTTGGAGTGGCCCTCTTTGCATCCACCTTGTTTGGGACTCTGTGCTTCCTGGACTTGCATGTCTGTTTCCTTCACCAAATTAGGGACATTTTCTTTCATTATTTTTTCAAATAGATTTCCAATTTCTTGCTCTTGCTCTTTTCCTTCTGGCACCTCTATGATGCTAATGGTGAACCTCTTGAAGTTGTCACAGAGGCTGTTTATACTATCCTCATTTTGGGGGGTTCTTCTTATTATAATTTGTTTTTCTTTCTTATGTCCCATATCATTTATTTGATTCTCGGCTTCATCCACTCTACCGTTTCCCTGTAAATTGTTCTTTATATTAATTAGTGTATCCTTCATTTCTGACTGGATCTTTTTTATGCTGTTGAAGTCCTTACTAAGTTCCTGAGCATTCTTATAACCAGTGTTTTGAACTCATCGTCTGATAGATTGCATATCTCCATTTTATTCTGTTCTTTTTCTAGAGTTTTGATCTATCCTTTCATTTGGGCCATGTTTCTTTGCCTCTTAGTTTTGGCAGCCTCCCTGTGTTTGTTTTTACGTATTAGGTAGAGCTGCTTTGGCTCCATGTCTTGGTAGTGTGGCCTAATGGAGTAGGTGTCCTATAGGGTCCAGTGGCACAGCCTCCCCTCTCATCCAAGCTGAGTACTTGAGGTGTGCCCTTTGTGTGGGTTGAGTGCACCCTCCTCTTGTGGTTGAGCCTTGGTTGCTGTTAGCAGATGAATGGGAGGGACTTACCCAGGCCAGTGAGCTGCAAGGACTGGCTGTGACCACTGACCACCACCCTCTGCCCTCTGTGGAGGATCAGCTTTGCAGAGGCAGGGTGGTGGTTCTCCAATGTGGTCTGTAGCTGTCCAACGGGTGGACTGGCCCTGGGGTTTCCTGGGTGGTGCAGGCCAAGGTCAGCCCCCACCTGTGTTTTGCCTGGGGCCACTCTGCTTGAGCTATAAAGTAATCTGAGATGGCTGCTACTTGTGCTGGGCTTGGAGATTCTCAGGTGAAGACAAATTGTGAATCTAGGCTGGCTGCTGCTAGTGCCAGTCCTGGTTCTCACTGAGGCCAGCTGTTGCTTGTTTGGTAGGATTTAAGAAGTTGTTAAGCAGCCCTGGCTGGTGTGGCTCAGTGGACTGAGTACAGGCCTGCAAACTAGGGGGTTATGATTCAATTCCCAGTTGGAGCACATACCTGGGTTGGAGGCCTGGTCCCCAGTGAGGGAGGCATGTGAGAGGCAACTACACATTGATGTTTCCCTCCATTTCTAGAAATAAGTAAATCTTTTAAAAAGAAGAAGAAGAAAAAGAAGTTGTGAAGCATGAGCCAAGACCAACCATTCACATGGAAAAGCAGCTTGGGTGGGCCCATAAGTTGGGCTGGGCAGGGTCTCTGGGGATCTCCAAAGGGGGGCAAACAGTGTTAGCCAGGTTGATGGAGTCTCAGACATGGCACCAGCTTGTCTGCTCTGCCGGGGGAGGGTTTAGATAAGGGACAATGGTCTCTGTTTGCCTTGATGCCAGACACTTCAGTTTCTCCCTGTATACCACTGGTGCCTTTCAAGCTACTACCCTGGTTCTGGAGCTCAGAGTGTGTGAGTCTGTATAGGTGAGTCTGTGTAGGTGAATCCCTGTGTGGGTTCTTTAAGAGGAACTGCTTGCGGCTCTAGCAGTTTCTTCTACCAACTTAATCCCTGCTAGTTTTTACAATCAGAAGTTGTGGGGACTTGTCTTCCTGGTACTTGAACCCTGGGCTAGGGGTCCTTGCTCCCGAGATATCCCTCCCAGTTTTTATCCACCACATGTGGGTGAGGGACCATCCCATTCCACGTCTATACACCTCATACCTGTCTGAATAGTGGTGATTTCTTGGATTCTGTATTTGTCAGACTTCCATTTAACTTGATTTCTGACAGTTCTGAGTGATGGTTGTTGTATATTTATTTTGATGTGGTTGTATGAAGAGGCAAACCATGTCTACCTATACCGCCATCTTGGCCAGAAGTCCTGAATGCATCATGTTTATTGAGTTCTCTCTACTCTGGCTGGTTGGAGCACAAATGTATGATAGCCTGTGTAAATTCCAGTAATTTTTCACATTATAGCTCTCTTAATACTTACTCTTTGCCTCGCCTTTTAGAGTCTCATTTTGTATATGCACAACTTGGAATTCAACCAGAGACTCAAAGGAGTCCCTTGTGTAGGTTATTGTAGCTTCTCTGTGTATGTCCTCCCTCCGGTGTTCCGTGTCCACAAAATCCAGCTGACACATCTTCCTGAACTCTGATCTGTACTTGGCAGAACTTCTTAGATTCCCTTCCCTGCACTCTGGTCTGGAAGTGCAGAAAGTAAGCCCTAGTGGTCACGGGGCTCACTTCATTTGTCTCCCTTCTTTCAGGGATCAGTTTTGCTTGACCTATTTTCAGCACCTGAAAACAGTTTATATATTTTTGTCCAGTTTTTTAGCTTATGTTTGAAGAGCTAGTCTGGTATCGTTTATTTCAGCATGGGCAGAAGCAGAGGTCAGACAACCAGTTGTTAGTTTTTCTGATAATTACCTTTGAGTGGTGGCTTTATTAGTTATTTTTAGAGAGCGGGGCAGGGAGGGAGAAAGAGAGGAAGAGACACACCGATGTGTAAGAGAAACATCGGCTGGTTGCCCCCCACGTGCTCCTACCCGGGGACCAGCCCACAGCCCTGGCGTGTGCACTGACCAGAGCCGGGCTGGCAGTCCTTCCGTTCGCAGGCTGACACTCAGTTCAGTGAGCCACGCCAGCCAGGGCTGAATGGTGGCTGTTAAAAACAAATTCAAACCTGATTGACATGGGTTTTTTTGTTGGCTTTTCTTTAGATATTATTTTGATAATTGCTGATAGAGCCATGAGATTTAAAATTCAGAAGGTACAGAAGAGGATGCAGTACAATCTGCCTCTCACAGGTGTCTACACCACTCACCTAGTGCCCCTTACAAGAGGAACCAGTATTATATAAACATCATCTTCTCTTTAAGTCTGTATAATATTCTGTTTTAAGGACTTACCATACTTATTTAATTCCCTAGTAATGGGCAGTATAGGGAAATTAATGTGCTGTTATGCGTGAGTGCATATGCATATGTGACGCCAATATTTTATTTTACTTTTTTGAAAGATTTTATTTATGTAATTTTAGAGAGAGGGGAAGGGAGGGAGAAAGCAAAGGAGAAAAATATCAACGTGAGAGAGAAACATCAGTGTGTTTCCTCTCGCACGCACCCTGACTGGGGACCAAGGCTGCACCCCGGGCATGTGCCCTGACTGGGAATCGAACGGGGGACCGTTTGCCTCGCGGAATGATGCCCAACCACCTGAGCCGCATTGGTCAGGGCACGATGCCAGCATTTTAGATGTAGTGAGTGTATCCTTGTTGGTAAGCATGTATCTTACTAGGATTTTATAATTTGTCCAGAGCAACATAACTGAAACTAGATTTTTCAGGTGATCAGCTCCAAAAAGTCACTTTGAACAGTGTTATCTTTAGTTTTTTCCAAATGCTAAGCTGTAAAAAAATGTCAAATTTTAATCATGATTTGAATGCATATCACAAAAATCTGTTCTTACTCTTTTAGGCCATAATGCAACAGGGAGACACATCCATAAAACCCATCCTCCAAGTCATTGTAAGTACCCATATATAGTTTATGTCGAGCAGTTTTTAAACGTATATGTAATCATAAATTACATTTAGTGAAGGACATAAAGATTTGTTCACTTTAGCAAATTCTCTCTATCGTCGCAAAAAATAGGCCAGTTCATGTTAAAATCCTGAGAAAGGAAATGAGATTTTAAAAAAATGTATTATGTTAGCCAGCAGTAGACCTCTGGAGATTCAGATCTGAGGTTTGTCCTCTCTTTTCTTTCCACAATTAATGGATGTTGTAGTGCTACACGTCGTTACAGCTGCCTCCTTCTTGTCTTCCTGCCCTTAGGTTTGTCTTGCTCAAATGTGCTTTATTGCTTTGTTAACTCTGTCACTTAACGGGTTTTCAAATGTCATGGGAATTTAAAAAAAACAGTAGCAGCAGAATCGTGGATTATACCTGCAGATTCTGCGTCAGTAGTCCTGATGGTCTCTCTGTTACTCAAACTAGCTGCCAGTCATGTCAGGCTTATTTCATCTTCTCTGATTTCTTTCCAGTTGGGATAATGTCTCAGCTCTGCCCTATGTCCTTATGTGCACACTTGTCTTATGTCTCTCTGCCTCCGTGTTTCCTACACAGCACCTTGCCTATATTAGGTACCTCGTTATGTATTTTTTAGAATTGATTTTCAACCAAATTTGAGTTAAGGAAGAGAGAACACAAGAGTATTGGCAACATTTTATTCTCATCTATGTTGTGTTTCATAATGTTAGCTGAGACAGGTTGGTGGGACAGGCATCAAGTCTAATTTCCTTTTACTTGCATTTAGGTGTTGAGAGAAGGAGCGAACGGTTCAGTTTGTGCTGATCTAATGTCAAGCCTACTGTCCTGCCACTTAGGTTTACTTACCCCTGGGGACTGGGCAGACAGCCTGGCTAATGAATCAAGTTTTCTATTCTAGAACATCCGTCCCATTACTACAGGGAATAGTCCGCCCCGCTATCGACTGCTTATGAGTGATGGGTTGAACACTCTGTCCTGTAAGTATGATGTGTAAGTCTAGGAATTTGTGTTTAAATAATAACATCCTACGCAGCATTTCGATGCAATAATTTGGGGCATTCTAGAAGTCTGCATTTGCTTGGCCGTGCAGTTTATTCGGGCAGAATTGCAGTTGGCAGAGAGCATTCTAACAATAGACCGGATCTAGTGGAAAGCTGCCACTTGGCTTAATTAATTTTCCCTAACTGGTGCTGTATGTTTTCTTTGATTAATTTCCCTCAGGATGATATTGACATTTAGTGACTGTGGTGAGTTAGCTGTCTTATACTAGCCTTTATGGTGTTTTACTTGTGGGTTGTCAGCTTTACCTGGAAGGAAGGAGAAAATTTGTGTAATATCTGCTTGTTATGTCTAGTCAGAATGTGAAAGACCTAGAAAAGACTTTTTAGTCTTTGTCATGAAACCTGAATGATGGAAAAAATGGTTTGGGGCACTTTAAGAAATACATATATTTCAGAGTAGCAGCAGATGTTTAATGCACAGAAAATTATGCTGTTTTTCACTGTGCAGAGTCTGTCTGACTTGTTTTAATTTCAGGAACATATTTAAGGCATATTTTCCTTTGCTAGTACAGGTGTGATCAGCTTCAGATTGTCCCGGCTAAAATGTTCTGGAGACTAAAGTAATCTCTGCTTTTCAGCTTTCATGTTGGCAACACAGTTGAACCCTCTTGTTGAAGAAGAACAATTGTCTAGCAACTGTATTTGCCAGATTAACCGATTTATTGTTAACACGCTGAAAGACGGAAGGTATGTGGTATTTTGTTTTTCTGTTTTATTGTCTTGTAGAATGAGGGCTAATTTTTGAACAATTCATTGGATGCCAAAATTCAATTAGGAATCCGAAAGGCAGTGGTGAGCTTTCAACTAAGAATTCACAGTATTGAATTCTCTCCTCGACCAAAACGTGCACCAGAGGTAGAGAAATACGGAAATATTGTGAGATTTCGGAGCAGGGGATTAAAGCAGGATGCACAGCACTTCCTGTTTCTGATCTCTTCAGAAGCACTGTTTTTGGGATTCTCTCTCAAAGTACCTTAATAAAAAGGGCTCACTTATCAGAGCAAAAAAGATACAATAACTTATGTGATGCATCCCTTTTTTTGCATTCTTGAGTCTTGTGGTAAATACTTCATGCAGCTGATAAAGAGAACGTTGAGGAACTGTAGGTGCTACACACCAGAGATGACGGTGAGAAGCGGAACTGGTACTCGCTCACGGGTGACCATTGCTAAAATATGGCTTTTTTGTTGAGGGCTGGCTTTCCGTTCTATTTTCTCAAGCTTTTAGTTTTTAATGCACAAACTTACAAAATACACCCAAAATGTATTTTAATTTACAAAATACAACCAAAACACATGAGGAGCAAATATGGTAAGCATTCTCACCTTAATAAGAGTATATGAATGTATGTTACATTACTATCTGTCATTTCCAAATAACTTTTCTGGATGAAAGAGTTACAGCAGCTTTTAAGGCCTACTACTTGAGGACGACCTTTGCCCAGGCTATTGCTCCAGCCGAAGAACACACTGAGAAGACACTGGTGCAGTTTTACTTACTTATTTTTTTGAAGTGTATACGCACATACATTTTCTTTTCTTTTTTTTTTTTTTTTTCTTAAGATTTTATTTCTTTTTAGAGAGGGTAAGGGAGGGAGAAGAGAGGGAGAGAAACATCAGTGTGTGGTTGCCTCTTATGCACCCCCTACTGGGGCCTGGCCCACAACCCAAGCACGTACCCTGAGTGGGAATCAAACCAGTGACCCTTTGGTTCACAGGCTGGTGCTCAATTCACTGAGTCACAGCAGCCAAGGTGACACTGATGTGGTTTTAGAAGGAAGGATTACAACATCTTATGACTGCATCAAGAACCTTGCTTGGGCTTGGGGTGGTGCCACCAGGAAGTGTATGAATGGCATCTGGAAGAAGGCACTCAAGAGGTTCATTCATGACTTGAAAGAATTTGCCAAGGATGAGGAGGTTGCAAAAATCTACGATGCCGTGGGTGAGACGGCAAGCAGCTTCAACCTGGGTGTGGGTGAGGATGGCATCGGGGGGCTTCTGGAGATGGTTCCTGAGGAACTGACTGATGAGGAATTGTTGGAACGTGGATGCATACTTGAAGGAAAGGCAAGAGAAAGGAAACTGCAGGAGAAGAAAAACAAAACACCCAAGAAAATGTAGGGAAAGGTTTAACAGAAGATTTTGTGGACTTCAACAAGCTCCTTTAAAAGTTTGAAAGCATGAACTCCAACACCAACAGGTTTTTATTAGTAGAGAAGAATGTTCATGGTGAATTATCTGCTTACAACAATTCCGTGATGGGAAAAAAAAAACAAGCAAACCACCGTGGACATGGTTCTGAGAAGAGGGACCCCTCCTCAGGAAGAGCCTCAGGCAGGCCCCACTGGAGGCGTTTTAGAAGAAGGCCTTGCGATTGTGGGAGACGGCAGGCTCCGTGCGTGGTGCTGCCCCTGAAGACCTGTCCGCGGGTGCGTGTGGAGGCGGGAGACGGTGATATTGGTGATCCCGACCCAGTGTAGGCCGATGCTCGTGTGTGCGTCTGTGTTTTAGTCTTTTAACCAAAAGTTTAAAGTAAAAAAATAATAATAAAAATTTAAAAATAGAAAAAAAATGTAGAATGAGGATAGAAAGAAAGAAAATATTGGGTGGGTGGAGGTAGAAGAGGGCACGGGGGGATACATGGAGATGGAAGGAGCTTGAATTGGGGTGGTGAACACAGTGCACTATACAGATGGTGTGTTATACAGCTGTACACCTCAAACCTGCATTATTTTATTAACCAGTGTAACCCCAATAAAGTCAATAAAATAATAAAAATACTACAGCAAGTACTGTGAAATGTCAGAGAAAGAGTTCCAGCTATTTTCCACATGCCTTCCTAATACATAAAGGGAACACGGGGACCACTGCTGCCTGCACCTCGTAATGCGCCAGCACGAAAACACTCACTGTAAGGTCCCAATCTGCACGTATCTGCCAAATTTGTTATTTATTGCATTTCTGTTCCCATGATGATGTCTCTCCAGCTCTCTTTAAAAGTCAGGTGATTGACTTTTAAAGTCTAGCTGAGACTAGCTGAGAGATAATCATTTCCCAGTGTGAATTACCCACGTGTGATGTCATTCTTCTCAGTCCATGGTGCACCTGACCATAGGCGCAGCGACCAGAAGGTGGCTGGGTAAAATGGAAACATTGATTGGATTAAGTGAAGGAGTTGTAGACTAATTCTGCCCTGTTTCTGGCTAGTTTTTTATAATAAAGTAAAATGCATATATGTTTTTTTAAAGTTCTAAGCCTGGAAAGATATTCATGATCATCTGTACACATTGTAGTCTAAGAAACATTTTGCTATCATGATACTGACTAGTAAATATTGCATAATAATGAGAAAACTATTTTTGTACAACTAGACAATGTGTTTGTGTTTTAAGCGAAGTGTTATTACAAAATAGAATTGAAAAGTAAAAAAAAATGTAAGTTTATCAGTGAAAACGACAGGTTTGTGTGTAGTTGGCTGTACCATCTAGGTTTGTGTGAGTGCGCCCTGTGGGGTTGGCACGACAACGAAGTCCCCTGGCAGCGCGCTTCTCAGAACATGCCCCTGGGGTAAGCCGAGTGTGACTGTGTTACTGTTCTTGCTCCCTTCTATCTGGAATAATCTAGTCCAGCAGCTGTTAGGTGCGGCCAAGCAAGGGAGATGTCTATGGGCAGGGGTGGCAGTGGTGGCCTGGAACCAGGTGTCAGAGCACAGAGCAAGGAGGGTGCCTTCCTGGGATGGCACAGGATGTTGGAGCGGGAGGGGAACACGCAGCCCAGTATGGGTTGTCCGAGCCCAGTAGAATAGGCAAGGGCCTGAGCGGCCGTTGAGTTGGAGCTAGCGAAGAGGGCATTTGTGGGTGTAGGGGTGATGGGGCAGTAGCAGATTGTTGGAGAGTGAGTGGGGCGAGGAGGGAGTCCAGGCAGGGTAAGGAAGGTGTCAGCAGGGAGGGGTGACGGCCCAGCCTGAGATGATAGAATGCAAGTGCGGAGAGGAGCGTGCTTGTTTGTGATTGGGTGGTGGTGGCCAGGAGCCGCAGGTGAGAACACAAGCATCATGAGGAAGGTAGTGTCTGTGTGTGCAATGGTGGGGGTGATGAGAGGAGATTGGTTACACATGGGGGCAGTTTGATCTAATAAACATATTGAGGATGGTGGGAGCCAGTCAAGGGAGAAGTCTGTGGTGTTGGATTGAAATTGGAGGTATTAGTAAGCTCAAGGTTCTCAATATACATAGATACAGAAACAGTTTGCCTGTGTTTCGTACGTATATTGTGTGTGTGTTCTCTAGACCTCTCTACTGAAAGGGCTTTGGAGCAGCAACACCCCCTTAACCAAGAGCCTGCTTAGCATTCAGATCTTGGTTTCTCAGTGTCGTTTTACCGTGAAAGGAACCAGGGCTTCCAGGAATATGTAAGGAAATGCCCAAAGGGAGCTGGGGCTGGGTCAAAAGGACAAAGGAACTAGCTTGTGGGGTCTTACACTCAGCAAATATAGGATAATTTTTAAAAATCAAAAATAATTATAGTAATAGATGACAACCTATTGATATCAGATAGGTGTTCCTATGTCTGTACTGAATAAATGAATATATGGGTGAAACAGAGCTTTTTCTTTTAAGATTTTATTTATTTATTTATTTTGGGGGGGGGGGGGAAGTAAGGGAGATAAACGTTGATGTGTGAGAGATACATTGATTGGCTGCCTCTCACATGCCCCCAACTGGGACCTGGTCCACAGCCCAGGCATGTGCCCTGCCTGGGAATTGAACCCGCAATGTTTTGGTCCACAGGCCAGTACTCAGTCCACTGAGTGACACCAGCCAGGGCCACAAAGTTTTTTCTTACAATAGATGCCATTTAACAAATGTAGAAGGAATAATAGAATACCACCATTTGGTGACTGCCACAGCAATAATTCAGGAAACATCAGTAGGTGCTGTATAAACTTCCTGTGACTGCTGTGACAAATTACCATAAATGGGGAGGTTTGAATCATCAGAAACGTATTCTTTCTGGAGGCCGGAAGTTGACATTGGTTTCACTGGGTTGAAATCACAGTGTCAGTAGGGCTGCACCCTGGAAGCTCTGGGAGAATGCGTTCTTTGCCTCTTCCAGTTCCTGGCGATTGCTAGCATTGGCTTACAGCTGCATCACACCATTCTCCGTGGTCACATTGCTGCCTCTTCTGTCTGTGTCAAACCTGCGTCTGCCTCTCTTTTACAAGGATACATGTGATTGCTTTTCGGGTTCCTCAGGTGACCCAGGGTAATCTCGCCATTTCAGTCCTTAACTCAATCACCCCTGTGAGGTGTTTTCTTTGCCATATAAGGTAACAGTCACAAGTTCCAGGGGTCAAGAGGTGGCTGGCTATCTTTTGAGCGGTCAGTCATTCAAGCCTTAGCACAGATGTTGAAACAATGGGTGATAAGGAACAGGTCATAATAGGGTTCAAGTACCTCCCTACAAACGTGACTGAATTGTAAAAGGAAAACGTCAGCGTTACAGTGGGGGACACTGGCAAGACGGCACCTTATGCTGATGATTAACGTTAACATTACCAGTAACAGGACAAATAGGAGTCATGTATTGCCTCGTAGGATGCGATGAGAAGAACACAACGTCACTACAATTACTTTCTTACCAAAGATGCATAATCTGTATCCAGTTCTGAGGAAGCCTGCGGTAAATTGAAGGATTTTCTGCAAAGTAACCGGCCTCTGATCTTCAAAATCTCAAGCCTGAAATAAAAGAAACTGTTCCATATTAAAGGAGTCCAAAGATATGTGATAATTAAATACCAAGTGGTTCTGGACTGGATCCTTTTGTTATTAAGGACATCATTGAGACAATTGATGAAATTTGAATGGTTTCTATGTATTAGATGAAAGAATTCTTTATGTTTCCAGTTCAGTAACTTAACCAGAACAACTGTCTCACTGTCAATTGTTCTTATTTTGCCCCTGGGACATGATATGCCCTTTCATTCTGCCGATTCATTTATTTCTTTTTGATGATATTTTTCTGTGTTAGTCCATAATGCAATTTTCTATTTCATTTGAGTTCCAGTTTACTTACGTTGTGGATACCTTTGTCCTCCGTGCAGATCTTCAGTTTGCTTAATCTTTTTTTTATACTTCATGCGTTGGATAACCTCAAGATTTTCCAACATAATAGTTCAGTTTTTAGCTTTCTCTGTTCTGTTCCTTGATGTTTATAATTGAGTATTAGATATATAATGGAATTACCTTTATTCTGAGTTTTTCCTTAGCTTTTTAATCTCCACTTTTTTCTTAATCTTTTATTTTATCTCACCTTTTGACTTATTTTATTGATTTGTTAGTCTTATATATTTTGCAAACCACTCCTGAGATGTATTATTCTCTTTCTTGGCTTATGTTCTAGACTGGATTCTTGCATGGTCTCTGCTTCCGCTGCCCCTTTCATCTTTACACATTATGGTGTGTTGCATTGTTGCCACGTCATTTCTTTTTACCTTGTTTATGCTTAATATGGACAATTCTGTCCAGACTTCGTATTCGTTCTGACATATTGAGGCTAGGTATATCTCCTTGCCAACCTTCCCGCTTGGGACCTCTTATCTTTTACTCCAGGCTACTTTTGAGTTCTTAAGTGTGCTTTCTGTCTACTTCTGTGTCCTCTAGGGCATAGTTGTGGGAGAGGATGGAGAGCTCTGCTGGGCTTGAGTACAAAACCCAGGCTTCCATTCTCTCCAGTCAGGGGCGGAATCCTCCGCCATGGGCTTTGCCTTATTCCACCACCGCAGCGTGGTGGTGTATGCCTTGTGTTCTTTCCTGCCTGTGCTGGGAACTTGTGTGTGTACATCCTAGCTTATTGAGTCTTTGACTTTTTGATGGCTATTTAGGTTTATTCCAAACAGGGCTTTAGCATCCATCCTAGTATATTATGTGTTCATGCTATTATTTCTGAGTAGATTACTAGAATTAGTATTTGGGGGCCAAAGAACGTCCGTTGTAGAAAGCATACTGATCAACACACTCATGACCATTATGTAAGAGTTCCTATTTCTGAACAGACAAATCTGCAGACACAAGTTAGATTTATAGTTTTCAGGGGTGGGGGATGGTACAGGGTTTCTTTTGAGAATGATAAAAGTGTTCTGCCCTGGCTGGTGTGACTCAGTGGATTGAGTGCCAGCCTGCAAGCCAAAGGGTCGCCTGTTCGATTCCCAGTCAGGGCACATGCCTGGATTGCAGGCCATGTCCCCAGTAGGGGGAGCATGAGAGGCAACCACACATTGATGTTTCTCTCCCTCTCCTTCTCCCTCCTTTCTCCTCTCTAAAAATAAATCTTTTTTTAAATTTTTAAAAGAGAAACCAGGATGCTGCTGACTGTAACCCAGTAAAGTCATAGTGTGTTCTTATCTGCGTTTTCTGTAAATCGGGAATGGTTTATTCTTTTAATATGCTGCTGGATTCATTTTGCTAACATTTTATTTAGGATGTATGTATAAGATTAAAAGATTTTTGTTTTTTTTGAGTATTTGAGATTTTGGTATTAGGGTAATGCTAAGTTATTGCTAAACCTCCATTTTCCTATGTTCTGGCATAATTTGGATAATTTTGGAAGATCATTAAATATCCACTACTAAATATCAGATAATTTTTATAGGGTATCTGTCCTAAATTCTCAGGAACAGATAGTTGCAAGCTTATTTTATTGAAATAATATAACTTTGATATGAAACCTAATGAAAGCAGCACAAGCTGGTCATTTATACATAACTTTCAAAATAACAGCCATCAGACCATTTAAAGAATGCAAACAGGCTTCCACCCACCCACTTTTTAAATGTTTTATTTCTGTTGGATGCTACCACCATCAGTTCTTTTTTCTTGGTCTCCCTGCTTTTACTTGTGTTCCCCTAAAATTCCCTTTTCACGTTGTACTTTTCTTTAGAATACAGACATGATTGTTACAGTCTTTTTTAAATTTATTTTTTTATTTATTTTTAGAGAAGGGAAGGGAGGGAGAAAGAGGGAGAGCAACATGAGTATGTGGTTGGCTCTCACATGCCCTCAACTGGGGACTTGGCCCGCAACCCAGATATGTGCCCTGACTGGGAATTGAACTGGTGATCCTTTGGTTCACAGGCCGGCACTCAATCCACTGAGCCACACCAGCTAGAGCTGATCATTACATTCTTACTCAAGTTTGTATTGAGCAACACTGTGGACCAGTTGTGGCACTAACTGCCCTCATGGAAAGTACAGTCTAGTAGGAGAAATAGATAATCAAATAATGAATATACAATTATAATATACAGAGTCTGGCAGAAGTACCAGTAATACCTGCTTGAGTGTGGTTAGTAGGGTAATAATGTAGGTGTAATAATTTATAGTCTTAATTTCAAAGTAGGTTTACAGTTGTGAGTACACAAAACAGTTTATTCTTATATTATAATTTATTAGTGTATTTTGCCTATGAACAACTGTAAACCTACTGTTGGCTACCTCTGTGTGCATAAATAAATAAATAATAAACATACATTCTACATGGTAATAATTGCATGTTCATATATATTAATTAAACCTGAGAGAAGTGATCTGAGGACAAGCAGTCATGGCCATCGAAAAGAGCATAAGAGAAACTTGACCTAAACCAATGATTCCCTAATCATTGGGAGTGTCTTTTGAAGAAGTGATAATTTGAGATGAAAGCCCTCCCAATCCAAAAGCAGCATACGCAAAGGCCCTGTAGCAGGAGAGAGTAGTATAACATCGCCAGGACCTGAAAGGAAACTGTGGCTCGAGAGCAGGGGTGCTTCGGAACCGGCGTGGGAGAGCTGGGGATGAGCATGGCTGGACCTTGCAGAGCCTGCGGACCACACAGGCAATTCTTGGGTTTTTTGGGGGGGGTTTTGTTTGTTTTTCTTGGAGGGTCCTATGTATGGCCCTTGGGAAGTTATTACAGGGTTTTAAGCAAAGTTAAAAAAAAAAAAAAAGGCCCTGGCTGGTGTAGCTCAGTGGATTGAGCTCGGGCTGCGAACCAAAGTGTCGCAGGTTCGATTCCCAGTCAGGGTACATGCCTGGGTTGCAGGCCATGGTTCCCAGCAACCGCACATTGATGTTTCTCTCTCTCTTTCTCCCTCCCTTCCCTCTCTAAAAATAAATAAATAAAATCTTTTTTAAAAAAGGGCAAAAGGGCAAAGAACTGTATATTCTTAGATAAGAATTACATTTTAAAAAATATCTACAGTCATATTGGTTTTCACCGGGAAAGGTAATTGTTTAGATAAGTGATATGTTTCTGAAAACAGATCATCTCTTGTTGTGCCACATATTCTTGTGTTTAATAATCTAAATTCTTATGTCATTTGCTCTGTGAAGATATGGTGTGTAGCAGGGACACTGCATTTTAATTAAGGGACTAGATGGGAAGTGAAAACCCTGCGATCATAAAAAGCCTTGATAATGATGCAGTGAAAGATTAGGGGAAATATTTATGTAGGAATTGCCATCATCTACTTTCCAAGTTATTCAGCAATGAAAACCAGCTGACAAAGGGAAATAGTTTTATCAGAATGATTATTGGGGGAAAGCTTTTTAAGTGGCGTGTCATTTGAAGGGCTTGTGAAGTTATTTTTCTAACTTGTTTCTGTTTCTTTGACTTTGTAGGAGAGTCGTTATTTTAATGGAGTTAAGCGTTTTGAAATCAGCAGAAGCAGTTGGAGGAAAGATTGGCAATCCAGTGCCCTATAATGAAGGTAAAATGCTTTGTATAGGTTGTAACACTCAAATGAATACCTCTTCATAGATCAGAAAGTCTACTTTTGGGTTCCATTTGATTTGTTAGTCTTAATAAAACTAGCAGTTTGGTTGGGGGTCTAGGAACCAGATTCTCCCTTGAGTTTTTTTCAGGACTGAAGAAATGATGGTTAGATTCCTTAAAGAAGAAACAAACCCCTCCTCTGCTTTTCTCTTTACTCAACACTCATACTTCTGGCCCTTCTACAACTAGATGTGGGGAGTGTTTTCCTACGCCAAACAGACTGATTGAAACGCAACCTAGGCATGTGCCCTGACTGGGAGTCGAACCTGCCACCTTCCGGTTTAGGGGGCAGCACTGTAACCAACTGAGCCACACTAGCTTGGGCTACTCTGCTTTTTAAAAAGCTCTCAGTCTGAAGATAATTCCATATATGTACTTAGAGATCTTTCTCTTTTTTAAAAAAATAGTTATTGCTAGAAATGCATGAGAAATAGAGGCGGGAGGATCCAGATGATCTGATCCAAGTGCCTTTATTTGATGCTGCACCTCTGGGCAGGCTGGGTCCGGATGACTGCAGCCCCAGGGGAGGGAGGAGATTCGTGAGAGGAGAGGGGAGGGGCTAGTCTCTTGTTCTTCCAGGCCAGTGCCTCAGGGTTCCAGGATGTGAGACAGGACAGTGGGTGTGGTAAAGAGCCGGGCTCTTGTTCCTAGGTACTGGAGGGTCAATCTGACCACCGGCCTATGTGGCTGGTGCCAGATGTCTGTTGTGTGCGGAGGGAGAGAGTTTTGATTAAGCTGCGGGCTGTCAGTTGAGTTGGGACAACTGAGTCAGGAGCAGTCCAGAGGGTCAGAAACTGGCCCGACTGGGTCATGGGCAGTGTGGCGGGCTGGAAACTGGCCTGACCCTTTCAGTTGTAGCGAGTTCTGTTCTGTGGTTGCTTCGTAATTTAACCAGTCCTTTGATGGATATTTGAGTTGTTTTCACACCGTTAAAACACGACTGCAATGAATAACTTTCTATATGCAGGTATTTGGGCAGAAACAGGGTGATTGCCAGAAGTGAGATTGCTGGGTGGCAGGGGAGGGGTAAATGTGGCAGAGAGGTCAGTAGGTATGGTTGCAGTCCCCTCCATAGGTTGGTATCATTTTTCATTCCCACCAGCAATGCATGAAAATACTGGTTTCTCCACCATTGTGTTTGGCAATATGAACATTAACAGCACATTCTGTTGTTAATGTTCTGAATTTTTACCAAACTGATAGATGAAAACTGTCATCTCCATGTAGTTAAATTGTATCCTGAGAAAGGTGAGCATCCCTTTAAATGTTTAAGGGCCTTTTATTCTTTGTGAACTGACTGTTGTATTGTCTGTTTTTCTTTTTGGTGGTTTGTCTTTCTTTTCTCAGTTTCTAAGAGTTCTTTAAAAAGTAGGGGGATCAATCCATTTTATCCAGTATGAGTTACAGAGGCTTTTTGACTTTGCTTTTGGTGTTTTTGCTATGTAGCTATGTTTTTGTTTTTATGAAGTTGAAGTTTCCAATGATTTTATTATGACTTTGGGTTTTTAAGCTATAGTTAGAAAGGTTTTCCTCACTCCAAAGTTAAGGCATTCACCCATGTTTTATTCTAGTACTTGGCGTGATTTTATTTTTTACATTTAAATCATCCATCCTGCCTTTGTCTTACCATTGTGGTTTGTTTGTGGTGTTCGGGGCTTCACTTTCACATAATATGGAATTTGTGGGTTTTCTCGGTCCCCTAATTTCACTAAAAGATGTAGTCTGTGTGTGGGGTGTTGAGTGGGCTATGGGTATTTATTCTCCTTGTTGCTCTCTGTAGTTTTTAGGAGAAGTGGGAAGATTTGGGACTAGGTCATCACCATGCTTCTTCCAGAAATGGAACTTTCTAGACTTTAATTTGTACCTATACAGAACAGTCACTTGGTGCTTTAAATTGGAAAGGGAAAGCTGGAGCTTATTCAGGTAAAGCTCTAAAATATTAAATTGGAACACCACATTTGTTTTGCAGTAGTGAAGTTTGTTAAAATGAGCACATTGGTTTATTGTATCCTCAGCTTTTGGGAAGAAGAGCTAAGGCAAAGCAGCTCTGAAATCTCTGGATGCTGTAGCAAGGTCAAGCAGAGGGGATGGTGCCCAACATGATCACCTTTGGCCTGATTTCTAATGTTTTTTGTGTTGTATTTAATTGAATGGTTGTTTGGACATTTTGGGTTGCAGGGGCAAAAGCATTTGAAATAAAGATAAAGATTACTGTTTAGGGTTAGAACTGTAAAACTGGGGGAAACTCCTTTGTCTCAGAATTCAGTTCCACTGGTTCTTTCCTTTCTTCAGGGTCTGTTCGAGTGCAGGGAGATGAGAGGAAGATCTTGTTGTTCAGAGTTATTTGCTATTGAATTTCATTGTAACCAAATCAATAACACATTGTTACTTGGGCCACAATAGAAATAGCTTACAATGTTCAATAGTTACAATGACTACTACCTTACAGGTGTATCTCACATAAATGTTTTCTACTTATCTATTGTGAGAGTAAGGCAACTCTGTTATTACTGGGTAGAGTTAGGTTTGTATCTAAAACTAAAATTAGGTTTGTATCCTCCTAGCACTTAACCTAGAACGTGTGACATAATCGGGTGACGGTAAAATTAATTGATTAAGTCCAGCCCAGAAACTGGCAGAGGAGTTCCAAAATGTGCACTGAAATTGTCTTACGGTACTAGTACTACATCAAATAAAGATACTTGCAGAATTTTCAAGATGTGAGAAATGAAACTTCCGGCACAATTCATGTTTCGTACAGGGCTGGATTGGATGATTTTAAATCTCCCGTATGTTTTTGTTAATATGTATATTCTCTGTACCTACACTATTTCTAACCCTAATGTTTTACTTAGACTTAAATTTCTTACACTTAGTAGCATTACTCATCATTAGTTGGGATTTTTTTTCTGCCTGATTCTGTCCATTTTCTGCCAACAGGAAATTCTAACTACTGGATTGACTCTTTATAATCTTTGTAGCTGTCATTAAGAAAGCACTTACTAGTAGAATTTGAGTTTTTGTGTACCCCATTGTGTGTTACCTAATTTTTATCTGCTGGTGGCTCACTTACCCTTATAATGATATTAAAATGATAGGTGTGAGGGCAAGAAACTTGAGGAACTCGAGTCTGCTTTTAAATATCCCATTTCCTCCTGGGTCAGAGCCAGCGGTGTGAAGCTAGCGTGGAACATCTAAGAGTTATGACTATGATCCTTCTTACTGAAATGGTTTGATTTGCAGGTGGCAAAAACAGATTATCAGAAGTTGAGTTTATACATTTCTGCTCTGGGGTATAATTTTAAATTTTAGAAAGATTTTTATTTAGCTATAGACCAATTTCTTTCACACCTTGTGGTCGGCAGTTGTGTCTCAGTGCATTAAACTGAAGGACGATTGTTGCTGTTCACAGTGCCTCAGGATGTTTGCTGTCCCTTTACTTTGAGCCGGTCCCTTGTGTCCTGTGCCAGATTCTCAAATGTAGACCAAAGCAGGAGTTGAGGATCCTTATGATAAATGAATTAGTAACTTTTCCCAGCTACCAAGTATTAGGGTTATTAGTTATGTTCTATATAGTTAGAGTTTTGGCTGCCAGAATTTGTTGCTTACAATTAAAAGTTACCTACATGGTGAAGCAAATGAATCTAGTCAGACAAATCTAGGTGCAAGGTGACGTTTTGCCTCTTCCTAGCTGTGTGACTTTGGGCAAGTTACTTGACTCCTGTGACCCATTTTTTCTCATCTGTTAAATGGGTATTGTAATACTGTCTATATCATAGGGTTGAAGACTAAATGGAACATTGAACTTAATCTTGTACCTGGTACAAAATAGGCACTCAAAAAATGGTAGCTATATTAATGTCTACTTCACTGAATCTAAGAATCCAATAATTATATAAGATTGTACCATTACATTATGTACTACTACAAGGAAATTATAACATTTAAATTTTTTTACCCTCACTCAAGGACATGCTTACTGATTTGGGGGTGGGGGGAGAGAAACATCAATGTGAGAGACAGACATTGGTCATTTGGTCCCTCGTACGCGCCCTGACCAGGGGCTGAATCTGCAGCCTAGGCATGTGTGCCGACTGGGAATCAGACCCACAACCTTTTGGTTTATGGGACGATGCCCCAAACACCTGAGCCATACCAGCCAGGGCAACACGTTAATTTTAATACCTATGTTAAGTTGTCAAAAATATTCACCTTAGAATAGATAAGTAGCTAAGTTATACTTTAAAAAATTGTGGTAAAATATGCATAACAAAAGGTATACCGTAACTGTTTTTTAAGTGTGTAGTTGAGCGGCATTTGGGTCTACCACATGCTTAGGCCACCATCACCAGTGCAGAGCTCTTGGCTCGTCCCAACCCGGAACACTCTGCCTGTGGAACACTTAGCTCCCCGCTCCTCCAGGTAACCACAGTTCCACTTTCTGTCTCTCTGAAAGCGACGGCTCTGGTACCTCGTAAAGAGTGGTTACATTTTCATAGAAATTAAAGGTAAGAGATCAGCATGATCCCATGCCCACATCCTGGTTGACAAGGTGCTGGAAGAAGCAGCGTTGACGAGACAAGGACTTGGGAGTTTGTGCACACGGAGACAGTGGGAGGAGAGGAGGAGCTGGGGCGGAGGACAGCAGGGGTTTGTGTGTTTTTATGGTACCGTCTTCACATGTTTAAATCTTTTCATTCTTTTGAATACCTTTCATGAAGCAGGGGGGAAATTCATTTTTCCCCAAGTTCACTCTTGGTTTCCCTACTGATTTTTTTAAAAGGTTCAAAATATTCCTTCTCAAAACATACTATGAAAGAAGAGCAATTCTCTCATTCAATTTCTGTGACACTTTGCAAATTCAGAGACAGTGGGAAAGCTAAACACAGAACTTCATCGTCAAGAATCTGTTATTTTTTCTATGTAAATAAGGCCTTGATTTTCCTCTCCATAGGAAGAACTAAAGAATAAACAACTCTGTTTAACCTTTTCAATTTTATGCTAAATTAATTTTACTCTAATGGCACAGTTAACTCTCATTTAGTTAACTCTCATTTAGTCAGACCAGTGAAGAGTAATATTGGCAGAAGGAGATGACACTGGCGTGTCATGTGCCCAGTTGAGTGAGGGCCTGGAGAACCCAGCAAGACCACCCCATCATGAGGAAGGCAGGGCCCAGGGGCAGGAGGGGGGCCTTTTCAGCAGCGCCCTCCGCTGGTGTTCTTAGGCACTCGAGGAAATTTTTTTGGAGCTCCACTCATGTGCTACAAGCACTCTTGGTGAGCAGCCCAGCTTGCCTTATACTTTTGGTGCCCATTACAAAGGCAAAATAAAATTCCATAAATCTATTATTTTTTTTCAATTAGGTGTATTTTGCTGTTTTAACATTTTCAACTTCATAAACATTTGTCAAAAGGATGAGGGGCAAATAAACACCTTAATGGTCTGGCATTTCTTACTTTCTGCTTGAGAGAGTTCATTTCCCCTCTTTTCCTTTTAATCTTCCTGTTTCCTTCACACACCTAGTTTCTGAACTCCATTCTCATCTCTTCCTGCTGTGACAGTTCACAGGCACTTCACGGTACCTAAGGTTCTTTCAACTCTTATTTTCCACCAACCGTCAGTTGCAAAATAAGGTGGCTTTGTTTGGGAGGGAGAGGGTAGAATCCTTTCTGAATGTCTTTTTTCCTTTGAAGCAGGAGCACTTCAGAGACAATTGAACTGCTTTTAGGTTTTTCTTACCACCCAGCTTTTTCTTCTAATAGTTCCCACCGTGAACACACAGTTCTGTTGATGACATCGATTTGTTGCTATGGAAATAGTGGTATTGCCAGAGATCCAGCCTAGTGACTTGACTTCAAGTTCATGCAAGAGAAATGGGCAAGGCTTTAGGGGCGAACCTCATTAAAACTGAAAGCTGTTAATTGTAAGCAGGTGAGAGGTAGATGGAGCCGGCCTTGTACGTGATGGAAACAAAAGTGAGCCCCCGGCACCTGCACTGCAGGCTGTTGACTGCCCCGGCACGGGTGCTGACCCGTGAGAGTCTCTGACAAAATCACAGGTTCCTGTTTTCTTTGAGTGTTTCTTCTACTTAAGTTTCATCCTTTTAACCCAAATTATTTGCACCAAAATGATCTTTCTCTTTCGATCCTCAGGACATGGGCAGCAGCAGGCAGTTCCTTCTCTGGCCTCAGCAGCCAGTCCGCCGGCCAGCAAGCCCCAGCAACAGAATGGGAGCTCAGGAATGGGTAAGACTGCCACGCGCTGGTTCTATGTTAGGCTTTTGTATAATGTTTTGAAATTTAATCTGGGACTAAAGGGGGTATTTAGAATGCCATTCATGACAGTTGCTTCTTGCAAAGAGTAAGTTCAATTCTTATTGCAAAGTATATGATTGAAGAAATGATTAAAGATAGTCTTTTAAAGATAACATGACTTTTTTTATCAGAATGATATACTGTTCTCTGTTAATAGTTTTTCTGGTAGTTTTCCACATCTTAGGTTTTATACCCTCCTGACTGTGAATTTACATAGCTTTTAAATTCTAGCCTTTTAACTATCTAGGATCAGCTTATTTAATTTGGCTTGTCTCTCCAAGTTTCCCATTGCGGGCTCTTGAGTATTTATCTTAGCTTGAAGGCAGTGTCATTTATATTGTCATAGATTTGCTTCTCAGTTTCACAGATGAGAAATAGTTTCTTCTCCTAACTTTCTCTGCAGCGGGTCCTCAGAGGCTGCAATGGAATCATTGTTTCCTTCTGGCCTCTGCTTTAGGAGCCACCACTGAAAATGATGATTTGTGGAATTTGGTTTATCTTTAGAGGTCCTTTTTCCCTTCACATACACCACCTCCACTCCTCCCGTCAGTGGCTGTTTTCTATTTTTCAATGCCAAGATTCTAAAAAAGGCCGAGTTATGATGTCAGTCATGTTCCTATGAAACTTCTAAGACATGACTTTTTCCCCATTGGTCTTGGATGTTTTTATCTACCTTGCAAAGCCGTCTGCCTACTTTCTGTCTCTGGGCCTTTATAGGTGGGTCTCTCCATACACAACTCTCAAATTATCTGCTGTTGAAGGGAGGTGGTGGACTAAATTATCTAAAACGGTAAACAATCAAAAAGTCACTTCCTGAAGCTGAAATCCAAATGGTAGCGTGTTAATCTTATCTGTCCTTTCACAGATTTATATTCTCAGTTATTTGTCTTTGGCTTATATTAGTATTTAATTGTGAAAACCTGTTCATGTTTCCTAAACACACATCAGCTGGGTGGTAGGAAAAAAAGACTGGGTATGTACTGAAAGGAGATGTACTGGCATGAAAACTTGAGTGTGTGTGCTTTACATGATTGTATATTATCTATTAGGTATGCACACACACACATTCTGCATAGTCCACGTGTTTCTTTGCATATTCTTGAAGTAATTATTACTGTTCTGTATATAGCTGTCTCTCAGCTCCACAGTTAGAATAGGAAATTTTCAGATCTGGGACAGTCTATGTATATTTTTTTACTAAAGTGCTACAGATACCTAGAATAGTGTTTGGTCCCTGCTTTGGAAACTCAATAAATAAATGCTGAATAATGGTAGCTTTATACTTCTAGAAACATTCCATTGGGAAGATATGAAATCATTGGACTAAATTGTATTTTCTGAATTTGGAGGTTGAAGCTCTGCAGAAACTGTGCAAAGGAGTTCGTGTGCTTTCCTTACCTATGCTTTGCCAGTGGAGGCAGCCGCTTACACTTGCATTAAGGAGGCAGAAGGGATCATGGATGCCAGCCACCTACTCATCCTGAACCAACAACAGATTCTTGCCCTTTACGCCCAGCTGAACCCAGCGCCCTAGCCTTCACTCTGTACCTTTCAGTCCCGCAGAGCAGCTGAGAATTGGCGGTTTTCAGGGGTGTTTTTTGTTTGTTTTTTCCCCTCATTGTGCTTTTACTAGGTTTGTTTTTTCACAGGAATACAGGTAAAGCTCATTAATCATTATCAGGCAGTAAGGATCAAACAATAGATAACACACAAAGAACTCTGAGGGCCTATTTTGAGTCAGGGTCTGTTAGCTAAAGGACCATAAAACTTTGGGGAACCAACTCACTTCTTGCTTGGACCCTTATCATTTAGTTGAGAGCATTCTAAACAAAGCAGGTTTCACAGGATTTTACATATTCTTTCTTAGGTCTGATCGCAGGGGAACCCACCCTTTCCAGCACAGAGTTCAGGGGGTGTTTCGAGGTGATGAGCATTTGTGTCAAGCATCCACCGTGACCTTCACTTCCTGGCCTGTCCTTTTGCTCTTATGCATCTAGTGACTTGGCAGCAGTTTCTCCAATCAAGGCTGATTTTCTTTTTCTGGCCTGTTGTCTTCTTGCCCATTGATACAAGAGAAAAGTTTAAGAAGGGTGGATCTCTGGAAGAGCATTGCCATTGTTATCTGGACCTCGGGACACAAGTCAGCAGATATACATGGAACATCTGTGTGCCCAGCCTTCATTCTAGATTGGTTTTGTGGCCTCCTGTTTCAGTCTGTTTGATTTCCAGTCTCTGGATGCTACCAAGGAGGAATTTGCCTCTCATTTTGTTGTGATTTCACCAGTGACATTGCAGTAATTGAGAGTCAATTTAAAGAGAATAATGATTGTCCTTCCTTGTGTGTGTATGTGTGTGTTTTAAAGGTTCTGGTGTATCTAAGCCTTATGGTGCCTCAAAGACATTTGGAAAAGCTGGAGGTACCAGCCTCGTGAACAGTTCCGGGGGATCACAGGCCAAAGTGGTGCCCATTGCCAGCCTCACCCCTTACCAATCCAAGTGAGTTACTCCACAGAATAAATACAGAATGTACTTCAAAATAGTATAAGAGGTTATTACGGGCTCTTGTGTTATTTATGTGTGAACTCTTACCACACATAAAAGAGGTTTCCTCTTTTGGGGGTTTTTTTCCTCCCTTTGACTCCCTTATCAGATAAGGATGGCCAAAAGAGCAATCTGCCATAGCCTATTGAGCTTCATTCATTTTGAAATTTAAAATATTTATTGCTGAGCCCTGGCTGGTGTAGCTCAGTGGATTGAGTGTGGGCCTTCGAATCAAAGGGTTGCCAGTTCGATTCTCAGTCAGGGCACGATCCTGGGTTGTGGCCCAGGTCTCCAGTGGACGGTGCTCAAACAGCAACCACAGACGGGTGTTTCTCTCCTTTCCTTCTCTTCCCTTCTCTTAAAAATAAATAAAAAATTAAAAAAAAAACTTAATGCTGAAAGAATAAGTTGGTAGTCTTATGCATAAAACTAAACATTTGTTCTAATTCAGAAGGTGTTTATCTTCTCATTGTATAAATAGGTGACTTTTAGTCCAAAAATGTTACTCTTGATAGAGTTGGCTTAAAGAATCTGTTCTATTTGTATTTATATTAATATACCTCAAAGAGATCATTTTTATGACTTTTGTCCATTCAAAATTAATTTAGCAGTTGTATTCTTCAATTCTTTGCAGTGTAGGAAAGATATGTTCCCCTGGGAAATTATAAGTAAAGTAACTAAGGTACCCAGTGCCTGTGTGTAGGATGGGCACCAGGACTGCGCGTCAGATCTCGTGCCTCCTATTTTAGTAGCTTGAGTTCCTGCTGCTTCGGTGCATTTTGCTTTGGCGGCTTACCAGCACTGTGTTCCATGAGCTTGTATTTCTCTTCAGTGTGTGTTAGAAATGAGACTGAAGTTTGACACCAGTTCCCATAATGAAAATAGTGGCAAAATATAATTGTTGGTATTACTGCATTTCTAGCTTCAAACCTTCCATTAAGGGGATTTTGTTGCCTTGGTGATGCTTTCTAGAGAAGGGAGAGAGTTTATAAATTTACTTATTTGACAGGAGAATGAGTTAGTGTTAAATCACCTGGTATGTTTTACTATTTGCTTATTCTATAAACTGTCAAACCTTTATGTCAGCTTTGGGTTTAATTAGGTGGATTAAAATAGAGCTTACATTAAAAAGTGGTGTATGCGGGAGATAAGAGGGGCTGTAGGAAGATGGTAGGGAACCTTTCAGATCTTTTCCCAACAAGCCTCAAATGCTAATACAATCTGTTTGGTTTTCAGGTGGACTATTTGTGCCCGCGTCACCAACAAGAGTCAGATCCGTACCTGGAGCAATTCCCGCGGGGAAGGGAAGCTTTTCTCTATAGAACTAGTTGATGAAAGTGTGAGTGTTTGCCAGGCGGGGACACAGGAGCCGCAGACCGGGCAGCAGAAGGCACATCTCTGTGCAGGCCGGTGGGGTGGAAAACAATAGTAGGCCAAAAAGAACCGTGATTGTTACTGTAGTTTTCCTTTTTTGTCGTCTTTTGATTCTCTCTGGGGGCAAGGGCTTAAAGGTTATAAATGAAATCCTTGACCTTAAACGAAAGCATTTGTAACAGTAGAAATTAGTTTTCAACATGTGTAAGTCACCTAATGGGCAGGAGAGACCAGAGATGCTCTGACTCGCTGGTAGGCTTAGCCGAAGCTGTGGGAGGTAGTGTGTGCTCAGGAGCAAAGTGGCACTCGGAGCCACAGCAGAAGGCACACAGAAGCCGCCTTGGTCAATGAGTGGTTTTGTGAGAGATAGGTCCTGACTGCGCAGGCTCTCCATGCCTTACTCAGGCGAAACCAAAGCATGACCAGGAGACCAAAAATCCAAGTCGTGGCCTCTCCACAGTCTCATTAGCCGTTTCTCTTCTGCCCATTAGTTTTGTTTGTAATTCCTAGCACTGTAGGTACTTCAAGGACTTCAGACTGCCGCTTATTTGCTATTTGTTCAAATCTCTTAATGGCAGAAAAAAGTCGTTTGTTTTTGGTTTTTGTTCTTGGAAGATGGAACGACGCCCCAGATGTACAGGGGTGAGGCCAAGGAGCGGCACAGTTGTCCGTGTGGGGACGGTGCGGTAATAACGCCAGATCAGCTCCGCGCTTCACACACTCACAACCCTAAACTGACTCTCGCCCATCCCAGTACTGACTGTGACGCCTAGATCCACGCCAGAACCGAATTTTTTACCAAGTTACTGGCTTATTCTGTCAGTTGGCAAAAATTCTACCCGTTTATTTCAGTTTTTTATTCATCTGTGACATTTTGACAGATGAAAAGTAAAAGTGAAAAGCAAATCACAGGCAACTTGGAAACGTGACTTGCTGGGACATTTTTGGCAGTGACTCCTGAGTGTGAACTAGTTCCTTGCTTGACTCATCGGCTCAGCTTGCTTCCCCGTGGGCTCTGGTCGTGCCACTCGGCGTTCGGAGTTGTTTTATTTTTGTTGTCAGTGTATTAAACTCACTGTTGGGTTTGTTGGGGGATTTTTTGTATTTTATTTTTTTAGGTTTCTAACTTGAGGTTAGTGAAGCATAGTAAAAAGATCAGCTAACTCAACTGAATTTGTTTCATGGGGTTAATAACTTGAATATGTGACTGTAAAATGTACGTTTCTTTAAAGATGTCATTTAACACTAAAGTGTCCTGGTTTTCACTGGCAAAACTGGATGAACCCCCAATTCTAATCTCTTGCGTGCGTCCGCAGGGTGAGATCAGAGCTACCGCCTTCAATGAGCAAGCGGACAAGTTCTTCCCCCTCATCGACGTTAACAAGGTACGGTAGCGTTGCGTCTGGGACTGGAACAGCCGTTAAGGGTGAGGGCACTCCCATCCATCGCAGAGCTCTGTGGTGGTAAAAGGTTTCTATGTCCAGTTTGATGGACTCTCCCATGTTCCTTGGCTTGGACTGTTTTGCAGGTCTATTATTTCTCTAAAGGGACTCTGAAGATTGCTAACAAACAATTCACGGCTGTTAAAAACGACTATGAGATGACCTTCAATAATGAGACTTCTGTCATGCCCTGTGAAGATGGTCGAAACTTACCTACAGTCCAGTTTGATTTCACAAAGATTGACGACCTGGAGAGCAAACCTAAGGACTCACTTGTAGGTAAGTCTGCGTCTGAGAGCAAAGAGAGTGCTGATGATCAGTTGTGTCTGCTGCACATTGGATGGGAGGCGGGGTGTGAGGCTCACCTGCTTGCCGTTCAGCCTGTGGTCGCGCTGTTATGGGAGCCTTGACCACCCCCAGCTAAAGCATCGTGCCTGTGTTACAGACATAATCGGGATCTGCAAGAGCTATGAAGATGCCACTAAAATCACGGTGAAGGCTAACAACAGAGAAGTGTCTAAGAGAAATATCTATTTAATGGACACGTCAGGGAAGGTGGTGTCCGCTACTCTGTGGGGAGAAGATGTGAGTACTCGTGTTCGCAGTCAGAGCGTGTGCAGAGCTGGCGGCGTGTCCTGGAGACCCTTCCTAACGAAGGACCGGCCCATCTAGGGAATATTTGAAATCCTTCATTTGATTTACTTCTGTGATTGGTGTGATTTAAGTTTCACATAGTGAAATGCTCTTTCTTCTACATCAATTTTGATGTCTCTCTGAGCAGATTCTCAGGTGTGAGGTTACCTTGTATAGATTCCCTGTACCATTTATTGCCTTCACTCTGCTATTGACTGTTTTCCTTGTTTCCTCTAAAAATGTTCTGTGTGTTCTTCCTGCCAGTGACACACGTTTGTATTTGTTTGGGCTTTTTGTTGTGATGCAGGCTGACAAATTTGATGGCTCTAGACAACCCGTGATGGCTATCAAAGGAGCCAGAGTGTCTGATTTTGGCGGACGGAGCCTCTCTGTGCTGTCCTCAAGCACAGTCATTGTGAATCCCGACATCCCAGAGGCCTATAAGCTCCGTGGATGGTAGGTGTTATGGGGCTGAATGAGGGGGCTGCTAGAGCCTGGGCTTTGAGAAGTGCTGGGTTTTGGGGTTCTTCCAATCAGTATGCGAGCCGTCTGCCAAGCACAGGGCTTTGTTACTGAATGGAGCTGTTCCCATATTTCTTGGGGGCATTATGCCTTCTGAGAGGATGGCTTTAAAGCCCTTAAACTGACAAACCTGTAAACCCTTGACAAACTTGGAGAGTCAGAGGAGGAGGCCATTAGGATGGAAGTGCTGCATGCCGACCCCCACCCTGCCAGAGCAGGATGAGGCTGGCTTTAGCAGCTGTGTGCTGAAGGCATCTGTCTTTCCCAGGTTTAAAGCCTCGGCCTACTGTGCTGGGGGTGGGGGGGTGCTCTCTGTTCTGTCCAGTCTTTGGTGCCGATCGCATCTTCTAGTGTGCATTCACTGGACTCCGATAAAGTGCTGTGAGAACAATGGGCTTTTGTTGGCATTTTATTGTTATTCCCAAAGCACTCAGGCGATGAGGGGAGCCTATTAAAATCTCCTCGCTATATCTGGCTTTCTAGGGTGTTAACACTGCCTCAGAAGAGCACTTCAAACTGAAACATGGTATGCAGGAACTGATGTGGTCAGGGAGAGCACTTCAGCTTGAGCTTAAATAATTTGTGTGACTGTAGTCACAGGGGAGAGTGCGTCATCTTCCAGTTATGTTTTAGGGCTTAAGGGACTGACAAGTTGGCTCACATTACATCCACCCTGCTTTTGTTTTGAGTCTAATATGAAACAGTAGCAC
This sequence comes from Phyllostomus discolor, assembly GCF_004126475.2. Lineage (NCBI taxonomy): Eukaryota > Metazoa > Chordata > Mammalia > Chiroptera > Phyllostomidae > Phyllostomus > Phyllostomus discolor. The sequence continues at coordinate 76,435,652 of NC_040910.2, read as the reverse complement.
TGGTATTTGAATAGTTTCAGGGAACATGTACTGAAGTGTCCATGTCACTTAAGCCAGCCTCATGGGTATGGCCCACGTGTGTCCATATTTAACTGTTCTGGTAGCTGGCATTGTATTAGAAGACAAGGGGCCTGTTAGTAGTCTGACCAGAAATAACCCAGCTTTGGGTCCTTATTGCTTTCTTTTCTTTCAGGCTCTGGAGCTCGACCCCAGGTTAATTGCATGCCCACATTAAGGTCTTTATATTTTACCTGTCAATAGCTGTCATCCTGGTCAACATGAAAAGACATGGCTGTCTCCAAAATAAAATAACTGGGCATTGATCAAAGAGGTTCAGTGCACACAACCCGCTAGGCGAGGATTGCAGATGTTTAGATCTTGGTTATAACAATGTGGGATTTTTATTGTGAGAAGGGCTGCCTCTCTCCTTGCTCTGTTGACTCCTGATGAGCTGCCTTTGGTGGCAAATGTCTCCTTGGAGTTTTTGAAATCGTAAACTCGTGTAGCTAGTCGTGGCAAAACAGATTTATGGACCTTGCTGTGCCTCTGTGACGGATTTAGCCGCTTACCTGAAAGAATGAGAAGGCAATTGTCTGCAGCTCAAGGCGGCATCCATTCCTTCAGATGGGCTCTTTTTAAGGCTCCTGTTCTGGATGTGCTTAGCTTTTAGTTATCCTCATTTTGGATGACATCGGCATGTTTTTAATCTCAGAGTCACTCTTCCCTGCCACAGATGTGTTTGTGAGCCACTTTCTCCCTGGTCCCCTTTCCTCATATTGGCTGATAACACGATCAAGAAGTATAATCAATTTTAATAATAAATACAAGTCAATTTTAACTTCAATATTACATAACTAAAAATCTCACTAATAAAATAAAGCTACAAGAAAACAGGTATTATCTTCTAATAAATTACTTGGGGTTATGCAATCTTTTGGACTCTGTCAGTCTCAAAAGCCCTCAGCATGGATTTTTTTTTTCCTACCATTTAAAAAAAAATTTTTTTTTTGCTACCATTATAGTATGTTGATTGTTACTTTCTATATTGATACATTCCAGTCATGATAAAAATGCAGCTGCTAAAAAAAATAATGCAGCAGCTGATAGCAGGTAAGAATCAGCAGCCCAAAGAACTGTACTGGAGCTCTACATTATTGCTCTTTTGTTGCTGACTGTCCAGGTTACTGTTTCTTGGGCCTTGGGCCCTTGGGCCAGGGTTGCTGTGCAAGGCTAATTTAAGAAAAGGTTCTGTGGTACTTTGGCACTGTCTTTCCTGACCACTGGGGGGCATCAAAGCAATTGAGATAAAAAGAGGTCACTTGGTGTCTTCAGTAGGCGAAAGATACAATGAAGAAGACGCTAATTGCAGCCTGTGTGACTGTGACCTATGAAAGTTGGCGGGGGGAGTAGATAGCCTGTATTTGACATAAAGAAATGAGTGGTGCCCTGACTGGTGTTGCTGAGTGGATTGAGCCCTGGCCTGCGAACCAAAGGGTCACCAGTATGATTCCCAGTCAGGGCACATGCCTGGGTTGTAGGCCAGGTCCCCAGTAGGGGGTGCGTGAGAGGCAACCACACATTGATGTTTCTCTCTCCCTTCCCCTCTGTCTAAAAACCAATAAATAGAATCTTTTTTTTATTTTCTCCTTTTTTGAAGATTTTATTTATTTATTTTGAGAGAGACAGAGACAGAGACATCAATGTGCAGTTGCTGGGGGCCGTGGCCTACAACCCAGGCATGTGCCCTGACTGGGAATCAAACCTGTGATGCTTTGGTTCACAGCCCATGCTCAATCCACTGAGGTGTGCCAGCCAGGGCTTAGAATCTTTTTTTTTTTTAAAGAATGGTTTAAAAAAATGAGTGACGTATTCAATAAGTATACAAAGCACCCATCACTGTTTATTTCTCAGGTTTGACTCAGAAGGACAAGCGTTAGATGGTGTTTCCATCTCAGATCTAAAGAGTGGAGGAACAGGGAGCGCCACCAACTGGAAGACTTTGTATGAGGTTAAATCGGAGAACCTGGGCCAAGGTGACAAGGTATCTTACATTCCTCACTTTCTTCACAAAAGCACACAAAGTGTGCAGAAGGATGCGTTTTCAAGTCTGATTTCTGCTACCAGCTGTCAGGCGTTAATTCAGAGCCGTGATTCTTAAATGGGGCTCTGACCAGAGCGTGGCGTGCTGGTTGGGCATGGTGGCCATGCTTCCGAGTGGGAGTACGCTGTGTGCCTCCGATAGGCGTGGAGGCCGACAGACGTTAACTGTGACTTAGAGCGTTGTTTAATTCTTACAGGGGTCTTAACAAAGTGGCCATGACCGGGCTATGTATTATGATAAAAACTGCCTCTGGGTCCATATTTCTTTTCTGTGATTGTCCCTGCAGATTGAAATGCCCACGTACCGAGAGGAGAGGTTTTGAGGTTACATACAGAGCTCACACGGAGCATCCGTCAGGTCCAGTGTCACACAGCAGGCAGTTCACCTGGACTTCCACTGGCTGGAGAATGTTAACCCTCCGGGGCTGAGAGCTGCCAGTGTCTCTGACAAGAATTGGCTCTGGCATTTGACTTTAGTTGCAGCTTCCCTTCGGCGTTTGTACGGAGTGACCCTCCTCTCATTTGTGTCCACAATTTAATATGTAAATTATTTATTTACTCCTTATGCTTCCCCGAAACAGCGGTTCCTGCTTTATTATGTTCATACTATACAGTATGGGTTTTTACTCCTCGCCGTCTGGTTTCGCTGTGTTCCCTTACCCGTCATCGTCAGCAGCTGCAGCTCCCAAGGCCGTTACACAGCCCCTTGAAGGCAGAGCGTTAGACAGGTCTGTTTGTCCTGTCAGAGAAACGGCCGTTCTTTGGGTTCTCTCGTCACCCAGTTTCTCTCTAAGATGGAAAGGTCTATAATAAGAAGTCAGGCCTAGAGAGTCTCTGCACCCAAACTTTCAAGTCATGCTTTGAATCTGGACCTTACATGGAAATACAGAGAAACTCTAGGCATTCTCCTAGGAGACTGTCTGTTGAGCTCTCTAGCTTGAAGACTCATCCAGGCTCTTGAAACATTCATGTGATTGTTTCGCCCCTTTTGGTCAGAAACGTGGGGAAGCCTTTGAAGTTGCTGCTACCCAGAGGGCACTGTTCACCCCAGAAAGGATCCATTTCACATCCTTTCTGTGCGAGTTAAAAAGCAAAGCAAAGGGCAACAACATAAAGCCGCAGCACGTGACTGAAGTCCTGGCTGCATTTACTCATCAGTGATTTCTCCACTTCGAGTGTCCTTGTTCGGTTATTTTTGCATTCTTCTGAATTTGATGACTTAGGCCAGGGCTTGGCAAACCGGCCCGCCGGCCAAATCCAGCCTGCTGCCTGTGGTAAAAAACGTTTTGTTGGAACATAGCCACGTGTGTTCATTTGTGGCGCATTGTCTGTGGACGCTTGGCCCACAATAGCAGAGTTGGGTAGCTGCAGCTACACTGACCCCTAGCCTAGACAAGGATAAAAGGGAACCTGAGCCCTAGAGTCTCTGCTGCTGTTTTATTTTTTTAAATATATTCTATTGATTATGCTATTACAGTTGTCCCATTTCCCCCCACCCCTTCACTCCCCTCTGTCCTGTACACCCTCTCCCACCCACATTTCCCCCCTTTAGTTCATGTCCATGGGTTGTACATGTAAGTTCCTTGGCTTCTATATTTCCCGTACTACTCTTAACCTCCCCCTGTCTATCTTCTACCTACCATCTATGCTTCTTCTCTGTGCCTTTTCCCCCTTCCTCCCCCTCCTACTCCCCTATTGATAACCCTCCATGTGATCTCCATTTCTGAGGTCCTGTTCCTGTTCTAGTTGTTTGCTTAGTTTGCTTTTGTTTTTGTTTTAGGTGTGGTTGTTAATAACTGTGAGTTTGCTGTCATTTTACTGTTCATATTTTTTATCTTTTTCTTAGATAAGTTCCTTTAACATTTCATATAATAAGGGCTTGGTGGTGATGAACTCCTTTAACTTGACCTTATCTGAGAAGCACTTTATCTGCCCTTCCATTCTAAATGAAAGCTTTGCTGGGTAGAGCAATCTGGAATGTAGGTTCTTGCCTTTCATGACTTGGAATACTTCTTTCCAGCCCCTTCTTGCCTATAAGTTCTTTTTTGAGAAATCAGCTGAAGTCTTATAGACACTCCTTTGTAAGTAACTGTCTCCTTTTCTCTTACTGCTTCTAGGATTGTCTCCTTTATTTTAATTTTGAGTAATGTAATTATGATGTGCCTTGGTGTGTTCCTCCTTGGGTCCAAGTTCTTTGGGACTCTCTGAGCTTCCTGGACTTCCAGGAAGTCTATTTCCTTTGCCAGATTGGGGAAGTTCTCCTTCATTATTTTTTCAAATAAGTTTTCCATTTCTTGCTCTTCCTCTTCTCCTTCTGGTACCCCTATAATTCAGATGTTGGAACATTTAAAGATGTCCTGGAGGTTCCTAAGCCTCTCCTCACTTTTTGAATTCTTGTTTCTTCATTCTTTTCTGGTTGGATGTTTCTTTCTTCCTTCTGGTCCACACTGTTGATTTGAGTCCCAGTTTTCTTCCCATCACTGTTGGTTTCCTGTACATTTTCCTTTATTTCACTTAGTATTGCCTTCATTTTTTCATCTAATTTGCAGCCGAATTCAACCAATTCTGTGAGCACCCTGATTACAAGTGTTTTGAACTGTGCATCTGATAGGTTGGCTCTTTGGCTCTTAGTTGTATTTTTTCTGGTGCTTTGATCTGTTCTTTCATTTGAGCCTTTTTTTTTTCTTTTTTGGTCTTGACATGCCTGTTAGATAGCGAGGGGTGAAGGAAGCCTTAGGTGTTCACTAGGGCAGGGTAACCATGTCGCTGGGTTGTAACGCCGTATGTGGGGGAGGGGTCCGAGAGGGAAATGGCACTTGTTCCTCCAGCTTTCAGTCACTTACCCTCTTCCCACAAGCAAATTGGGCCCTCTGGTACTGATTCCCAGGTGAGTGGGCTTGTGTACGTTCTAGGACCCTGTGGGTCTCTCCAAGGAACTCTCCTGTGAAGCTGGGAGTTTCTCCTGCTGCTGCCTCAACCCCCACATATGTTTTTAATCAGAGGTTTGAGGCTTTATTTCCCCGCACTGGAGCTCTGGGTTGCGTGCTCTGTTTCACTCCCCAGTTGTTCCTCCCGGTTTATCTGTGCATGAATGTGGGACCACCCGCTCCACCAGCAGCCACTGCTGCAGCCTTGCCCGCCCCAGTCCTCCACTGCCACTTTGCCTTGAGTCCTCTCCCCACACCCATCTTTGCCCCTCCTAGTAGTCTGGGATAAATGTTTCTTCTTTAACTCCTAGGTTGTCAGACTTCCATACATTTCAACCTCTGTCAGTTCTGGTGGTTATTTTGTTTCAAAATAGTTGTTGTCCTTCTTTTGGTTGTGCGAGGAGGCACAGTGTGTCTACCTGTGCCCCCATCTGGGCCCGAAGTCCAGAGGTTTCCCTGAGGGAGGGGGAGGGCCGTGGGACGCGGTGCGTTAGCTCCACTGCGTACGCTGCGCTTCCTGGAGCTTTCACCTGTGGGGGTCGGGACAAGGGGGACAAGTCTTTGTCTCTTGAAGCCTTTACCTTTCACATATTCTATTTCAGTTTTAACTAATTTCGTTTAATTCAGAATTAACTTTTATTTTTAGGGAATTATATGCTTCGGAATTTGATTTATTACCTTTTCAGGGATTTTGTGGTTAGCACAAGTGATTTCTGAAGCCGGAGAATGACTTACTCCCTGAAGTCATCTTGTGATGAGAACATGCAAACACTCGCACGGGAGGGCACACCCGGGGCGGCCTCTGCGCCCCGTCCTGAGTGCGGGCCGGCTCGCTCAGTGCCCCTGTTATCTCCCTCTCTCCTGAAGGCAGACTATTTCAGCTGCGTGGCGACGGTGGTGTATCTTCGCAAGGAGAACTCCATGTACCAGGCCTGCCCAACTCAGGACTGCAATAAGAAAGTGATTGATCAGCAGAATGGATTATACCGCTGTGAGAAATGTGACCGTGAATTTCCCAATTTCAAGTACCGCATGATCCTGTCAGTAAGTAGAATGGGTAGATGGGAACCGCTGTGGTGTTTGAGTTTCTCCCGAGTGCCAGGCACTATAGAAACAGCAAAACAAGCTCATAAGTAAGTGCTAAAGAGCTTATTATTGCTCCATAAATACAAAAGTAGGGGCCCTTTCGATTGAATAGCAGGCTGTCTGCTCCTACTAAAAGCATTTTTTCATACCAGAGTTACATTTAGATACCCAGCTGATTTCAGTCTGCTGTGCATGTGGTACAATTACAGCATTGGTAGCACTCGCCTGCTAACTGTTATGAAGATAAATTAATTTGAAATGGCATTTCTGGAGAGCAGTAATTATACGTGCAGCTGATGCCTATATTTAGTTATTTTTCTTGTGGGTCATCTGTTCTTCTAGCCCTAGCAGAGCTGACTTCAGAGGAATGTGACTGCATGCTGATGTGGGACTGGCTTTTTTGCACTGTAAGAATTGTTTCTTTAAAGGTTTTCAAAACCTTTAAAATGGGGTGAATGTTTTTTAAAGTTACAGTAAATGATAAAGGTACAAAACAACAGTCACTCTCATTTTTTAGATGATTTGGCAGTAATATATTGGAAGCCTTAAAAATATTTATATTTCCTGACACAGTAAACACCTGGAGGGAATTTCTTCTAAAGAAATAACCAGCCTTGGTTGGTGTGGCTCAGTGGACTGAGTGCCAGCCTGCAAACCAAAAGGTCACCGGTTTGCTCCCCAATCAGGGCACATGCCTGGGTCCCCAGTAAGGGGGTGTGAGAGGCAACCGATGTATCTCTTACAGATGTCTCCCTCTCTTCCTCCCTTCCCCTCTAAAAATAAATAAATAAAGTCTTTTAAAAAATAATCAGAGATGTTACATCTCTGTAAAGTTGTCTATTACCCTATTACTTATTTTGAAAACTTGAATACAGCCTTTTTTTTTTTTTTAAGATTTTATTTATTTATTTTTAGACAGAAGGGAAGGAAGGAAAAAGAGAGAGGGAGAAACATCAATGTGTGGTTGCCTCTTGCACACCCTCTACTGGGCACCCGGCCTGCAACCCAGGCCTGTGCCCTGGCTGGGAATCGAACCAGCAACCCTTTGGTTTTCAGGGCAGCGCTCAACCCACTGAGCCACACCAGCTACGGCTGAATACAGTTTAAATGTCCTTAATATTCTACTGGTTAATTCCTTTATTGAATATCTATATAGTGGAATATCATGAAGAAATTAGAATTTGCTGTTTGGTAGTTCCCACAGTTAAACAGTTAAATGTTAGAAAACCAGTGTTAACAATTTACTGTTCAATAGTTTCCACAGTTAAAGTATTTTAAACCAGTGTTAATGAAGACTGTAAACCCTGGCCGGTGTGGCTCATTTGGTTGGAGCATTGTCCTATAAACTAAAAGGTTGCAGGTTCAATTCCTGGTGAGGGCACATGCCTTGGTTTTGATATTGATCCCCAGTCAGGGTGCATGCAAGGCCTGGGCCTGATTGATGTTTCTCTCTCACATCAATCTTTCTCTCCCTATCTCCTTTCCTTCCCCTGCCTCTAAAGTCAATTTTTTAAAAGATTTTATTTACTTACATTTAGAAAGAGGGGAAGAGAGGGAGAGAAACATCAATGTGTAGTTGCCTCTCATATGCCCCCCACAGCCCAGGCATGTGCCCTGACTGGGAATCTAACTGGCGACCCCTTGGTTTTCAGTCCTGCACTCAATCCACTGAGCCACACCAGGCAGGCTGTAAAATCATTTTTTTAAATGAAGACTATTAAAGGGCATAAATAAATATTCAGTCTTTATTCATTGAAAATAGCAGGATTTAAATAGTATGTTTTATATAGTCTTGGGGTATGTATATGGACAAAAAACCAACTAAGTGGACTGTTGGTAATGGTTATTTCTGGTTGATTTCTCTCCTTTTTTGTGGGTTTTTGTTTATTTGTTTGTTTTTGTGTTTTCCTACAGTAAATAATACTTTTATAATGGGAAATTTTTAAAAACCTTTTTTTAAAGATTTTATATATTTTTATAGAGGGAAGGGAGGGAGATACAGAGAGAAACATCAATGTGTGGTTGCTGGGGGTCATGGCCTGCAACCCAGGCATGTACCCTGGCTGAGAATCTAACCTGGGACACTTTGGTTCACAGCCCGAGCTCAATCCACTGAGCTACGCCAGCCAGGGCTTAAAAATCTTTTTAGATAAAAAAGTAAGGCATTACACCCACCCTTTCTATATTCTAATTGCCCCTTAAAATGTTAATTTAGTGGGAAGGTTATATATGTAAGCTTTTTAGTTTCTGTAAACTATATAGTTCATTGACCTAAAATGAAGAAAATTGTTTCAAAGAGTTTATTTCATCAGCCTTCCTGTTAAACTCCTAAGTGGAGTCTCCGGCACACGGTTTCACGTGGTGCTCACCCTGTATTACTGTCAATGTCCTCACCCTGGAAAGTGGGCGCCCTTTGCCTCTAGGAGGGCAGCCTGGGGTGAAGTGTGGGTGTGAGCCCCAGTATGTGATATGCCTTATATTTGTGGGTGTTTTATCTTGTTGTTTCCCTTTTTTTTTTATTATAGCTTTGTACATTAACTCCATGCATATGCAAAGTGAATATGTAAAATCATCAAAATGATACCTAAAAACAAAAACAAAAAAAGCCTTTGCTTTCCTGTTTCTACTAAGCCTCTTACTTTTCCCTTTTAGCAACTGGATTCTTTGTTATGCACTTTCTTCCTTGACTCCCCTATTTAATTCTACACCATGATCCACCTGGAGACACTTGACTGCTCGTTTCTGTTGCTAAAAATTTGGTGGCTGACCAAAGGCCCTTATCCCAGGCTTTTACATTGCCTGGGACTCTGAGCAGTGACTGAGAGCTGTCCTGTGGAGCTCCTCCTAGTGACTGAGGGACGCACAGTTTAACGTGCAGTGAACCTGCGCCAACTCATTGGAGGCTTGTTCCAACCTTTAGTCCTTAGGCCATGCAGCCGGGGGGGCCCGAGTCCACTGTGCCTGGGAATCTGTCTGCAGGACAGGTCTGTTGGGCCATGTCTCCACAGAGATCTGACAGCATGTTGTATTTCTGCTGTGATCCAGACTTACATTTCAAACTCTGTCTTTGATACTTTCCATGTTCTTTGAAAAGAATATAGTATGTATACATGGTGGTAATGGTTTTTTCCCCCAGGTGATTATATTAGTGAATGGAAAGAGTTGATTTCCCATCTCCTGAGTGTGTCTTCTTTCTATTATTTCTTTGCTGAAATAACACAGAGTTGTGTTTTTTAGGTAAATATTGCCGATTATCAAGACAACCAGTGGGTCACTTGCTTCCAGGAGTCTGCAGAGGCCATCCTGGGACAGAGCACTGCTTACCTGGGAGAGTTAAAGGACAAGGTTGGCCATCCTGTGTTATCACTGCCCTGGTTCATGGCTGTCGAATAGTTTGGGGGTTGCTTCTTTCGGGTGTTATATATGGTTCTCAGTCGGAGGATTATTTGCGTTGTTCATCTGATTTTCATCTGTTTTTGCCCATCTGGGATTTGCTAACAGTGAGGTGGGGAAGGAATGCAGACAGAAGTGCCTGAGGAGCAGCCCCCTGTGTCCTGGTCCCGTGGGCACACCAGAGTGGGTGCTTGGGTACTGGGGCAGTCTCCCAAAGGTGCCCGGCACACAGGCGTGCCTTTTCCACATAAACGCCTTCCTGAAACGTTGAGTCATGTCCTGGGTTAACATGACAGATAAGGTACTTGCTGTTCTAGGTCATTGGATGCAAGTTTTATGAAGTAACTGTTTTTCATAAGGTTATCCATTCATTTTTATAAATTTGAATTTTTACATTTTAGATTTGTTTTTAATGCAGGTAACCGATTACTAATTATGCTAACCTTAGGAAAGATATTTGCTCAAAACATGTAAAGAAGACCCATAAAAACTGTATTTTCTGGGCCACACAAATTGGCATCTCTTCATTGATTTTTTTTTCCTCCCCATTTTCTCCAAACCAATTAGAATACTTGTAAAAGTATAAGAAAGGGGATGCGACATTTGGGTGTTTTTCTTACTCTTTTCCGCCTTCAGTTCTATCCCTCTGCCCCCACCTTTTCCTAAAATTTTGTCTGTGAGATCTCTGAAAATAATGCCAACAAGCCCATTTATGGAATTGACTCTGAAGTATGATGGGACCTCTTATCTGTTTTGCCCGGTCCTCTATTTTCATACCAGATTTTAAGGCTCGAGGCGGCCTCGCAGGGTGTTTTATGAGCACATTACGTTGGCTGTCTTCCCTGCCGGTGAATGAGGGCAGAGGGACTCTCCTCGCAGGTTCCTGGCGTGCCTGCTCCCCGCCCCTCCTTCCCTCATCTTGGAAGAGTAATGGCAGCTGGTATAACTTTCTGAAGGTTTCACACATTGTTTCATTTACATATCTGAAGGCTCAGAGGACTTGTTTTTGTGTGTGAAGTAACCTTTACACAAAAGAGTTTTATGTAACAAAGCTATTGTTATGTTCCATGTGGCTTGCCTGATAGGAACTTTTTATATACAGTTACTATAAATTTTATGTGTGTTTTTATAATATGCTTTCTCTGATCCCTCTGTTGGCCAGACTTTTTTATTTTTTTAAACAAAGAAGCTTAATCGAATAGTGTGTGAGGGGCGAGAGGAAGAGGGAAAGCACGGTGCTTTTTCAACTCTCCCTAAGCTTGCCCCCTTTACCCATCTTCTTCACCTGCTCACCACATCAGTAGTTATAAATGCAGAGGCGGAAATAGTACGTATGACAACTTGAACCTCGTTCTGCAGGGTTTTTTCCCATAGTTCTCAATTCATAAGGAAGATGCTGGGCCTTAGGTCTGTTTCATCATAAACCTTTGAAGTTCAGGAGTGTGTTTCCCAGAAGTCTTTCGATTTTTTGTTCAAATGTTTTTATTGTGACAAAATATACATAACAAATTTATCGCCTTGCCCATTTTTAAGTATAAGTTGTACGTTCACGCTGCTGTTACGGCCATCACCACCACCGGCTCCAGAGCCTTTCATCTCCGGGAACTGAGGCTCTGTCCCCATCACACACACACCCTTTCCCTCCCTCTGCCCCCACCTCCTCTCGCCCCTGTCACCTGCCGCTCCGTTTCCTGTCTCTGTGGATTTGACTCCTCTAGATAGAGTACCTTAATTTTTAATGAAATTTTGCTTAAACAGTTTTATGTAATGTCACCTGTAGATTAGTCATTCCTGAGTAATTTTAAACCACTGGGGTGATAATTTTCTCAGAAACTTTTCTCAGAGTCTTTTTAAAAGTCTGATATTTTCCAATGGTTTGGTAGTATTCAAGTCTAAAGTTTTGTATTTGTTTTTGCAGAATGAGCAGGCATTTGAGGAAATTTTCCAGAATGCCAACTTTCGATCTTTCGTATTCAAGATCAGGGTCAAACTAGAGACCTACAATGTAAGTAAGGTCACCGGGCCGCGGAAGGGTTAGCAGCAGGTAACTGCTGTGCCCACCCACCACATTACAGCGTCAGCTGTCGAGTGACTGCTTACTGTGTGCCAGGCCCAGTGCTCAGCACCCTGCCTGTATGGTTCACTGAAACTTCCCAACACAGAGGTGCCGTTATCCGCCCCGTTTTCGGATAAGGAAATGGGCTTAGAGCTTTCGTGTCTTGTCCAGTGGCAGGCCTCGGGGGGGAAGAAATGGTGCATGGTCTTTTCAGTTAAAACCTGGGGTGTGTGTTTGTGTGCTGACAAACAATGATAATGTGTATAATGGACTTGCATCTTCCAGAAGGTTTGGGTTCTAAAGTCAGTATATAAAACAAAGACCACATGTAGTTAAAATTACCTTGGAAATTCCTTAAATTGCCCAGGATAACATATAGTTGTGTGGTCATAATTTATCGAGCATGTAACTACCTGCCAGATATTGTTTTGCACCCTTTACTTTCCATATATCATCTCACTAGATCACGACAGTGACCCTGTGTGTAGGAACTATTGTTATCTCCATGTTACCCGTGAAGAATGTCACGCACAGGAGAATAAGTAATTTGCCCAAAGTCATATGCTAACAAGTGGCAGATGTCAGGTTCCAACTGAGACAATCCAAGTGCAGAGCGTTGCTCTTAACCATGCTTAGAAATATGGCTGTGTTGCGTAATTGCTAAGCCTGCCAATGTGTGTGAGCCCCAGAGCTAGACTCTGCCGCCTCCCCGGGCGCCACCCCGCTCCGCCTCTAAAGGCACCGGTTCCATCCTGAGGAGGGAGGGAAGGGGGGAAGATCCAGAGGACGTTTCCACTTGTTTCTGGGCTAACTCCTTCTGTCTCATTATTAGACGTTCATCTTCATACCTGGTGATAGACGTGTTTGTTTTTGTAAGCCTCGAGTGAGACTAGAGGTCACATGTCTGTGATACAATGTCTGAGTGAGGTGGGATCAGGGAGGGTCTGAAGGGTCATTCGGTCCCTCCGCGGTTTGGGTGGGGAAGGTGAAGTGCAGAGGGCTTGCCTCTGGCAGCGCTGAGATGAGGCCCAGGCCAGGTCTTCCTCCTCTGCCACACCACGCTCAGCTTTCAGAACTAGCTGGGCGGCTTAGGCAAGTCCCTTGTCTTCTCTGGGTTCTCACCTCCCCCTCTGTAAAGAACGTATTGGACTTGATAAGCCTGCTAAGGTCCATTGCAGTTGGATTCTAGGTTTCTGAGTGTCCGGGAGCATGAGGAAAGGATAGCGAGGGCCGGTGTTGAAGGGGGGCTCTGTCCACTGTCCCAGCCCCAGAAGTTCTGGACTCAGCCCTCACTTAGTGTTTTCTTTATTGGAATGACTGGACTCTGGATCCAGCAAGTGCGTGTGTGTGTGTCTTCTGCCGGGATCGTTGAAACCACTGAAGCAAAGGGGGCTTTCACCGCTGCTTCATGCCACCGGCTTTCCTCCGCTCACACGCTGCTTTTCTCTCCCCAAAGGATGAGTCTCGAATTAAGGCCACAGTGATGGACGTGAAGCCCGTGGACTACAGGGAATACAGCAGAAGGTTGATCATGAACATCAGGAGACATGCAGCAATGTGAGAAGAGCAGTGCTGATGGGGCAGAAGTTTGAAGACAAAGCTGAAATGAACTTGATTTCTCCTCACCCCCTGTGTGATGGTTTCACATTAGCTACACAGCGCCTAGAGCCTCTTCATGGTGGACTAAGCGTTTCCTCTCCATGAGCACCGTGAAACCCATTGGTAGGTGGAGACGAGGCTCCAGTGGCTGTGGTGTGAACTGTCAGGCCCAGGGGGCACTTGGCAGGTACCAGTGGCTCTGTCTTCAGGTTTTTGTCAGTTTTATTAAGATACCGTTACCTTCAAGCAGGAATTATGTCCCAAGTAACTGACCCTGTATCTGCGGACAGTGAAATAAAATTTGTAAGTAGAGTTTCTGCTTCTCCAGTGGTGACACCTTCACAACTCAGGTTTCTGCTCAGGAGGGCGGGGGAGCTGAGAAGTGGTCGTGTGGAACCCGGGTGTCTCAGCAAGCGTGTCTTCCTAGAGTTCAAAGGCTCTCTTTCCAGAGGTGCCACATAGTTGGTAATGCTCAGAATGGCAGTGGGGTAGAATTATTAATCAAAGACCTATCTTTCTTATGTGAAGAATATCCTTCCTCCAGGGTTTAATAGACCAAGTCAGATGGGTCTGATATTAATCAAAATCGTCTCTTCTGAGGAAAGCTGATAAGCATTGACTTGCTGTCCCCTAGGGACACCCAGGCAACTACAAAGCACGGCTTTAGTTTTCACTTAAATTGCTGTTGCATTGCGGTTGGCGGATACGCTTTCTACCTGTACATACTCCTTGATAAAGCTGTGTTAAATAAGGGGGATTTTGAAGGGAGTAGCCCTTTGTGTCCTTTGCTTTGTTTTAATAAAGAGTATATTCTTTGCCTGTGAATCCTACTTTTCTTTGAATGCCGAGGGTTCTCCTAACTGGAAAGCAATTAATTAGCCTTCATAACAAATGTTCACTTGGGGGAGATGTTAACTCATTACCAACTTGAACATTTGTCGAAGGCACCGGAGATCATTCTTCCTAATGTCTGCAGTCCTGAAATGCATCTTTAAAAGAATGAAAACACTACAAACAAAAAGCCACTGTGCCCAAGAATGCTGATGATCTGGCACTTTGGGATTTTATTGATGTTTACACAGCAGTCTAACACCAACCAGCCTTTGAAATGTGTACCGAGAGTGAGCTGGTAAGAAAACAGTAATTATGCTACTGGGCTTTTCAGCCAGCAAGAGCATGCTTGCTCTGTGTGTTCCTAATCATATTAATTATCTATCCGGTTGCGGCAGCCCACCGCTTGGCATTGGCTGCACATCCCTCTCCGAGCACCCAGGCAGCGGTCGGACCTGGGTTTTGATTTGTGCAAGTGCAGCATGCGGAGGCCCTCTGTGGAGCTGTAGCAATGATACCCTGTCTGTTTCATCCTCAGCGGGCCCCTTCGGGGTGGCGCCAGTGGCTCCAGGCAGGGTGGCTCGCACTGCTCAGAACAGACATAAAGGGTCTTTTTCTGGGGCCCGCTAATTGTTTAGACACGTTCTGGCCTCAGATGATGGTCACTGGGCTGCACTTGAGTCTCTGACTGAGGCCTCAATGATTATTGTGGAAGTTCTGTCTGACCTTGTTCATAAAACACTGGCTGGAAAATTAAATCTTCAACACTATTCTGCATTGACACATGGTGGGTTGAAATTGGTAATCTAGCTTTCAGTCCAGTAACCAGTCTTCTGTATCTACTGCTCCCAGCATTCTGCCCCCCCCACGCCCATCCCCCAAACTTCTTTCTAGTGGCAGTGTTGCCACGGTGCAGCTCAAGAGCACCAGTCACCACACAATGACCGTGTGATGGATCCAGCACATCTGCCCGGATGTGATTAGAAGTCCACCGGCTTGCTGGGGAGGGCGGCTCCCTCTAGGGAGGGTGTTGAGCAGATTTCCCTACTCAAAACCAGATCACCAGTAGAGGAACATCAGAAATTGGCTCCACTGTGATGCTTTTAAGAGATTCAGGTCCCTGAGGATTGCCCAAATAGATTCTGGCCCACTGTTCTTAGAATTCTCTCAGATATAGTTTACTCAAAAGGCTGTTCATGTTACTCTGTTCCTCATCTTTCACTTAGAGATCGATGCTTATTTTGCATACGCTATGACATCAGCGTTAAGCAATTAGGGGGAAAAATCTAATCATTTTGCCTTTATTTTAAATGGTGCTTGGATTCCCTCCAGTCTCATTGTGAAGGAGGCAACAAAAAAAATAAAAGGATAATAATCAGATTTCTGTCCATATTTTTAGTGTTTTATGCTTTCCATTAAAGCCTTGCTAATCTCCAGTGTGCTGTTCTGGCTTTTTTGAACTTCAGGGTCAAAATTTCCCCCTCCCCTACTTTTTTTTTTTTGTTGTTGCCTGAGTGGACTGTCTTCAAAAAGGATAAATAATATTGATCATGGTATTTAATACACTAATGAAACCCATGGCTATTGACTACATAATTAATATACTGTCTAAAAGTGAAGTTCAGCAACCCAGTATATAAAGGTTTGTATTGACTTGTGTTTCTTTGGCAATATGCCTTCCAAGGTTTTATTTATAGAAAATGAAACAGGTTATTTGGTCTCCTTTCCTTCTTTTCACTTGTTAGGAGGCCACTACTCCCCTAGTAGATTGATTGTTTCCTTATCTCAAAGAGAGGGTTTCTTCCCTGCCCCCCCGCTGTCCCCTTTTTATGTGGTTGTTAGCTCTTAGATTTATAATCCACTCTGTTGGTGGAGTTCTGGCTTTTATAAACACTCTTACTGAGTGAGCATATTTTATTATTAAGCTGATGTTAAGTATTGTTAATGTCTGTTAAAGGAAAGAAATGGGGACTGTTTCGATCATTATTTCTTATGCAAGTAATTCGTGTTCATTGTAGAAAACCTGCAGATAAGAAAAAGTAAAATTACCCATAATCCCACCAGCCAGCAAGAATCACTTGTGTACCTGACTACTTTTTTCTATGATATAGTTTTGATTTAAAAAAAGGGAGGGGCATTATACTATGCATAATTTTCTCCTAGCATGGACATTCTATTTCAATAAAAATAGGCCCGCACAATTTTAATTGGTATTTGGCCATAGGGATGTGTAAATTTATTGAGCCAATTCACTTGCTGGGTGCTTGTACTTTCTAATTGTTACCCTATGCTCAGCGTTTGATGGTTTCAAGCTTTTATCCTTTGTGGGGCTGAGAGAATGTGTATGCCTGCTTCTGTTCTCTTGGGCCTCTGATTGCTTTTCCTTTGCCTTAGTCTAGTGATAGCTGCTGCAACTCTGTATACCATCAAGGGCTGGCAGGCAATCCGAGCAGGCCCCGGAATCTTGGAGCAGCAGCAGGCAGACTAATGCGAGGAGGAGGGGCGAGGCTTTGGAGCCCTCGGTGCATCCTACCTACCACGCTATGCGGCTGCGCCTAGGAGGAAGCCCAAACCCTCTTGCTTTCTGCTACTGTGGCAGAAATGGCCTCTTGAGAACACATTTGACTTGCTTTAGAAGTCAACCTGATTCTTTAGATCAATTAGTTAACGATTCTTAAATCTTGTAATTACATTTGTAATTGGTGGTGGTTTTGTTAAGTCGTCGAGAAAAGTATGTCGCGTTTGTCCTCATCGACCACCTGTTCTGCCCTCGTTCTAGTGATTTTTAAATCAAGATACCCTTGTCCCCAAGAACTGGGGTCTATTTGGAGCTAAGTAGTAATATCACAAGTCGAATTAAAATTCAAAAGTGGGGAGGTCACTGGAAACTGAAGTCATCAGGAGAGACTTGACAAAGAACTGGGTGATTCGAGACATACAGATTGTGGCCGTTGCTCAGGCCGAGTGCTGTCTGACCGTGTGGGAGATGTGTGCAGCCCCTGGGGATGGCCGTCCTGCATGCAGCCCTGACCGATGGAGCTGTGTAGAGGCCATGGGAGTCCGGGGGACCACACAAAGGAAACTGGGTTCCTCATTGGGCTCCTTACTTGTATTCTCTCTTGCCAGACCCCTGACTCTTGCATTGTGACTTGCCAGTGAACTCGAGACTTGACTCCAACCCCTTGGCCATTTTTACAACCTCCCAGCTTTTCCAGGCTCTTCATGGCTGTCCCCTTGCAGCCCCTGCTTCTTAGCTATTGATAAATCTCAAAATAACAGGATGTTCAAGAAAACAATCCTTTTTTTTTTTCAGCATTGAATATAGACCACTTGCAAAATTAATCCCACCTGCCTCGTGGGAAGTATTTATATCCAATTCCAAAGTAATCGTGTACACTTTTAATAATTGTGAGTCATTCTTATAAAATCATCCCTGCTCCCCAGTGTATTACCCACTTGGTAATTGGAAGTTTGTGCTGTCATTAAAAATGACAGCTTCCTCAGATAACTTTCTTGGTGCTTGTAAGATGCAGATAACTCAGCCTATATTTAACCTGCGTGCGGTGCAGCTTCCTCGCGATGGTTAGGTAACCGAGGGGTTGGTGCCTGGTGAGGCAGGGGCGCGCCACAGGGAGCAGCAGCTTTGTGCTCCTGAATGCCATCCACTGAAACGGAGTCAGAACAACCCAGACTTTCAAAAAATAAGCCCCAATTGGACTCTCATCTCTCGTCTCACAGGTGACACTGCTGTTCATGTTGAAGTTTATTTATATCTTCAGTCAGCCATGGTACAGAGGTCATTCCTATTGGCCTAAAATTTCAGAGGCTTCTATGTGTACTTAGGAAAGCTGATCTCCCCAGCACTTCGGCTTGGAATGCAAAGCCCGTCTTCTGTAGAAGCTTTCCTGCCTCCATAGCACCCCTACTCCCACCTCCACCACCATTTCCTTCTCCACTATTTATTTTAAATTCCAATAGCTTAGAAGGTGCATCTCCGTAAATGAGCTCTCCTCCTCTAATGGGTTCTCTCCAGGCTGCAAACCTTCCATAAAGGAGCCACTAATTAAGCAGAAAACGGTTTGTCTTGCTTAGCCACGTTCCATGAATCTAGCAGTCAATTTAGAAGATGGCAACATCCTTCTTTACAGCTATGATGTTAATAATATTCTTTTGTCTTTCCGCCAGCGGGTAGGTGTGTGTGTGTGTGTGTGTGTTCCTGTTTCTGTCTCCCTCTCCATCTTTGAGAGGAAAATTCATTTCCGTGGACTTTTATTTTCATGAAAGCCCTTGGTAAAGTTGCTCTTTAAGGATCAAACCCACGCCAAGCCTCCGTGGTTGGAGAGCAGTACTGTGGGAAAGCAGGTCGCTTTGCAGTAGAGACACGCACAGGTGTTCCGGGAAGATGCCTGTCAGTCAGCAGGGACTCGCGCTGGCCTCGGGGAGCCCTGCACGGCTCGGCTCCCTTCTCATCTGCGGGAGAATTGAAGGTGTTAGCAGGCTTACCCGGGCGGCACCACTCACGGGTGGATGTGCATGCCACAGCCGCATGCTGCACATGCCTCCTAATCGAACCTTTAGTTCCTGGAGCCAGGTCTCATTTTGTGTGTTATTAAAATGCAGGCGGCTAGGAAAAGCAGAGCCCTCTTAATTAGAGAGCAACATTCTTGCATAGTACTAGTGTTCCGTTTGTGGCGTAATTGTCACAGCAAATTACCAGTTAGGTTAAATATTGAGCTGGTAGTTCTCGGAGCTTCAATTATTAGCTCCTCCCCACCCTCCCCACCCGCTCCTACCCTCGCCATCACCTGCTATCCTGCACTTCCAACTTGATCTTCTGCCAAGTGGTAGCTTTTAAGCGAGGCTTAGAGAAGATACACTTTCAGCGGGAGCAATAAATCTGGCTTTGGGCGAGTTATAAGATGCCAGGAACATCTGAACGTGGGTGCAATTTTTGCTCTGTGTGGGGGGTATGCTGGGTCATTTACGGATTTTCTAACTCCAGCTGTAAAACTACTAGGTCAGTCAGTATATCTAAGCTGGGTGACGCCAATGTGAAAACCCTGGTGGGGCTGCCGGGAGACATGACAAGAAATATAAGACTTAGTTCTGTCCCTAAATTTTATTTCAGATTTTATTTGTTTATTTTTAGAAAGAGGGGAAGGGAAGGAGAAAGAGGGAGAGAAACATCAATGTGTGGTTGCCTCTTGTGTGCCCCCCCACTGGGGACCTGGCCCACAACCCAGGCATGTGCCCTGACTGCAACCAAACCAGCAATGCTTTGGTTCACAGCACCCACTCACTCAGTCCACTGAGCCGCACCAGCCAGGACGGTCCCTAAATTTTAATCTGAGAGGGAAGGCCCACAAAATGCAAAAACACTTGAGAAACAAGTGGTGTGGAGCAAAGTTGAGTGTGCAGTGGAGAGGAGGGGGCAGAATCTGGTGGCGGTGGCCACAGAACTAGGGCGTTGTGATTGTAAAGGTGAGAATGATGGGCTGGCAGGGAGGAATGTGGTTTTCAAGCTGAAGGAGCGGCACACACTGTAGGCACCAGAGTAGGGAAAGTAAACCGGGATGCAGGTGACAGCAAGGGAATTGGTTCAAGGAGTAGATTTTTGTAGAGAGATAATAAATGAAGTTGCTGAACATCAGGAGAGCAGCCCGGACCTTGATTTTCTTGGGGCTTAATACTTAAGCCTTTAGGAATGCAGTCTCAGCGTGTGGTTTTTTGGGGTCTTTAATTGACCTTTCAGTGGCTCCTAGAGTGGGCGTTCTGGCAAGCCAGGTACCCAGGGCAGCCTGCTCTGCTTAGCCAACTAAATAGCTGAGGAAATCCTGCAGGGGATGTTATTGGAATGTTGTACACTCAATTCCTCACAAGCTTCATGCTGGGCTGCTCATTTTCTTTGGACAAAGACAGACTGGCTCCCTCTCTTGTTGATGGAATGAAATTCTCTCTTGCATTATGGCTCGTGTGATAACTTTGGTCGCGGTGGTGTGGGGATAATGAAGAGTCTCTTAATGGCTCTGGTTAAACCCGGTAACATCACTCTATCAACCTTCAGCTGACTGTGGGAATCTAACCTAGTTTCGTATTCCTAAACGTCTAAAACCTGCCCCTGGCATCTTCAAAGAGCTAATAAGGAGCCAGCCACTACTCCTCTGTTTCCCAGAGCGTATTTGTAAGCCAGTGCTAATTTCTTGACTCTGGAATTGTGTCTCTTGCAATCCCAGCTCCCCAGCCTGAGGTCAATGTCCTTGGATAAACTTGGGAAGTGGAAGTTATTTCAGCCACAGCATCACCCTTCTCCACCGCTTAGCTACTGGCATGCTGGTTTAGTACCCCCAAAGGAAGAGAACTCATTTCATTCTGGAAAATGGGGAAATGAATTTGCTTCAGGACCCACCTATGTCTAATTAGTCCAAACTGTAATCAGAGTTTGCTCCGAGTATGAGGTGTGTGTGTTCGTGTATTTGCACGTGTGTGTGCCATGCACATATGTGTGCCACTGGCTTGGATAATATGCTCAGCAATGGCTGCTGTTCATTCAAATTGGTCCACTTGTGTCCTGTTCTTAAAAGAGCTGTGGATTAGGCCATCCTACCACCCCTTTGCCTTCTTGAAAATTTCCCATATTCACCCCCAAATGGAGAAGTAGCCAACTGGGATATGAATGTCAAAGCAAGTTTTGGATGTGCCTGAATGAATTAGGAAATGAGGCCATAGGCTGAGACAGAAGACAGAAGAAGGGGAGGAGGGAGGGACTGGAAGAGTAAGTATAGGTGGGGAGAGAGGTCATTTTACCCTAAATTAACTAATGGAAATAGCAATTATGAACAGCCATGAGAGCAATCCTTCAGTAGCCAGAACTACACGACCATGACAAATGGCTCTCCTGGGAAAGAGGGTGCAACCTCCTGTCGTGGAAGTGGGGGGAGGGGTGTCTCACCAACCGGGGGCAGGAGGCAGGGCCTGTGGCTGCCTGCTTTAGCCTGGAAGTTGAAATTGCTGGAGCAGTTTATAGAAACCAGAGTGAGCTGTGGTGCACAATCTACTGTAGGCAGGATCCAGAGATGATGGCATGAATGTTTCAGATGTGCTGAGGGTAATTAGTTTTGAATTACCATGTGCATATTTTAAACATTTAAATGATCATCCCAGGTTTTCGAAAACAGTTTCACATGGCTTCATGTCACTTCCCCTCCTGGGGTGGCCTCCCCACGGGAAAGCAGCCCGCATGATCGCCCCGGATGGAGCCAGGTGGAGCATAGCCGATCTGCGGCTTCCACGAAGGCAGCGGGAGCCCAACTAAACCCTCGGATAAAGGGGGATTAGGCTGTAGCCCCTGGTCCTGGCGCAGCCAGCTGGCCCAGCACTTTCCTTCCTCCAAGCCAATGTCGGTTGTGCCAGCGTCTCAAAAACAATTTGTTCAGCTTTTAAGTTTTCCATTGTGCGTGAAAATGCAATTCTATTTGGGTAGCTTTTTTTTTCCATTTTATTTTATGAAGATCTGGACAGCTGGGAAACTTGAAAGATGATTAGCCAGGTAGAAACGACGCGTGGTGTTTTACACCAGTGAGCATGTCTACAAGTCATTCGGGGAAAACTGCCTTCCAGCAACTTCAGTCTCCCCAGTGTTTGGCCCAGAATGCAAACAGCAATTTCTAAAATCCCCAATGCAGTAAACGGTGGAAAGGGCAAAGGTTTTCGTGCTGCACCCCCTCAAGCCTCCTTGCCTCTTGTAAGAGCTGTTCAAGGAGGTGCCCTTGGGGAGCTTACAGAGGCCCTTTCCTCTTTGGGAGGGGCTGGGTATAGTCAGGTCTCTAACTTGACGGACCTGAATTTGGAATATTGGCTTGAAAAAGCTGCCCTGCCTCCTTTTCTCCCTGTTAAGTGCTGTTTCTCCAGCAGGGGGAGCCGGGAGAATAAAAACTCTGAGCCAGCGCCTAAGACCCTTGAGTGGGAGCTATCTGTGCTTAGATCCTGATTGAATGAAAATTGTTCATTATGCAAACCGTCTGGTTCAATGCACAGAGGTGGCCCCCAGGCACAAACCCCAAGTAGTTGCTTTCTCTCTCCCCAGATTAAAACATATGAATTGCTTTGATGTAATCTTATAAGAAAGCCTAATAGAAATTTTATTTCTTCTGAAGTCGCCTGTCATGTCTTATTGCCCCCCTTCTTTTGTCCTATTAATACCCTTATAGGCAGGGATATGCAGTTCAGGTTAGACTGTATCTGAGGAAGAGAACCGCGTGTTTTTCCCAACAGTGGCCCGGGTTATTTAAACACAGTTATGCTGCTTGCAATATTTTTAATCTCTTGGTTTTTTCCCCCCACTGCTATTTATCATTTTAATGGAATGCTATAGAATATCATGTTATGCAATGTGTTTAAATTGATAAATTATATTAGAAACATATTAGGATTTTTTAATGGTAAGTGGGTTTTTATAGAAATATTTTCTCATTAGTAGATCAGCTGCTTGCAAGGATTTGGGAATAAGCTATATTTATGACCTATTTGGCTAATTAAAATTAAAGCATAATTTTAGCATGAAGTTCCTGCAAGACTTTGCAGAGAGGGTGGAGGAAGAAACTTGCCCAAATCCAGTTACTTTTAAATGTCAGTTGCCATAACAACTTCACATGAGCCATATTTTTACTTGAAAATTCCTGTTAGGATTCAGTTGCTATAATAATTTGCCTCAACTCTTTTTAGGAGACATACTTTCCTATTTTCCTTTTGTGATCATTTCAAGGCTTTTATTACCATAACAAAAATGACCATGTAAAGATCAACTCTTTTGGGCCCTGACCAGCGTGGCTCAGTTGGTTGGGTGTTGTTGTTCAAAGAGAAAGGTCACTGGTTCAATTCCTGGTCAGGACACGTGCCTGGGTTGCAGATCCTGTCCCCGGTTGGTGTGTGTGTGATTGACGTTTCTCTCCCTAAGAATAGATAAATAAAATCTTTTTTAAAAAATCAAAACTTCCCTTGTCCATGTACAGGAGCAGAGTGGCCCCCCAAATAGATGTGTGGATTATGGCAAATTCTGCGTGGAGGGCTCTCCCTGGCCATGGCGGGGAAAGGGCCAACACCTAGCTGCCCATTGCTGCAGCAGCCAGTACCCTTCTGCATGGGAATTATTAGGCCAACAGAATTTTTTGAAGTATGACTGTTCAGTTTTCTTTGTCCCGGGGCTTTGCGCAAGGCAACCTGCCTGGCCTTCTGAAAGAGGCGGGGGCCTGCCTGTGTATTCTGAAGCCGCATCAGCTGCCATCGACTTGTCATTCACTGGAACTGCTTCCACCTGAGAAGGAGTGAGGCAATCCCAAAAGTATTTCCTTAGAAGCTAAGTGGTAGCAGAGCGAAGTTCAGTGCCCTTTCTTTCTCTGTTTGGCTGTTAACCTTAATTCGCTAGACAACATGACCTCAGAGAAGCCACCTGCACCTTAGATCTCTTCTGGCCACACGTACACCAGGGGGCCCGTGTTCCTGCTAGCCTCTCTGCAGCCAACATTTCGAGGACAAAGCTCGTGGTCCCAAGGAAAAGCTCTTGCAAGCGGGAAGAACATTCAATTTCAAAAGACTTCTGGTCCCATCTCCTCAAAAGGGCCCGGGTGTTCTTGCTTATCTCCATGGCCCTGGCAGAAGCTGTGATCAAGGCCCCGATGACCCCGCCACGGCTTTTGTGACCACAGCTCCTCCTCCTGGGTCTTGGCCATGGTCCTTCCTCTCCCTCTTCTGTCTTTCCTTCCCTCCGAACCCAACTCCTTGGTGCACTCTCGAATTGTCCAATCTTTGCTGGGACTCTGAAGCACCCAAAGGGACAGTGGGGCTCCTGCAAGGAGGATGATAGAGAAAGAGGGCACCTACTTTCTGTCCTGCTTCCACTGGGGACTTATCACTGGGCATCCACTTCACCTCCTGACGCCCTCGCCTTGGCAGTGAGGGTGATGTCTGCCCCCCACTTCACAGGGCGGAAGTGAGGACCAAATGCAATGATAAGTGGGAGAGAGAACACATACCAGCTTCCAGAAGTGTGCAAGGCGTAGTTATGTTTTCTGCTCTGGCTGAACCAGACTCTGGAGGTTTGACACTCACGCTGTAGAAAAACCAGCTGGCTGGCAACATGAGCTGCTCTTTTCAAATCTCAGTGATGTGCCTGTGGAAGAGACTGTGGTAAAGGTTTGCATCTGTTTGGGGATGTTCAACATTCTGATTGTTCCGTACACGTCCGCTGAAATGTAATACTTGACATTTCTCAAGCACCAGTTGTGCTTTTTTTTTCCCCCTCAAACTGAGTGTAACTGAACTATACGTTCAGGGGAATTGAAATAGAACATTATTGCTTGGTTGAGATGTGAAACTGGAGTTTCTGCTTCATCCTCACCCTCCTTTGCGGACTTGCATCCTTTCTCTACTTTCTGGCCCCTGGACACGGGAACCCGACCATCCCTGTGCCCGTGACAGAGGCAGAGGGGAAGGCAGACCATGGGATAAGTCTGTGGGCAGATAGGTCTCAGTTCAAATCTCATGTCTTTTTTTTTAAACAGATACATTTTATTTAATTTTTTTTAACTTATTGATTTTAGAGAGAGAGAGGAAGAGTGGGGGGCGGGGAGAGAGCAAGAGACAGAAACACGGACGTGTTGCTCCACCCATTCAGGCAGTCACCGGTTGAGCGGGGTCGGAACCGCAAGCCTGGAGCATTGGGATGATGCTCTCAACCAGCCCAGCCACCCTGTCGGGGCCCGGATCACCCATCTCCCACTTATCTGACCTCAGAATTCATTCCCTCCTAGATGAAGCGTGGATGATGATAATAATGCATGCCTTTCAGTTCTGTTGGGAGAATTAGAAATAATATACATAAAGCATCTAGCATATAATGGGCTAAATTATAAAAATTGCAGTGATAGTTGCTATGCTTTCTTGTGGAAAAAAATGACATTCCTTTGGTTGGTCTGACCCAGCTGCCAGTACCCTGTAACCTCTGGAGGGATATTTCCATCCCTTCAATTGATTAGAATGAGGCAGCTTTCTGGGAGCCCTGTGGTGACCTTCATTTCTACATCTCCCAAAGGCCAGTCTGGGGCCGTGGGTGGCCAGCATTACAGGTAGGTCAGTTCTGACTCAACCAAAGAAAGAGTTTTCTAATTATCAGGACAACCAATGACGTTATAGGTCACGTTAGAATATAATGAGCTTCTACCCCTTCCCCATTGCGAAGAGGCTGGTAAACATTTGCAAAGCTTCTGAAGCGGGGAAGCCCTGCGCTCTGCTGCTGCAACTCGGAGCCTCAGGGTAGGACAGACATCAGGGGAAATATCCTGGCTTCCATGTTCAGCATAACCCTTTCCTTTTGATTCCCTAGGATGCCTTGTGGGCTAGATGCACTGCTGTGGCCTGCCGTCCTAGAAGCTGCCTCAGAGAGAAGGTTTTTAGGGCTGAGTGACACTGTGCGATGGGGCAATGGTTTTGACAGGTGTGGCCTGACTTTGAGGAAAGGCTCAGTGACCCTGTGGCTTTGTGAAAGAGTCCAAATCACAGGAGCATCAAAGGCGGGCAGCGTGTCCAGTGAGAGAAGGTTTGCCCTGGGAGCCGTCCTCCAGGTGGCTGTGGCCGTCACATGGGGCTGAGTAGTGACTCCCCAAAAGCTACGTCTAATAGAACCTGTAAAGGTGTCCTTATTTGGAAAGCAGATCTCTGCAGGTGTGATTATGTTGAAAATCTCAAGATGAGATCATCCTGCATCAGAGTGGACCCTAAATCCAATGACAAGTGTCCTTAGAAGAGAAGAGGAGGCGGGAGGATGCACAGAAGACAGAGGCAGATGCTGGAGTGAGGCTTCTACAAGCCAGGGAGACCTCGACGGCCGGCCGCGACCAGAAACGGTGAGGCCCGGAGCAGATTCTCCCTCGGAGCCTCCGGAAGGAAACAGCCCTGTTGATGCCTTGGCTTCAGATTTCTGGCAGCCAGAACTGGAGAGGGCACTTTTCTGGTGTTGTCAGCCCCCAGTCTGTGGTCATCTGTTTCGGCAGGAACCAGGAAATGTGCAGCTGCTGTTCTGCAGCCTTGAACCCTCCCCTGCTCTTCCAGGGCCGGCGAGGCTCGCCGGGTTTCCTCCGTGTTCCACGGACTGCTGGGACTCCTCTTTCTGCCAGGCTGCTTGGTGCAGTACTCCCTCTCTCCATCCCCAGATGCTTCTGGGGTGTCTGCTTTCTTCTGCATCAAGTACGCTTGTGTCATATCCTTAGTGGCCGGGGCTTTGTTACTTAATGACGCTTAAGCCACAGCATGAAGAAACATCAGGCCATCGGCACAAGGCCCGTGGCCCAGGCAAAAAAGGCATGTCACCCCCAGGATGAACATTTTTGAAAATCACCTCAAAAGAAAGAGTAGCACCAAGCATGCAGCAAACAGCTTTCAGCCGGTCCGTCAGCCATACATTTAATCTGTCTTGACCTGGACCCAGCTGGTGTCCTCTCCTTTGTTCAGCATCTTATTCTGAACGGGCAGTGGTCAAGTGCCCACTGTTGATGTGTTTTCACGTTGAAAAACACTTTAATGAGAGAACTGGCAACACATTCTGCATCTCAGTGGGTATTGTTCCCTTGGCACAGTCTTTAGTTAAGGAGTTTAGGGGTTTCGATCCCGAAAGCACCACGGAGATAAGCCAGAAGGCCCCAGCGTGGCATTCCTTTGGTGATAAGCATGAGACAAACACTGTTTTCCAAAATCGGCAGATCAGCTTGCTGGGGGTCTGGAGGCAGACCGTGCAGGAGGGGTGTCCAGCCCACCCCCCGCAGGCCCCAGCCCAGCCCCCTGCCCTCCCCCAGGAGGACCCCTGGGCCCCCCTGGGGGTGCCTCTTTGAGCTATGCTGGCCCATCCGGCCTTTCAGAAAGACACGTTCCTTCTCTGCGCAGCCCAGGATTAGCATGGAAATAGAGACATCATTCTTTAGGGGACCTCTGTTGACATCTCCCTCACACATCAGTGTTGGGGAATGGGTCCCTGGGCCGTGCTCCGAGGAGAGAGGATGCATCCATCCTGCCGCCTGGCAGGTGGTGCCCAGGCTCTGGCAGTGCACCCTGTCGCTACAGAATGTCAAACATTCTGGCCGCTGCAGCCTCCCCGCCAGGCTCGGGTGTCTGAGGAGCAGCGGTCTTTCCTACTTCTCGGGACTAATAAGAGCCTTTCAAACCTTTCTCTCTCTCTCTCTTTCTTCTTTTTATCTCCCCTGTTAATGTTATTTTTCTGTCAGTGTGAAAGCACCAAGCACTAAATGCTGCTGAAAATGAGGGAGTTGCCAAAGGTCGAAAGGAAGGGGACATCTACTGTGACCCCCAAGAGCAACAGCTGGAAGGTCGTGCGTGTGACCGCCGGGTTCCTCAGCGGTGGAGTGCCTGGTGCCAGCCTGACTGCCACCGGTCTGTGGTCCTGCATGGGCTCGAGGAGCTCCAGCACCAGGGGAGTCTCTCCGTGACGCCCCATTCGAACAACATCCATTTACCTTTCACGCGCCTCTGCTTTGCTTCTTAATTGTCGGCAGAGTTTGTCTTCCGAGGAAGCCTCTTTTGCCCATGGAATCCATTTCCTCCTCCTCCCGTGGAGATGCTGTGGTCTCACGTGCATTTCGTGGCAACAGATTGTGATCTGGGGAACGCGGTTGCGATTATGATCCAGAAGGCAGGAGAGCTGCTGGGGTGGGGGTGGGGGGAGGGCGCCTTCCTGGGAGAGGCAGCGTCTTCGTGGAGTCCTTAGTGGTAACAGGGAGGGGCGCCGGAGGGGAAGGCAGGAAGCTGCCGCGTGAAGTGTAAATATGATGATTGTTGTCTCTTTCACGGGAAGTAAATAAATCAGCTGGGTGTAGACTCGAGAGGCGGCTGGCGAGGCTGTGCACTTACACGGCCTCCCGAACCTGGGCTCTTCAGAGCGCTTCAGATTTTGATTCATTATGCCTTCCACCGGCCCACTGAGGATGGGAGGTGGAGCGAATTATTATCTCTTCTCCAAACCAAGAGACTGAGTGAGGTTAGGAGGCAGTAAGTTGGGAGAAGAAGGCACCAGTCCCAGCAGCCCATCTGCTGCTTCCGCCTCTAGATCATGTTCCACTTGGACGCGAGTAATTGTCAGGTAACCTATTTTTCCCCGGGGCTAATTTCAGCATATGAGGGCTTTGTGTCCTCGGTATATTTCTTTACCTGGAGGATGTATTAGTTTATGGAGCAGGGAAAAATGACTTTAATCATGTGTCACACTTGTCTGGGGGTCAAGGGGCCAAGGGAGAAAGAGCAGGAGGATGTGGCCCGCCCCAGTCCCCTGGCCCCACCTGAACAGAGTCCCTTCAGCTTGTGGATGAAACCTTGAAAGAGGAAATGAGGCTTATGGCCTTAGGTTTCATGAAAACGTGGATCTGGAATCGTTTTCTCATAAGAATATGTTGACCCAGTACCATAGGAAGCGCTCAGCCGTGAGTTCTGCACAGCAGCTGTGCTGAGACAGTGGGGCAGCAGCTGAGGTTTATGAAGGGGTGGAAAGTGCCTGAGTCCCTGTCATCCCCTGGTCTGGAGTGCAGCCCTAACTGTCAAATGGGAAAGCCAGGCAGTGAAGACAGGATGAGATTCAGAAACCGGAAGAGCAGCACCTTAGAAAAGTTCTCTCCACTTCTGCTGCCCCTCGAGGCCTTCTCATCCCAAACCCTGCGGGTCTCCCAGGGCGCCTGACAGCGGAGGTGAGAGCAGGCGAGTGCCTGCAGAGCTCTGTCACGTGCATTACCAAGGAGCAAGTGAACAGAGGAGTCCCCAAAGGCCAGTTCCCTCCAGCCCCAGCAAGTGCTCAGAGCCTGCACTGAGTCCCCCCGGGCAGGGTGGCCGGCTCAGCGTCTCACCAATGGCTTGGCAGAGGGATGCACACCCAGCACCTCCAGGCACCCAGGAAAGAGTGTGTGGCTCTTCCACGGAAGGCACATCAGGGCATGCCTGCCAGGGTGTTGCCTCTGTCCGTTGAGGGAGCTGTAGGAAGCTTGGTCCCTGTTTACTCAGCCCAAAGCTGCAGGGCCCAGACTGACCCCAGCTGTCTTGGGCAGGCCTCTGGGGACAGAATAGTATGTGGTTAGCACCATTGCAGGTACCTACACCATTATAGCTATCTGACATGCTCTGGCCCCCCTCCATCCCTCTCCTCCTCCCCCTACTTTCTCTCTCTCCTTTTTTCTCACTCAGCCTCTCTGCTGAATTCTGCATTGACATCAGCACTTCCAAAAACAACAACAAAGGAAAGTAGGTCACTGGCAGTTTCAGGTTGGAGCTGGGTCCGGGTGCCAGCTGAGTCGGGGGTGCAGCCCCTCTCACAGAGGACAGAGGAATGCCCCCGATTCTGTGCCCACTGCCTTACAAATGGAGCTGGGCTCCCCCCTGTATTCTTGCGGGGAGAGGAGCGTGCACATGTGTACTGGGTGTTCGCACACTGGCTGACAGGGCAAGGCAGGGGCCCTGCACTGAGAGCAATGCTCTGCACATCTGTCCTGGCTCTGGTGCTGGTCCTGGTCTGGTGTTGGGGTCCCAGGGACCTGGGCCACACATACCCAGGCCTGTGAGTGCGAAATCAGCCTGCAAATACATGTTTATTTACACACACGTGTGCACAGACCCGGCAGCTCTGCCTTCTCTGCCCTGCTTCTCGGGGGCTTCACACGGTAATATTTCCTGTGCTCTCTACCATCATGGAACTCCCGGTTCTACTTGAAAGATTACCCAACACGCTAATTGGGACTCCTGCTATGATTAAAAAGAAATTTCAGATGAGAGCCACCATGCTGTAGAGCTCAGGAAGAAAACAGCTCTTTAGAAGCCCAGCAGGAGCAGACTTCAGGGGTTTTTTTTCTCCTAATTTTGAAAGAAACTGCATCTAACTGTTGTTTTGCCGACGACAAGTCAAGTACAAATAGCCACCAGGTAGGGCTCAAACCTTAAAGACAGGGGCACTTGTGAGAAGATAAAATGGTAGCTTTCTCTTCTTTTCAATACAACCACCATAATGGAGTTCTGTCTGTAAGCCTGGATCCTGCCTCCACCAGCACCCTTGGCCTCCTGACTCATGAGATGCCTCCATTCATTCTGGGTCAGCCTTTGCCCAGGATAAAGCTTTTATGAGCAGCCAAGGGCGAGGAGCACATTTCAGTCAAGCTCCCTGAAGCGATTAGCTCTGGAGGCCCCGGAGGTGGCTGGGAGGGGAGAGTGAGGCTGTGGTCAGTAAGAGGCCGGCACAGCAACGAGGGCAGCACTTCCGAATGACTGCTTGCAGGGCTGAGCTCATCACATTGATACTCTTAGATCTCATTAGCTGGGGAGGGCCGGTGCACGCGGCACCGGGTACCCAGGGCCTCTTACCTTTTAAAGCAGCTCCTCTCGTTTCACGAAGGAAAAAGTCCTCCCGACTGCTTTTCTACCCCAACCATCAACCCCAGCCACCAGCCGCTAGGTTTAACATTGAACCCAAACCCTCCTCAAAAGGAACTGTTTGGCTTTATGTAAATAAAATGTCTCCTTAATACCGGCTTCATTAAAAGACCCAAGAAAAGAACATCAATGTTTGCTGATGGAAAAGTATAATTGTCTTTGAGAATAATTGGCTAACTATCGCAGATAATTGTCTGCAAATATCAGAGAGGCAGGTAATAAAGAGGACGAATGCTCTGTGAAGGGGCGGGCCCAGGTCTGCAGGCGCCTTGGCCTGGGCGGGGCGGGGGCGGGGCCATGAGGATATAAGGCAAGGGCAGTACTGCCTGTCTCCTTCCAAACCCCTGTTCCCAGAGTTCTGGGATTCCACACAGCAGTAACATTCCAAAAAGAATTTGGAGGGCCTACCCGGTGTTGCCAAAATGTTATTTGGCCAACTAGAGACATTGAGAAATAACGAACGGCTATGCATCCATACGTTCAGTTCATTAAATTAATAATAATAATAATAATTAATAAATAAAAAGATTTTTTAGGGTGTTGCTCTCCCTCCCCGACCAAAAATAGAGACACATTTTTAGAATAAAGGATTATCTTTACATTGAATAAATTTGGCTCAGTGGAAAGCTCCCTGCATTAATGTTTCATTGCAAAGCGGTAAAATCTCAATTACAGGCTCCCCTGGTCTTCACACTGGCGTTTGGAAATCGCTGTTCCAGGAAAGCTTTGCTTCTGCGAGTGGCCATAGCTTTTGGAGTGAAAAAGAAGCAGGAGAGCCTGGGTTTAAATGTTGTTGTCGTCTTCTGGTAGTCTTTCAATCCTTTTCTCACTTCTATTTTCCTTGTGTCAATGACTATTTCCACCACAGACTTGGTAACTTTTCCTGCCAATGTTGCCCTTACAGCCAGCCAATGGTGTCAGCCCAAAGGCAGAGCGCCACCTATGGGTCAGGGCTAGGAGGTGCAGCAATGCCTCCAATTACCTGAAGGCTTAATTAGAATGAGTCTAGACCAGCAGCTCTTAACTAACTTTTTGAGGATCTGAGGAAAAGCTCTGTCTAGAAATCTGCACATTCCCCAGGTGCCTTGCATCAAATTCCCGGACGCTTATGGACACACTCCCCCCTCGCTCCCCTCCTACTCTGACATGGACCCTGGTTAAGATTCCTGACTCTGGGCAAACATTTCTCATCTTTCGTTTCTCAGTCCAATGATAAATTTACACTGAAAATCCATGTTTCATTCAGAAATACCCAAGAAAAAGTGTGGCCATGCATATCTTTGTCCCTGAAAATAAACTTAGAATTGAAACAATATTACTTTGGGGGAAATTCAGTAAAGGATATAGAGGATATCCCTGTACCTTTTTGGGGGGAGGAGACAACTCTTTTTTAATCCTCACCCAAGGATATGTTTACTGACTTGAGAGAGAGAGAGAGAGAAAGAGAGAGAGAGGGATGTGACAGATGTCTCATTCTGTGACAGAAATATAGATTGGTTATTTTCTGTATGTGCCCCGGCCTGGGATTGAACCTGCAACCTTTGGTGCACATGGACAAAGCTCCGACCAACTGGGCCATAGGTTGTGTGGGATGGGGTCTCCACTAGTGACAGCCTGAGCCTGGGACTGCCCAGAGCTTTTGGGTCCCTTCCACTCAGGGGACAGAAGCACAGAGCTGTGTTGGGGAAGAGCCCTGCCTTGCAGTCAGCAGCTTGAGTTTGAATAACCAGGAAGTCCAGTTCTTCAACTATAAAAAGGGAATTATAATCAAATCCCCCTGGAGGTGATACTTCCCAGTTTAGTATGAGGTTGTGTCTACGAGGAAACCTCCAAAACTTGCCCAATTCTAAGTTGCTTTTTCATTTTCCCTTGTCACTGACCTTACAAGAGGAAATGGATGAGGACCAAAGATCTGTAAGAAGACAGGGCCGTGGCCTGGCTCACAGGAGCCTGTCCCAGGGGCTGAAGTGGGTCAGCGGCTCTGAGAGATGAAGCTGTCTCTGAGCGAGAGGCCAAGTGGGCCAGTGGAAGCAGCTCCTGAAGTTCCTGATGGTCGAGACTGGGGAGGCAAGGCTAGTGTCGGATCCAGCGTGAGGTTCGTGGGGGAGGAGAGAGGAACTAATCAGGCAACAGGAGTGATCGCAGGGAGAACTTCCTGTGCGGACAGCACCCGTGAGGCCGGGAGGGGAGGGACGCTGGTCTGTGGGGTGGTACAGCAGAGAGACGTGGACCTGGGAGGTGGCCGGGAGGCATGGAGTGCACAGCAGCTGTGTCGCAGCAACTTCCAACCAGAACACCAAGTCTCCGCTGGTCTCCCCTGTGTGTGCATTGAGCTGGGAGTAAAGTAGGACCCACGGGGGTGGGTCTGAGCCTCTTTCCTGATGGAAGCTGGTGACAGCCAGCAGAGGCACAGGGAAGGAAGTGAGCCTGGGGGGTAGCACCAGGAAAAGGGGGAGGCTCCTGGGAAGGGGGCTGGTGTGGAAATTTAGTGGATCCTGCACCTCAGACTTGCAAAGTGCCAGACACTCGATGACACTTTAAATGCCACAGATAAAACAGTGAGAGACTCTCCAGGTAGCAGGCAAGACAAGGGGTCAGGGACCTCAGGGCCTCTGAGGTTCAGACAAAGAATAAAAACACCTCAGATACCCCTGTGACCTGGGACTTAGGGGGACAATGACAAGGTGGCCTAGCTGGGGCCAAGAGGCACGTGTCTGAGGGCCAGTGTCAGGGTTAAGAGCTCGAGGCTTCTTGGAGCCTGCGTGTTGCTGGGAGCCACACAGACCCTGTCTGGGTCAAGGCTCAGAGGGAAATGCTGAGGCCCAGGACTCAGACAAAAATTTGCCCCTCATCACACACAGGTGTCCCTGATGGATGGCCATCAGCACGTGGGTAGGCGGAGCAATCCCTGGGGGGGTGTCTGGGAGACAGACCCTCAGTCCCTTTCCTCGCCACCCTCACCTTGCAATCAGATGAAGGAGCTGATCTTGGCTGGAAGGGAAGCTGCTCATGGATGGGCACTCATTCACCACAGCATCCCAGGGCCTGGCCAGGGCCGTGCACATGATGGGCAGTTGAATCTGTGGCCCGTGTGAGTGTCCCACACTCAGCTGCACAAGGGACAGTGGCAGAACACTGTGCCTGAGTGGCATGTGTATGCATTGTGCAAAGTGGCTCTCTCTCCTTATCCTGCCCTCCTGTCTGCCTGTCTGCGTTTTTCCCTGCCTCTGGCTCTGGCTCTGACCCAGTGACCCTGTGTGTGTGCCTTCTTTGGTGTCTCACTCAGACTCCACCCTGCCTTGCCTATCCCGTCTGTGCTTGACCTTGCCCCTTGCAGCTCTTCCTCTGTGAGTTTCTCTCCCTGGCTCCTCATCACTGAGGAGCCAGGGAGAAAGGTTTATCTGCTGATAATATCTCAAATCGCTTTCTGGCTGGAGCAATGAGCAGCCACCTGGATTTGTCAGTCTCCAGTCAGCTGCCATCCAGAGGGCACCATGTCTTG
The DNA here is from genome assembly GCF_004126475.2 of Phyllostomus discolor. Classification (NCBI taxonomy): domain Eukaryota; kingdom Metazoa; phylum Chordata; class Mammalia; order Chiroptera; family Phyllostomidae; genus Phyllostomus; species Phyllostomus discolor. The sequence goes on along the minus strand of NC_040910.2, from coordinate 76,401,694 downwards.
CCCCTGATAGTCCCTGAAGTTGTGTGTGGTGGGGAGGGGGTGGGAGGGCATGGAGCCGGTTGCCTCAGGGGCCTCCCACCTGTTTAGGTCCTCGACGCTTGTATTTCCTTCTTCCTTAGAGTCTTGTCCTCTGGGAAATGGTACTTACAGAGATTGAAGAGTTTAATACATCTCTCGCTTCCTTTCTCTCTTCTGAGGCCCTGAGCAGGAGCAGCAGAAGCTGTCGCTGGCAACCCCGCCCCCCACCCTGCCCCAGATGCCTGGGTGAAAGAGGAGGGGTGGCATGGAGCCTCAGCCAATTTGGAAAACACTGTGACCCAAGCACATTTTGCAGCAGCAGTGTCAAATTCTGCCGTTCAGGCCTGCCATTAGTGTGCACGCTGCCACACAGAAATCGGCAACAAAAGGCACAGCCTTCCCCACCCTCCTGGTGCTTAGAAACTGACGGTTTTAATGAGACATGAGAGCTGAAAGGAGAGAGATGGGGGGTGGCGGGGGCAGGCCACATCAGTGCAGGCTGCAGCCGGATCTCTGAGAGCTTGACCCATTTATTTTGGAGGTAAGGGGCCTTGTGGACCAGCCTACTGAAATGTCACTTAAATTAGCCACTGCTCCCTGAACAGGGGTCTCCTCTGTCCTCACTCCTCCCTCGTTGTTCTCGGAGGAAACCCGTCAACACGGCACCCTAGCTGCTCTGTTTTATCTTCCTTCCCAGGGGCATCCTTGGTCCCTTCACCCCATGGACTTTCTAGAGCCATAAGTACCCCGAGTCCAGTGGCCCTCTTCCAAAAGACAAGCGAGAGTAGTAGCCTGAGTGGAGAGAGAGGAGGGGGGCGTGCATTGCTCCAAGCCTCCCTTTTTTCCCAGGCTTTTTGATTGTGCTGTGAGTTATTTAGCCAACAATAGATGTTTATGTATATATTTTTAGAGCTTGTATTTATTAACAGCCCTCAAAGGGGGAGACCAGGAGATTCATACACAAAGCACAATGAGTTAAAAGGGACAATTTGAGGAGAAGAAAGAGATATCGAGCATAGAATTGTAAAGGATAGTTTAACGCACAATCAGAGGTTCTTGAGGTATTTTCCAAGTAGACAGAAGGTAAAAGAAAATTGGCCCATTATGAGCTGAAATGGGGTATTGGTGGCAGGGGAATGGAGGAATGGCTGATGGGCCGAACTCCTACTTAGGGGAAGGTGAGGCCAGAGAGCCCGGCTGGGAGGTGATGAACCGGAAGGCGACCACAGCCAGGTCAGGAGGCTCAACAGTTAAGTTCTGGCCAGGACCCCACACGCTTGCTCCATGGCAGTCAAAGAACGTGCACACAGAGCCTGGCGTCCTCTGGGGCAGTGTTGAGTGCGGCTCTGTGGTGCTGGGTCCCAGAGACGGGACAGCCTGGGGGGTTGACAACAATACCAGGAAGGGTTTACTGGGAGCTCCTGGGTCCAAGGCTCCCAGCCAGCCCCAGGGAGCCTTCCCAGCAAACATGTGCTCTCCGAGGCAGGGCCCACAGCTCATCCTCCAAGAAGCCTTCCTGCCCTCTGCCACCTCAAACCTGCCAACAGGCCTTCTGGAACGCCGCTTGCCACAGTGCTGGAGTGCTGGGTGATTAGTTAGGTGATGAGCAAACATTTGCTAAATTGGCTTCTTGGCTCCTTGGTAATGAAAAACCCTAGTAGGAGAGAGAAGGGGGGAGACACAGTTTGGGGGGTTCAGGGATCGCTGCTCGTCAGCCAGCATGAGCACATTAGAGGCAGCTGGGGGGTATCTGGACAGCTGTGCCTGGAAGGAAGGAGAGGGGCTGAGGGCTGAGCCCTCTGAGGACGGGAGAGAAGGTAGCGCAGAAGACAAGATGGCAATGGGATACTTTCTGAGCTTGGAAGCAGCAGGTGCCTGGGAATGGGACTCTGGCCCAGGCAGATTTCCAGTGAGCGCTCCAGCTTGCTGGCACGAGGAAAGGATCTGGCTGAGCAGAAGAGGCAAGTTGCAATGATGAAACCCATTGCTGAGGAACATTGGCAAGCATGACATTGGTGGGGGCCACGTGCTTGGAGAGGGAATGGAGGTGTGGGGTAGAGGAGAGACCCCAAGTTGGAGGACACACCTCCATTTCCAGAGTAGAGTCCAAGTCCCTCAGTAGGCAAACCAGGCCTTTCCCTTGCCAGACCTACCTCCTGCACCTCCCCAAACAGCATTCCCAGTCCTCAACTCACAGCTCTTTGCTGGTAACTCCAAATGCGGTGCTATTGCAAAGTGGTGCTATTGCAGGCCTCCAGCCCTCTGCCCCACACTCTTCTCTGGCCACCTCATTCTCTGAGAGTCATGGAGTGCCACCTCCTCCTGGAAGCCCTACCCAACTGCTTCTACCCCAGGTGAGTTTCTCACTGTGGGGGGTGGGGGGTAGATTGGGCTCTAACAGAAGAAATAATCCCACACTGGTTTCATCAGTCCTGTACTTGTTTCCACATTTAGGATCTGAGCTTCTTGAAGGAGAGCCATGTCTTCTCATTTTTAGGTCCCCAGAGTCTGGACTAATGGCTGGCAAACACAGGCCCTTGATCTGCTCTTGTTGAATGAAGGGTAGGAAGCCAGCAGAGCCCTGGGGCCATGGGAGGAGCTTGTATAGAGACTCAGACCACCATTGGTCACCCAGCCCCTCCTGCAGGTCACCCCTCAAAGTAGAGGGCTGTGTGGCTGGAAGGGAGAGAGGGAGGGGATGGCTTCCCCCTGGGGTCGAGGACGAGTGCTGAGTGAAGACGACAGAAGGGCTGGGCCCCACTGGGAACAAAGGAATGGCCTCAGCTCCTTGGAGGAGGATAGGATTCTGGGGCAGGAGCCCACACCTCTCTGCCCTGAACCACCCAGGAGGGATGCTGGTGGTGAATACAGGGGCCTCCCCTTAGCCCCTGACTTGTCCACTTGCTCTGATATTATGGGCAGTGGTGTCATAACTGGGTAGCATGTGACCTGGTGAGTGGCAAGTGATGCCATCCACAATAGAGGGGCTGTTATTCCCTCTACCTGTTAGAGAAGCTGCTAAAAATACACCTGGCGTCCTGAGCCCCTCTGCCTTGCCTCTAATAATCATCGGCAAGCAAAGGCTGTGCTGTGCTTGACAGAAGCGGATCATTTATAGAACATTAGCATTTCTCGTCCCGACATTTTACTTCCATATTACAGGGACTTACTAACTTTTATGAAAAAATTTAATAAAGTGCTTGGACTCTTGATTTTCCCACTGAGGGCTTTGCTATCTAAAGTTGGAAATGAAATTAGCAACATCCTCGGGTTCTAAGGGACAGCCAGGCCTTGGCACTGGCCTGGGCGAGAGCAGGAGGGCCATTGGGGAGCAACCACAGGCCAAAACCAATTTGTTCTGCCCTCGCTGGGCTCCCTTTAGTGCCCATTTGAAGCCTTGTACAGAGAGGGATTTGTCCAGACCTGAAAATACAGCCCTCCCCACTCTATCTGGGAACTCTCTCCTTTTCCCGAGGCCAGAGAGGCAGCTGCAACCTCCAGACTCAGTCCACTGCTATCTGGGTCGGTCCCTGGGCTCCTGGAAGCCCCTGTGGCCTCCAGGAACCGCCAGTTTCCTCCCAGCCACCTCTGAGACCCCAAAGAATCACTCAGCTGCTGTTGGCGATGCCCTTGGGAACAGGCCAGGAAGGACCCAGCTAGCCTGCTCCGGGGGCGGGGTGGGGGGGGCACAGAGACGGTGCCGACCCAGCACAGCAGTGTGGGAAGTGAGTCATGTTCTGTGCGGGCGAGAAAAGAACCGTGGACCGAAGAATAAGTGTGTGTGTGTGCGCACGCGTGCACACGCATCCCAGTGAGTCAGCGTGCCCCTGCCCCACCAGCTCCTCCCGCCAACAAACATGCTGTGTTCTCAGAGCTGTGCCCAGGCAGGCTCGCCCACCCCACAAAAGCTTGGGAATGCGGGGTTAGGAAATGAGAAACAGGATTCTTGTCCAAGAGAAATTGTTTTTAATTATTATTTTTCTCTCTTAATTGGATTCAGTGTTTCTTGCTCCTCATATATGTCCTCTCTGAGGGGGGGAATTCAGGTTTGTGCAAAACGCAAAGGAGATTGTGCCCACCCGGGCCCTAGCCAGCAGCATGGCTGACCTGGACCGGAGCCTCTGCGCCCTGCCTGGCCTGCTTCACTGCCTGCACATCCCTGCTCCTGACCCCTGAGTCTGGCCCTGGACCTCTCCCGGTCCCTGGGCATCTTCAGAAGGGCCAGTAGGGACAGGGCCTCCAAAATACAGAAGTGCCTGAGATGGTTCTTGAAATGCCCACACAGTTCCCCTCTGCTAAGGGGCCCTTGATGCTCTCCCTCTTGCCACCCTACACGGGGCCCTAGCTGGGATGCCCATCAGAGAGCCCCAAGGAAAAACCCAACAGCTGAGCTGTGCTAGAGACCAGGGCTCCTGTCTAGAGTCTCCTGGCCTATCTAGACCGTCGCTGCAAAACTCTAGGCTGACGACACTGCCCCACTGCTCGAACTAACACTGCGAAGGCCGCTTCACCCAATGGCCTAGGAAACCCACAGCTCCTTCCCCCCTTTCCCTGTCCAGCCCGTCCACAGACCTGGCTCCCTGATGTCCAATAAGCAGCTTCTCGCTTGCTTCTCACCCTGACGCCAGCAGTTACTAGTGGGGTGACTGTGTTCTGGGCAGCAGATGCGCTTGTGCTGCACATAAAAACAAGGTGACGCTCTAAATAGCTAGGAGTGTTGGTCCCTGGAGGGATTCCTACTGCCTCTCCTTCTCTCTGGCCCTTGGTTGCCTCCCCACTGACCATCTGCCCATGCCCCTGGCAAGCCCAGGTTACAGGGGGGCAGTTGCTGCAAGTTGGGCTTCTAGACAAAACCCCTATCACTCTTTTCTTGCTAGAAATCGCCAATACCATTGTTAGTTCAGCAGACATAGTTTTCCATACAGTTTATAAACATGGTAAGACACAGTCTGGTAGGGGAGTGGAGCAGGAGACCTGTGCCTTCGTGTGTGTGTATATATATATGTAGAGTGTGTGTCTATATATAAGTGGACATAGTTATAAAACTGCACCTCCTGTGAGAACCTCATTGCACATGATGAAGTTCTGAATGTCAGCCTCTGATGTCTTTCCTTTGGTAATCGGTTCTGGGAGCCCAGGGTGTGGGTGGGTGTGCCAGGGTTGCCTGAGACAGCGGGAGTGAGAGGCGTGACCCCAGGGGAAGGATGAAAGGTGGCACACTGTTGGATCCACGGCAGGCTGACTACACGGCTTCAGGCAAAAGCCAAAAGGCCACCTGCTCATGTGCTCCCAGACAGACGGTCAGGCCAGCCTCTTGGGTGAGCGTCATCTGTTCCTGAGCCCTGCTTCCTCCAAGAACGGGGAGGGCCCTTCCAACCTCTCCAAATAACCGGGACTCTGCAGAGCCCGGCTCCCGTGGGGCGCCGTGCCATTGTAGCTAATGAAGGATTCCCTCTGAGCACTTGGACCGCCTCGCTGGACGGGTGCTGTCCGTGGCTGCTCCGCAGGGGCTGGCTGGGACAGCCGGGTGAGGTGTGCTAATCCCCCCTCGATGGGGCTGTACACTTTGGGTTTATAATCCATCGGGCGGGGCCCAAACGGCAGCAAAGCCTTTACCAGACTCTGTCTGAAACCCAGCAGATCCTCCACTTGTATAAAAAGAAAAGAAATCTGTTCCTTGGTGGACTTGTGGCAGTGCTGGGTGCTGGTGCCCTGGGTCCTCAGCCGAGAGTGACTGCCAGCCCCAGTATCCAGGCCAGGATGGAGGCCCCCAGAGAACTGCTGGAGGAGGCCTGCTGCACCCCGCTGGGGGCACGGATGGGGGTCCTGCGGGCACACTTGCCCTTCCTCTTGGGCCTCACTGTAGGCATGATGTCAAAGCTGAACTTGTGCTGGTAGTCCGGGGCATAGTCCTGCAGCTCCTGGGCCTGCTTCCCCGAGCCCGCCTTGGAGACCTGGTTGCGATTCCTGTGGCTGGTGCAGTTCTTGCCTGGCTTCCTATAGCCCGTCCGGGAGCCGGGCAGATGGCCATGTGGGTGGCTCTTGTCCCTGGCGGGGCCGCGGGCCGGGTGGTGCTCTTTCCGGGCAGCCCTGTCGGTGGTGGTGAGCGTGTGTGACTTGATCTGGTGCGGGGACGCTGGCCCGGTGCAGTTCCGGAAGTCCTCGGCACTCAGCAGCTTCAGGTCCTGGCCCTGCCGCTGCTCTGGGGACACACAAGGGACGGCCGAGCTGGAGCCGCGGAACCTCCGAAGCCATTCCCACAGGGAGCGAGCTCGGCAGCCACAGTCCCAGGGGTTCCCATTGAGGCGGAGGAACTCCAGGGCCCCCAGGGGTGCCAGGCAGTCGCCCTGGAGCTCGGAGAGACTATTGTTGAAGAGGAAGAGGGTGGTGAGCCGGCGGAGGTCGTGGAAAGCCTTGTGGTGGACCCACTGCAGCTGGTTCTCGTGCAGCAGCAGCCGGTCCAGATTCACCAGCCCCCGGAAGGTGTCCTGGCCCAGACTCCACAGCTTGTTGCCATGGAGGAACAGGTGGCTGAGGTTGACCAGATCCACAAAGATGTCATCCTGCAGGTACTCGATGTGGTTGTCCTGCAAATAGAGGTACTGCAGACTGTGCAGGCCGGCAAAGATGCCCGCGGGCAGGGCGCTGAGCCCACACTTATAGAGGTAGAGGGCGTGGAGCTTCACCAGGCCCTGGAAGGTCTCAGGTGCCAGCGTCCGCAGCTGCCGGTTGTCGCCAAGGTCCAGCTCCTCCAAGTGCACAAAGCCCTCGAAGGTATTGGGGTCGATGAAGGTGATGTTGTTGGAGTAGATCCACAGGGTGACCATAGCAGGGCTGAAGTGGCCCTGCTGGAGGAGGGTGATGCGGTTGTTCTGCAGGAAGATGCGCTCGCTGTCCTCTGGAATGCCCTCAGGGATGGCGGCGAAGTTGTGCGCCTGGCAGCTGACCGTCATGGGTGCCGGGTAGCACACGCAGTCCCGCGGGCAGCCGCCACCCAGGGGCAGCTCTCCAGCCAGCAGCAGCAGCAGCAGCTCCACACAGCACCCTGGTAGGGAGAGAGTAGAGCCAGGTCAGGGGCTGCCCCAGGTGGCAGCGGACTGAATGGGGGAGGGGAGAACGGCACAGCACGTGGCTCTCCTTGGCGTGCTGGGGCTCTCCTCTGCTCCCTGTTGCTCTCGGTTGTCTGGGACGGTGGCCCCCTTGAGGGCCTGGCTCCTGATGGAATGAAGGCAAGGGCCCAGCCCAAACCAGGCCCCCATCTGGGGGTAGATACTGCTTCCCACATCCTGGTACCCCACTTCTACTGGGGGTTCTATCCCCAGCCTGGATTGTGAGGTAAGCTTAGGGGTAAGGCTCTGATTCCCACGCATAGTCCGTAGCCACGCCCCCAAACCCTAGCCCCGCCCAACCTCCTAGCTCCACCTCCTCAGGCTCTGTCAGCCCTGCTCAGGTGGGGATCACACTGCAGCCAGCCTCCAGTTCGGTGCCAGCTCTAACTCCTTCTCAGTGTTACCTGTGTGAACATGTAGCTGTTCAGACTCCTGTTCTAACCAAGTAAATATCTCATATGGAAGTCTGAGGAGACTCATTATTTAAATTATGCCCCAAAATAAGCAGAGCATGCATGTATGACACCAAAGTTCATCTCAAAAGATGTCTCATTTCTAAATAGGAATAGTTGTCCCTGGCTCAGCTGTGAAGAGGTACTGAGAGGACACAGGTGTGCTGAGGACTGGGGAGGTACCAGGGCTGACAGGGCTCTGGGGCCCATGCAGCTGCCAGACAGAGGCTGCCCCCCTTGGAGTCCACCTCTGGCCCCTTCCCTCTCCCCATTTCACTGGCTCCCAGGCTGTGGTTGCAAACCAGGCCTTGCCTCGAGACTGTCCAGAGCGTTTCCTCTGTAGCTTCCCTCTAATTGGGCATTAATTAGGCATTCGTTAATGGATCCTTAAAATAATTTATTTTCGGATGTGTCCAGCCTGTGGTCAGATAATAGCCCCATGCTCATTATTGGAGCAGCCTCATTATGGACGATAGTCATTACCTGCCTTTTTCCAGGGTTGCAGCTGCCCCTGGCAGCCCGGCAGGCGCGCCGGTGTTGGGGGGACAGGCTCCAGGCTCGTCCCTGCCCGAGTTGGCCTCCTGCCCGTCCCTTCCAGCCTGGCCAGCCCAGCCTCGCAGAGAGCTGGGGGCCTGGGGCAACTCTATGGACTCTTCCTGCTGCCAGCTGTCCCCAGAGTGCGCAGAACCAGAGAACCGACCCTCCCAGCCGCCGGGTCCTGCTCCCATCTTCATGCTGGCCACCCAGCCAGGCTCCCAGGCCTGCCTTTGCCCCAGCTGCCTGCCCAGGCTCAGGCAGGCCACTTCGCCGCTGCCACCCCTCATTTCCTGCAGAAGCGGTGTTGTAAATAAGTGACAGCTCCCAGCTGTTGGGAGTGATGGGCTCCCAGAGAGTGGCAGCTGTTTCCCGTCCCCTTGTAATCACCTGGCTTCGACCTGACGTTTCCAACACATAAAAATCATCGCACATAATTTGGTTTTTGCGTAATTGGGTTCAGTTACTTACAATTTCTGAGCAATTATGACCTTGGCAGTGGTGGTGGTGGCACTGCAGCTGTGGGGGCCTCTCCGGGCCAGGCTGTGCTCTGTGCAGCCCCTATAGTGCCTACCGTCATTGTGACCACCGGACAGGTTGTCGCCTGCGGGCCAGGCCCAAAGCTGGCGTGCCTCCTCGGCCTGTGTCCCTTCTGTAACATGCCACCCACGAGGAAGCCTGGGTCTGACCTCCAGCCTCCCACTGCCCTCCTCAGTCTGGCAGGGGGATCCCAGTCCCGCAGGCAGAGGCAGGAGTGTGAGGGGATAGGAACCAGGGCCTCAAACCCCAGCTGACTCTTGCAGAGCCTGTGGCCTTGAGCCTCCAACACCCGGGCCTGGGAGGAGGGCCCAACCCACACTGGCCGCACATTCCAGAGCCTGACACTCCCTTTTCCTTTGCTCAGCTCCACTCCTTACCCCAGGAGCTGTCTTCCAGGAGCCCTCCCTCAGGGAGTCAGCACCCACCCTGCCACTGTGAGGGCCTCCAGGGTCCCCTCCTAGCTCAAGGGCATTTGTGGTGCCATTGTGCCGAAGGCGGACAGGGCCATGGCCAGGAACCTGTGCTTGTGGGACACACTAGGCCATACCAACCACCCCACCTCCAGGGTCCTGCAAAGACAAAAGCATTTCCTTCCCTTAAGCTCCTTACGATGGGCACGGCGGTGAGCTGGGGCAGGCTCGGTGCTAATGCCACTTGACATTTGTGCAGCTTATGGAGTTGACAAAGTACTTCTGCTCAAGCTCCTCTGATCCTCAGAATCATCCTGTGGGTGGGGGTGAGGGGTTTTCCTGCCCCACAACCTGGCAGGGGCGGGGTGGCAGACACCCTTCTGCCTGCTGTTGTAGATCTGTCTTTTTAAGGCTCTGGGATGGGGGTCTCTGAAATGATGCCCAGAGAAGCTGGGGGGACCACAGAGAGCAATACCACTTCCTCAGACAGATGCTTCCAGGGGATATCGGGGCACAGGGGAAACCAGGTGAAGACCCCAGTGTGGGTGACAAAACCAACTGTCCAAAAATGTAGGTGTGAGCTTAGCAGCTGGCATGTGAACACACTCGGGCAGGTGGGAGGGGGTCAGAGAGCGGGGAGGGATAGCGTAAAGGCAAGACTCAAGGCAGGAGCCACCATGCCTGTCCTCTTGAGAAGGGTCCAAAAAGGAGTCAGGGAGCTCAGGCAATGCTTGGAGCTGCTCTCCACCCTCCATTACTGCCCAGATGCCAGGGGACCCCTCCCCCTGGGTCCTGGAATGGGTCTCAGCTGAGTCTGCTTCTCCACTCTGGAGGCTGACCCCATTTTGAAGGCCCTGGACCAGACCCTGAAGCCCACCCCACCTGCCTCTGCAGCCCCTGCCCGAGCCAGCAGGTGCCCTGGCCCTAGACTGTCACCCTGCTGAGTTCCTTCCCAGGGAGGCTGGCACTCCATTGCCAAGACTCCTCTGTGCCCCCTCTAAGTGGCCCAGGGGAGCCCCAACCCACTGATTGCTGATTAATACACTAACAAGGAGGCCTGTGCCTTTGCTGTGCATTTTAAGATTGCAAATTAGCAGGGATCCCAGTCTCCATGGAGAAGCCTCGCACCCCCTCCCATCAGCCTCCTCAGTCCCCTCCTGGTAGAGCAGGGTTGCTGTGCCTGAGGGAGCTAAAGAGAGCCAGGCTGAGTCTCCCTCACTCTGTGGACTTCATCAGGTTCTCCTCCTCCTCTCAGAGCATGCCCTTGACTGACTGCTCGGCTCAGCTGCTCCCACACCTCCCGGCCTCCCACATGTCTAAGCTCACCTGTGTCTCTGCAGCCTCATTCATTCCTTCCTCCATTCAACACTTGCTGCCAGAGTCCTGGAGTATCCAGTATGCCAGGGCAGGGAGGGGACTCGCAGATAGAGGGTCTTACACTATGAGGCAGTCTGGCCAGGTACCAAGCCCAAAGTAGGCACCTTGGTGTGCAGGGGGAGTTGGGGAAGTTCAAGGAAGGCTCCTGCAGCCCCTGTGTCACCTCCTCCATGAAGCCCTTTGCTCCCTGCCAGCAAAAAGGTTGTGTAGGAATGAAGAGCGGGCATTGTTTTCATGTCTTCCTTCCTGCAACCTCAAACCCCCTCACCTGCCAGACCAGGACTTGTTGGGCAGAGGCGAGTGGCCTGGGCCTGGGCAGGCACCACACCCAGTCCACTCAGCAGCCCATTCCTAAGCTGTGCTTATGAACCATCCCGTGGGGGCTGGACCTGGTGGGATAGGTGGAAAGGGCATGTTCAAAGGCATTGAGGTAGGGAAGCAGGTGGCGGGTCCCCCTCTTATCCTGGCCCCTCTGCCAGTGTCTAAGTAGCCAGAGCTCCCAGAGAGGCTGTAACACCAGCTCAGCTGGGCTGGGACCCACTCCTGGCAGCAAAGGGAGCTAAGCAAGAAAGACCCAGCTCTCAGCCCGGGCCAGTTTCTTTAAATGGAATCCTCGCAACAGCCTACGGGTGCCGTGCCCTTTCATGGAGGAGGACACGTAGCACACGGGGCAGGGGCTGGTCAAGGCCACACAGCTTGTGAGCTAGGCAGTGGGGTGGGCCAGCCCCACTTACACCCATGGGAGGGCTGGTCAGCCCTTTCTGGCCCCAAGGTCTCAGGCCTCAACCTTCTTTGAGCCTGACACTTGACCCCAGAGGGTCTCCCCCTCCATACACCTGCGCAGGAACGGCCTGATGGCCTGGAATCCCCATGGGCCCCAGGCAGGTCCACGGGGCTCCCTGAGCCTCTGAGATCAATAACTACGTGGTCAATTCTTCTGGCTCTGCAGCCTGCCCTCCTGTGAACAGGGCAGAGCTCCCCTCAACCCTGGCCTTGCCAGATGCTCCTCTCTGAGCCAATCAATGCTAACCAAATGGCTCTGCTGGTCAGATAATGACCTCAGGTTGGGCCAGCTATGCTCACAGAGCTACTGGCGCCTCAGGCCACTTGGCACTGTCCCTCTGTGCTGCACCCCGACACAAGTCACTTCCTGGTGGGCATCCCTCCACCACCTCAGCCTGGCCTAGCCCTGGAGACAAGGAAGCCAGCCAGGGCGGAGCTGGGCTTCCCTCCTCGGCCCCCACGGCCAGGCATGGGGGGTTGGTCAGGGTGGCTGGTGTCTCACGACACAGGGCAGGGGGACCAGCGCAGGCCTTGGAGCCAGACAGATCTGGGTCCCGGTTCCCCAGCTTAACAAGCGCATCCCCTTTCTTGTGTGAGCCTCACTTGCCTCATCTGTAAAATGGGTATTACCCTATGAAGCTGCAGCCCGGCCCTCTCCTCCTGCAGACGCCCGTATCCGCCTGCCTAGTGCACATCTCCCTCTGTCCAGGGGAGCGCTGCTCACTCCCCACAAACTTCCTCCCACTGCTCAGGCCAAGAACCTCAGAGTCATACTGACTCTCTCCCTCTCTCACCTCTCACCCAATCCATCAGAAATCCTGTCGGCGCAACTTCAGAAGTATCTGGAATCCACCCACTTCTCCCAACCACCACACATCTTGGCCTGGCCACCATCACATCTCTCCTGGACTATCACAAGAGTCCCCCGAGGGGTCCCCCTGCTCCCAAAGCTACCCAGACACTTCTGCTAACACAGCAGCAAAAGTGTGAGTCAGAACACGGGGCCCCTCTGCTCAGCCCTCCGTGGCTCCCTTCACCCTCAGGACTTACCCCCAAGTTCTCATGGTGGGCCGGGGCAGCCCACCCCTCTCCTCCTGCCCTCCCACTCACCCCCTCCCCCAGCCTCCCTTTTCTCCTTGCTGCTCTCTCCCAGGCTCAGCACACGCCCAGCCCAGTGCACACGCTGTTCCCGTGGCCTGGAACACTTCCCAGGACATCTGCAGGGCTCCTAACCTCACCGCTCTGGTCTCTCCCGCATCACCTTCCCAGCAGTCTATTTTGAAAGGGCCCCTTCTCTGTCTACTCTTCATCCTCTTCTAATAAATGACATCATTCGTGCACCTTGTTTATTTTCTGTCTCTCCCTACCGAGTGTCAACTCTGAAGGGACAGTGATTTTGCCTGGTGCATTCCCTGGTACACCCCAGGGCCTAGAACAGTGCCTGGCACACTGTAGGTGCTCAAGAAGAAAACCCTTGGGCTAGCTCATAGTAGGTGCTGAATAAACAGAACAGTGGTTCTGTTCTAAATAGAACAGTGGTTCTATTAGTACTGAGAGCAGACAGACAGGAGAGCTGGGGAGGGAGGGGGGGAGGGAGGGCGTGCACCAGGCCGCCCGAGGCTGGGGTGGGGCGGGGCGACCAGTGCCGGTTTACCTGGGACTCGGGGATTCCCAAAACATAAAACCTTCAGTGTTACAACTGGAAAGTCCCAAACAAACCAGGGCAAGTTATTCTCCCTACCTGGGGGCCAGGACTGTGCCCCAACCCCAACAAACCCTAAAAAAAAAATATCTGGGCATAGGAGGAGGGGACAGCCAGACAGGCATGAAGCATGAGTTTTCTCCAGACACCCGCACTTCAGGCCCAGTGCCTGCAGCCCCCGGGGGCAGCCCTGTGTGTGAGTGTGTACACATATGCACATGTGTGTACATGCCACTTACACCCGTGTATGCACAGATCTGAGTACACATGTATTCATGTATGAGCACACATCTGCCCCTGGAGACCATCAAGGGCGCTGGCAGCTACAACCCTTCATCCTGCAACGACCCGGAGCTCATCCTCGAGGTGGGCAGCACCGGCTCGGAAGGGAGGCGCACCCCTGGCCTGTGATGTGCCCCTCCTGCCTCAGCGCTCCCTCTGGCTTTGCCTCGAGCTCCCCCTCTCCTCCTGACATGCCGAATTACTACTCACTCCAGGCCCCTGCAGCACACCAGGATCACTCTCAGCTGCCAAGCAGGCAGCCCCTCGTTGAAATAACCTTTCAGCTTTCATCTGCTGCGCCGTCCCCTGAGCAGGCCCGGCCAGGGACGCCATGTTAATTGGACTGCTAAGCTCTCAGAGGGCCTTGTGGGAGCAGTCTCGGGCTCCCCTATCCTCCAGCTATCGGCTATCCGTGTCTACCACCTCCTCACTGCGGGGATCCCTGCGTGGGAAGGAGGTCTTCGGGCCAGTGTGGGCAGCTCCGCACCCAACTACTGCCTGGGCTTGAGACCAGCCTCAGAAGGAGCACATTTCAGCTGGGCCATCTCAGGCAGGTCACTAAAGCTCTGAGGCCTCAGCGTCCTAGTCTGGAACTGGGGTGAAGCAGCTGCCTTGCTGAGTGTTGAAAGCATGCAGTGAGGCTGTGCCGCTGAAATTCTAGTCCGGGGGGCTACCGAAAGATGCTCCCCAAGGGTGATGATTTGTTTTTCTGTTACTATTATCAAAGGGAGCTGCCATCCAACCCCTTAGGGCTCTCCCCACCCCACAGGGAACCCTGGCTTTTGCCTCCCCATAGGGAACCCTGGCTTTTGCCCTGGTGCTCCCAGACCAGAGAGGCCCAGCAGAGGGACCCTGAGCGATCAGACTACAAGTGGAGTAGGGGCTCAACCCCAAATTCAAGTTCCTTGACAGGCCTCGGCTGCCCTCAGGGCACGGCAGGTGGAGACGGGTCTTGATCTCCCTGCTCTGTTCCCTCTCCCAGTCCATCCATCCCAGTCTGGAGCCACCAGCTCTCTGCAGGGAGCCCAGGGCACGTGGGCTGTAGCCTTCACCTGGTGAAGCCCCCCATGGGATCATAAACTGTGTCCCAAGTAGCTCAATTTGCTGCTCGGTTTGGGGGCCCCGGACCCTGGGCTGTGGCAGCCCAGACTCAAGCCTGAGGGTGGAGAGCCTCTGCGAATGAACCTCCCTGGGAGGTGCAGAGATGGCTCTGGGCCTGCCCCCTCCCCTCCGAATCCTGTGGGATTCCCTCCCCCCAAACCACAGCGAAATGGACCCACTGCAACCGATAGGCGCGCGGAAACCAGAGGGTATCCTAGGGTGTTGGGTGGGGCAGGAAGCCTCTGTGGGGGCGGGACGGTCCTCAGGGGCAAGTGTCCATCCAGATGCCTGTCGGGGGCTCCTGAGGGCGAGGGCCGGGGAGGGAGTGGGGTGAGGATCTGCTGAATCCTGGAGACCCTGACATCAGGCAGCACAAAAACAGGAGCTGAAACCCAGCCTTAGAGGTGCAGAGCTCTGCCGGGGGCCCTGGTTCCTAGTCCCCCAGGACAGCCGATGCTTCCTCGCCATCAGTGAAAGGCAATCATAACCCACATCCAGGTATTGATCACCTTCCTCTGAATCAGTCCTTCAGCTCCTTCACTCATTCGAGCAACAGCCCGGTGCTTGGTGCTGCAGCAGGGAGAGCCAGGGCTCCTTCCTGCACGGAGCCTACACTCTCGGGGAAGGACAGAAGGAACCAGAGGAGCCCCAAGTGACGCTGGGGGATAGGCACTGGGGCACAAGATGGGGGTTAAGGCCGAGACAAATGAAGGGACCGACATTAGCTTGTGTGCTCATGGAGGCAAGTGACACCTGAGTTGAAACCTAAAGGATAAGAAGGAGCCAAGGAGCAACATTCCAGGAACAGGGAACAGCAGGTGCAAAGGCCCTGGGTCTGGACTGTGCTTGGCGTGGGAGAGGAAAGCGGGGCAAGAGATGTGGTCAGAAGTGCAGGAGGCAGCCCTTCCAGGGCCTTAAAAACCTCAGTCTAGAGTGTGGATCTAACTGTGGATGTGGCGAGAAGCCACTGAAGAGCCTGAAGTGGGAGCGACATGGTTGGATTTGGGGGCCGCTCTGGAGCACAGACTGAGGGGGAGCAGGACATCAAGGAAGCAAAGCCTGTGGCTATTATGGGTGGGTGGCCTGGAGAGGGAGGGGCGGTGGAGAAAGATGTGGAGTGGTGGAGACATTGAGAAGAAACGTCTGAGATGCAGAACTGACAGGACACACAGAAGGGGGGTGGGAGGTCCACGGGGCGGCTCGAGAGGATGTGGGTACAGTGAGACCGGGGGAGCCTAGGAAAGCAGGCGCAAGGGCCCCCCGGAGCTCAGGCTAGGCTATGACAAAGCTTGGGAAGCCGTACAGAGATGTTTACTGGGAGGCATGTGGGTGCACAGAACCAGAGACGAGCCGCACGCTGGGGAGTCACCGGCACAGCGACGGCATTTCAACCCGCGGGAGTGGATGAGGTCACCCGGGAGAGCTGAGAGAGAAGATCCAGGACTGAGGTTTCTGGCAACACAACAGTTCTGAAGGAATGGCCGGTGAGGTCAGAGGAAAGCCAGGAAGTGTGATGCGACTGAAGCCAAGACTGTCTCAAGAAGGCGGGAGGAATCGGCTGTGTTGAGGGCGGCTGGGGGTTTATGTGAGGACGGAGTGCTAGCTGGTCTGGAATCATAGTGGTAATTAGTGATGCTGGCAAGTTCATTTCCAGGAGAAAGGCAGGGGCAGAAGGCAGGCCGAGTGGGATAAAGAGTGCATGGGGGAGGGTATTGTGTTGAGTAAAATATCAATAAATCAGACACAGAAAGGCAAATACCACATGATTTCACTTACATGTGGAATTTAAGAAACAAAATAAACAAACAAAGCAGAAACAAACTCATAGATACGGAGAACAAATTGATGGTTGCCCAACGGGAGAGGGGTTGAGGGGATGGGTGAAAAAAGCAAGATTAGGAAGTAGGAATTGCCAGTTATAAAAACAGTCGTGGGGACGCAAAGCACAGCAGAGGGAATGCAGTCAATAATGCTGTAATAACTATGGAGGGTATCAGATGGGTACTAGGCATACCAGGGTGGTCCCTTCGTAAGTTATATAAATGTTTAATTACTATGTTGTGCACCTGAAACTAATATGATATTGTGTGCAAGCTATAATTGAAAAATAAAAATGTTTAAATGTAAAATAAAGTGAATGTGATATGAGGAAGGGGAGACAGCCCCGTTATTAGTCAGGATAGGGTAGGGTAGGCCGACGTAACAAGTGACCCCAGAATCTCAGTGGCTGACAACAGAGGCTGGTTCCTTGCTCAGGCAGGGCAGCTGAGGCTCTGCTCAGTCTCCTGGCAGAGAAAACAGCTGACGGGGCCAACTACTTACTGGCTCTTAAGGCTTTTGTTTCAAGCGACACACGTCATTCCTGCTCATGTTTCATTGGCTGAAATTGGTCTCACCCAGCCTGTCTGGGGTAGGGAAGAATACCCCTAGGGGAGTCAGGGAGCAGCATTTGGGGACACAGGTTTTGCTGCGAAGGGGGCAGAGAAACAGGGCAGGACCTGGAGAGGCACAGGGTCTGGGGACGGTTTTTTGTTTTTTTAAGATAGAACCTCGTTTGCCTGCTCCTGAGCATGATTCAGGAGGAGAGAGGGAGAGGAGAAAACTGATGCAGCAGCAGTGAGAGGGCCAAGACACAGGCCCAGGGCTCCTGCCCTGGAACAGGAGGGAACGCAGTAATTACACGGCGGCTGCGTTAGCCCGGAGCTCCTGTTTCCTCCATGCAGCAAGGGGGGCCCATCAGCTGAGAGGGAAGGCAGGGAAGAGGGTGGAGTTCGAGGAGAGAGAGCAGAGTGAAACAGGAGGGGTGTGCGGGGGACCAGGAAGTCGAAGGTCTTTGCAAGCACAGGTTCCTAATGACCACTGGCCTGGCCACTGCCCCAGTTCCCCACCCCTCTTGCTGGACGGTTGGGGCCATCTGGCCCCTCCAATTAAGTCTGCTCCCGTCACTCCCCTGCTGACAGGGCATTAGCTCAGCGCCATGCCAAGAGGGCTCTGGGGACAAAAGACCCAGTTTCTGGCTTCCACAAGCTGACCGTCTTCCCCAAATGCCTTCAGGATAGCATGTTGTGAACATTTGTCACTTTTTAAATTTTTTTTTTTTTTTGCTACTGGCCATTAAAACCTCTTCCTGTAATTTGGGAGCGCTCCCAGTTCATTATGTAAGTGAGCCCTTCCCTCCCTGTGGAACCTGAAAAGGTCAAGCCCTCACTTTCAAAGCCTCCCTTGCAGCTTGGGCAAGACACAAGGCCCGGACTCAGCCACCCCACAGGCCTACCCCAGACTCGGACTAGGAGTCAGTGATGCAGACACGCAGGGGCCGAGCAGGACCCGCGCCTGCAAGGGCGGCGGGGCCAGCGGCTGCGGAGGGAACGGGGCCAGCGGCTGCGGAGGGAACGCTGGCGGTGCAAGCTCGGACACGTCTTGATCTTCATCTGGGACACAGCTCCTGCCGGCGGAGCCCCCAGCCCTCTGGAGAGTCTGCAAATTACCCAGTGTCCTTAAAATAAATCTTCTTTTTATTTAAATTAGTGGAGGCTGGTGTCTGTGGTTTGCAAATAAGAATCCTCACTGAAGTGAGGGCCCTCCAGCTGAGCGTGGCCCTGCTTCCCCCATTTCTGTGCTCTGTCCCCGACTCATCTCAGCTCAGGGCGTCTCACTCCCCTCTCCGCACCTTCTTGGGGGCAGCACCCCCCCACACACACACACAGCAGGTGATCCAGGAAGCAGGGCTATCAATCAGTGGCCACACTCAGTGCATGAGACTCTCCCCCAGGAATGTGAACTTGAACTTGAAGCACAGTGACTTGGCTGGAGCTGTTTCACCCTCGTGGGCTGTTCTGAGGACACTGCCCCAGTCGTTCCCACCAAGACCCCCAGAGCCACCCTGGTTTCGGTCCTCTCTGGAGTTAGGCTGTTCAGCTTCTCCTTTGGGTCCCATTTTCTTTTGCAGAGGTCCACTCAACACTCCTCTCCTTGGCTATGAGAACCCAAATTTCCTTCATGTATCAGGCAGCCAGATGCTCTGGAGGAGCTGGGCTCCTCTCCAGCCCAGGGAGTGGGTCTTCACTCCACTGTCAGTGTTGAGATTAGACAGGAGCACGTGACTCTGTTCTGACCAAAGACACGCAAAGGCAGTCTGCTGAGGCTCCATCTTTTGACCGCAAAGGCACCAATCTAAAGGCCAAAACCAGCTTGGCAAGGACTACAGAGCGAAAAGATGGAGAGAACCTGGATCCATAGTGACATTATTGAGCCAATAAGCAATCCTGGGATGTGCAGACTTCTTGGTTTATGACATAATACATCCTCTTCTTGTTTTAGCCGTTTTGAGTTGTGTTTTCAATTACTTACAGCCAAAAGTGTCCTAACTAAAACCTTCCAATGATTTCCTCTTTGCTTAGTCAGCCAGCCTAGATTTCTCTAGCTTATAACCGAAGAAGTCTAACTGAAGGTTAGAGGGGGACCGCAGGACGCGGCTGGGGCAGGACCTGCTCCAGGAAGCCTCTCCAGACCCCTCCCCTTCTCTGTCAGACCCTCCTCCCTCCTCAGAGCCCCCTCCTGGCAGAGTGCTCAGCACTCTCTTCCAGTCACCCGCGGTGTGGGGCTGCTGGGGTGCCAGCTGGTGTCTGGTACATAGAGCTCATCCATGCCTGTCTGGTGAATGGGTGAGTGAATGAATAAATGATTCAGCTGATGTAATTCTAGCCAAAAGCAAAGAAATAAGTGCTTTAATTAGCCAAGGGGGCCTTAATGTGGGTACATTTAGATATGCAATGAGAAGTTAGCCACCAGAGGACCCCAGGGTAGATACCTCAGGCCTACAAGGGCGCATGGATCTGCCAGGCATTTTAGGCTTTACCTGCCTTTCTCACTGGACCCTCTGCAGAACCTCTGTGACTTTCCACTTAAGGCCCCCTGCAGGGCAAGTCCGTCCGTCTGGGGTTCCGCGTCTTAAACTGAGCACCGGGCTTACGGATGTTAACTTTCTCATCCTTGATACCTTATACATGCATCTTGATGTTCATGCTCACTATTTAATACAAGCAATAAATCATGCAAAGGAAAAAAAGAGACCTTTCGGAGTCTGGCTGAGAATCTCGGGTCCCAGGCCCCGACTTGCTTCCTCCTCCCTGCTGGCCGGCGCCCTGCACGTACTGTGGGCCGCCTCTGGCCAGCCTCTGGCCCACAGCGGAGCCAGGGGGTGTGGGCCCAGGCCGCCCTCAGCACAGGCTTGCCACTGTGGTCCCCAAACCCTATTTTCCTCTGTAAGATTTTGAGAAAATGTTCATCATTCATTTTAACTTAAAAATAATACATGCCAATTGTGAAAAAAAAAAATAAAGTTAAACGAATGGATGTAAAAAGGAAGAAAAAACATCACCAAAATCCCATTACTCTTGACAACCATCTATAGATAGTGCCTTGCTGTACCTTCTTTTAATACTTCCTTTACTTATGTAGGGATACATAACATTTAAATAAAAATTTTATTTGAAGCAATAAAAGTGGGATTATGCTGCATATGCAGCTCTGTCGTGTGTGTTTTCTGCTTCACTCCGACCATTCATTCATCCGGCAGCTCTCCGGGCGCCTGCATCACAGGGGAAGGCACTAAGGCAGCCATGGGGAGCCCAGCAGGCAGAGCGACAGCCCCCACGCCCCCCCCTCCGCCCCGCCCAGGAGAGTGCAGCCTGGTGAGGAAACACTCACCAAATGGCCATACCCTGGCTGTACCACGTAAGGAGGAGTAAAGGGACAGAAGTCCAGGGAGCACTGAGGACTCTGGGGCCCCTCTGGCCAGTGCGGGTGGGGAGGCTGGGAGTCTGAACACTGAGGACTCTACTGGGGTGGGTGGGGGTTCCAGGCAGAGGGAACAGCATATGCTGAGGGCTTGAGGCAGGAGGCAACACACAGTTAAATAACCAAGAACGGGTGTGGTAACAGGCATGATTCAGGGACTGCAGAGTATTCCACTGTATGAACAGACCATAATTCATCTGTGAAACATGCAGATTGTTTCTCGTGTTTCACTGTTATAAATTACATGGCAGAACTGGTAATAACAGTTGCCTCCTGGGAGCGCTACTAAAAGCTCAGGGGCTGGAGTGAGGGGAACTTCACAGCAGACCTGTCGGGAACTTTTGATTCACTAGCATGTGAATGGACCTACAGATTCTTTTAAGAGTCGGTTACATTAAAACTAAATAATGTTGGAATGAACATCTTTATGCATAAGGCTTTGTCCAAACTTCTCTTTCCCTAAACCAGAGATTCACTGAGTCAAACTCCTCTTGATACGTAATGACAGATCACCTTCTAGAAAGCTGAGCCCATGAAACCTTGAGTTCAACACCCAGAAAGTCACCAACCGGGGGGGTGTTGCTTCCAGAGGCTCAGCCTTTCCTGTGGGGCTCCCCCACTAGCCTGTGAGCTACTGGAAAGAGACTAGAGTTACTGCCTCAAAGGAAGAGGAAATCTCCAGAGAGGGGAAGCGAAGGAGACTAAGGTGTTGAATCCCTCCTGTTGCCCACATCGGATCGACCCATCTGGGGGCATCTACGTCGCTCACTGAAAGGTCCCCCAAGGCCCCCGTCTTGCAGTTGAGAAAAAAAAAGGCTCAACAAAGTGTGGTGATCTGCCCAAGACGGTGGAGCCAGGATTCAAACCAACACTGATCTGGCACCCGTGGGAAGAGAGCTCTCTCTCCTTTGAGGCCACTTGCCCCTCCAACCCCTCTCGCGGCCTGCCCACCCTCCCCCTCCGGCACCCCAGCCCCAGCAGGCAGCTCCCCCGCCTCCCACGGACTGTGTCCTTGCTCCCTGGGTGATCACCCCATTCCTCCCGTCTTCATTATTTATTTCCTCCTCTTGCGCATCACACTCCTGAGGCTGGGGAAATGGACAAGGCAGATGGGGAAGGAAGTGGAAATTCTGTGTAACACCATCGTCTGTATCACAAAACTTGTCTTAAGTGCCAGCCCCAGGGATTTGCTGGAGTTGGTGCGACAGAGGTGGGGCTGAAGGTCAGATTAAATTGGACTGGTAACCCCAGGGGGATACTTGAAAGAGGTTGCTAAAGAAAGCTCTTCCGGCAGGATTGCGGGGCTGCTGGGGCGGGTGGCGGAGGTGGCAGCGGCACACACAGGCCGGCGGCTGGGTCAAGCTGCTGAGTGGGGCTCACTGGTGACAGGCCTGGTGGGTTCACACGTCCTCCCCCAGAAACCCGAAGTCTTGCCTGTTTCTCCCAATAATGAGTTGGTATAAAAATGGATCTTGAATAAAACTGTCTGCAGTTTTCAAATTTCAAACTGCATTAGTCAAAATATATCAAATTTCCATGTACTGACTTACCACCTGCTCAAAATCGGATCCTTTTTCAGCTGGAATACATTGAAATATGAAATCACCTCCTGAGAGGAAAAAGGGAAAAGAAGCGGAGGGAAGGCCCTCTCAAAATGTGCCAGTGGGCGAGCTGGGATCCTGAGCTCCTCCAGACTTTCCAGCAGCCCCCCGCCCCGGGCTCTCCCGGTCTCCCTCTGACCCAGGCTCCCAGGGGCCCCAAGCCCCTCTGCAGCTTCCCTTTGATGCCCAATTTCCAGCTCCAGCCTCTGAGCTCCGGGGAGTCTGCCACACAGCGCAGAACACAAGCATTTCAACTCTACCAACCTTTCTGTAAGCACCTACTATGTGCTGGGTGCTCAGGCTCACAGAAAGGCTGGCCTCTAATCGTATTATTAAACCTAGCAGTGACTTCTTTGTCCTCATCGACTCCCCCTCTTAGTAGCGCCGGGTAGAGTTGGCCCCCCCTTCTGGAGATACTTCCTTCCCTTCCAAGACGGGCTCCGCTGGGTGTTCTCCTGCCTCCCTGGCAGCTCCTCCTCTGCAGGGGTCTTCGTGCCGACTCCCCAGGGCCCAGCCCTTGGGCCTCCTCTCATCCCCAGGGCAGCTCACCCAAGCCCAGGCAGAGAACACCATCTCTGCCGGGGGGGGGGGGGGGGGGGGGGGGGGGGGGGGGGGGGGGCGGGGCGGGGCGGGGGGGGCGGGGCGCAGAGGCAGGCGTGAGATGTGCGTCTCAGGCCTCAACCCCAGACCAGCCCCCCAACTGCCCGCCCCACATTGCCGCCTGAGCATCTAATGAGCGGCTCAGACTCCACATGTCCAAAAGGTATTTCCTCCATGATCTTCCCCAGCTCAGCAAACCACAACTCCAGCCTTGTGGTTGCTCAGGCTGAAACTGTGGATGGCTTTCTGTTCCTCCCTTTCCTGCATCCTGTCCCTTTAATCCATCAGGCCTCACTGGTTCTACCTTCCAAGCTCCTAAATCCATGCACACCACTCCATCCCCACTGCCTGTACCCTGTCCTCCTGGCCCACACCACAGGCACAGGGACCTCCCAAAGGTGAGGGCCATCACGCTGCTTTCCTGCTCGAAACTTCCCGGTGGCTCCCCACGGCGCCAGAGTAAAACGCAAGCAAACTCCTTCCCAGCCCATGACGTCCTCCCGACGGGCCCCACCAGTCTCCAGCCCCATCCTCTAACCATCCCCTGCTCCCGTTTTCACCTTGGCGGTTTTTGTTTTATGGCAAAATACGCGTAACATAAAAAGTGCCATTTTAACCATTTGAAAGCATACAGTTGAGTGGCGTTTAGTGCATTCACAACGCTGTGCAACCATCACCACACCTAGTTCTCGAACACTCTCATCCTCCCAAAGGAAAACCCCTTGGCCATTAGCAGTCAGTCACTCTCCATCCTTCCCCACCCCACCCCCAGCCCCTGGCAGCCATTAATCTGCTTTCGGTCCCTGTGGATTTGTTTGCCTGTTCTAGATATTTCATACAGATGGAATGATACAATGTGTTTGCACTGACAGGAGCCCTCTGCCCAGGCCCTTGCAGCCACCTCCTTCTCAGCAGCCAGGCCACAGCTGGAGCACCCCCTCCGGGCCCAGGCAGAGGCCCCACCCACCCCAGTCACTCTCCAGT
This sequence comes from Phyllostomus discolor, assembly GCF_004126475.2. Classification (NCBI taxonomy): domain Eukaryota; kingdom Metazoa; phylum Chordata; class Mammalia; order Chiroptera; family Phyllostomidae; genus Phyllostomus; species Phyllostomus discolor. Next base: position 76,378,402 of record NC_040910.2, on the reverse strand, counting down.
ACTTAAGTACCCTGCTCTACTTCCCCTTCAGCACGTAATGCTCTGTGAGTGTACCATGTTTAATTATTTGTTTACGTGTTTACTGTCTTCCCCCGCCCCTGGGCTTGTCCCCAGTGATGTCCCCAGCCCCCAGGGCAGTGCCAGGCACCCGGGAGGCGCTCAACAATTATTTGCTGATTGATTGATCAAGCGCACCACTCGAAGGAGCAGGGCCGCAGCGCCACAGAAACAGGGGCGAGGGGGTGGAGGAGTCCCAGAGGGAAGGCAGGCTCCGCGGGTGAGCAGAAGCTGCCTGGCTGGCATTCAAGGGGCGGGGGTGGGGGGTGGGGGGTGTGTGCCAGGTGGAAGGAAGTGCATGGCTAAAGGCCTGGAGGCATGAGGTGACTGTCCACTTTGGAGTCCTAGGCTGTCTTCTCCTCTAGTTTGCAATTTGTCCCCTGATTGTTTCCCCAGGCTTCCATGGAGAAGAGACACAGTGCGTGTCTAGGAGTTGGGTTTGATACAAGATGTTAAGTACTGAGAGGAAAGAAAGAACAGTCTTTTTTATTTGCCCCTCCCTCCACACGCTGGTCTTAGTCCATGCAGGACACCCACCCCCAGAGACACAAAGGAAAACAGACTGGTTCCAAGCTTTCTGACTTTTGAGTCACCCTGCACCCCCCTTTAAGAGACATGGAAAAGTGGGAGAGGATGACGATGGATGTTGTAGGCAACTGTCAATTGAGTTTGGAGTACGGGGGCTCTCAGGAGGGGGGACAGAGCTGGGATTGGACCTGTGGCCCCCACGTGCCCTCCCTGGCCTTATCTTTCTGGGTGGAGCCACCGGCCCCTCTAGGTACTGGACAGCTCATGAGCCCCGTGTCCTCCACTGCTCCTGATTGAGTCAGGCCTGGCTGACCCAGGCAGGCCCTGCGGCTCTGGGTGTCCAGCTGAGCTCCCAGGAGAGGCCTTCCCCAAAGCTGGGAGGCTCAGGAGGGCAAATTCAATTGTGTGCACAGCAGGAGCCATTAACCTGTCTGTGGACCTGTTCCCACCCTCTCTCCCCTCTTCCAGCCGGGCCTGTCCAGGCTGCTCTGGGGGATCCCAGACTCCCACCACCCCAAGGGTCCTCTGCTGCTCCTGAGCTGTGCCCAGCCTCTGCTGCCCCTCAGTGCTCATAGGTCCCATCTCCCCTGCCTCTAGATCCGAGTGGACTTTGAGCTGAGGAGGAAAACAAATGCACGGGGCATTTGCCCCCTCCTTGGAGGCAAGCCTGGCTCTTGGCCATTGCCACCCCTGAAGTTTCTGGGTACAATCTGTTTGCCCTTAGGAGTCCTAGTGGGGAAGAGGCCCTGGGAGTGGGCTGGGCCGTCTGAGCAGAGAATTCCGGGTCTCAAACACCTGGGGTGTGGTCTGAGCTTGCTGTCTGGGGCAGTAGCCGCTGCCCACGTGTGGCTTCTGAACACTTGAAATGCGGCCATTCCAAAGACTTAGTATGAAAAAGAATGCTTGCTATTTACAAGTTGAAATGATAATATTTCTAATATGTTTGTTGGGTTAAGTAAAAATACTTTAAAATTAATTTCACCTGCCGCTTTTTACTTGTTTAATGTGGCTACTAGAAAATTTAAAGTACATGCAGCTCGCATTTCTACTGGACAAAACTGGTCCAGGCGATGGGCATGGGCTCCGGGTGGGCACATCTCCTTGGCCCCATGGACTCCTTGTCCCTTGGCAAGAAGAACAACAGGAAGAGGGTGGAGCAGGGATCCCTGCAGGATGATGCTGCTTCGAGGAAACCAGTCCTGACACCCCTCAAAGGGCTCCCCTAAAGGAGTGCAGCTGGAAGACCAGCTGTGTGAGGCTGCCCACACAGAAGGCTGTGCCTCGCAAGGCCCTGCAGACAGCCCCTGGAAAGGGGCGTGGTCTGGTGCGGAAGCAGGGGAAGGGCTTTGCTGTCAGCAGCTCCTCCAGCAAAGCACAGCTGGAGCACCTGTCTGGTGCCAGGAGCAGCGCGGGCCCTGAGGACACGACTGTGGGCAGCACAGACCTGGGGGCTGCCTTAGAGTGGCTCACACTTTCACAGGTGGGGCAGGCCCACAGAACTCCCTGTGGCCACCGGGTGGAGGGCCAGGGCGGGAGTGTACCCAGGAGTGTGAGAGCTCAGGAGGCAACTGTGAGCCCAGGGCAAACAGGGCTCTCTGGGGAGGTTGCTTAGCAGGTCCCCAACCTGAAATGCCACAGACTTGAGAAGGGAAAGAGGAGAGGAAGGAGGGAAGGAAGGGAGGGAGGAAGGGAAGGAATAGAAGGAAGGAAGGAAGGGAGGGGGGAAGGGACTGAGGGAAGGGGAGGGAAAGGGAGGGGAGGGGAGGGGAGGGGAGGGGAGGGAAGGGGAGGGGAGGGAGAGTGAATGAGAGATGGAAAGCCCAAAGAAATCAAGGCGTCTGTGCAGGGTGTGCTCCAGCGCCAAGAGCTGCTGGCCTCCGTTAGGAGAAGGGTCCGAGAGGACAAGTGGAGGGGGGCCAAAGAAGCTGACCAGGGTTTCTGCCTGGGACTGGGAAGGGAGATGGGGGGTAGCAGGGGGCTTCCCAGAGAGACACCCTGTCACTGAAATGGGGAGCCATGGGTGGACCCACATGGGGACAAGCCAGGAGCCTGCTGGAGAAGGAGGGGCTGCGGTAGCACCCCTGGGCAGGCCGGGCTGGGGTCCCACTAGTCTCTTCTACAATTCCTCCCAGGAGCCCCCGGAACGGTTAGGGTTAGGAGGGGGCGGTGCATTAGGAGCACCTTGGAGTGGGTCCGGTTGACCCTCAAAGGTGCTCAGGGTAGGGCTGCCCTGGGGCCTCTCCTGGTAAAGACCCCTGGCCACTCTGTGTGTGCAGACCCCAAGGTCACACGCCACCATAGAGGGCTGTGACTCTGCCTTCCTCCACCCCAACATGGGAAGACAACTTGTCCACTTCCCACTTCAAAGCCCAGCTCACCCTTTCAGGCTCTCCACTAATGCTCCCGCTGAACGGGCCAGCTCGCTGACGCAGCGGGAGGAGGGACGAATCAGGAGCTCCTCCAGAACTAATGAATGAGCGGAGCCTTTGGCTCAGGTCAGCCGCCCCCACCAGCCTCCTCGGTCCTGGAGATGGCTCATTATTCCCGTATTCCCAGGAGACAGGCGCAGTTTTCCCCAACGTTGCCTAATTACATTCCAGCTCTACTGATGCAGCGACTTGTGTCCAGGCTGCACACGCCTCCCAGGAAGACCACGAGCAGCGTGCTCACGCACAGGGTGCTGGGGGAAGGGTGTGCGAGGAAGTGTGCCTTCTGAGGGCCAGCCACAAGGAACAGGAGCCGGCAGCTCAGGAGCCTGGCAACTTCCCACAGGGCTCCCCTAGGATGATTCCCTCCCTGCGCCAAGTGGAGCTTCTCCGCAGGGTCCTCTCCTGGGGCGGGCGAGGCCAGGCTCTGTCTTCTGGGGCTCTGTGTGGCCCCGAGTCTCAGGGATGGTGCACACCCGTTAACAGAGCCAAGGGACACTGAACTGAGTACAGAAGCTCCTGGAGGCCAGAGCAGGCTCCGTCATCCCCTCCCCCAGCCTCCAACCCCTGTTCCGTTGTTCACCTACTGGTTGAACTGCCGTGGCTGCAGGTCCCTCCCTGGCTCACAATCTTAGCTGGTCCTCACGCTGCGGCTGCCCCGGCCTCAGTCTGTGCTGCTTCGCAGCTTCCTCTCCAATCCCCTCAGTGACCACTGCCAACCTCTCCCCACCCCCGCCCCACTCCTTCAATGCCTACCCTTGGCCTCCAGGCCTAACCCCTCCCCTCTCAGCTTCCTCACGCAGCCTTCCGCCTGAGGGTGGCTCTGGTCTCACCTCTACTCACCCCAAGGTTTCAATTCACATATCTACAGAGGCTGAGAAGGGAACAGAAAAAGGTGAGATGGGAAGAAGGCAGGATGGGGCAGGTGGCCACCCGGAAGCCAGGCCCATTGGCCCCAGGCTCCAGCCACTGCTGCCCTGTGGAAAGGGGGGGCCCTGGGTTATCAGATCTTTTAGGGTTTGCCAGAGACTTGGAATCAGGATTTTTATAGGTAATTGGTTGGCAACAAATTCCACACACGCACACGAACAAACAAAACAAAAACCCACTGTGTGGGCCAACACAGCTCCACCTGCAGCCTGGTTCCACCCAAGGCCAAGGTTCCTGACAGCTGCCTCCCAGCCTGCTACGCCCGTTCCCAGCCTCTTTGGTCCCCCGCCCACGCTGTGGACAGCTCCCTCTCTGACCGGAAACTTGTTCCAGTCTCCCACCCAACGGCAAATCTCGCCTAACCAAGACCTCCCTGCAGCTGCCACCTCTTCCTTCCCCTCTTAGGCAAACGGCTCGAAAGGTCTGTGTCCCCACAGTAGGCCCACTTCCTCTCCTCCTCTCTCACTTTAAGCCCCTGCCCCGGGAGTTCCCCCTTCTCACACACAAACTCCCCGCACAGGTCCAAAGCCAACAGTGTCCAGTCACTATCAACTCAACTGCCCCTGGGGGCACAGCGCCCCCTGGAATCCCCCCCAGTTTCCTTTCCTTGACTCTGCTCCCTCCTGGGTGGGCGCCAGCATGCGTCTGCTTACATTCCTCCTCAGCCCCCGTCACGGGCACCTCTTCCTCCTGTCATTTCACCCACAGCCCTTGGGGACCACCACGACCCACACAAACTTGTCTTCCTTTTAGTGCCCTCCCAGCTCCAATCCGAATCTCCAGCGACTCCCTGCACGCCTTCCCTGGGCTCTCCCAGACTCTTCCTACCCAGCATTTCCAAAACAAGCATTGCCCCTCAAACCTTCTCCCCTCCGCCTGGGCCACCTTCTTGGTGCCCGCCAACTCCTCAGTCCGCACTAAACCTGGACTTTGCCTCTTCTCTTCCCTGGAGTGCCGCTCGCAGGTCCTGCAGTTTCGGGCTCTGGGGCCCTCTCTCGATGCTACAACTGTAGCCTCCTCACCAATCCGGCACTCACCCTTGCCCCCCTCTATCTTCTCCATCTGAAGCGTTTTTCTTAAACTCAGCTTGATTATATCACTCTGCTGTCTGTGATCCTTCTTCGGGGAGGCCATCTGACCTCTGTCCAGTGCCCTGGGTCCTGAGCCAGCGCTCACTACCCGTCACGTGCCCAGCCAGGTCGCCTGTTGCCGTCTCTCACACGTGCCCTGTTCTCTCCCATCCCCGGGCCTCAGGGGTCACGCTGTCACCTCCTCCTGGGAGACCCCTCCTTCCTTCATCTGCCTGCTGCTTCTCACCAACTCTTCAAACTTGGCACACGCTAGGGAGGGTCCGCCCACCTTGGACCTACCTAGACCACTCTGTTCATCCACAGTGGAATCATAACTCCGAGTGTGCACGCAGGCACCTGTTGTTGCGTGAGAGACCGAATATACAAACAGGCAAAGCCAGACCACATGTAAAAATAGAACTGCGACATCCCCGTCTACATTAACCAGCGCGGGAAACCACCCCACTGTCCACAAAGTAACCAACCCAAGAAGCCAGCCCGCTTCTCGCAGGAAGTCAGACCTGTAGGAAATCAGACCAGCTGTCTAGCCCACAGTCCGGGAAGACAAACAGTAGCCCCCAGGACAATCAGACGCAGACAGTGAGGCCTTAATTAGCTTCCCTATTTTTTGTCCCCACTTCCAACCTAGGACCGACCAGAAGAAGAGCAACCATGCGTCCCTAACCCACCACAGAGGACCCCTCCCTCCGTATTTAGTGAGCCTGCCTCCAGCCACCCCCCACCTCCGCCAACAGCCTCCAGTCAGGGCAGACCTGCAGCCTTCCCCTTTTTCTGCTACAAAATGTGCCCACTCCTCTGCCTGCCACTGAGCCCTTACCAAAACAGAAGTGACGATGGCTGATTCCATTAGAACAGCAAACTGAATACATAGGCTTTATCTGTTCTCCTGTGGTTGGTGTCCATTTATTCCACGTGGGCAACAAGCCATCCTGACGCTGAGGGCTTAAGTCAGAACCGCCTCGTGCCCTCAGGCATCAGTGGGCCGAATGGGTTCCGCAGGACGGTTCTTCTGTTGTCCTCACCTGGGGTTTCTCTCGCCGCTTCAGCCAGGCGGTGGCAGCCGCTGGAGTCGTCGGAACTAAGATGCTGGCGGACCTGGGCCTGTGTCCCCCTCCACGTGTGGCACATGTGACCGCTCCAGCGGGGCGGGGACGGACTTCTCACGCGGCGTCTCAGTTCTCCCAGAACCACCGAAGCGAGGCCGCCGGCCTTCTTCAGGCTGGGGACCGGAACCGGCACCGCCTGCTGCCGCTGCGTCCTGATTCCCCGTGGGACGGGACCCCCACAAGGACGGGCGAGCAGGAGGCTGGCGGGCGATCTCGGAAGACCGGCCGTGCACATCTCCCTTCCCCCGGACGCCGTGCTCGGCCTGGGGGGCCTCGGCATCCAGCGGGGGGCCTGGCCGAGTCAGCGCTCGCGCCGGGGCTTGACGAGCCGGTCAGTGCGTGGAAGGGCGAGGGGTCCCGCAGATGGACAGAAAGGCTCCACGCCGGCTTCCCCGCCCCCAGGCCCCCAGCACCGTGTTTCCTTCGCACAAACACTGCTTGCTCTCTGCTGCTTCACACGCCTCTATTTTTAAACCTCTCAATTGGTGAGTGGTGCTTAACATTTTTTGAATCAGGGAACCCTTAGGGAATCTCAAGAAAGCTGCAGGAGACCCTCTCTTTGGAGAAATGCGACTCTATATAAACACAATTCTGCAGCATTTGATGACGGCTGCCCCTTCCTGGGGGGTCCTTCCCCTGTGCTAGTGGCAGTGCAATGCAGCGTGTCCACTACCCGAAGTGTCACCCCAAGCAGGCTGCAAGGCAGACACTGCCATGTAGATCCATTTTATAGATGAGAAGGCTGAGGTGCACAAAGGTTAAGGAATAGCTAGAAAGTGGCACTGGGGTTCCGAGCAGGTGGGTCGGGCCGACTGTGAAGTCCACACACCGGCAGTCACCACACCGCACGGTTTCGGGAGGTTCCAGGATGCTCTGAAGTCTGCCTGGGAATCCCAGTGCAGAACTCCTTCTGTGAGGGCCCCCGAAGTCCTGCGTCCAGGTCTCAGTCCCTGGCTTTGAGACTCCGAATAAGCCAGGCCCACCCAATGCTCTCCCCCTGGATTTCCGGCTACTCCCCGACCACATGTTACTCCCCTCGGCCTGGCCACCTCTGACACTTTTTGCCCTGCGGTCTCTCTCCTAAAATGCTCTCTCTCTACCCTCTGTCTTCACTCGTAGGTCGAGGCTCCTTGTCCCTGCCGGTTTCCCCGATGGTCTGCCCCAGGCCAGTGCCTATTTATGCCCTCTTCCATGTGGGGCTCCCATCGCTTCCTAAGTGCTGGCTTCCCGACCTCGCCAAGATCCCCTTGGGAGCAGAGGGGTTCTGTGTCTTTCTCACCTTCCTAGACAGGCACTCACACAAACAGTGATGCTTCACAGACTTCCCCAGGCCTATTTTGTTTCTTTCTGGGAAAAAAATTATTGATTTTTTTTTTTTAGAGAAAGAGAGAGGAAAGGGGGTGGGGAGAGAGGAGAGGCACCGATTTGTTGTCCCACTTATTTATGCATTCAGTGGTTGCTTCTCCCACGTGCTCTGACTAGGGATCGAACCTGAAACACTGGAGCATGGGGACGGTGCACCAACCAATTGAACTACCCAGCCGGGGCCCAAGGCCCATTTTCTCTGCTATCATTTGGATGGCTTCTGAACACTCCAACCTAAAAACTAAATGAGACTCCAGAGTGAACCAGGCTAGAGAGGAGCTGGTGGTCCCTGGGCATCTCTGCTTTATGCAGAGAAGCAGCAGCTGAAATGGCTTCAGAAACAAGCCCAGGGACCCAACCCTTGGCTGTTCCAGCTGGGATATCCGGTGTCATTTGTTTCTTTTGCATTCTTGGGGGGACACCATATTGTTTCCCGATAACAATAACTGAAGATGAAAAGGAATGTGCAGGCCCGGGCTGGGGAGCTCCGTTGGTTGCGGTGTCATCCCAACAAGCCAAGGCTGTGGGTCTGATCCCAGTCAGAGCAGATACAAGAACCAACCAATGAATGCATCAATAAGTGGAACAACAAATTGGCATCTCTCTCTCTCTCCCCCAAATTGATGAATTAAAAAAAAAGAAAGAAAGAAAACGTGCACACATTGGCCAGATGAGCGGCTTCTACGGGATTCACAGGACTGAAGAAATACCAGCTCCTTGAGTGGGAATCTGTTTCTCCGGTGCCACCAGGCAGCAGCGCCAGGCTCATGGACAGAAAGCAGAGAGCAGGGTGTGAGCTGCCTTAGGCCCAAAGACAGAGGCGACTGGCCAGTGTCCCCCATACCACTTCTCCCCCTGAGGGCTGAGGTTGCTGTCCCCAGGCCCTGGGTCGGACACTCTGCACTCAGTTTCAGCCACACAAACCAACTGCTCAACAGTGAAGTTCGCTCTGCATGTGAGGGAACCAAAGCTCTGACTGCTGTGTCCGGCAGGGGTCATTAGGTGAGTTGAGGGCAGTTTAATAAAGGGACGATGAACAAAGGTCCAAAGGCAGGGCCCAGGGGGATGCACAGGGACAGTAATTAACAGGAAAGAAACCACCAATGTCAACAACCCTTAGCCTGAAGTGGGAGGAAAGGGCTGGGAAATCAGAACTGAAACAGAGAAGCTGTGTAGAGAGGGGCCCTGACCAGGGCTCAGACCTGGGTCAGGGAGGGAACCACCCTCTAGGGAGGGGGATGCATACCCCGCAATCATTCTCTCCTCCCCTCATCACCTGCCAGTGCCTCCTATTGGTGGAACCTGAAGCCGGAGGGTAGGAGCCCACAGGTGTGGACATCCAGTGCAGCCTCCAGTCACAGCGCCAAAGGTAGGGGGCCGGTGCGACTCCCAGAGTTCCCTGGCACCTTCACCAGCCAGAAAGAGGCAGAGCCTGCATTCAGACTCAGGTTTGCCTGCTCCCAAAAGCAGGCATGCAGCCCTTCCACGACCCTCTTCCCACAGGTAGAAGCCAGAGTCACAGAGGGGCTGCACACAAGTCTGGGGTTTCCTACTGACCCGAGCATTATGGTCAAAGTCCTACCTTGTTCACTACGCAGCTCGGACCCCAAAATGGACCTTCCAGTTCTCTGAGACAGAATGGCGTGGGAGGTTTCAGGAAGTCGCCAGCAGCGGGGAACTGCGGCTCTACAATTAACCTAAAAGCTCTTATTAGCGTCTTGGCCTAAGAGGCCCCAAACGCCCACACAGAACTAGGTCTCCCCCATGCAGCCTGGCTTCCAGCTTGGGGTAGAGAAAGGATTTCAGCAAAGGTGTGAGCTAAGGCTCTGCAATTCAGAGCATCAGCAAAGAGCACAGCCCTTTTGGGTGGCGGGGTTAGGCTGCACCCCTGTGGCAGGAGGCCACAGCTAACGCCTCACTGCATCATCTCACCGAACCCTGCTCCATTTGCAGATTTATTAAATGGAGAGCCAATTCTGACACAGTTTCTTCCAAGCGGTTCTACCTTGCAGGTGTGCAAAAATTTATTTGAGATTAAAAAGAATTACAGAGGGAGCACAATCTTCAAAGCCCACCTCCGAGACCAGAAAGAAATGAAAACAGTAGCCCGTACAAATGTGCAATTAAGTTTCCAAATACTTGGGAGCCATGAGAAACGCCATCCCTGCAGAGAGCAAGCCTTTAAGGCAATTTTGTTGAATTCTATTCAGCATTCATTCAAAATGCCTTTAAAAATAACATATGATTTTCCTCCCTCTCCAAAGGCTGGCTCCCTTGTTCTTCCTCTCCCAGGTAAGAGCAAGCCAGCTCTGGAGTGAGAAATGCGTCATTCATTTTGATGGCAGATGATGGACTGTATTTCCAGGAAGGCAGATAAGAACGCCAAACATCCCTGCCCGTTGGTGCAGGAGTCCTCCTGAGGTGTGCGGAGTGCTAGGAGCTGGGGGCAGAGCCCGAGGACCTCACCCACCCACAGAAAGCCACAGTTCCAGAGACAGGACTCGGCCCTGAGGAGGTGTCGATCCATAGCCGAGGCTGTAGTTGACAACTGTCCTCTTTCCCAGATGGAGATGTGATTCCCTGTGAGAGGAGGAAGGCTTTCTGCTGTGAGGATTGCTCAGAATGAAAGAGTCCTCTTTTTCCATGGAGTTGAGTGAGCTACAAGTAGGTGCAAGAGAGAGTCAGCACTGCAGAGGGAGACAGAACGCACACTCGACGACAACAGTGTGACCTCGGGCAGGTGGCTTGGCCTCCATGAGCTGTAAAGTGAGACACTTTACAGGGCTGGTGGGAGGACGTGTGGTTTACCTGTAAGAGCACCTAGTGAGTTATACTCCCTGGGTCAAGGTAAACACCACTGCAGCTGGGGCTCAAAATCATTGCCCTGGTCCTGCAAACGGCTGACACCCAGTCCACAGGGCAGGGAGCCAGCGGTGCCAGCACGCAGAGAGAGACAGCACAGGCCATGGCTGAAAGCTCAGCTTTTGGATGAGACTCATCACTCAGCATCCATATGCCCCTTGGTCAAAGCCCTTAACGTTTCTGAACCTCAGTTGCCCCATCTGTGAAATGGGAACATTAGCAATACCAGGTCAAACGAGGTGATCCATGTAAAGTGCTTAGCTAGTGCTTAATAAGCAGGGTTTTTTTTTTTTTAATCATTATGGTCCTCCCAGATCAGATCCCATGTGCTAAAATTTAATAACATTTTGTTTCTTTGTATTTATTTCTGCAGTTACTTTCTATTTATGGCAAGTGACACTGATTCTCCATTTACAGGAGTGTTACCAAGTTTCCTTTTTAAATACATTTATTTAAGCTAAAGTGGGTCGATATGCAGATGAAAGAAGTGAAAAAATAGTGCAGTGGCTCACAGACGGAGGAGACCCTGGGAAGGTGTGAGGCAGAGACCAAAGTTTGGGAAACACCCATATAATGAATGTCCTGTGTGTAAAGACAAAATCAGGTCCAACCATGCCCCACACCCACCCTATGGCCATCCCAAAGTTGTTCAGAGGCCAGCGACCTTGGAGCCTGTCCCTCCCCACTTTCGGGGTCCTCCCTGGATCCCACCACCTTGCCTCAGGCGGAAGTCCCCAGTTCCACTGAGGATGAGTCTTCCAAAATGAGGACGCTGAGAAGAGGGGGCGGAGACCCCTTGCTGCCTGGCTGGGGATCTGGGCCCCTGGAGTGAACCACAGATCCTGAGGCGGTCTAGCGGGACACCGCTGGGCTGCGGACGGGCTGGAGGCCTGGGGACTGTGTGTGTGGGGGTGTGGTCGCTTTGAAGAGGGACACCAACCCCTACTACAACTTGTAAGGAAAAACTTGGAGTAGCTAGGAAATAAAACCACCACCCTGGTTCTTGCCCCCAAGGTGTTACAACTCGGTTCCAGTTGCCTGGCAACCGCGCAGGTGTGTGATAGGGCGAGCGGCGTTCCTGGGAGCCAACCAGCGCCGGCCCGCCGGCCCAGGTGGGACGGGCGGAGGTGGGGGGCGGGGCCGGCAGCCGCGCCGCAGCCCGCAGCCCTACTTGTCCCGTCAACATCCAGGCACCGCCTTCGCCTTTGGGGTCGAGGTTTGGGCGGCTTCCGGGCGCTGGCACGGGTGCTCCCGCCTCCTCTGCTGTCTCTAGTCGCTGCTGGGTCACTGGCTTCGGATTCAGTGGTGCCGGCACACACGCACGCGCACGCACTCCGGATCAAACCCACTATTTTCAGAGAAACTCGAGAATGGGGAAGGGTGGCACATTCCTCTCTGGAATCTGGGCTCTCATTTGGCACACAAATAACTCAACAAAGAAGTTGCTAATGGAACAGACGCCTTCAGAGGAGGAATTCGGTGTGGTTCTGCGATAGCTGTCCAAGTGGAAGCTTTCGGCTGCGTTCTGCAGCCAAGAACAGCGGCTGGGAGGGCTGGCTTGGAGCTAAGCCTGCACTTGGATCCCAGCTCCTGACTGGCTGGCTGTGTAACCTTGAGCAAGTCAAGCAACCTCTCAGTTTGCACATATGTAAAATGGGAAAAACAGGACCCCCACTATAGGGCTGCCGTGCGGATTAAGTAATGCACATAGACTATTTAGCATGGCGATTGGCAAATTTTTAATCCTCAATCTCAGAAAAGTAAATAGTTCCCCCAAGGCCTGGAAGCTGTTTCCACCAGACACAAGTTGCAGAACGGCTGTGGAGACTCCCGCCCAGAGCACATGGTGTTCCAGCCCCGCTTCCAGGAACCCGAGCAGGTGGCCACTCAGAGGCGGGGCCCAGGGAAGGAGGGTGGGCTACCCTGCTACCCAAGTGGTGGCCACACCCAGCTAGCACAAGGTGCAGCCCCTCTATGTGCTGCCTCCCTTTACAACCATCCCAGAGAAACACCAAGTGAAGGGCTGACTGATGGGAGCACTCAAGGCTCACCTTCTCCTGGCCTGGTCCTGCTTTTTCTCTCTCCTCCTAAGGTAATAATTCCTACGGGGTCCTCATCAGCCTGTACTAAGGCCTGGTCTTCCCAGGACAGTGGCTACTTACGTGCAATTCAGCAAGGCTGGACACTCCCCCAATACACACACACAACACACACACACACACACACACACACACACACACACCCCTTCAGGGGAAAAAAGGAGGAGAGGAGCAGGCCAACCCATTCCAGCCCTTTGCCCCAGGGGGCAGCCCTTCTCCTTTAAGAGTGCCTCCCTCCTCCGCACCCCCTCCTTCCAATCCTCTACCACTCACTGCCCTCCACTTCCAAGGCAAGGAGGCAAGCAGGGAGGCCAAGTGTGAAAGCGATCCTGCCGTTCCTGCTCCTGCCGGGAAGTATGTGAAGAAGGACGTCTCTGTGACTGAGGCAAACCTTATCCAGCCTCTGGGAGGCTCCTGGGAAGCCTTTATGAACCCTAGGGGTTGAAGACCCAGAATTCATCCCACTCCCCCAGGCCTGGAGTTTCCTCCAAATCCCTGTACTGCATATCCACTTGGCTCAAGTGTGCTTTCTTCAAAGATTAATTCCGCCCTGGCTGGCGTAGCTCACTGAACTGAGCACGGGCTGTGAACCAAAGTGTCGCATGTTCGATTCCCAGTCAGGGTACATGCCTGGGTTTCAGGCCATGACCCCCAGCAACCACACACTGATGTTTCTCTCTCTCTCTCTCTCTCTCTTTCTCCTTCCCTTCCCTCTCTAAAAATAAATAAATAAAATCTTAAAAAAAAGATTAATTCCATGGAATCCCAAGCAGCCTTTGACACTGGTGTTTACACGGGGTTTTTAAAAGCTTCTGCTTTTCAGTGGAAAGACGACATACTAGTTTGTACACAGTTGTGCCTGACGCTGCTTTGGTGTCTGGGGTCCCCCCCACCCCCACCTGCTTCTTTGTAGTTTTCTATACTTTTCATATTTTCCACAGATGGCATGTCCTACTTTTATAGTAAAAATAAAAATAAAAACAAACAAAAACAAAAGATTAATTAGTGGGTCTGCTCGGCAACCTGTTTAAATTCTTATCGGAAATGCAGCAGGGATTCCCTGGGGGACAGAACTGGCCCCTGTCCACTGCTTGCTGGAGCCACACAGGGCAGGAAGGTCAGGGGGCACTGCCAGGACAGGGTGCTCCAGAGCAGCTCCCTACGACCCTGCTAGCAAATGGCTGTGGTCACAGTGGGCAGCAAGAGGCCAGCAGCTGCCCAGGGCACCAGCCAGAACGGCCCTTTTATGAGGCCTAGAAACAAAGCTGACTCCATCCTGGTGTCTTCCCTTTGCTCAGCTCTGTCTCCGCTGAGATGCTGGGGAAATGGGCTTCAGGGTTGGAGGGTGTCTCTCCTTCGTCCTTGCAGCTGCCTCGTCTGCCCATCCTGACCCTGGCATGAGTCACTGCCCCCTTTCAGCTCAAGCCTGACGTAGTGACACCGCCATAGGCACTGCCCCAGAAGCTCTGTCCATGTCTTGGCCTTGACCGCTGTGCTCCCAGGAAGCTTCAGGACCAGGCAGAAAAGGAGACTTACCAGATGCTGGAGAGGAAAGGGTGTGAACTCAAGGGGCAGGAACGGTTCTTCTAAAATAATAACACTAGGTGAGAATTTATAGGCCCTGATCACAGGGCAGGCGCTGTGCTCCACCCCGCATGTGTGAAATCCTTAACCTTCTCAACACCCCGGCAAGGCAGGTGTTATTATCCATTTTCTAGATGACAAACATGAAGCTCAGAGAGGTTCAGAGGCTCCCACAACACCCAGAAGTAGAAAGAGACAGAGCAAGAGTCAAATTCAGGGTCTCCGTGGTCAGCCTCTTGCTCACGGCAGCATCTTTCTCGTCATCACAACATCCCCAGTGTGGCACCTGGCGCACGGCTGATACCCAGCAAATACTAGTCGAGTGACTCAGGCAGGGTGGAGGTAGCTCACGGCTTCTACACCCCTGCCCTCCATCTTTCAATGGACCTGCCCCAAGCCTGGGCCTGGACACGGCATCACGCTCTGCTCATCTCAATAGAAACTACGGGAAGGGGCAGTGCCACAGACACCAGGTCCCCCACTCAGATGGCCTACAGGCAGCCCTTGCTTCTTCCTGCACAGATGAAGACTGCTAGGGCTCCCTGGATCTGGGTCTTGGGCACCCCTGAAAATGGGGTGAAGGGGGCAGAGCGACTTGCTGAGCTGGGGAAAGGGGGAAGGGGATGGCTCAGCAGGCAGCAAAGTGAAAGCAGGGGTGGGGCAACGGCGGGCAGTCAGGTCCCTGTGCCCAGGAAACTGGGTCTCCCTTTGCTGGGAGCTCCTTGAGGGCAGGCTGTCTTTCACGGTTCTAGATGAAGCACACAGCAGGGCAGCCACTGGAGAACTGGGCAAACACCTCAGAGGGGCGGGGCGGGTACCAGACCCTGGAGGGCCATTTGGTGGGTGAGCTGGGCTGAGACCTCCCCTCCTCCTAAGGACAGTTGTCCAGTAAAAATGAGGCCAATCGAGGCAGATTTACAAGGGTGCTGACCAAGCATCCGCAGCACCCTTCAAGGCCCTGCCCCTAAATCTGTACTCGTGACCTGTGTTTTTTCACAGAGGGGGACCCAAATTGTACAAACTTTAGGCTCCGCAACATCTGAATCCTGCTCAGAATGCCAGGACCGGGATGTTCCCTCCTGCCTGCTCCGGGCTGGAGTGGGTACACTGGTATTCTGGGGAAGAAACGTGAAACCCAGGCTAGAATGAGAAGGGCTGGTGGGGGCCCTGAGGCCAAGGAAACCCCCAACCAGATCTTGGCCTGGGTGGAGGCTGTGTCTACACCGCATGCAGGCAGGAGGGGTGGTCAGTATCTGTCCCTTCACCCCCCCATTTAGTCACAGTATCAGAATCCAAAAATCCTTACTCTTTCTGAATGTGAAGGTCTTTTTAAGGGACGAATACATCCTTTTTTAAGGGGAATCTATGAGAGCCCTGACCAGTGTGGCTCAGTTGGTTGGGCATCAGCCCACAAAGTGAAAGGTCGCCTGTTCGATTCCCCGTCAGAGCACAGGCCTGGGTTGTGGGCTCAGTCCTGGTGAAGGTGAGCATGAGAGGCAACCGATCGATGTTTCTCTCTCACATCTATGTTTCTCTCCCTCCCTTACCCTCTCTCTAGAGTGAGGCCTGGAGGACCCTCACTAAAAATAAATAAATTAAATTTAAAAAAGAATCTGTAAAAACCCTGGATGCACTAAACTGCACCATATACAGAACAGTACACATCGCTTCAGGGTTACAGGTGCCTGAGGCCCATGGGTGGCCCCGTGGGAGGCAGAGAGGCCAAGGCTGAGGTCCCTGCTCTGGAGGCAGCATGCTATGGCAGTGTAAAATGGCGACAGGAGACTCACTTCCATCCCAGCTTCTAACTCTTCACTTCCAGACCTCCACTGGTCTTTGAGTTAGATGCTCTCCACATTCCTTCCAACCCCAGGATTCTGATGATTTCGGGGACTTCCACCCGCTGCAGGCCCGGGCACCGCCCCCAGACCTTACTTGCAACAAGCATTTTCATACTTTGCTCATTGAATTCACTCAGTTACCCAGTGGAGTCAATATTCTTTGCTGTATTTTACAGATCAAGAAACCCCTCTGTCAGGGTAAGGGGTAAAGGAACACCCTGCAGGTAAGGGAAGTGGTGGGGCTAGGATTTGATCCTGGGTCTGCACAAGCCAGTACCTTTACCACAGCTCGCACCAGCACCCGCAGTCCCCTCCTTCTTTTCACACCTACTGTCACCTCTGCCTTGAAATATGGGCTTTTCCTTCCACCTCTTGTACCTCTTGGCCTCAAGCCACCTACCCCCCCCCTGTGTCCCCAGGGCCTGCCAGCCACCTGGCAGCTGGAAAATGAGGACCCCGGTCCATCCAGCTGGGTCAAACCCTACTGAGTTTGACCCCCACCTGGGGCACTGCTCCACTGGGGGACAATCAATGGCTGTGGTTAATTACTGGACACTTAGGCACGGAGCAGCCGGCATCAACCGGGATTGCACTCCCAGCTTAAAAGCCCAGATTAATCGCCCTGGGCAGTTCTGTCACACACAGGGATATATTTTCTTCTTGGAATTTACAAGTAGTTCCATCTGAGAAATAAACAACCAGAGATAAAAATTACGCTGTCACAGCGCAGGTGTGATAGATGCACGCAGCAAGCCGTCGTGGTCGCCGAGGAGGTTCTCTGCTGACACATCCACCGAACGGGGCCTGGAGGAGCCCCAGGTAAACTGAATGCAATGCTGATGGGATCTCAGCCGAATGGGAAGCCGGGAAGCGCGGACTCTCTGCAGTTTACATTTCATCACTCTAAATCATAGGGTTCCCACGCTGGCCTCCCGGAGTCAGGGTGAGAGGCTGATTGGCAGGGGACCGCCTCAGGCTGCCCTGCCTCTGAGCGGCAGGTCTCAGAACTGGGCCTGCAGGGACCCTAGGAGCAAGTAGGAAGATACTCGCTATAACCTCGGCAGCTCTGGCTCGACCAAGACACGGACCACCTGTCCCATCTCTACTACTGAATACTCCCAGTTGAGGGGGCCTAAGTCTGCCTATGAGGAAAGCCACTGGGAGAGGAGCACAGGAAGACCAGGCTGAATCCGGAGTCAGAGCGATAACAACAGTAACTAGCAGTTAGTTATTCAATTCTTTCTAAGCGCTTGGCTCTCTGCAGAGCACGCCGTGAGGATCTCCTCATACCGTCAGTCCCAGGGCGGCCCTCTGCGGCAGGGGCTGGTATTATCCCCACTTTACAGATGACACACTGAGGTACGGAGAGGTCAGTGATTTCCCCAGGTCCCTGGAGCGGACTGAATGCTGGCCCCCAAAACCGTGTGTCCACGTTCACAACAGTGTGGGGACTGACGGAAGGAATGCGTGGGCTGGGGGGGAGGAGGGCAAAAAGGGAAAAATTGGGGCAACTGTGATAGAATAACTATAAAATTTTTTTTACAAAAAAGATATGCCCGTGTCCAAATCCCTGTGAGTATGACCTGGGAATTGAACCTGTGAGTATGATCTTATTTAGAAAAAGGGTCTCTGAAGATGTAATTAAGAATCTTGAGCCCTAGCTGGTATGGCTCAGTGGTTGAGTGCCAGCCTGTAAACCATAGGGTCACAGGTTCAATTCCCAGTCAGGGCACATGCCTGGGTCGCAGGCCAGGTCCCCAGTGGGGGTCATGTGAGAGGCATCCACATATTGATGTTTCTCTCCCTCTTTCTTCCTCCCTTACCCTCTCTAAAAAATAAGTAAATAAAATCTAAAAAAAAAAGGAATCTTGAAATGAGATCACCCTGGATTACCCAGATGGACTTTAAATCTAACGCCAAATGTCCTTATAAGAGACAGAAGAGGAGAGGACAGAGAAGGGGGCGAGCCTCACGGAGGCAGAGGCGGAGCCTGAAGTGCTGTAGCTGCAGGGAGGGCCAACCACCACCACAGGCTGCCAGCAGCCGGGAGCAGACAGTGCCGCAGCGCCCTCAGAGGGAGCACGACCCTGCCAACACCTTGCTTTCAGTTTCTGGACTCATGTCCTGTGAGAATAAATTTCTACTGTATTAGCCACTAAACACATGGCAATTTGTTACAGCAGCCCTGGGGAACCGATACAGCCCCACAGGTAACAAATAGCGGAGCCAGGGTTCAAGTGTGGCAGGCTGACCCCAGACTCAGGCTGTGCCTGCCCACCAGGTAACGCTGCCGGGCGCCCGGGGCTGGGTGCCTGTCCCGGCTCCACTGTGGAGCCGTGTGACCGGGAGAAAGTCGCTAAGCCTCAGCGGACTCCTGTGCCACGTGGAGAGATCAGACGAGATATGTGCAGTGCCTCAGGCAGGGGCTGCCACAGCGAAGAAAGGACAAATGGGGTTCTGAGGAACAGTTAGGGGTGAGAAAGAAAAAAGCCTTAATGAGCCACTGGCAGGCTATGATTTGTGCAGGTTCCTGGCGCCCCACAGTATGTTCCTGAGTGTCTGGACACAGCACCCTGATTTTCCTTTGGGGGAACTGCTCCTGCCCAACTCTGAACCCACGTGCTTCCATGGAGCCCACCTCTGCCCCCATCAACCCATACTCCCAGGCCTCAGGGACCGATGCAGGGCCAGATTTGGGAACATCCGGCCCACCACTTGTGTTCACACTGCTGTAGGGAGAGAAATCCCTTCCTTCTGAGGGGAGGGGGCCGTGAGCCGGGAGCTGCTGGGGCCTTCTGAGCATGTGCCAGGTCAGGGAGCCACACCAAGACACCGAGACACCGCGTCCTGCTGGCACTGGCACCACCGGATCGAGTTACACCCAAAGATGGATCTTTCAGTTTTAGGAGCCTGTGAGATTCCTTTTTCGTTCCAACGGTTTGGGCTTCTGTCATTTATAACCACAGTGTCCCAATTCTCAGGTGACCAGGCACCGCCATTTCTAAGAGCTTTTCTAGTTCTGAAGCAGGTGATTTCAGGGCCAGAAAATCCCATGTGCACTTGCCTGTAATGCATATGCGTGTGAGTTCACAGACATGCCTGCACGTATGTACTTCCCCACAGGTTCCCCTGCCACACACACATCTTTGACAAAAGAACGTTATGCCACCACTGCTTCAAGGCCCCCTTAGGAAGCAGCTGACCCACTGGGGGTCCAGGCTAAGCCTCGCCCCAGTCTTCCTGGGTGCTTCCAGTAACTCCCAGGTCACATCCTGAAGCCTCGGAGTCCAGCTCCTCTATGCATCTGCAGATGGGTCCCCCAAACCTCTTCTTCAGGGCCAGCCAGCACACGGCTGCTTCAGAAGCCCCTCACATGACCCGGTTTTCAGCATCCTCATTACCTCACAGTTCACACCCATTTGATAGGAACTCACTGAGCGCATGTGCCGGGGACGGGGTGAGAGCTGGGGATACAAACTGAGGAAGTGGACCCAACCCCGTCCTCATGCAGCTCACAGTCCCGGGACGCACTTGACTAGCCGTGGCACTACATCATTAATTGACACCGCTTTTCAGCTCCCAGACACCATGGGAGTCCATGCGGCCACTCTCCTCTGGGGACTGCAACGTCTCTTCACTTCTCTGTCCTCTCCCCTCTTCTGCCCCCACGTCTCTTCCTCACACGGTACTCAGGGCGGTCTCCCAAAAATAGGAGTCCTTTAAAAATGTCACGCAGTCCCACTCTGGCTGTTGTGGCTCAGTTGGTTGGAGCGTCGTCCTGTAAACCGAAAGGTCACGGGTGCTATTCCTGGGCAGAGCACACACCTAGGTTTCGAGTTTGGTCCCGGGTCGGGGCCCCTATGGGAGGCAACTGATCTATGTATCTCTCACATCAATGTCTCTCTCTTGTTCTCTCTGGAATTAAAAAAAAAAAAAAGGTAACCCAGTCCCTCCTATGGCTCCCCATCACACTGAGGATAACTCACCCTGAGGATAAACGTCAGCAACCTCACCATGGTCTACAAGGCCCTGCGTGGCCTGTCCACCCTGCTACCCCCCCGCCTCCTGCAGCCTTGCGTCCCAGGCCTCCGGAGGCCATCTCACTGTCCCTAGAATGCACCAAGCACTGTCTCTCTCAGGGACCTTGCGTCGGATATTTCCTCAGCCCAGCTCTTTCCCTCACCTCACTCAGGTCTCTGATCAACATCACCTCCTCAGGAGCTTCCCTGAGCACCTTAACCCAAGCTGCCACCCTCACCTTCCGTGCCTTTGCCGTCCCAGCACTCACTGGCCCTGCCATCACTTTCTCGTCTGGGACCCGCCTGCAGTGTGAGCTCCACAAGAGCAGGGCTGGGCCTTTTCGCTCACCGCTGTGTCCTCAGCACCCAGGGCCTGGCACCCAGCTGGTGCCACTAGGTGCTTGCTCAGTGGGTGAGTGGATGGTGAATGCTGTAGGCACATGGAACTGGAAGGGGTACCTGACATAGGCTGGGGGCCCAGCACCACTTCCAGAGGGGGTGTCATTTGACCGGAGCCCTGAAGGAGAAGGGCTTCATCATCCAGGCGAGAGGGATGAGGTGGGGGCAGCATCACTGGCCGCACAATCACTTGTGGGAGGACCTTTATGGGGAGAGAGACCAACCGGTGTGAGGACGGAAAACCAGCACACGCGAGGGGCGGGTGGTGGCAGGCGAGGCCAGAGGGATACGCAGGGGCCAGTGCACAGGAGGCCCTGGAAGCCCCACTTAAGACCTGGGCCCTAGTCCCAGGGCTGTGACAAGCCACTGAAGGATTTCAAGCAAAGCGGTGTGATTAGGTCGTGCCCCCTACCACCACCGATCTAGTGTGGAGTCTGCAGTCAACAAGCCAGAGCAGCAATCAGGGGGTACGCAGCAGTCCAAGGAGAGGTGAGGGACCCCGGTTTAGGGTGGTAGAGACGGGGGACTGGAGAGAAGGGGATGAATTTAAGCAACGTGCAGGCGAAGGGCTGGATTGGTGGACGATGACGACAGACAGGATGACTCAGTGGGTGCTCAGCCGAGAGAGAAGCAGGTCCCTCACCGTCCTAGATTTGGACACTTCTATTAATATAGCCAAAGATTATAGATGCTTTTTTGGGGGAAGGCACATCAAACTTTGAATCACTGCGCTTGCAGGCAAATGCTCCCTCACCATCACAGCCCTCGCAAAGACAAGGAGGCCCACGGCGAGCGCACTGAGTCTTGCAGCCCATGGCGGGCTGCCGGGCCGCAGCCTCGGGGAGGGCGTCCTCCAGGGCAGCACACACTGGCTGGGGCCAGAGAACCGCTGGGGGTGGGATGTGGCCTCAAGAAAGAACAAGTGGCCTTGGGAGAGGGGATACACCTGCTCTCCTTCCTCTGGGCTGGTGAATTTTTGAGAAGAGAAAAAAGAAACAGTGGGAGAAATATCACCACACTATACCACCTACATGTCTGTTTCTAGAGGCTTCCATGACCATTACCCATGTTCTCCTGGACTGCCAGCGCCTGTGCAGGATTCCAGAGACCAGAGGCTGCGTCTGACCAGGGACGCCCTCCTTTGGCAGAAATGGAGTGGCCAGGGAGAGGCATTTTTCAGGCTTCCTTTAACATTTTTTTAATTGTATTTTTCCCCTTTCCATTTAGTCCCCTCACACCACCCCCTGCCGCTGCAATCACCATGCTGTGTTGTCCATGGCCATGAGTCCTTTTTCCTTTTTGCTCAATCCCTCCATTCCCTCACCCTCCCTACCCTTAGCTGTCATCTGCTCTCCATCTATGAGTCTGTCTCTATTTTGCTTGTTAGTTCAGTTCGTTCATCAGATTCCACATACGAGTGAAATTGCAATATTTGTCTTTCTCTGACTGGCTTTTGTCACTGAGCATGATCCAGGTCCATTCATACTGTTGAAAAGGGCAAAACTTTCTTCTTTTTTAAAGGAAGTAGTATTCTATTGTATAAATGTCCCGTGGTTGATTTATCCACTCATCTACTGATGGGCACCTGGGCTGCTTCCGTATCCTGGTGATTGTCAACCATGCTGCAATGAACATAGGGGCGCTTATGTTCTTTCCAATTAGTGCATTGGGTTCCTTTGGATATATTCCCAGAAGTGAGATCGCTGGGTCAAAAGGCAGTTCCATTTTTAACTCTTTGAGGTATCTCCATGCTGCTCTCCACAGTGGCTGCCCCGGTCTGCATTCCCACCCACAGGGGCACAGGCTTCCCCTTCTCCACATCCTCACCAGCTCAGGCTTCCTCTGCCTTTCAACAGCTGTGCCGGCGTCACCGTGGAAAATGTTCATCCTGGGTCACACACCAGTGTGACGGCACTCACTGCCACAAAACCGCACGGGTAAAATGACTCCAACAGTAAATGTTATGTTGGGTATAACATAAAACAAATAATAAAAAGGATACCCTACAGTCTGTTGAAATCACCCACTACCTCGTGCCTTAACTTCTCCTAGAAGATGCCAGCTGAGGTTGTCTTTCGGCCAAGGTTGGACACGTACCACAGGCAGTTCACCGTCACGCTTAACGGCGGACTCCCTCTTTTATTTCCTGTTAGGAATTTCTTGGAATAAAATCAAACAGACTAATTTTTTTTTAAAAAAGTCATCATGGAGCTTCTGGAGCCCAATATAGACGCTCTTTGGAGTGGGAGCCTTTTCAGAGCCGGGCCTTCCCGCGTGTCCCCCGGTCAGCCTGTCCTGCTCCCTGAAGTCGCGCCGCGCCCCGTCCAGGAGGAGAGACGGCGGGCACCACGCCCCGACTCACCCTCCTGCCTTCCACACCCAGGCCCCAGCTCCTGGAGACCCACAGCCACCCTGGACAGAGCAGGGGCTCGAACCGCACGCAGGAGGGAGCCCCTCTCTGGGAGCAGACAGAGCTGACCTGGGTGGGATTTTGGGTCGGACCTTGGCCAATTAGTACCTTGATCGGTGTAACCAACCAAGTCACAGATTCTATTTGATTCAGCAAACACTTATTGAGCATCTCAGCGCCAGCCCATTTCTGTCAGCTCTGTAAGTGCAGTGAAGCTCAGCCTTCTCTCTAGATTAGAGTTATTTGTATTTCAAGGCAAAAAGGTAGTTTTTAAGAAACCGTAAGAGGCAGTAATGGATGCCTGGAGGAGGGGTGGGCACAGGCTGGGGCGGAGGGAGGGGCGCTGAGGAACAGCCTGCCAGTCAGTGCAGCAGGACCGGGCTGCAGACGGAAGGGAGAGGACACAGAGAAGCCAGCTGAAGCCGGGGGGTGTGGGGAAGGTGTTTGTTTAAAACCTCTCCCTACTTTTTTTTAATCGGAAAGATAATGTATGCACATAGTAAAAAAAAAAACCCCACATTTTTGTAAGAACACAAAAGGGTATACAATGAAAAATAAGTCTCCTCTCCTCTCCCACACATCCAGTCCCAGTATCTTTCTTCAGAGGCGTCCCACTGTTAACAGTCCCTTTTGTGTCTTTCCGAAAAATTTCTCTCACGTACAAGCATATCTCGCTTTTAAAACCCAAATGGTAGTGCAGAGTATTCCCACTGCGTTTTCACTCCACAGTAATACATCCTGGCATCCGTCCCACACCAGCACACACAGAGTCGCCCATTCCTTGGAGCGCAGAATCCCACTGGGTGGGGTGCAGTAATCTCACCAATCGGCCCCCTGCTGACGGACATTTAGGTTGTTTCCAGTGTCTGTGATTATGTAGTCTGTGACTACATGCAGGCTCCTATGTGTGTGTTTCTGCCCACCAGTGCCGGGGGATCAGTCGGATAAATTCCTGGAAGTGGAATTGCTGCTATATTTAGATAACTGGGTTGGGACTGTGGCCGTTAAATCCAGTTGGAGCTGTGTCTTCAGGAGAGATGTACGTACTGAGCCTCAAATGCCCTGCTTCCTTGCACACACAGGCCCCCGGTTCCCTCACCGACAAGGGGCCACGTCAGAGCAAGGGTTTGGACTGCACGCAAGGGAAGAGTCCCCCTCGGGGTTTAGAGAGAGCCAACCGGTGTAGCTGGGAACCCCATTGGAAGCCAAGCATGTGCAGACTCCTCTGGTCAGGGTCAGGATCAAGAGTATGTAGGGGGATCGAAGCTTAATGCACAGGCATTTAGTTAGCACAAGGCCTGCCACGCGGCAAGTGCTCCATCAACATGAGGTATTATTGGGATTATTATTATTATTATTATTATTCAGAGGGAACCCTGTCTTGCCAGTGGCCAGGAAAGCTCCCGCGGTCAGCCTGTCCAAGAGTCCAGTTGAATTAAAGGAGCGTGCTCAGCATTTGCAGCCAGGAGAGAGCTGAGACGGGCAGTTCCCACTTATCACCGCTCAGCATCTGGGACTCCTGGGCCTTGCCAGGACCTAATAAACACCATACGTCATGCTTTGCCATTGTCACCCACGCGTCCCCTGGTCCCTGCTGACGACGTCCGCCACTGCACACAGTCAGCATTTCACCCTGGCACACGGCTCCTTCGTGACCTGCTTTCTTTTTTAGGCGGCGAATGCAGCCTGAATGATGTCACTGTGACATAACGGAACAGGATGCATGTGTTATTGGGGACAAGGAAGTGTGGGGTAGGTGCACCAGGATTCACAAACCCCAAAAGAACTGGCCTTGATTTGGGGGGCCAATCCTGGGTTTGAATCCTGGCCCCAACACTTATAAGCTCGGTGGCCCAGGGAAGTCATTTAAGTTCCCTAAGCCTTAATTTTCTCACCAGTGAAATGGGCTAAGCATTTGTTCTAATAGGATTACTGTAAGGAGTAAACAAGATAATGGATTATTTATGAATCTTTTATAGACTGGGCTTATTCCAAAAACGATTTCAGGCAGTTGAGATAATGCATGTAAAGTTCCTGGCACATAGTAGTGGCTGAATAAAGCATCCATTTCCTTCCCCTGCCTTTCTGTCAAAGTGGTCACTGTTGGACCCAACCCCCCCCCCCCCATTTCAAGTAGCCCCATCCCTTGAAGCTCTTCTGGAACTTGTGAGAAAGAAGGCTCAATTCTTGAATCCCATCTCGTTTTTAACCTTAAAAAAAAAATCCCAACAACAAAACAATAAAACATACCACATTCTACAAACTGCTCATTTCCTTTATTCACAACATGCAGCCTCAAATTACTTTTGGCCTTTTCCAAAAAAATCAAACCCACCCTCAAAGGTCAAGGATTCGCCACTGGCTGGGGCTATTAAGAAGAAAACACTGTGAGATCTGAAGCAATTTCCCAGGAACCCGTCAAGTGTTTTGAGCTAGTACAGCAGAACTGCAAGAGCACAGCCCCCAGCGCACCCTCAACCCCAGGACACTCTGAACTGGCCCGTTCCTTAGGATAGCGGTCCCCGACCTTTTTGGCACCAGTCACTGGTTTGGTGGAAGATGGTATTTCCACGGACCGGGCGGGGCGGGGATGGTTTCAGGATGTGCAAATGCATCACATTCCAGCTCACCTCTGCAGTGTGGGGCCCAGAGGTTGGGGACCCCCTGCCACAGGACACTTACGCTCAAAGCTTCTTTGTAGGAAAACCCACCTCCTGCTCCTTGGTTCTGCCCTTCGGATCACATTTCCTAGTCTCTGGGGGGCAGTGGGGGCAGTTTTGCTGCCCCTTAGAAGTGTGTGCTGGGGCGGAACTGGTAGATACTGGGTGTGAGGGTGAGGTGTTGAAATGGTGGGCAGGTCTGAGAGGATGGCGTGGCCTTCCTTCCGTCTTTTACGGGGACACCGAGCACGGAGTGCAGGGACTCTGGGTGGGAGACGGGATGCCTCGGACGCAGAGCTATGTCCCCCCACCCCCAGCCCACACCCACTGTGTTACGAAGGACCCACCGGCACTTGGCAGGGCAAATGCTGCCCGCAGTCTAGACTCCCTCAGCCTGTCCCCAAATATTCTCCAGCCGGAAAATGCCAAAGGGCCCGCTCCATCCGCTCCCTGCCAGCTCGGAGCTTGTTCCTCCCAAACCCACAACCTGGAAGCAGCCCCTGCCCCTACCGAACCTCTGAGAAGGCTGCAGGCTCTGCGGCGAAGTGAACAGACCCTAGCCGGGCCTGGGGTCAGATCGCTTGGACAGCACAGGCAGGCCCTGCCGCCTCCCACCTCCAAGCCCCGGTTTCCTCATCTAGAAATGGGGACAATACCTGCTGGGGTTGGGGCTGGGGTCAGGAAGGGGACTTGTAAAGATGAATCAACAGGACGTAGGCCCTCCGCCCCGGCAGCAAATACGCGCAGGCCCTCCGGCTCAGGCCTGCAGCTGGAACGCGAAGCCTGGGGCTGTGCCCTGCGCCCAGAGGGACAGAAGGAGTCACGGAGGCCCCAGCAGCCCTGAGCTTCCACTGTGTAGCTGTGGAAGGGGGGCAGGGAAGGGCAGCCTCTGAAGCAGGGGCCTAGATTGGCTCAGCTCAGTCAGGACAAGACCTTTGACCTTCCCTTGCTCTCCTCCTGGGCTCATTCTGAAGAGGGAGGGCTGACTCCTCCTGTGGATGGAAGCGCCATCTGCCAGAAGGCAGTGGGGCACAATGGTTATGCCTGGCACTCAGCACTGAGGAAACACCTCTGTATCGTCATCGTTGCTCTCGATGGCCAGCTCGCGGTCTACAGTCCGTTAAAGACACACGAGTCCTTATCCTCTTGCTAATTGATTCAAATCAATTGACCTTGTAAGTGGGTCTAATGTAAAACTGGTAAAGGATGACCTGTATGTCGAACAATCCTTGCATTTAACTAGCTGTCGCTCAAGCAACTGAACAGGGCTCATTAACCCAAATCTCTCAGAACACTTCTCCGGAGAGGCTGCAGAGCGCATGTTTCCCCTGTTGGGCTAAAACATCTGCGGGGCGACAGGCCTGTTAGAGGCGTGGGGTCCTCTCGGGCAGGTGGTGAAACGCCAGTATAGATTCCTCAGGGGCAGCGGGGGTGCTGAACCCGAGACAGGAGTCCTGGGCCCTGCCCTGGCTCAGGCTGCCTGGCAGGGGAAGGGGCTGTATCTCAGGCGTTGGCAGAGGAGGAGCAGGAAGGGGGTCAGTGCTCCCGACACTCTCGTGATCTGGCTTCCGTTGGCCTTCTGATCTGTTTCCTCACTGGGCCTGCTCCCGGGAAAGCTTGGGTCTGTCTCACTGAACCCACCCGAGTTGGGTCACTAGTGCTGTCCAAGCGGAGCTGATGTTCAGTCTTTCACTGTCTGATGTTCAGTGTCTGAAATGGTCTGGAGACCGGTAAAGACAACAGACGCCAGCAGATGACCTAGAGCTCTTGGCCTGGGCGGAGGTAGACAGTAGCCCTCCCCACCTCTTCAGTGCCCCTGTGGAGGGCTAGCTTGGGGAGCCTCTCAGCTGGCCAGAGCCAAGGCCAGACACCTTTAACTCTGCTTTGTTAATAAAGCTCCGCTGAGATCCTTCTGAGCTCCCTCCTCAGGGTTTGATCCTCCCTGCTCTGCCTTATCAGCCTTGCTTTTCACAAGCACTTAAATGCATGAGAAAAGGGAAAAAGTGAAATCAGATAGAAATGCAGGTCTGTTTGCTATTTTCTCCAATGAAATGTTCTGGGTAAACAGCAGACGCCTTTGATGAAATCCCAGCAGGCTTAAACAATAAAGCTAGTTACAAACTCAATCTGGCAGAGATATCAGATTTGAAATTGTTTCAAAAAACATGTCAACATTTTCTAACACTCCTTTAAAAACTTCCTGGGCTGCCCACTGTGGAGACAGGACAGGGGCAACCCCAGGTCTCCCAGCGCCATGGCACTTGGCGAGCCAGGAGCCCGGGAGCCCAGGCACAGGCTGTTCTGGCTGCAGGGACGGGGCTGCCAGCTGGAGAAGCCTACAGGGCCACTTCATGGTCACTGCCCAAGCTGGACAGGACAGCAGCCTCCCTCTTATTCACCACTGCAGACCCCCACCCCCAGGTCTTTCCTCTTAACTCCATGTCTTCCGTTCTCCAGACTGCAGCCAGCAGAAGTTTTTAAAAATGTAAATCAGATCATGCCATTCCTTTGTTTAAACCTGTAACACCTTTACACTGCACTTGGAATAAAATCCAAACTCCTCCCATGGCCCACAAAAACCTGCAGGGTCTGCCACTGCCTACTTCAAGCCCGTTCACTCAGCCCCAGCTTTCAGTCCTTCCAGTCTCCTTCCTGCCTCACTCAGCCCCAGCTTTCAGTCCTTCCAGTCTCCTTCCTGCCTCACTCAGCCCCAGCTTTCAGTCCTTCCAGTCTCCTTCCTGCCGCTGGGCCTTTGCACTTGCTTTAACTGCCTGGGGTGCCTTTGCCACAACCCACTGTCAGGGTTCATCTCCCTGACCACCTTACAAATGTTGTTCCTCTTCCTGGCCAAACACATTACTGTTTATTCTCTACACTAAATTCACCTACTATCTGAAATCACTTATTTTAGGTGTTTACCATTTCCTTCTTTGGAATGTAATTTCCCTGAGGGCACAGACTGTTGTGTTGCCTTGCTGGCAGCCTATATAACTGGCCAGTTGTAGGTGCTCAATAATTATCTGCTGCCTGTATGAATGAATGAATGAATGAACAGCAAGAATGTCATCACCCTTCTAGGGATCCTCCAGGGCAATACCCAGGAGGCCTGGAGTGCAGCACAAAAGAAATACCTTCCAGCCTCTCTTCGTGCCTTCCAGGTTGTGCCTGTTCCACTCAGCAACCCCACCCCCGCCCGCCCCTCGCCAAAGGCCCGGCAGAATGTGGCCCACCAAGCCTTGGATGTTGAGTCTAGGCTGGGGTCAGGAGTTCAGGAACCAAGGGGGACTCAGATGTCCTCCGTTCCGCTGCTCCTCGCCGCCTGGGCTGCCTCCTCCTCTCCCCCCTCACCCAACCCAAAACTCACAGGCAAGCCTTAAGTGGGGTGGGCAGGAGTGGGCAGTGGAGCGGTCTCACCTCCTCACCGCCTCCTTGGAAAAAGCGCAGACGGTCTGCTGGGGGGCCTCCGGGGGTCCCGCTCCCCCCCCCCCCCTTCCCTCCCCCCTTCGGGCCAGGGGTGGACCACGATGCCACCCGAGGGCGCAGGCCCCCACCCCCACCCGCCCGGGGCCCGGATCGATACGTGCCGCTCTGGCCTCACTACGGAGAAGAGCTGCTGGGGCTGGCAGAGGAGCCAGACGGCTGCGGAGGGGGCGGGGAAGCCTCTTTGGCTCTTTGGCCCGGATTAAATATTTACTACGTTTTGTTTGGCCTTTGGGGGAGGGGCGGGGAGGACTGTCGCATCGATCCAGAGCTGCCGCCAAGGCCGGGCCGGGCCCAAGGGCGAGGGCGGTGCCCAAAGAGGTGCCTCGCGCCCCCGGGGCGGGGGTTGCTCCGGGCGGAGCCGCGGGGCGCCGCTACGGGCCCGGAAACGCCTCCCCCTCGCCGGCGCCCGCTCTTTGCTACCCCGCTCGCTCCGGCCCGCCATCCAGCGCGCAGCCCCGAGCCCGAGCCCGAGCCCCGCCCCGAGACCCCAGCGCCGACCCGCGGCGGGTCCGGGCGCCCAGGCTGCGCTAGGCCGCCTTAGTAGCGCCTTCGCCTCTGACCCCGCGGCAGCCCCGGGGGAGCTTCACGCTCCCATTTACAGACGCGAAATCAACCAGACAGAGGATAGATGCGGGGCCAGAGCGGGCACAGGTACGCCCCTACCCCCAGGGCTTCCTCACGATGTCGCCCCGATCTGCTCGTACTTTTCTACTCGAGGTGGAGTGGTCTCAGCCTTGCAGGGGCCGAGTCTGGGAGTGCTCTAAAAAATGCCTACTGGGTGGACCGGTTTGACCCATTCTTCCTGCAGCCATAGGGGACCCGGAGTCCCTTCTATGAGGCGTACACACAACTCCTAGCCATCCATACTCACGCAGCACAAGCGCAGCACGGGGCAGAGGACTGGAGAGACAAGGCCGTCCTCACAGGTATACACAGTTAAGATCTGTGGCTCTCCCCAGTCCCTACTCAGATGCACACTATGACACACACTCACACGGGGATGACTACTCACCCTAAAAGGGCTGCTCACATCACATTCTGCACATGGAGATACATACACACTTGGCCACCTGACCCCATTTCTACATATACATGTGTACATGTGCCCACACACATACACACACACTGAGCAGTGGCCACCCCGCCCACTGTCGTGTGTGCCCACTAACACACACACACACACACACACATGCATACTAAAAACAGCCCCATCCCTACACAAGAATGTATATGCTGGTGCACACACATTCACACAAAGAACACCCATCTCCACCTCTGTACCTGCTGGTGTACACATACTCACAGCTGGAAATCCCCCATCCCATCCCTGCACACATGCACACACACACAGTACCCACCCCCCACCCTATACACCCCCCCACAACACAGACACACAAGCAGACACGCTTGTGCACTGACTACAGGCGGCTGGAGAAGAGCTGCAGCCTCCAGCCCTGCTCCTATTTAAAGAGGAGCATTGCTGGAAAAGGAACAAAAGCAAAGCCAGCTATAAATAGCCACCTCCCTCCCTGCTTTTCCTGCCCTCCGGCCTTCCTGGCCTCGCCTCTCCTCTCCTGCCTTGAGGGACCAGCAGCGCTAGGGCAGGCCTGTCACCAGGCACAAACAGCAAGGCCCTGAAAGCCATGTGGCTAAGCACTGACCACTGGGACAGGCCAGGAATTCCGGGCCTGGGTGGGTGCAGGGGCCGAAGGCCAGCCACCTGCAGCCAGCTCCATATGGATGTGCCCAGCACAGAGGGAGGGAGGCCCACTTAGGCCGGGGCTGCTGCTTCAGCAGAACTGCGAAGGCTGGTAGCTGCAGGGGGAGGGGGAGAAGGGGGGTTTGCCAAGCAGCAGCCACGACTGCTCAGATGCTCCCTTCCCAGCCAGGCCAGCCCTTCCCTGGGTTGGCTGCTGGTTTGGTTCCTGGGCCCAGAGTCGAGGATATTGGGTGCCCTGTCAGGAAGCTGCATGGGACGGAGGTCAGGAAGTGAGCGAGAGGATGCAAGTTCTACTCTGAGTTCTAATTCTGTCACCTATTGGTCTACCAGCCTTGGCCGAGGCTCCTAACCACATCATCCAGCCCTGGCTTCAGTCCCCTCTTTATAGGGTGTTGGGCGTGCTGCACGGAAACCAGGTGTGCCCGGAGGCCCCTTGGGGACTGGGGAGGGCCATGGAATGGGGAGGTTACAGACTGTCCCGTGTGTCTGAGAATTGGGTAAAATAACTATTCCTTGTACTTTGTCTTTACCATGTGTGGGACACCAGACTATCTTTAGCTTACTTGATCCTCTGTGAGGTAGATACTGTTTATATTCCCATTTTACAAATGGAGAAACTGAAGTTCAAGTGCTTACCCCCAAGGTCACACAGGCCCCTAAAGCAAAATGCCAGGTCGCAAAGCCCAGCAGAGACGGAGACCAAAGCCGACCTGGTTCTCAGGTCGGCCCCTCCTCAGGGGCCAGTGGAGGGCGGGCTCAGCTGCCCCCAGGCCAGGCCAGGGCTGGGCCTGGATGGGATGCGGGGAGGCACCCACCAGCTGGTCTTCCAGCCCAAGACCCCCACCAGGGACTTGCTTCATCAGCCCACCAGGCCCACCCCTGTCCCTCGCTCCCAGTGGGGGCTTCTCTTCACCAACACTGGGGAAGGGAAGGGAAAGGGAGGGGGTGAGGGAGAGCTTAGGCAGACCTACTTTCAAGGCTTTAATCCTTTTTGCTTAAAGGATTTTTTTTTTTTTTTTTGGCTTGGGAAAGACTTGGTCTGATCAGAGGAGAGACGCAGAGAGCTGACAAGCTGCGCGGAGGATGGGGGGTTAAGGAGAAAGAAATACATATTTATTAGCCTCAATTATTAAAAAATAGATAGTACCAGATCTTAGGTGCTGGCAGACACTGCAGCAGTGGCAAGTGCACAGGGGCTATTTTCTTTCCTTTCCCTTTCCTCTTTTTAAAAAATTTCATTATTATTGGTTTTTTTTACTAATTCTGTTGAGATTGTAATGTGGCTAGCTTGTTAGTAACAACGCCCTGGTCATTCCCAGTGGGGTGGAAGGGCTGGGCACCGGAGAGGGGAGCCCACCAGGGAGCCCCGAGCCCCAGGCACTGGGGAGCCTGGACCCCATCTCAGCTGAGGAGAGGGTGTGGGGTGCCACGAAGGGTCTGTGCCCGTTTTGGGCCGCACAGTCGAAGCCCATGGCGGACATGTTTACCAGCTGCTTCTCTCTCTACCCCTCCACTCTCTGAGGACGACCTGCTCTCTGAGGACAAACCCTCCACCAGTAACAGGCCTCTCCGGTCGCTGCTCTCTCCAGGACAGCGGTGAGAATGAGGCTGCTCCAGCTCCCCCCGCCCCGCCCCCGTAGGGGAGGTGACAGCTCTCACCCCAGACTTCTCAGGGCTTCATCCAGGGGCACTGCCAGCTCCTCTGACACACCCTGCCCCCCCAGAATCATGTTAGCCTGCCAAAAAGGGGCAGGCTGTCCACTTGTGCAATGCAGGGAGGCATCCGGCAGAGGCCCTGAGGCCCACGGAGGCCGGATCTGGCAGGCAGGCAGGTGACACCTTTTGTATGGATCCTAGAACAAAAAATAGAGGGATCCACAATGAGGAAAAAGACCGGGGAGGCAAGGCCACCAGGAAGAGCACAGTGGCATTCATTTTGGTACGTGGGGTCCCCACAGAGCCTGGCACACAGTAGGCCTCTCCACATGGCTGTCAAAGAACAGATAAGGATGATGAAGAAAGAAGAACAGCAACGTCTCTCTGAGGCCTTGCTCCGTGCCAGGGAAGCACTTTGTATCTCTTCTGTTGCAAATGTCAGGGCCCCAAGAGGTAATGGCATTAGCCCACTTTTCAGATGACCAAACTGAGGCCCAAAGAACTGAAAGCATTTGCCCAGGATCAGGCAGCTGGTAAGCGGCAGAGCAAGGCCCTAAGTCCCACCTGTCTGGCTTCACAGCCCCTGCTTCCGGCTGGCCGGCTCCATGTGTGGAGGCGGCAGAAGAGCCCAAGCAGACCCGAAACAAGTGCGAGAGGAAGCAGCCAGAAGCAGTGCCTGTTGGCCAGGCCAAGAGCCCAGGGAACCCTGTTGAGAAGGAAGAGCGAGCTGGGTAGAGGCCCGGGTTGTGGGCCGGCAGTTAGGGAAGGTACTGCAGTTTTCTGTGGAGGCCTTCAGCCTCATCTCACTCTTCTAAGCCCATGGAAACCCCGTGGGAATGCTTTCCACAGCTCCCCCTGCGCTGCCTTGGGAGACTTCTCCCTGGCCCTCGGCAGAGGAGGCAGAGCTCAGGACAGAGCCAGTCCTCTCCAAAGGGAGCCCCCGGAAGGTGACCTGTCCCTGCTGGCCCTGAGACTCCTGCCCCCAGCCAGGGTTGTCCTGTGTCAGTCTGACCACTTCCATAGACTCAGTCCTGGACACGGGAGGCAAACCTTCAAAGGGCGGTCAGGCTGGCCTGCAGGAAGGACGGCACCAGAAGTGACGGCTACTACCACCACTGAGGGTGGTATGTGCTGAGCTCCTATTCAGGGTCAAAAGAACTTTATCAGCCCTGGTTGGTGTGGCTCAGTGGATTGAGTGCCAGCCTGTGAACCAAAGGGTCACCAGTTTGATTCCCAGTCAGGACACATGCCTGGGTTGTAGGCCAGGTCCCCAGTGGGGGGCCATGTAAGAGGCAACTACACATTGATGTTTCTCTCTCTCTCTTTCTCCCTCCCTTCCCCTCTGTCTAAAAATAAATTAATTAATTTAAAAAAAAATAACTTTATCAAAGCCCTGGCTGGCGTAGCTCAGTGGATTGAGCTCGGGCTGGGAACCAAAGCATCGTAGGTTCAATTCCCAGTCAGGGCACATGGCTGGGTTGCAGGCCACAGCCCCCAGCAACCGCACATTGATGTTTCTCTCTCTCTCTCTCTCTCCCTCCCTTCCCCCTCTAAAAATAAATACATAAAATCTTTTAAAAAATTTAAAAAATAACTTTATCAGCATCATCCCATTTAGCCTTCATAAGACAGGTACTCTTATTAGCCCCATTTTACAGATGGAATAACTCAAGTTCAGAGAAGTAAGGTCATTCCCAGGACTTGAACCTGGATCTAGCTAGTTCCTGTATGCTAAACCACCCGACCTGGAGATAAAGGGTTTGGCCACTGACCCCTGGAATGAGATGTCCCTACCAGACCCTCTCCTCTTGTGAGAGAAAGCCCTCACTGAGCAAGGACAACCACTGGCACGCCGGAGAGGCTGGCGGGGGGGGGTTCTGGAGAGAAGAGGCACGTTAGCAGTGTTATCAGCCAGTGCATCTTGGACATTCTATGGGACACAGCAGCCAATGGCTCCCAATGCTGTGTGATGTCAGGCAAGCGACTGCAGCTCTCGGCGCCTCGGTCTTCTCTAATGAGCTATAAGGTCCCTTCTAGCACCAGAGTCCCCAAACCTGTCAAAAATCACACAGATCCCCTGGTCCAGATCGGAAGCAAGGAGCGTGGTCTTTCTCATACTCCATCCTCAAGAGTTTCGGGTGCCACAAGCCACTCCCACCTCAAGGAATACTAATGCCTCTGTCCATCTTCCCCCGTCTGGTGCACCCACACCTGCCTTACTAGAGACCTAGGCCATGTTCACGGCCTCAAAACACACACGTGCAGGGCCCTCCGAAAGCTTCAGAGCTGTCTGGCTGCTGGCTGGGGGAGTGTGAAGCCCACATATCTAAGGGGCATTGCTGACCTCCTACAATGGTTTCCACCCACCGGGCTCCCTGTGGAGGCCTCGACCTCTCACCCTCCTGTCCTTCCCCTGCCCAGAAGCCCACACAGCACGTGGGCCAAGGCGTGTACACAGGTCTTGGCTGTGGCATGGTTCCTAACAACAAAAGCCTGGAAACAGCCTCCATGCACAACCCAAGGAGATTGGCAGTTACATGATGGACATTTTGTAGCCATTAAAACAGGTTTAGAATTACGAACCTACCTCGAAAGGCATTTGAGGTATACTGTGAATTCAATGAGACAGGCGCATTTGCATGAATGTAGGTGAGAAGCATAAAAGAAAGGATGCACGACTGTCCTGGGAGGGATGCGCTTTCCGCCCTCTGGGTGGTAGGATTTATAGCAATTTCCTTCTTTCTGCCAATCTGTGGTTTTCCGATGTTTTCTGCCATGTATGTGCATTATTTGAAAAGTTCAAAAAATGTCCTCTGGGAGAAAAGGCTGGCATATAAACAAGGCAGGGGTGAGAAAGACAAGGCCGCGTGCAGAACTAAGTTCTCTGTCTCACACTTTGGGGTAAAAGGGAACTGATCTCTGTCCTTGTACTCTGCTTCGGCCTGGGTCACAGCGACAGCCACCACAGGTGTCTGACCCAATGGGAAGGGGAATCCCCAGACCCACCACTCCTTGGTGGAGGGGGGGGCACCATGGCTGTTGTCTGGTCTGTGCTTTGACTCCTCCCTCCAGCCAAGTGGCTGGTGGACTTGGGGCTGACGCCAAACTCTGGTCCTCTCCAAAGGAACCTGAGCATGGGCTGCACCTCAGAACACCTGCCTGCCCACAGTCAAGGTCCCAGAGGCTGCTGGGATTGTATCGAGCACACATCTGCCGCAGTGCCCTTGCACTCGTTCCCTCCGTCTGGGGAACTCT
Source organism: Phyllostomus discolor (assembly GCF_004126475.2). Lineage (NCBI taxonomy): Eukaryota > Metazoa > Chordata > Mammalia > Chiroptera > Phyllostomidae > Phyllostomus > Phyllostomus discolor. Next base: position 76,342,911 of record NC_040910.2, on the reverse strand, counting down.
TCCCAAGCAGAAGTGGGAGCTTCTGATGGCTGCAGAGAGCCTGCCCTCACTTCACTTAGGCCTCTGTTCACACATCACCTTATCAGAAAGATTCCCCAGCCAGTCTCTAAAATAACAGCTCTCTGGTCCCCCTCTGTTCCTTAATTCACTTCTGTTCGTTTTGACCGAAGCACCTCCTCGCACCTGACAGAATATATAGTTGGTCATTTATCGTGTATTCTCCCCGCTAGAATGTAAGTTCCACAAGAACAAGAGACTTGGTTTTCATTCATTGCTTTACCCTCAGTGCCCAGCTAGCAGTAGGCAGGCACTCAATAGTGGTTCAATGTCTGTCAGATGAAGGGCGCCTCCCCACACCCCTTTGGCTGACAGGATGAAAGGCGGCCAGCTCATCCGAGGATAGATAATCCATTGGTGACCGAGATCTATAACAGGTGTGATGCGGAAAGACACAGCTGGCTAGGCTGGGGGTCTCCCTTTGGGAAATAAAGCTGGGAATACCAAGAATGGGAGGCAATTAGCAGGAGGAGGAGGAGGTGAAAAGCCACCCTGAAGACAGAGCGAACAACCACACTGGGCCGTGAACAAGACGGAGTCCCGGGTGCAGACCTCGGGGCAGAAGCAGGCGTAGCTGGGCTGGGTGGAGGAGCGAGGGGCCACAGGCAGGCTGCCATTCCCTGCTCTGGAGGCCTCTGGAGTCCAGTTCACACCTGTCTTTGCAATGATCCCCCATTCTCGAACAAACGTCATCCCATCTCTGCAATCCAATTGGTTCATTAAGGCAGAACTACGAACCCCCCCCACGGGGTGGGGGGGCAGCGGGTGAATTACAGGAAGACAATATCCTCTGCTCCTTCAAGGCCACCCCAGGGCCAATCGCCACCCCAGGTCAGGTGGCAACATTTCCCCCTTGGCTGCCACTTGCTCCTGAGCGTGGCCCTGTGAACTGGGCGGGTCTCTCTTGCTCCTCTCAGAGATCCTATTTCAACCGCAGGCCTGGGCCACAACCAGGGAGAGAGCAGTTCAGAGTAACAAGTCATTTTCACCTATGGCAGAGAAGACAAAAGAGGCAGGGTCTTCCCAGCCCAGGCACCACGTGAGCTGGTGAGCTCGGCTTCACCTGGCAACTTTAAACCTCTTCGTGTTTGGTCCAGCCTCTTTTTAACATTTTCAGATCTCTGAAGCCCAGGGTTGTCCACCAGAGGTTTTTCATTTGCCACAGATCTCATAGTGCGATTTTGTTCCACAAAAATCTGCCAAGTACAACCCTAAACTTTTCTGAGTGAGAGTCCTGTTTCTTTTCCCAACACAGCTCCCGCCCCACCGTGGTCTGCTCAGCCAGTCTTTTGTGGCTCTCGCTTCCTGGGAGGCAGCAGTGCTGGGCCCTGGCTGAGCTCTGTGGCCCTCTGAGCCTCAGTGTCCTCATCTGTAACTTGGGGCTAAAAAGAACTGCTTTAAAAAAAAGATTTTATCTATCCATCTTCAGAGAGAGGGAAAGGAGGGAGAAAGAGAGGGAGAGAAACATCAATGTGTGGTTGCCTCCCACACGCCCCCTACTGGAGACCTGGCCTGCAACCCAGGCATGTGCCCTGACTGGGAATTGAACCTGTGACCGACCCTTTGGCCAGCACTCAATCCACTGAGCCACACCAGCCAGGGCCTTTTTTGTTTTTAATGAGTCACTGCACAGGGAAAACTCTAAGACTCCTTCTGCATCCTCCTCCTTAAAAAAACAAAGTCAGAAACAAACAAAAAACAAAAACCCCTGTTTCCTGCTGGTTCCTGGCACTAAGTTTTTTTTTAAAGCCCTAACTAATCATGATTTAATTTTTCTTACTGTTATAGGACAATTTAAAAATTAGATTTTGGTAGTAAGTTTGTTGGGTTCCAACTTAAACGCACATTCAATGAACATTTCTTCTCAACTCATAAAGATATGACATTAGTGGTTGACTCAATACCATCCACTCGATGTCTACATTATGACTACATTTTATTTTGTTCAGGAAAAGTGAGAATAAGGGCTGTGAAAACCCTAAGAGAGAACTTTTTTTTTTACCACCCCCCACCTCCTCCCCTGCAGCCAGGGCTGAGCCGGGGAAGGAGCTCCCCCTGAACCCGGAGAGGAGCTGGGAGATCTGCGGGCAGCAGCCCTACAGCAGATGCTGTGAGGGCCTGCCTACCCCTTGCTTTTACCATTTCAGCAAACACCAGCCCCACTTCCAACTGCCAAAACCTGCATTTCTTCGCCTGAGGGCTTTCTCTAGCGGCAGAGCCGACTTTGCTCACCCACAGAACAGGCCAAAAGTGCCTGGGAATTTGTCGCCCCAGAGGCATAGCACTCAGCCAAGGCCAGGTGGGAGGTTGTGTATAAATACCCGCTCCCTGCCCTTTGGGTGAGCTAACTTTGGGGTGCCTGTTCTAGACTGTCCTGAAGTTCCCCCGAGGGTGGAGTTCTGGGTGAAGTTCTGGTCGCCCAGGTGGTGATTGGCAGGACAAGCACCCATTATTGGCTCCTTCCCTTCTCTTTACAGTTCCCCGCTCACCTACGGCATTTCGTAAGGTGCCTCCTAAACAAAAGACTGGCCTTTGAATCCTTGTCTCAGGCTGTTCTTCTGGCAGCAACTCTGGGTGCAGGCACAGGGACATGGGAGCCATGGCGACTCACCACTGGCTGAACCCAGCTGGGAGTGAGAGGGCACGGGAGCCCACTGTGGAGCCGGACAGGCCGACACCCTGAGACAGACAGCAGGAGAAAGGCGGCGAGCAGGTCTGGAGGGGCAACAGGTAAAGAGTCTGTCTCCTCTGGAACTTGCCATCCAGTGGGGAAGACAATAATACAAAAGTAACTGCCAATAAAATTCGTTGAGTACGATGACGGGAAAGCACAGGGTGTTCTGGCAATTTCAGGACCACTCCTCTAGTCCAGGAGGTTCGAGAAGGTTTCCCACAGGCGATGGAGTGTAAGCTGGGTCCTGAAGCACAGGACTGAAGGCAAAGGGTGTCTTCAGCAGAGTAAGCTGCTTGTGCAGAGCCTTACAGCAGAGAGAGCATGATTCAGTCAAACTGAAAGTTCATTAGACCCAGGCCTCAGAGTTCAAAGTGGGCGGTAGGGAGAGGGGAGGGTGGAGCTGCAGGTGGGGCAGAGGGGAGAGACTTGACAGCCAAGCCAGGAAGTCTGGACTATCCTCCAAAGGAAAAGGAATCATTGAAGGTTTTCCAGCCACGAACACACTTGTACAGCATCGCAGAATCTGGCCACAATGGAAAGGCCAGCTTGGGTGAAGGCACACATAGAGGCTGGCAGGCAGGCTGCTGATGGAGAAGACGGGGACAGGGTAGAGGCCGAGAGAGGAGATGTGAAGGACACGGAGGGAGAGCACAGCACTTCCCTGTGGACTAGTGAGGAGGGGGAGGGGAGGGGCTGGTCCCTGGGTCCAGTTTGGGCGCTGAGGGTGGCTGGGAGGATGATGGTGCCAGAGCCAGAGATGGGGGGACATGGGGTAGGAGCAGGTGTGCAGTGAGCTCTGGGGGCATCAGGGGTCAGCTGGAATGGTGGCTCCAGACATCAGAAGCAACATCTCGACTGGAGATGGGATGTGGGGGGAGCCAGCAAACGGGCGCTGCAGCTAGAGGGTGCCGAAACCCCCCAGTGCTGCGTGTGCAGGAGGGCGCTGGGCGCTGCCCAGGAGGGCACAGCATTTGAAGGATGGCAGGAGGAGGTGAAGCCAGCACAGAGGCTGGGGAGCAGCAGCCCCAGAAGAGGAAGTGCAGGGAGCTGCTAGCAGGGAAGCCAAGGGGAAACGGTGGCCGACAGAGTCAAATGCCACCAGAAGGTCAGGTGAGACAAGGAAAATGTCTGGTAAGGTCAACATCAAGCCAGAGCAGTGACAGTGGAGTGATGGAGGAGACAGCTGGAAGTCTGAGCTCAGGAGTGCGTGTGTGGCGGGGAGGGCAAGGAGACTCCAAGTACAGTTTCTCCCAGACAGCTAATGGTCACAAGGTGTCCAAACGGAGAGGAGGAAGCCACCCACCCCCACTGCAGAAGGGAGCTCAAACTCAGGTCCTGGGGACAGGGCAGTGTCCTCTGTGTTAGCACACAACACACATCACACCCAGTGGCCTTCTGGGTGCACTGTCCTGCCAGGAGGGACCACAGGGGAGGGTGCTGGGTGTCAGTGAGGCTGGAGGAGGGGCCCCTTGTCCCAGCTCTGCGCTTATCCGTTTTATATTTTGGGCTCTGACTCTGGACATCATTTGAAGAAACTCTTCTACTGCTGAAAAACATTTGGAAAACCATTCATCTTATCATATCATGGATGGGGAAACTGAGGCCAGAGAGGCAGAAACATGCCCAGGGTCTCGTGAGTCAGCCACCGAGATGGAACCAAACACAGCCCCAGGGCTCCAGGTTTGGTGTTCTTTCCACAATCCCAGAGTCTCCCGGAAAAACAGGGCCACGGCCAGGCCAAAGCCAAGGTCGCACAGCTTGGTGGCCGGTGAAGACAGAGACAGACAGGAGAGTAAACACACATGGCGTGATGCCTGCAGCGTATGCCAAGGAGAGAGGTGGCTGGCAGGTGACCGGCTGCCTGAGGCACAGGGCAGAGCTGCTCTTCCCAGCGTCCGGCCCGCCCAGGCTGCCTACACTGGCCGAGTGACCTGCCCGGGCCTTGCTGTCCAAGGCTGGGCGGCCCCAGCCTTGAAGCCCCCACACCACAGGCTTCTTGCTTCCCCCAGCCTGCCCAGACAAGCCCATGAATAGAACATTAAAGGCAAACCTTCTAAAAGAAAAGGCAGCTCCCTGGTAGGAGTCGCCTCACTAAATGTCAAATGCAGAGCAAGGCTTCCTGCCTTGTATGTTTCTCACTAATGGAGGCACCTTAGCCTCCATACCCCCATCATCCAATCGCCCTATAAATAAATCATCGTAAGAAGAATGCCAATTTCCCCCCTAGGGCCTCGTGAATCTCTACAGAAGCATATATATGTAAAGGCCCCTTCACTATGTGTTGGCTCAGGTGCCCAGAGAGAGACAGAGAGACAGAGAGATGGCAAGCTCCACTAGGAGAGTTTTAGAGACAGAAGCAAACTTTCACGCCACCTCCGTGGGCTGAGTTGAGAGCCCAGCTCCTCTCCTGAGCCGGGAAGACTTCTGCTCCGTTTCCCACAGACCCACCCCAACCCCGGTGCCACTGCCCTCTGGAGTCAGCCCAGGAGGCTGCCAGCAGGCCCCATCTCCAGGGCTGTGGTCTGCCTTATTATAGCAGATACCTAATGAGTCATGCCCGCCCACCCCTGTGTGGACGAGCCACACAGCCGCTCAGCAATCTTTGTTCACGTGTGGCACACATGGCGCCGGCCTGCCCACTCCTGGGGACCCCCTCTGAGCAGCTCGCCAGCCCACCCATGGCACCGACGCCACGCTTGTCCCAGGCTGTGAGTGCCGTGTGGCCTCCCAGCAAGCCAGGAGCGCACCCTCGGGTGTTCCACTCTGCCCCAGACCTTGGGTGCACACACTCCCAGAGCCTGTCATGACCTCACCAGGCGTTTCTTTCTTTGTTTCTTTGTTTTAAGATTTTATTTATTTATTTAGAGAGAGGGGAAGGGAAAAAGAGGAAGAGAAAGATCAATGTAAGAGAAAAAGATCGATCAATCACGCCCCAAATGGGGGCCTGGCCCCCAACCCAGCTATGTGCCCTGACCAGGAATCAAACCAGCAACCTTTTGCTTCTGGAGGCGACGTTCAACTGACAGAGCCACACTGGCCAGGGCTCACCAGGTGTAGTTCTGCACACACACAGAGCGCCGTGCCAACCCCCCTGCTGTGCCCACACTGAATCAGCTAGCGGGGGCTGTCTGCAGTGTCGGACCCCACGTTGGCTGGCTGATTAGACTCAGGAACACCCACGGAATCTGTCCGGTCAGACACCCTGCCTCACTGTGGTGGAGGGGGCCTCCTCGCTCAGAGAGGGGGTCTACTCTTCTAAGCCCTGAGATCATCTAAACTCTTTCCCTTACTTCATCTTCTTTTTTTTTTTTTTTTTCTGAAAGCACAGAAGAATTGGCCTCTCTGGAACATACCCGTGGTGGAAAAGGGGCAGAAGCCCTTTAGGGAGCCCAGCTCTGAGTTCTGCAGTTACCGTCCCATGAACAGCACAGGGCTGGACCGTGGGGCAGCTCCCAGGAGTGACCAGCACTTAGAGGAGGAGGAGGGGCAAGTACAGGTGGGGGGCGCTACCTCAACCGGAGTGCCAATGGCCACCCACCTGGGCCGGGGTGCTCTGGGGCTATTGCTTCCCAGATAACCGCTGACCAGTCTGGGATATCGCTGTTAGCAAACCCACCAGGTCAGTCCGGAAGAGGAATCTGGGGAGGGCAATGATGCGGAGGGCCCAGCCCCCAAATAAACCATGGGCAGGCCTTTCTCAAGGGCATGACAGACTGATACTGGCCCATTGGCCCACCTCTGTCTACAATGAAGAAACCAAAGCAAGAAACAGCAGGTGATGGGCGTGTCTACCCAGACATAAGCAGGGACAGAGTAGGAAAGACATGTGAGACAGTGGCTCAGGGTCCCAGAAGCCCCAGGTCCCAGCCGGAGACACTCCTGGAGAAAACCCATGAGGGGAGTGCAGGGGAACTACCAGGGAGCTCTGTAACAAGATACAAATGATTCCACAGTACCCAGCACCCTGCAAAACAAAACAAATGTCACGTGAGGCACGTGAGGACAGTGGCGCTCAGAGACTGAGAGAGGGAGGCCGAGAGTGTGGGAGCAGACAGCGCCGGGACCGCACTCTGAGCCCACAGTGTGCCAGCCAAGTGACCCAGAGCAAGAGACCTCATTTGTGCGGGCCTCAGTTTCCTTACCCGTACAGCAGGGACAAGCACAGCCTGATCTTGAAGGGTGACCGTGAGAGGGCACGAAATAAGGCATGGCGGGCACTCAGCTCGGCCCATCAGTAACTATAAACAGTTGCTGTCGGCACGTGGACAGGGACTGGCAGAAGCAGACCCAGGGCAGGTTGGGAAGGAGGGTCCAGGCCCTGCTGCCCCTGCTGCCTGCTAGATGCACACCTCCTCCCAGCAGGCCCGGCCAGGCGTGCTGTGATCCCAGGGAGGCTTGGCCTCACGCTGCTGGTGACGGACTCCAAGTCAGCGGTACCTCCCATCCCACGTTAACGACATCCAAGGAGGGCCCTGCTCCTGGGACCCCTAGTCAACTCCAAGGAGCCCTCACCCTGAAGTCCCCACCCCACTCTTCTCTCTAACTCACTTCTACCCAGGGCAGTCTGGCCAGCGTACCCCGAAAAGAAGGCTGCTTCCGGCACTCTGCGCGGAGGTCCTGCCTTCTGCTGTCCCTGGAGGCTCTGTTCCTGTTTCGCCAGCTATTTTGCTTCCTCGGCCATCTGTTCCCTCCCTGTCATCTCCTCTCTGCTTTAACCTTAACCACTACTCTGCTGCAGATGGTACCAAACAGATCCGTTCCTGACATCCTTCATGGTGCCTGCCCCCTCCTTCTCATCTCCAGCAAGTGAACTTCTGCTCTGTCCTTTTCAGGCCCTGACTCCAAAGCGTGGACTTGGATTCACCCCACAGGCCTCCCTCCTAGGTCCCATCTGCTGTCACTTCTGCCACAGGTCAGAGGGCAAACACCTACCCTTTCCTTTGCTTTTTCCTAAGGAGACTTCCTCTTTTCAAACTTTGCCAAGAACCTCTCCTGGCATCAAGCCCACTGTCTGTGCCAGGTATCTACTTGCCCCCCCACCCCCGAGTCCGTTAGCCCTCCAGAGGGCTCAGGGTTGGCAACCTGCGACAGAGACAGAAACTCTGGGATTCGGTCCCTCCTGTAGCCGTGCGGGGAGTTTGGGTTCTGCAGTTTCTCTGCGGAAAATGGACCTGTGAACTGCAGTGAGGTGTTGGCATGACAGGAACTAAACCAAAACAACGTGTCCCTGCGCTGTCTCAGCTCATACTGGGACACTGAACTGCTTTTCTCGTCTTTCTTTATTCTGGCTACGGTAAGAAAACACATGTGTGGACTTCAATTATTAGCAACTTGCTCTGACTCTCCTTTCTCTTGAGGTGTCCTGGTGCTCTCCGAAAATTCCTCTTCTTGGCTTCTCTTTTCTGGCATAAGGACCAGGAGCTTTGAGGGAAGAAGCAGTCCGGAAGCTCCCACTAAAGAAGCTGTTTTGATGACACCGGCTGCATTCCTTGAGTGGGACAGAGCTGGTCTGGGAAGACTGAAATTCCTTCTGCACCTGCATTTGGCTAAGAAGCCTCATACCTCCCCCTCCCCCCCCCCCCCCCCCCCCCCCCCCCCCCACGCAAGCAGGGCTCTTGCTGTCCCAGCTACACCTCCTCTGCGGCGGAAGGAGGAGTGTCTCAGCTGTCTGTCCCCGGAACACTCCTCCCTCCCCTTCTTCACTGGGGCTGGAGTGGGCCATGTCGCCAACAGCTCCAAGAGACAGAGCCTGCTCACACCTGTTCACACGGCAACTCTCTGGCTGTCTAGAGAACCTCTGGATTCCAACCGACCGAGCATCTGAGCCCCACCGTCCTGTCCTCCTGGTGCCTTCCCTTCTTCCCACAAAGGAAACCCAATCTGGCCACCAGGCCAGCCCATCTGGCTATGGAAACCAAAAGGACAAAATGCATCTTACTGGGTTGCAGGCCTTAATCTAGCTCTTGCTGAATTATTCAGGGATAGCATTAACTTATAAATGAGTGTGTTTGACTGATTTTGTGGTTGATGTACAGATAAATTCTAATGAACGACAGCTACAAGATTTTAAATTATTAATTAGACTGCCACTTAACAAAGCCTACTTGGCACTCTATTTCTTTGCTTAACAAGACAAAAACTTTAAGGTTCTGTATTAGCCCAGAGGCTGTTGATTTGCATTCTGTTTTTATAGCTCTAAAAATGAAAACCATAGATTCTGACCTTAAGCAGGCCACTTCTGGCAAAGCAAAATCCCCAGCAAGATGCCCTTTCTTCCTGAGTGGTACTGGGTGGTGTGAGGCCTCACTTGCCTCTCATCTCAGACCAGAGGTTTGCTTCTCATACCCCTGGCTGTACCAGGGCAGGCCAGGGTATGGAAAAGCTGGCAGGGCAGCTGTCGAAGCCTCCAGCTACCAGCACTGCCAGCAGCAAGACCCACTCGGGGTGCTCTGGCACCGATGTGGGGCTGTGCCTGGCAGAGTCCATTCCTTAAGAGATGCACCACAGCACCCGCTAAAGTGTCCTGCCAGGGGACAGCACCTCACTAGCTGTAACAGGACAACGAGAAATTGCAGAGATGATCCTCATGGTCCAATGCCTACTCTCACCTTCCTCCTCTGAGGCTTCAGACCACTGAGCCTCCTAACTCCACAAAGTGCTCCATTGTCAAGGCCATGAGCCCTGCCCTTTGCAGAAAGGTAAGGCCTTCCCCCAGGACCTGGAGAGGGTTAATTTTTGTTTTCACCTTTCAAACCCTTGTCCAAATCGTAATTGAACTGTGAAACTCCCTTTGGGGCCAGGACCCTCTGCGGCACTCTGCACCTGACAGGCAGGGAAATTGCAATCCACCCTATAACATTTTGTATTGGAGCCCGTAGGAACAATTCCAGAAGCAGAAATGTCCATGGCTACCTCCCTTGCCATTAGCTTCAGGCACACCTTTGGCTTTGGGCAGGTACCTAGGATCCACACTGAGAATCTGAGCGTCCTGCACATGTGTAAAACAGACACAAATCCTAGGGGTCAGATCTGGGGCTGCGGGAGAAAACTGAGCAGGAGAGAACCAAAATAAAAGTCCTTTGCCACGAAATGTCCCAGCACAGGCTCCAGGGCACGGACAGAGCCTTCCCCTTTCTATTTCCCTCAGGCCAACCCAGGTGGAAACTTCTTTGTTGGTAGGTCTCCCACCAACCAAGCTGTGCAGGAAGGGAAAAAATAGCCTTAGCAGAAAACAGGACTGCCAAGCCTCCAGGGCCACCTCTTGAGCAGGGTAAGCGGCTCCCCCTGGGAGCAGACCCCAGAATGCACTGGGCTCATCCCAAGCTGGGCCTCCGGCTGCTAAGGATGCAGAAAAGGCTCCTGGAGGCTGCTCAAGCCTCCCTGGGCACCTCAGCCATCTAAACAAAGTGTGTGGGCTGCTTCATGGCTCATTTCTAACTGCAAACTGCCAAATGACAAAAAAACCCAAAGGAAAATGAGATGTTAAGTCCTCTCCACTATCTCCATCACAGACCTGCAGCCAGACATGGGTGGCCTTTTAAAACTGCCTGGGAAGCCTTCTCCACTGGTGCAAGTTTGCATGCTCCAGGATCAAGTTTCTCAGATTCTCTGTATCAATCACCTCTGTGCAGAGACACTCTGGCCAGCACACTGGTTGCTGAAAAGACTTTTAGTCTCCTTCTGCAGGGACATGGAACTGGTGTGTATCAGTGAAGTGTTTTCTCCAACCAGCAGGAGAGACTTTTCCCACACCAGCTGAAAGGCAGTCATGTCATCATTTCCCCGGCACTGATCGGGCCGACCCACGTGGAGGGCACAAGCCACACAAGTTTGTGAGTATTGACATGACAGGGGTAACCCAGGATCCCGGGTCAGCCTGAGCGAGTGGGGACCATCATACAACCTTCACCGCTCCCAGCGAAGGTGTGATTTCTTACCCCACCTGTCTGACCTACTTATGGGGTCTCTTGTAGCACCCCCACATCCGCTCCTCCCCGGCCGCCTTGAGGCTTGCTTCCCCCTCCTCAGGCCACCTCCCCCTACCGGTTTTCTCCTTCTCCATCCTACTGTGAGGTCAGAATCCTGTGCTTACGACAACTCGGCCTGTTGCCATGGAAACAGGGGCGGATTAAGGCTAGAGCGCGGAGCGCAGGGATCAGGCCCCTCCGCTACCTGAGCTCCCGCTTCAGCCGGTTTCCGCAGGGTCTGGACTGCCCGCCGCAAGCGCCGCGGCTCGCTGGCCTCCCGGCTCCGGCCAGAGACTCCAAGGAGGGGCGGGTCCCGGCGGGAGTGGAAGGCCACCCGGACTTGGGAGGGGAAAGAGGCAGACTCAGAGGTCGGGACAGCGGGTGGCGGGGCCCACGGGCCCAGAGCACGGTCACCTGCCCTCCCCGGGCCCCACTACCCGCTCCCCGCGCGGCAGCCACGTGGGGGCGCGGCGGGATTTCCCCAGCGCCCGCGCCAACTTTGCAGCGCTCGGCAATGAGCCGGGCTGCCGGAGGGTAGTGGTCAAAGGGCCAGATCTCAAGTTCAGCCTGGCACAGGCAGCGCACGCAGCTAGCACGGCCTCCGCCTTCACATCTCTCCACTCCAGGAATAGAGAAAGTTTGAGGAAGCGGACATTAGGCTCTAGCCATCGCCCTTGACCGGTGGATGCCCGGAGCCTGGAGACCAAAGCCGAGCTGCAAGGAAGGTGCCGGCGTCCGGGCTCCACCTGGGAAGGTAGGGCGCGCAACGAGCGCCCGGGCCGCTTGGTGACTGACCTATAGCTGCGCTGGAGCGCGGGTTGGACGCGGCCCCCCCAAAGCAGCAGAAGCCGGCGACGTGTGCCCGCGCAGGGAACTGAGCCTGCAAGTGCAAAACTTTGTAATGGCAAAGCAAAGGTCCCAGGAGGCCGGCACCCTTTCCATCACCGGACAACTTACAGTGGTCTCGAAATGACCTCGCCGAGCCTCATCCCTAGGCCTGGTCGCTTGATCCACGGGGCAAAACCCGTGTCTCGCAACCAACCACCGGCCGGGGCTGAGCTCTAGCAAGCCATCCCCCAGTGGTACGTCCCTGCAAAGCCCTCCAACCCTCCGGGAGCTGCTTCCGGGCCGGAGCCCCCGGCATCAGGCAGCTTTCCGGTGGCTCCAAGGCTCGCGGCTCTGCCCTGTGCGCATCCAACTCCAACTTGCCCCTGAGGCTCCAACTCACCTTTGCGAAGCATGTTGGCCGCGGGTCCGCCACTCCGAGGTCGGCCTAGGCGCGCTCCCTCCCGGGGTCTGGATTCAAATCCTTAGGCGCTGGCCGCAGCTAATCCGAGCGCGTCGAGGCGGGGGCAAGCCGGGGATCCGCTTGTGCCCGGCGGCCCGGCCCCGCAGGGGCATGATGAGCTTTAGCCCCGCTCAGAGGGCACCGGCGCCCACCAGCAACCGTGGCGCTCCCCGGCAGCACTGCGCGCTCGCTCAGCTCCGGGACGAGCGTCTCGCTCCGCGAAGCCGGCGGCCTGCTTCTGCAGCCCAGAGCACTTTGAAGGCGGTTTTGAGGGGGGACGCCGCCCCCTGGCCGCGGCCCCCTCCTTTCCGCCCCCTCGGGCCGCCGCCGCGGCTGCTGCAAAAGGGCGCTCGCATGCAACGCGGAGCTCCGCGGAAAGCGCCCGGCGCGCGTTTGCAGGACCGAGTGTTCGGCGGAGCGGGGCGCCTCCCTTCCTCCCCCCCAGCTTCCCCCACCTCTCCTCCTCCCTCCCTCCTTCCCTCGCTTGCTAGCTCCCTCCCCCTCGCTCCGCTCCCCGCCCCCGCTCACGGAGCGCCTCCCATACAAAATTTATGAAAGTGCTCTCAGCTCGCGGTGCGGAGTGCCGTCCTATTCCCTGGGCAGCGGCGCTCAGCCGTGCGGCGCCGCCTCCCAAGGTGTTTTCGCTGCGCCCGCCCCCGGAGACGTTCCTCCACCCCGGTCCGTCCAAGTACCTGCCCCAGCCCCGCGGCCGGTCTCGTCTGACCACTCGAAAACCCCTCCCGGGCCCCGTGGGCTCCCCAGAGCTCTCACCCGCAGCCCAGCCCCCGCGCGTTCGCCCTTCGCGGATGGAGGTCACCCAGCCAGGCGGCTGGAAGCGTGCACTCCGCCGACCGGCTGGGACAAGACGACCGCCGCCCAGAGCCCTCGATCACAAGTCCGCACCCCTGCCCATCTCCTCTTTGGACGGTTCCTCCCAGCCCGGGACGGCTCCGACGGACCCTGTCGCCTCTCACCCTGACATTATCTTTTTTGGGAGGAGGTGTGGCGTGCCCCCAGGCGGCTCTAGACCTCACGGCAAGCATTCTAGGAGGCCCAGTTGCAAACCCTACAGAGAAGAACCAAGGTGGGGCTCAAGTGGGTTATTTCCGCCTAGGGGGCCCTCTGATTTTTCTTGAACTATACAGACCCCACCAGGGGCTTCGTAGGAAACGGAGGAGGCACCGCCTAGAAAGCAGGTCCCGCAGGGGGCAGGCAGGGCTGAGCGCTGGGAAGGGTCGGGCGAGCCAAGATCCTGGGTGGAGGCCGGCACCCCCTACTGGCCTCAGATAGACGGGTCCTGGAAGAGGAAAAAGAGTGGGCTAAAGAACTCATTCAACACATTTATTGAGAGTCTATCATGTGTAGGGCACTATTATCCTTGGGACTTCAGTCAGTGAAGAAGATAAGGTCCCCCCTACCTTTGTGGAGTTTATAGTCTAATAGGAACCCAATGGGGAAAGTCTACATGAGATGGTGCTTGAAAGAAAAACAATTATTCTGGAGCTGACGTGAGGGAATTAGGGAAAGCTCTCTGAGCAGGTGACGTCTAAGCGGAGATATAATTGAAGTGAGAGAATGAGTTGTGTGATTCGTTGGAGAAAAACTTGGCATGATAGGAAGGTCAGAGAGACCTGTATCATTCATTCACTCACACATGCACTCGCTGCCCTGAGCTTGGGTGTGAGCTAACTGTATATAGACTTGGATTTCCAGAAGCTTGGGGAAGAAAGACCCACAAACCATCTTAGAGCATCACAGGAGGAGATACAAAGTGTGGGACAGGGCCCCGCTAGCTCTGTAGCTGGGTGAAGGACCACCAAGAAAGGCGTCACAGAAGAGGTACCACTTGGGCTAGGTCCCGAGGGCTGTGTTCAACAGCCCTCAGGAGAAAGGAGGGCTTTTCTTCTTCTGAAGAGAAAGGCCACTTCAGTCAGGAGAGAATGTGCAAATGCTTGGAGGTGAGGAAGTAACCTTGTTCTGAAGATCAAAAAGATTGACCCATCTTGGGGTGGGAACAGGACGTGAGGCATCCTTTCTCTTAGCCTTGACCAGCTGTGGGGCTGGACTGACCCCCACCCTGTCTAAGCCCTGCCAGGTTGACACTGCAGCTGAACTCACCCACACAGAGAACTTGCAGAGGCCCTCTGCCAGTAAACCAAGGCCCATGGAAGCTGATCCATTTGCTCAGCAGATCAGGGCTAAACTGTCAGCCCAAATCGGGGTGGTTACTCCTCCTGCCACCACCCCATGTGTCCCTGCCCCACAAACCCCAGCATCTTAGGCAAAGTTGGCTGGAGCTGGGCGTGAGTGTGAGAAGCAGAGTTATTTCAGCTTCAGGAGGGCTGGGGTGGGGGTGACTGTAGGCGGGTGTTGTGGTGTAACGTGGGGGTGCACCCTGCCCACTTTCTTGTCAGGCAGTAATTACTCAGACTGCTGAGTAATTCAGGCAGGGAGACCCCCACAGACAGATGGAGGTGTTCTTGGACCAAGTTCAATAGCAGCCCCCAACGTTTTGCACTGCAGGGTCTTGAAGGACATGCTCCCATCTGTCTTTGATGTCTAGTTCTCCTAAACATCATCTGGTTTACTAATGGGGGCCAGGAAAACTCATTTTGCACAGAGGCTGTTATATGAGAATGGGCTTCCATTATCAACAGGCCCCACCTCTACCTCTGAAAAAGCCCTAAGGGGCAGGGTGTCTGCTAAGGAGCAGACACTGCTCTGCCGGAGCCAGTCTTTTCCCCCTTGGAATTTATAACTGCAGCCAGAGTTAAAGCTGCCCACAGGCTGGACCTTAGTGTTGTGAAGCCGGAGGAGCTGGACTCAGAAGTGATATCCTTGGGGAGCCAGAGAAACTGGGGGAAGATGGGAAAGTCCAGGCTGAACTGCATTGAGGGGAGAGGTGTGTTCCTGGGACCCATGTTTGGCCACATTCCTGCTCAAAGTTGTGACTGTGTTAGGAGAGTGTGAGCCAGTGACCCAAGGAGCAGAACGCTGATCCCTTCTGGTCCTCCCCTCCGCAGCTCACTCCCCTCCCTGCCCAGCCATCCCTCCCTCCTCTCTGGACAGCCTCCTAGGTAAGGCCAGTCCCCGGCTGCTTGTTTTTCACTTCTCTCTGCACCTTAATTAGGAGTTTCCAAGCTGAGAGGGCCTCCAGGGGAGCCTGAGGCCACAGAGCTGTCTTAAAGGGCCAGCTGTGCTCACATTACCACTGCAGAGAGGGGAAGATGGTGCCAGAAGACTGGGTGGACAAACGGCCCTGTGGAACTATTGCTCTTTGGGGCAGACCCTGCTGAAGGCCAGTCCTGAAAGTAATTTGATCTTCCAAAGGTCAAGGCTGTTTCACTAGCCGCTCTTGCCTTTCCTTTGGGATCCCAGGATCTCAGGCCACTAAGCGGGAGAAAGTCTACCCTAGGCCTGAGGGGCAGCCTAGGCAGGGCAAACGCCAGAATCCGAAGGTTTAGGGAGTCTGCGTCCTTGGACTACCCGTTGTTCACAGGAAAGCGCCCTCAAGCGCAGGACCTTCCCCTGGTATCAGTTTCCCACATGTGATCCTTTCACACTGTGGGTTTGAAAGGTGGTGAGGGCGCAGCGGCGCTCCGGAAATCGGCATCAAGACTCGATCTGGAGCTGGGCAGGGAGTTCTGTCCCGGGCGGCCGTGGGGTTCGCCGAGATAGGGAGTGTGGCCCCACCCACACGCATCCACTGCTTTTACCAGGAGGGGAGGTGGGGGGCGGAGCAGAAAGACGTGGTGGTGTCTCTAATCACAGGACTCCGCCCGCAGAAGTCCGGCAGGGTGTGGACAGGTAGGGGAGCTCGGGTCTGGGAGTGCCAGGTTCCGGTCGGCGGGGAGGAGGAGAGGACAGGGTCGCCAGGGGAGTGTAACCGCGGTCGTTCGGGACCGCTAGGGGCTCTCGCGAGTCCCGACCTTGCGGGCTGAGATTGGCCCACAATAGCCCCGCCTCCTCCGTCTCCTTCACTGTCCCCGCCCCTCGCTGGCCCTTCCGCGAGCGACTGAGATGGCTGCGCTCTCCGCGTTCTTCTAGGGCTGTCTTTTTGGTCCCCACGTGGGCAGGCCGGTAATGGCGGCGCTGGTTGCATCCGAAGTGGCGGAGCCGGGAGGCCGAAACGGCCCTGGCAGAGGTGGGTGCTACAATGCAGTGGCCTCTGGACCTTGCATCTCGTGGTAGGGCCCCCAACTTAGAGACAAGTCCAGCCCCCTTTCTCCGCCAGACCTGGAAGGCCCCGCCGTCGGTGGCTCTGTGCCGCTGTCACCGGAGCCTGGGGGACCGGTCTTTCTTCAGTAGATTTAGGGCTCGATCCTGAGCATCCCCTTCTAGGAACTTGCAGTCCTTAAGCCGGAAACGTTGTACCCCGCCTTGGCCAGCAGACAGACGCATGAACACTCACGGGAAAGACGGTCCCGACTGGGAGGGAAGGAGCCAGGAGTTTTTGCAGCGGGCATTCCACAGTGGGCTCGCTGGGAGTGCTTTCAAGGGAAGGGGCAAGTGGTTTTAATCACCAGGCACTTTCTGAGCGCACATGAATACCAGGCCTGTGGAAGGTGCGGGGACTAGACTGCAGCCTTGCCCTTGGGAACCTCACAGTCTTCCGGGGAACACTGATGTAAACAGAAGATTTATCCACGTGATAAAAGGAGGAGGCACCTACTGACCCTTGGGATAAATTGAGCTGCTAAGACTGCCAGATAGTGCAGCAACCACAAGGGACGTAGATCTGCGAGAGTAGCTTCTTTCTGTGAGGGGTTCAGAGATACTCGGCTGGTTGTTCCAAGGCCTTTGAAACAACTGAACAAAACCATAGCAGTGGTAACATTACAAATCTGGCCTCGGGGTCCCAGCTGGCCATGCTAATTCTTCACTGGCAACATCACCACCACTGTCCCACCCACCTACTCCCTCCAACGCCCCCCCCCCCCCCCCCCCCCCCACCAAGGATCAAGTCTGGGAGGATCCTGCCTATCATAGTAAGGGACCCTAGCAGAAGTTCTGGCACATAGTATAGGTTCAATCAATATTTGTTAAGTAAATTAATTTCTTGCCACATTCCCAAACTGTCTGGCTCCTAAAGAGGTAACTAGGGCCCTGGCCAGGTGGCTTGGTTGGAGCATCATCCCATACACCATAAGGTTGTGGGTTCAGTCCCCAGTCAGGACACATACCTAGATTGTGGGTTCTATCCCCAGTTGGGGCATGTATAGGAGGCAACTGATGAGTGTTTCTCTCTCTCTTCCTCCCTCTCTCTAAAATCAATAAACATATCCTTGGGTGATCAAGGGGTTGTAATTATTTAGATATCTACATTTGCCCCCATTACACTACTGCCCTCTAAAGGTTGAGGCCACTTTTCTGTCCTTACCTATTTGCCCACAGTCTGACTAGATTGTTCTTTCCATCCTTACCCAGGTAGGAAGCGGGGTGGAACAATAGGACAAGGGAACTTAAGTCAGTTAAGTGTTTGGTTTTATTTCCTTTTTAAATGAGAAGAGGGGAGAGTGCAGGAACTAACCAGTGTAGACATAATCAGTGTGCTCAAGTAAGGAAGGCAGTCTAAAATTAGCACTTAGAACAGTTTGCTGACAGATTCTTACTAGGACCTCAGAACCTCAAGGTGTTCTCAGGTAGGGGGAGGGGGGCCATTCTCCCAGAATACTTGGGATTCCTTGGCTCGTGGTTTTTCTTCAGGATTGTTCTCTATCAAGGAGCAGTTGTATGGATTTGTTTTCCATTTGCTCCTCAATTCAGTCCACTGGTGTCACCTCTGGTCTCCCAAGGTAAGGTGTGAACCATACCCCATTCATGAGCATGAGTCTGATTTACAGTAATCTCACAACATGGAAATTAATTGTGCAGGTTTCTTCCTGGCTTAATGTGTTTTCTTTCCAGCTTCAGGGTGAACTCAGTGGGGAAGATGACAGGGCCAAGCCCCAACACATCTGGGATCTGAGACTGAAATATAAGTAAAGCTAGTAGTTTAGCTGGGTGTGGCTGTGGTGTCAGCTGGGTACTGACTGGGGTCTCAATGTTTATCTAGGTCGAGCCCCTCGGGGCCGCTTGGCCAATCAGATCCCCCCTGAGATCCTGAACAACCCCCAGCTGCAGGCAGCCATTCAAGTCCTGCCTTCCAACTATAACTTTGAGATCCCCAAGACCATCTGGAGGATCCAGCAGGCCCAGGCTAAGAAAGGTGAGCCCCCAAGCTTTGAGCTGGGGTGGGGGTGGAGAGGTTGCCTGGCCAGTTAGGGGCAGTGACCTCATTCCAGCCTTTTCCCATCCTCCTGCTTTCATGTCTCTGCCTTGTCTTGCAGTGGCCTTGCAGATGCCTGAAGGCCTCCTCCTCTTCGCTTGCACCATTGTGGACATCTTGGAAAGGTGAGGCTTACTTAGGGCACTGGAAAGGGAGCTGGGCTGAGATCCCATGCCCATTACTGCTTTGCCTGTTGACCTCATTCTTTCCTTCTGGACTTCTGCCTTCAACCATAGACACACAAAGAGAAAAAAAAACACAAAAACAAAATTAAGATAGAGCAGGTGGTGGGGCCTGAGGAGGAACCTAGGAATCCTCAGTACTGATCCTGGAATGGGCTGAGTAGTCAGCGCAGGATCTGGCTAGGGGGAACCTTTTTTTCTGGCACATCTTAGGGAGTAGGGCAAAAGGGGGCTTGGCAGGGGAGAAGTACCTTGGAGATGGTATTCAGTTCCTCTACCCCCTTGTCTGTTTCTTCAATACAATGAGCCATCCTTGGGGGGTGGGGGTGAGTGCTCAGCCATCTGGTTCCATCAGAGGAACGAGGAGAGGGAATGGAGAAAGGGGAGGTCATCTCGTGATGGGAACCTCCCACTCCCCTGCTGCTGCCCTTCCCTGACCCTGCACCCTGCTCCTCATCCTGCTGCCACAGACTCACTTCCCGTTCCCACCCTTTTGCCCCTTAGGGATGCTCTCTGGGGCTTGGGCCAATTTGCATACATTTTAATCTATAAAAAATTAAGTACTCAGGCTGACTCAGACGGCTGGGCTGCATTCTAAGGAGCTGAATAATCTGCTTCTGTGCAACCTGATTTGGGGATGGGGGAGGAGGGGTTGGGGGGTGACTGGCAACAGTCCAGCTTTCCCCACCTTGCTCCCAGGAGAAGCATAGGGAGACCCCAGTCACTGAAATGAGATACCTGACCGAGGGGTGGGTCTCTCAGGGAAGAGCTGGTCCTCTGCTCCATTCCTGAAGTAGGTTCAGGGGGTGAAGGGTCTTCCCCACACACCCCCATCCCACAGTGATTCAGGCCTGGCAGCAGATCCCATGGCAATGTGCTGGCCGGAGCCCACTGTTCCTGACGCATGAGGTGTGTGGGCGGTGCCATGTGCTGTGGGGGAGCTGTGCATGGGGGCTCCCATCCTGGGCACAGAGGGCCCTGACTAAGGGTGAGGAGGTAGCGGGGGTCTGGGCATCAGGGAGGCAGTCGTGCCCACATGTGCATGCCCACGTGTCCCACAGTGCCAGCATGTGGGGGCAGGCGCCTGTGCGCTTGTGTGCATGCTCACTGCTCTGGGTGGGATGAGTCAGGCCATCAGGGGTCTGCGTTTGGCCCCGTGTACACCAGTCTGAGATTTGGGGGTTCCTCTTGCAGCCTGAGCCTGAGCAGAGGAATCAGGGTGCTACAGAGACCATCCTCTGGTTCAGGAGCTGCTGCCAGGGCTGGAGGAGGTGGCAGCTGGGCTCCTCTTCCTCTTTGTTGGCTGGCAGAAGTGGTAGTTGCCTACCCAAGGGCTTGGGAGAAGTAGGAAGAGGGCAGCTGGGCCCCAAGGTACTTCCCCAGGGTGAGGTCTCTCTTCCACCTCACTCCTTGTATCACTATGGGGGAGGTGCCTCAGGGCCCAGTTCCTCTCTCCCTACCTCTTCATTGTTGCCCCCACAGGTTCACAGAGGCTGAGGTGATGGTGATGGGTGATGTGACCTATGGGGCTTGCTGTGTGGATGACTTTACTGCAAGGGCCCTGGGAGCTGACTTCCTGGTGCACTATGGCCACAGCTGCCTGGGTATGGCGGACCAGGACACCTGGACCCTGGCAGGGCTGGTAGGGAGGCAGGACTTCACACTGGTTCTCATCACAGTGCCTTGTCCTGCTTGTGGGCATGAGGTCCTCCTGGTTTCTGGGATGGTCTCAGCCTTCCTGTTCTTTCCTTTGGATTTGGTTGCCTTGGAAACCATGCTGCTGTCCCAGATGCGGGTGTTTGGAAGCCTGTTGGTGGTGTAGCAGACTGGGCCCCCAGCCAAGTGATGGAGAAGGAGCTTCTCAGGGACCTGTGACCTCCCCCCTACCCCGCCACCACTTCCTTCTATCCCTAGCCTGAAGCCACTGGTCCTGGCTGTTCAGAGACCTTGACCTAGGCCACGCCCTCTGCCCCTCCTGCCTTCCAAAAAAAAGTCTCCTGAACTCTTCTCTCCTCCCAGTTCCCATGGACACCTCTGCCCAAGACTTTCGGGTGCTGTATGTCTTTGTGGACATCCGGATAGATACTACCCACCTACTGGACTCTATCCACCTCACCTTTCCCCCAGGCAGTGCCCTCGCCCTGGTTAGCACCATACAGTTTGTGTCGACCTTACAGGTATGTGGATAGACAGCAGCCAGTCTGCCAGCTATTTCTGGGTCCCCCTCTGGGTGCTGCAGGCTGGTCCTCTGGCCCTGGCTCTCCCTTGCCCCCGCCCCGCATCCACTCAGCTTTCCTTCTCCCGTTTTCCCTACAGGCAGTTGCCCAGGAGCTGAAAGCTGAGTATCGTGTGAGTGTCCCACAGTGCAAGCCCCTGTCCCCTGGAGAGATTTTGGGCTGCACATCCCCCTACCTGCCCAGAGAGGCAGAGGCTGTTGTGTAAGTGATAAAGGGGGGTGCCAGTTGTAGAGATGTAAGAGTGTACCCTCGGAGCCTAAAACTCCTTAACCATTCGCTCAAGGTCACCCTGCAAGATGGAGACCAAACAGGTTTTCTGTTTCCCTCTCCAGTGCTCTGTCCACCATCCAAAAGTCTGTGCCCAAGGTGAGGCAGGAATCAGAGAGCCTGATAGGGGGCTGAAGGTGGGCTAGAAATGGTGGGAATATAATTGGAGAAGATGGATGGGCACACCCAGGCTGGAGCCCCATTAATTTAGCATCCGGACAGCTAACAAGCAGGAGCAGCGTGTCTCCTGCTGCCTAATTATTTTAGGTAATGGAAATGCTTAATGTTGTGTGAATGTAGCCAGCCTCAGAGCCAACAGCTCCCAGCTGGGACTGGGGAGGGGAGCCCCGTCCCCAGCTAATAGCAGGAAAAGAGGCAGGGGCACTCCCCTGACTGAGCCCCACCTTTGGGGCTGCGATGCTGGTGCCCACAGGCCTCGCTGTGCCCACACAGACACCCTTGCCCGTGGACAGGCCCACATCAGGGCCGTCCCCAGCCCTGACCTGGCAGGCCTGCTTCCCAAGTGACATTTCCCTTGTGCCTGTGCCTGTGTGACTGAGCTTTCAGATGCCTACCCATGGGGGCTGCGATGTGTGTGGTGGAGGGAGGGATACCCCGAGTGTTAGCCATTCATCAAAATTCGGTGTGGTTGCACAGAGAAGGAGCTGCCGTGGCGGATTGTCTTTCATGCTCTGGCCTCTTCATCTCTAGGACGGTACTATTAGAGGTGGTGTCTCCCAGGGCATGCTGGGTACAGCCTTCCGGGAGTTAGGCCTAACGTTGAGTCCCAAACATAGCGCTTAGTAGTTGTGACTTGGGCAAGTTTCTTAACATCCCTGAACCTTAGTTGTATCTTGTAAAATGGGATCACTGTAGGTAGCTTGGAGGGTTATTTGATAGGACTGAATGAAGTCATACATGCCAGGTACTTAGCCCAGGCCAGTGCAAAGAAGGCAGAATTCCAATAAACAGTAGCTATTGTCACAACTCAGGACCTGGACCCAAGAGGGAGGGAGGTAGTTAGGTATTTAGGACAGAGAGTAGCCAGTGTATACCCTGAAACCTCATTTACAGCATGGATGACTGACTACTGCCCTTGTCTGCATTGAGCGAAGGAGAATCTGTCCCCGGACTTCCAAGTTAGGATCTCCACAGCCTGGAGTGGCCTTACCTGGCCCCAGACATGCCTTTACTCCTCCCCCAGAAGGTTAGGGGATGGGGGCATTCTTAGATTCTGCATAACTGGAGGGGCTTTATGGTAATCCAACTCAAACTCCTTGTTTTACCAAGTTTACTGTGTGAGAAAACCAAGACCTCAGGAGGTGAGATGACTTGTCCCAGTTCACACACAGGTGGTAGTACAGCCAGCCAAGAACTCAGTCCTCTGAACCCCAAGGCAGTGCCTGCTTCTGCTGCTGCCCCTCCCACACTTACCGCCTCCTTTCTACCCCCCTGCAGATATCTTGGAGATGGCCGCTTCCATCTGGAGTCTGTCATGATTGCCAACCCCACTGTCCCTGCTTACCGGTATGGGCTGACCAGCTAGGGAGAGGGTGGGATTCTCTGCCACTGAGGTCCTCAGTCAGCCAAAACCTCCTCATTCTCTGGCTACTTAACAGCCCCTAGCCTTAAAAATCTGACGTACTTGGGTCCTGAATCCGGATATCGAACCAAGGGCTGCTGCTGCAGAGTACCCACCCATCCCCTGGGATTCACACAGATATCTTAAAACCTTCCACTCTTGCCTGCTCCAGCTGTGGGACTGATCTTCCCAATGATAATCCACACTCTTGCCTGTGTTCATAATTACCTGCATAGAGCCTGAAGGTTCAGGAGACTAAGGGGCTGAGTCAGGGGGCTGTGTGTACAGCCCAAGTCCCATGAGTGGCTATCACTGTAACCCTGACAGCTTTTTTTCCAGATACGACCCATACAGCAAAGTCCTATCCAGAGAGCACTATGACCATCGACAAATGCAGACTAACCGCCAAGAAGCCATAGCCACTGCCCATTCAGCTAAATCCTGGGGCCTTATCCTGGGCACTCTGGGCCGCCAGGGCAGCCCCAAGATTCTGGAGGTCAGAGGGCTTGGGATGGCCTTTGGAGGAGGGGACTGACTGGGAAACCCAGTGGGAAGGATCAGTAGGCTGAGGAACTTAGCCTTGGCAGCTTGGTCATGGTGACTCCAGGTCCGCCTCCCTCTCTCTGCCAACAGCACCTGGAATCTAGACTCCAAGCCTTGGGACTTCCCTTTGTGAGGCTGCTGCTGTCGGAGATCTTTCCCAGCAAGCTTAGCCTGCTTCCTCAGGTAGACGTGTAAGTTTCCCCACCTTACCGACCTAGCTAGGGCTATCTAAGAAAGTTTAGAAGCTGGTTCCTGCCCAGCACATATCGAAGGCTGGAGTCAATGGGGAATTGCTTCCATGATCATGAAATTGTGATGTTTACAGAACACTCATCCAGCAGGGGCCAGGTCATACTTATTCTGACTCGGAGCTCGCAGGCAACTGCAACGTCAAAGTGGTTCTGTGTGAGATGAGTGGGAGGGGTGGTTGGCATCTGTGTGGTTCCAGGCACTAAATTTGATTCTGGGGATACTATCACAAAGGAGCTGCCCAGGCCCTGCCCTCTGAAGGCGTGTAGTCAGTGGAGAAAACAGGAGAAGAGAAGCAACACTATTGTGTTATTCTAAACAGAAGTAAGTTCCAGCCTTTACTTCAGAATTCATAGTAAGCATTCGCTGGGTGTGTTGGGGACATAGTCACGTTCTTCACCTTGCTGCCCAGGAAAGGGGGAAGTCCTCCCTGGAGTCTGACCTGACTTCCCTTCACAGGTGGGTACAGGTGGCATGCCCACGCCTGTCCATTGACTGGGGCACAGCCTTCCCCAAGCCGCTGCTGACACCCTATGAGGTAACACCAACATTTGAGAGAGTGGGCTCTGTACCTGGTTCTGGGATCTAAAGTGGAGTGGGGTAAGTGGGCAGCACTTAGTTACAGCTGAGCCACTTCCTAGCCAGGTGGCCTTGGGCAAGTCTCTTAACCTTTTTGAACCTGACATTTCCTCTGTGGTATGCTGAGAATAGAACCTTCAAGGGTCCCTGTGAGGATTGCATTAAATAATGCTGTGCAGAAAAATATTGGCAAGTGTTATTGTCCAGTTTTCCTTCCTTAGGCGGCGGTGGCCCTGAGGGACATTTCCTGGCAGCAGCCCTACCCCATGGACTTTTATGCCGGCAGCTCGTTGGGTCCCTGGACTGTGAACCACGGACGGGACCGGCCCGCCCAGGCCCCGCGCCGGCCTGCGCTGGGGAAGGTAGGCGGGGACTCCCAAGGAGGGAGGACCGGTAGCTCCCTAGCGACGCGAGCTGTGGCCGCCGCCACGCGGCCACTACGGGAAATGCACGAGAGGGATGGAGGACGCCGTAGAAGCCTGATCCTGACCGAAGTGTGCGACCTTAGGTGCAGGAGGGGCCCTTGCGCCCTTCTCCAGACGTGACTTGCGAAGGCTGCAGCTGCAGAGATGAGAAGGTGGTGCCACTTGCTCCTTGAGACGCTCCTGGGTCTCAGGTATCCGCCCTGCTTTGGCTGCGCCTTACCCTCCCGCGTTGTCAAGGGAACGCCCGCTAGCTCTGAGGCCCGCCCTTCACTTTGGTGCTGGCATTTGGTCCCGCCCCCTTGCGTAATTCAACTTCCTCTCGGGGAAGGGCCGCTTCCGTTCTCTCTGGCGCGCGGCCTAGCACTATGGCGGCCCAGCGACCTCTGCGAGTATTGTGCTTGGCTGGCTTCCGGCAGAGCGAGCGGGGCTTCCGCGAGAAGACCGGAGCGTTAAGGAAGGCGCTGCGGGGCCGCGCGGAGCTCGTGTGCCTCAGTGGCCCGCACCCGATCGTGGACGCAACGGGCCCCTTGCCGGAGTCCGGTGAGAGGAGTCTTGTCCCGGAAATGCGCTACGAGTCTTCTCTATCTGGCCTCGTCTCCGTAACACCCTCAGCACCCCCTCACCCTGTATCCTCACTCATTCCTCCCACCCTCCCAGTTCATTCTGCACATATCCGTCATTTCTGCCACCCCAGCCTTCCAGATTTCCACCTTAATTTGTACCGCACCAACATTCCTCCGTGCCATTCAGTTCCCAAGCTCACTTTCCCCAGACTTTGTTCTCTCTCCTTCCCTTTGCCCTAACCCCTTTCTATCTCCCATATCACTGTAGGGCCCTGCCCTCCAGAGGAGCAGCTTCGAGGCTGGTGGTTTTCAGAACAGGAGACAGACGTTTTCTTCGCACTAAGAGAGCCCACAGTGTGCAGAGGTCTGGAGGAAGCACTGGGAACGGTGGCACAGGCACTGAACACGCTGGGACCTTTCGATGGGCTCCTCGGTTTCAGCCAGGGGGCTGCGCTAGCAGCCTTTGTGTGTGCCCTCGGCCAAGCAGGCGATCCCCGCTTCCCCTTGCCAAGGTTTATCATCCTGGTATCTGGTTTCTGTCCTCGCGGCCTTGGCGTCCGGGAATCCATCCTGCAGGGCCCCTTCTCACTGCCTTCACTCCATGTTTTCGGGGACACTGACCAAGTAATCCCCCGTCAGGAGAGCATGCAGCTCGCTAGCCGATTCACTGGATCCGTCACTCTTACCCACTCTGGTGGCCACTTCATTCCAGCAGCTGCACCCCAGCGCCAGGCCTACTTTAAGTTCTTGGACCAGTTTGCAGAGTGAAAGATCAACAAATGCCTGGGCTCCCATATCCCCCTTCCCACCCCCAACTGGGACACAGAATTTGGGGTGGCCTCTGTGATCCCTGCCCTCCCCTTTTCCCTACCCTGGAATCTCCACTGTTGTTACTGTCCCTCACCTTCTCCAGTTAAGAAACATATCAATTCTTAAAACTCATTATATAAGCCCAGCTATGCACTCAAGAAAATGGGGAGCAGGAGGCCTTAATGGACTTGTACCTTGGCATCTGGTACTGCCAACATGGAAAAGGCCAGTGGATCCCTGAATGAGTGGAGGTTGACATGGAAAAAGCAGGAGCTGGCACCATTGTGACTGCCACAAAATAAAGTGATTTAGATTTTGAGCGTCTTTCTCCTGATACAGGAAAAATAAACAAATTTCCCAGCTGCACTGCCTCCAGGGCAGCACCAGACAGAGAGGTGTTTCCAGTTAGAAGCCCCCAGGAGAGGCTCATGTATGTGTGCACATACACACACACATTTTTGGTGGAGGTCTTCAGTACCACTCTGAAGGAAGGAGGTCTTGCTGACTGAACCAGGTAAGGATTTATATCAGAAGTTCTAGGAAAAGTTACCAGAAAAGGCTCTGCCTGGATCACACTGAGCCGAGGCTGCTTCCATCATGACCCCCGACAGTTGTGTGCTGGCTTTTTGTCAGACCCTGGCTTCTCGTGTTCTCTGCTTTCTCCTCCATAACCTTTTTGGCTCCTGTGAACTATGAGCTCAAAGGGCAGGATGATGACAAACCTTGGATGGAGGCCAAAGATAGAGGAAACCCTTTTCCAGACTTGCCCCCATTTGCAGAGTTTCTGAGATTGATGCTCCACCGCAGTGGTCCCAGCCAAAGCCTGAATAGCCCATTGGGTTTGTGATTGTTTCTAGGTACCCCAAAGCCTGCCCGCTTTAGCCATTTCCCTACTGTCAGCACCCCACCTTCTGCCCCTGCTGCTCCCTAACCTCAGCCCTACCTCCACAGGCTCACCAACTTGTTCCTCTTCTTGAACATCCAAACAGACCCTCTCTATGCCTCAAGCATGGTTGCCCCCAGGAATTTAAGTCAGAGTAGAAACTAAGTTTGGGGGTGCAGCACAAACACTCTAGCCCATCCTGAGACAACGAGAATAACAGTCCTTAAATTACCCCAAATTCTGAGTTCTGCACTGTAGACAGCAGCTGTCCAAGATAATTTTTTTTTTAAAGCTGGAGTTACCTGCTTAGACTGACCCAGTTTACTGGGTTTAGGACCTTTATAGCAGAAAGTGAAGGTGCAAAGAAAGTTCTTTGCCACAGTTCTCTGGCTCTCCCTCATCTTGGTGTATTTTTATTATTTTTTTTTATTGTACTTACTTTCTTTGGGGGGGGGGAGAAAGGGAGAGAAACATCGATCAATTGCCTCTCTGCACCCCAACCAGGGACCAAACCTGCAACCCAGGCTGGGAATCAACTAATGACCCTTTAGCTTTGTGGGATGACAACCAATGAGCCACACCAGGCAGGGCCTTGCTCTTGTGTAAAAGGGTCTCTTCCTTGGTAAAAGGTGGAGAGTCTAAAATGGACTGACTGACTTCTACAGACCTGTTGGATTTGGCCCATACAATTTTAGAAAAAATTGGACTTACGGAATTTAAACTTTTAGTAATTTCACACAAAAATTAGGATTCCTGGCTTCTCTGGAAATAAGCAGTTCAAAGTGGATGCAGTGGCTCTGCAGTTCCGGGTTCATGAGCTCTCATGGTAACCACAGGCTGGCCCTGTAGCAAGGTCCCAAGGGGTGAAAACGATGGCTTGTGTACCACAGCTACTGATACTTGGGTTATTGTGAAGGTTGAAAGAGAGAGGGGAAGATAATTGAAATGAACTTTAAGCTGGGGCTTAAAGTTAGAAGGACGAAGGTACATCAGAGCAGCACTGGGTGCAGCAGCAGCAGCATGCCTGGGATGGGACTTTTCCCCAAGAATCATAAAATCCCCCTGAAGGGGCAGGCCATGTGATCCACTGGTTCCAAGTGAGATACCATCACCTGGCATCATGCTCTCCAGGAACAGCTGAGAATCCTAGGGGGGGTCTGTATGCAGCCCCCCCAGTCCCCCACCCACATACAAAGATTCTGTGGACTGTTTGCATCTACATCATGTTAAATCTTGGATTCCTGGACCAAACTCTAGGTCTACTGAGTCAACAACCACTGGGACCTAGGAATCTACTTTGACAAGCTATCTGGCTATTTTCATGCAACATGACATTTGAAAACCACTGCTTAAGAGAGTAGAATGTAAGTCTCTGTTAATGTTATTTGATGAAAGCCTGCCATGTGATTCTCAGGCACTCCACTAGGGAGGGGGAGCAAGCTCTCAACAATCATTGATCTAGCATTTTTAGTTTATAACCAAGGAAAAGGAGATCCAGAGGATAGAAAGGGCAATACTTTCTATTTATTGAGTGCTAACTATACCAGTCATTGTGATAAATAGAGCTTTATAGTTGTCTAATTTAATCTTCACAACTGAGGTAGATACTATTACTAACTTTACAACTGAGAAAACAGGTACAGAGAGGCTAAGTAACTTACCCAAAGTAATTTCAGATTCAAGAGCGCTCATGATTGACCTTTACTAGTCATTGTTTTCTCTGCTGCCCCATAGCAGGTGATCAGAGGCCACCGCTCATTACTTTTGGGCTAAGTGTCTTCTCCGGGCCTCACCTCCCTAATCCATAAAGTAAGTTGAGGGTGGGGTGCATTAAATGATTTCCAAGATACTAAAAAACTCTTAACATTGTACAGTCAGTCTTCTGGTTATTTTCCCCTCTGTCCACCTTCTCCAGATGGGGTCCAACCGCAAAAGACTTGGTCTCTTCAAGAACATCCCTGCATTTGTCTTACCTACCTTTCACTCCATTTTAGATTCCTAAAGCAATTGGAAGAGTCCCTTGGCAAAGAACCTCTCAACAGCCCCAGTCCCAGAGGTCCTGCTCAGACAGCAATTGAGAATCTTAGGAGGCCCCGTCCCTTGTTCACTCTGCCTAACTGTCCAGACCTGAGGTCTCCCCAACACCCCCCCCCCTCACAAAGACATAGTAGCCTAACAGAATAGTACTTAAGAGCAAAATAGTATTTTGTGGCTTTAAATGGTTTCTACTTACATTATCCTATTTGATCCTCACATCAGGCTTGCCCAAAAGGATCATCTCATTTTACAGAAAGCTCAGAAGCTAGAAGCGACACAGCTCCTTAAGTAACAACCAGTTGGTGACAAAGCCTGGTTGGACCGCCTGCTTCGTAGTGCATGCTCCCACCTACGTGCACTGCATCTGCCTGTGATGTCCGCTGGATTCCAGAATCAACTGCATTTTGATATGTGACCCCAGGGTCCCTGGGTGGGAGGAAGGCAGCACATGAGCACCCACTAGCTGTGAAACCGGCACCAACTGTCTTAGAAATTTAGAAGAGGAAGGGGTAAAAATAAATTAAAAATTAATGAAGAAAAGGAGGGGGTATGGAAAGGTAAAGACAAAAATTGGATTAATTGTTGGCAGGGCTGGGTTGCATTAATCATTCCCAGTACTGTCCCTAGGGAAGTCCTGCACCCAATACCCAACAGTCAGCCCCTGCCGTAGGTGACATTGGTGGTGGTAGATGACCTACACAACGTTTTTGGAGAGGTCATTGCTCACACTTCACTGGCACAATAGGCCCCCCTGATTCACTCCCCCTCTTTAGGACTAATCTGAGATAGTCTCCAATTGGGATCCAGCACCTAGAGAGAGACTGAGGGGAGGATGTTGATAGGTTCAGACAACACTTCCTGGGCCTGGTTAACTTTACAAGCCCACTGGCTTTCTGAGGTTTGGGAACCTTCCTTATCCTACATGGTTCAAAGGAGCAGAGTGGGGAGAGGAATGAAGGGAGGCTGCAACTCCATTAGAAAATGGGTTCAAGATTTACTCTTTGCCCTCTGCCTACTCAGCTAACGGTTCTCGGAAGAATAAGATTGTGGCATATTTAGGAAAACTTTCCTCTGTCTCCCCACTTCAGTCCCCAGGAGGCAAACATTTTGTTCTTGCCTCAGGGTCGCAGCCGCCTCCCTCCCACAGAGGCCCTAAAAAGGACCCAAATTTCATAACTACCCCTTTTCTTGCCATCCCCTGTCTGCAATACCTTGGCTAGGAGAACAGAACAGTCACTGAGCTGGATGGGCAGAGAGCTCCGCTCACACGCCACTTCCTTCTCTGCTTGGGTGGAAGCACCGCCATTAGACCCTGGAGGAGCCCGTCTGCCTGCGCCAAAACTCCCGCCACCCCCGCAGACACCTCGAATTTTGACTCGCCTCCCCCGCCTCCTCTTCCTCTTGGTCTCCTCCTTACTGGGTTGGCACTGAGCGGCGTGGCGCGGCGCGTGGGCGTGCTGCGGGGCGACCATGGCTGTAGACTGTTACCTCCGGTTCCCACAGTAACAATCGAAAGCCACGGTTGCCCTGGAGACGCGGGGGCGGGGCGCGCGGCAGCTCCAGTCGGGCTGACGTAAAGACTGCTATTGGGGGGCGGGGGCGGCGCACGCGGCGGCGACCCAGCGCTGCACTGCTTCGGGGCTGTGCGGTGTGTGTGTGGGCCAGCCGCCCCTCGCAGCCCCTGGGGACCAGGGAAGGGACGCCTGACAGCGGAGCTTGCTCTGGATCAGCACCGCGGACAGCGGCGGCGCGATCTGCGAGCGGGGCGGGGGACCCCAAGGGACAGAGGGGCCGGGGGCGGGGCAGGTGGCCGGGTCCGAGGTCCTGGGGCGGGGCCAGGCGTCGGTGGCCGTGACTGGAGACTGTTACTGAGGGTGGCCCGGGCAGTACGCAATCTACAGCCAAGGTGCCGGCGCGCTGCCCGCGGAAGGAAGGGGTGCAGGGGAGTGCCTCCGTCACCCGCAGCTGGGGGCGCTGCTGCTCTTCCTCCCCCGCGACTCCCGCCTTTCTCCGCCCCAGCGCTCGCGGACAGGCACGCGGCCCTTGACGTCAAAGCCCTGTGACGTCAAAGATGTCCCCGCTGAAAGACACTTCCGGTGGCGTGGGTGGGGGTGGGGCGGGACTGTCTTGCCATGGCCCCGCCCCCGCCTGGTCCTGAGAGGACAGCTCCTCACGCAGAGGCGGGAGGCTGTCGCTGTGCTTGTGAATCGGCCGACGGGACAGGACACAGAGGCACCAGCCCGGCGGGAAGGGGAAGGGGTATCCCGGCTGAATGCGAGGGGGAGGGTCCCAAGAAATCCGCAGCCGGTGCCTGGCTCAGCCGGGGCAGCGAGGCTGAGTCACCGCGCTGCGGGGAGCGTTAGGAGGGGGTGCGTCTCCTGAGGCGCCAGCATCTTCACCCCACTTTCTTGGGGGGGATGGCGCGGGAACCCCAGGAAACGCCGTGGGGACTCTGGGGTCCGTCCTCTGTTCGACGTTCTTCCGAAGTGGCCGCTTCTCCATCAGGGCAAGTGCTGCAGAGTGTTCTGTGTACGCCTCCGGCCCGGGCTCCACGAGCTGCAAGGGAAACCTCGCCCCAGCCCCGTCCACAGCCCCACCCCATGGGAGCCCCCCAGCCTGCCGCTGTCCTCGCTTCCCTCCTGTCCGTGTCTGTCGCCTGTCGGCCAGTTAGTCCCGCTTACCTGTCCGGCTGCGTCGCGCCAGCGCCCGCTCGCCTCCTGCAGCCCGGCTGGCGCCGCGGCTTTTATAGTCGCGCGTAGTACTCGTGCGGCGGCTCATTCATGCAGCCGGCTCCTACACACTGACGCGCTGCCGACGTCAGCAGGGAATTTAGGAAACGGGAAGAGGCGCTATTTATAGTGGCAGGGGGGGTGGAGACCTAGGCGATGGGGAGCTGGGAGGGGGAGGCGGGTGCCCGGAAGCAGGAACAGGGAGGGGGAGCCCGCGCCCCTGTTCCAGTCTACGAGGGGCCCGCAGGAGCGCAGCGTCAGGAGGTCGGATAGCTCCCTTACGTATCTGTTCACTTTGGGACACCTGGGGCGCAACCCTTGCCCCTGCCCCGATCTTCCAAGGTCCTCATCTGTAGTCCCTCCTCCCACACCTCAGCTCCTGGACCCGACGGCTCTGTGGCGTCACAAGGTGCCCCTCGGCGGCACCCCAGTGGCCATGAGGTGTCATCACCCTGCGGGGGGGGGGGGCAGGAAAGGGAGCTGGACCCTCGGAGAGCAGCATCTAGGGCCGTGGTGTAGGGAGTGGAGGGGAGAAGAGCAGGGGAGGTCAGGGGCCTTGGAAGTCTTTGTAGGAGGAGGCTGGGCCTGGAAGGAATGCCCCGGGGGGGTGGAGTCAGGGTACCATCGGTAGCTGGAGACCCGAGGCAAGGCAGAAAAATTGAGTAGAGTGGCTTGGATTCCGCGGATATGAGCAAGGGGAGTCCTCTGTGGGGAAGTTGGGCAAAAGGGGGCAGGAGAAGGGGAGTGAGAGGAAGAGGAGCCAGGAGAACAGGTCGGCAGTGTCCGTTTCAGAGCCTGGCACCTAACAAAAGGAGTTTAGGACCCATTTGTGGAATCACGGACATTGGCAGAGCTCATGTGAGGGTGGTAATGAGTGAAGGAGACCAAGTGCTCAGCAGCAGCAGCAGCTGCTTGGCGGACAGGGTTCTCAAGGGGGTGACAGAGCAGGAACCACCTCCTGGAGGGCAGAATTGGCAGGAAGTGGACATGCCCTGCGGGGCAGAGTTTCTCTGGACAGGAGCAGGGAAACGAATGGTCTTGGCCCAGCCGACCTCCATCAATTGGGACCGACTCTAAGTGAGGCGGGGGAGTGTGTGAGAGAAGTTGTGTTGGGGTGGAGAAGGGACAGCGCCAGGCCAGAGCAGGTGCAACCGGGTGGGGGGAAAGGTCAAATGAAATCCCCAGGGGAGCAGCAGCTAGGCTGGGGTCTGTGAGACCTGCCCACTTAGATGTAAGGACAGCTTGGGGCAGTGAGTTAACTTGGAAAGCCGGTTTCTGGAAAGAGTGTTAAAAACATGCACAGTGGTCAGAGGAGACACGGGGGTGGGTTACAGTGGACAGACTTTGCTTTGCAAAAGACACACAGGGCTAAGGGACTCCTGACGGGGCTGGGATCTGGCCCCGTCCAGGGGATAAAATATAACAGCGGGAAAGAGGTCAGAGAGGCCCTTCAGACCCCTTGGGATCTAGACACCCTGAGTTCTTTTTTGCCTCCTGGCTTTGTCCCAAAGGTTATCCTCTCCAGAAATGCCTTCCTGCTTGGGGGAGAACTCCTATTCACGCATCGAAGCCCAGCTTTAAGAGCACTTCCGAAGAGCCTCCCTGTCTCCCTCTAGCGCTCCATTCACTTTTCCCTCTCAGCCCACAGCAGGTCCCTCTGCCCACAGGGGCTGCAGCTCGGGAGTCCCCATTTTCATTCTTGGAACCCTACCACTTCCCTATTGAGGGTACCACGGGGAGACAGAAGAGAAGATCGGGATAAGGTTGACCCAGAACACGGAGTAGAAACTGGGTGCGGGCAGACTCAGAACGCGGTGGGAGTGAGAAGGACCTGCAGAGACCAGGAGCCGCCCCCTGGGCTCCGAGGCCATGAAGTCTCCAGCAGAGGAAGAGGAGTCTCTGGGGGGCTACCGAACCCTTGGTGTCTGTCTGGGACCGCGAGTGGCCTCGCTGGCGTCCCCTCAACAAGTGACTCAGCCACTACCTCTGGGAGGGACTTGGGGGGCTGACGACCGCACCCGGCGCGGCAAGCGCGGTCCCCACCCGCCCAGCAGCCCTGAGTGGTTGCTAAGCTCTCCAAGGCCTTCGGAGAGAGGAGATCTGGGCGAACCTCACTGGTTACTATGGTAACTCTGCGCCCCAGCCTCTCCCGCCACAGCTGAGGGAGGCGCAGCCAATCATAAGCTGCAGATGGTCTCGGAGACCCACTCCCACCCTTCGCGTGTGGGCGGGGGTCAGGAGGTGGGGGAGGAGGCGGAGCGTGGGCCGCGGCGAGACCTGGTGCTGCTACCAGCCCCGTGCGGCTGCTGCGCCGCGCGGGAACACTTCCGGAGTAGCCCCGCGAGTTCCCGCGCGCCAGTGCCGGTCCGCTCCCTCCCAGAAGGGGGGGTCACTTGCCAGAACCTGGCCTTCACGTGGGGTGCGGGACCTTGCTTCCGCAAGGCTGCAGGCCCTCCTGTCCCGTTCCTTTTGGGTCGCTGGGTTGGAGGCGACGTCGTCTAATCGGGTCCTTCAAAATGGCTCACTTGGGCAATCTTCGGGCGGGAGTCGCTTCGCCAGACCCCCAAGAGGTGTTGTTCAGACATTCCCAGTCGTATACCCTGGGGTCCCTCCAGAGACCAAATTCAGGGCGAGCTGTTTGGGAACCCTTTCCCCCAGGTTCACGGAGGGCTCTACGTGGCAGTCCCCGGGAGTATCCCAGAGAGTCAGGACTCCCGGGAGAGGTCAGCTGTGTAAACCTCTCAGGGTCTGTGCAAACATTCGCGCTCACGGGTGTCAATACCTGAGAGGATCTGGGTACAAACGGGCTTATTCTCTGCATAGCTAACCCATGTGTTTGAGTGAGGGTGGGTGTGCTTGGGGGTGGGTAGAAATAGCCCCATCCAGGCACGTCTAAGGAGATCTTGTCTATTTTCTTCTTCCTTAGGATTTTCGTAACCTCTTTCCCACCATCTACTGTCACCAGAGTCTCTTCCTTGAGGGCAGGACTTTTCCGAATCGGGGCAATGAATCTGGAAATATGTACACGGCAGCGTTTAGTTCAAAACCCCGGGGTGTGTGGGGCTCAAAGATTCGGGGCTTGGGTCTCCAGGTGGGCATATCTGGGAGGATGAACACGCTAATAGGCCCCCCTCTCCGATCCTGCTGCGCATCTGCGTGCCTCCAGCCCAGGTGCGCGGGAGGGAGGTAGTGGCTGTGCTGCGCAATGCCCCGCATGGCCGCGAGGTGGCGCCATAGCTGCAGCCAGAGCCGGCCGGCCCGGGCCGCTCCAGATAAGAGTGTGCGGAAAGCGCGGCGGGGCTGAGACGCGACCAGGACGCGGGGAGGACGGACCAGCAGGACAGACCGACCGGGGGCCCGGCGGGTGGAGGGCAGCGCAGCGCAGCCACGTCCCCCCTGGATCCGCCGGTAGCCGGGCCCGGGGCTTCCGACATGCCCCCCAGGTGGGTCGTCGGGCTAGGGACCGGGAGACAGGGGACTGGGGCAGCCTGGTCCTCGCGCTCTGGCCGCCTCGGGTGCATCCTCCGGTGTGAGCGTCCCAACGCGGCTGGCGTTCGGAGCTCCGGGTGTTGCCCCTAGAGGACTGGAGACCACCGGGTCGCTGCTCTGCTCCGGGTTCACGGCGGGGTCAGCGGCCCGGGCCAGCTCTTCCCGCACATGGGCTGGAGAGGCGAGGGGAAGGGAAGGGGAGAGCTGGCGGGCGGGGCTGGCAGGGGCGCTGCCCTGGCACAGCTCGGCGCCTGGCAGCGGGGCGGGTGGGGCGCCGACTAGGAGCTGCCACCGCCGCAGGGAGGGAAGCCCGGCCCGCTGCGGCCGCAGGTAACGGGCCGCGAGGCCCTGCGGACCAGGCGGGGAACAGTGTCGGGCGGCGAGCGGGCGGGCAGGGCAGCTCAGGGCTCGGCTCAGGCCTCGCCGCTGCCCGGCTTGTTGAAATGGGGGGCGAGAGGAAAAGCTGGGAGCCCAGGGACTGGGGCTGACGCGCCCCTCCTGGCCTGTCTGAAGTTGGGAAACTTTTTCCTAAGTTTGGGGCGGCGGAGCTCCGCTGGAGAAGGGGCCGAGGGGAGCTGGGGAGGGAGGCGCCGGGCTGTGAATGCAGACCTAAGGCCGACGCCAGGCCGGGACTCGGGTGGGGCGCAGGCCGGGGTCAGGGCCGCAGCCGGCTGCGCGCCGTGCCCGCCCGGGGCGCTGCCCCCTCCCTCCCCTGGGAGCTGCGTGGCTCCCCCCCTCCCCCCCACCTGCTTCCTGCCTCAGCCTCCTGCCCCAATATAACGCCCTCCCCACGCCGGGGCCCGGCCTTCGTGCTCTGCCCGCCACCGCAGCGGCTGCCTCCACTCCCCGTGCCGCAGCCACCGTCTGGCCCCAACTAGGGCCTGACAGCCCCTGGCCGGGGCGGCGCCACGGCGACCACGGCTCTCCCCTCCTCCGGATCACTTCCCCCAACTGGGGCAACTTCTCCCGAGGCGGGAGACGCTTTCCACTCGGCTCCCTTAGATCCTACTTGGGCAAACTTCTTGGCCCTGAATGACTTTTCCTGAAGCGGACATTTTCCTCAAATCGGGTAACTGTCTCCGAAAGGGTCACTTCGTCAGAACAGTTTTCTCCTTCAAAGCCCCCAGAACCCAGCCTGTGTGCCCGGTGCCTCTGGGCAAGGGGGTGCAGGCCAGCCTGGCCTCCTCTTCAGCAGCCACTGTCCTGCTCCTTCTGGTCCGGGCCGCCCACCTAGGCTTCCACACTCAGAGGCCACTCATCCTGAAGGGCCCAGGCTGGTGGCGCTCGATGCTCTTGCCTCGCTGAGGGGAAGGGGAAGTGGAGGGGAGAGGCGCCGGGCTGGGAACCGGCAGCGAGGGCTCATGCGGCCCTGACCCGACTGGTGTGTGTCCCCGCAGGAGATTGTGCTGGGCAGACGATGCTGGACACGATGGAGGCGCCCGGCCACTCAAGGCAGCTGCTGCTGCAGCTCAACAACCAGCGCACCAAGGGCTTCTTGTGCGACGTGATCATCGTGGTTCAGAACGCCCTCTTCCGCGCGCACAAGAACGTGCTGGCGGCCAGCAGCGCCTACCTCAAGTCCCTGGTGGTGCATGACAACCTGCTCAACCTGGACCATGACATGGTGAGCCCGGCCGTGTTCCGCCTGGTGCTGGACTTCATCTACACTGGCCGCCTGGCTGATGGCGCAGAGGCCGCGGCGGCGGCGGCTGTGGCTCCGGGGACAGAGCCGAGCCTGGGTGCCGTGCTGGCCGCCGCCAGTTACCTGCAGATCCCCGACCTCGTGGCGCTGTGCAAGAAGCGCCTTAAGCGCCACGGCAAGTACTGCCACCTGCGGGGCGGCGGTGGTGGCGGCGGCGGCTATGCACCCTACGGGCGGCCGGGTCGGGGCCTGCGGGCTGCCACGCCCGTCATCCAGACGTGCTACTCGTCCCCAGCCGGGCCTCCGCCACAGCCCAGCGCCGAGCCGCCATCGGGCCCCGAGGCTGCAGTGAACACGCACTGCGCCGAGCTGTACGCCTCGGGTCCTGGCCCGGCAGCCGCTCTCTGCACCTCGGAGCGCCGCTGCTCTCCACTCTGCGGCCTGGACCTGTCCAAGAAAAGCCCGCCAGGCTCCGCGCCTCCGGAGCGGCCGCCGGGCGAGCGAGAGCTGCCTCCTCGCCCAGACAGCCCTCCCAGCGCTGGCCCCGCACCCTACAAGGAGCCACCACTAGTCCTGCCGCCGCTGTCATCACTGCCCTTCCAAAAGCTGGAGGAGGCCATACAGCCTCCGGATCCGTTCCGTGGTGGTGGCGGCAGTCCGGGACCCGAGCCCCCCGGCCGCCCCGACGGACCCAGCCTCCTCTACCGCTGGATGAAGCACGAGCCAGGCCTGGGCAGCTACGGCGACGAGCTAGGTCGGGAGCGCGGCTCCCCCAGCGAGCGCTGCGAGGAACGCGGCGGGGACCCAGCCACATCGCCCGGGGGACCCCCACTTGGCCTGGCACCACCGCCGCGCTACCCAGGCAGCCTGGACGGGCCTGGTGCGGGCGGCGACGTTGACGACTACAAAAGCAGCAGCGAGGAGACTGGTAGCAGCGAGGATCCCAGCCCTCCTGGCGGCCACCTCGAGGGTTACCCATGTCCACACCTGGCTTATGGTGAGCCTGAGAGCTTTGGTGACAACCTGTATGTGTGCATCCCGTGTGGCAAGGGCTTCCCCAGCTCGGAGCAGCTGAATGCGCATGTGGAGGCGCACGTGGAGGAGGAGGAGGCGCTCTACAGCAGGGCTGAGGCGGCCGAGGTAGCGGCGGGAGCTGCAGGCCTTGGGCCCCCTTTTGGAGGCGGTGGGGACAAGGTCGCTGGGGCTCCAGGCGGATTGGGCGAACTGCTGCGGCCATACCGCTGCGCGTCGTGTGACAAGAGCTACAAGGACCCTGCCACACTGCGGCAACACGAGAAGACGCACTGGCTTACTCGGCCCTATCCATGCACCATCTGTGGGAAGAAATTCACGCAGCGCGGGACGATGACGCGCCACATGCGCAGCCATCTAGGCCTCAAGCCCTTCGCGTGCGACGCATGCGGCATGCGCTTCACGCGCCAGTACCGCCTCACCGAGCATATGCGCATCCATTCGGGCGAGAAGCCCTACGAGTGCCAGGTGTGTGGTGGCAAGTTCGCACAGCAACGCAACCTCATCAGCCACATGAAGATGCACGCCGTGGGGGGCGCGGCCGGCGCGGCCGGGGCGCTGGCGGGGCTGGGGGCGCTGCCCGGCGTCCCCGGCCCCGATGGCAAGGGCAAGCTCGACTTCCCCGAGGGCGTCTTTGCTGTGGCCCGCCTGACGGCTGAACAGCTGAGCCTGAAGCAGCAGGACAAGGCGGCCGCGGCAGAGCTGCTGGCGCAGACCACGCACTTCCTGCACGATCCCAAGGTGGCGCTCGAGAGCCTCTACCCACTGGCTAAGTTCACCGCGGAGCTGGGCCTCAGTCCGGACAAGGCGGCCGAGGTGCTGAGCCAGGGTGCGCACCTGGCTGCCGGGCCTGACGGCCGGACCATCGACCGTTTCTCCCCCACCTAGAGCGCCCCTTGCCAGCCCTCATCGTCGCCGCAGTGTACCCCCGACCCGCGCCTCCAGGGAGCAGCGGCGGCAGGGAGCAGGCAAACCGAGCCGGGACTATATAGTAGCAGCGGCCGCAGCACCGCAGTGGCGCGGCCCCACCTCTCTGCGGCCTCACCTGGCCTCACTGCTTTGTGCCTTAGCCCGGGGATGGGGGTTAGGGGAAAACCCCGGGACGGGTGGGTTGGGGGAAAGATTTATATTTTTGATATCAGCTTTGACCAAAGGAGACCCCCGGCCCTTCTCCGCCTCTTCCTGTGGTTCGTTGGCCCCCTCCCCAGGCTCCGTGCTGCTCTTAGGGGTAGGGGTGTCACTGTTGGGACGCTCCCAGCCCTACCTCCGGCCCTTGCGACCACACCCATTCTCACTGTGAATCTCCCCGCTGGGGTCGGAGCGTCGGGCAGAGTTGGGAAGCTGGGAGGGGACTGAGCCGGCCGGAGGGCCCCCTGCCCCCCGCTCCCGCCCGCCCCGGGACTGATAATGTGAAGTTCCTCATTTTGCACAAGTAGCACTAGCCCCAGGGCCAACCCTTCCCTCCCTCTGAGTCAGAGGGCCGAGACAGTCCTGCCTACCGGGTCTCCCACACCTGCCGTGTCCCCTCCTCCCTTCCCTGGGGCCCCCGGACCATATTTATTGCATGCGCCCCGGGCAGTCCCATACCCCAAGCCCAGGTTGGGCTGGGCTGGAATGTGGTCTCTTTAGCTCCCTACTCTTTTGTATATTTTCTACCTTGTACACAGGCTCTTCCAGAGCCGCTTCCATTTTCTATACTCGAACCGAACAGCAATAAAGCAGTAACCAAGGACCCTGGACCCTCAGCTCTCTCTCGCAGCCTGCACTAGGACCTGGCTGCCAGCACCAGGGTGGGTGGAGGGACGACATTCCCGAACCTCACACGGGTGCAGAGGCTTGGCCCGTCTTCCCTCCCCAGGCCCAGAGACAGATCAACAAGAGGTCAGGTATGTTTCACAACTAAAATTTTATTAAGGAAACAAAACCAGTGGTGCAAATAGGACAGAAAGGAGAGCCGAGTCCCCCACCCACCAGTCATTAGCCTTCATCCAGGGGAGAGGATCTCAAAGGGCGACTGGGGACACTGTACCCCAAAGAGCCCAGTCTTCTGAGGCTCTGGGGGACCAATACCTCCAAACCACTGGACGTGACCCTCCAGTCCAAAGCACAGTCCTCCTTTCTGGCATAATCTCGGGCCTTGGGAGGGCACAGCCTTGCTCCCGTCCACTGCCAGGCTACACAGTCAGACAGGGGTTCTGGGGGATGCCCCATCTGGTCCCATCAAAACTTACTCCTGGCTCCTCCTCCAAACCCTGTCTTTCCCTCATCTCTGTCCCTGGGCTGTGAGAACACATCCCAGTAGGGAGCCTCCTGAGTGAGGCTTTGGACACAGGTGCCAAAAGGCAACAAAAAACTCAAAAGGCCCCTGTGTCAAGTTCTTCTAGGGTAAAGCTAGAAGCTGGGTGTGAAGTCCCGGCCAGATGATGCTCTCTTCCAGGTACTAGCCTGGAAGCTTCTCAGAGCACGGGCCTGGGAAAGGTCAGGGGCGGGAAGGCTTAATTAGGTTCCTACCACAGGTACTGGAGGAGGAGGGAGATTCAAAGTGAGAACCCCTAGGGCAAAGAACTCAGGTGAGGAAATTGGGAGACCTGGGAGGTGAGAGGGATCGATTAGAAAAGAGGGTGGGGTGACTCAAGGGGTAGAGGTGGAGGACAAGGAGAGGGGAGGGGAGAACTGAGAAAAGTCTGAGGAAATTTTGTTCAGTGGGAACTAGAGCAAAAGGAAGGCCAAAGAGGGGAGAGGAAGCGGGCAAAGGCCACCCAGGAAGTGTGGGCCTGACACCAGATGTCCCTTCCCTCTAGACCCATGACCATCCTCGGGGAAAACAAGCCGCAAAGTGCAATGGACCCAGGCAGACAAGGGCGGGAAGAAGAGCAGGACGGGGGTGTGTGTGTGTCTGGGGTCGGGGTGGGCAGCAGTGGGGGCAGGGGTCTAGGGCTGCTGTTTGGAGCACGCTGTCCAGAGCCTGACTTGGGTCCACGTGGGAATTCAGGCCTCAAGGAGAAAAGACACACCCTGGGCACTCCCTGTGTGGCGTGACCAAGCCTCTTAGACACATTCAGGATGGGGGTTCTGAAGATTAAAGGGACCCGTGATTTCGCCTGCATCTGATGGAAAATCTAACTCCCTGGCCCCATTTCCATTTGAGAAAGTGGCCGAGTCCCTAGGCTTAGACAGCCTTCCCCCAGCCCATGAAGGAGGCAGCGGGAGGGAGAAAGGCTGAGAGCCCGGGCAGCCTGTCTGGCCGGCCCACCTGCTGTCACCGCAGCCAGCCACCTCCCTGCTAAACCTCAGCCCAGGAGGGCCCAGCAGCTTCTGCCCAACCCTCCGGAGGGGCTCTGTGAGGAGCAGCTCCCCCACAGCACGGCCACGGTGTGGGTTGGAAGAGGATGGTTTATTGTCTGGGTGGATTGGTGGCTCAGGCATGTGGGCATCTTCTGTGCTACACTGGGCACCTGGTGGCCTCTCAGGAACGGTTCCACGGGGGGTGGCCCCGGTGTGGTCCCCTCAGCCCACCTGGGCCCATGCGAGGAAGGCCGGGATATCCCGCACAGGCACGTTCCTCGTCAGTGCCTTCACCCGCAGGTTCCGGTCATCGGTCAGCAGTACCACCTCCCGCAGCAGCCGGATCGGCTCTTCTGTTGGCATAAAAGAGTAGAAGACCCTCACTGAGGGCGGGAGGCAGGGCACTGGCATCCCCCTCACCTCTCTCTGGAGGGGAATGTGGTCCTGGGAGGTCAAGGCCAGGCACTTCCTGGCCCTTCCTCAAATACTTTCCTTCACTTAGATCATGGGCTGAGGATGCCCCCCCAACCCCACCGCCGGCTTAGGGAGGCAAGCCATGCTGGGCCAAGCTGACCCCTGCCTCCAGCACAGGCCACGTCGCCTTGTGTCTCGAGAGCTGCCCAAACCACCAGCCTCCATACACTCCGTTCGCAGGAGTCTGAACTGAGGAAGTGGAAGAAACCCCTTTCCTCCCACTCCTCCTAACTGCATGGCTGGTCCTGGGCTCAGAATACTCCTCTTACTGTACATCCTCTCCCAGGCCAGCAGGCTGATCAGGGCTCTGAAGCAGCACAGTAGAAAACAAAAGATGGAATAGCAGAAGTGAGGAGAGGGGTTAGCCCAAAGGAGCCCTGAGGGGACCGGGCAAAGGGTCCTCGGCAAAGCTGTCTCAAGGTGGGCCTGAGGCTGCAGCCAAATGATATCCTCTGTTAAATAAAAGTAATCCACAGGGGAACTCTCTTCACAGCATGGAAGAGGAAAAAAGGAAAAGGAAAGTTAGGCGCATGCTCCAGTTCTCTCCCGTCCTGTGCCCCTGACCTTGTCCCCCTGGGCAGCTCTGTGCACATCAGCAGTGTACATTACTTGGTATATGAGCTTGCACCCCTGCAACATTACAGTCATACTAGCCCTACTTACTTTGTTCAAATTTTGTATATTTTAAAGACCTTTCTATACTGGCACAGAGAGAGAGCCTTCATTCTTTTTAGGGGACTTTTAGCAGGATGCTTTCCACCCTCTCTATTCCCCCAATTCCCGAACTTTTCAATGTACTTGGGAGAGTTTCAGCTAGGGCCAAGTACTCGCACAAGTGACCGCTCCCCACGCCCCACCCCTGCCAAGGCCCCTCAGGTGGCAAGCTCACTCCTCAGCCGAGGGCTGGGTGTTTCCTCCCGATCCAGCAGGCAGTGGGGCACAGGAAGCGTCCGGCAGGGCTGACGGACTGTGGGGTGCTGGCTGGGCTGGGGGCTGCGACTGTTCATGTGGGACCTGAGCAGTGTCAGGCCGGCCAGCTCCAGCAGGGAGAGAACTGGCTGTCGGCCTTGGGAGGAGTTGGCGGGGGGGGGGGGGGGGGGGGGCGGAGGCTCTTAGGGTTGATGGTGATGAGAGAAGGGGGAGGTGGAAGGAGGGTGTGAGGGGCGGTGAGGGGCTGTGGTGGGCAGAGTGGGAGAGGAAGGTGGCCACGGGTAAAGGGGACGCTCTGAGCCGCTCAAATGCCTGCGCCTGACCCCTCTGGGGGTGTGCGTGCAGGCGGGGCGGGGTGGTGGTGCGCAGTGCTGTGTGGGGCTCCCGGCCGGCTGCCCGAGTCTGTCTGCAGCTCCGCCATTCCTGCCCTGGGACTCAGACCAGGAGAGTCCCAGGCTTTAGGTCAGCCAAGCAAGGCCCAGCATTGCTGGCAGGGGTCTGCAGGGGTTTCTGTGGATACTTTGAGACATTTTTAACAATAAACATCCTCTGTTTTGACACTGGTAACTTCACTTTGTTAGAAACCAGAGACTGTCATCTTGTCAGGCCCCATCCGCCATAATCCACATGATTTTAAAATTCAACATCGTTTACACATAAACATTTGGTGACAGTTTCTCTGTGAATCTGACAAGTTAATCTGCTAAGAATTCACACTGACAAATGGGGTTTGATTACACTAGCCGTTGCTGATGTAATTCTGATAGGGGCGGTCCCCAGGATGGCAATGGGTTCCTGTAGGCTGTTTGGGGTAAAGTGGGGGGTGGGGGTGGGGAGACTAGTAGGGCCGAAGCCAAAATGTGTCTCTGCTAAGAACGAAACAGCTCTGAGGCTGGGTGGGGCTGCAGCAGTATCTGAACCTCACTTCCCAACAAGGCCGCCTGCACTCCTGCCCTCCTCTCCCTCGGGAGGTGCGCCCCGGGGGGGCTGCCTGGGGCCAGAGCCCCAGCCCCTTCTTGGCTCAGCCAGGACTCCCTTTCATCATTCGAATGCTCCAGCTCTGGCTCTAACGGACAGTGTGTGCAAGCCACATGGCAGGACCCATCTGAAGAAGGGCAGCTGTGGACTCATTCCCAGCCCCTGGGACAGAGACTCAGGCAGGACTGAGCAGCTGCATTGACTCGGGCGGGCGGGTGGGCGGAGCAGCAGGACAGCAGTCAGTCCCCAGACCAGCCTGGAAGCCGGGGCTAGGAAAGCGAGCAGAGGAGGTGGGTGACGGTGACTAAAGGCCAATTATAAGAGATGACAGGTGTGTGCACAGTAACCAAATGGAGAGAATTATCAGCTCAGCAGATGACTCTGGGCTAGGAGGTCCTAGGACTTCCTTCCAAAACAAGAAATGCCAGATTCCTGAGAGTCAGGAGCAGAAGACACCTGGGCCTCCCTGACTCCAAGGGCTGTGCAGGCAAGTTCCAGGTTGAGTGAGGTGCTCAAGCTCTCACCG
The DNA here is from genome assembly GCF_004126475.2 of Phyllostomus discolor. Taxonomy (NCBI): domain Eukaryota; kingdom Metazoa; phylum Chordata; class Mammalia; order Chiroptera; family Phyllostomidae; genus Phyllostomus; species Phyllostomus discolor. The sequence goes on along the minus strand of NC_040910.2, from coordinate 76,299,215 downwards.
GCCTCCAGCTCCAGCCAGCCCACGAAGTGCTGCAGCTGACCACCATAGGGACAGGGAGGAAAAAACCCACTACTCACTGGGGAAGTACAGGGTACTGATACAGGGTAAACGTCAGGCATGAACTAAGAGGATGAGCATGGCCCAGGGCAGGGACCACTGGGGACTGTCCTCTCAGAGCTGCAGAGGGCTGGGCGCAGGAGACTATGGCCAGAATAAGCTACATTGAATCATGAAGACATTCTTGCTGTCAGAGAATTCACCGAGGACCCAAGAAAGGAAATGGATGCACGCCGAGAGGGAAAGCTCACTGCCTGGAGCCCAGCTTCCTGGGCAAGGCCCGCCCTAGTTGGCCGGGGGGGGGGGGGGGGGGGGGGTCTACCTGACATTGCCCGGGGGTGGGGGAGCTAAGACAGGAGCGTAGGACTTCCAGGAGGGCAGGAAACTGAGCTTGCCTCAGGACTGACCCCCCAGTTCCTCAAACTTCCTAAGGCTGAGGATGGCAGGACCAGGAGGGCAGGGGACAGAGCTGTACCTCTGCTGGTGGGCATGAAATCCTTCGCCTTGTCTTTGCAGTAGTGAAGGCAGCAGGAGAGGATCAGGTCGTCGTTGTTGCCCTGGAAGAAGACAGTGTGAGACGTGCCCCCCGGGCAGGAGGGGTGCCATGTGGGGGAGGCACAGGTATATACGCTGTTTCTGGGGTGCTGGGGAGGGTCACCTCCCAGAGTCCCTCTAGTACACGCCCGGCCCTGCTCAGATGAGTCCAGCTGTGCCAAGGGTGATCTACGGGACGTGGCACTCCCACTCCCAGGCCTCCATGGCAGCTGCCTTCCTCCGCTGCTCAGGTTGATGGACCTTCCTTTGGCCCCTCCCTCCCAGGGACCCTGCTCTGAAGGCTGGCTATAAGCACTCCCTATCTGCTGGGGACCTTACCAGCTGGCCAGTGATGTCCTCACTGCGGAAGGCAATGGATTCGAGTTCATTGCCACGGCTGGTCAGGGCCCGTAGGCAAGAGTCCCGACTCTCGAATCGCCGCTCGAGGAACTCGATGGACTTCCGGGCCTTTTCCTGCACCACGCGAGCGTAGCCCCCAGCCCGGTGGTCTGTCTCCTGACCCTTGGCCAGGCCGTCCAGCTCGTTGATCACTGGTGAGAGACAGTTCCACGAGGTAGCAGAGTCAGCAATCAAATACTGCGTGTGTCTTCACCCTGGGCCTTGCTTTCCCAGCCAGCCCCTTCCCAGATCACAGAACCCACCCTGCCCCGCAGGAGCCTGCCAGTGAAAGCAGGGGACCTTGGGGGGCAAGAAGCGCCCCAGACTTTCCACAGCGCTCTTTCCTCTTTCTGCCTCTTCCTCCAGGCCCTGTGCTTCTCCTGGGAGGAACTTACAGGGATTTTTCTGGAGCTGCAGTATTCAGAAGAAGAAACCTGGCCCCTCTATTGCATTCCTTAGTTATTATAGGCTCCGATTGAAAGGGCCCCTCAGGAGAGGTGAGGGTATGCGACAGCTGAAGGGGAAGAGGCACTCTCCCTTATCCGCGTGGGCCCCAACCACAGCAGTTTAAGAGAGGGCCAAGTTCTATGCTTTACGCCCCGGCAGAGGGCAGGAGGTCGCCAAGTGGGAATCAGCAGTCACGGCCTCGCCTGCAAGAGCCCTGGTATTCCCCCAAACCATGCCCTTGGCACATCTACCTCCCCTGATACTGATGTGTGTGTGCGTGTGTGTCTGTCTGTCTGCCTGCCTGCCTATGTGTCTGGGACACGGCTTCATTTTCTGGTGAAGATTCTTTCCAAAATTCCAGCCAAAAGCCTGAGGTCAAGTGGGAAATATGCACTCCTTGGGGGCTCCGGGAGAGTTTGGGGTCTGAGGCCCTCTCCTCGGTGCAATGATTCATGGCTTGGGGAATCAGCATGAGCATGCTGTTCCATGGTGAGCCTGGCACTCACTGTCTGGGTATTCAGAGACACTCTCTGGAAAAGGACCATGTGGGAACACACACACACACGAACGAACACACACACACACACACACGATGCCCATGCTTTCAGCAACCTGAGGCTACAGGGTCCACACAGTGCGTGGCTGAGTTGGGGAGATGGGCATATGGTACAGCAGACAGAACATCAAACACGAAAAGCTGGTATTCCATCCCAAAATCTGCTTTCCTGCTTCCAAGCTAAACAGGCTTCAAAGGGAAAGCTTGTTTGTGCTTCTGCACCAGGCGGGGCTTCTTGATGCTGGGGTCAGGCCTAAGGAGCACAGAGCAGGTTAAAGAGCACAAGAAACAAGCAGGGAAGGCTGGTGGCTTAACCCTTTCTGCTCTGGACAGAGGGCAGGAGTCCTCTGAGGGAGTCTCATTAAACAGGAGCTCCTTCTATAGACCCTGAGAGTCCAAGGCCCTGACCAGCTGAGGAAGGTTCAAAGAGGCTGGCCGGGACTGTTTTCACAGAGTTGTCATTTCCCAACACCCCTGGGGCCATCTATTTATTCGGCATGCATCCTCTGGGTTTTCTCATATGTTTACTCCTTCCCTACCAAATCTGGCTTTCTCCACTGAACCAAAAGCCCCTCAAGACCAGTGGCTGCAGCTCTGCCATTCATTGGAGCACCCAGGAACAGGGAAACTATGTACACAGTAGGTGCACAATCCATGCTGGTGAACAAGAACCCTGCTAGCCTGGGATGGTGTCTGAGGCTCCTTCTAAGTTTTAAGGGGCTCCTGAGATGTCACCTCTCTCTCAGTTATATCATTTCCTGACCATCTAGCAAAAAGCTGTCCAATTTACTTTCTTCCCCCTGAAAATCTGGTAGGAAAGCACAGAGACACACTATCCCGAAAGCTGCCCCAGGACCCTGAGAGGGGAGAGGGGAAGTTAGAACAACATGAGGGTCCTGCTGCTTTGCTGTGGGGAGAAAAGCTGCTCTACTTTTGAAGAACAGAAAACCTTCCCTTCAGTCTGAGAGTCTGGGTTTAAGAGGTTCTGGCCAGGCCACATGGGGAGGGGGAAGGAAGACAGGGAGGGTGGAGGCGGGACGAGGGCTGCTTCAGTGCCAACATTCTCAGGTGGTGCTAACGTGTTTCCCACAACCCCCCAGGGTTCTATAGCCTCTGCAGGGGCGGATGTTTCCTGCCCTTTGTTTCCACCCTCATCTGGCACTAAGACACTTGGGACTGGGAGGGAAGGCCCAATGGAACATCTTGGCATGGATGTCAGAGGTGGCTCGGCAGGCAGACTGCCAGTCTGGGGGCTTTTCCAGAGGACAGGGCTCCCGAACTTGCCCCAAGTGGCTGCTGAGAAAGGGACATTAGAAAGCCTGGGCTGCCCAATCCTCTCCCAGACCCTCCCTCCGCACAGGCTAGTCTTCAGCTACACTGGCTGTATCAGCTAGATTAGACAGGAGCCCAGAGCCCTTCCTGAGGCTGACCTACCACAGAGCTCCAAGAACCAAGGGTGCCTAGACAGTCTCCTGGAGAGAACCCAGCTGGGCTCCTCTGCCTGAAGATGGATGCAAGCTAGCTGAGCCCTGAGATGCTGACCCACACCAGCACCAATGACCAGACAGTGGTAAGGGACTAAGTGGCAGGAGTCCACAGGCATGAGCCAAGGGCTTGCTCTGGAGGCTTTCTGTCGTCTCAGCCTTAGGGTGACATTGGCCGGAAGAATGCTACCTTGAACCAACACAATGATCATGAAAAGCTACAAGACAATCAGACCAAAGGCATCTAACCACTTCAAAATCCTCCCAGCCTCCCTGCCAGACCACCCAGCAGCACTGCCGTTATCTGCCAGGGCTGAGTGTTTACCAATAACGGGAACCAGCTTTGCTGTTTTACTGCAAGCTTTATAAGGATAAAAACAAGGGCTGGGCTCATGCAGCCTCTGGTTGCTGGGACACAGGAGTCCATTTGCTCACACAGTGTAAGCCATGGATCAGCCACAATTTCATCTGCTTTGATTATTAAACAATTTTCTTCGCCTCACACATTCCCTACTTCCCTGCAAATCCTGCCTTACAGCCCCCACCCAGAGCTCTGCTTGCCTGGCCCCTGGGCTGGGGACACGTGTGTCGAGGGGGCGGCAGTGCACGTGCAGGGCTGCTGTGGCCTGACTCACCGATGAGGGGCACCACCAGGATGTACTTCCTGCTCTCCAGAAGCCGTGCCAGACTGGCCAGGTGGTCAATGAAGCCGTTGGTGTCTGGTACGAGGAACAAGGGTCTGATCTCGAGCTCCATCTGCCTCATCTGACTCTGGTCCTCCAGGACAGCCTACAGGGACATAGAGTGTTGAGTGAGCCAAAGCGTGAGCAGGCAAGCGGGTGGGTGAGCCAGGGCCCTGACTCCACACTGTGTCAGCATCCTGCCCCCTGAACCTCTTTCCCCTCCAGAGGAACAGCCAGCCCCCGTCAGGCCTGAGGGACAGGCCCAAGGGCTGGGCAAAGCACTGCAACAAAATCAACAGACACCAAATGGCCCCAGGGAATGGGGTGTGGTTAAAACCCTGCCTAGGACTGAGAAAGGACCTGCCGTATGAACAACAACAGGTCTCTGAATGTAAGAACTCGGGCTAAAACCCTGAAAGGGCGAGTTAGTTTCCTTGGATAATGGAGGCGGTTCCATGTACAGTACAGGGGGGTGCCTCTCAGTCCATGCACTTTATATATGCACATACGGACCCCAAATGGAATTTGTATTTCAGTTTATTTCACTGTGTAGTTAAAAGAAATTAAACTCAAAGGCTCCAAAAAAAGTGATGCTGACAACTAACAATACCGAAGTCGCCCACGGCTGCAGGAGCCCATTTGGTTGGACAGGGCAGGCCTCAGTTCGCATGTCCGCACACTCGGGCTGGTCGGAGCTGCCCGGCCCGGCCCCCGCCCACGCAGCGTTTCCCGAGGGTCAGTCTTGCGTGTTCTACTTGCACTCTTCCGCCACAACTCTGTACAGTCTATACGTGCTATTGTCTACTTGATGTTTTTCTTTAAATTGACTTTAAGTCAACTCATCTTTTTGCTTAGCTCCTTAAGCAATAATATCCGTGGTACCAAGGGTCTGATAGCCAAGTCATGTTTACTAGTGCAAACTGAATTTTCACAATGAAAAGTCCAAGTGTCTCCTGTGCACCATCACTAAAAAAACCACCTCACGTGGCCACCAGTGGCCGGTGCACCACACCTTGGGGAGCATATGACCCAGTGCCTGTTAGTCTTTCAGGGAAGCTCCACGCACACCCGGGAAAACCCAGTTTTCTCCCGCTTGACAGAGCCTTATATGTGGCAGTGGCTCTGGGTATTCCTGTCACACTACAGGACAAGGTCTGTTGTGTGGCTTCCTCTTCTGGGGAAGAAGCCAAGAAGCAAACTGCCCAGAAAGCATGCTCCTGATGCTCGAACCTGGAGGGTGCTCGCATGGGCCAGGGCCAGGTGAGCAAGTCCCACCTCTGTCCCACCCTCCCCTGGCCTTCCAGGGCCACACCGGGCTTGCAGGGGCACAAACGCAGGGGCACAAACACAGGCGCAGATGTGCGTGCCAAGCACGATGGGGCCCATGGTGCTGGGCCCTGGCCACTAACAGTCAGTGAGGAAGGTGCTCAGGTTTCACTGGCAGTGACAGTAAAACTGAAAGGGCATGCCTTTGAAGGCTGGGGGTGGCTTCTCTGTGACCTGCCGGGGACCTCTCCCTATGAGTAAGTCGTTGCTGCCACTGCCACCACAGCTGGTGGAAGGCACAAGCCACAGCACGCTGGCAGGCATGAAAAATACAGCTGGGAGGCCCAGTCTGCTGGTTTTCCTATTGTTCTCACCTCATTTGGGTAAAGTGCCACTGACGCTAGCCACCTTCCCAGGGGGCCTGGGTCACTGTCCCTCCCCACAGTGCTGCCAACTAGAGGGTGACACATAGTTCACTGAACTGAGCTTGGGGCATTTTTTAAAAACTAACTTTCTTACAGAGATATAACTGACATACAACACTGTGTAGTGGCTTGAACACTTTGGAAGAACAGGACCCAGTCCGCACTCAGGTGTGGTTAACAACTCTCTACTATTTCTCCTCACACCGAGGAAACCTCAGGATCCCTGTTCCTCCTTTTGCCAGCTCCTGGTGTCCCCTATCCAGCCTTCTCACTGCCAGGAACGTTTGTCTTGGTATCACAGACCCTGAAACCTCTTTCTGGGCGAGAGGGAGCAGAACAAGCACCGACACTGGTGAGGAAGGGACGGGGCACTGGCATCTGTGGTGACAGGGCCTTAGGGTCCCGGGCAGTGTGTCTGTGCTGCTGCCCCACTGACTCCTTTCACATCTCAGTTTTTCTGTCTCCAGAAATGACACTCCAGCCCTGGTTTGACTCTAAGGAAGTGGAACTGGCTGCTATTTTTGACCCTGTGTGAACAGCGAGCTCCCAAGACCTCAAACCATCATACCTCTAGGGCCAGCAAGAAGCAGGAGGGCCTTTAAGCCCAATGGCCAAGGGAGGCTGGGGGCTAACTGAGCCTACCTGTGCTTCTGATGGCAGGACGGAAGAAAAATCTATGAGCAGGATCCAGGGGAGCTCCTAGTTCTCTGAGTTCTGGCTCAGGGCCAGAAAGGTGAACAGAGGCCACAGCTTCTCAGGGAGGTGGCAGCCTTGCTGGCTCCCCAGGGGTGGGGTGGGGTGAGATGTGTGAGGGTGGTCTGAGCTGCGCTGCCATCATCCGGTCCCAGGGACACCCGCAGACGACTTCCCTTAACCTGGCTCTGCCCAGTGAGTCACCACACAACTGCTTCCTGTTCCCCGCATGCCCTCATGGAGGCTCAGGAGATAAAATGAAGCTGCTCCCTCTCTTCCTGGGGTGCCAGTGGGCCCCCGAAGGGGGGTCACACCTGGGTCATGAGACTGGCCCAGTCCCCTCCAACGAATGGCAGACCAAGAAAGGATCGGGAGTCAGCAAGCCCTTTTCTGTGGGTGTCTGTGTTTCCGGCCCTCTCTGAGTGGCGCGCTGTGTGTGTGTGTGTGTGTGTGTGTGTGTTTAGCATTTGCCCTCCCAACTTTTCCAGATTTTACCCGTCAGATTCCTGGCAGCTGTGCGCGGCGCCTGTGCCGGCCGTCACGTCCCATTCTGATCTCTGGGTCGCACGGTGAGAGAAGGACACAGGATGCGCAGGGAGTGAAAAAGTGATGTCGGTGGGGCGAGTGCCAAGTCCCCACTCACAGCCACGGGACGCTTGGGGAGAAGGGGGAAGCATGCTGCTGTGGAGTTCAGAGGCCGGTAGTGAGATTTATTTTTGTTTGTATGAGTAAAAAGCTGCAGAAGCCTCTGGGGGGGCGGTGGTGGGGGCAACTGGAATGCTGCGATTCAGACAGACTGGCCCTGGCCTGGAATCAAGTGTGCTGACCCGGAAGGAGAGTTCCATAGGAGCCCTTCTTACTGCAGCTAAGACTGGGCCATGCGGTTCAGGACGATGAACCTGGAAGTCATGGAAAGCATGAACACTTTGAATCAGACCAGTGGTAATAAGGACCAAGTTGTCATAAAGTGGGAAAGAGAAAAATAACTCTGCATCTGGAAGGTGCTAAGTGACCAACCTTCTCTGAAGTAAGGGAGCAACCTTCAGCAAGCTGGTGGGGAGCAAGGAAAGAGGTAGTCCACAGTCACCTCTGAGGAGGGAGCGAACTGCCTTGGGTCCCCAGGAGGAGTTCTGAACAGGCTAAATTCCTTCTTCTAGACACTGGCGATGATTTGGGGATGCTAATTAACCCTTTGGAAACGGAGACACTGGGTATTACAAATAAAGGTAATACAATCAGCTCGCACAGGAGCTGTGGAGCGTGAAGAACCCAGAACACGAGAAGGCCTTAGGTTTTCTTTCTCCTTAGGGCTCCACAGGGAGTGTGGCTGCTTCCTTCCTTCACAGGACGACAGAACCATTCGTCCCTGGGCCTCTCTCGGTGGAGCAGTGTCTTCACCAGAAACTAGGAGTTTTGTTAATACAGCAAATTTCCAGTCACCTTGTATGTGAAAGTATCTAGCAACGTGCCTGATACATGTATTAGCAACTTAACAAACTTCCTGCCCAGCTCCATTTTTTGATTTCTATATATCCAGGAGGGTAACTATCTGGGGAAACTACTCAGGGAGCAGAGCTGGAGGTGGGGTAGGGCCAGGCAGAGGACTGTTGATTTCTACTATGACTCATGGTACTCTTTTTTTTAAAAAACTATGTGTATTTTTTATTTAAAAAAATTTACTTATTTATTTTTAGAATGAGGGGAAGGAAGGGAGAAAGAAGGAAAGAAACATCTATGTGTGAGATACACTGATTGGTTGCCTCTCGTGTGCCCCTAACTGGGGACCTAGTCTGCAACCCAGGCATGTGCCCTGACTGGGAATGGAACCGGCAACCTTTTGGTTTGCAGGCCAGCACTCAATCCACTGAGACGTAGGTATTTTTTTAAATGAAAAATAAAAGTGAAATAAAAAATAGGAATAGTTGGTAAGATAAGTAGCAGCACAGGAGGCAATTCTTTCTTGAGCTGCAGAAACCAAGGGAGTGGCTGCTGCGTAGAAAACAGGCAGAGCCACCAGCCTCCCCTGGGGGCAGTATACTCAGCCTCTTCACTCAGGGTGCTCATGGGAAAGTTGTACTTAGGACCCCTTCTCTGGAGGCGTCCGAAGTCAGTACCACAGAGCTTAACATACACTTTGCTTTCTCTTTCAAAGTATGATGACTTGTTTGCTACTTCTGATTGTTTTATGAAGACTGATGTTATTTTCAGACTTAACCATAAGGAGCTCAAGGAGAACTGCCTTTTCTGGTACTTTTATTTTATAATACCAAGCGAAGAGTCTGGTGTATCACAGGGGCTCAATGAGCTAAATCACAGAATCTGTGTTGGAGGGCATTTTAAAGATAATCAGATTGAATTTTACCTGGTAACTCTTGTCCTGAGAATGCTGGAGAAGTGTCCCTTTCCTAACAGAAAGGGAGCGACAGGGCGAAGCATGACACCTTTGAACTTATTCCAGGTGGTAGCCTACGGGTGGTCCAGCTAACAGCCTGACCATTCTGTAAGGGACTAGAACCTTGTGGATGCTGCTGGAGCCAGGGAGGTGAGAGAAGCTGAAGCATACTGGAGGCCCAGTGCCACAGTTTTCGGAGAAGCTGGAACAGGCTCTGGAACAGGCTCTGGGACAGGTTTGAGTGGGGAGGGCAGTCGCCCGGTTCCACAGGCTGATGTGCTTTCCTGCCCTGGCGTGAACGTGCCCCTGGCCTGGTAGTGAGCTCGCTCCCACCCTGCCTCCGACAGCTAGGAGCCAGAGCTGAGTGTCTGTCTTCCGCTAGCTTCCATACAGGTGTGGGGGGCTCTGTGCGTGCCCCATTGTTCCACAGTGCCCCCCCCCCCCAGCTGGGTGGCAGCATGAATGGGCTGCAGCTATATTTAGAGCAAAACTCCTGGGGCCACCACAAAGGAGTGACTGCATCTTCAGGAGGGTGGGTGGGCGGGAAGGGGACAGGGGAGTGAAGCTATTTTCAGAACACATGTCATTGCTGGCTACAGAGCAAGACTGTGGCCATAATGCGGAGGGAAACAATAGCTGTGGCCAGAGGAAGAGCCTGTTATGTTTCAGGTGGGATGTTTGCAACTGCTCAGGAAACCTGACCCCGCCCGACAGCAGCACAAATCACAGCAAAGCCTCATGGAGGCAGAGAGGAGGCGGGGGATTCACAGGGCCAGGGCCAGTATGAGGTGCCAAGAGGCCACGCCTCATGCCTGGAGGAGGATTTTCAGCGACTGCTTTGCCCTGGGGGCCTGGTTAGGAATGAAACACTTCTGACCAATTTCCCAGACAAACCATGTACCCTGCTGTGGTCACTGGATACCTCCCAAGAAAGGCAATGAGAATGAAAAGAACTGGAAGGGTGGAAAGCAGCAAGGTGGGCAGAACCAACCCATTATGAAGACAGCTGTCTCAGGCAACAGGCAAAGTCTAGGCTGAGCTGGAGAGTGTGGCCTCAAAGCCCCTTGTGGGCGGATCTGGCCCCTTAGCATCCAGGGGCCTGTCTGGGAGCTGGGGCTCCAGCTGCACAGGCCCTGAGAGCTGCCCACACCCCTTTTCTGACCTCCAGTCGGCCCCACTCACCAGCCTCTGTGCAATGCCGGAAGCAGGGAAGGACAGGCTGCCAGGCCCCACCTCCCCCAGCCCCACAGATGAGCCTGGGCCCAGGGGTCTAGGTGTGAGCAGGGAAGTGGGGGCGTGGCTACAACTCCAGATCTCCGTTGGACTTTATAGCCATCATGGGGGCCAGGAGGATTTTTTTCAACCCCATCTTCATATCCCCTTCCCCAAACATGTGTGGTTCCTGTTTTGCTGCATCTGTAAAAGGCACTGGGAGCTGGGGACTTGCCTTACACCTCTTGGTTAACACCCCTGGAGACTGATGGAGTTCAGAGTAGTGTAATTTACAGCCCATCTCTCCAATCTTAATTCACTCGATGCTCTTCTCTTCCTTATTGTATTAGTGTGACCCAGGTACCTGCCAACAATAATGGCCTCTCTAGCTAGGAGCCTCTCCCCCACTCCCAGGACAATTTACCCCTTTTCCTTGGGATTTTCCCCCCTTAAAGTAAACAAAAAGAGGAAAAATAAGAAAAGGTTAACATGGGTTTGGAGCGCTGCAGCCCCGTGGTTCTGGGCAGGGAGCCAACGGCCCGAGGGCACACACATGTGTGTGCTCTCCCAGAAGGGCCTTCACCGGCCCTGTTTTACAGCCACCTCGGCACAGACTCCAGGGTTCACGCATATGGCCAGACAGATGTGTCTGGCTTACGTTCAAGGCTGGAAAATGAAGAATTATGGAAGTGAAGGGCCCCGGGCATTAAAAGGGGTGGGGGGAGAAGGAAAGGGGGGAATTTTTCCTCTGCTGAGAAATCCTCCTGTGGCTGTGAGGCTGGAGGAAGAAGGCTGACAGGAGGCAGGGCCGCCAGCAGCGGTTCATGTGGGGCCTGTTCTTAAAGGGGCCACAGCAACCCCAGCTCTGGCCAAACCACAGCAGGCCCTCAGTGCCTGGGCCTGAGTAGCCTGCTCTAAAGGAGGTGACAGGGGCAGCCACTGTCACCGGAAGTCAAGCCTCGTACAAGGCTTCCTACTTGTAAGGTGCTGCTTGCCCCGGAGAGGCAGAACTGACCACGGCACTTTAGACAAGGCCACGTCCCCTCAGCACATGTACCCACAGCGTCCTGTTCTTCCCTTCCGTAACAATGCTCACTCACACTTCAAGTCACTGGCTTCTCCGTTCCACTGTTTATTCTGGGATGGGACTTTTTTGTTCACTCCTGTGTCCCCTGACCACTAGCATTGTAGATGCTTACTACCACCTCCTAAACTGAGCTGAACACAGGGTACCTGACTCCAAGGAGTTCAGAGTACAGTGGGGGAAGAAGTCCAGAAATAAGTGTAATTTGAGATGTGATATAAGTTTCACATATGAAGCATAAATCAGTGCTACAGGTACACTGAGCAGAGAGAGATATTAATTCCTCCTGGGGGGAATCAGGGAAAGCTGCACTGGGGAGATGGAGTTTCATCTGGGGATTGTAGGAGGAGGAGGAGAATTTCAACAGGTAACAGGAAATGTGGAGCAGAGAAAAGGGAACAGCGTGGGCACGGACCTGAGAGTCAGGAAGGAGAGGGAGGGCAGTACTGCAGTCCAGGCAGGAGGGCCCGGTCTGGGACGGCACTTTACATGCACTGTCGGGCTGAGGGACGAGGCAGGTGCTGTTACCACTTTCATTTTATAGATGAGGAAGCAGGCTCAGAGAGGTTAAATCATTTGACCAGTGTAATATATAGTAAGGGTTCCCGGGGTTTGGGAGAGGGGGTTGGGAACCCACAGGAAAGCACTGAATGCCATAATAAGAAATTAGACTTTATTATATTAGCCAAACAAATGCACTGATAACTTCTGAGCAGGGAGAACGGTTCTTTTGGGGAGACGATGATGAAAATGCGTACAGGTGCACTAGACGCAGTGAACCCAGTATACAGACAGGGTACTGCACAATTCCAGGAGATGCTATTCATAGACTACCTGGTGAATGGCACCCTCCAGAGCTGTGCAAAGCACAGGCTTGGACTGCTGTATTCCACATCAGTACCTGGACTAGACTACCAGTAGTGGCAGTAAGAATAGAGAGGAGAGAAGGGGATAAATGAGTGAACAGATAGATTTGATTAAAAGAAAAAAGAAAAAAAAAAAACAGACTAGAGGGGTTAAAACCCAGTGAAGAATTTAAGATGATGCTCTAGTTGTTACCATCTATTAAGTCACTGACCAAATATTTGCTGAGTGCCAACTCTGTGCACTGAGACTCTGGAGGAACAGAAAGAAAGGAGGAGACCAAGCAAAGAACAGTGGTGAGGAAGCGTAGGTCAATGGAGAGAGAGAAGACGAGGGTTCACTTGTGTAAAACTGAGGCTGAAGGAAGATGGCTTCAGGGTCCAAAGCTACGGGGAAGTCAACTCTGATAGGGGCCGAGATTTGATCAAGACAGCTACCTGGTGACTTATGACACAACAGATTATACAAGTGGTGGGCTGAAAGAACTGGAGGTGGTGGGAACGGGTAAAACTTTTGGGAAGGCGGATATCCGGTCAGGGAAGAAAAGAGCCACAGGACCAGAAGACAGACAATGTGAGGGTGAAGCTGCTGTGTGGGCCACAGCTGAGAGACCACAGGAGGGCTGAGGAGGTGACACTGGCAGAGGCATTGTCCCCGATTCCAGTGTACAGGGGAACGGGAATGCGTCTAAACAACAAAAGATCCCAAATGGTATTTATTCCCTTCCCTTGCAGGGCTCTGCAAGAGGGGTTACATCAGACCACACAGACCATTTATAGAGGACATACTGTACTCTATGCATTGGGCTAAAGCACTTCACACCAGCCAGTTGCTGCAGGCCTCACAGCAGTTCTAAGAGGCAGGTGCTGTTATCACTTTCACTTTACAGATGAGGAAACAGGCTCTGAGAAATTAAAACAATTTGCCCGAAGTCATAAAGCTAGTAAGTGGTGGAGCCCGGACTGTGATCACTAGGTCTGCCTGGCCACACGCACAGAGGCCTCTGCCAAAGGTGAGGGGTGCCTGAAGAGAGTTTGGAAGCAGAAATTCCCAAAGAGGCTCGATGCTTCTCCATGCACAGGGTTAAGTGGGGCAGTTGACTGGCTCTTCCCTGTCTGCCCTGGGCCCTAGATAAGAGGAAGTGAGCTTACAGTGCAAGAGGGCAGAACTGGAAGAGCCACAGTGAAAAACTTACTGGAAGTGGAGGGATGGGTCCACAAGAGGGCTGATGGTAGAGGAATCCTTGTGCAGAGACCAAGTAGTTTCTTTCTGGGAAGGTTTAGAGTGTTGCAAAGGGGTCTGGCCATCCCACTGGGAATCCAGATAAGCAGACTGTGGCCACGGCATCCTGCCCCTGAGAACAGGTGTTCTCAAGAAAGTGTCCCTGGCCTCTCGGGCAGTGTAAGGATAAGGTTCGGGGGAACTTCAAAACTCCTGAAACTGTGTGGAAGATCGTGGAGTCGCAGATCTCTGGGGGAGATGCTTTCATTAGATCCTCTGAGAGGAACCTGCCCCTGCCCTGGAGCCCAGAAGGAGGGAGTCCCCAGGCCTCAAACGTGCTACCAGAATTCAGTGACAGAAGAAGAAAACAGGAGCTCAAGCTCGCCCCTGCTCCCTGCTCACACTCCCTCGTGCCTCGCCCAGAACACCCTGATGGGAAACCCCTCCCCAGGCAGCCCCACCTGGATCTTTTCTTGGCGACGCTGCTGCTCAGCTATCTTCCTGGCCAGAGCCAGCTTCTTGGCCCGTAGCTCCCTGATGTCATCCTCGCCCCCACTGCCTTCAGCCTCTGAATCTTCTTCAAAGTCTTCAATCACCACATCCTCCTCCTTTGGGTGGCAAAACAGGCAAGGGAAGAGAGGAGACTGTGAGCCCATGACACTTACAAGACCCACCCTCCTGTCCTTCCAGCACCCCCATTCCATGTTTATTCAGACCATTTCTTGTAAAGAGCCCCAAAGTGTGAGGGGGTAAAGAGAAGCCGTCACTTCCTCCCCTGAAACCAATTACTCCTTTTTGTACCCTACAGCTCTTTCTGAACTTCACAGAGTCACAGATCCACACGGTAAGTCACACGCACTTCCATGCTTACACTCACAGCTCTTCATTCTCCTTTGCACACACTCACAAAGTCAAACTTTGGGTCTATTTTCATTTTGAAAACACCAAAGGGGAAAACAACAGAGAAAGTTAAGTCATCCAACTTAAATCTAATTCATGCTAATGATCTGATAGGAATCCATTCTGGCCAACAGCTGGGAGTTAGGGGTGGAAGCTCCCTTTCCCCAGACGGCGTCAGGGAGCAGATGCTGTAGCTCAGCAGACCTTGCCCTGGTTTCTTTTTAAAACCACAGCCTGGTGGTGTCAGCGCTGTTGGGCCCCCTTAGAGGAATTCACATGACATGGCCTTGCTCAGCTGCCCTGCTGGAGCCTGGGTAGGCTGGGAGAGAGCTGGCCAGTGCATGGAGCCTCCTGCCAGGCCTGTGGAGCCTTCCCCAGGGATGGCACCTCCCTGCTTGCAGCTTCAGCTCAGAAGCCACTGCTCCCTGGGTGGTCCCAGGCTCCATTCCTTACTCTCTCACTTTTGGCCTTGGTCAGTAGAGAACATGCAGCTGCCCAAGACACTTCCTTTGAGGGACAGGGTTAGCATGGGTAATAGGGAGTGATTTAGTAGGAGAAGATTCCTGAGTTTCTAACTAGATGATAATAATGACAATGATTGTGACAGTAACAGCTACCATTTACTGAGAGCTTAGTACTGGCCAAGGACAAGGCTGTTTTTCATGTATTAACTCATTTAATATTCACAATGACCTGTGAAACAGATGATATTATAATCCCTATTTTATAAACAAACAAATTGAAGTTTAGAGTGAAACAATTTGCTCAAGGTCACGAAGTTAGTAAGCGGCAGAGCAGGTACTGGAACTCTAGTGAGTTCAACTCCAAGGTCTGTGCTCTTGCCAGTAACACCAAGCCGCACTGCAGTGGGGTTCTGAATCTAGACAGTGAGCCCAGGCCCATCCTTCAGTGGATTAGCTTCACCAGGTCTCCACAGGCCCACCTGGGACCTGCTCTGTATACTGCTCTCTCCTCTAACTGACCATTGCAAGATGGTATTTCAACAGATTCTTTTGGCTGAAAAGTGGTTGGTAGTGTGTGGGTGGATAGGCGATGCCGTGTCTTGGGAGCAGAATCTAGGGTGGGAAGACAGGTGTTTTGGTAGCATCCCTATGGAACTAGACTCTGTTCTCTGCATGAGGAATGATGTCAGAAGAAACATCTACTTTTTCTCTCCCAACCAGGTTAAGTGACTGGGTTTTACTGGGGAGAGATGAGATATCACCATCCTAAAGAGGCATCAGGAGTCTGGGATGCTGTCCATAGTCACCACTCATCTGACAACCCACAGGCTACAGTGTCACATGGTTTATTTCCAGAGAGGCCCAGGTGCTGGGAAGGAGGAAGACACTAACCATTTACCTCCTTGCTCATGGGGTTAACCTGGACTGGAGTAAGTGGAATAGCATGCCTGACTGGCCCTCGAGGGGACAGTGCCTCTGCCTGCTCTGATCAGGGATACACTGGGTTATCATGGGGCTCAGAGCGAGCTTGACTGAGGTCAAAAGAGGGTCAGCACGGCTTGTCTGAGGTTTGCTCAGCTCTCACAGCAAACGAGGAAGTGCAGGGTTATGAAATTACACAGACCAGGGTAAGTAGGGTTTCCCAGGGACCACTAACATAAAGGAACTCAGGAGGCTCGTGGGAAAAGGAAGAAGTGGGCAGCATGGCATGGGTCACAACCTTTGTCTGGTTAGTGACACTTAGGAGAGAGAGGGTGTGGCACAGCCCAGATCTGGGACTGGAGAGCTGGTTTGTTCTTTGTAAGAGTGAAAGAGTCGCCCACCCTGGCCGGGCAGCTCAGCTGGTTAGAGCATCGTCTGCATATGCCAAGGCTATGGTTCCATCCCCGTCAAGGCACATACAAAAACCAACCAATGAATGTATCAATAAATGAAACAACAAATCATTGTTTCTCTCTCTCCCTCCCTCTCTCCTTTTATCTGTCTTTCTAAAACCAATAAATAAATAAAAAAATAATTAAAAAAAAAAAAGGAGTTAAAGAGCCGCTCCTTAGCCCTTCTCTCTGGGCCTCACTTGCCTAATCTGACTTGACACTGAAGGCTCTGCTGGCCAGAGGACATCTCTTACAGCAACCCTGGAGAGCAGAGCTGGCCTTGCTGACTCCCTACTGCTGGCCTCGGCCGTACTGTGTGGGTGAGATAACCCTGCCCCACCCACGCTTCCCTACACAGTCCCCAGGGCTTAGGTGGCACTGCTCTGGCTTGCCTGAGGCCTGGACACCCCGATGGCTTTAGCAACCCCACTGTCTCCTCCCGTGCTGACAGCTCATTCTTTCCCATTACTCCTTGCCCAGGTTTCATCTGGAGAGTCTGGAATCGTGGGCTCAGCTTTATCCCTGGAACCACCTCTGTCCTGGAAGCTGAGCCCTGTATCATCAGGGGTGGGGTGGGGTTCTCCAGCTATTCTAATGAAGCCAGTCCAAGGCTTTGTTGGTCTGAAGACTCTGAACCAAAGGTGGCCACTCTATCACTCCTTCAGATCATAAACGACAGCTTCCAGCTGACATCTGGCTTCCCTGGCCTGTTGCTGATTTCATCCCTGCACCGCACCCTGCTCCACCAGGCGCTTGAGACTGCTGTGGGCCAAATGACTGAGCTGGCCTACGGGTGACCTGGCCTCTGGCTGGAATTGCTTCCGTCCCTTCCTTAAGTCCCACGTTCTTTCCCACCTAAGTCCCCTCTGTCTTTAACACTGTGGGGTAAAAAGAAGGTAAGACTCAACCATCAGAAAAAAGTGAGTGGCGTGTATACACACACCCAGACACACAGCGGGGCAGCTGGCAGTGACATTAAGCACATACATGTGCCAACACTGTTACACACTCACATTTACTGAGAATCCACAGACAGCAGGGAAGCTGGCAGCAGTGTTCAAATGACACACAAGTCCAGCACACACAGACCCATGACAGCAGTCACCCCCACAAGAGTACAGACATGCATGGCAGGGCAACTGCCAGTGGGCTTTGGCAGGGGTGGGTACACAGGCTCACGTGTACACACACTAGGGCGCGCACACAGTCGCCCAGAGTGAAGCAAGGGCTACAGGAACAACCAAGGGCAAACAAACAAGAGGAGAATTCCTTAATCACATCAGGATGTGCAGGAGGGAGGGAGGGAGGGAACGAGGGAGGGAGGGTAAGCCAGGGGAGGGGGTGATTTTCCACACGGGGCCAGCAATGTCAGCTCTTCCTGTACGTGTGCTAGAGGCTGGAGTTCAGGCCTGTGCTGTGCTGAGCTCCACACATCTATAAACTTGATCCTCAGCCTGAACCCTAACACCCCCCCCCCTCCACTCCCTTTCCTAAGCCTCCAGAGCTGCACATTATTAAACTCTTTCTTTCCCTCCCTTCTCCTCCAATGCAACATTAAAAAGAAGCATCTGGAACTCGTAGCAGAGAAGGAGGCACTGGGGTGGGACTGGCAGGAAGGGGCACCAGCAGAGTGCACTCTTGAGAAGCTGGCTGGTCACATTAACACTGACACTGCTCTGAGTGGTTATAAATAACTAGGGGTAGAAGCTGAAGACATGGGCAGAGCAGGGCTGCAGGGGGAGGGAAGAAGAGCCTTCCCTCTGCCACAGCGGGCTCTTCCCGCATAGTACCTCATCTTCCAGTTGTTTTCCCTCTTGGCTTCCCATTTCCTTTCCCATGGTGTCTGGGACGGGTGCCACTGACACATATTTTCCACCCTTGAATGCCAGCAGAGGCTCTTCTTGTCCACAAAGGGCTTCCAGAAAATACTTCAGCACTGTGACCCTTTTGCAGTCGGCTGCAATAACCTACAGGGCAAAAGGGAGAGAAGAAAAACAGCATTTTCTGAAAGGGAAGATGAAGACAAGACACACTGCTGGCTGCAGGGCACATGAGATGTGTCAGAGCTGCCGGGCAAGGGAGACAGGCTGGGTGTGCGGGTGTGTGTGGGTGTTCGAGGGTGAGGGATGGTGAGTGAGGGCCAAGGGTGGGTTGAGGACCAAGATCTTTGGAGGGAGGGAAATCACCACAGTCTCTCCTTAGGGCATCTCAAGTGTAGCAGACAACCCCAGAACCAATGACAGGTATCTTATGAGGTTTTGCCTTTCTTCCCCTGAAGTCCTGATATGAAAAAATACTAAATTCTTTTAAGTTTGGTATCTAATTGATAGAAGGGTGGGTGGCTTTCTCAGAACATAGCTTTCTGGTACCCCTCACCGCTACTCTCCATCTTTCTCCCAGCTCCCCTCTCTCCAGACTCCCAGAAGGAGAGCTTTCAGCCTGAGTGCAAAATGAATGATGAGGACTTTCTTGGCTGTTTCATTTCAGCCAGATCATTTTGGGCTTCCCCTGACGGGTTCCTGCCCCACCTAAGAACTTCTCATACTCCAGAGATTGGGGGTCAGGAAGGAAACTGTTGTCAGGAGAAGGGAGACAGGCAAAGCAGGTGGGGGGTGTTTCACCAAAGCTCTGCTCCTCCAGGGGTTCACGCCATCCTGCTCCCATGTGGCCATATCAGCACATAAGCCAGTGCTGTCAGAGAAGCTGGGGCTGATTTAGCTGAAATGAAATTCAATATCTTGAACAACTGTCAAATTTGTAAGTGTCTCAGATGAAGTTTCCATAGTCACCCTGTCTGGGGTCCTCCTCCTGCGAGACCACACACGCATGGCCTCACCTGCAAACCCACCTGCTTTGCTCATGCCCTCTCAGGCCCCTTACTTCAGCTCTGGCCCCTGGGGTCTCCTCCATGTGACAGGGCACTCTCCAAGGCAGAGGAGGGGCCCTACTTGATCTGGAGCTCGGATGCTGGTAAAGGCCAGTCCACGCAGGGAAATACTTCAGTGGCTAGATATGCCACAGGGTGGCAGCCCATTCTCATCATCACTGACTCTAGCCCATATTAAGTGTCCCCTGCCCCCCAATGCTTTCTCATTCCACAGTGTGAAAGGGAATTCTATGTCTGTACCACACAGTAAAGTACTAACTTGGAGTCTGTCTGTGTTTGCTCACTGTTTTACAGGTGCATTTGTTATTCCCTCACCTGGACAATAACCCCACTGGTGGCAAAGACTACATCTCCTTAGCACTTGCCCTTAGCACCCTTTGTGAGGGAATGGGGCACACAGGAGGCTCACAGTAAGGACTGACAGGCACAGGGAAACTTGGCTGGGTACCACAAGGAGCAGAAGAGGCAGGCACATCCTCTAAGATGCTGCGGAAATGAGCACCACTCTGCCAGCTGGTGCTATGTGACTCCATCCTCTACCATCCTTCCCAGAAAAACCTGCTACCCTCCCTGCTTTGGAGTGGCCCCTGTTCATCCTGACCAATAGTCCTGGATCATTACAGGCCTGAATCTCAGGTGAAGTACTTCAACTACGTCCACCTGACAGGCTGACACAGAGAGTGCTTAGCTACCCAGAAAAGGCTTTGGAAAGAATAGCCATCTTCAGCTTGGGCTTGAGCCTGGTCGTGGGCTTACACCTCCTTGAAAGAGGAAGGAAGATCTCCTTGGACCAGGGCAGGTAACCATGGATTCCACTGCGTGTACTCAAACATGTGATGAGGAAGGTTAGAAATACAGAAGCAGGGACTAAAAGGCATTAAAGAACAGAGCTGAAATGAGTAATAGCCTGGCAGGCAGCACGCACAGCAGCCTCCCTGCATCCCCAGCCTCACACTTGCAGAGGAAACTTCTGCATTTCCACAAGACTGCCAGTTTCCTCTCTGTGGTCTAATTTTAACCACCTTGTCGTTACAGTGTGTGTCAGCCACCTGACCCCATTATGACCTCTGACCTTATGCCCCAGCTACTGCTTGCACTATGGAGAATTATGTAATGGGTCCCGGACTTTCCTTTTCAGTATGAGGCTGCTAATGCTGAGTGGCACGGAGGTGGGAATTAAGGGGTGGGAAAAAGAGACAAAGCCTGCCAGGGACCTTGGCATCGCTGGGATGGTGAGAGGTGTGCTGGCACTCCTGCAGCGTGCAGCAGAGATCTGCCAAGAAGAGGAGTGTGCCCGTGGCTGTGTGTGCGCTGAATAGGAGGACAGGAAAATTCTCGCTGCTAAGAGCACAGGCTGGGTGGCATGTGGAATGGCTCAGGAAGTGTGCGATTCCTGGCCAAGGAGGAGAAAGGCCACATGTGTGGACGTGGGACTCCTGAAGATGGGAATTTCCAGGGCACAGTGGGACCCGGGGATGCAGACATCCTGAGCGCGCCTGTAGCACATTCTTGGAGAATCAGTGGGAACTGTCATTCACAGGGACTCAAAAGCAAAACGGAATGCCCTCAGACTCCATACACCCTTTTTCATTTTCACCCATTTAGAAGGCACCTGGTTTCCCCCCAGATTTTGTTTACTATGGCCATTAATTCCTTCCCCAGGGCAAAGACACTCCTGGCTGATTCTCAAAAGGCCTTTGATCCAGTGGGGTCTCTGAGCTGGTGTTAAGAGGCCTGAAAAGGATTCCACCTGTTTGGAGAGACAAAAGTCACCCAGTCTTTTGGAAGAATGTCCCTGATCCTTTGCAACCAAACTAGCAGAAAGAACAGCCAAGGTTGTGCATAGTTTTCTTGTTTCCAAAGTGCACCGTGGGAGTGAGAAATGGGGCTCCAGCTATGCGATAGATGGGGAACCGAGAGGCAGAAAGTCTGGGGCTTGCCCGGGGCACAGAGAAGCCTTCTGTCTCCAGTCTGCTGGCCTGCCAGCTAGAGCACTCTGCTGTATGGTAGGGGGAATGAGCCTAGAGGGGTGGGGACCGCAGTTCTCTCAGCCCTGGAGTTTTACAGATTTATGGGAATATTCTCTTAGAGAAAGTCTCCAGCACTTGAGTCAGGTGAAAAAGGTTCAAATATGGTTAATAAGGGACATCATGATAGAAGAAGCCCTTCAAACCACCCACAAAGAGCCAACTCCGAGATAACCTTTGGCTGACCAAGGAGGACTTCTTGGTAGGAGAGGGGTTAAAGCTAGGCTCCCCGCTTGGAGAGGAAGGAGTCCAGATGAAGTCTATGACATAATCCTCACAATAGCTCTTTTCATGAGTACATTTTTCCATTCTGTATCAATGAAAAACAGAGAATGTAAGTGGTATGTACATTGTAGCCCTGGGCAAACTCTAGATTCTCTGGAGGGGAAAGAGCTGGGCAGGAGCGTGTTCCTTCCTGGGCTGTTAACAAGTTGCGCTGGACTGGGGCTGGAGTGGGGAAAAGGGCTGCCGGCTAGGGAAGGAATGTCCTAGGAAATGTGGGACCCAGCACCTCCTCAGTGGCACCCATGGCCCTTCTGGAGGGAGACTCACTGCGTTGACTATCAGGAACTCCAAAGTTAATGGACAAAAATGTCTCATATAAACCATCCCAGTCAGCTTTGAAAAGAAAACTGAGGCTTTAGGTCAGGGAAGAGTTGAAAGAAAGGCACCCAGAGAAAGCCCCTTTCCCTTCTCTTGAAGGCCAGCTGAAGCAGCGTGTCCCATCGGCAGGAACTGAAACCTCTAGCTTCAGGGCTCCAGTTATCACCCAGATCAGGTCCACACGCAAGGAACCAAGTAGAAAGGAAAACTGAAAGTGAGATGTGGCAAGGCGATACAGGAGCCTGGCCAGTCTCAGGCTCAGTTCCTTAGAAAGAGATAATGTGAGCATGCACAGGGGAAAGTGGAGGCTGGAGTTAAGAAGAAGTTTAAGTGTTTAGGAAAGAAGGAAGAAATCTCTAGGTCAAGAGAGAAGAGGGGAGGCAGACTGAGTTACTGACTTGGGGTACCTTAGGGGAACGACAGAGAAGCAAGGAATGGAGTTCTCTGAACGCTGGTGACTCTTCATAGCCACTCCGCAGGGGACATGCCGGGGCAGAAAGAGGAAGAGATCCAAGCTGACTTATGGAAGGTGGGAGGGTGAGAAACAGGAAAGGAACTGAGCACCAGGCACCAGAGTCTGATGTGTTCTGAGTTGTAAGATTTGACACACCTCAGAGCAGCCATAGGGAAGGGAGAAAACCCCCAGCCTCACTAGGGAACAGGCGGAGCGGTCGGAGAGCCGAACCAGGCAGGCTTCTCTGGATGCAGACTCTAGGGAATGAGGAACTCCTCCATCTTGACTGGGTCCTGTTTCCTCTATAGAGGCCTCCTGGAAGGCCTGAGCACTAGAGTGGCTGGTTAGATTTTACAAAATTTCTTTTTCTGAACATTGGTTTGGAGGAATCAGAATCTAAACTTGCATTATCAGCCAGTTCTGTCCCCCCCCCCCCACCCCGTCTTAAAAAGTACTGCTTGCTATTGCTCCTCTGGTTAAAGAGAAAAATCACATGGGTTTTCCCCTACAAACTCAAGTTTACAGGTTGTTTTTCTTGTTTCTCTAAATGGAGTCAATTATTCTCACATTTGTTGAAACCTTCAATCAAACTTTATAGCTTGTTAATTTTACAGAATGTCCTTAGAGCAAGTAAGATGCAGACAGGAAAGTGAAGTCTTGCTGAAATTATTAAGAAACCTTAAAATAGCCTGCAAATCCACCACCAAAGCTGGTAAAATACAGGCTGTTTGGCTGGCTTCTGAAGGTCAATTAGCAATGGGTTAATTATCATCTTTAATGAGCCAAGCCTACAGGATTGGTTACAAGAAACTGAACTCAGACTAAAGTATTTTCACAAACTGGGGACCTCTGGTTATGCACGACTCACCCTCACAGGAGACTGAAGGGTGGGTAGGGCAATTCTGTAGTGGCCAAGGGAGGGTCAGCCTGAGGAAGAGGCCTGCCAGTGAAAGTTCAGACCCAGGGAATCCTCTGGAGCTGGGAGGACAGAGGAAATGGTTTATTCCCAGTCCCAGGAGGAGGGGCTTCTAGGCAGGAGGGAAGCTGGCCACAAGGATGCACAACCACTCTGAAGACAGAAGCAATGGTTTACAACAGACAGACACATTTGCAGCCTACCTGAATCAGAGCAAACTGGTCCTGAATTGTGAGGAAGGGTCAGAAGTGCAGAGAAAGGAAGAATCAATGCAGTGGCTGAATGACAAGGGGTCAGAGGGGGAAAAGACATAGGTGTTTGTGCCAGAGGCATATCCTGACAACCCCTGGGCATACTGTCCAAGGGGATCAACTCCAAGTGAAATCAGCATTTCACTCTTTCCCTATCCCTGCTGTAGCAGGACCTCATTTCTATGTCAAGACAGCTAGGCACAGATCCCTCCCTCAGTCCCTTTTGATCCCAATGCCCAGCCTTCCCTAACTCTATGGTTGGTCTGTGCTAACTGAGGGGTCAATGGGTCACAAGATGAAATGTTAACATCACTGGCTAACCCACACCAGTCACACCATTCCACGTGTCTGGTTCCACCAACTGTGTTTATTCTCAGTGGAGGCAATGAGGGCCAGGCCATTACCAATCAGCTGGCAATGCACAGATGCCTGTTCAGAGTGGTACGGCAGCCTGCTCACTCCACCTATATCCGCTGTCTGTGTGCACGCACGCACGCACACACGCACGAGTGCGCTAGTCTTAAGTTTCCTAGAGAGAGGTGCGTGGGAACTGGCAAACCGTTAGATGGAAAGACTTGGGGGTGGAAGGGAGAGAATAAAGCCAATAGTTTTATTGAAGATTCCAAAAGGCACAGGTACTTGGTTACTGAGAGGGAAATTTTGTTCACAGTGGAGAGAGCTGGGAGAACAGAGGAGTTGTGGAGCCTACACTGGCAGTGAGAAGGTAAGTACAATAGGAGAAAAAATGGGTCCATTTTGGGAAGAGGCAAGTTGAGGCAATATAGGGATTTGGCAAGGGCCTCGGCTTCATAGGCTATGAGACTTGAACCTTAGATCATAAGACTTAAACTTGAGTTCAAGTTTTAACTGCCACTTCCTAGCTGTGTTTCCTTAGACAAGTTACCTAACATCTCTGAGCCTGTTTGCTCAAGTTATTTGTGAGGTTTAAAAGAGATAATGCATATAAAATATTTAGCAAAGTGCCTAGGCCCAGTAAGTGTACATAAACTAGTGACTGTTATTTTTTTCTTCCCTGCTGCCTCATTCTGCTCAGTGGTGGCAGGGGCACTCTGCCTACCACCACGGAGATGTGTGGAAGCCAGACTCGGAGGCAAGGAAGGAAGCATGGGGCTGGCACACAGCCTAGGGCTGAGGGGGAGACGCCCTGGAATGCTCACCTGGATGCTGAAGCTGATGAAATATTTTATTCAGAGCTAAGGTACTGGATCCTGGCTTCTGGGCAGGCCACTTGGTAGAGGGAAAGCCTGGTCTCTAACTGTCCCTCTTTTTAATTTTCCTAAAAAATTCCTGGACTTAACCAGAAGAATGCATGCATTCTACAGGACTCTAGAGAGGCTGTAAGGGTTTGGGGAAACATGCCACCAACTCACACATCAGAAATAAAATTGTGAACACCACAATGGCTTTGCCCATCTGGTCCCTTCATACTGGGGAGTGGGTGGTGGCTTCGTCTTTGTTAATGGTATCCTTCCTAAACAAGACCCTGCTGGATCCTTGTTCCAGGTCTCTCAATGCCGGAGAAATGATGAAAAAAGTCCCAATGAGGCATTTTCTACTCACCTGTATTTCCTGAGCTTGATAGGCAATCATTCTGAACAAAGCCAGACAGGAGTCTGGTTTTGCTGGGCAGGGTACAGCTTGCTCTTCTTGAACTGTTCCCTCACGGAAAGAAACCATTCTCTTCTAGAGCTCTGAGCTCCGGCCGTATGAGCAAGGTGCATTCTTAACAGTGAGCACGTCACAGAGAACAAACTATAGGCAGCGGTAGCTTGGGCTGCAGTCCAATTCGCTTCCCCTGCAGAGTGCTCTGAGAGTAGCCACCCAAATTGGCAGGGGTTAGGGGCGGATACTGGCACTGCCAACACAAGCCTTCCAGGTCTGGCTGGCTTCAGCTGGTCTGAAACCTGGAACATAGGCGCTGGGGCCCTCACTTACTGAACCAGCAGGGGAGGCTACAAGCTCAGCCCCTGGGGATGAAAGTCCTTGCGTTTGTCTCAGTGTGCAAATATCCACATGTAGTCTGTTTCTATGCTGCCAGTTAGTTTCGGGCCAGGAACACTGTATGTTGGGCTCTAGCTGCTCTGAGCCACATTCTTATTTGCTGTTTAGACAGGCAGGATAAGGAGACCACCCCTTAGCTTTGTGTTCAGGCTCCTTCACCAAATTTGTTCCTGGTTTTATTTTTTTATGTGTGTGGGGGAGAGTGTTCTTTCTGAGACATAGGTAGCATTCAATGCATTTAGACAACATTCAATTTAACAAATATTTACAAAGTGCCTACTGTGTGCACTAGACACTATTCTAGACCCTGAGGACTCAGTAGAGAACAAAGCAAAGTCCCTGCTCCAGTGTGGGGGAAAGGGGTGGGTGTTATATTCAGACCTCCAAGATTCCCTCAAGAGAGAAATAACCCCTTTTCCCTCAAGGGAAAAGGAAAGAGGCAGCCTGAGGTGAAGAAAAGCTCCTTGCAGAGACCTGGCACACTCCTCCTTTATTTATCCCTTTTAGGCAGACGGGTTGTGAGGAAGGCAGGATCTCTACTACCCACCTACCACTCGCTGGTTTCTTGTTATTATTCCCTAACCCTCAACTCCAGGCCTCAGGCAACCCCGTTCAAATTTCCCTGCACACCATTTGCTCCCCTTTGCACCTGAGACTTGACAGATTACCTCCCCCAACCTACAGTGACTTTACTTTGTGCAATCAAATAATTCTTTTATGTTTAATAAAATGCCTTTCTTTTCAAGAAACCTTTACCTAGCCTGCCAGCCCACTGCCCATAAATTTTTCCTAAGGTCCAAATATGTGACAGGGACTATGCTAGACAACCTGGGCACACAAGAGAACATGGTAGATGCTGTCCTTGATTTCACAGCATTTTCATTCCAGAGAGGGATTCCTCAGTAACCTGACACTAAATTCTTCCAAGGGCACAGTTGTCTCTTCAGCACCTATGGGTGAGGACTACACTTGCTTCACCTTCTCTGACCTCATTAGCAGCCCTCAACATCTGTATCATTTATATACCATGAAGTGAGCTACTGATCATTCAGAGCCACACTAGAACCTCCTCAATAGTGATCCAACCCTTTCTTTAATATTTCAGGGGGAAAGGATTCAAGACCCTGAGAAAACTTTTAAAGCCACCATTACTTAGTATTTAAGAAATATCTAAGTAATTTTTATGATTACCTACTTAACAGACTTTTCCCTGTTAACTTTTAGTCCAGACCATGCTGTATGAGAGGTCTGTTACTGTCTGGAAATCTACAAGGGGGCTCACTTCCTACTGGGAACCCATTCCATATTTGGATTTCTCTAACAGGTAGAGATGCCTGTCCCTTTTTTAAGCCCAAATCTTCCCCCCTGTGCTTCTAATTCTGTTCTCTGGGGCCACATAAAAAAACTCTCATTCTACTTCTACATGACTGGCCTCAAATTATTAGAAGTCTGCTGTGTTATACCTTCTCTAAGCTAAACAGTCCCCCTTCCTTCAACTGTTCCTCACTTCAACTGTCTCCTCAACATCCTGCTTATTTTTCACTAAGACTTTCACTGAGACTACTGTGTCTCCCAGTGTGAGTGCCCACGGGTGATCTGGCAGCAGAGAACGGAGCAGAACACCTCCTCCTTGTTCTGTACTGGATACCTCGATTCTGTGAACAGGCTAAAACAGCACTGGTTTTGTTGCTCACCGCCTTGTACTAACAATGCGTTGTGAGGTTTTAATCAACAAATCCCTAAATTGTTTTCACATATGTAGCTAATAATATCTCCCCCCACTGTGTGCAAGGACTGCACTAACTGTCCCCTGAATAACATGTCTTCCCTGAGGTCTCCCCACACTGTAAGAAGCCCTATTATTTAGTACTGTGCTGCACTTGCTACGTGCAGCTGACTTTCTAGAGAAGGTCGATTATGCATTAATTCTTATTTGTTTAATTTCATCTCGTTATTTACTTCTTTCATTGTAGCCTGTCAAG
The DNA here is from genome assembly GCF_004126475.2 of Phyllostomus discolor. Classification (NCBI taxonomy): domain Eukaryota; kingdom Metazoa; phylum Chordata; class Mammalia; order Chiroptera; family Phyllostomidae; genus Phyllostomus; species Phyllostomus discolor. Next base: position 76,272,019 of record NC_040910.2, on the reverse strand, counting down.
TTCTCTTTGGACCCTAAATTTGTTTTCTGAGAATTTATTCTCTCTCATGGTCATGTATAAACTTGATCTACTGATTTGTTTATGTGTCTCAGTATCTTTCTCCCATTAATTTGTCCTACCTTCTCTCCTAAGTAAGTTTCTTGAGGGCCGGCACTGTAATTCGTATGTACACACACACACACACACACGGAGCAACTCTATCTGCAACATACACTACGGGTATTTGGACGATGTGGATGACTCATCATGGGAGACAGGTGGCGACCTTAGGACAACTCAAGAGGATGTCACGATCATGGGGGAGTGCCAACCACTGTCTATGGTGAGACCCTCGCTCCTCGTGCAACACGGATGCTCCGGACAGACTCAGAGATGCTCCTTCCTGCTTGGGGTGGTGTTCCCCACGAAGCCTGGGCTCAATGAGGAACAGGTACTCTCTTTGACAAGGCACCTACAGTTTCCTAGTTTGAAATAAGACACCACAAGAAGCCAAGCTCTGGGCACATCCCACCTTGCCTTAAGTGGAAGGCTGTTGACTCCCAGGCAAGGGAAAACACATCTCAGCAAGAGGTGTGACTGTGCTCTTCAAAGTATTGGTGTTATACTCTTGGAAAAAATTACACTCATATCTTGAGAATCCCCACAGTGAATTAAAAATATTAAAAATGTGGAAATTATCTGAGGTTAGGGCTGAAGTAGAAGGCAGCTTTAAAGTTGCATTTTTCAGGTCCTACATCTAGAGTCCTGAATATCAAAGGTGGCCAATGGCATCTCATAGCTGGAGACAAGATAAACTTTGCTAACTAAAGTCTATTCACGTTTCAGATGAGGTACACATAAGACAAATATTTGGCACACAGAAGAAGCTAAATTAAGTATTAGTACCCTTTCTTCACCTCTAAACACTAAAAAGCCTTTTTTCCCCCAAACCACCTGAATCAGAATCACATAGGAGATTTTTAAGAATGTAGACCCCTGGACACTTCTTTGGACTAAATACACAAGTATTTCTGGGGATAGGGCCTTGGACTGCACTTTAAACAAGTCTTCCAGGTACTTGTAAACACTGAAGTTTGACAATCACTGCTTTATAGGTTGAAAGGATAGGTGGTGATAATTTTTGTCAATTCTTCAAATTGATCAAATGCAACTCCACTTTAGATAAGGTACAAAATATACTACCTTGTATTTTTCATAGCTCTCTGAGGATCTAGAAAATCTTCAGCACCTTATGAAGCAGTTAATTATTATATTCAGATGATAACAGAGTTGAGAAACCTGTAACTTGAGTAATGTAAATGAGATTTGAAAGCCAGTAATGATTTCCTAGTCCAATATTCTTGCCAACTCATCAGAGCTGCTTCTGGGGAGAACACCACTGCGCCTCCCAAGGCGCCACAACGACCCGCTGTGGGCTTCACTCACCCTTAACAGTTACCGGCAACACTGAATGGCTGCTACACGCCAGGCACCGAGCCAAATGCTTCTCATGCGCCAACACATCTAATCTCAATAACAACCCCAAGAAGGAGGTACTGTCATTATCTCCACTTTACAGATGAGGAAATCAGGGCACAGAGTTATGTGACTTGCTCAAGGTTATGCAGCTAGTAAGTAGAGGAGCTGGAATGTGTCCCTTCCCTTCTTTTTTATCCTCACTTGGGGACATTTTTTTTTTCATTGCTTTTAGAGAGAGCAGTAGGGAGAGAAACTACGACATGTGAGAGAAGCACCAATCAGTTGCCTCCTGTATGTGCCAGGACAGGGGATTGTATGTGCCTGGACCAGGGATCCGGAATTGAGAATCAAACCCACAACCTAAGTATGTGCCCTAACCAAGAAATGAACCTAGCACCTTTTGGTCACAGGAGGATGCTCCAACCAACTGAGCCACACCAGCTAGGGCAAGTGCCTCTTAAGTGTCCAGCTTCCACAATTCTCAGTGGATCCAGACCATTTACCTGTGCTTCAGGCAGAGATGCTCACAATCCCCACAAGGAGAAAGATCTGATTTAGTAGAAATTCAAAGGTGGGCAGACTCTCACTGCTGATTTCTGAAGACAACTCCTACTGGTCTGAGTATACTTCTCTTGGGCATCTGACACGCCACAGGTCCGGGGAAAGCAGGGTCTAGAGGAAAGTTCTCCTAACTTGGGCAAGTTACTGAACCTTGTTTGCAAAATACAGATGATTCTGAAGATCCCTTTCCATTCTTATATGTGTCTATGATTTTGGGTGAGGAGGAGAGAAAAGTCAGTTTAGTTCTGCCACTGACCTTGATGGGGGAGCTCAGCTCTGTCAGAAGGGACAGTGCCAGAGCTGGGCTTGGCCTTTTTGGAAGGCTTGATGATTCAGAGTCTGAATGAACAGTGAGGCTGGAGACAGTTCCTGATGGAAAAAGGTGGTATAGGTTCTTCTCATATGATAAGCCACTAAGGAAGACTTGGAGGGTTTTATGGAATCGTTAGCACAGAGCTCCCCTCTGGCCACAGAGCAGAGGAAGAAACAGCAGACCAGTTTATAAAGCTCCAGAGTGGAAAATTTCTGTTGGTGTCCAAACTAAGTTTTTGGCTTTCTGTGAGGTTTGGAAAGACTTGTACTGATGTTTTAATCACCTGTTTAGTGTTCTGAAGACTCTTGTCAGAGGCCTCACTGAGCCTGCTCCAGCAGGCAGTGGGGAGCAGCTGGCTCACGCACGGCACTCTTTTTGTGAGCCGTTTCTTTCCCATGGCAATGTCCAACACCCTGTAGCTCCCTCCAGGCCACTTGGAGGGTACAAGCCAAACCTGAGTCCCATAGGAGGCTGAGGACAAGCTCTCTGGCTAACTTCTCACCAGATCTAAAGCCAGGAAAGGCTCTTTAAGAAAAGACAAAGTGCAAAGAGGTAAAGAACTGTCTCTAGAAACCAGCCTGTCAGCAACCCCTTTGTGGTGGCATAGAGAAAACAGTTTTGGCCTTCTAGGAGAACCACCATCTAGACAGTCTGTAGCCCTTGGGTATTGGTCATGAAAGAAGTCCTCATAAGTGAAAAAGAATATTGAATAGACTCAGGTCGGGCACTTCCTAGAAACAAAAACCCATGAGCATCCAAGACGCCTGTTACAGAGGTACAGGGTAGTAGCACATAGAACAAGCCAGCATTTTACTTCCTCTGCAGTTTTTACTGGTCACAGCTTCTTGATGGCTGACATGTTCCATTTTCCTGGGAAAGCTGTGGTAGAGATAAAGTGGTGACTGATGGGTGCTAGGTATTATGTTATTTCATTTGATTATCACAGCGAGCCTGTGAGATAGAAAGAGGAAGAGGAAACTGAAGCTCTAAGGAAAGAAACATCCAGTAAGTGGTGAAGCTGAGATTTGGACATAGATCTGTCTTACTCCAAAGTCTGTGCCAGCTCATTATACTTTGTAGCATCTTAGGAAGGTAATGATCCTTTTGGAGACAGGGACCTACTTCAAGTCCTTTTCATTAAAGGACAAGCCCCCTCCCCCACCAGCCCAAGCACTGCTCCAGGACACAATAAACACTTATGATGGTTTTGCATTTAGATTAGCACAAACCAAGTGGTGCTTGGCTAAGTTATAGGCAAGAACGGGGATACTAAAATTAAAAATTTCTCAGAGCACCTGCCCTAGGAGGAGTTCTATCACTCAGATTCATTTCATCTCCCTGGACACAATATGGGCAAGACCTAAGCTAACCAGTTGATGAGACCAATGAATATGGGAAACTCGCCACTGTTGAATGCCATGTTAAGACCTACGTATGGGTATCCCCCCAAAAGTTGTCTGCAGTACATAGTCTTGACTTCTGGGTGTATTGTAAAAAGGAAGGTTCATAGAGAACACTGGGACAAGACAAAGGAAATTAAAGTTGTCTTCTTCCACCTGGCACACAAAGGCTGCACAAATCCATCAATTGAAGAATCTATTACTGTGCAAACAACAGTGGGTTGTTCATCTTGCAATCCTTGATCTTGGAGGAAGACATGAAAGTGGAGTAGAGACAGAAAGAATAGGTTACTTTCTTGCTACAAAATTTTCTTTCCTTCTCTTCTGTTCTTCTTCTACTGCCTGCTCTAAGAGTTAACTTCCCTTTGACCAGACCACTCCACACATGCCATCATTCCCTGTCCAGTTATGCCCAAATTCAAGCAGATTAAGCCACCAGCACGGCTTTTGATGGAGGAGGGGAGGGGGTCTTTCAAGGGAGCTCTGCTTACTAGGAGAAAAGAGCCTCCTATGGTAGTAAATAGCACGTTACCACCTTTCCTCAGTGACCTCAGAGGGATCTGCTTATAGAGACTGCAGTGAGAGAGAAGGGAAAGAGATGGAGACTATGACCAAAGAGGTCTCAAGTCCCACAGGCATAACTGTGAGGACAAGGAAAGGCTGTCTTGTCACAAGGGCAAAATTAACCAGACCCATCTGATTAGAACAGGGAAGGAGGGTCCTGGAATAATGAATGGGGGCAGCAGCGTACAGTCCGCTGCATACATAGGGGATGCAGGAGGAAAGTATTTCAAAGCTGATGACAAGGCAGACAGGAAACTTACATGTCCTTGCTGACAGGAAAGAAAGAGTAAAATTCTGGGTCTTCTCTCATCTGCAGGATTTCTAACAGGCGACTGAAGTTCACCCTCTTCCCAAGGATATGCTGACAGCTGGGAATACTGCCCTTCAGGTCGGGCAGGGCAGAGATCTAGACCTCTCCAGAAGTTCACAGAGAAGTTCAGTTAGGACTCAAAACATGATCCAAAACACAAATGGGACTGCCATTTCCTGTTGGGTTTCCATGCTGTAAAAAAGTGGGGGAGAAATGCCAACTACAAAGTGCTCTGTCTTCCGTGGAAAATGGAGTGTGCAATGTATCCGTTCCAGGTTTTGACTTGTAAATCTAAGTGAGAACTAGTTGCTAGTTGCTAGAGGATTAGAGTGTTAAAGAGACATTCCACCACCCAATCTGCCAGCCTTTCTGCTCACTGCCCACAGACTTCTAGGGAGCTGACGACAAAGTGTGCTTGGGTCTGTGTAGGAAGGGCAGCCTGGGGCTCTGGCAGCTCCTTCTGGACCCCATTTCACTGTCCTGTGTTCTTAAACAGCTCTGATGAAACAAGCCATCTGTGAAGGTTATTTAGCTTGGAACTGGAAGAGGGTGAGGATGTGGAAAAAAGTAAATCAAGCGGCCAAAGGATAGGGCCAGAGAGAGAGAAGGCAGGTGGCATGTTCACGAGACTGTGCGCCAAGGCCGAGTGGGGTGGGATTGCAGAGAGGGATGGTGCCACAAGGAGGCCAGCACAGGAAGCACTGGAATGCCCAGGACAGCATGACTTTGTTTCCAAAGTGGAGTTTGCTATTCTCTTTCAAGGGCACACAAATTCTCACTTGAAGGTTACCATTATAGGGAAATCCTGGGATATTCCTTGCCTTCTGAAAACTACCCAAATCCTGCCTGACTTCTTGTTGGGCCTGAATTATAGCCTAAAGGGTAACTCTGACAAGAGTGTTTGTTTCTTTTAAACATCCAAAGCCACAAGATAATAGCAACAGCTAAAAGGATAAAAAATGAAGATGGTAGAGAACCTGAGAAAATCCTTATGAATTACAGATAGCAACGGAAAGTACAGAATAATCTGGGAAGCTATATGGGAATTTGGTGTAGGGCTGGATTATAACTGGCTGTTTCTTTGGAGTCTTCTTTACTGCCCCCTCCATTTATTACGAAGGACATATATGTTGAAAGACAGATTAAAAAAATAATCTGGGCATTTTCACTTATGTTACCTCATTTAATCCTTAAATCTTACGACAGGACTGCTGTCATCCCCATTTTACAGAGAGTAAACTCAAACCCAGACAAGAGTAACTTATATGGGCTTTTCTTATGACCAGAACAGTGCATAATAAAGACCATCACTTTTATTTAGATGAGGAAGACGTATTTTTTCTACAGGCCAATACGGCAGAATGGCATTAGAGCTGATGGTATCTCATCTAATCCATTCCTGATCACCAAATTTATGTAATGTATCCTCACAGGATTCGAAAAAGAAATAAAAAGCTGCTTTTGAGTCCTGGCTGGTGTGCCTCAGTGGAGTGAGTGCTGGCCTGCAAACCAAAGGGTCGCCAGTTTAATTCCCAGTCCCGGCACATGCCTAGGTGGTGGACCTGGTCCCTGGTAGGGGGCACACAAGAGGCAACCACACACTGATATTTCTCTCCCTCTCTCTAAAAATAAATACATAAAATCTTTAAAAAAAGAATATTTTTGATTCTTTACTAAACCTTTCCAAGTTATTAGACCAAGAACAAGGTGGAGAGAGCAAGCTGGTTACTATGAATGCTGTCTATTCTACTTTTGAAGCACATAGAATGACATCCTTTATCCGCAGTTTCACTTTCTGCAGCATCAGGTACCCCTGGTCAACCCTGGTCTAACATGATTAAATGGAAAATTCCAGAAATTACTCATAAGTTTTAAATTGTGTGTCATTCTGAGTAGCGTGATGAAATCTCAGTGTCCTGCTATGTCCTGCCCGGGGTTTGAATTACCCCTTTGCCCAGCATATCCATTCCATATACCCTACCTGCTTATTATTCAGTTAGTAGCTGCCTCAGTTATCAGATTGACTCTCCTGTTATCACGGTGCTTTGGTATCTGTCACCCTTATTTTACTTAATAATGACTCCACAACACAAGAGCAGCTTAAACTTTATCACAGATATGTATGTGTAGACAATAAACAGTATATACAGTGTTCGGTGCAATCCGTACTTTCTGGCATCCACTGGGAGTCCTGGAATGAATCCCCTGTGGATAATGAGTGACTACTATATAAACTACTTTAAAGTACAGTTTCAATGCTTCATACTAGTAAGAGAGAAAATTTCTGTACCAGCCTCCATTAGGGAAGCCCACACACAGCTTAAACTTTAAAAAACAAACAAACAAACAAACAAACAAAAACTGACAACACAGAACTAAAAGCTGTTACTCAATTCTGTTTTTTGGGCTAAAGCCACTCCTGCTACTGACAAAGCAGGAAAGAAGTTCAGTGTTAGCACTTCCTCCAGGAGGCACTGAAGGTATGGTGTTATTTCGGCTTCAAGTACCAGGCCAAACCAAAGCTGCTCATAAATTTGTAGTTTAAATATATGGCACATGTTAAAAACAAACAAACAAACAAACAAAATAAAAGGCTGAATTAAAAAAATAAAATCTCACCTCTGGTTTCTAGAACCTCTGTTTCCCAACTCTGTTGCCAGTTTCTGGTATATCTCCTTCAGAGATATGTATGCACATACTGCCATATATGATTACCTATGGGCTCTTCTTATACCTTTTATAAATATATTTATATAAATGGTGATACACACTGCTATTTTTAGGAACATGACAGCATATCTTAGAGATCATCAACATCATTTGCGAAGCACACTTCATACCAAATACTCAAAGGTCATTCAACAATAAGGTTCTGGAACAGATCCAGAAAACCTGATGTGTTTACTGTAACAGAGTTTCTCTGTGTTGGGAGGATGGGATGAACTTGCAAAGGCAGCACAGAAAAGCAGACAGGAGAAAATCAGTCAAGCCCGTCACTCAGCATCAGGTCCAGTAGGCCTGGAAGTGGTCAGCAAAAGCAGCCCCCTCAACCAGGCAGGCTCTCTCTCAAATGACAAAAAGCTGGGTAAGAGGGGCTGCACTTAACATCTTAAAAAGAACACGAAAAGTATATGTATGTGCTCCAGTTTGCATGCTGCCCAGAAAAAGCTCCCACACCAAAGAGTCTTCAAATTTGAAGGCCAGAAACAAATACTGCAACATGAAAATTAAACTGTATTAATTCCATCACTATGTGCTAGCCAGGTGTTATGGGGAAAGGTGCTTTGTACATCTGAAGGCTGGGGCACCATCTGCAAGTGCCAGTCTCCCTTTCAGGAACCATATGCAGCTACCATGGAATAGAAAGTTAAGTATGTGAGGTGTTTCTGGCTGATCTCAGGCTGAGGTTCTACCATGTAACAGTACCCTGTTCCAGAGCAGGGTATAACCCTTTGTTTCCTGGACTATACTCCCAAAACATTAAAGGTATTCCACTAAACTCATTCGATAAATATTCACTGAGCACCTGCTATGTGAGACAGGCCTTATTCAAGGAACTAGGAATACAACAATCAATGAAACAATGCTCCTTAGGTCATGGAGCTTAGTATTCTTGTGAGACTGAGAAACAAATAAGCAAATAAATACAGGAAAGTAGTGGGAAGTACTATTTTAAAAAAGTAGGATAAGAGGTACACAGATTAACAGGGTGGGGAGAGTATTGTTACTTTGTATAAGATGGACAGGGAAAGGCTCTTGGATAACACCCTGTTTGATCAGATGTGGAGCAGTAAGCCACAAAGCAGACAGGGCCTTCTAAGGTAGGTAATCATGATGCCAGGGATACCTTCTCTCCTAGAAGGGCTTCCCAGCTATGTGCAGGATAAAAAAAAACCAGCCTCTTCTAGCCCAGCTGGGTGAATGCAGAGCCCTTTGAGAGTTTATGTAGCTTGTATGGCCTCCATGCAGATTTCTGGATATTTTCCATCACAGATGAGAATTTTATGTTGAATTTTAAGTTGACCACAAATATTTAACTTCTCTGGACCACAAATGCAGTATCTTCTTTGTGGTTTAGCTGGCACCAAGTGCATATTTACGAATCTCTATATGTCTGCCTGTTATTTAAATTTCTTATGGAAGTGCCAAGGTCTTTAGTTGTGACTTACCCCTCCTACTCCATATTAGTGGGTCTGAACCCTGATCAGGTCTAATTCTTGAGAAAGGAGGTATCTTTATAATGGGAGCTCAGGGTCTTCCTAGTTAAATTTAAAAATTATCACTTGAGGGTCTGTTCCAAGATCTTGTATTTGAATTACAATGTAAAAACTAAAAATAAAATAAAAAAAAAATCGGTTTCTCCACTAAAAAATAAAAAACCAAAACTTAGGACATCTATACACTTCAGCTACATTAAAATGCAAAACAAACAAACAAAAGCCAGGTGTAATGAGCCCCAAACTTCTAAATGTGTCCTATCAGGAATTACTACTAATTCCTGGAAACTGTAACCAGCATTAGAGTTACAAACAATGTAAGAAACAGTCCCTGCTCCCCAGCTGGGTCTTCAACAAGCTAAACTGGGAAAGGACTCTGGCTCAAGAGCACCAGCTGGGTCATCCCTAATCCCAGGGTCAGTTTCTCTTCCCCAGTGGCAAGAGAGCCATGTGGCGTTTTCTTCAAATAAAGGTTATTTAAAACTCTCACTCCTACCCCATTACGGATATCTGTCACTGTCTTATCTTTTTCAGTGCAGCTCACTGGGCCTTTGGGCTATGGTTCTACTCATATTCAGCCTGGGAGGGGTGGGTAATACCAAGCTGCAGAGTTGAGGCTCAATACAGAAAGACTTGAGGGGTATCTTCAGGAACACTGGATTTCCTGAGTTTACAGGAAGAGTAGCAGAGCTACCTGTTATAAAGTAACAAGCCACACAGATATAAATCCATGCAAGCACATTTTAAGAACAATGTTCACTTTAATAAAATGAACGATGACTTTCAAAGTATTCAACTTGGGAGATCAGACACTCATTTTTTAAAAACTAGCATTGACTTGTAATTAGAATGACTTTAAGTACATGCTTCTGGCTATTTTGTCCACCCTTCCAGTTTTCCACTGAAATGACTGGGGAAAAATGCAGAAAGCATATATTGGTACTAGGCAACCACATACCAGAAACTATGAGGAATTTTCTTTAAGACAAACTGCAGATGGGACTGGAATGAGGAAAACAGCAAGTGATGTTCAACCCTTTGCCTGCCTGGGAAGCATGTAGATGAGACCATAGCAAGTGCCCCACTAATGCTCTTGGGGAGACTAGGACAAGAACCAAAATGGGTTGTGGCACGCTCAGAAGAGCACAACGGGATCCCACCAGGGTATCAGAAGAATCTTAGCAGCTGCTGCCTTACCTCTAGATCAATTACAGGCATACCTCTAATATAGGCATGGGTTTGAATCACTAGGTGTGTGACTTGAGGTGAGGTGCTTAATTTCTTTGGGTCTCAGTTTCTTTATTTGTAACATGGGGATAATAAGAGTACTTACCTCAGGTAGGAGGTAAGATTAAATATCGTCACATTGCTTTCAATAAATAACTACCATTATCTAATATCTCACTGGTATCTATAAAAATTAAGAAACTGGAAGAGTGGTGAGCCTTGGCTGGCGTAGCTCAGTGGATTGAGCTTGGGCTGCGAACCAAAGCATCGCAGGTTCAATTCCCGGTCAGGGCATATGCCTAGGTTGCAGGCCACGGCAACCGCACATTGATGTTTCTCTCTTTCTCCCTCCTTTCCCTCTCTGAAAGTAATAGATAAAAAATCTTAAAAAAAAAAAAGAAAAGAAACTGGAGGAGTGGTGAGAGAAGGAGAAAGCAGAATATCCTATATTTATGCATGGGAGGTGTGGCAGAAATTACTAGTTAGTTCCCATTATTTATTCTTCTCTTCCTCTGTAATAGAAAACTTTTTTTAAAAAAAGATTTTATATGTTTATTTTTAGAGAGGGAAGGGAGAGAAAAAGAGAAGGAGAGAAACACCAATTAGTTGCCTCTCATATGTGCCCTGATTGGGGTCAGAATCTGCAACCCAGGTATGTGCTCTGACTGGGAATCGAAGTGGCAACCTTTCACTTTGTGGGACGACACCCCACCAACCGAGCCACACTGATCAGCCTCTATCATAGAAGACTCTTGATTTTAGCTTTTCTTATGGCTACCTAGAATAAAAATATACCCCAGTCTACATTGCAGCTAAGTTTGCCCACGTGACACAGTTTTGGCCAAGAGAATGTAGCAGAAGTATGTACAAACTTCCAGGACAGGTCCTTAAAAAGAGAGATGTCTTTAAAGATATTTTTAAAAAAGATTTTACTTATTTATTTTTAGAGAGATGGAAAAGGAGGGAGAAAGAGAGGGAGAGAAACATTGGTCAGTAGACACTTGCACGCCCCCAACTGGACACCTGGCCTGCAACCCAGGCATGTGACTTGACTGGAAATGGAATCAGTGACCCTTTGGTTTGAAGGCCGCTGCTCAATCCACTGAGCCACACTAGCCTGGGCTAAAATTTTTTTAACAAGTTGAATTCCCACTTTAACTGTTTCTACTCCCCACAGGCTTGTACAAAGATTAAATGGCTGGCATTCAACAGCTATCTTAGACACTGAGGGGTCCTTGGAAATAAAAGCCATGTACAGCAGAGCAACAAAAAAGAAAAAACCTCGTCTGTGACACCATGAATGTCAAAACAGAAAAAAAAAAATCTCTGGGCTTGTTTCATTTGAAAGGAAAATCTATTTCTATCTTATCTATGTTACTGTTATTTCGGATTTTCTGTTTCTTGCACCTGAACATAAACTTAACTAAAATGAGAAACTATTATAGTCTGTTTAATTTTTCTATTGGATAAGCAGAAAAAAATAATTGGAAGTACTGGATTTTAACAATTAAAGATAAATAAATGGAATTAAAATGCAATGAGTATCCAGGTGGTAGCTGCAACATTGTGAATGTTCTAAGTGTCACTGAATCGCTCACTTTACACAGTTAAATTAATGTTATATGAATTCGAACGCAATACAAATTTTTAAAAATATTTTATTTGAGTCCTGGCTGGTGTAGCTCAGTGGACTGAGTGCAGGCTGCGAACCAAAGTGTCGCAGGTTCGATTCCCAGTCAGTGCACATGCCTGGGTTGCAGGCCATGTCCCCAGCAACTGCACATTGATGTTTCTCTCTCTCTCTCTTTCTCCCTCCCTTCCCTCTCTAAAAATAAACAAATAAAATCTCTAAAAAAATAAAAAAATATTTTATTTATTTATTTTTAGAGAGGGAGGAAAAGAGGGAGAAAGAGAGGGAGAGAAACATCAACGTGCAGCTGACTCTCACACGCCCCTAATTGGTGACCTGGCCCACAACCCAGGCACATGCCTTGGCAGGGAATTGAACCTGCAACCCCCTGTTTCTCAGGCCCACACTCAATCCACTGAGCTACATCAGCCAGGGCCACAATAAAATTTTTTAAAAGATGCAATGTATATATATATATAGTTTAGAAGAGATAGACCTAAAACAATGACATTTTAAAAAAGAGAGGGGGGAATAGGCCAAAATCTGTAAGGCAAAGACAAACACCAAAAAAAATAAAACAAGAACAACAACAAAGTAGGATTCAAGACAAAAGTGAACTGAAATGAAAACATAGGATAAAAATCCTTTGAAAAACAAGAAATTGACAAAACCATAACTGTAGTGGCACACTAATACCACTTTCATTCACTCTTTGACATACAAGGAGGTAAAAATAATAGTAATACAGACTATTAGAATACTATAATTATTCAATACCTATGTATTGAATTGTATACTAAAAATACATTCTCAAAATTCATTAAGCATCTTTTACATCTATTTTTAAAGTATATTTTATTGATTATGCTACTACAGTTGTCCCATTTTTTCTCTCTCCTTTATCCCCCTCTGCCCTGTACATCCCCAACCTCCAGCATTAACCACCCTCTTAGTTCATGTCCATGGGCTGTACATATAACTTCTTTGGCTTCTACATTTCTTATACTATTCTTAACCTCCCCTGTCTATTTTATGCCTACCAATTATGATTTTTATTTTCTGTATGTTTTACCCCATTCTCCCCTCCTCCCTCCCCACTGATAACCCTCCATGTGATCTCCGTTTCTGTGATTCTGTTCCTGTTCTAGTTGTTTACTTAGTTTTTCTTTTTTCTTTTTTTTTTTAGGTCCAGTTAATAGTTGTGAGTTTGCCGTCATTTTACTTTTTATAGTTTTGATCATTTTCTTTTTCTTAGATAAATCCCTTGAACATTTCATATAATGAGGACATGGTGATGATGAACTCCTTTAAGTTGACCTTATCTGAGAAGCACTTTATCTGCCCTTCCATTCTAAATGATCGCTTTGCTGGATAGAGTAATCTTGGATGTAGGTCTTTGCCTTTCATGACTCTACTTCTTTTCAGCCCCTTCTTCCCTATAAGATTTCTTTTGAGAAATCAGTGATAGTCTTATGGAAACTCCTTTGTAGGTAACTGTCTCCTTTTCTCTTGCTGCTTTTAAGATTCTCTCCTTCTCTTTAATCTTGACTAATGTAATTATGATGTGCCTTGGTGTATGCTTCCTTGGGTCCAACACCTTTGGGACTCTCTGAGCTTCCTGGACTTCCTGGAAGTCTATTTCCTATGCCAGATGGGGGAAGTTCTCCTTCATTATTTTTTCATAGTAAGTTTTCAATGTCTTGCTCTTCCTCTTCTCTTTCTGGCACCCCTAGGATTTGGATGTTGGAGCATTTAAATTAGTCCCGGAGGTTCCTCAGCCTCTCCTCATCTTTTTGAATTCTTGTTTCTTCAGTCTGTTCTGGTTGAATGTTTATTTCTTCCTTCTGGTCCAAACCATTGATTTGAGTCCCAGTTTCCTTCCCTGCACTGTTGGTTCCCCTTATATATATATATATATATATATTTATTTCACTTTGTATAGCCTTCATTTCTTCCTTCATTTTGTGACCCTACTCAGCCAGTTCTGTGAGCATCCTGATTACCAGTGTTTTGAACTTTGCATCTGATAGGCTGGCCATCTCCTCGTCACTCAGTTCTTTTCTTGGAGTTTTGATCTGTTCTTTCATTTGGGCCATATTTCTTTGTCTAGGTGCACCTGTTACATTGTAAGGGGTAGAGCCTTAGGTATTTGCCAGGGTGGGGCAACCCACATTGCTGTGTTGTGGTCTGTCTGTGGGGAAGTAGTCAAAGAAGGAACAATGCTGCTTGATGGGCTCTCGCCCCACTTTCTGTCACTTCCCTCACTTCCCACAAGCAGACTGTGCTTCTTCAGGTGCTGATTCCCAGTGGGTGGGTCTGTACATTCTAGGACCCCATGGGCCTCTCCAATGGTGTTTCCTGTGAGACTGGGGGTTTCTCCCGTTGCCACAACACCAACAGGACTTTATAGCCAGAGGTTTTGAGTCTTTAGTTGTTCGTGCTGAAACCCTGGGTTTTGCGGTCTGTTGCTCCCCAGTTGTTCCTCCTGGCTTATCTGCGTGTGAATGTGGGAGGGCCCAATCTGCCAGCCCCTGCCTTGCTTCCCGTCCCCAACACGCTCTGCTGCCTTGCTGCCTGTCCTCTCCGCCCAGCTGCCTGTCTCTGCCCCTCCTACTAGTCTGGATGAATGTTTATCTCCTTGGTTGTCAGAGTCCCATGTAGTTTGATTTTGTGGCAGCTCTGGTTGTTTTTGGTATTTAAAATGGTTGTTATCCTCCTTTTGGTTGTGTGAGGAAGTGAAGCATTTCTACTTATGTCTCTATCTTGGATGGAATTGGATAAAAGTCTCTACATCTTTTAAATTTAATTATTAGGTTACATAATTAAATATCCCAAAGTAGAAAGTAATAAAAGACAGTTTAAGAAATTCCACCTAAAAAAAAAAAAACTCCACCAAATAACTTTAGAATCAAACAGAAAAATCAAAATGACCAAGACCATATAGAATACAATCATTAGAATAGTATACATATAGCCTTGGCTGATGTAGCTCAGTAGATAAAGCACCAGCCTGTAAATCAAAAGGTCATCTGTCTGATTCCCAGTCAGAGCACATGCCTGTGCCATGGGCTAGGGCCCGGGTTGGAGGCAAGTCTGAGGCAACCAATGGATGTTTCTCTCACACATTGACGTTTCTCCCTCTGTCATTCTCCCTCTCTTTTTCCCCCTCTCTAAATGGATTAGAATGTGGCCGAAGTATTAATAATGGCATATTTAAAGCCATAAAGCTTTTAGGTAAACTAATCAAGAACAAATAAACATAAAAGATCCAACACAAGTAGAACAAAACAAGCTTAAGAAAAATAAATAAAGATAAAAATAAAAATTAATAATTTATTAAACAATAAATATAAAAGCCAGTTTTTAGAAACTAAAATATACAAGTTGCTAACAAATTTGAGAAAATATCAGGAAAACATAAAATTAAAATGAGAAATATAATAGGACAAAAACCACTATTCTTAGGCCCTCTTTTGCCACGCTAGCATGACTACCCCTAGTTGTTTTATGAACCTTCATCCTCAGGACTAGAAAATTACTGGAAGCACCCTGAAGGCTCAGAAGCTCCCGGAGTTTACAGATAGAACAGTCCATACCAGACCACAACGACCACTGACCGCTGCACCCTAAAATAACATCAAAACAAGTTGCAGCCTAACTGCAACATCCTGCTCTACAAACACCCCATTAGCCGGTAAAAACTCACAGCCCTCACCCCTCAGTGCTGCTGCTGGCTCATTTCTCCACACTTAGGCCTTTCCCTCCCTTGGGAAAGTAAAAATAAAACCTTTACTTTCTGCACTTTCTTCTCTTGGTGAATTTTTTCACAGCCCGAGTTACCAACCACCCTAAGAGAATGAGAAGTAGAGTAATAATATATCCTTAATTTTTTAGTGAGTTAAAAAATTTAAAAATGTGAAGATTTTGGAGAAATGAATGACTTTCTGGATAAATTAATGTGACACAGGAAATGATGGAAATGTTTCATGTCACGATTGTGGTGGTGTTTACACTATTGTGCGTTTTTGTCAAAACTTAACCAATTGGACACTTAAAATTGGCAAATTATTTATATGTATTCGTTGTCTCAGTAATTTTGCCTGAAAAGTTTGACACAAGAGCTAAAAAATTTTAAAAGACTAATAATAAGAGAAGAAACAGAAAAAGGAGGCGCCCAAGTTTTTCTTTCCAGAGATGCCTTCATAGGTGAGTTACTTCAGGTCATTCATGTATTTGGTCAATAAATACTTCTTAGTGGTATGGGGGGAGGGGTTTATTCTCCAGGAACAGTTCTAAGCACTAGGAATTAATACAGTAAATAAAAACAAGGTGTTTACAATCTTGTGGGAAAAATAAATGAGCAAACAAAACAAAAGAACCAACTGTCAGGTGATGGTTAAGTGTTAAGAAGAAAAATAAAGAATAGTAAGAGGGCAGAGAATGCCTGGGGTAGAGTGCTTATTTCCATGGCTCTCTGGTAAAGACATTTTTGATAAGAATGACTCGACATCTGAAGGACATTTCTGAAAGTAAATGCTGCGGTGGGGTCATAGTGAATGTGGCAGAAGAGAAGTGCAAAGGTCTAGCGACATACAGTATTTGGCAGGACCAAAGAATGAGTAGGCTTGTTGGCCAGTGAACAGGACAGTGGCAAGAGATGAGGTCAGGGCTTAATTTTTTTTTTTTGAGTGAGAGGAATCCTCTCTCAGGGGTGTCCAAACCTCTGGTGTCTTTGGGCCACCCTAGAAGAATTGCCTCAGGCTACACATTAAATACACAAACACTAACAAAAACTGATGAGCAAAAAAAAGGTTTTAAGTAAATATACAATTTTGTGTTAGGCTGCATGCATAGCCATCCTGAGTCTCATGAGGCTGCCTACAGATTGTGGGGTGGACACCCCTCCAGAGTCTTAAGGAACTTAGAAGAGTGGTGTTAAATAACCCAATATACACCTTAAAAGATCACTTTAGCTGCTGTGTTGAAACTAGATTGAAGGGGGGCAAATAATCAGAACAAGGTTAGCGTAATAGTCTAAGCAAGAGAGAGTAACACTGGACGAGGGTGGTGCTAGTGAAAATGGGGAAATGGCTGGATTCTATATATATTTCAAAGGTAGAGAGTTATGATTGTTGAGACACTAAAGGTAGACGCATGAGCAAGAGCCAACAATGATTCTTAAGTAACATATACTTTCCAGGTCACAAAAAAAGAAAAGTTGCTTCCCATTAAAAAACAACAACAACAACAAAGTCAGCACACCCTAATATTCAAATACCCAAGGGAGTGGTAGGGGGGAAGGGCAGACAGAAAGGAGAGGCCACACCCACTATGAAAATGGATATAAACGTCCTAAGTAAAATAACAGTAAATCAATTTTGGCAGACCACTAAAATACAACTATATTGACTCAAACAGGGTTTATCCTACTAAGATAAGGAAAAGTCAAGTTTAAAAAATATATTTATCTTATCATATAAATTAAAGAATAAATTATTTTAACAGTTGCTGAAAGGCATTTATTAAAACTTGAACAAACTTTTTATTCTCAGCAGAAACTCAGTAGATCAAAATAGAAAGACACTTCCTTAATATCTATGCCTTTTAAAACAATAAAAACATGATAGAAATGTTTAAAACACTAAAGTACTCCTATTAAAATAAACAAGAAAAAAATTTCAGCATTATTATTTAATGTTTCTGAAAGCTTTAGTCAAAGCAAATGAGGTAGAAATTAGAAGACATATGACAACTGAAAAAGATTTCATTAGCTGTATTTGAAATGAACATACTCACAAAATCAAAAGTGATCAGCTAAAAAAAAAGAATTAATAAGAGTTTGATGTGATGGCTGGATATAAACATGTAAGTTAGCTCTTCCCAAATACTATTTAGAAGGTGTAATGGAAAAAAAATCCCGTTAATTATAGTAAGAAAATTAATGAGAAACTGTGATAGACATAAAAGAACTGATATGCAGAGAACACTGTTTGAATAAAAAAAACCCTTCAACCATGTTGAGTTTTTTCAAAGAAATTGTGGATATCCAATACCAGATATCCACAATTAAAATACCAGAAGGAATGGTTACTTCTGCAGCCCATATACTGAAACTGGAATGCCACAGATAAGATTAGCATGGTATTGTGAAAAACTGACATATAAATTTCTAAGTGTCCCATATTTTTTATTGTATATTTGAGAATTACTAAGAGAGTAGAACTTAAAAATCCCCATCACAATAACAAAAAAAAAAAAGTAATTTTATGGTGCTGGTTAACTAGACTTATAGTGGTGATCATTTTGCAATATATATATATATCAAATCATGTTTTACACCTGCACTTAACTATGAAATTATATTTCAGTATCTCAAAACATACCATGAGGATTTCTTTTTTGGGGGTGGGGGGGAGTTAAAGGGACTAAAAATTACTCTGAAATTTGTATAATGCATAAATAGGTAGGAAAAGGCAAAGCTAGATTGCCATAAAATATATAAAGGGGTATGTATAAACTGACATCACTAGTATTAAAACATAAAGCTATAGTAACTAAAATAGCAGTTATGTTTCAAGAATAAACAAATATTAAAAAAGTAAAAAATTAAGTTATATCTCTACTTCATATCATTCAGCAAATTTCAGATGAAAGTTTTAATAATTTTCAAAAAGTAAAAAATTGAGATATTAGGATTATTCATTTTTATGTTAGGAAAGCTTTTCTAAGCATAAAATCAAATATCATAAATGGAAAGATAATTCCATAGACAATTAGTCTATGGAAGGTAAGTGACAAATTGTCTAAAATATTTTTGATATAAATGATTAGAAAAGCGATACAACCCTTGCTAGAAAGACCTTTAAAAAAAAATTACAATAGCCTTGACTGGTGTGGCTCAGTGGACTGAGTGCTGGCCTGCAAACCAAAGGGTCACCGATTCGATTCCTAACCAGGGCACGTGCCTGGGTTTTGGGCCGGGTCCCCAGTTGGGGGTGCACAAGAGGCAACCACACACTGATGTTTTTCTCCTTCTCTTTCTCCTTTCCTCCCACTCTGTCTAGAAATAAATTAAAATCTTAAAAAAAATTAGAGCAGAAATGAATGAAACAGAGAACAAAAAAACTATCCCTACAAAAATATATACAACAAAGAACTGGTTCTTTGTAAAGATTAGTAAAACTGACAAACTCATGGCCAGACTCACTAAGGAAAAAAACAGTAAAGATCCCTATAAACAAAATCAGAACTAAAAGAGAAGAGGTTACCACAGACATCACAGATAAACAAAGAATCATACTAGAATATTATGAAAGACTATAGTACTGCTAAATTCTATAACCTAGAAGAAATGGGTAAGTTCCTAGAAATATATAACCTTTCTAGACTAAATCATGAAGAATTGGAAAATCTAAATAGACCAATTAGCAACAAGGAAATTGAAACAAACATCAACACGCCCCCCCCACACCAAAAAAAAGTCCAACACCAGATGGCTTCACCAGTGAATTCTACAAAACATTCATAAGATTTAAAACTTATCCCTGACAAACACTTCCCTAAAATTGTAGAAGAGGCAACATTTCCTAACATATTTTATGAGGCCAACATAAACTTGATACCAAACCTGGCAAGGATAACACACACAAAAAAGAAAACTACAGATCAATATCTCTGATGAATAGGTATGTAAAAATCCTGAACAAAATATTTGCAAATCAAATACAACAGTACATTTAAAAATATATAGCATTTTGCCATGTATAATGTTCACTTTTTGCCCAAATTTTTGAGGAAAAAATGACGCACAATATACACGGGTAGTACCTGAAATACCTTGTTGTCTGTTCTTGTGTTTTGTAATTATTTGTTACATAAAATTTCTGTTATTACAATATGTTCAAAAATAAATGTTAAAATTCCTTTGTAATACAAAAAACAAGTATCTAAACATAAATAAAAAGGTGAATTAAAAATTATTTTTAAGTACATTTTATTGATTATGCTATTACAGTTGTCCCATTTTCTATCTCCTCTTTATTTCCCTCCACCCTGCATCACACCCCCACCAGCATTTCCAGCTAACTTAGTTCATGTCCATGGGTCCTACATGTAAGTTCTTTGGCTTCTCCATTTCCTATACTATTTTTAACCTCCCCGTGTCTATTTTGTACCTACCATTTATACTTCTTATTCCCTGTACCTTTTGCCCCATTCTCCCCCTCCCCCTCCCCCTCGCTGCTGATAACACTCCATGTGATCTCCATTTCTGTGATTCTGTTCCTGTTCTAGTTGTTTGCTTAGTTTGTTTTTGTTTTTGTTCTTTTAGGTTTGGTTTTTGATAGTTGTGAGTTTGTCATCATTTTGCGGTACATATTTTTGATCATTTTCTTTTTCTTAGATCTAAGTCCCTTGAACATTTCATATAATAGGGACATGGTGATGATGAACTCCTTTAACTTGACCTTATCTGGGAAACACTTTATCTGCTCTTCCATTCTAAATGATAGCTTTGCTGGATAGAGTCATTTTGGATGTAGGTCCTTGCCTTTCATGACTCTGAATACTTCTTTCCAACCCCTTCTTCCCTGTAAGGTTTCTTTTGAGAAATCAGCTGACAGTCGTATGGAAACTCCTTTGTAGCTAATTGTCTCCTTTTCTCTTGCTGCTTTTAAGATTCTCTCTTTCTCTCTAATGTTGGGTAATGTAATTATGATGTGCCTTGGTGTGTGCTTCCTTGGGTCCAACACCTTTGGGACTCTCTGAGCTTCCTGGACTTCCTGGAAGTCTATTTCCTATGCCAGATGGGGGAAGTTCTCCTTCATTATTTTTTCATAGTAAGTTTTCAATGTCTTGCTCTTCCTCTTCTCTTTCTGGCACCCCTAGGATTTGGATGTTGGAGCATTTAAATTAGTCCCGGAGGTTCCTCAGCCTCTCCTCATCTTTTTGAATTCTTGTTTCTTCAGTCTGTTCTGGTTGAATGTTTATTTCTTCCTTCTGGTCCAAACCATTGATTTGAGTCCCAGTTTCCTTCCCTTCACTGTTGGTTCCCTGTATAGTTTTCTTTATTTCACTTTGCATACCATTCACTTCTTCCATTTGTGACCCTACTCAGCCAGTTCTGTGAGCATCCTGATTACCAGTATTTTGATCTGTGCATCTGATAGGTTGATTACCTCTTTATCGCTCAGTTCTTTTTTCAGAGTTTTGATCTGTTCTTTTATTTGGGCCATATTTCTTTGCCTCACTGCACCTGTTATGTTGTAAGGGGCGGAGCCTTAGGTATTCACTAGGGTGGGGCAACCCATGTTGCTGCGTTGAAGTACTATATGTGGGGGAGGGGTCAGAGAACAAACAATGGTTCTTGCTCATCTCTCTGCCAGCTTTCAGTCACTTCTGCTGTTACCCACCAGCAAATTGGACCCTTTTGGTGCTGATTCCTGGGTGGGTGGTTTTGTGTACATTCTAGGACCCTGCAGGTCTCTCCAATGAACTTTCTTCTGAGGCTGGGAGTTTCTCCTGCTTCCACAACACCCACAGATTTTTACAGCCAGAGGTTTTGAGGCTTTATTTCCTGTTGTTCCTCCCAGTTTATCTGCACACAAATGTGGAACTGCCCGGTTCTCCAGCTGCCGCCTTTCCATGAGTCCTCTCTGCTCCGGCTGTCTGTTTCTGACCCTCCTACCGGTCTGGTTGAATGTTTCTTCTTCTTCTTCTTTTTTTTTTTTTTAAGATTTTATTTGTTTATCTTTAGCGAGAGAAGGGAGGGAGATAGAGAGAGAGAGAAACATCAATGTGCGGTTGCTGGGGGTCATGGCCTGCAACCCAGGCATGTGCCCTGACTGGGAATCAAACCTGCGACACTTTGGTTCATAGCCTGCGCTCAATCCACTGAACTACGCCAGCCAGGAAATGTTTCTTCTTTAACTCCTTGGTTGTCGGACTTCCATATAGTTTGATTTTCTAGCAGTTCTGATTGTTTTGTTTTTAAATTTGTTGTCCTTCTTTAGGTTGTGCAAGGAGGCACAGTGCATCTACCTGGCCTCCATCCTGGCTGAAAGTCTCCCATTTCTCTCCTGGTTCCATATTATTCTGATGATTTTTTTGGTCTTTTTCTTTGAAAAAATGACATTGGGATTTTGAAGGGGATTCCATTAAATCTGTATATTGCTTTGGATAATATGGCCATTTTAACTATGTTGAGTCTTCCACTCCCTGAACACAGAATATCTTTGTTTCATTATGTCTTTTTCAGGCTCTTTTAATAATGCTTTGTGGTTTTCAATATATTGGTCTTTCACATCCTTGTTAAGTTTATTCCTAGGTATTTTATTCTTTTGGCTACAATTGCAAACAGAGTTTTTAAAATTTATTTTTATGAAGTTTTGTGGCTACTATACAGGAAAGCATTGAATTTTTGTACATTGATTTTTGTATCCTGCAAATTCACTGTGTTTGTTTATTGTTTCTAATAGATTTCTGGTGGAGTTTTTAAGGTTTTCTATACAGAGAATCATGTCATCTGCAAAAGGTGATACTTTTTCTTCTTTCTTCCCAATTTGGATGCCTTTTATTTCTTTCTCTTGCTTTATTGCTCTGGCTAGGACCCCCAGGACTATGTTGAATAAGAATGGTAAGAGTGGGCATCCTTGTCTTGTTCTTGATTAAGGAGGAAAAGCTTTCAGTCTTTTGCAATTGAGTACGATACTGGCTGAGGGTGTGTCACATATGGCCTTTCTTACATGGAGGTACTTTCTTTCCATACCCATTTTATTGAGTGTTTTACTCATAAATGGATATTGTATCTTATCAAATGCTATTTCTTCATCTATTGATAAGATCATGTGATTTAAAAAAAAAAAGATTTATTATTTTTTTTTAGAGAGAGGGGAAGGAAAGGAGAAAGAGAGAGAAAGAGAGAGAGAGAGAGAGAGAGAGAGAGAGAGAGAGAGAGAAAGAGAGAGAGAGAAACATCAATGTGTGGTTGCCTCTCACACACCCTAAAATGGGGACCCAGTCCACTACTCAGGTATGTGCCCTGACTGGGAGTTGAACGGGTGACCAATTGGTTCACAGGTCCATGCTCAATCCACAGAGCCACACCAGCCAGGGCAGATCATGTGATTTTTATTCTTTCTTTTTTTAATGTGATATATTATATTGACCAATTTCCATTGTTTAACCAGCCTGTGCCCCTGGAATGAACTCCATTTGATCTTGATATACTATATTTTGCCATGTATAATTCTTTCCCATGTATAATACACATGCACATCATTGGCCCAAACTTTCAGAGAAAAGATCATTTTAATTTTTTAATTCAGGACATTGCTGCAGTCAGAATGGAGGTGTACGTAAATACACTTTGCCTCCCCACACAACCAAAAGAAGGAAAACAACAAATTTAAAAACAAAAAATATCCAGAACTGACAGAAAATCGAACTGTATAGAAGTCTGACAATCAAGGAGTTAAAGAAGAAACATTCATCCCGACTGCACCACAACACAAAGATATGGGTTGCCCCACCCTAGTGAATACCTAAGGCTCCGCCCCTTACAACATAACAGGTGCAGTGAGGCAAAGAAATATGGCCCAAATAAAAGAACAGATCAAAACTCTGAAAAAAGAACTGAGCGATAAAGAGGTAATCAACCTATCAGATGCACAGATCAAAATACTGGTAATCAGGATGCTCACAGAACTGGCTGAGTAGGGTCACAAATGGAAGAAGTGAATGGTATGCAAAGTGAAATAAAGAAAACTATACAGGGAACCAACAGTGAAGGGAAGGAAACTGGGACTCAAATCAATGGTTTGGACCAGAAGGAAGAAATAAACATTCAACCAGAACAGACTGAAGAAACAAGAATTCAAAAAGATGAGGAGAGGCTGAGGAACCTCCGGGACTAATTTAAATGCTCCAACATCCAAATCCTAGGGGTGCCAGAAAGAGAAGAGGAAGAGCAAGACATTGAAAACTTACTATGAAAAAATAATGAAGGAGAACTTCCCCCATCTGGCATAGGAAATAGACTTCCAGGAAGTCCAGGAAGCTCAGAGAGTCCCAAAGGTGTTGGACCCAAGGAAGCACACACCAAGGCACATCATAATTACATTACCCAACATTAGAGAGAAAGAGAGAATCTTAAAAGCAGCAAGAGAAAAGGAGACAATTAGCTACAAAGGAGTTTCCATACGACTGTCAGCTGATTTCTCAAAAGAAACCTTACAGGGAAGAAGGGGTTGGAAAGAAGTATTCAGAGTCATGAAAGGCAAGGACCTACATCCAAAATGACTCTATCCAGCAAAGCTATCATTTAGAATGGAAGAGCAGATAAAGTGTTTCCCAGATAAGGTCAAGTTAAAGGAGTTCATCATCACCATGTCCCTATTATATGAAATGTTCAAGGGACTTAGATCTAAGAAAAAGAAAATGATCAAAAATATGTACCGCAAAATGATGACAAACTCACAACTATCAAAAACCAAACCTAAAAGAACAAAAACAAAAACAAACTAAGCAAACAACTAGAACAGGAACAGAATCACAGAAATGGAGATCACATGGAGTGTTATCAGCAGCGAGGGGGAGGGGGAGGGGGAGAATGGGGCAAAAGGTACAGGGAATAAGAAGTATAAATGGTAGGTACAAAATAGACACGGGGAGGTTAAAAATAGTATAGGAAATGGAGAAGCCAAAGAACTTATATGTACGACCCATGGACATGAGGTAAGTGGTGGGGGGAAGGGAATGCGGGGGGTGGGCGTTTCTGTGCAGAGGGGAATAATGGGGAAAAATGGGACAACTGTTATAGCATAATCAATAAAATATATGTAAAGAAAAAAAATAGAGAACCACAAAAGAACCCAAATAGCCAAAGCAGTCCTGAGAAAAAAGAATGAAGCTGGAGTTATCATATTACCTGACTTAGACACACAGATCAATGGAACAGAATTGAGAGCCCAGGTATATTTAAAACCACATGTATATGGACACATACTTTTTGACAAGGGAGGCAGAAACACACAATGGAGAAAAGGAAGCCTCTTTAATAAATGGTGCTGGGAAAATTGGAAAGCCACATGCAAAAACAAAAAAGAAAAATGAAAGAAAAAGAAACTAGATTAGCTTGTCCCCATGTACAAAAACTAATTCAAGATGGATCAAAGACCTGATTATAACATCTGAAACAATAAATTACACAGAAGAAAACATAGGTACTAAACTTATGGACCTTGTCCTTAGAGAAGATTTTATAAATGTGACCCCAAAGGAAAGGGAAGTGAAGGCAAAAATAAGTGAATGGGACTATATCAAACTTAAAAGCTTGTGCATAGCAAAAGAAACTGCAACAAAACAAAAAGGCTACCAAATGAATGGGAGATGATATTTGTAAACAACAGCTCCAAAAAAGGTTTAATTACAAATTATCTAAAGAACTCATAAAACGCCACCAAACAATCCAATTAAAAAGTGGGCATAGGACCTGAAGAGACACTGCTCCCAGGAAGACATACAAATAGCCAAAAGATATATGAGAAGATGCTCAACTTCACTAGCTATTAGGGAGATGCAAATGAAAACTACAAGGAGACACCACTGCACACCTATTAGAATGGGTATTATCAGTAAGACAAACAAGAAACGAGTGTTGGAGAGGCAGGGGAGGAAAAGGAACCCTCATTCACTGCTGATGGGAGTGTAGACTGGTACAGCCACTATGGAAAACAGTTTGAAGGTTTGTCAAAAAGTTAAGAATAGAGTTACCATATGATCCTGCAATCCCACTCCTTGATATGTACCCAAAATACTAAAAAACATTTATTCACAAAGATATATGCACCCCTATGTTCACTGCAGCATTATTTACCGTGGTCAAGACATGGAAACAACCAAAGTGTCCTTTGATAGATGACTGGATAAAGATGATGTGGTATGTACATACTATGGAATGTTATTCAGCTATAAGATAAAATACTACCATTTGTGACAACATGGATGGACCTTGAGAATATTATGCCAAGTGAAATATAAAACTAAAACTCATAGATACAAAGTATTGTGGTTACCAGAGGGAAGTGGGGTAGAGGGTAGTAAAGGGTAAAGGGGGCCAAATATATGGTGACAAAAGATGATCTGACTTTGGGTGGTGTGCACACAATGAAATATACAGAATACGTATCATAGTATACTTGAAAACTATATTCTTATTAACCAATGTCACTTCAATAAATCAAATGAAAAAAAAGAAAGAAAAAATAGTCTAGAATGTACAGCATAGGGAATATAGTCAATAATATTGTAATAACTATGTATGGTGTCAGATGGGTAGTAGACTTATCAGGGTAATCACTTCATAAGGTATATAAATGTCTAATCATTATACTGAACACCCAAAACTAATATAGTACTGTATCTCAATTATATTTGAAAATAAACTTTTAGATTTTATTTATTTATTTTTAGAGAGAGGGCAAGGGAGGGAGATGAGAGGGGCAGAAACATAGATGTGTGAGAAAAACATCAATTGGTTGCCTCTTGCATCCTCCCAACTAGGGACCTGGCCTGCAACCAGGGCATGTGCCCTGACTGGGAATTGAACTGGTGACCTTTAAGTTCTCAGGACAGCACTCAATGTACTGTGCCACACCAGCCAGGGCTGAAAATAAGTTTTAAAAAATGCTCAACATCATAAGTCATTAAGAAACTGCCAATTAAAACAATGAGATACTGCTATACACCTATCAGAATGGCTAAAATCCAAAATAGAATACTAAATGCAAGTGAGGACGTGGAACAAAAAAAACTTTCATTCACTGATGGTAGGATGCAAAATGGTATTGCCACTTTTTAGGGGTTGTTGTTTTCCTGTTCTTTAATGCTTTATTTTTATTTTTTTATTCAATATTACTGTTTTTAGTTTTAGGTGTATAGCATAGTGGTTAGGCAATCATATATTCTACAAAGTGGTACAGTCACTTTGAAGGCAGCTTGGCAGTTTCTTACAAAGCTAAACATAGTGGTACCAAATGATATAGCAATTATAGTTATTGGTATTTACCCAAATGAGTTGAACACTTACATTCACACAAATGTTTATATCAGCTTTACTTACAATTGCCAAAACTTGGAAACAACTACGTTGTCCTTCAATAGGTGAATGGATTTACAAACTGTGGTATATCCATAATGGAATATTATTCAAGAATAAAAAGAAAGGATCTATTGCTTATTGGCCTCCTGGCTAAGATCAAGTGTGAAAAAGAAAGGATCCATCAAGCCACAAAAATAACCATAAGTGCGTAGTGCTAAGTGAAAAAAAGGACAATCTGAAAAGGCTACATGCTTTATGATTCCAACTATAAGACATTCTGGAAAAGGCAAAACAATGAAGACAGTAATAAGATCAATGGTAGCCATGAACTAGAGGAATGGATGAATAGGTGGAGCACAGGCAGTGCAACTAATACTGCGTGATACTATAATGGCGAATACATGTCATTATACATTTGTCAAAATCAACAGCAAAATATACAACACAAACAGTGAACCCAATGTCAACTATGGACTTTAGTTAACAATGTATCAATATCCACCCATCAGCTGTTATAAATATACTACATTAACACAAAATGCTATTAATGGGAATTAATGGGAATGCTATTAATAGGGGTGGCAATGGAGAGAGTATATATGACTTTGAGTTTTTTTTAGCTCTCATAAAATAATAGCCATAAAAGAAAAACAGGATAAATTAGATTTCACCAAAATTAAAAACTTCTGCTCTCCTAGATACAGTTACAAAAATAAACAGAGCCCTGGCTGGATGGCTCAGTGGACTGAGTGTTGGCCTGCGAACCAAAGTGTCACCAGTTCGACTCCCAGTGCCTGGGTTGCAGGCCAGGTCCCCAGTAAGGGATGCATTAGAAGCAACCACACACTGATGTTTCCCTCCCCCTCTTTCTCCCTTACATTCACACAAATGTTTATATCATTTCCCCCTTCTCTAAAAATAAATAAATATTTTTAAAAAACATGGCAGCCATGGACTGAGTAAAAGTATTCACAAACATAAACCAAAGTACTTGTATCCAGAATACATAAAGAAATCTTATAACTCAATAACAAGAAAAGACAGAATTCAATAAAAGAAAATGGGCAAAAGATGTGAATAGATCCTTCATAAAAAAGATATATAAATGGCCAGTAAGTACACAAAAAAGTATGAAACTTCTATTATTAGTCATAAGGAAAATGCAAATTAAAATCAAAATGATATATTCCACCCCCCCGCCATGAGAAAGCAGAGCAACTGGAACTCATTGTGGAAGTGTATTATGGTGCAACCACCTTTTCAAATAGGTCAGCAGTCTCCCATAAAAAACACCTACCCCAGCAATTTTCAACTGTTTTTTTGTGGCACACCAAAAATATACTTTTTGCCAATTTGACACACATAAAAAAAGGTATAATTTTGATTCATTCACACCAGACAGCAATTGCTGTGTTGGCTGTTGTCATTTTTTAATTTGATAATCTGAGGGAAAAGAGGTAAATGCTCCTGACTAAGTAGTCAGGTATTGCATGTCCTAAAAGTTCTTTTGGCACAGCAGCTGAAAATCGCTGATTTACTCTATGACTCAGAAATTCCAATCCTAGGCATTTACCCAAATGAAAACACATGTCTACAAAAGTATCTGCCTACAATTATTCATCAAAACTTTATTCATAAAAGTTCAAAACTGGAAATAATCTAGATGTTCATCAATTGGAGAATGGGCACTGTGACATTCTAGTCATAAAGTGGAATACTATTCAGCAATAAAAAAGAATAAATTACTGATAAATGTTAACAACATGGAGGAGTCTCGAAGGTACAATTATTTGTCCATTTCATTTTATGTAAATTTAATCCCAAAAGAAAAAGTCATAAGCAAATATTGAACTGCTGTTAATGACATATGCATGCTGAAGGATTAAGAGAAATTTCACTGATGACATAAATAAAAAATTGATGATGGATGGAGAAAGCTGGATAGATACATCATAAAGCGAGTATAGTACAATGAGAATGACAGAATATAGATGCTGAGGATAAGTGAGCTCACTATAAAATCCTTTCAACTTCACAGTATAATAAAATGTTGGAAATCAATTATATCATTAAAAAGTAAAAATACAATGAACATTTGGATGCAGTGGACATGGTCATTTGAATAAAAAAAAGAAAATCTGTCTTTATCTCTGTTGCCTTCACTAAATAGCTGTCTTATAAACTATTAAAAAAACATGGTGTCAGAATGCTGGTTTTGCCACCTAAAAGAAGTCTCCAGCTGCTTGTGTCATAACATTGGCTCTTATATTATAAATTCCCAAATTCTAAAGCTAGAAATGTTGTAAATATAGAGGCGGACTGGAAACTGAGAGATAAAAATTTGGCTCTGGCACTGGATGGGAAGGGGGCAATGGGGTAAGCTAACTTGAAAGTGGCTGGTCACTCAGAGCCTCTCAAGCTCCAGAAGTTCTGTGTCTGGATGTCAGCCCTACAAACTGGCTTAAAACCTCAAGAAACTACAAGATCTCACCAGTGGGATCAGCCAGAGCAGCTGAAACACGTCCCTGTAAACAATAAATGTTTATCTGGGCAGCTAACCTGGCAGATAGCCGTGTCCTGATCTTAAGCAATTTGAAACCCCACAACAGGAGGCTAAGCACAGAGGAGCCCTTTTGCTTTGCCACAGGGGTAGGAAGGCAGAAATGAAAGGTGGTCCTGGCTCCTACTATGAGAAGGCAGCAGGAAGCCACTCTGCAAATGCCAGCTTATTCTCTACTGGGCGATGGCCAGATTCTCTCCAACGAGGAGGGTGGGGACAGAGAAGTTAAGTCAACCAGTACTAAACAATGCCACCGCATGAAGCTGGCTGTTACACCACAGCCCTGAAGGTATGAGGAGCTCTGGCATGTCTGGCTGCTGCCACAGGAACCACACTGACTGAGGGCTTCCCCAGGCCTGGGTGGGAGGCTTGTCACTGACTCGGGCCACACACACACAGGCTCAGTCGCCACCTGGGTCAGTGGCAAACAGCTGCCGAGAGGGGCGGGGCAGACCCAGGGGTGCTGTGCTCTGCACAGCAAAATCTGCTACTTTAGAAGACTCCAGACAAGATTCATAAGAGCCATATGGCTTAAACCCCATGGAGATACCAGGCAAAAGAGTTGTATAAGGGAAAGAGGCGGCTGGAAGAAAGGAATGGAAGTGTATTGATGGCAGAGACTCCTTTCATTGACAACTGTCTCTGCAAACAATTTTACTACTTGTTTTGGAAAGCCCATTCCCTAACTGAGGGATTAAATCTTGGCACTGGTTATTCCTCCCATTTATATGCCTCTGCCCACATTCCTCTTGGGAGGGGAGAGGACAGGGAAATAGAACCCAGTTTGCCTAAAGGGGAAGCTCAGCTCTCGTTCATCAGACTATGGCTGAGTTCTCTTCCAGGGAAGAGAATGGAGATGGTTGAACAAAGGTTCTTTGCTCTGAAATAGTACCCAAGTTAAGCTAAGCAGAACTAAAAGGGTGTGGATCTGTGAAGGAACCTAAAGAAGGAGTGTGTGAGAGTGTGTGTGTGTGTGTGTGTGTGTGTGTGTGTGTGGAGAGAAAGCGAGAGAGAGTTTTCACTTGTTTTTGTTGAAGGGTGGGGTGGGGGGAGGTGCCACTGTATTCTTTTTACTTCATTCGCACTCCTAGCTGCTGTATAATCATTTCCTGAAAACACAGTAGGAAGAGAGTGGTATTTGCTCACCCCACCCTCCATCTAACACTGTCCCAGCAATCCAACTATGTGTTTTAAACTGAGAAGAGGCCAGCTTTTTGCCTTTGGCAGCACTGAAGGCCAGACATTACCAGCACTCCTGTGAACAGCTCAAGGCTCCACCCAAGTAAGACTGCACACATTGAAATCCAAGAAGAGTATCATTCCAGCACAACAACCCAGAAGAGAAAGGGGAGGACTGAGGAGGCTGGGTGGGACAGTTGGGACACTTCTAAGTTCTGATACCAGAACACCCAAGTGGTTAGCCCAGACATTTTGCTACAGCAGTGACAGATGAACTGCAGTGTGGGAAAAAACAAATGCTGTATAATTAAGAAGCTATCTCTTACAAGGAGAGGGGTAAGAATGAGTGAGTGTGGGATACAGGCTAGAGGGTAGTAAGATGGAGAAATAATTTTTAGAGAACTGGGTAGTTGCTGAACTAGTCCAATTCTGAATATTGTTACAAAGGATGTTCCAAGCCTCTTTTTAGGAGAATTTGATGTAGAGTGGCTATGGGCCAGGTGGGACATATAAGTTCCATTTCTGGTCTAGAGGATGACTGGAACGCTCCTCTGCAGGGGGGGTCAAAACAGAACGTTTATAGAAAATACACAAACCCCCTGCTCCTAAACGTCCAAGGCTAAACCATATTCTTCCTGTAGGGATGTGTCTTGATAGCTTCTAAGGCTCTAAGACTCCCAATTTTATTTAAGTTCTCCTCTTTACTCTGAGGAGATCTGCAGATCTTCCTATGGAGTCTTCAGAGAGATTCCAGGGAAAGTGGCAGTAGGGAGACTGTTGTTAACAGAACTAAAAACACAGCTCCTGTACATCCTATATTACATTTTTACCTGGCAAGAAAGTGAGAATGGACATAGAAAGGGAGTTTCCTATTTAAATGAATTAATTTTAATGTTCATCCTTTATTTTTTTGTTTCTGATGTGCAGGGACCTCTGAGTCTCTTGACCCTCAAGGTAAATGGAATGAAAAGCACAACGATTCTCTGCACCTAAGTGCACTTTTTGTTGTTATTCCCATGAGAGTAGCATCAGAGTGATGAACATAGTACAAGTGTTTTAAAATAACCACCATCTTCATTTAGAGAGAGAATTTCTTTTAATAAACACTTGCTCCATTTTGGGCACCATGATCTCAGCTTATATGGAAACTGGATATGGCAAAAGGAGGTCTATTCCAGCCAGAGGCAGTCTGTCTTTTGCTAATTTTTTTTTTTTAAAAAAGCAATAAGCTCCCTTTGGTTCTGGAGTAAGCCAGGCATTTCTAAAAGGAAAAGAGGAGATAGGTGTTGAAATCACTGGCCAGCAGTGACCGAGGAATGCTGCAGATGGTTCGTCAACACATGAGAAAAACATACACAGAGACAACCAAGTCCTGTGCGAAAGTAGGAACAAAATGGCCACTCTCCTTCACTAGTGGGGAGAGTGTCCTTTCCCCCACCGGAGAGGCTTTTTATTGGTTTCATTTGCATAAGAATTCAGGTAAAGCTCATTACTCATTTTTAGGGAGTAAGGATCAAACAATAGATAACAAGGAAGTCTGAGGGCCTATTTTGAGTCAGGGTCAAAGAGCTGTAAAAAACTTTAAGGAACAAACTTACTTCTTCCCTGGACCCTTATCATTCAACTGAGAGCATTCTAAACAAAGCAGGTTTCACAGGATTTTACATATTCTTTCTTAGGCCTGATCACCTGGGGAACCCGCTGTTTCCAGCAGGGTGGTACCACCCTGTCATTGTTTCAGGCTTAGGTGGAGCAAGGGAACTAAGGCAACCAAGAGATAAGGAGATTTTCTCCCAGATGATGAGGACTCAGGCTGTGTCAAAGCCGAGGGGCGAGGGTCCATCACCCCCTTTTGCTGTAGCCCCCAAAGTCCTTTCTTGGGGGCCTCCCATGTGATCGTGCCTGTCTTAGGTCGTTCCCCCCTTGGGGACTCTTACCCGTCACTGGCTAACCAACCAAGCACTGGGGGTCAGTTATGAATGAAGCAGCAGAAGCAGCGCTCCTGCCAGGGAGATAAGCTTTTGTCTCCATGCTGGCTTACAGTCCAAGGTCACTCCCTCAGCCTTAGCCTTGGGGGGGGGGGGGGGGTTGTTACAGCTTCTGATACCAGGCAGGGCTGTTCCCAACAGATAGGGTCTAGTGCTACATGACCTGAATCTTACTTCTCAAGGAGAGAGAAAGGGAGGGAAATAGAGATATATTGCCTGGAGGGACCTAAACCCTCCTGTACGCAGGCATCTCTAACCATACTTTCTGCATGGTACAGTCATCTGAGGCCAGTAACGATTCAGGTACTACAAGGCCTCTGCAGAAGTCACCAGAGCCCAATATTTTAGAAGGAAAAGCAGGCCTGAGGATGATTTTCTAGGGCTATGCAGTCCAACATGGTAGGCATTAGCCACAGGGGACTGTTCTTTTACAATTTTTTACTTACTGATTTCAGAGAGAATGGGAGGGGGAGATTTGTTGTTCCACTTACTTGTGCATTCATTGGTTGATTCTTGTATGCGCCCTGACCGATGATTAAACCCGAAACCTTGGCATATATTAGGATGACGCTCTAACCAAGTGAACTACCCAGCTAGGGCCAAATGTGACTATTTAAACTTAAGTTTAAATTACCTAAAATTAAATATAATTAAAAACTCAGTTCCAATAAACAAGAAAGGCATCCCACATTCATGGATTGGAAGACTTAATATTATTTAGGTAACAAAGTGAGCCCCATCAAAATCCCAATGGTGTTTTTTTTTTCTTTCCCAGAAACAGAAAAGCAGCCCCTAAAATTTAAACGAAATCAAGGGACCCCCAAATAGCCAAAATAATCTCGAAAAAGTAGAACAAAAGTTGGAGGACTCACATTTCCCAATTCCAAAACTTACTGCATAAAGCTACAGTGTGGAGCTGGCATAAGGACATACAGGCTACTGGGATAAAACAGAGAGCCCAGAAAGAAACCTTCACAAATACGGTCAGCCAATTTTCAATGAGCGTTTTCAACAAATGGTGTTAGTAAAGCTGTATATCCTCATACGAAAGAATAAAGCTGGACCTTTACCTTACAACATATAAAAAAATTAACTCAAAATAGATCAAAGACCTAAATGTAAGCGCTAAAACTAGAAAACTCTTAGAAAAAAAACATGGGGAAATCTTCATGTTCCCAACCTCAAACATGCTGTTCCCCCAAAGGCTTCCTTTTCCAACTTTCCCATTTTAATCAACAGTAGCTGAAATTTTCTAGTTATTTAAATTGAAAATTTTGTGCAAATATTCAATTCTTCCCTCCTTTATCCTAATTATATTTATTTCTTTTTTTGCCTACAAAAAGTAAAACATGTTTACTAAAGAAAGTTTAGGGAAAAAGAAAAATAAATGAAAAGCAGCTGTAAACCTACTGTACAGAGATAATCATTTATATTATGATGCATTTCCTTCTGTATATTTATAAATATCTTTATTTTATCAAATTGTGATTACTCTAGACAGTTGTATATTGATCTCAGATTTTAAAAGAACATATAGAAAAGGCAGAAAGAAGACCACATAAATAAAAGAGAATGATGCATTTTGTAGGTATGTTATACATCAATAAAAAATTAAAATACAAAAAAAATTTGCAGACAAATCTCCTAATTCTCCTGGACTTGCACAAAGCAGTTAACTCTCTTACATTTTTAAGTCCCACTATACTATTTATATTTAAAGAAATACCAAGTTATACTATAATGCTGCTCTTACATCTGCCCTTTCCTTTTTGTTACTGCTGCTGCTGGTCTGAGCTGAAGTCTCATCACCACCACCGTAGCCATCACACTGCTAACAAGCTCTTGCTTATACTCTTTCGCCCCTCCTAAACAATGCCACCAGAATTGTCCTCTGTATCTCCAACTGTCATGTTATTCTCTAACATTTTATTTATTATATAAAAATAAAATGTATTTTTTATACTTAAAAATGTTATTTCCCATAATTCTTCACTAAAGTAAGGCTGTCCTTTCAGTGTATCATACTCAGATTTGACTTGAGGTTTCTTCTTCTGTATTTCCCTATCAAATTAACGATGTAAAACACATAGCTGTACAGAAAGAATAAATGGCATGCAGGTAGCAGAATAAAAACATTTACGAAAATAAATGAAAAGTAAGATGTATCTTCTATGAAATATGAATGGTCAAGAATATGTTCATTTTGGGTGTAGGAGAGTAAGGATAGGAATACAATGAGCTATGTTAGAAAGGGAATGGCAGATCTACACTAGAAATTTGTGAATGTATATCCTATTTTTTAAAAATATTTTTTTCAGAGAGAGAGAAAGGGAGAGAGAGGGAGAGATCCATTTTTTTTTTAAAGATTTTATTTATTCATTTTTAGGGAGGGAAGGGCGGGGAGAGAGAGAGAGAGAGAGAAAGAGAGAGAGAGAGAAACATCAATGTGCAGTTGCAGGGGGTTATGGCCTGCAACCCAGGCATGTACCCTGGCTGGGAATCGAACCTGGGACACTTTGGTTCCCAGCCCGCGCTCAATCCACTGAGCTACGCCAGCCAGGGCGAGAGATCCATTTTTGTTGTTCCACTTATTTATGCATTCATTGTTTGATTCTTGTATGTGCCATGAATGTCTGGGGATTAAACCTGAAACCTTGGTGTATCAGGACAATGATCCAACAAACTGAGCTAACTGGTAACTGGCCAGGGCTTATCCCATTATTAATAGGTCAAGAAAGAAAGATCACACGATCACCAACATATTAAAAAAAATATTTAATAAAACTTAACCTTGCCCTGGCTGGTGTAGCTCAGTGGATTGAGCACCGGACTATGAACCAGAAGGTAGCTGGTTCAATTCCCAGTCAGGGCATGTGCCTGGGTTGCAGGCCAGGTCCCCAGTGGAAGAGGCAATCACACATTGATGCTTCTTTCCTTCTTTCCCCCTCCCTTCCCCTCTAAAAATAAAATCTTAAGAAACCCCACAAAACTTACCCCTCATTTATTTATGATTAAAAATAACCCAGCAAATTAGGAATAGATGGGATCATCCTTAATCTGATAAAAGATATTCAACAGAAATCTACAGCAAACAGATATAATGATATAACTCTAGCCCTGACTGATGCGGCTCGGTTGGTTGAATGTAGTTCCTCAAAGTGAAAGGTTGCCACCTGGATCACAGGTTCAGTCCCTGGTGGAGGCACATATAAGAGGCAACTAATTGACATTTTTCTCTAACATTGAGTTTTTCTCCCTTTCTCCTTTCCTTCTCCTCTCTAAAAATAAATACGGATTTAAAAAAATAACTGTAGACGCACTGTTATTAAAGTGAGAAAGTAAGAACTGCTGTTATTATTGCCACTATTAGAATAATAGAATTAGTAAACAGAAGATCAACAGAAAAATAGTACTCATATTTATAAAACTAATAATCAACTAGAAAATACAGTATTCAAATTAACAATAAAAGCTGTACAAAGATTTTATGAAAAAGATTACAAAACACCTTCAAAGGGTATAAAAGAAGACCAGTATATCATGTTCATGGATGAGAATACAGTATCATAAATATGGCAATTCTCCCCAAATTAATCCTTGAGTCACTATAATCACAAACAAAATCCCCAAAGAATTTTTGGTGGAATTTGAAAACGGGAACTCATCGGGGAGGAATAGGAAGACTCAAGATATCTGTAAAACAATAAGAAGATGGGGAGATTTGTTCTACTAGTTTTTAAAGACTTATAAAACCAATAGATATGGAGAACACTGAGATGGTGACCAGTGGGGAAGGGAGCCTGAGGGAATGGGGGAAAAGGTGAGGGGATTAACAAGTGCAATTTGGTACAAATTGGTAGGTACAGAATAGGCAGGGGGATTTTAAGAGCAAGTGTAGGAAATGGAGAAGCCAAAGAACTTACATGCATGACCTATGGATGCGAACAAAGGAGGGGGGGCTGCCAGAGGGAGTAGGGGTGCTGGGTGGAGGGAGGTAAAGAGGGAAAAATTGGGACAACTGTAACAGAATAATCAATTAAAAAAAGATGACAAAAAAAGGTATAAAAACAGAATGATGGTATTGACTGGCCCATTGGATCAGAGCTAAGAAAACGATCCACATATAGGAACTCTGATTTACAAAAATAAATTCCAGACAGATCAAAGATGTAAATGTATAAAGTAAAACAAAACTATTAGAAGAAAAAATTAGGTATGTTATGTTCCCTGAGGCCTCAGGGTAGACAAAGCTTTCTTTCTTTCTTTTCTTTTTCTTTTTTTCCAGGTAGAATTGCAATTCTTCTTGGTAACATTTTAACCTAACAATAAAGTGGTTTAAAAAAAATCAAATGACCAACTCTTATATAGAGATAAAAGTAACTCTTTTTTTTAAAGATTTTATTTATTTATTTTTTAGAGGCGGAAGGGGAGGGAGAGAGAGAGAGGGAGAGAGAGACACACACACACACACACACACACACACACACATCAATGTGTGGTTGCTGGGGGCTATGGCCTGCAACCTAGGCATGTGCCCTGACTGGGAATCGAACCTGCAATGCCTGGTTCGCAGCCCGCACTCAATCCACTGAGCTACACCAGCCAGGGCAAAAGTAACTGTTTTAACCACCAAATTAGAGCTTTAGCTTCTAAATTAGAGCAACTGATTTTTCTATACAACAAACAAGCACATTTGCTACTAAATGCATTCCACTGGACTTGTTGTAGATTCAAACATCTTGATTATGGAAAATTTCAAACTTACAAAGAAGTAGAGACTAGTATAATAAACAAATATGACTGCTACAACCCAGCTTCAACAATGAGAACAATAAAGGGCCAATATTGTACGCATATCCTGTGTGCATATCCAGGAGGAATTTCTTAAATAAGATATACAATAAAACATAAAACATTAAGGAAACAGTTAAGTTTATCAGAAAAAGAATTTCTATACAAATGAAGACACTGTAAATAAATTTAAAGGATAAACTAGAGATTGAGAGACTTTCAATGTACACAGCTGACAAAGGATTCATATCCAGACCTACAAATCAGTAAGAACAATCAGAAGAAATAAGGAAAGAAAATGAACAGAGGCTATGAACATGGGATTTAAAGAGAAAACTCAAATGAGTAATAAGCATGAGGAAATGCTTAACCCCTCTAGTAATGAGGAAAACAAAAAATAAAACAAGATATGATTTAAATCCCATTAAATTGGCAAAAATTAAAAGTTTTGAAATGCCTAGTATTGGTGAAGAATGTAGAGAAGTTGGAGCTCATATTTTCATAGGTAAACTGATATGATCACCTTGGAAACCAATTTAGCAATGGCTAGTAAAACGGATAGTGAGTATACCTCAGTGTAGCAATTCTCCTTGTAGACAGATTTCTTAGAGAAACTTACACATTAGTGAAAAAACTACAGTATTGTTGATAATGGTAAAAAATTGTGCATCTGTAAGAGATTACTAAATTATGGTATATTCATATAATAAACCATTACATATCAATTAAAATGAAAAAAAAAAAACCCTATATGAATCAATATGAATAGACCTAAAAACTGTTATGTTGAGCCTTGGCTAGTGTGTCTTAGTGGACTGAACGTCAACCCGTAAACCAAAAGGTCACTGGTTTGATTCCCAGTCAGGGCACATGCCTGGGTTGTGGGCCAGATCCCCAGCTGGGGCCATGAGAGAGGCAACAGATCAATTTGTATCTCTCTGTCTCTGCCCCTCCCCCTTCTCCTTCCCTTCCCCTCTCTCTAAAAAGTAAATAAAATCTTTAAAAAAAACCATGTTGAGTAAGAAAAGCAAAGCAGATGCCATGTGTATAAAGTCTAAACATGTAAAATAGTGCTATGTAATTTATGGATATAAACATATGTAAAAAGATACACAATTATAAAAAAATTAAGTAGAGTGATTACCTTTAGGGAAGGAGAAAGAGAAATGAGATCCAACAGGGATACAGAAGGAGTTTCAAATGTATCTATAATGTATTTTATTTACTTATTTTTGTTTTAAGAAAGTAAGGAAGGAAGAAAGCAAGAGAATTAGAGACACAGAGATAGAAAGAAAAACATCAATTTGTTATTCTATTTATTTATGCATTCATTGGTTGATTCTTGTATGTGCTCTGACCGGGGAATCAAACGTGCGACCTTGGCAAATCAGGACAATGTTCTGACCAACTGAGCTACCTGGCCAGGGTTGTATTATTTCTTTTAAAACTGGGTGAAATGTATCCAGGTGTTTGTTAACTGTTTTTTCTTTGATGTAAGCATCACATCTTTAAAAAAACCCACCAAACAACTGGGTAGAGATTAGGATCAGTCATAAAGACAGTTTCAATGTGCACAAGGGTGATGTTCAGCTTCTGTTGAGGACCACTATTCACTGTCAGTCCTTTCCTACTTTAATGGTGGTGAAATTGTAGCTCAAAGTAGTAGATGCTGGAACAAGGTTTTGTGACTAAATTAACTCACACAGTTTAGTCTCTTATCAAATGCTCCATTTTATTCCTTTCATAATATTTAACAAAAGCTGAATTTATTTTGCTTATTATTTTTTGTTTGCTGCATGTCTCCCTTTAACCAGAATGTAAGGTCCATGTAGAAGAGAATATCTGTTTCTCCAAAGAATTCCTTGCACTACAAATAATAACTGCTCAATATCTAATGTTAAATGAATACCAGAAGTCAAGCCTACCAAAGTAAATTAAGGGAAGACGTCAAATTGTACAACCATGCAGAAAGGCTCAGGCTACGTATCGGCTGTAAGTTCCAGCACCAATCTCTGTCTGTCAAGTGTCCATGGGAAAGACATGGAATGAATACGGGTAGTGCTATTACCAGCTCCAGCTAGAACCTGAACATCAGAGCAGGGGAAATGGGAGTAAAGACAAAACAAAAATTATATTTGGAAACAAAATTTCCATTAACAAGATATAGCAACTGACGCTCTGGATTCGCTACAGACAATTAATTACCTAGCACAATCTTCCTATGCAAGTTCCAACATGAATTCAGGGATATGAACTTTCTAAAAACCTATAGAACATGCCATTTCATCTGTACCCAGCTTCAGGTTTGGGAGAAGGACAGAACAAGAAAGAGTACAGGGAATGGAAAAACAAGGTGACACATCAAATGTATTGCTTCTGAATAAATACAACTTGTCAATAATCCTGAGGAGAATGACATGCCCACAGGGAGCTGTCTGGAAAGGTTCTTCCCTTGGGCCATGGTGAAGGCCACCAGTGACTTCTGGGCAATTACAACACTTCCCCACGGAGCTGTGTGGAGTAGCAGTGGTTCAGAATATGGGCTCTGGAGCTGGCCTCTTGGGCTCGAACTATGACTCTTCCACTTACTACCTGTGAAAACTCAGGCGAGTCACTTACCGGTTCTGTACCTCAGTTTCCTTAAATATAGAAGGGAAGCTAATATGATATCTACCACATTGGGTTGTTGTAAAGATTAAAGGTTTTAATATACGTAAAGCTCTTAGAATAATACATAGGACATAGCAAGT
This sequence comes from Phyllostomus discolor, assembly GCF_004126475.2. Classification (NCBI taxonomy): domain Eukaryota; kingdom Metazoa; phylum Chordata; class Mammalia; order Chiroptera; family Phyllostomidae; genus Phyllostomus; species Phyllostomus discolor. The sequence continues at coordinate 76,231,974 of NC_040910.2, read as the reverse complement.
TCTCAATAAATGGCAGCTTTTATTGTAATTATTCATCTGGGAGAAAGAGAACTTATGCTTAATTCTTTGGAAAAACTGCTAGCTCTGGAGGCTTGGGTGACTAAATCATTAGCTAATAAAACAGAGACAACATGAAACAGTGGGAAAGCACCTAGATCAAAAATCAAAACACCTGTTTGGGCAAAGACTGCCAATTACCTCCCCCTAATACCCAGTCTCCTTTTTAGTAAAAGAACTTATTTTTTGCTGGGTACATTTCTGTCTGACTAGGTGACTCTATTTCCAGCCTTCTCTGCAGCTACAGTACCTATGTGACTGAAATGTAAGTAGAAGTTTTATGTAAAATCTCAAAGAAATATTTTTAAAAGTACGAAGGAGTCCTCTTCTGTCCTCTTTCTCCATTACGCTGCCTGCTGACGCTACAGCAGCCATCCTGGAAGGGGGCCACTCTGCAGGATGCTGTAGTGGTGAACCGGAAGAGATTTAGTGTCTGCCAACTTGGTGCAGCCCTCACAGTAGCCTTGGACTGCCTATTTCTGCACTCTGATGTGAAAGCATAAAACCTTATGTATTTAATAGCCTCTGTGGTTGGGGTTCATATTCACTCAAACTTAATACTTCATGATAAAGATGGACTCCAGCCTATTATTATTATATAATCTCAGGCAAATCAGTCTTTCCAAATCTTCGTTTTCTCACCTGTAAAAAAGTGACTAATACCTCAGAGTTGCTATGGGAATCACGTGAGGTAACATTTTAAGAGTACTTTGTAGAATGCTGATATAATTTTTATCAATGAAAACAAGACAGACACTCAGAAAAGCAAAGCAGGTGATAATGATGTGGGGCACAAAGATAAAGACTAAGATAGAAGATTAGAAAAAGAGTCTAGGAAAAGACACTGTTTTAAGAATAGAAAACTTTCTTACAGCTATCACGAAAACTGATTATTAGGCGAGATGACACCTTGAATCCTGAGTAAATATACTACTGAATTGATAGGAATCTCATAATTTTCCACTCCTTGAAGTCCATTATCTCTGATGCTAATTGATTCTTAATTAAATCATACTGGCCTTTCAAATCCCAGTATCTCCCTCTCGATAGCCTTCCTGTCATTACCCCCAACCTTAATAATCAAGTCATACTTTTTGACTTTACCACAAAGCAGAGCTACTCAACAGAATTTCCAGCAATAAGAGAAGTCTTCTACATCCATTCTTAACAATATGGCAGCCGTTAATCACATATAGCTATTAATCACTTGAAATATGGCTAGTGTGACTGAAGAACTACATTTTAACTTTATTTAATTTTAATTTAATTAGACACACATGGTTAGTTGCTACTGTTATTGGACAGTATAGCCTATAAAGTCAGCTCTAGGAACGAGAAGAAAATTGTGTGGTATTTCCTCATCCTATTTGATTTATCCTACTTCTTGTCAATAACTACGCTACAATGCTTTCTCTTAGTCTACTCTTGATATAGCCCTAAATCCTTGGGAAGTCCCCATTTCCGTATTTGAGAATTGGGTTTATTACCTTCTTTCCAGAGAAATAGACATATTCAAAGCACACACACATTCCTAAGGCAGACATTCTTTGGGCAAAGCTTTACTTAACACACAAGAATAACTGGGTTTATGTAATCCACCAAAACAAACAACCCCAAAACACCAAAGATGATTAATTCCTTGAAAAAGCCAAACACTTTTTTTTTTGGTCTAAAGATAGCATATATTCAATTATTTTTGATAAGTCCCTATATATACAATGTAAGTCTAGCATGCTCTTTTAATTAAATAAAACAGGAGAAGAAATAGGCAAGCTCTGCTACTAAGAGAAGATCAAACTAAAATAAATGGCCTGAAGCAAGGTTACTGGCCATGGGAAGCTTGGTATAGTAAATGAAACTGTCAAATAAGCAATCTATCAATTTGAGAATTAGTATCTTCATAATGGGAGTAGGAAGTTGGTTAAAATAATACTGCAGGTGATTTAACTCCTAATGAAGGTCTGACACCTCTCAACCATGTTAACTCATTCCCACAAAGGACAAGTGATCATCAATTTACTGGCCTGTTCCATCTGCCTGGAAAACTTAAGACATTTTATTTTTTAAAAGATTTTATTTATTTATTTTTAGAGAGATGAGAAGGGAGACAGAGAGGGAGAGAAACATCGACACACAAAAAAAAACATTAATCAGCTGTCCCTTGTGTACACCTTGACAGGGGACTGAACCTGAAAACTAGGCATGGGCCCTGACCTGAATCAAACTGGTGACCTTGGCTTTTTCAGGACGATACCCAACCAACCAAGTCACACTGGTCAGGGCAACCCAAGACATTTAAATTAAGATACATAGGTATTTCAGCCCAGGACTGGGGCAACTTCCACAATGGAATACTACTTGGCCATAAAAAAGAAAAAAGTTACCCTTTGCAACAGTACTGGATGGACCTGGAGAACATTATGCTAAGTGAAATGAGCCAGTCAGAGAAAGACAAATACCATGTGATTTCACTCATATGTGGAATCTAATGAACAAACTTAATAAGCAAAACTGAGACAGATTCATAGATGGAGAACAGATGACAGCTAAGGGTAGGGGGAGGTTAGGGGGTGAAGGGATTAAGCAAAAAGGAGGACTCGTGGACGTGGACAACGGTGTGGTGATTGCTGGGGGTAGGGGGGTAAAAGGAGACTAAATGGTAATGAGAAAAAAATACAATAAAGATTAAATTTTTAAAAATTACCATAAAAAGAGATACACATATTTCAGCCCAGGACTGGGCAACTTCTTTCAGGAATCTATTATCAGGCAAATAGGTGGAATAGAGAGAATGCTCCAGAAGAGGGTACCAGATATGGTAATGATACAGACAAATGTGTTTCTAGCTCAAAAGATACATGCTAGAACACTCTGACCCTGATGACCCCCCGGGCTGCTACTCAGGTGCTCATGTTTTAGATGTGAGCGAAAGTATAATTCCTTCAAAACTCCTTGAAGTGAATCCAAGAGATGATCTGACAGTACTTGCTGCAGATTTCCCTTAGAGGCATACCAGTGTGACCTTTTTCAAATGCAAATTTACTTACTCATTATAGCTGTCAGGTTTCTTGGGGAGGAGTCTAAAAGAAAAGGCAACACTCTCCCGACCTGAAGAATATGGCTGCCCTTGAAGGAGTGGCAACAAGGGGAAAAGGACACCTGGAGAATGACCTCTGTGAGCAGAAGGCTCCGTGGGACTGGACTGGATAGAACTTGGTGGAAAATGGAAAACTTTAGCTCTGAAGATTCTTGTGTGAACTGAGCCACCTTGATTTTTGGCAGCCCCCTCCTTCCTATGTTGGCTCAGGTATTCACTGATCTTAGTACAGAATCCCAAAGTCCCCTAGACCTCCAAGTCAGATCTCCCTCCTCTTTAGGGCAGAAGTGTCTATAAAAGATGTCATCTAGTTATGCCCCACTGGCTCTTACACAGGAAGTATTTATCAATCCCTGATGAGATCAGTAGCACCACACTAGACACTTGGGGATGTCTGTCATAGATTAGTTTCAAGGAAATCACAACCTAATGTTCGCTGTATAGTCTTAAAGGCAGATGCAGGCAGAAAGGGGTGAAAGATGACCCAGAAGAACTGTCCACACGCAGAAGATACCTCTGATCTTCCTGGGGGGGTGGGGATTCAGTAGGGAGTGGGAGAAAAAAACCTGGAATTTTAGAAATGAGACAAAAAATGTGGGGTAAAGGTGGGTTGTAGTTGGGACTAGTGAAAATGACAGTGGAAGCTTGAGACTCTTTCAGATACAAAGGCCAGGAAAGGGAGGCCTGGAGATTCAAATATGCCTAGATTAAGAAGTCTGTCCCAACCTACAGGAAGTTTATCCCTAACATCTAAATAGTCATGTCTTAAAATCAACAAGTTTGCTAGTTTTCAGCTGCCACTGACCGGAACCCCCAGTGGCTCTGGCTCACAGTATAGAGACTGCCCAGCCAAAGGAGACGAAGACATGCAGCGGAAGTCAGCCAGCCAGCCTGACCCCTCCCAGCTAGAGCCGGAGTTTCAGTAAAATGCTATGCAGCTACTTTGGTATACTAGACAAGATGGTTTAACCCCAGCAGCACAGGACTATACCAAGGACCCTGTGTCTCAATCAGCAGATTCAGAGTAAGTGGTCTAGGACCCAAGGAGACTCTCAATAATGAGAACAGAAACTTACCAGTGAGTTTAGCAGGACCTTTGGTCCCACACTGCTCTCCTTCCCTGTCCACTATAGTTGTATATTCATGTTCAGTCACATATTTTAAAAATTTAATATAATTATCTCCTAGAAATTACTGAATGTAGCCTCTTGGGATCTAAAGCAATTAAGTGAAGATAAATTTCTTTCATGGAGCAAGCTGTCAAAGGATGAAGCAATTTCATTCCCCATTTGAAGTGGAAGCTTTGGGTCATGCATGGTTTATTTGAAACAATGCCATCACCTAAAGCTGCTGATCTTATCTCTAACTTCGTTCTCCATTTCAAACTGCTGGAAATGTGTAGCGTGGCACTGCCTGAAGTTATGACATCTGGCTCTGGGCCAGCAACAGAACAAGCCAGCTCCTCTTCAGAGTTTCAAGCATAAGAGGACAAAAATCATATTAAAAGAAGATAATTACATAGGTGAAGTCTGTTAACCCTAAAGAGGGGAGGTATTCCGGGGGGTTCAGGTGCGACTAACAGAGGTACCCCACGACAGGGAAGTAGTACAGGAACGGGCAGAAATGCCCTCTGAAGGGAGTAGGGTGAAATACATGCCAAGGAATAGATGCCAGATTTTTCTCTTCTGGGAGACACCAAACTAAACAAACAGTTGGGTCTGTTTCATGAGACAACCTGATGGAAAGCATACCAGGCTGTGAGAATCAAAAGCCCAGGGTTCTAATTCCAGCACTATAAGACTGTGTGTGAGATTTAGGGAGAAGTTCTCATTAACTCTTTATATTTTGAACTATGCTGGCACTTCATATGAAAAATTATTCATAACCACATTTTATTTATTTTATAATATACCTTGTGCTACCTAGGTAGTAGTATTCAAACTTTTAAAAAAGCCATTGAAACTTCCTTCAGATGAAATGCATGCACATCAGACTGTGCTTTCTAACATGAACTTTGAGGAACTAAAATTGGCTTTTAAGTGTTAGGCCCTGGAAGCTTGTTAAGAGAGACTGCTAGATTCTACCCTCAGAATTTCTGATTCACAGGTCTGGAACAGGGCCTAAAATATTACTTACCTAACATGTTCCCAGGTACATCTCATGATGCTGGTCCCAGTACCGTAATTTGAGAACCAGTGGTACATATAACGTGGCCAACAGAATGATCTAGAATTGGACTAATATAGTAGCCACTAACCACATGTGGGTATTTCAACTTAATTAGAATTAAATTAAAATTTTTGTTTCTCACCCTGGCTGGTGTGGCTCAGTGGATTTGAGCACCCGCCTGCAAACCAAAGGATAGCTGATTTGATTCTCAGTCAGGGCACATGCCTGGGTTGTGGGCCAGGTCCCCAGTAGGGGGGTGTGGGAAAGGCAACCACATATTGATGTTTCTCTCCCTCTTTTTCTCCCTCCCTTACCCTCTGTCTAAAAATACATAAAATAAAAAATCTTAAAAATTTTTTTTGTTGTTTCTCATTTGCACTAGCCACATTTCAAGTACTGAATAGTCACATGTTACTAGTGGTTACCAGATAGGATGGTGTAGAAATGGAACATTTCTATCATCAAAGAAAGTTCTATTTGATAGCACTGGTCAAGAGTCTATTTGATGCTAGGTAGAAAATAGCACGGGGAGGTTAAGAATAGTATAGGAAATGTAGAAGCCAAAGAACTTGTATGTATGATACATGGACATGAACTAAAGTGGGGGAATGCGGATGGGAGGGGGAATGCAGGGTAGAGGGGAATAAAGGGGAGAAAATGGGATAACTGAAATAGCATAATCAATACAATATATTAAAAATAAAACGAATCTATTAGATTGTGCTGGTAAAATGTTTACCCTAGAGAAAAGTAAACTTAGGGAGAATTTTAAGACGTGTCAGATAGAGAAGAAATAAAAAAAGACTTTGTAACTAAGAGAGTCTCTCTAAAGTTAGCACATGGGAATTACAGAAAGACAGATTGTGTTCAGTTTCAGAAAAAAATTTTTTCATAGTGACTGTCTCATGATACAGCAAACTTTGGAAAGTATCTGAAGCAGAGGCTATGAGGACCCTGGGAGATTATTTCTTAATTAGTAGAAGACTGACTATGATGTCTTCTAAGGGGCCTCCCAACTCTAAGATTCTTTCATAATCAATCTGATCCAATTTTATAATTACTGTCATGGCAAACAATCCTTCTTGTGTCTAGGATAGTTATCTAAAGTATGTACCTCGAGTAGGAGAACTTCCTCTATAAGGGGTGTTTTTGGTCATAAACATCCAAGTTTTTACTATTTAAAAATGTCTTTGCAACACCAAAGTACAAGTAACAAAAGAAAAAAAAACAGACAAGATTTCATTAAAATTTCAAGAAAGTGAAAACGCAATCAACCCATAGAATGGAGGAAACTATCTGCAGATCATGTATTTGCTAATGAATGGACTTTTTCATCCAGAATATATATGAAACTCCCACAACTAAACAAGATAAATAATCTAATTTTTGAATAGGCAAACTATTTGAATACACATTTCTCCACTTTTGTAAAATCTTTACAAGTAGTTTCACAGACCTGATTCCTTTTATCTTCACAATAGCTCTCAGAGTCTGACAGGGCAGTTATAGGTTTCCTAGTTTTATTGGAAAAGAACAGAAGCCCAGAGAGGCTATATGAATTGTCCAAGGCAGCACAACCAACCCAGAGCAGAGTCAGTCTCAGAACACATCTGACACTTCCTTTTATTCCGCCCTGCCTTCCTTTGCCTCATAAGGAAAAAATTAATGCTCAGGTATCCCAAGGCCAATTTAAATGGGAATGTAGAATTATATTTTTTAAATGTATACAATAAATAAGCACATGAAAATATGCTCAACATTATCAGTCACTAGGAAAATGCAAATCAAAACCACAATGAGGTATTATACTCAGTAGGATGGCTATTTAAAAAAAAAACAACAACAGAAAATAACAAGCGTTGGTGAAAATATGGAAAAATCGAAACCCTTTGTGCATCGCTGGTAGGAACGTAAAATGGTATTGTGCAAAGTGGTAAGGCAATTCCTCAAAAAATTAAGCTCTTTACCACATGATCCAACTAATTTCACTTATGGATATATACCCCCAAAAAGAACGCATGGACTTGAACAGATGTTTGTACACTCATGCTCATAGCAGCACTATTCAAAATAGCCAAAAGGTGGAAGTGCCTCAAGTGTCCATCCATGCATGAGTGAGTAAACAAAATGAGGTATATATACAATGGGATATTTAGTCTTCAATAGGAAATTTTGACATGTACTACAAGAGGATGAACCTTTAAGCTGTTATGCTACGTAAAATGAGTCAGTCACATACAACAAGACAGATGTCATTATGATTCCTCTTAGATGAGGTTTGTAGAGCAGTCAAATTCACAGGCAGAAAGTAAACGGTGGGTGCCAGAGGCTGTGGGAGAGGGAGGAAATAGGGAGTGAGCTAGTGTTTTACGGGTACGGTTTCAGTTGGGAAGATGAAAAAGGCCTGTAGATGGATGTGGTGACGATTGCAGAAACAATGCAAATATACTTATGCTATAGAGCTGTACACTTAAAAACGGTAAAGTTTATATTATGTATATTTAAACAATTATGATTTTAAAAAATGGAATGAATCTCTTTTACATAAGACTTTAATTAAAGGAAAATCACTCTTCCTAGCTCCTCATTATCTTGACATGTCTGGTATAGGCATTTTCTAGCTTCTGGTATTGAAAGCATAAAGAAGAACAGATTAAAACTATCAGTGAACCAACCTGTCCTGTGATGCTGGCACATTCGGAGCAAAAAGCAACCTAGACAGGCTTTTCAGTTACTCCTTGACTTCCGTGGTTTGATTCTCAAGGCCAAAAACTATCCTCAGCTTTGTCTGTATGAGATTCTAAGTTAAATGAAGGAATGACAAAGCATTCCTTCAGCTGTCTGCTTATGGGTTGGGCCCTCCAGGAAACAGAGCTGACTTTTAGTTCCAAAAGGCTAAAACCTGCCTTACATCAAAATGGAAGCCAGTGGCAAAGCACGGATTCCAACATTTAAGTTCTATGTCCACAGGACTTTAACGTTCCCAGAGGGAGGATCCTGCTTATGTTTTGTAATCCTGAAAGGCAGAACTGCCTGTTCTTTAGTGTTCAGTTTAGCCTGAGGGCTAGAAAGAATACAAGTTGGACTCTAGGACAAATGTCTTCTTGAGCCAAATGCGTCCATACTCTTGAACATGAATGACCTACTATCAATGTATTGGAGAGACGATGTGTCTTTCAAGTGTGTTCATCAAGATCCCCCAAAGAACACAGTATGTCCCCACCTAGTCGGAGGTAGCTAGTCTCTCAGATTATGTTCCCTCGACTCTTAGATGCTACAGAAATGATCAGACCCAACTGCGATGGCTATGCTGAAATGTTCTTTAAATTGCACTTGCTGTTCCCAGAGTTAGGCAGAGGGCAAATCACTACAGATCTCTGCCTATATAAAGTGTAACTCTAAAGTAAGATGATGTTTTTAAAAATTGCAAATGAGTATCAGAGTAGTTAGGGTATTTGGTAGTCACACCTTATATTGAAGCTGTGAAATATTCTTTCCCCCACCTCTCAAGCCCAGATCTCATGAGTGTGGGGTAAGATTAAAAAAAAAATATCCATAACCCAGCTGTGACACTTCCTTCCACCCATACCTGTACATCTGTTTCCTCCAGAGTGCTGCTGCTTCAAGTGAGATGCGTGAGGCTTCTGTAGATGCTGGGGAACAAGATGGAACAAAAATGCTTCACACCTGGCTCCCAAATTACAGGAACGCTGGACTGGGGCCAACATAAGCTGGCACAGCACCAGCTGAAATGGACATCAATTAAGGAGCCTGTCATCTTTCAAGACTGCAGGGTCTTTTTTCACTCCACGATCCGCACTGCTCCACAAACCAGCCACAGCACCACTGGTAGAGTTTTCCAGATGGGATCATTTCCCCTAGATTTCACACTTGCAGATTTATTGCAGAACTTGTTTTTAACCGCTCCCTTTGTTTTTAAAGCCTGAACTATTATTCCACATTACAGTTTTATCTTTAATTGCATTTATTTGTCCTTAGTAAAGTGAGAAATTTGTACCTATATGGAGAGCAAAGAAAATTTTAAGCTTGCCTGAAAGATGCTTTGTTTACAAAAAGGCATTAAATAACTGAGATTAGTAAAGGGTCAGAAATTCTTCTCTGTACACATCATTCCTACTGGGGTCAGAAGCCAGAGAGCCTTGACCAGACTGTATTATCCTGGAGAAATGGACAGACCTTAGGGCTAAAGCAGCCCTCTTCCAACCATCACATGCGGCGTTAGTGATCCATGTCATGTGACGAAAGGGAAAACTCTGCTAGTGTCTAGCCAGTAGCAAATGCTGTTTAAGATAAATACGTTACGAGTGTCAGCAATTAAAAAGTGACAAGATTGCACCTACTACCTTTTCTTGACTTTTGTCCAGTGGGGCAAGACATATTTTCTCCCCTGTACCTAAATGGCCTGCCCTGTGGAAAAAATTCCATGCAACATGAAAGGGTCCCATGATAAATAAATATCTCATCCACATTTAATATATGTTCTGAGAATTGAATTCCATTGCCTCAGGGGGCTGCCTATTGCTGCCAATTTGCTTTTCATGGCAGAACCCTGTGTGGCAGAGCCTTGACTAGGTTCTGCTGATGCTTGTTTAGAAAAGAGTCCAGCTGTAGATGAAAGAAGCACTTCAAAGTGGGTGACAACTTGGAGGCTATCACTTATGGCTTGGAAATGATTACTTATCAAAAACGACTTCAGTCTGGAATATACTCGGGACATGAAGCTGGCCTGCACTTTCATGTATTCCACTGGAGTTTGCAGAGCAAAGAAACCTCAATGAGTCTGAAGTGATGGCAGAAACTGAAGAACCCAGTTGAAGGTAAGATCCCAGAATCTGCATCATAGGTAGGAACAGGAGAGAGAGAACAATTTTTTAAAAGCTTCAGACATCTGTCTGCACAACTCAATCTTGGTCCACTTCTCACTCCCTTCTTTTATTTTTAAATAAACAGCTTCAAAAGGGGTGGTCCTCACATCTTTCTGCTGAATAAGGTCTCAATTTTCTTACTTTCCTCCACCAAGAGACCCTGAAACCTCTAGCTCTCAGCATTTAATCAGTCAAAACTTGGTCTCTGAAGTGAAAAGACATGCTACAGACCAAGAGAAAATATTTGCAATACACATATATCTGACAAAAGACTTGCATCCAGAATATATACAGACCTCTTAAAACTCAGTAAAAAAACAAAACAATCCAATTTAAAAATAGGCAAAAGATGGGAAGACACTTCACCAAAGATATTACAATTGCAAATAAACACGTGAAAAAAATGCTCACGATCATCAGCCACTAGAGAAATGCAAATTAAAACTGCAATGAGATACCTATTAGAATGATTTTTTTAATACTTTAAAGTGGGGTATTTATTTAAGATTTTATTTATTTATTTTTAGAAAGTGAAGGGAGGGAGAAAGAGACAGAGAGAGAAACATCAATGTGCGGTTGCTGGGGGCCGTGGCCTGCAACCCAGGCACATGCCCTGACTGGGAATCGAACCTGCGATGCTTTGGTTCGCAGCCCGTGCTCAATCCACTGAACTACGCCAGCCAGGGCGAAATGAATTTTTAAAAATGCAGTATCAAATGCTGGCAAAGATATGGAGGAACTGAAATTCTCATACACTGCTTGCTGGTGGGAATGCAAAATGGTATAGTCGCTTTGGAAAACAGTTTGGCAGTTTGTATCAAAGTTAAACACACACTTACCAAATGACTCATCTATTCATTCCTAGGTATTTACACAAAAGAAATGAAAACTTAAGTTCATATAAAACCTATACAGAGGGTCTGTAGTAGTTCTATCCATAATCACCCCAAACTGCTAACAACCCAAATATTCATCAACTGGTGAATGGATAAACCAGTTGTATATCTATACAAGGGAATACTACTCTACAACAAAAAATAATGAATTATTGATATGGATCTCTAATGTGTTATGCTATATAAATGAAGCAAGAAAAAGCTAATTACTATATGGTTTTATTCATATGACATTCTGGAAAAGGCAAAGTCGTAAGGACAGAAAACAGACCAGAGGTTGCAGGGACTGGAACTAGGGGAAAGGGCTGATTGCATGAGGGAGTTTTGGGTGACAGAAATGCTCTATGTATGTGAACTGTGGTGATGCTTACATGGCTAAGTGTTTGTCAAAAGTGTGTAACAAAGAGTAGATTTTTATGTACAGGGTTGGGCAGAAGTATGCCTGCTTGAATGTGGTTGGTAGGATAATAATATGGGTGTAATAATTTATAGTTTTACTTTGAACATTTCACCTAAAATGACATATGGTGTGCTTCAGTGTGATATTGTTGTGCTACAGAATTACATGCTTATGATTTTGTAATAAAAGATCTTGTAATAAAAAAGGGGCATTATTTGTTCCGGACCCTGAATGTAAACAAACAAATAAACCGTGATCTCTGGGGAAGGAGATGAACTGGAGCAACATCACTCCACCCTGTGACTCTGGATACCTGAATGCACGCAGTTGGTATGTGACAAGGCTGACATGAAGCCCACATTCTCCCTGAATTTGGAAGCAACATTAAAATAGACCCAGATTTCTGCTGGGATTAAAGGACCTTTACAGCCTTTGTCTCCTAGAAGTTTCATTATTGCAGAGACAATACAGCCTTCTTCATGTAGATAATATGATACTAAGTCCCAGTCTGGCTTTCTCCCTCCCCTTTCATTTCCTGCTTCATTTGGGCAGAGGTAGAGGTCTTTGTTTCTATAAAGGGCAAGTTTAAAAATCATGGGGGAAGCCAGGAGCCTAGGCTAACTGGAGCTTTCCTGGCTTGAATGGGTTAATGTGCACAGAACTTAATAAAAATAAGTCTGGCCACATAATTTTTAAAATAATAAACAAATACCTTCCAACCTCTAATTAGAAGTATGCTCCAAGAAATCTCTGCCATGTTGTCAGTGAATGAGGTCAAAAAACATAAAATTATACCTGTGTAATAAAGTTTCTTTAAATATCATTATTTTCCAATAATGGAACAATGGGGATGGGTACCTCCAAAGATGCAATATTTTGAAAGAAAAATTATACCTCTTATAATGAGGTCACACGACCATAGGAAGCAAGAAGGTCAAGTGAATGAAGACGTGTACTGCAGCGGTACCTGGCGAGCTGTGAAAGCAGTTAGCTTGAAAAAGAGAACATATTCCCATTCTCATTTTAGTGGCTTATCTTCACACCTCTGTTTCACAGCTTAATCCTTCTAGTACTTCTTGGGTGCTTCAAGTGAGAGGAAGGAAATGGTACTTGGAAACTATAACTAAGCTAGAAACTCTTAGCTCCCACCTTGGAAGAGCACAAGCATGTAAGCATATGCACACATACAAATGGAGAGAAAGGGCTTTTTCATTTAAATGGAGGAAGCTGCCATGTCTACCTCCATAAGCAAAAATATTAATCATCCACCGTCTGGTTTTAATCCACACGCTCCTGATCCTGCATCTGAATGTATTGTTATCAGGGGAAGGAGCATTTCTGCTCAATCTTATTCACCAGCCAAAAACCTGAAAATGTGAAAACCACATTGGTGAAGTGCCTTCTTGGGGACCCAGAAAACTTTGAGCTGTTGCTTTTTTATTGTTTTCTTTCTTTCTTTTTTTTTAAAAAAATGATGAACAAATGTGAATTTCAGAGGGTCTGGAGGAGAAAAAAAAGAAACAGCTCAAGTTACAGGTCCCTCTTGGAGTGACATTATCCTCAGGGAAATTAGCACTTTCTCTTCTGTCTTTCTCAAAGGAGATCCAGCCACACAACCTGACTGACATCAGCCTGTCAGAGACAAGCTCGGGCACCCAGGTGCATCCCTTAGGAGCATTTACAAATGAAATGGCAAGCCCAAACAGCAAGCCTTTGCCTCTGGTCTCCATTCTTCAGTTTTGTGCTTTGCTAGCAGTAAAAGCAGGGACTAAAAAAGTGTCTGTATGTGTCTGAGCATGCTTCCACTACTCTCTGTGCTGGAGACCCTTCCCTCTCAGGCTCACCCTAAAAAGGGTCTCCAACCCAATATGTGGGCTTGAGTGCCTCAAAACCATTAGTCACCACCATTGCAGTCTCACTCCAAAATGCGAATGGGGCCACCCGTGACACAAAAACTCGAGCATGATTAGGGGATAGCAACAGCAGAAGAAACCACAATATGCTTGAGACTCCCAGGAGAACAATGACTAGCGCTGGTAGGGAACAGACTGACAGACAGAGCAGACAGACTGTAACCAGGCCTCGCTCTGTTTTCGATGCAACACAAATGTTTTCCATTAGAGGTTCCCTGCCCCACAAACACTCATACATGCGGCTATGAAATCCACATACTTAACTTCTGCTTTTTGGCACTCTGACCCAACTACCTCTCCTGTTCCCCTGGAACAGAACAAAATTGAGAGCCAAGAGATTCCAGTACCCCCAGCACAAAGGTAAAGGAAAGAATCAGAATTAGGAGCATGCTTACTAAGTACCGTCTAATATGAGTATGGCTGAACAGGCTAAAGGGAAGAAGGAAGAAAACAAGGACTGTTCTTTTGCCAAGAGAGAAGCAAGTACAGTATAGCTCTGGCTCTAAGTGGTTGGCTTCTATATGTTCAGCTTAAAGTTTGGCTTTACTTTTTAGTAAAGTCTGCAGCTGATCTTCATCAGGAGGTGTCATTCACCTTTAAAAGAAAAACAGGCAAAAACCTCAGAAAACTCATTACAAAGTCTGCAAAATTCTAGTACTGTACTAAGAAATCAGGGAATGCTGGCTGATCAGTAATCCACATTTCAAACAGTCAAAACCAGCTGAGTTTCGCAATTATGACGAGAAGCTGAACTAGAAATCCTTAAGCCATCAGCAACCATCCTCCTACCACCATCTGTAGAACCTGGCCCAGGTTCATTTCTAATCACAGACACAGAGGTGAGGACATGTGGCTGTCTGGCTAATTAATCTCTTCCCTTAAGGGGGGAAAAAAAAGACAATCACAAATAAGTATTCAAGGGAATAATAAAAAAAAGAATATAGAAAAGGAGGGAAAAAGTGAATTTTTAAAATGGCCTGTAAGAAATAAAAGGAAATCCCCTATTCAAGCAGCTCTGGAGTTCCCTAATTGCACAAGAGCAAAGGACGCTCCCCCCACCTCGCTGTGTATGTCTTGTTAAGCAATTGCTCAACCTATACTCATTGTGTAATTCCAACTTCCAAAGCTTTTTGCTGCACATATGCAAACCACGTTTTGCACTGCACTCTAGAATCTAGAATTAAGAACAGTTTCTCGTTTTTCTCTTCTTCACTTTAGAGGGGGCTATGCGCATAAGGAAAAAAATTCTATTTCTAGATAAGCATTCACTACAAATGAGGTTTTCCATGATTTCATCTGGCTATCTCTGAGTTTACTAGTAGTTAAGAAACATTTGGGTTTACTCTTAGGCAGCTAAAGATTAGTTTTTCCTGACAATAATGATATCACAAAAAATTGTCCACAAAAACATCAAATTTCCAAAAGCCTTTGTTCCAAATGACTGCAATTCTGGAATATTTGGAGCACTTAAAAGTTGGCAGTCTCTACTTTAACAGCCAAAATTCCAATGAAAGCTTGGGTAAATCTCAGTGTTTCTTGTTAATCACAAACTTTCTTTTTTAGAAAAATCAAGTTAAACAGTCAGCAAGAACAATAATAGGTGTGTACAAAGAGGAGGAAGGCATGACAAGAAAACACAGAGGTCATAAAGGACAGATTTAACTCTATAAAAATTTTAAGTTTTACATTATAAAAAATATAAACAGGATTATAAAACAAGCTACAAACCAGGAGAAAATATCTGCAATATATAAAATATATCTATTTGTGGCCCTGGTTGGTGTAGCTCAGTGGATTGAGCGCAGGCCTGTGAACCAAAGAGTCGCTGGTTCGATTTCCAGTCAGGGAATATGCCTGGGTTGCAGGCCAGGTCCCCAGTTTGGGGCATGCAAGAGACAATCACACACTGATATTTCTCTCTCTCTCTTTCTCCCTCCCTTCCCCTCTCTCTAAAAATAAATAAATAAATAAATAAATAAATAAATCTATTTATCAATAATCATAAATAACAACATAAAAATGCACAAGGTCATAAATATGCAAGTCAGAGAGGAAGAAATATAAAGAGACAATAAATAAAGAGAAAGATCCTTTATTCTATTAGTTAACAAATGCAAGTCAAATTGAGACTTCCTTTTTAAACCCAGAAAACTAGCAGAAACTTAAAATAGTGATAATAATACACAGTACAGGTGACAGTATATAAGAACCAGATACTCATATACTGTTAATAACAGTGTAAATTGGTATGATCATTTTGGAAGGCAGTTTGGCAGTATTTGTCAAAATAGTAAACACATATGTCTTTTGACAAAGCAATTCTACTTGTAGGAATCTACTCTATAAGAACAGTCCTGGAGTACCCAAGATTGAAGTACTTGTAGGAACAAGGAAGTTCACTTCAGTGCTGTTTAGTAGTAACAAAAAGTGGACATCATGTAACTTGAAAAAGAATGGTATAGATTTACATGTACTGACTTAGAAACGGTTCCAAGGTATATCAAAGCAAAAAAAAAAGTAATATTGATATATATATATATATATATATATTATTTTAATTTTATTAGAAAAATCAATACTGTTTGTATGTCTGTAGGATGGCTACCAAAGTGTTAACAGCAATCATCTTTGGAAGGGAGGGACTTGTAACTCCTCTTTTCTATAGTTCTATGTTATTTTAATATTATTGCAGAGAGTATGAATTACTTTTGTAATTACAAAGTAAATCAGTCCACCTTCTGTTTCTGACCATGATAGAGTAACTGGTAGTCCTCCCACCATAAACAGCTATAAAACACATAAGATTTGTAGGCAGTGGACAACAGGCAGTGCAAGACTGTGATCCCCAACAGAAGAAAAACTCAAGAAATGGCTGTGATCTGCTTGAGAATAATTTTCCAACCATGACACAGAAAGCTGAATCCTAAGAAAATTATGATACATATGTGGACCAAGACCACCAAAGCCTTACCAGACAGCAGGTGCTACAGGGCTGAGAAGGGAACACAGAGTATCAGAGGTGCTGCGGAAAGAACACTGCCTAAGGACTGGGGGAGGTAGAATTCCAATGTTGCCAGAGTGAAAAGATTTTAACACCTCTGAGTTAAAATCTGAGATTTCGGAGAGGCCACACTCCCTAAAGTTAGACCTAATCTAAATCTACATTAATAGACCCTAGCCCTGGCCAAGTAGCTCAGTTGTTAAAGCACTGTCCCAATATGCCAAGGTTGTGAGTTCAATCTCTGGTCAGGGCACACACAAGACTCAACCAATAAATGCATAAAAAAGTGGAACAAAAATTGATGTTTCTCTCCCCCAATTGCTCTAAAATCAATACATTTTCAAAATAAAAAAAAAGTTAAAAGAAGTAGATCCTAAAACAAAATCTGCAGGGGAGTCAGGGTTTGG
This sequence comes from Phyllostomus discolor, assembly GCF_004126475.2. Taxonomy (NCBI): domain Eukaryota; kingdom Metazoa; phylum Chordata; class Mammalia; order Chiroptera; family Phyllostomidae; genus Phyllostomus; species Phyllostomus discolor. The sequence goes on along the minus strand of NC_040910.2, from coordinate 76,215,148 downwards.
AGTATTACTAAATTACTGGAGCTTGGGAAACATCCAGGGGTCTATGCAGCTACAGTAATAATGTGTAAAGACCAAGTCTACACAAGTTCAAGATGATCAAGCAGTAATTTAACTGCCTGTTAATATTAAAAACAAAAAATAAAAAAAAAACTTCTCCAGAGGAAGGTAATAAGCTCCAGAAACTCTCTAACAAATTATCTTCGATCTCCACTGATTTTAAACAAAAATCACTAAAGAGCATTTGAGAGCTTGCTCCCCAGCATGTGTGTCAGTTTGGCTCAAAGAAACTAAAAAATTCTTAAAAAAAAAAAAAAAAAAAAAAAGTCACCAGACCAAAAAAACCCCAGGAAAATGCAATTCATATTCAGTAGAAATAAAATGTGAGATGCCCCAGATGTTGGAGCTGGCAGGCAAAGACTTTAAAGCGGCTATTGTAAATATGTCTAAAATACTAATGGGAAAGATGTTCAAAAAATTAAAGGAAAATATTATCTGAATGAGCAAACAAATAGGAAATGTAGGTAAAGATAATTATAAAAAAGAACTAAGGAGAATTTTTTTTACTATTTTAAGATTTTATTTATTTTTAGAGAGTAGGGAAGGGAGGGAGAAAGGGAGGGAGAGAGACATCGATGTGCAAGAGAAACATGGATCAGCTGCCTCTCACACGCGCCAAAAGGAGACTGAGTCCGAAACCCAGGCACCTGCCCTCACTGGGGATGGAACCAGGACCTTTCGTTTTGCAAGACAACATCCAACCAACTGAGCCACACCAGTCAGGGCCCAAGGAGAAATTCTTGAACTGAAAAGAAAAAAAACTAATGAAATAAAAAGTTTAAGGATAAATTCAAAAGTAAATTGGAAAGAGTCACTAAACCTGAAAACAGATCAATAGGAACTAAGACACAAGACAAATGGGGTCTCACAAATTTGTGGGACTGTATCAAAATGTCTAACAAATACATAATTGGAAATTCAAGAAAGAGAAGACAGGGTAACTGACGCAGAAAAAAGAATGAAGTCTGAACAACACCCAAATGTAATGAAAAGCACCAATTTACAAATCCAAGAGGATCAGTGAACTTCAAGGAGGACAAATGTAAAACTACACCTATCCAAGTCCCAATCAAACTTTTGAACACCAAAGATAAAAAAGAAATATACAAAGCAACCTCTGCAAAATGATACATTATACAAACATAAGAATGCTGATTTCTCATGAAGAAGCAGTGGGTGCTGGGTAATAACAGAACCACATCTTGATGTTGAAAGAAAAAAATCTTCAACCCAGAATTCTGTATCTAGTAAAAATATCCATTAAAACTAAAAATAAACAGAAATAGATATTTCTAGATAAACAAAGGATACAGGAATTTGTCACCAGCCAATGTGCTTAAGACCCATAGGCTCAAAAGAAATGATACCAGATGGAAACTTAGATCTATTGAAAAGAATGAAGAGCATCAGTAAGTACTATAAATGGATTAATATAAAAGTGTATGTTTTATTTTTGTTTGTACCTTAAACTAACTGTTAAGTAGAAATAATACATGGTACAGCAGGTTTTATAACATAAAAAGTAAAATGTAAGACATTGTGAAAAACAAAAGAGAATGGGTAAATGGGATTATACTGTTTTAAGGTTATTACATTTGTAGTGTGTAGCAAGAAACAGGAAGCATAAGATGTAAAGTGTAAAATACAATATGGACACTAAATATATTTTAAAAATTAAGAATGCAAATTGCTAGTCCTAGAAAAACCACTGAAAAAAATTAAAAAGAATATGGTTAAGACAAAAGCAAAGATTTCTTTTTTTAAGTACTTAAAAGACTAGAAAAAGTTCCCTTTGTAGCAATCTTAGTAAAAAAAATTGTTTTAAATATCAAAGATTTCTTAAAATAGAAAAAGCACTAATCATAAAGGGAAATTATGAACAAAATTTTGTACTTCATCAAAATTAAAAACTTTTGCTCTTCAAGATTCTATTTGAAAAAAATAGCCAGCCATACACTGCAAGAAAATATTCACTTGGAGATACATCTGACAAAGATTTGTATCCAGAATATATAAACAGGTTTTATAACTTAATAATGCATCAATATCCCAAATTTTTTAAAAAATGGGCAATGGATTTGGATACTTCCCAAATGACGATATATGATTTACTAATATACACACAAAAAGGTGCTCATCATTAATTAGGGAAATGCAAATCAAAACTGAGATACTACTTCACACTTACCAGAATGACTAAAATCATAAAGACTACAAATACCAAGTGTTGGCAAAGATGTGAAGCAACTGAACTGTCAAATATTGCCAGTGGAAGTACAATATGGTGAAATCACTTCTGAAAATAGTTTGGTAGTTCCTTTAAAGTTATAATATACTTATCATACGACTGAACAATTCTAACTATTTAACCCACAGAAATGAAAACATGTCCACAAAAAGACTTGTACAGTAGTGTACACAGCATCTTTATTCGTAACAGATAAAAATTTAAAAACGCAAAAACGTCCATCATCAAGTGAACAGATAGACAGACTGTGACACATCTATGCAATTAAAGGGAATGACCTACTGGAAAAACACAGCAACATGGATGAATCTAATAGACATTATGTTGAGTAAAAGAACAAAGACATACAAGTACATACTGCATGATTCCATTTATACAAAATTCTAGAACAGGCAAGACTAATCAGTAATGAAATTAATTAGATCAGTGGTTGCCTGGAGCAGGTAGGAGGACTAGAGAGAGATTAACTGCAAAGGGGCACATATTTTGGGGAGATGGAACTATTCTATATGTTGACTGGGGTGGTCTTTACATAGGTGTATGCATATATAAATACATTTAAATATATGACATTATTGTATGTAAATATACCAATAAGTCAATACAGTAAAGATATGAACCTGAAATAAAGATTAACTTTCTCAGATAAAGTTATGAAATAAAAATATAATATATTCTTTTATATATATGAGAGATTACATTAGGAAAGATAACTTAAAAGGGAGGGACAGGAAGCACAGGTGAGGCAGATGTTTACGTCAATAGTTAAGACTTTTCTCTAAGTTTCATACATCTTCGTATTACCAATTTCAATTTCAATTTCATTATGGCCTATATTGTCCAGCCAAAGGCTGTTTGCATGTATGCATGTAGATAGGTAGGCATAGTCACTGTGCTGACTTTCTGGGGTTTTAAAAAATATTTTATTTATTTATTTTTTAGAGACGGGGAGGGAGGGAGAAAGAGAGAGAGAGAAACATCAATGTGTGGTTGCCTCTCATGTGGCTCCCATTAGGGAACCTGTCCCACAACCCAGGCATGTGCCCTGACTGGGAATCGAACCTGCGATGCTTTGGTTCGCAGCCCGAGCTCAATCCACTGAGCTACACCAGCCAGGTGACTTTCTGGTTTTTATGCATCAGTTATTCCCATCTGCCAACTCCAAGACTCAGTGTTCATTTGTAAGAAATCCTGCCTGCAAAGTTTGGAGCGCAGGGCACTGTCCTGATCTTCTGGTCCTTGGAAATTTCACAAACACTCCTCTGAGGTTTTTTTTTTTTTTGGGGGGGGGGGGGCCCTTAGACACACTTCCAAAATGATGTATGTCATCCAATGTATATACTCAGTCCCTCTTAGAGCATTCTCACGGGTTTGCCAAAAATAAATCATGTTCTCTCTCCAGAGACTCATATTCTAGACAAGAGATTTTCAACTAGCATGCCACAAGAATTTATAAAGCGGGTAATACTTGGCTATTTAATCAGGGGCACTGGCCTCTTTTCCCTTAGATTGCCAAATTAAAAAAAGAAATGACAACAGCCAACCCAACAATAGCCATCCGGTGTGAATGAATCCAAATTATACCTATTTTTTGGTCAGACTGGCAAAAAGTATATGTTTTGGTGTGCTGCAGCATTTTAGTAATTAGTTTATGTGCACTATGAGGTGAAAAAGGTTGAAAATCAATGTTCTAGATACTCAAATATCTCTGGAGCCAGGACATGACAAGATCTGAAGAGCATCTAACCCAGGGAGGTAAATTCAATCTGAGTGCCATTCCACTCATACAAACTTTTTTACTTCTTTGTTCATCCTCAGAAGTTATTATGAGAGACCAGGTTATCTCCCTAAACCAGATCAACAGTTCACAAGCTTCTGGTGAACAATCAAGCTCCCACTGAAAATTAAGGGCGGGGGGGCACGGGAAACTGTCAAAGCTGAGAAGGGAACTGGAAGTACTAATATGTGTTTGTTCAACCAGTCTACTACTGTATTTATATTCAAGTAAGAGTGTGTGTTCTAGATCTCAATTGCTCAGATTTGATTCCTTTATTCTTTCTCTTTTAAAAAAAAATCCTCACATGAAGTCCTTTTCATCTGCCTTTTTTAGAGGGAGAGAAAAAGGACGAGAGAAAAACACTGAGGTGAGAGGATGCACTCAGACTGGGGATCCACAGCAAACCAGGGATCTACCCATGGAGACTGGGGGTTGTGCATGCCCGTGCCCAGACTAGGGATGAACCCACAACCTAGGTATGTGCCCTGAGCAGGAATTGAACTGCAACCTCTCAGTTACAGGATAATGCTCCAACCACTGAGTCACAGGGGCCAGAGCTGATTCCCTTTATATGTAGCTGTCATCCTGGGCAAGTTCTTCTTATAGTTCAAATTCCCAGAGGGCTTTTGTGAAATTTAAATGAGATAATAGCATTAAAACAGTGTCTAACAGATGATAAGCACTTAATAAAAGTCAGTTGTTTCACTCAGGGTCCTCTTGGGAAAGGAGACCCACGTGACTCTTCATATATATTGAGGAAACATATATTTACAGCATTCTGAATATAACTTCTTCCTGAAGGGCTCAGAAAGCTGTTAGACAAAATGGAGGAAAAGGAAAACTGTCAAGTAATATGCTCTATGTTCCAGGGTTAAAAACAGAATTAGGAAGACTACTTATATCACAAATCTTTATTATTTTTACCTATGTCAAAATTTTTGCCTGATGGCTGTAACCCTGGCAGCCACCAAATTCCTAAAAACAGTGGTTCTCAAAGTGTCGAACCCAGACCATCAGCTTCACCTGGGAAATTGTTTAGAAATGCAATTTTTTTCTCTCCTCCTTCCAACTACTCTCAAGAAACTATTGGACTGGCACTCAGAAAATGGTTGTTTAACAACCAGGTGATTTTGATGGATGCTAAAGCATAAGAATTACTATCGTAGCCCTGGCTGGTGTGCCTCAGTGGATCGTTTGCCGGCCTGTGAATCAAGGGTTGCTGGTTCAATTCCCAATCATGGCACATGCCTGGGTTGTGGGCCAAGTCCCCAGTGGGGGGTACACGAGAGGCAACCACACAATGATGTTTCTCTCCCTCTCTTTCTTCCTCCCTTCCCCTTTCTCTAAAAATAAATAAATGAAATCTTAAAAAAAAAAAAAAAGAATTACTACCCTAGAACAAAAAGTACACCTAGTCATTGATCTATCCATAACATCAGCATAAAGATAACTGAGTTCAACAGGGCCCATTTGGGGACTTCGATTTATAAATTATGCAGTAGCTGATATAATCAGGGACTGGAGCAAATCGAAGTAGTAATTAGTAATTTTATAAATTTATAAACAATTAGTAAAGAGGCGAGAGTGAGCACAAAAAAAGTGAGGGAGATCAACAATGGAGGCAGGCAGAGGAAAACACACAGTAGATTTAGTTGGTGGCAAGGGGTCACTGGTAAAATCAATCATTAAATGAAGCAGCTCATGAAGGTATTTATTACACCTAAGGCACAGGTGGCAAACACAAGGCCCGCGGGCTGAATGGCTCTCCACCTTGCTTTATCCGGCCTGCCACCTTGTTTTTACCTGGAGGCAGCGCCAAGATCTCACTTAACTGTTAAGGAATGGTTACATTTATACAGTCCTAAAATTACATTCTGCCCTTTGAAGGCAACTGAGAGGCTGATGTGGCCCCTGGTGAAAAGGAGTTTGACACCCCTGACCTAAAGTGAGAAGGAAAAAAAAGGACTGAATTTGTAACATTTTCTGGGTATAAACCAGAGGACTTTCCAAAACACTGTTGTAACTTTTACTAAGTTTATACCTATATCAAGGGCTCCTTCGATTAAACAGACAAAATAGAAAAGAAAACAGGTGCAGTTCATAGTTCATTTCTAAATATCTGGCTAGAAGTGATTTTTTAAGATGTCTATGGATTGATAGAAACTGAATGATAAGGTGAAAACAAACAACAAATCTTATCTAGCATGTTCTTATGTGTTCTTACTGCCTAAAAAGTAGAGTGCTACACCCCTCCCAAGTTTCTGAAAGTTCTCATCTCATTTAATATAAAAGTAAAACACCTTTTATACATACATGGGTAACCAAAGAAAGCTCAAAAGTTATTCACAAATAGCTTTGACACATCATGAAGAAGCAAACAGATGAGCATATCAACTGTAACATGGACAACGATAAGACATTTAATATAATTATATAAATACTTATAACTAATAAGCATAATACTTTTTAATCAAATAATGAAAATCAAAACAGTGAGATACTACTTTTGTGCATTTCTGGCAAAGTTACAAAAAAAATTAAACCATCCAGGATTAGTGAAAATGCTAGAAAACAGACACTTATATTCTGCAGTTTAAGTAATTATACCTTTTTTGGAGGGCAATTCAGCATTACTTATTAAAAGTCTTAAAAATCTGCATACCCTCTTTGATCTATTAATCCCACTTTGAAAATCTGCCTAATGAACTAATAAAAGACATATGTACAGATTTTTGTATAAGGTCTCCTGACATGGCATCATTTACAGAACTGAAAAATCAGTAACTTCCTAAAATGTTTAATCACTGGGGACTAAATAAGTATTATGTTATATCCATAAAAGTTGATATAATGTAGCCATTTAAACTTCATCTTACAGATAAACATGGAAACATATTCAGGATATATTATTTATTGCTAAGTTTCAACAGTAGATAGTTTGATTCTATTTCTGTTAAAATAAAAAATCTGTCCTTCCATCTATCCAACCATTATACAAGGACCAGTGATTCTTTTGATTCTTTTATTTCCTTTATTGCTATTCTTGGTTTCTCTAGTATTTCTAAAATGAACATCTATTTTATAACAGATTATTTTTTCTTTTTTTATATTTTTATAATTAAAAAACTGTAGAAAGCATAGACTTCTGAATTAACTCTACCTCCAATATCCCAACTAAAGTGACCAAAATGAATATACAGAGTCTATCACTGATGCCCCATGATCCCACCTTTGTTCACTGTGTTCACTGCTATGGCTGTGTTATTTAGAACAGTGCCTGGTGCACAGCAGACAGTGAATAGCTATTGTATGGGAAAATGCCATCCACCTGACATTGACAATAAAGTATTACTGTCAAATGGATCAGTAGCTAGAAACAGGTCATTCAGAGTCCATTTACTATTTCCTTTCCTAAGAAAGCAAGTTTTTTAAAAATTTCATTTTGTTTGATGTTAGTTTGTAAATATAGAATGGTTTTCATATATTGATTTTGTATTCACAAACTTTGTCAAAATTCACTTATTAGTTATAATCATTTATCCTTATTTTCTTTTGCATTTTCTAAGTATGTATCATGTTATTTGCAAATAAAGATAACTTTATTTTTTCCTTTCCAATCATCTTTTTTATACTTTTTTCTTTTTCTTGTCTTACTGTACTGCTTAGGATAAGCTGAATGGAACTGGTAATTAATTACCCTTGTCTTATTCTATTTCTTGACCTGCTTGGTGGTTATACAGTGACTCACTCTGTGCTGAGTCCTTACTTTATGCATTTTCCTATTTATATTTTGCAATTTAAAAGGTTGAAAAAAGAAAAAGAAAGCTGCAGAAGTAAACAATGAAGAGCCTGGCAAAATTCTCCACTTTGAAAGGGTGTATCGGTTGCATACTGCTGCTATAATAGATTACCACACATGTAATAGCTTTAAACACCACAATTTATTATCATAGTTCTGGAGGTTGGAATTCCCAAAACCAAGGTGTTGACAGGACTGTGCTCTTTTCGGAGGAACTACGGGAGGGAGGAGAATCTGCTTCTTTGCCTTTTCTAGCATCTAGAGGCCACCTGCATTCTTTGGCTCATGGTCCCTTCTACCATTGTCAAGGCCAGCAGTATACTATTTACAAATCTCTCTCTCTCTCTGTGGCTTCTGGTTCTATCATTACATCTTTTTCTGACTTTGACACTTCTGCATCCTCAGTAAGGGCCCCTGTGATTAATTAAGCCCAACTGGATAATCCAGGATCATCTTTCTACCTCAAAATCCTTAATTTAATCCCATCTGCAAAGGCCCTTTTGCCTTGTTAGGTAATATATTTAACAGGTTTTACAAATTAAAGATGTGGGCCACATTTTGATCCACTTACTACAAAGTCTGTGTACCTGGGGTAGATGTAGACCACTACTTGGAAGCTTTTTCACCGCTATAAAGCAGTACTACTCATAATCAGCAGTTCAGAGAGGCCCAAGGGAAGCGGCCAGAGAGTAGAATTTCTTCTTGACATGGTAGGCCACAGCTCCATGAAGAAGGTCAAGAAATTGTCTTATCATTTATATGAAACAGACTGGACATAAGAATCTAACTCTGGTATAATGGCTCCACAATACACAAAACAGAAAACGTAGAAAGTAAATTCATTTATTGAGATTGCACGCCACTTGGTTTCTTCACGCCTGTCAGGCGGTGACTTAGTATTACAAACTTGTATCAACCACCTTAGACTTGAGAAGGGAATTCTAAATGCTAGACAAAGAAGATATCCAGTGAGAATCTATCTAACCTATTTTGGAGAAAATATCAAACCTGAGTAAATCTCTTTTGTTTGAAGGAATACAAAATGAAATTGCCAAAATCAGGTTGCAGAAATCCAACTTAGGGTCTATAAAGAGAGTATGCAGAGAGTCTGCAACATAACAAAGGGAGAACATACCACGCAAAGAGACAGAGAAACAAAGCACATTTGGGGAGACAAACGTTAGGTGAAGAAGACAGTATCTGTTTTACTCTTATAACTGAATTTTTAAAATCATAGAACCTATGAAGTGTGCTTAAAGATGAATGGCAAAACCAAAGAAAGATGGGACCTGGATAAAAGGCAGGCAACAATATAAAGGTTATAGACTAAGATAAAGAAGTAATGTAAGGGAACAAGTAATGAAATAACAGGCTGAAAAACTGAATTAGAAGAAGTAAATAGTAAAATCAGCATTACAAAATTCTGAATCATTAACTACAGACATGACAAACTTGAGAAGCCCTCCAATAACGCAGAGGCAAGGCAGTAAGCAATTAAAATGACAGAAAGAAAGCTACAGAAGAAAAGAATGGAGATCCAATACATTGGGAGAAGAGAAATTACTGAAGAAAAGAACAAACAGTATATTAGCAATCAAAGACAGAAGAGATGAAAACCCTTCTTGTCCAAAGGCAGAACTGGATGTGCATACTTAAAAAGTTCATTAGGGCCCTGACCGGGATGGCTCAGTTGGTTGGGTGTCATCTCGCAAATTAAGGGGTCACTGGTTTGATTTCCAGTAGGGCCCATGCCTGGGGTGTGGGTTCGGTCCCCAATCAGGGCACATATGAGGGACAGCTGAGAGATGTTCTCCTCCCTTTCTTTCTCCCTCCTTTCCCTTCTCTCTAAAAAGAAAGACAATTTTTAAAAATAAATTAAAAAATAAAATAAAATATGCACTAAGTATCACAAAAAAATAAGTCTAGAGCCCAGCATCTAAACAAATCTTAAAATCTGAAATTCAAGATTAGAAAAAATTATTCATGCTGGACCAGAAAAAAATTACCTACAGAAAAAGAAAATCAGACTTTTATCCAACTTTTCTAACCATTAATGCAATGGAATAATATTTACAGTTTTAAGGAGGAAAAAAAGTAAACTGAAGCTAAGTTGCGATTCATATACAAGGACAAAAGAAGGACAATTTCAAGACACAAGTATTCAGAAACTAGTCATGAAGAATGTCCTTAACAAAAAGAACAAAGTAAGGAAGAAATCATTTTGATCATATATGCATAGATGTGTACAAACATGTTTCAATGGGCGCAGAAGTGGTTTAAAAAGATAACTATCAAATTGTTAGCAACAGTTATCCCTGGATGGTAGTTTTTTTTACTTTATTTATTTATTTTTACTTATTTACTTTTTTGGTGTGAATTGTTTGATTCTTTAGCATAAGTGTATGTTTTACTACTGTATCTTACAAGTCACCTTAATTTTTATAAATCATGACGTCTTTGCTGAACAAAATTCCTCATGTTGCATTTGAGTAACAGATGAATGAAAATAAAGAACATAAAAATGGGAAAGCTACAGAATAAAAAGACTTGGTCAGCATTAAAAACATTTACTATAAATTAATTCTTAATAATTATTGTAAATTTAGAAAACGTAATTGGGTGAAAAAGAAAATACATATTGCAAACAGCCCTAATTTTCACATTTTAAATATGGGATAATCAATAGTTTTTATTTATTTTTATTTTTGGTATCGATACTTTCAGAACAAAGGATTTGAAATATGTTTTCAAAACATTAGTGACTGGTAGCTAGCACTTACAATAAATATTTTCCAGACTGCCAAACAACAAAGATAACATTTTTGCCTAAACTATATGCATGAAACAACAAGGACATATAAAAGCATAAAATGAGAACAAAGCATACATTGTATAGTTCCGGTTTCATGAAAGGAAAAGAGTAAGTGCACACATAAGCACGAACCAGGAAAGACTGGAAGGACACTAGTTAATTTCAGGTGATAGCTTGTAGGTGATTTTTATTTTCTTGTGCTTTTTTATATTTTCTATTTGAAATACTTTTTTAGTAACCATATGAACAATAAACAATGTGCCAAAAATGCCATTTAACAAATAAGCAAGCAGATAAGCCAGTACTTCCCAAAGTTGGACAATTTAAGCCTCACTTAACCTCAACTACATTTTTTATTAATGATACAGTTTCCTGGGATCCTACATCCAGACGAAAAGCAAAGATGACTCTGAGAACGAATGGGATGAGATGTGAGACTTATGACCTTATAATGTGACCTATACTTTATTCCCTATCAAGCTGAAGAGTGGCCCCGGCATTAGCTTGTTGGGAAGTTCTTCACTTACTTCTTGGGTCAGACAATATATGGCAAAGACAAAGAACATCACACAGATTAATCTTCCTGGGGATGCTAGAATGAGGATTGCTTATACCTACTTATGGAATAAATGCTTTGGTATTCATTAAATAACTAGAGCTTTGGAGCCTAAGGAAAGATGGGGCCTGTCACTAAACAGATTCTTCTGTAGTACCACCTAGCTACACAGTCACACCATATATTCCGAAGGTGGTAATTAAGCTTTTTTGATACTAAGGCACAATATGAACTTACCACCTTTCTTCTAAAACAGTCCTTTTCATGACTTTTCCTATCTGCCTATAGGGTTATTGGGGTTTCAATGAGAAAATGTGTGTAAACAGCTTAGCTCTGTGCCTAGAAGAACATGATTCATGAGTGCAAGAGCTTAAATTTATTATTATTATAGTTTACTTTTTCAATCCCCTAAGCAGAAAGGACACAAATTTTTACTAGTTTTGTTTTTAGGAGGGCTATTTATTACTCCTTTTAAAACTTGTTACTATGAACTATTCAAACATATATAAAAGTAGAATACTATAATGAACTCAATGAATCCATTATTCAGATTTAGTAATAATGATCAATATTTAGTCAATAATAATTATCAATATTTAATAATAACCAGTATCTGACCATTTCTCATTAATACTCCTTTCTACTACCCTCCCCAGATTATTCTGAGGTTAAACCTAGACATCAAATCACTCATCAGAACATGAGGTTTTGAAGTCACACAGATAAGAGTTCCAATCTTATACTTCTTCACTAGCCATATGACTGGGTGTGCTACTTACCCTCTGAAACTAGATGTCTAGCAACCACTCAATGAATTTAAGATCACTTTCTTTCCCCTGGTTGGCTCTAATTGGTTTCAACATCTGCAATGTTTCTCTCAAAAGGTAACCAGCTACACTCTATTGCTTTTAGCCTAATCTGTATTCCTTATCTTACTTCTGGATAATCCCAAAGGCAACCTGTTTTCTTACCCCTTACTCATCCCATATCTGGGTTTTCTACTGGGGTCTGTTTATTTTAGGTAGAATATTTATCCTGTACAATGTTTAGTATATCAGAAAGATCAAGGGTGAAGCGAGTTTGGAAAAGACTGCAAAGGCTATCCTTTTCACAATGTCTGCTCTATTAAAAAGCTCCAAGAAGTCTTATAGTAATGAGTTCTGTTTAACACTTCTTTACCCTAACTTACATGATCATGAAACTCTTTCACCCAACAATTAAGAACTTACAAAACTAGAGTTCATAGAATATGCTTGGGAAATACAGTGACATGTCAATGACAAATCAGTACTCGTTAAGCAACACCTTCATTGAGATACTGTAAACTCAACAAAATTTCAAGAGTTCCTCCTTAATTATAGGTTCATATTAACTTATGTTGCTTCTCACGTTTGTATACACCACAAACTACCTCCCAAACTAGGAGGAACTTTGCCTTATACGTCTGGATCTTACATGTTGTATGTGCAAGACATTGTAATGTAGACATGCTCAGTAATTATTAAATGAGCATCAAGGCTGGACCAAACACGTGATTAATCTTGACCGGCAATGACACTGCTCATGTTGCTGTTACTCACAAGTCCTTGAGATGGATATCTTACATTTCTTGGGAGTGAAAACTAGAAGCTAGAGAAAATATCTTTCTCAGATTCCTAAGAGGTCAAAAGTTCCTAAAGTTTCCCTCTGATACATCCATACTAATCTTCTAGGTCAGCCATGGAGATAGCCCATGAGTTTATCATCCTTCTTCACTCTTCTTTTGAGCTTCAGTTACCTCTTTTTTTTTTTTTTTTTTTTAAATGAAGGTACTAATACCTACTTGGCAGGCTTATTTTGAGGACTTAATGAAATACCTAGGCCAGGGGCTGATACACACTAAATATTCAAGAAATGTTATTGCCCCCTGCCCTGAAGAATAAAGCAGAATAAAAGGAAATGAAAGGTGGGTAACATTCTATACTGAGTAACTAGGGAAGATCTCTCTAACAAGGTGGCATTGAGGAGGGAGTGAGAGCCACACAACTATCTGGTAACAGAGTGTTTTCCAGGTTAAGAAGAAAGCAAGTGCAGAGATTCTCAGGAGTGCATGCCTTGTTTGAGGAACAGTAAGCATGCCAATGTGACTAGAGTATGTTGGGTATGACAGCAACAGGAGCTGAGGTCAGAGAGCTAAGAGGGTATAGGTGGTGTCAAATCATTGAGAGCACTGTTGGCTGTTCTTGAAACTTTGGCTTTTACTTTAAATGAAAGGAATAGCTATCAGAAGGTTTTAAACAGAGATGTGACATAATCTTATTGATATTTTAAAAAGATCATTCCAGTCGCTGTGTTGAAAACTGACTGAGGAGCCCTGGCTGGTGTGGTTCAGTGGATTGAGCACCGGCCTGCAAACCAAAGGGTTGCTGGTTCAATTTCCAGCTAGGGTACATGTCTGGGTTGCAGGCCAGGTCCCAGGTGCGGAGCGCTCAAGAGGCGCATTGGTGTGTGGTTGCCTTTCCCTCTCTGTAGGTAGGTAGGTAGGTAGGTAGGAAGGAAGGAAGGAAGGAAGGAAGGAAATAGACTGGGGAGTAAGAGGAAGGACGAATTAGAGAAACCAGTTAGAAGGCATTTTGATGAACTGAACTAAAGTGCAATGGTAAGAATGAGTTGAATCTACATATTCTGAAAGTAAAGAAGTCACGAATTGCTGATGGATTAGTTATGGAGGTATAAGAAAAAGAGAGGAACCAAGAATAACCCCAAGAATTTTCACTTGAGTGACCCAGAAGTCAAAGTTACAATTTACCAAGACAGACAGACTGAAGAAAAACCAAGTTTGGGGGAGAAAAATTCAGGAGTTTGGATTTGGAGACGTTATACTTCACACACCTATTACACAGTCCTTGAAGAGGAGCCCTACCTTAGTCTCGATGAGCTACAGCTGCCACGGCAGCCTGTGGATCACTACTACAGGCTGAGGACATGAACTGCTGGCTCTGTGTTCTCTGGCCAGATCACGTATTTATCATTTACCGACACTAATACTGGGAGAGCTGATGAGGACATAGGACTTAGGAAGTCTGAAGATGGTTAGGACTTCTTCCTTGTTCTGGACTGAAAGATAGCTAACCCAAGAGCCAACTCTCAAAAGCGCCCTTCAGAGTCAAGTCTACCTTGTGATCACATAATAATAGTACGTGGATCCCCTGATTCAAGCCATAGTTATCCAGTTTCTTTTCTAATGGAACATCTTCTACAAAGTGTAAACGTTGTGTTAGTTATCCTCAGCCTTACATACTACAACTCCCTATTCTTATTTCCTTCTGAAACTAGAAGAGCAAGGTTTCGTTCCAACTTTTTATTGGAAAAGCACACAATGAATATTTCTCTTGCTCTCACATTCCCAAAATCCATTAGCCATTAAATGCAGCCAAATAATATGGGTTTTTGGAATGTCAATGTCTAGAACCTTTATCTATTCACAGAAATTTAACCAAAAGGAATACATATAAAATTTCTGTAATAAATCACTTCACTATTGATAGTGCAAAATTGGGAATAATCCTTTGGTTCAATAAAGCAAAGAATGGTTAAAGAAATATTGGCATATAAAAGAATATTAAGTGATCATAAAAATGATTCCATACATGAATACATTAAAAGCCCTGGCTGGTGTGGTTCAGTGAACTGAATGCCAGCCTGAGAACCAAAGGGTTGCCAGTTTGATTCCCAATCAGGGAACAAGCCTAGGTTGCAGGCCAAGTCCCCAGTTTGGGGGCGAATGAGAGGCAACCACACACTGATGTTTTTCTCCCAGTCTTTCTCCCTTCCTTCCCCTCTGTCTAAAAATAAATGAAATCTTAAAAGAAAAGGATACATTAAAAATATTAAGTAAAAAAAGCAGATTACAAATAATACGTATATGACCACTAGTTTTATTTTAGAAAAAGTATAAGTATATACTAGAAGTTAAATCTGATTATGTATGGTATGATCAGCAAAAATAACAGTGATGTTACCTCTGGATAGAAGGATTACAGATAAATCTTTTTCTTTTTACTTGTCTACAAGAAACTTACACTGTTTTCTACTAAGAACAAGTTAAAAGAACTTTCTTGAGATTTAAAAAATTTTATTTTTTATAGAGAGGAGGAGGGAGGGAGAAAGAGAGGGAGAGAAACATCGATCAGTGACCTCTAGCACACTCCCAACCAGGGACCTGCCCGGCAACCCAGGCCTGCCCTGATCAGGAATCAAACTGGTGACCTTTCGGTTCACAGGCCAGTGCTCAACCCACTGAGTCACACCAGCTAAGGCTAAAAAATTTCATATTCAATATAAAATCTCTTATATTTGCAGTCTGTTTAGAATTTAGTTTTTACTATGTGACTTAAAAAATCTACCTACATCTCTATGCATACTTCATTTAAGTCAAAAGACTTCTTTCTGAGAGGTCATTTGTGGACTCTTCCCCAAGGCCTCTCTCTCAGGGGACACAGTGCTAACAATTCCACAGAGAGCTCAATCATAGGGCTCCCCTGAACAGTACAGGAGACTCAGATCCCAGGGTCTATGGGTGCTACTTCCCCAGTCTAGCAACCGCTACATGGGAATGTGAAGCAGAATGAACTTCCTTCCTCTCTGCACCTGGCCAAAAACACAACTGTTAAGCAGAGACTAAGTTCCACAGTCCCCACCAAGGCAACAAGCAATGGACTTTGTTTTCTGTAAACAGACAGACAAGAAAAAAGTTCAGGTGAAAACACAGTCCTCAGAGGAAGAAAAATAGAAACCAGGCAGCGGGGAATGCTTCATATTCCTAAAAGCTTTTTTTGTAAGTTAACACATGGTGTCTGCTTCTCTCTAGTCACCTATTTATCACTCTCCTCCTTAGAAAAGGGAAAAAGCCCTGGCTGTTTTCCTAGTGCAGAGTTTTGTGGCTGGGGGGAAGGAGGAGAGGGGGGGGAAGGAGGGTGCTTTAAGCATGATGCAAACCATTTGGAGTTGAGTGAGAGCACTGCCAACACAAGCTGGACTATTTAAACAAGTGAGGAAATGATCGTATATACAACATGCCAGCAAGCACACACACACACCAAAGGAAGTCGAGAGGGATTTTTTTTTTTCAGGACACAGAGCTGGATGTCAGCGGCTAAAAGGTCGATATTTTCCCTTAACACCCTTTTCAATGACTTAATCATGTTCCGTTTGCACAGAAAACTTCCCAAGAATAAAAAAGTCTGGAGAATTAAGAGGAAGGGTGAATGGGGAGTGATATTTGGCCTGGGGCTGACCTTATCCGAGGTTTTCTCCACGTAGCAGGGGTCCTGAGGGGCAGCCAGCAAGGGGACAAAGCCCGAGAGAAGCCGGTCCTCTTCCAGAATAAGAAGGGTGAGGTCATCGTCCGGGTCCTTGTACAGTGGCACCTCAGACTGATTCACCGCAGTCAGTATGTTACAGAAATCAGCCAGCATCGACCACACATCCATAGCAACCCTGTGAGAAATAAGGTAAGAAAAGAACAACAGTTCTAAAGAGGGACCAGTTAAAGTATTCTAAGCACTTACATGCAGAGAGGTAGTTGCGGCAAATGCTGTTTATGGCTGACATCTACCAGAAATCTTACCCAAAAAGCTAGGATACAAAGTGTATCCATAGCAGCAATCTGGTGAATGTATGTCCTATCTATGCAAAATCGAAACTGATTAAGGGGAGTTTTCAATCCTAACCTGAGAGGGAAAAGAATTTAGAGAATCAGTTGCCTAATGCTGGTCCTGTCACCTTTCCAGACAGTATGCCTACAACACTTACTCGACACTCTAGTCACCCAGAGCCTTCCTGGCTTGGCAGCTTGGTTCGTTAGAGCATTGTCCCAATATGCCAAGAACTGTGAGTTCGATCCCTGGTCAGGGCACATACAAGAATCAACCAAGGAATGCATAAATAAGAGAAACAATAAATGGATGTTTCCACCCCCTCAAAATCAATAAATAAAAACAATTTAAAAAATTGACACTCAGTGCCTGAGGCAGCTCCCAGAATTCCCTCACTCTTTCCAAGTCAAATACATGTCACACAGACAACAAAAGAGTGTCAATCTCCCCTCTTCTTTCACAACCAGAGGGGCTAGTCACATCACTGAAAGAGTCATGGTTTTCCCCCTCACTCCTTTAATGCTTTAGAAATCTCTTCCTACATATAAGCAGAAAAACAATTAAACACACATCCAACAAAAACCTCATTCCTGGCCTGCCAAGCTTCCCATGCATTTCAGCGAATGAACCAGTATCAGTGCTATCTTGGCCATCCTATTCCCTCTCCTTTCCCTCACTTGTGGAACGTTAGACATAAGGTAACCAACCATTTTGCTTTGCCTGGGACTGTCCCTCTATTAGCACCAAAAGTCCTGTGTTCCCAGAAATACCTCAGTCCTGGGCAAACAGGAATGGATGGTCATCCTCACTGCATATCACTGGGTCCTAGTTGACCCTGAGGAGAAACCTTGAAAATGCAAAGTCTGGTTCTTTCCAGTTCAAACTCCAGGGTAGAATTATAAAAAGAAGGTTCATTTCTCTGTTACCATCATTTGTCAAAAACCTACTGTGGTTCAGATCCCTCTTTTCACGGGAGCTAAGGATCCTCACAACTTCCTTTTTGCCAGCCCAAGACATAGCTCAAATGATCAAACTGTAGTCGGATACAAGGCCTGCCAAATCTATAGATTTGGCTTTCTTCCCCAGAGGACCACCTAACCAGGGAGTCTGGAGCAGGCAAGTACCCTACAGATGCTAAGTTGTACTCCAGAAGAAGTGAGACCCATAAAAGAATTAGAAAGAAAAGTTTTATAATTAGGTTCAAGAGGTGAAGTGGCAAGAGACAAGAAGCAAAGAGAGGTATACGAATGAGCTACATCCTGGAGTCTTCCCAGATGAGTTACTGCGCATGAGCCAAATCTGCTAGGGAGGGGCCTCAGACCTAAGCAGTTTGCTGCTCCTGGAGATGAGGAACCTTGGGGGGATGGCAGAAAGGAGGGCATTCAAGGGACATGCCATTGAAGGTGAGGCTGGAAAAGAAAGTGGATTAGAGGTGTGGAGACTCCTTGACTGGGTCCAGGTGGAAAGAGCCTGCACTGGTTTATTTACTGTAATCACTGCACTAGGAAAAGGCAATGAAATGAAACATCTTGTTTTCAAGAGTGTCCTGGGAACCAGGCGGAACACAGCCCCATTAATCACACAACGGCACATAATCAACACACGTGTACAGCAGAAGTAACTCTCTTCACAGGCTTTGCCCAAGAAAAAGAACATGTTTGGGAAGAATCACCGGAGGGACAAGGGTTTTTTAAAAGCCTCTCTGCACAGACACCAACAACCAGACTCATTCACAAAGCTCCATCTTTTGGCTCAGCTGGGTTTGGCTGTCAGAAATGTTTAAATATGGAAAAAAATAAACAGTTGCAACACGTTTCTGTGCAGCGATCTGCCTGAGCCCCTTTGTGATGTAATGGGAAACGCGGCATTCAGGCTACCAGCTGTAGAATAAACAGAACTTCGAGGGTTAAAAGGAACTGAACTTTCCACGACCCCATCTGCAGAGAAGAAAATAATAAGAGGAATGATGCACTGCCCCACAGCTCTGATAGTTTATCCTCCAGTCCCGGCTGCAAAGACAAGCACCGGATGTGATAGGGCTGCTCAGGGCCGCCTCCGAGGTTAGCGCTGCCCATGGGAGACGCACAGGGAGGCTCTTCCAGCTCCCCGCTTCCTCCCCCAGTGCCCTGCTGGCCACTTGAGCCCATTGCCTGAGTCTGATCCCACAGCGCTGGTGATCTCTGGCCAACAGGCACTGCTCGGCTGCAGAGCAGCAATTTGGAAAATAAACAGGAAAGACGACAGTGAGAAGGAAGAAGGTGAAAAGTCTCCCAGCTGAATTCTTGGCTTGGGGGCCTTGGTTGGTGCTGTGCAAGTCAAGGCTGCTTCAGGATGTAGCTGGGGGTGAGAGATGTGGGCAGCAGCATCCTCAGCCACAGAGAGGCAGCAGAAAATTACCCACGGCTGCCACAGTGGGAGGCCCCACATCCTTCTCTCATCCTCCCACCCTACCATGTTGGATCTAAGACGAAGAAATATGTGGTACCATGTGGTTCTCATTACCATGCTCCCCTGTCCCCTAAGGCTCAGATAAACCAAAACTGACTCCTCCCAGAGATTGCTGGCCACCATTAGGGACCCCTGCCCACATGTGCCTTTTGCCCATTACCACCCACCCATCTTGTGCCAAACCTTAAAACTCACTGCAAAAATCAAGTGGATGAGAGTTCCTACTCCAGTGTTGATGTGTAACACAGCAGCTGGTTCCAAAAGACATAGGATGTGTCCTGAGTTCCCAACTCCAAAGTGTAAAGTGGCACCACAGACAAGAACACAACTAACTAGGCACCCATGGGCCATACTGTGACTCTCCACAGAAGGTGGGGAAGAGGGGAGTGTTAGGAAACTAATACTAAAAGGAAGAGATGAGATGCCTGAACTCAAAAGTTAAGATATTTTCAAACAGATGAGGTAATTCCTGGAACCTGGGCAATATCACCTCAGCTTACCCCAATCAGGCCTCTGTGCTGGTCAGTTCAGGGGTTAAACACAGGGTTTCCTGAGTAGAAGGGGAAAGCTTAGCTTTTTCCTGCTCTAGTTCCTTATCCCAGTTAGGAGTACCTTCCAACCTGCACCCCACAGCAGCCCTTGGAGTCTAAAGACTCAAGGTTGGCCTAGGCTGAGTAGTCCAAGTCAAATTCTGGTGGCTATGAGGAGCTTTAAACACCTCCCAATCTCTTAGAAATGCTTTGGAAATGACTCTCCAAAAGTTTTTTTCAGAGAATTGCAAACCACCTTTGGTTCTAAAGGAACCCTCTAGAGTGCTATGGGCTCAGGCAAGTCCCTCTACCTTGTTCTGGGCCCAACTCATATTTTGGGAAGGTCCCAGAACCCACAAAATCCCACTAAAGATAGGGTGCATTCTTCACCTAGCAGACACAAAGCAGCCAGAGACTATGAAACTGCATCCAATGAATCCATTTATGGTGCTCAGAATGGGGTGGCAAGGGAGCCTCTCAGCAGCTGTGATGTGATTAGTGAGCAGGGATCAGCAGTTGCAGGGTGACCCAGTGGCCCAACCCCACAGAACACACCACACACCAGGAAAGCAGACCCCTGGCTGGACACCAGATCCTAGCTTGGGACCGACCAGCAGTGGCTAGTTAGAGGTATGCACTCAGGACCAAGGCTCACTCACTTCTCCACAGACATGCATTCACTTACTCCACCAGGAAAGGAAAAAAATAAGAGTTAATTTACTTTTTATTGCCTCAGAATTCCAAGGTTTAATGTAGCTGTCAGTTTGAGTGCAGTGCAGCTGCTGGCCGATACAATGCAGCCCAGGCCAGCCCAGGTGACTGGGGAAACACATTTCACAGAAATGAACCAACACACACTCTTGGCTGGTTGTTTGGGGGATATTGACTTGGGGAATCAGATTAACCCTTCAGGCTGGAGTTAGTTCTGCAAACATTAGAAAAGTAGTTTTAGTCCAAGGAACTGGGAAGCCCTGGTCTCAGGTGGACCAGTGGATTTCTGTGTTTCTACAATTTTGGAGTTTTCTCATGTGAAATGTTATTCAACTACAACATGCTCTGAAAGATTAAGGTATGAGATATGTGAGGCAAATTGTACCACAACAATTTATCTCCTTCCTAGAACTCAGAACAAAAGGCCGATCTGCCAGCTTTATAGGGAAGAGGTCAGGTAGGAACTTTTCTGCAAGCTCCATCCAGGGCGGGACTGAGGGAGGGAGACAGTTTGGACAGTGGAGCACTAAGTCCTGACCGAGGCTCAGGCCATCCTTCTGGCAAGTCTAAGGAAGAGTGAGCCCTCACACACCCCTTCATATTTTTACTGGGGGAATAGGCTGACTGGTGATTAATATCAAGTACAATGACCCCATGTTACAAGCCTGCAGGGGCCTGTGGAGGTGGCCATTTCCTGTGTAATACCAGCTTGTTTAAACACTAACATTCAAACTCCACAGCTGCAGAACAAACCCGGAAAAACTTGAGTGAGAAGAAGCCCTGCATTGTGTTTTGGAGCTATGGAAGATCAGAGAAGTAGTACAGATGGGAAACAATTTGGGTCTTTTGGTTCCTGGGGTGAGGAGCTCTGGAAATATAGCGAAGATGGCATGGAAACTAGGCACAAGGAAGCTGAAAAAGGGAAAGCCCATGGACTATTATACACAAAGGGGAAAGAAAAATGGCCATAACAAGACATATGCATTATTCTCCTTTCAAAACTTGTTGGCCTATGGACCATTATACTTCAACCCACAACTCTCTGTATAGGGTTCCATGGTCAACGTAAGACCACTGTAGCCCTGCAGGACTTCTGGCCCAAATGGAGAAAACTACATGTGGCGAGCAGCTAATAGCAGAAATGGACCTGAATCCAATAAGTCAACTTGGGCCCTTGGGAAAGTGCCCAACTTAAATTAATTTTGCCCAATATGGCAAGTCAAATTCTGAAACTCAGACACCCCACACTACTCCAAGGACATAAACTTCTCTATGTTCTAAGAAGTGCAGCTGGAGCCCTATGGCCAACAACAGGTCATAGTAACCTCACTCCAGGATTTCTTAAGTACCTCTGACTATGCCTCCCTCAACCTCTATCTAGGTCAGTGCCTTATTTGATTTTAGTTCTCCCAAGCTACAGTATAGCCTCTGTCACATCACTGTGGTGTGTTAAACCCATCAGCACAGTGTGTTTGGGAAAGAGCAGCCCCCAAGGGACCTGGACATCTCCACGGCATGAGTGGAGCCCTCGGCGGCCTCCCTGGTGCGGATTCTCACGGTTCCCGCCTCTCTAAATTTCAGCTGTAACCACTCCAACACGTCTTCTTCTTAGTTTAGCACACACTGGACCCAAATGACCTCGGCCCAGAGCTGGAAAGTACTCTCCCTGGGGTCAGCTGCTGTACCCTGCTGGGGTCAGACTGAAGCCTTAGGCCAACACCCCTTCCTCTCACAAGGAGTCCTGTGGGAAGAGTGGGGAGGGGACAGAGGCTCCTGCCATGGGAGACATCACGTGTGCCCCACACTCAGCACTTGGAGGAAGAGGAACCCCCTGGTGCCAGGCTGTAGTGCTGACGCCCTAACCCGGAGCCAGGGAGACTGGGTGGGGAGCCAGGGTAGCAAAGGGGCTTCCCACAGTCACCACCACTTCCTTCAGGGAAGTGCTGATGGACTATTACTTAGTGACCTCCTAAAATGCCCTTTTGGGAAGATGTATTAAGCGTCCTTGAAGGGGTGCTGATTAGACTTGGGATTAGTTCTTATTTCAGAGCTGCCCTATGAGGATGAGTGAACTAACTGTTTTTTAACTCAAGAATTTCTATCTTGTCCTACAGGGTCAACACATGTAGACGCCCAGAGGAAATCAGCTTACTGAATACTCCCTACATCTATGTCTCCCTATGTGACAGCACCTCAGAGGGATCCCTATACGCCTTTTCCAGCATGCTCCGTAGACTATATAAGACAAGCCATGGAAAAGCAGCAAGTCCAGGAATTTTTGGAGTTTTTTTTTTTTAATAGTACTCCAATCCAACAGTGTGATAAATGCATCCGAGCTACAATTAGGAAGATATATAGCATCAGAATGCGAAGGTCTGGGCAGCCTGGTGAAACGCGGGCTCTCCAGAGCCCCAGCTATGTTTCCCATTATGTAACCCTGGTCATGGGCAGACAGCCAGACTCCAAATGAAAAAGAGACTCTGGCTTGGCACTGGTTCTATTTTCCTATCCTCATTCGGGGTCAGCGCAGTGTCATACAGCTGCAGAGAAAGCTCTGGGGATTAAACCTGGGAAAGCCTCCAAGACCAGGACCTGGGTTCAAGTACCAGCTGAAAGCAATAAACCAACTGCCACAGCTGGGCTAGGTTTGGATGTTCTCAAAGTCCCCTGACTCCTTCACTTACTGAGAACTAGAGATCAAGATGAGGGAAGATTTGGCTTCAGCAGAGAAGATGAAATGAGGTAGGCTGTCCCACTGCCCCAGCCCTGCCAAAGGTCCTGGGATACAAGAGGTCACTATGCTTAGACTTGTGGAAGCCTGTTGCTCTGCTCCTTTCTATTACCTGACACTCACAACCTTACTCATGCTTATTCGGTAAAGTGGGGAGTAGCTGCCTTTCCCTTCTAATGAGAGGTCTGGCACAGAAACTGGGGCCCCCCTCCTTTCCCAACCCCCATTAGTAGATGGCCCCTCCAAACACTGTGGTCTGATCTAAACGGACCAAAGCACTTGACACTGTCTCTTACAGTGGCCCAACTTTCCACGCTCTGCTATAATCCTCTGTACCAAAATCTCCTGGGAGATAAAGCCATTTATTACAACAGGTACAAATGGGAAGTCAACCTACTGACATGCTGACCCAGCACACATACTTAAGTGTCACTGTGTGGGAAGGTCCTGAAATCCTGCCCTTATCACTCTGCAGTGTCAGTGATCTTCTATTATAATCATTACTCTAAGTGTTCTGCATGTGCCTAAGTGGCTACTGCCTGGGAAAAGTAGATCTGACCAGAAAGAAGAGGAATATGGGCAAGAGGAGTGAATCAAGGAGACTAATGACACCCTTAGGAAAGCAGAGGATGCTTCAAAAGGATTCTCTAATTGTACAAGGAAGGATAGTTAGCGAAATAGAGACAGGGAGCAGGATTAAATCAATGTGTCAGGGAGACAATCTGGGGGTGATGTTTCTGGAGAAGCAAACTGAAAGGTAGGCTATCTGGCCACCTTATCAATGAGGGGTTTGTCTTCCTAGAGAATAAATGCAGGCCAAGATCAATGACAGCATGCAAAGTAGAGATGTTAAGTGAAAGCCCTTTCCTTCCTACTCTCTTAAGAGCATTCCTAAACCCACCAAAATGAAGATCACACAAGGACCTTAAGTGTCAGAAGGATTACTATTCTGACATCTACAGAACTATCTTCAGTATGTCATTCCTTATGGTCTTAAAGAAAAGGTTCCACAATATCAAAGATCAGTAGGCATAAGACACAACTTTGAAACCCAGAGAACCACCATGCTTCACCAATCTCTCAACCATAGTATTTATTCATTAAGTGTTAGGTGACCATATGAAAGACTGAAAAGGAAGGAGATAAATTCATATTCCACATTTCCAGTGCTTGGACCTGAAGGCTATGAGGTGGGACTACCCTCTGTGGTGG
The DNA here is from genome assembly GCF_004126475.2 of Phyllostomus discolor. Classification (NCBI taxonomy): domain Eukaryota; kingdom Metazoa; phylum Chordata; class Mammalia; order Chiroptera; family Phyllostomidae; genus Phyllostomus; species Phyllostomus discolor. The sequence continues at coordinate 76,190,631 of NC_040910.2, read as the reverse complement.
TCAGGCACCAGGACAACAATGCCCCTCCTTTACACTTAAGTTTGCCTTCCAGAGATAACCAGTTCTGATCTGGCAGGGATACAGTGCAGAAGGGGGCTCTATTCTCTACCATGCTGACTTCTCTAGCCTAGACGGCATTCATTAGAAAGTAAGTGGTGCCCACAGCTACAGGAACTGGTTTACTGGGCAATCAGAGTCAATATATTATTTGGTCAGATTTGCTCCCCCCTGTGAAAAAGTCTGAAAAGACTAAGCAGATCTGTCAAGTGTCCCAACCCCCTCTGTGCCTCTCTGTAGCCCAGGAGGTACAGCCCAGCTGGGGATGGCTGTAGCTCATGACCACGTGCCCAGCTGCTGATTGAGCCCTTGCCCAAAGATGGGCAGCAGCTCGCAGAAGCCGGCAACGGGCCATTTGCTGCAGCATCCAAAGAAAAAACAGACTCAGCACCTCAAGCAAATGAGGCCCAGCACTTCCTGTGTGAGCTTTCCATTTCCTCAGCCAAACAAAAGCCAAAGGGGACAAGAGAGGGAGGAGGGATGAAAGGAGAGAGCCGCAGAAGAGTGTTAACAGGCCTGATGGCCCAGGATATGGGTAAACAGGGCTGGATGGACGATATTTAAGGGACATGTGGTTGTGAGGTGAGGTGACCCAGGGAAGACCTAGGCTTCAAGGACAAATAGTCTGCTTCCACAACCCCTGAAAGTATGGGAGGAACACTCTGTGACTCCTGCACATGCTCAGAAGCAGTGGCTTCAGATACTTGGAGAGCTGAGCTTTTCTTTGTCATTTTTTTCCCAAAATCGCAAATTGCTTAGTTGGCATTAGCGATTAACATCCTGGAAAGTTTAAGGCTGTACATATTAACTCTTTGAGAAATAGCTGACTCCTAGCTAGGAGGTCTGTCAGTTCATCTGTGTGGCCCCAGCTGCCCAGCTCAGGGCTTAGCCCTGGTTCACGAGGCCTCAACCCGAATGCATTTTGGCAGCCTAGGAGGGTTTACAGGAAGGATGCAGAGAATTGTTGATGCTGTGAGCATCACTCACATAGTTACTGAGTTAGAGCTGGGGAGGCATAGGGAAAGAGGGCCAAATAGTCCAGGGGCACATCTTGGGGTGAAGAACAAGAAAGAAATTTGAGGAAAGAAAGAGGAGGAAGAATTAACTACACAGTCCACACAGAAAGATCAATAACCGCTGGTCAGCAATCTCTGCAGAAGTGTTCCTTCTGTGGGTCACCTAAGAGTAGAGACTCACATGGCTGGCCCCCAGCCCAGAGAAGCACCTCTCCCCATTCCCTAGAAGTACTGTCTGTAGGAGCCTCGGTCTCCACTCTGTATCTTCCAGTATTTTCCCCCTCTCAGAGGAGCAGTGGAGAACAATGATGAGATGCTGGGTATGGATGCTTGTTACCAAACACATACATACATACCCAACACAGAGCCAGAAGGAGCTCTCAGTGTACTACTCCTGCCAGAGACCACAATACAAAGATGGAAGAGGAGGGACGGAAAGGAGAAACAGAGGCAGGCAGACAGAGACACAGAAACCAAGAGAGAGACAGTGATAGGAAGAGAAAAGAAGGGGAAATGGAGGAAGAGAGATGGACAATTAACAGCTGACCAGAGACAGGCACCTACATTATACATAAAGAGAATATCATGCTAACACAAATACACATGCACACAGTGACACTAATAAGGAAAAAATGGGACAAATAGAAACATGGGTACAGATCAGGAGTTGGTGAATTTTTTCTATAATGGACTAGATAGCAAATATTTTAGGCTTTGCAGAACACAAGGTTTCAGTCACAAACTACTGGGTTGGCCAGAAAGTTCATTTGTTTTTTCTATAAGATGGCTATAATAGTGCTTAGTTGTCTTTAACTTCATTCAAAACAATTTTGTTAGATTATATTGTAACAGCTGTCCTATCAGCGTGCATTTAAAAAAAAAACTAAAATTGGTGAATTTTTGTGTAGCCATTTTAATATTGAAGATGGAAGAAAATAAGCAATATTTTTGGCATATTATGCTTTTTTATTTCAGGAAAGGTAAAATGCAACTGAAATGCAAAAAAAAAAAAAGATTTATGCAGTGTATGGAGAAGGTTCTGTGACTTACTGAGCCTGTCAAAAATGGTTTGTGAAGTTTCATGCTAGAGATTTCTTGCTGGGATGCTCCATGGTCAGGCAGACCAGTTGAAGTTGATAAAGATCAAATCAAGACATTAATTGAGAACAATCAACATTACACCATTTGGGAGATAGCTGACATACTCAAAATATTCAAATCAATAAAATTATTGGTAAAAATGAAAAATGTATCTTTTATTTTACAGAAAAAACCATATGGACTCTTTGGCCAACCCAATACTATCAACTCGACTAGCACAGGGTGAAAGCAGCCACAGACAAGGTGCAAAGAGTAATAAGCAAATAAGCATAGCTGTGTTCCAATAAAACTCTGTGGATACTAAAATCTGACTTGCATATGATTTTAATGACTTGTGAAATATTATTTTTTTAACCATGAAAAAAGTGGAAACCATCTTAGCTCATGGGCCATACTTTGCTAACCTCTGACATAGACACACAAAAATAGCTGAGGCAGACAAAGAGACAGAGGCAAGCAGAAAGGGACAAGCCAAGACAGACAGACACAGGCAGAAGGGAGAGGCAGAGGCAAGCAAGCAGTTAAGTGAGGCTGACAAAGATACACAGGTAAGGTGGGTAGATATAGGCAGACCCACATGCACAGAAATCCCCCCTTCAACTGAGAGACCCAGTCCCAGACAAACATGAACATGGGCACAAATGTCCTTGGACACAGACATTCAAGCACATGTACAAATACACACTCCCACAGGACACAGTCACAAAGAGACATGGAAGGACCAAGCAGGCATGGACTGACATGGACCTATGGACACAGATAAATGGAGACTACAGACACACACTGAAACAGACCCCTGGGGACCTAAGAACCCCACAAACCCAAGGATGGATGGAGACACAGGCATAGGTATGAACACAACACATGGACACACACACAGACAGACAGACATGGACAGGCACACTGAAAGACCCTTAGATGGACCCCCAGAGACAGAAACACACAGACCCTCACACTTAAATACAGACAGACACTTAGACACACAGACACAACAAGACCCAAACAGGCACACAGAGGGATGCAATGCACACAGAGATACAGACAAGAGAAATAGCCATGTGCAGTTGCACATCAATGGGAATGTAAAATGTCACTGAATTGTATACTTAAAAATGGTTAACGTCAGACCCTGGCCACGTAGCTCAGTTGGTTAGAGCATTGTCCTGATACACCAAGGGTACAGATTTGCTCCCCAGTCAGGACACATACAAGAATCAGCCAATGAGTGCACAAATAAAATGGAACAACAAATGTCTCTCTGTCTCTCTGTCTCTCTCTGAAATCAGTAAGTAAAAAAAAATTTAAAAGATGGTTAAGATGGCAAATTTTGTTATATATATTTTTAAGTTTGTTGTGATATACGTATGTGTATATACATCCCCCCACAATTTTTAAAAAGAGGAAAAAAATCATACAAATGCAAATAGGTCTATAGAGACATACTCAGGCACACACATATACTCCCCAGACCAACACAGTCACACCAACAAATGCTCTGACAGACACACTGAAACACAGAGACAGGGAGACAGAGGTGGGGTATGCTGATGAGACACATGGAGAGAAGATAATGGAATAAAGAGGTACATGCACTTACCCTTCCCCATACACATGTCATGAGAGGAAGGCAAGGAAACAGGGTGCACAAGACAGCACAAGAACCAGTGAGAGCCTACCTGAAAGATGCAGGGAGATAAACTAAACGAGAGAGAAAGAGACAAAGTCTCTCACATGCACACTGACACTCAAGAGGAACTGCAGAAATGGCGAGCATGAACATGAAGTGAATGAGAGAGCAAGAGCAAGGAAAAAGAACAAAACAGAACAAGCTATGGAGTGAGAGAAAGAGACTGAGAGAGGAAGAGGAAAAGCCTGGAACATAGGCAAAAATAACCTAAAACATCGGAAGACAAGGATGGTGTTCAAGGAAGAGTAAAACCAAAGTTAAATGAGGGAGGGAAGAGAGAAACAAGGGGCTGTGGGTGGAAGGAGACAGAGAAGAGAACTGGAAACACAGGTTGGCCCAAGCCAGCAGTGCTGAAGGAATGAACAGGCTGACTCACTGTGAGGGAAGATCCAGGGATGTGGGCGGAGGATTCCAGGTGTCTGGGTAGCCGAGCATCCAGTCTGACCAGACCTTCACACTGGGGAGCAGTTCCTTCAGGTCCGGGACGAAGGAAGACACCTTGATGTCATCTTGGTCATCCTCGTCCTCAGGAGAGGACGGTTGAGCTGCAGAGGCAAAGGGTGAAAACTGGGCCTATGTCTGCAGTGGCCCCCGAGTGAGGCCTGGGGCACTGGAACGGCAGCAAGCTCTTAGGAAAGGGAGACCAAGTCCACAGGAAAGCTGGGCCCAGAAGCGAAGGACAAGTGCCAGCACCTAAAAGGATTCTGAAAAGCAGGACAAAGAGAGAACCAGTGTACTGGGTCTGCCCCTGCAGAGAGCTGTTTCTGTTCCACCTGTGGCCTGGCTGAAGTTACTACTCTGGCCGCCAGCCCCCTGTTTTAGCTTTCCTTCAGCATAGTACTGAGATGGCACCAGAGTTCCTGTTAAAAATGCATAACCTGAATTTGATCATGAGGAAATATCAGAGAAACCCAAATTGTGGGACATTCTACAAAATAAATGGCCTGCACACTTAAAAATGTCAAGGTCATAAAGCACAAAGATCAAGAAACCATTCCAGTTTGAAGATGACTAAAGAGACATGACATCTAAATGCAAAGTGTGATGCTGAACTAGATCCTAGACCAGAAAAAAACATATTTTTAGAACAATTGGTACAAACTGAATAAGGTCTGTAGATTCAACAATAGTACTATATCAGTGTTGGTTTCCTGATTTTGATAACGGCACTGTCATGTAAGAGAATGTCCTTGTTATTAGGAAGTACAAAATCAAGTATCTGGAGGTAAAGGGCTACCGTGTCTGCAACTTATAATCAAATGGTTCAGAGGAAAAATAATAAGCATAAGTAGATCTATGTGTATGGAAAGAGAGAGAACTTACAGCACATAGGGTCAAATGCTAACAACTGGAGAATGTGGGTGAAGGGTATATACGAGTTCTTTGCATACTTCTTGCAACTTTTCTATAAATTTGAAATTGTTTCCAAATTAAAAGTTACTCCCACCCTCCCTCCAAAATAAAAAGCGGCCTCAGAGGCTGGAGGCATTCACAAAGCTGATGATTGCAGGAGGATGAGAGAGGGGCCAAACTATTCACAAATACTGATCCAGGAGCTAAAAGAAAGGTACAACCTTCAGCCCTGCCTTATATGGCTCAGCAATCAGGATTGGAATTCTAAGGGCAGCCTTAAAGCATACAAGGACACTGTTCAACCCAAGGGCTAAAAATGGTCCCTGCTCTAGGCCAGTGAGTCTCCCAAGATGGCTGGTTCACAGCCACTATTATACCCACCAGGTACCAGACAAAGAAAGACCTACAGTTAAAGGGGGGAAACAAAAAGATCAATTACGAACAAAAAGAAAAACTCACTTTTCTGGTTTTTTAAAGTGGCAGGAATTCACATCGGCTCATAGGTACAGTGAAAACCCTAACTACTAAGGGAGGAAAGTGGGAAGGGATAGTTCCACAAGGAGGAAAGAGGGCCACAAAGGTAATCAGACTGGAAAAGGAAGTGGGACTAGTGAGGTGGGCAAAAGGAAGAGGGCATATTGGGAAGTAGAAGAATGGAGTAGAGGGCAAGGACAGTGAGGAAGCAGTGTGGTATTCTGAGTTTATTGTCATAGAGCCCAGGCAGCTGGAAAGCCAACCAGTCAGGGGGTCCCTCATCTGCTTACCTTTGGCGGACTCCTTAAGTAAGTAGGTGCAGCGTCTCACCAAGAGAGAAAACATTGCCAAGCCTAGGGCTGCAGCTTGCTCCTGGATCACAGAGCGACACTCCTCCGAGAAGCAGTCTGAGGAGAGGCAAATGAAACTCTGTCAGTAAGCTGGGGACCAAGGGCTACTCTTCCCTACCTCACCAGGTACACAATCCTTGGTTACATCACCGAGCTCCTTTCCCTCACCTAAGCCCACGGGTAGTGATATTCCCTCTGTCAAAGGGGAGTTGGAAGACTAAATAAAATAATGAACATGGAGCACTTACCACGATCCCTGGTGTGTGGGTAAACACTCAAAAGGTTATTATAAGGATCAACTGTATAAATTCTGTATCACATCACTTCCCCAGCACCAGTAACCCCAAGGTGAGCAGTTTGAGTTGGAGCTGAAGGCTCTCTGCCTTTCATTAGTTGGCTACTGGTATAAGGCCAGAATTACAAAGACTCGTATTTAATTAATTAACTCAGTCTCTCTAATGTGTACATAGCAGGGGTACAATCACCAATAAAAATCGTAAAAATAAAAATTTTAAAGTTATCTTCCTGAATCACAACCTTTGGTTCCATCCTTACCTTCTCTATATTTTTCCTCTTAAGAGAATACACGACACGTATTTTCACTGAATGAGTTGCTTTTATATAGGATAGCACGTGGCACACAATAAGCACTTAATCTATATTACTGTTTATTTTCACAAATTCTTTCCCCTAGGGCTAAAAAATAAATCTGGCTCCCAATACTAGCATCCTTCCCCCCCCCTCACTTTTTCAGCTTGAGCCACCTTGGTGGTGGCCAGAGGTATTATTTGGCATAAGCTACACATATAACCCCAAACCACTGCTTGCACCGACTCCTTGTGAGTGGCCCTCCCTGACAGCCACTTCATCCAGACTTGAGAGGAATTGGTGACAAACAGAAGGCAGCAGTCCAATCTGCAGCCTCAGAGGAAGAGATACCCAGTGCACACAGGAGATGAAATCAGGGGCCAGACTAACTCCCTCTGGCAGCAGTTAATCTGTTAATTCCCTCTATAATATAGAACACTAGGAATCTCCAAGTGTTAAGAAAATAATTAGCCACATGTCTGATCTCAGTCCCTGCCTGCATTTTAACCTTGATAGCCAAGGGGGAGTCCCCTCTGAACGTTCCTAATTGACACTAGTCTTGTCAAATGAAGCCTAACTGAAGTCTTGACTCCAGTTATTCCTGTATTTGCCACAGGAGCAAACATGACTACGGTGTACAAAGCCAGCTCCAAACCACTTCTGAAAACCATGGGAGTGAGAAGGAGCAGGCTGCTGCTCAGAAGGTCCCAACATATGAATAGTATCAGTGTAGCAATTCTTCTGTTGTGGCTTTCCAGCCATCCTACCATATGCCCACTGGTTGGAATATCGTTCTCTAACTTTCCAACTCTACTGTGGCAGGCATTAAGGAAGTGGTAACAATCCATGTGATTAGAATAGATCACTACTGGTAAGGCCCAAAACCTCTATTAGAGACAGAAAACAAGTATCTAAGAACCAAGAGGAAAGCATGGAAATAAGAAAAGAGAAGATGTAGAAACCATCTTAAGAAAAACTGCCAACATTTCCCTCCACCCCTCTGGTAGGCAGCAGCACTGTCTAGACAAACCATCCCCACTCAGCCCAGGCTCCTGCCAAGTGCTGCCAGCAGCCTGCCTCTAATTAGCAACAAAACCTGGAAGAGAGGAGTAAGTCCAGAGGAAACTAGGACAAGTGAAGCCCACATCCTGGTGGATGACACACAGAATACACATTAGTGTCCCCTCATCAGATAGGCATTCAGGCAGAAGTCACCTGCACACAGAAGGTCCATGGAAGGGATGGGGTGGAGGAGTCTTGGTTCCAAGAGACTAATTTTTCGAGAAGCCCAAGGCTACGATAAGACACTCTCATTAGCTTAGATAAGAATAAGATGGGGGCAGGGAAACAACTTTCACCAAGTCCACTCTATTTCTATGACAAATGGCAATCTCAGGCTAGGTTATTTCTCAGAATTCAAAGTGGGGGCTAGGGCTCAAGGGAGAGACTGAATGGCTTAAGAGTAATGACGCCTGTGGCCTCTGGGGAGCCAGGTTGGCTCATTTTTTAAGCCTCCTGTAATAAAGTCTGGGCACCAGGTGGGGGAGCAACTGGAGCCTCTCTGCTGCAGACGTCTGAGGGGTTCAACTACCTCTCAGAGCAGCCTGTGAAAGGCAGCTTCACGACCATGTTTGTATCACCTCAACCCTTTCCCTGCCTCCCACCTTCCCAGGAAAGGGCCTGACAGCACTCCTTCTGGGTGTCTGGTCTGACTGATGCGGAGGTAAAAACCACTAAGCCTTTCTGCTCTGATCAAGCAAGTGTTAATAACACAGCTACCTGGGAGTCAGAATGCCTAGATTTCAGTCAGCCTCTGACTGACTTCATATGGAGCCCTTTCTGCAGGGCCTGCCCATCTCCATGATTCAATGGTACCACAAGCACATACTGTGCAACTGCAATGTGCTCGACTCTGTGCTGAGTATTGTGGAGAACATGGCTACAAATGAAACAGGGTCCATGCAACCACAGGATATTTCAGTGGGGGGGGGGGGGAGGCGGCACACCAGTTATTTACCCAAGTAACTATGGCAACTTGAACCCAGAGCCTCCAGTGAGAAATACAGCAAGTGCTATGGTATCTTCAAGAGATGCTCTTCACCTCATTGGGGCCTCTGTGGGCTAGATGCCACATGATGCCACTCCTTGAAAAGTATTCTCTCACACAAGTGGGTAGGAAAACAGCATCTAGATTTCCAGAGTCCACCCACTTTGGGGGCAGACCTGGGAAACTGGCCCCAGTCTGACGAATGCCCGATATATCCCTAGAGTTGGGCTGAGCCAGGCCAACAAATGATGTAGGGTGGGGAAGGAAAAAGCATTGTTTGCCTTGGTATTTGCTTGGGTTCCTCTGGCTTTGTGTCAGGTAGCAAGAGCCTGACATGAGCTGAAGAACTCATTAACATTGTGAAACAGCCTTTCCCCTTCTTTCCAAAAGCAGGCTTGCTCAGGATTTAAGCGGATGGCTTTGGCTAAGGAAGTCAGATGAAAATATTTCTTACCAAGAAAGTCACCTGAGGTCTGAACTTAGTTTTGCCACTTCCCACATGCTCTGAGATGGGCAGGTGACCACTGTTCACACTCTTCCTGTGGCCAAATACCTGCTCAGGCAGAAATATTCTTCTCACTACTATGTAACAGTGAGACTTTCTCATTTTTCTGAGAACATATTCATGGAAAACATAAACCAACTGTCGTCAAAGTTGTATGAAATCAGGAAATGGAGCGACCGGGAGAAGGCTGCCATGTGGCCGGATGTTATGTATTTCTAATTAGTGCTATACATCTTTCAACAGCAAGTGTCCTTCTGCTGGGAAACACAACACACTGCCCTTGTTATTGTAACTGTCAGAGAAGTGCTTAAACAGATAATCTCCAGGAAAAGTGATAAACACGTCCCCTCTCCAACCAGTGTGTGTGTGTGACGGTGCTGCCAAAGCAAAGCTGTGCTTGACGGCTCCAGGATGGCAAAGCATCCTCCTGCAGGAAACGGGAGTGAGGCACAAGGGGTGGAGAAGGAAGAGGAGGGGAGGAGAGGCAGGCCCACCTGTTTGGACCCTTTAAGCCCAGCAAAGGGAAAGTCATTCAGAACTGTCACTTCTGACCAACTCCTGGGTCAGGGAAATATTTGGAGGGAGTCAGTATCAGTAGGGATAAGGTCTGGCTGGTCCAAAAAAAAAAAAATCTAGCAGCAATGAAAAAGCAGAGTGTCCCTCTGGTGCACACAGCCAACTTCCTGATAAGAGGAAGAGAGTAATGAAGGGAAGACACAGGATGGATGACACATTAAGTCTGATACCCTGACAGCAGTAGAAGGGGTTCAGAGGGCACTGGGTTCCACTAGCCAGTCTAACAGAGAGAACCAACTATTTGCTTGGCTGCTTCACTAACAGTTGGAGAAGAATGCAGGCAAGACCACTTATTCACTGAGTTCCTCCCCACCCGTTCTTCCCAAAGAGAGGAAATGAATGGTCAGTCACCTCCAAACTAATACCACCCGGAGGTGATTTGTTGGCTCTTATCTTTCAGACATAAGGCTGCTTTTCTCATGAGTCAGTCACCAGTCAGACACAGGGCTGGCACAGTTCCTGAACAGCCCACCAAAACCTCTTTGTGTACAGGAAGTGGGCAGTGAGAGCATCTTTCGACTGCTGCTATTTGAGCCACAGAGTTCTCTGTGGCAGTTGCTAGCTGAAGAGGAGGTGGAGGAGGCAGTCACTGTATAGGAACCAGACAAAATCTCAGAGCAAAAGCAGAGATGTCCTTGCCATTGAAGCATAATTTCATTCCTTGAGGAGCAAAATGAGTGAGTCAAAAGAATCAAGCACCAACACACCTAAGAACATGTTCTGCCGTGCACAACGGCAGAATACAGTAAGGCTGACTGGGTAGAAGGCAAGCCATGATGTATCCCTGAACAGGGTATGGATGAGATATGACAGAGGAACATATCATGTGCCTGTTACTCCTTTTGGATTTGCTAGGATTGTAAAACTCTAACTTCTTTTAGTAGTTAGATGTGGGGCAAAGGAAATCCCAACCTCCTAACAAGGTGACTTCTCCCACAATTCCAAAAAACATTTATTTGGGTGCCCAGTTTTGGAGGATACAAAGGAAAGCAGGATCCTGTCCATGAGAAGATGATAATCTAATGAAGAAGACAGAAAGAATACATGGATACCCAAATAACTATAATTCAAAACAATGTATTACATGCCATGAGAAGATGGAAGTGAGATGTTCTGCTACCAGAGAGAAAGGAAATCATTCCCAGCTAGTGTATATCAGAGGTTTAATGGAAGAGAGCACTTCTGAGCAGGGCTGCAAAAGATAAACAAAGATGGGACTGCTGGGATATAGGAGGGACCGCATGTACTAAGAAGACATGTAGGTAGGGACACACCATGCATGTTCCCAGACAGCAAGCACTGTACACAGCCTGCTGTGTAAGGGGACCACAAAGCACAGGCCCTGCAACACTACAGCAAGGAACACAAGACTTGATTCGATAGGCAGTGAAGGAGGTACTTGGCTCAAGGTTTCTGAACAGAGCAGAGATGAGTATTTCATGAAGAATAAGTAATCTAGTTAAAGCACTTAGGACAGATTAGGGTAGCTAGAAAAAGGTAACAGGGAGGGAGACCAGCTGAGAAACTAACAGCATGAACTTGTCTGAATTAAGAGAAATTATATATATATAGTACTTCATAAACTTTATAATGCCAAATAAACTCAACATCTTTCTATAAGAAAGGTGGAAGATGGAGTGTGAAAGAGTGCACAGATGGCAGAAATGTTGCAGAAAGGAAATCAAGAGAAGATGGAGATGATGTGGGGGAGGGAAGGGATGAACTGGAACAGGTCAAAAACTCTCCTGCTGATAATCTCAGCAGGTTGCAGAGGATCCTGAGACCTCAATGAAGGATAACACCCACCAATGAGGTCCAGGAAAGGGGCAGAAATTTGGGATTGCAGAACACCTGGAGGGAGGGAGGTATGCATCAAGGAGTCCCAAGGCTCCTGCCCACTTGGCTCTGGGCCAGTCCTGTCTTTCCAGAACAAAGACACTTCAGGGGGTCAGAAATACTTGAGGAAGACCTTGCATAAGGAGGCCTGGGAAGTCTGAACTGGCTCTCCCTGTGGAAGCCATTAGATACTCAGCACTTCATTTGTTTCCAATTCTTGTATGAGTGCTGCTCCAGGCTGTGGGGTGAGAGGCTCCTCTCTGACGTAATCAGGAAGCAGCTGCAAAATTAAGGAATCCCTCATGACATCATAAAAAGGGTCGATGGTTTACTGGGGAAAGTATAAAAATTAATTACATATTCCCACATGACTCCCTTCCCCTAAATCTGTACACACACACCCCTCCCCCACACATTCTCTCATCAACAACATCCAGAAGCCACCTCACTGAACAAGGTCCAAAAGGGCAAACAAAACCCAGGAAGAGAAAGTCCTTTGATGTACCCACTGTCTGCCCCATGCATTTGGAACTTAACAAGTGATACCTTGTCCTGGAATTTTTATACATGTAACATGTTTCCCAACAAAATTATAAGTCCCCTGAGGAAAATAGCTATGTCAAGACTTCATGTCCTTGAAAATTAGCACTATGAAGGGGTTCAAGAAACGTCTGTTGTTCATAACAGTAGGTATACTTGCCTCTCTCATCTGAGTCCTAACCATAAACGACACGATTCCACTGTGGCCAGAAATAATAACTTAAGATATACTGAGACCTGTGCTAGGCACAAAGCCATTTATACACATTACCTCAAAGCTTTACAGAAGATTTGCAAAGGGGTATTACTCTCCCTTTCTGATAGTTAAGGACAAGCTCAAAGAAGTTAAATGACTTGCCCAAGGTCATAGAGCCAGCAAGTGTCAGAGCTGGGATTTAAATTCATGTCTGTATGCTTCTACACCCAGTTTCCATATCTGGCTTTCAAATGCATGCAAGTCAAGCTTCAAACTCCAACTGCTCCATCCTTCTTTGCAATGAACGTGAAACCTCAGACTATTCCAACCATAATTCTGCACAAAAAGCTCTGATACCAATTAAGTGGAAAGCAAAATTTAAAACACAATGCCATTTACAATAATGCCAATGAAATTAAATACTTAGGTATAAACCTAACAAAATATGTACAGAATCTCTATGCTGAAAATGATAAAATGCTGATAACGGAAATCAAAGAAGACCTAAATAACTGAAGAGACTTACCATGTTCATGAAAAGGAAGACGCAACACTATAGAGATGTCAGTTTTCTCCACAAAGATATAGATCTAACGCAATTACTACCAAAATCTCAGCAAAGTTTTTTTTAGACAAAGACATGCTTATTCTAAAGTTTATATGAAAAGGCTAAGGACCTAGAATCACTAAAACAATTTTGAAAAAGAAGAATAAAGAGGATCATTCTTCCCAATTAAGTCAAAGAAAGGAAACCCTTGTCAACAAATAGTGCTGGAGCAATTAGATATCTATAGGCAAAAAAAAAAAAAAAAAAAAAAAATGAACCTTGACCTACATCTCACATCTTATATGAAACTTAACTGAAAATGAACCAGAGACTTAGATGTAAAACATAAGACCATAAAACTTTTAGGAAAAGAATAAGAAAAAATCTCCAAGTGTAATCTATAAAAGGAAAATTGATATACTGGACCTCATAAAAATTTAAAACTTTTACTCTGCAAAGACTCTGCAGGAGGATGAAAAGGCAAATTGCAGACTGTGAAAATATATTTGCAAATGACACAGCTTACAGAGGACTAGTATCTAGACTAAAAAAAAAAAAACAGACAAATTCTCAAAACATTAAGGAAGCAAACAATCCAATTAGAAAATGGGCAAAAGATATAAACAGAGATTTTACCAGAAAGGATATACAGATGAAATATAAGCACATGAAAAAATGTTCACTATCTCCCTGGCCAGATGGCTCAATTGGTGGAGCATCATCCTATGTACCAAAAGGCTACAGGTTTGTTTTGGTGAGGCATATACTTAGGTTGCTGGTTCCATCCCTGGTCAGGGCATGTATGGTAAGCGACTGATCAATGTTTCTCTCTCACGTTGATATTTCTCTTCCTTCCTCCCTCCCTCCCTCCCTCCCTCTCCCTTCCTCTTTCTCTAAATCAATAAAAACATATTCTCAAGTGAGGATTAAAAAAACAAAAGTTCACTATCATTAGCCATTAGGAAAATAAAAATTATAACTACAATGAGATATCAAATAAACATTTACCAGAATGGCTAAAATAAAAAATCGTAAAGCTGGTAAGGATGCAGAGAAACTGAATCATACATACACTAATGATGAAAATGTAAATGGCATAGCCAGCCACTCTGGAAAATAGCTTGGCAGTTTTTTCTAAAACTAAAATTGCACTTATGACATGACCTAGCGATTATACTCTTGGACTTTTATCCCAGAGAAATGAAATCTTATCTTTTGCACAAAAAAAGTGCACATAAATGTTCATAGCAACTTTATTCATAATAGCCTAGAACTGGAAGCAATCCAAATGTCCTGCAGTGGGTGAATGGTTAAACAAACTGTGGAACATCCATGCCATGGAATACGACTCAGCCATGCAGTATCAGGGAATTATACTGACTGAAAAAGGCCAATTTCAAAAGGTTACATACCGTATGATCCTACTATATAATATCATTTTTTAATTTTTTTTATTTTGCCTGGCTGGCATAGCTCAGTGGATTGAGTGTGGGCTGCGAACCAAAGTGTTGCAGGTTCGATTCCCAGTCAGGGTACACTCCTGGGTTGCAGGCCATGACCCCCAGCAACTGCACATTGATGTTTCTCTCTCTCTCTCTCTCTCTTTCTCCCTCCCTTCCCTCTCTAAAAATAAATAATAAAAAAAAGTTTAAAAAAATTTTTTTAATCTTCACCCAAGGACACATGTACAAATTTTAGAGAGAGGGGAAGGGAGGGACAGTGAGAAGCAAAGAAACATCAATCGGTTGCCTCTAGTGTGTGCCCCAACGGAGGACTGAACCTGCAACCTTTCAGTTTACTGGATGATACTCCAACCAAGTCATACTGGCCAGGGAGACAGATAATATTCTTGAAATAATGTAGAGGTAGAAAATGGGGGTTAGGATTTGGGTATGAAAGGTGGCAGGGATGGATGGTTCTACAGGGCTACCATGGGGGAGCTTCTGTATCTTGATTGTGGCAGCAGTTACATGAAGCTGTGTGATAAAAGCACATAAAACTATACACACAAACATAAACAAGTGCATCTGTGAGACTGGTGAAATCTAAATAAGGTCTGTGTATTGTACCAATGTCAATTTCATGGTACTCATATTGTACTCAAGTTATGCAAGATGCTAATATTTTGGAAGGAAGGATGAAGGGTGTTCAGGACCTACCTGTGCATTTTTTTCAACTTCTTGAATCTATAATTACTTCAAAATAAAAATTTAAAATAAGTAAACAAAAGTCAAAAAGATCTGACAGGATTCCAGACACTTCTCTTTCACATAGAAAAAGCTACTTAAACATTTTGGGGACATTTTCTCAATTAGTTGATTACTGTATGCAGAAGCTGCAAGCCCCTTTTTGTCATCTGGTGCTGCTTGGGCTGTTGTAGATGCCCAGCTGTGTGGCTCCTGATCTGGACTGAGCAAAAAACTTCTAGGGGCAACCAAAAGGGGGAAAAAGGGGAAAGTTCACTGAAAACAGACCTTCTGTCCAAAGAATAAGGAGTAAAGCAAGAGAACTTCATCATTAAGGCTATGATTCATCGGATCAGTAACATCCATGTCAAGCAGCACAAAGTGAAGGTGATGAGAAAGTGAAGAAAGATGACAAGAAGAATGAATTGCAGAAGCTAAGAGATCTGTTTAAACATGTTCTGGCTGCTCAAAAAATAAGTAAAGGTATAAATCTCAAACTAATGGTATGTACATTCTTTAACAGGGGCAGTCGGTGGGGAAAAGTTGCGTAAAGCATGAGCCTTAGCACTATTTTCTTCAGAAATGAAACTGCTTATGCATTTTCAGTGCTGCATTGCTTCGGACCACTAATCAGATAAATATTAAGAAATTTTAAAAATGGGCAGCATCAGCTTTGGTCAGCTACAATACCATGTTAAATTGCCCCTTTGCCAATAAATCTGTAAAGATCAAACTTTTTTTAAAAAAATAGATTTCATTAAAATAAAAAACATTTCAAAAGACAAAAATGAAAAGAGAAGCCAGATAAAATGTCCTAACTGAGAAAATAGTTGTAAAACATGTATGTGACAAAGGACTCATATCTAGAATATGTAAAGAGCTCTTTCAACTTAATAACATTTTTTAAAAAATGAGCAAAGATATATGGATGGTAAATGAGTATATGTTCAATATGCTCTTATAAGATGCTCAACATTATTAATCACTAGGGAAATCAAAACCACAAATACAATTCCACACCCACTAGGATGTTTATAATCAGAAAGACAGAATTACAAGTGTTGATGAGGATGTGAAGTAATTGGAACTCTCATATACAAATGACAGAAACACTTTGGAAAATAGTTGGGCAGTTTCTTGAACACTTAAAACACACATTTACCAAATGACCCAGCTATACCACTCTTATGTATTTATCTAAGAGGAATGAAAGCATATATCCACACAAAGACTTACACACTTGAACGATCATAGAAGTTTTATTCATAATAGCCAAAAACTGGAAAAAACCCAAATGCCAATCAACAAGGGAAAGAATAAACAACTGGAGTATATGCATACAATGGAAGACTACTCAGCAACAAAAAGGAACAACCTGTTCAATCAGTCAACAACATGGAAAAATGTCAAAACTGTTTTTTTCTTTTTTTTAAGATTTATTTATTTTTAGAGAAAGGGGAAAGAAGGGAGAAAGAGAAGGAGAAAAACATTGTGTGGTTGCCTCTCATGCACCCCTTACTGGGGACCTGGCTTGCAACCCAGACAATGTGCCCTGACTAGGAATTAAACCTGCGACCCTTTGGTTAGCAGTCCGGTGTTCAATTCACTGAGTAACACCAGCCAGGGCCAAATGTCAAAATTGTTATGCAGAGTACAGGAGATACTCAGTGGGTCAGAACACAAATACACTATTGAATTCTAGAAAATTCAAGCTAATCTATAGTGCTAGAAAGCAGATCAGTGGTTGTCTCTGGATTGGGAGGGTTAAGGAAGAGTGGATTACAAAGGGGCACAAGGAAACTCTGGGTGGTGAAGGATATGTTTACTATCTTGATGATGGTGATGGTTTCACAAATGTATACATATGTCAAAATGCACCACACTGTATGCTTTAAATATGTGTTAGTCTAAAATACATCAATTTATCTCAAAACTGTTTAAAACTTTTAAAATAGAGGAATGAAAGGCTAGTCTGACTTTTGAAACAAAAAAAATTATTTCAAACTTTTTTACTTTAGGGGAACTTCCAGCCAAGATGGAGGAACAGGTAGACACGCTGTCTACTTGCACAACCAAAGGAAGGACAACAAAGTTAAAAACAAAAAACAACCAGAACTGACAGAAAATCCAACTCTATGGAAGTCGGACAACAAAGGAGTTAAAGAAGAAACATTCATTCAGGCCAGTAGGAGGGGCAGAGAGGGGCAACCAGACAGAGGGGACTCGTGGCAAGGTGGAGGCTGGTGGACCCGGTGAGGCAACGGATTGCAGAATAGGCAGTTCCATTTTCAGATAACAGAGAGGAACAACTGGGGAGCAAGACAGACCTTGCAACCCAGGGTTCCAGCTCAGGGAAATATAGCCTCAAAGCCTCTGATTGAAAACACCTGTTGGGGTTGAGGTGGCAGCAAGAGAAACTCCCAGCCTTACAAGAGAGTCCGCTGGAGAGACCCACACAGTCCTAGAATGTACACAATACACCCACTGCGAATCAGCACCAGAACGGCCCAATTTGCTTGTGGGTCGCAGGGGAAGTGACTGGAAATGTGTAGAAAGAAGAGCAAGGGGCACTGTTCCCATTTGGACCCCTCCCCCACATATAGCATCACAATGCAGAGACATGGGTTGCCCCACCCTGGTGAATACCTAAGGCTCTGCCTCTTACTATGTAACACACGTGTGGAGACAAAAAAATTTACCCAAATGAAAGAACAGATCAAAGCTCCAGAAAAAATACAACTAAGAGATGAAGAGATAGCCAACCTATCAGATGCACAGTTCAAAACACTGGTAATAAGGATGCTCACAGAATATCGCTGGAAATTAGATGAACAAATTAAGGCTATGTTAAATGAAATAAAGGAAAATGTACAGGGAACCAACAGTGAAGGGGAGGAAACTGGGACTCAAATCAACAATTTGGACGTGAAGGAAGAAATAAATATTCATCCAGAACAGAATGAAGAAAGAAGAATTCAAAAAAATGAGGAGAGGCTGAGGAACGTCCAGTATATCTTTAAACATTCCAACATCCAAATAATAAGGGTACCAGCAGGAGAAGAGGAAAAGCAAGAAATTGAAAACTTATTTGAAAAAATAATGAAGGAGTACTTCCCCAATCTGGTGAAGCAAATAGACTTCCAGGAAGTCCAGGAAGCTCAGGGAGTTCCAAAGGTGTTGGACCCAAGGAAGCACACACCAAGGCACATCATAACTGCATTACCCAAGATTAAAATTAAGGAGAATCCTAGAAGCAGCAAGAAAAAAAGAGACAGTTACCTACAAGGGAGTGCCCATAAGACTACCAGCTGATTTCTCAAAAGAAACCCTGCAGGCAAGAAGGGGCTGAAAAGAAATATTCCAAGTCATGAAAGGCAAGGACCTACATCAAGATTACTCTATCCAGCAAAGCTATCATTCAGAATGGAAAGGCAGATAAAGTGCTTCCCAGATAAGGTCAAGTTAAAGGAGTTCATCATCACCAAGCCCCTATTATATGAAATGTTAAAGGAATTATCTAAGAAAAAGATAAAAAATATTAATAGTAAAATGACAACAAACTCACAGTTATTAATAACCAAACCTAAAACAAAAACAAATGAAGGAAACAACTAGAACAAGAATAGACTCACAGAAATGGAGATCACATGGAGGTATCAGTGGGGGTGTGGGTGGGGAGAGGGGGGAAAAATACAGAGAGTAAGTAGCGTAAATGGGACTTAGAAGATAGACAGGGGGAGGTTAAGAATAGCATAGGAAATGTAGAGGCTGAAGAACTTATATATATGACCCATGGACATGAACTAAAGGGGGGGAATGTGGGTGGGAGGGGGTGCTCAGGGCAGAGGGGAATAAGTGGGGGGGGATTTTTTTTTACTTTATTTTTTCCATCATCATTTATACCCCCATACCTTCTTCTACCTCCACCCCCACCCTGTCATCACTGCACTGCTGTCTGTGTCCAGAGTTCTTTCTCTTATTTCAAAATTTGAGTTCATAACTTAGAGGCTAATTTGATAAAGAAACTAGACATCTACTGAGTGCCAAGGCCCTGGGCAAGGTATTTTGCATATGTTATCTAATCTGAAACTCAAACTGGCAGTGACATTCCCCATTTTAGAGACAAGGAAACTAAGCCTCAGAGAGGATAAGTTACCTTTGTTCATCAAGGTCACACAGATGATAAATGAATAAGTACAGAATTCAGATTTTTTTTTAAGATTTTTATTTTTTTATTTTTTAGAGAGAGGGGAAGGGAGAAAGAGAGGAAGAGAAACATCGATGTGAGAGAGAAACATCGATCGGTTGCCTCTTGCATACCCCAACTGAGGACCTGGCCTGCAACCCAGGCATGTGCCTGATTGGGTATCACACCTGCAACCTTTCAGTTTGCAGGCTGGGGCTCAACCCCCTGAAACACACCAGCCAGGGTAGAATTCAGATTCTTGATCTGGTTGATTTCAAAGTTCTTTATAGCATTACAACACAACTGCTAGGTGAGAAAATAATCTACAGAAGTCTTAGGCCTTCTCCACAGGACAGTTTGGCTTTCCCTTCACCTTTATAAGGTGCTCTAGAGTCAAGAAATGCCCTGGGGGCTCTATCAATACATCTTGGAAACACAGACAGCAAACCATTTCTACTCTCTACAGAGAAAAATGAGAACACTTCTAAAAGAGTGCTTTAACTTTTTCCATTAAATACCCATGCAATTTAGAAATGTTATTCCTACAGATTTCCTGGGAAATCAATCAATTGATCACCGATCAAAATACGCTATGGCCATTTCCACCTTAGCTGTGTCTCTGAATTGGCATTTTTGTCACCCAGAATTTTCATGCCTCATTCCAGTATCACTAGATAACATGTTCCTCTCTGACTGCTGTGGCTCCGTTGGTTGGATTTCATCTGGCAAAGCGAAAGGTCACAGGTTCAATTTCCAGTCAGGGCACATGCCTAGGTTGAGGTTTCAGTCCCAGATACAGTGTGTACAAGAGGCGACCAATAGATGTTTCTCTCCCTCTCTTTTTCCTTCTTTTCCTCTCTTTCTAAAAATAAATAAATAAAATCTTTAAAAAATTTTTTAAATAAAAATACAAAACATGACCCCTCTTGGGCAGCTGAACTGCTGCCAACAAAATGGCATACTGCTACCAGCAGTTTCCCTCAGAACAGGCCCCAGAAGAAGAGGGCCTGCCATTCCATCATTTCATATGAAAGTTATAAGTAGATCTTGTAGGACAGAGTTTCTGCTTCCACATTGCTTGCCAAAAGTTTTGGGAAGGTTGCCTCTTTCCCAATATTTGGGGGAAGAGTAAGTAACAAGAAAGAGCTTCTTAATTACATCAGGCAGGTAAGTCCCTACAAAATTCCATCAGCAGACCTGGAGTGTCTTGTATCAGAAGTTACTTAAGGTTGTGGCGCAGAAGAAAAGGGAAGGAGACTTGCCCATTAGCAAACTTAGAAGGAAGCTTTTGCTGCAACAGTGAGAAGGAATTAATACAGCTACATGCCTTCTGATAGAGCAGGCAGAGATTTGGCAGCTGATTCAGACAAACAGCTTGAAATCCGCCTTTGCTGGTATGAAGTTTCAGGAGCACTTAGAGCTTAAAGTAAAAGTTAATGAGAGAGAATGCCTGCAGACATTCCTGATTCAGAGAAATCTCCCTTGATATGGGAAGCGGAGGGGCAGAGAAGCGCTCAGCTTCCATATTAACAGATTAAATCAATTTTTCATTTTATGGCTTCCTGAAGAATTTTTAAAACAGTGTGACAGAATTTGTGAAAAATGTCCTCCGCTCAGAATTCTAAGATAAGCATGGCAGAGAGGTATCCAGGTTAGAAAGGGACTCTTGGACTCCTGAGAAGCTTCCAGAATGCAAAGATTAAAGCCATCAAACAAATCTGGAGAGGTCAGTACTGGAAAACTAGGCCAACTGATAAGGCATGATTCTTAGGTGGACCCTGTGAATATCCAGATCTGCACTATCATCTGGTTCTGCTCTAGCAATTCACAAGCATTCTTCAAAGAAGTCCTAAGAAGTTCTTCAAAGCATCAATCCACGATCAATGCACAAACTAAAGTAAGTAATGACTCTACCCAACCCCACCCACCATATAACATGTAGTTTTCAAGGAGAAAACAGGTTGGCAGAATAACAGCTAAACAAAGCAATTATGTCGAAGAAGAGGGAGGATTCAATGAAGGTAACTAGAAACCCACTGAGGCACAAACTGGTCCCGACTCAGAAGCTCTAGAAAGGACATTCCCTTTAGGAACAGCCCTTCCAAATTTGTGTTCAGTTTGCTGACAGGTCAATTGTCAACAATACTTACTGAAATCTATATACACTGTAGTAAACTAGATTTAAAATTTTTTACTTAACACTAATTCAAAAGAACTTATGCACCCTAATGTTCACAGCAGCACTATTTACAATAGTCAAGTGCTGGAAACAGCCTAAGTGCCCATCAGTAAATGAGTAGATAAAAAAACTGCAGTACTTTTACACCATGGACTACTACACAGCAGAAAGAAGGAACTCCTACCCTTTTCAACAGCATGGATGGAACTGGAGAGCATTATGCTAAGTGAAAAGCCAGGCAGTGAAAGACAAATACCATATGATCTCACCTATAAGTGGAACTAATCAACAAAACAAACAAATGAGCAAAATAGAACCAGAGACATGGAAATAAAGAACTGACAGTGACCAGAGGGGTGGGGGAGGGGGAGTAATGGGTGGTAGGTATGAAGAAGGGGAAGGGGCAAGTCAAGGAACATGAATACAGGACTCATGGACACCGACAATGTGGGTGGATACACTGCAGGAATGGGGACAGGGCAGGGGAGAGCAACAGGAAAAAGTGAGATGGCTCTAGTTGAACAATTAAAAAAAACAATTTTTTTTACTTATATTTACTCTTTTATACCTATTTCATAAATTTTCTGACAACTTAAGGCAAAAGTACCTACAATGAAATAACATTAGATACAGAAAGTCAGAACCAAGAAAAAGGAAAATACAAATATGTCAATCACATGGATTAACAGTCTGCCATGAATGAATTTAAAATTTGCCTCTGATTTTCCTGGCAGTGAAAGCAAAAAAGGAAACACCAACAACTGTATAGTTGTCATTATTGGAAAGGAGTAAGTATATCAGTTCCTCAGGAAAAACAAATCTTTTCTCAGCACTGAGTTCTAAAATATTTTTTTTAACATGGACACTATGCAAGGGATACTGTATAAAAAAAATAAACAATGATTTTGAAAGGTCTTTATAACACATGGCCTTATACTACATATTGTTAAGAGATACCCAAGAAATATGATCCTAAAATTATCTGTATGATGAGACAAAATACATATGTATCACAATCTAAGAATGTTTTTCCAAAAACAGAGATATAGGAATATTTGTTTAAAGATTTTATTTATTTATTTTTAGAGAGAGTAAAAGAGAGGGAGAAAAACATCAATGGGCTACCTCGCACATGCCCTCAAATGGGGACGAGGTCCACAACCCAGGCATGTGCCCTGACTGGGAATTGAACTGGTGATCTTTAGGTTCACAGGTTGGTGCTCAATCCACTGAGCTACACCAGCCAGGGCAATGTAAGAATATTTTATGTATTAATAAGTATATAGTACTTTAACAAAATCTTTAAAATTAAGTTAAAATAAGTACTAAATTAGGAGGTAATTCTTAGTTCGAAAGGATCCATGAAGGTTTCTTTAAGCAGAGAGATCCCTGATGTATAATTCATTTGTTTACACAAAATTCGGTATGCGACAGAGAGACTAAGAGTCAGAAAAATTCAAGTGCAAGTGCTATCTATATGTAGTGGATGACTAAAGACCGAAGTATTCTTAAATCTTAAAGAAGAACCGTAGGATGAATGAGAAAGCAACATACACTGTAGAAGATTCTTGTTTAAAAAGACCAAAGGATATCTTAAAACATATGTACTATTAAAAACATACATATATACACATAAATGAATGGGTATTAAAGGGAAATGGTCTGAACGGTATAATTTGATTTATGAACATTTTGGGGATATTTCTAAAACAAAAAGTACAACAGCATGCTATAAAGCAAACAGATTTAAACGCTAAATTTATACTTGAACACTGATATAGAGAACAAAACTCTGTAATTCTGGGATTAGCACCCCTGCCAAGCAGACGGTTTTTAAGCACCAGTTCAAATTCATTTTCTCGGTTAGATTTCCTCCATTTAAAGGACAGAACTGACCTGCTTCCGGCTGGTTCAAAAGACCTAACAGATTTATTTATAGAGCACTGACTTGCTTCTTAAAAAGCACCCACACCACAAGACAGTAAATGACAACAACCCAGAAGAAATAAAATAGCAAACCTGCCTCTGTGGCCCTGAATGGCCATTCTTCCACCCCCACTCTCCAATGCCTATCTCTTTCCTCTCCATTATCCAAGTCCTTCCTTCAAGACCCAACATAATAGTAAGCCTGTGCTGTGCTGCCTGATAGGCCTCCTTCCTCTGGACTCAAAAGTTATTTCTATCCATAATATGCACCAGGCATGTGGCTCAAACCTGCCCTACCACAGGATTTACAACCCATCAAACTTCCCCTACTAGGCTAAGAAATCCCACTAGAGCAGGGTCTACCGTGCAGAGTCCAGTAAATTTCAAACACTTACCAATGTGCCTGGTCATTGGAGCTGATCTGTTCTGAGTAGTCCCTCACTGAGTGCTGGATCAATTCATTTTCTCATTCATAGTCTGTGTTTACTAAGCAGCTACTACATACCTTGTACAAGGCATTTAACTTTCAAAAATGAATCAGATAGAAATTGGATCTATAAGTATATAGTGCTTTATATATAATTATATAAAGGAGTTGAAGTTTAATAGGGTTCACTCATGTTGTATCAAAGAAGAGAGTGAAAAATATCTCCAGAGGTAAAGATAAATTATATGCATGAGGAAATTCACTACTATACAGCTTAGACAGGAAAAACCTATGAACAATCTAAATCGCCATGTGTAAAGTACATTAAATAAATTATGAGATGGACATACAGTGGAACAGAAAGCCATTAAAAAGGATGAGATAATTCTATTTGTAAAACTATATGTATACAAAAATAATATAATAATTAAAGCTACTATTCATTAAATCCTTACTATGTGGCAGGAAGGGGTGGGGGCAGAGGGACAAACAATATGCAGAAAGAAGCAGAGGAGCAGGAAAAGGCTTTCTTGGTTCCAAAATAACAGGCCTGGCTATAACCCTGTCCTCAAATTCCTGGCAATATTCTTCCATTTTTGTTTAAGCTATTTCAAGATTGTTCTTATTATTTTCAAATGCCCCTTACACACAGGATGAAGAAGAAAAGAGTGGGGTTGGCATTTGTCAAAACTCATCAAAGTGAACATTTAAAAATCTGGACATTATTATTTTATGTAAATTATACCTCAACTTAAAAATAAAAACAGTGAGGTCAAGACAACTGAGGTATATGGAGGGCACTGGAACTGGTAACAGAAATATTGGCAGGGCAGCAGATGATGTGGTGCACCAGTCAGATCCCCTCCAGGACTAAAGCACTCATTCTCCCAACAGCTGAGAGTGCTGGCAGCAGCAGGTCTGGGCTGATCCCTCTCCTAGACTTTCTCTCAGCTGAGGAAAAGCACCTCCCCCATGTCACTGCCCATTCCCAGGGATAACTCACACCCACTCACTGGCTAATGGAGGGCAGGAGGAAGTATAAAGAAGATTCAGCCCATTTGACCCAATTTGGGACTACTCTAAAGAGTTAGTCCTGCTCCACAGCTCCTTGTAGAACTGGCTAGAGCCTCTATTATAGCTGCAGTGCTGTTTAACTTCTCCCTCTGCCATACCCTGCTGGCTGCCTTCACACCCCCTCAGGTAGTGACCTTGAGAGCATTCCCAGCTAACTTTCTGCGGGGTAAAATCTCCACTTTACGAGTCTGATTCCTGGGGAACCTGCTTTGCAGAGTCAAGTTTTAGTAAGCTCGAGATTCCAGGTGAAATGTCCAAAAGAAGTTAGAAATGTGAGCTACACCTTAGGAAAAAGATCTGAGCAGTAAAGAAATTTAGGAGCCATCCAAAGAAAGGCGACAACAAAAACCATGGTATTTACAATACACCAATGGGGAAAACTGAAGAGAAGGCCAAGGTAATATTTTTATTAAGTGCTAATATTTAGGATGCTGGATTAGAAAAGAGAAAACCGAAGAAACATGCAGTAAGGAAGGGGAGAACAGAGAAGGATACAATTATGATCGATGAATGCATTTGTAGAAAGTCTGCAGTCAACAAAGGCAAGTTCTACCCAAAAAGCGAAGAATGAGACATTTGGCCTACAGGATGCTCAGCTTTTATTGGTTTGTCTTCAACAGCTTCTGTCCTAGACAACAGGCACAGAATCTCTTTGAATGCCCTGAAGCAGACCCACTGCTAGGCTGGTCGGGGCAAAGAAAAGCTGAAATGGCATAATATATAAACCTAACTGAGCCAAGGCAGAGGTCAGCTGCTGGAGCCATTTGGAAGAAACTCCTTCCCCAAAATGCTTCTTGCAAGAGATTTCCCAAGGATCTTCTGAGCAAACAGCTGGGATCCTTGAGAAGGATCACTGTCCTTATTGAGCAAATTCAAACCTCAGTCAAACCCACAGACTTTCAAATAAAACTGATTCTAACATGATTGTCTTTTTTTTTTTTTGCATCACATCGTAAGTATAAAAAGGGAGGAGTGAGGTAATCAGTTATAGACATTTGCAACATCCATCACTGCTTCAAACACAAACTCTTCTTAGCCATGGCACCATGAAGGAAATAATATACTACACAACCAGGTGTTATATGACCTCCAATCCTTGGCTGGAGTAAACAGAAAAGAATTTACCTTCTGTGAATAGAAGGAATTTACCTTCTGCTCCTGTGCCCAACACAGTTATGCAATATTCTTCAATGACTCACTGACTTTCCCTGTTGTTTTTTTTTTCCCCCTGGGTGTGGCTGAGGGGATCCCCACATCTACATCTCTTGCTCCAACTCCTCCTGCTCAACCTGCAGTAAAAGGCTAAGGCACAAAACATTGCAGACTGCCTAATGTGGCTATATTTCCTGGAGAGATTTGAAAATGTTGGAGTTCCAAAAGTCAGCACCAATTTCAAATCTGATCAGCATCTCTTGAGAGTCACAGTTACCATACAGCTGAATAAAATATTTTTTCATAAATTTAACGCCAGCATGTCTGTGTTTGGAAACTTTGAAAATACATGTTGTATGGTTTACTGCACTGGAAAAGGTGCCAACAGAGTTTCAAAGGAAGGGAAGTGTATAACTGTTTCCTTTCAAATGCATTTTCCAATGGGATCCATTCAGGGAAAAGGCTGGAACTAACTAAAACATTATTAAAAACTGTTATGGAAAGAGACAGGGAGATGGAAAAAGATAGACCCAAAAAAGTGAAATACATAACCAAGAGTGAGACAGACATACAAGGAAAAAGAAAGGGGATCTGGGCAGAGCGACAGGTTGGACAGGGAAATGGGGTGAGATGGAGTTTTGTCTGGCAGTTGCTGTTCGTGGTCTCATATTGTTGCAGATCAATCGATCAGGGATGCAGTGCTGCTGGCCCAGTGGCACAAGACAAACCACAGAGTTGGCTTTAAGTTCAGCACTTGCGAACTGCTGACCTTCAGTTTTCAAACCAAAAATATTCTTTGGGAAACAGTAATACCAGGTTCAGTCCAACCAGCCAAGCAAAAACAAGGACTACTAACCTGAAGTAACACCCTATTCAGTTACATCAGGCACCAACCTTTCGCAGCCATCAACTGGGAAGTCTACAAACCTGAAACCACACCCCATCCAAAACCAAACTTCAGGTTCTGGCTCAACCAACTAAGCGATGATAACCAGAAATGCTAAAATAAGTGACGGGGTTTCAAAGTTGGCTTTACCAGGACCTAACCAAGCAGGAAGGCCAATCTTCATTCACAGAACCAGAGATACAGCAATTCTTTCTCAGGTCACAGCTGCACAACTCCAGTGGAATCTGCATGTAACACTCAGGGCAAGGTTTGGCAGTGACTTAGAAAGCCAACTTCTAAATAAAAAAATAACATGCTGTAGTAAGTGAGGGGTTTTTGTTCTTTTTTTCTGCTCAACTCATCTACCCTAGGGTGATGCTAAAATTGATCTCCTAAACTATAATACTTGTAACAGAGAAAGCGTATGCTATTAATAACTCATAAACAGGGTCTATTCCTAGGCATATCAGGACTTATCTTCACCCTAGCCTAAACTATAATAGGTTTTCTTTTCCTTGGGTCAGTATTATAAAATTTTAGCTCAGAAGAATCTTTTTAAAAAGCCAGGACTACTCCTGATTACTGCCAAAGCACTTTCTTGTTGAGCTCCTCCAATGGAGAGGTAAACAAGTCAATTAAGTTAACTGCAAAAACTAACAAGAAAGATTGAGCTGACAATCGGGATTCTGGAGAAGCTAAAAATTCCAGGCAGCAGCTTGGAAAAGGGAAATGTGCCACAGATGGAGCTGCTGAGGCTGATCCACCGGGCCTCTCTCAGTGCTGGGCCCTGATGCTGCAGCCAGCTTGATTCAAACAGGGGAGGGCGGGCAGACCTTGGTGCGAGTTTGCCGAGTTCCAGGCCATCATTCTTGAGGGTGTAATAACCATGGGCTGTAGCACACATGTTGAGGGATGAGGGAAAAAAATAAACAGAGAGACAAAAGAATGAAGATGCACTGCCAATTTCAATTGTGCAGCTTTTATTTTTAAATGCTTATCAAGCTGAGAGAGAGCAGAGTTCTTGGAAAACAAGGTTTCCTTTTTTCCAATGCCAGCGTAAAACACCCTCAAGGACGGGCACTGCACAGACTGTAACAACAAGGAACGTGGCTCTGTATCCTCCCAGCAGCACGGTCCGCCATGGGTCCCACGCTGCTCTGATTTCGGCTCAGCTGAGAACTCAAAATAACAGGCCCACTGCCTCTGGTAAAAACTGCTCTTTTTAAATTTTTTATTAATCTCCAAACTGGCTGTGTTAGAATTACAGCCCATTACTTACCAACTCTCTTCACTAATAAAATAAATTTGTAAAAGGCCTAATTACTACTTTTACTGAACTACACTGCCTGGGGATCAAGTACAGGAAGCCAAGGGCTCAAACAGTTGTCAGCTAGGGGATGACAGGGCGGGGGCTCAGGGGTGGGGGCAGGTGGGGAGGACCAAGAGTCACCAGCAGGAGAGAACATGAGGTGCACAGCCCTCAGAGCCCATGCCCAAAGAGAAACAAAAGGGCACTAACCCTGTTTTTGTTCTAAACAGCACTGTGAGGATCCATGCCATCACGGCATTTTGAGAAGCCTGTCACGAGTTACACAGACCTTTGCTGCCCACGCCCCAGCTCAGCAGAAAAAGAGAACTGCAGTCCAAGACTGATGGATCCAGGCCGTACTCTCTTCTCAGCAGAGAGCTAGGAGAGTCTGACCAGTGAGAAACAGCCATTCTTCCTACCCATCCCACTCTATCCTTCCATCCAATCCAAGCCCCCAAAGAGGAAAAACAAACAAAACAACAACAACAAATGCAGGCAATTGCACAAGAGATGTATCATGAAGGCCAGGCTGACTGCAACAACCTCTGGGCTGTGCCCTGTACCTCATCCCAGAACACTCATTACAAAGCTGGAAACGTTACTCACATGCTGAGCCAGTCAGCCCCTCATCTAGGAATGGTGCTGAGAAGTCTGACTAGGAACCAGCAGTCAACTCTGACACACTCATTTATAATAAAAGATGTGTATTAAACAAACTAGTCCAACCTTAGACAAAAAGTAGGAAGAAAACAGTACTGTCATTCTTCATTGTCCACGAAAACCCCTCCTAGGCAAATCCCATGCATCTCTTGGACTTTGATAAACGGTATTTCTCCTCCAGAGAACACCACTGCCAAAGAATCTCTTTTTTTAAAGAACCCTGATAAGAAACCCTGCTATGGCAGGTGAGTTAAACCTGTGGCAGACATCCCTTTTGGGGATGACTGGACTGGAACATGGTATTTCACTGAGGTAGCGAGGTCTGCAGTTGCTCTCTGCATGCCACATGTTTAGCCCTAAAGAACTGAGGAATGCTCTCAACGGGAAAAACACAGCAGCAAATGCTATGATACCAAAGCCACAATTCCATGGGCCCCTGGAGCCTCTAAAACTAAGCTGCCAGCTAGGGAGCTAACACTAGCTTTGGATAAAATGCAGCTCTGGTAGAGTAATTAATTTTTTTCTTAACTGGGATTACATTAATTTTCAAGGACTAATGGAGTCCAGCTGTAATGGGAAGAGCGGCTGCCGATGCACAAAGGCACTTGTGCGTACGTTATAAACACACATACACGCACACACACACAGACCTATAAAAAGGATCCACTATAACAGGATATTTTTAGTTTCTACAATGCTGCACTAAAAATACAGCCCCGGCTGATACATCATGGCAGAACTATTCTCTCTCTGTCCCTTCAGGAACAGTTTAAAACATTTATTTTTGTTTCCTTTTGTGATGGTCAGAGTAAAGAGAGAAAATAGCAACTCATTGATAAGAGGAAACGAGAGAGACATGAAAAATTGAAAACTACCTAAAAACTCATGGAGAGGTTTATTTTATTAGTTCTTAATAAATATCTTGCAGATTTCCTCAGGAAATACACCAGATCACATGTAAAATAGTTTGATACTGATGTCAACTGCATCAACATATGAAGTCTATTAGGGTGAAGCCGCAGCAGGGTGATCAGTGTGCTGAAAAACTCCACAGTACTTGGGAGGGGGGGGGATCTCACGGCCTTCCAAATTCTTCGAGAGGTAAAAAAGTCAGCCAAGACGCAGAGAGAGAAGGAAAAAAAAAAGATCCCACATCCTGCTTTCAGCTGCCAGCAATGTGAAGTGCCCAGAGATTAATTCTACGTCTGGCCTGGAAATGTGACTTTAAAGCATGAGGGAGGGGAATTGTTGGGGGGGGGGGGGGGGTGTTGAGGAGGAAAGAGGAAAGAGAAGGGCAGGCTAACTGAGGCTGGCAGCAGGCCACCAACCCCCTCCTAAGCCATGTTTCAATGTAGACAGAAGTAAACCCCAATAGACAGCAGCGCCTCAGCCTGCCAGGGCCTTACACCAGCTGCAGCGCATCTCGCTCTCTCCACTCAGCCCCAAGTGCAGATGTTCCCTACAGCATCACTTCCGCTACACTTTCTTTTAAAGAAATAGCACACATGTGTGGAAGCCTTTCCACTAGTTCCCAAAAGAACTTTCTTTGCCTTTAAGGACCTCAAGCAAGGGTGAAACTTGGACAGCAGGTACCATAATGGTTCAGTGAGCTGTCCCAATCTTCCTTGGAAAGGACCGTCCATGGGCTGAAGATCATTAGTTAATAGAAATTTCTTTGTAAGTTTGCCTTCCTATTGCTTCAGAGGAATAAAGAGGACCCAATAGTTTGGGGCTAAAAATAAAATGGGGGAAAGTATGTCTAAGATTTTAAGATTTTACTTATTTATTTTTAGAGAGAGTGAATTTTAGGGAGGGAGAAAGAAAACGAGAGAAACACTGATTGGTTGCCTCTCGCATGCTGGCCACCATCTAGGCATACGCCCTGACAGGGAAGCAAACCTGCAACCTTTCGGACTGCAGGTTGACACCCACCCACAGAGCGACACCAGTCAGGGCAGTATGTCTAAGATTTTAATTCTGATTTCTTAGAGTAATCTATTGTTGCATTACCATCTTAAAGGCGTTCTGATGGCTTTATCATCATGGAGCTTACATAAGGCAGCCTTAAAAGAATTTTTAAAAAACACATGAACATTTTACTGAGCACAATTACTTAGCTGCAATAAAGGCATTAATTTTTAAAGAAATTAACAGTTTGTTTCTTATATATCTAAACTAATTTTATATAATCCCAGATCCTGATGAGTTAATCAATCATTATTAATTAGTACCTGATTTTGAAGTCAGCCTTGAACACTATTAAGGATTTGATAAAATATCATAGTTCAGGGATCTATGCATTTTATGAAGCTAAAATAATGGCATTTTTTAGAATAGCTGGATATTCTTTAATAGTCTATCAGGTTGTTGGTTCTTCTGGAATGAAAGAAGATAATTAGAAGAATCAGTCATGTCAAAAGAAAACAAAACAGCCCTGGCTAGCATAGCTCAGTGGACTGAGTGCAGGCTGTGAACCAGGCATCGCAGGTTCAATTCCCAGTCAGGGCACATACCTGGGTTGCAGGCCATGGCCCCCAGCAACCAAACATTGATGTTTCTCTTTCTCTCTCTTTCTCTCTCTTTCTCTCTCTCTCTCTCTCTCTCTCTCTCTCTCTCTTTCTCTCCTTCCCTCTCTAAAAATAAAAATCTTAAAAAAATTTAAAAAAGAAAGAAAAAACAGTTGGGAAACTCTCAGAACTAAAGTTGGTTTATTTGAAATTCAAGTTCAAGAGAGGAAACAGAATCTTCCCTTAGGTAAAGGAGAAAAATACTGGTAATCAGTGGCAAATACACTATGGTGAAAAAGTTTAATTCAACACTTATTTATTAAATATCTTTTATGCACAAGACACTAGATGTAAAAACAAATTAAGAAGTGCTTTGTAATTTGTATGCTACAGCAAATAACAGAACCAGAATTAGAACCTAGTTTTACACCTAACTTCGAATATATTTTTTGTCATTGTGATTCCTAAAAATACATTTATTACAAAAATATTGCGATCACTACAGAAAATCACAAAAATACAGAGAAAACAAAAGAAGAAAATTTAAAACACCACAATAATTCCACAATCCTAGGGAATCATGATTGTTTTGATCAATATCTATCATCAGTCTTTCTATGAATGTATGTAGAATATATATTATTTTACAAAAATGTGATTAATTGTAAAGTTCATAACTATGGGACTTCATGGCCTGTAGAGAAAGGGAAGACCACATTTTTGTCATGAAATCCCATCCCAAGAGCCAATCACTTAGAAAACAGAAACATCATGACTTGACTCCCCATACTAGGCAGCATACATTCGTTTCATCCCCACAATGCTCTCTGAGTTCCTTAAAGCGAAAGATTTCAAAGATATCTTATCATATTCTGGCCTCCAGCATATCCCCGAGTCTAAGATAGTCAGGTACACTGACTCACACAGTAGGAATGCTGCCCTCAGTACACTTTCCACTGTGTTTCCAAAACCCAGACTAATCAACGAGGGCCATCAGAAATTATGGGAAGTACCTGTATCCAAATATCTCTGGCTGAGCCCTGGGTGGTGTGGCTCAGTGGGCTGAGCACTGGCCTACAAACTGAAAGGGTGCCAGTTCAATTCCAAGTCAGGGCACATGCCTGGGTTGTGGGCCAGGTCCCCAGATGGGGGCATGAGAGAGGCAACCAATCAACATTTCTGTATCACACAATGATGTTTCTCTCCCTTTCTCCCTCCCTTCCCCTCTCTCTAAAAAATCAATAAAATCTTCAAATGTCTCTGGTTGAGTATGGTCCCATGCACTGGTGGCTCATAGGCCCCCCACAGACACCACCTTACTCCCTGGCTATTCAGCTCAATAGATGGTTTACTCCAAGAGCTTTCACTCCAAAATAATGTACTTTCTCAGTAACATTCTGTTATGCACACACAGTTCATTCATTAGTGAAAAGTAGGATAGCCATAAAAGGCAACCATGCTTCTCCCTCCCTGAAATAGCAGGACAACTGGACCACTCATCTACATACCCATGGCTAACTTTCCAACCTTGCACTATTCCCAGCTGGCAAGTTTTCACCTGAGGTGAGATGAAATGACAGGTCTGACCCTGACGATGGAGTCCATGATGACCCCAACCTTACCTCACTGAAAGTAATGTATAAAAATGGGCTGATCTGTTGGGAATTTTTACATCTCATATAAAAGATCAACTCTTACAACATGTTGCTGCAAATGTACCACTCTGGTTCTGGATATTGATGTTGCTGCATTAATTAAGCCTGTAGGGGCAGTTCCTCATATCTCTTATTTAATAAATGGTGTTGGAATTTCCTCCAGTTCATGGGAAAGAAGATATATATATATATGCAGAGCTGGTTAAAAATTTCTCCAGTGGAAAGACCTTTTCAAACTTAAGAGCAATAGAATAAAACAAAAAGGAAAAAGATGACATTTTTAACTATTTAAAAAGATAATTAATGAATACAGAAAAGACTATATTTACTACCTATAAAGCTCAAATAAATTGATACAAAATATACTAAGCTTTCTATACTAAGATAGAAAAATGAGCAGAGGACAAGACTACCAAGAACTATAAATGGTTAATAAAACATAGGAAAAAACTGTCCATGCTGATCAATATTCAAAGAAATAACATTTAAAACAAGATAAGCTGGAAGACAGTTTGGCGGTTTCTTACAAAACTAAATGCAGCCTTACTGTATGATCTGTCAATCACACTCCTTGTTACTTACCCAGATAAGTTAAAAACTCATGTCTTCACAAAAGCCTGTACCATAAATGTTTATAGCAGCTTTATGCATAATTGCAAAAACTCAGAAGCAACCAAGATATCCTTTGGTAGATTAATGAATAAACTAATACATTCAGACAACAAAACATTATTCAGCACTAAAAAGAAATGACCTCTCAAGCCATGAAAAGAGATGGAGGAATCTTAAATGCATATTACTAAGTGAAGGAAGCCAATCAGGATTCCAACTTTGTGACATCCTGGAAAAGGCACAACTATGGAGAGAGTAAAAGGATCATTGATTGCCAGAGGTTAGGGCAAGGGAGGAATGAATAGGCAGAGCACAGAGGATTTTTAGGGCAATGAAACTATTTGTATGATTTTATGGTGGTGGATACATGTGATTACATATTTATTTGTCAAAACCCACAGAATTCACACCACCAAACTTAATGTAAACTATGAACTTTAGGTGATGATGATATGTCAATACAGGTTCATCAATTCTATCAAATGTACCACTCTGGTTCTGGATATTGATAGCAGGGGAGGTCATGCATGTTTGGGGCAAGAGATATATGGCAACTCTGTACTTTCCACTCAATTTTGCTATGAATCTAAAACTTCTAAAAAAATAAAATCCATTAAAAAATATAGGTATTCATCTATCATTTATTCAACAAATATATGAATGTAGTCACTGTGCCAAAGACTATATAAAACATAAAAAACACTCAATGCTAGTAAGAGATGGTAGCTGGTATTCTCAAACACTGCTGTAAGAGTGTAAGATGGCACAACTTCTTAAGAAAGGAATCCAGCATCACATATCAAAAGCTTTAAGACTTCAAATCCTTTAGCCCTAAAACTGAACTTCTAAAAAATATTCTAATAAACAACATGTAATGCAAACAAAGGTTTTATGTACACAGATGTTAATTATAGCATTATTTATAACACTAGAAAAGTGTGGGGGGGTGCCCCCCAAAAAGGTAATGATTAAATGTAAAATATTCATATGAAAACACTATTCAACCATTAAACAAGTTTACTCCCTGGCTGGTGTGGCTCAGTGGATTGAGCATGGGCCTGCAAACCAAAGGGTCACCAGCTTGATTCCCAGTCAGGGCACATGCCTGGGTTACACAGGCCAGGTCCCCAGTAGGGGACACATGAGAGGCAACCACACATTGCTATTTCTCCCCCTTCCCTTCCCTTCCCTTCCCTTCCCCTCTCTCTAAAAATAAATACATAAAATCTTTAAAGAAAAGAAGTTTACAAAAAAGTTTATAACTGAATACTTATAATAAAAGCAGATGAATCAAACATTTTCAGTATCCTTTCAACTGTGTAAAAGAACTTGAAAATTCATACATAGATGTAGAAGGAACATCATTGCTAGGAAGTTGGTTTACAGGTGTTTCCTCCTTCTTTCTTATTTCTTTAGTACACTCAACAAAACCCAAAATGTTAAATCTTTTTTAATGAGATATATAATTTTTAAGTCTTCTTTTTCTTTTTATTTATTGCTTCTAGAGAGAGGAAGTGCAGGGGGTAGGGCGGGGGAAAGAAACATCCATCTACTGCTTCACCCACCCAAGCATTCCCTGGTTAACTCTTGTACATAACCTGACTGGGGATTGAACCTATAACCTTGGTATATCGAGACTATGCTCTAAGCAACTGAGATATCCAGCCAGGGCAAAACATTTCTTAAAAAATTATTTAGTTTTCATAAACAGGACAATTACTCCAGTATGGTGACAGTAAAAATATGGTAAATAAGCAGAGAAGGAGAAATAAAAGAATATTTATGGGCAGGAAGAAAGGACAGAGGATAAATGATGAAAGATTTAGGAGATTAGAAAAAAAGAGAATTTATATTGTTCTCGAAAAAATTTTGCTTTTCTAGAGCCCCAAAGACACTGGCTCCAGGATTAACACTTAATATCAAGGTACACTGAATATATTTTAATTTAATGTCAGGATGTGAACTATGCATTTGGATATTACATTTTCAGAAATGTCACCTTAACAAAAAACAAGGAAAGACAGTAAGATTATGAATAATGACCAAGGTAACAGATACCCCTAGCCTTACCATTCAATCTTCATTGCCCAGACTGATTTGTTGACAAACTTAATTCTTGACTTGAACACAATTCAAAACATATAGAAAACTTACAACACACTAGACACTGTTCTAGATGCTCACAATACATCAACAAATAAAATAGGTCAAGGATCCCTAACTGCAGTGAGCTTACATTCTTGCAGACTAGTAGGGGAAAATAAATAATAAACATATATACAAAAAATAAGTGATCTAGTAATTAGAAAATAAGTGTCAAAAAAAAAAAAGAAAGTAGAGCAGGAGAGGGGAGATCAAGAGTACAGGGTGGGAATGCAACAGTGTTAATAGGATCATCAGGGTAGGACTCATGAAGGTAACATTTAAGCAAGGAGATGAGGTATTTGCCCTGCAGATAGCTGAAGGCAGAGAATTCCAAGCAGAGAAAACTGCTAATGCAAAGGTCCAAAGATGGGAGAATTCCTGGCTTATCAAAAGGCCTGCAGGAAGGCCAGTGTGCCTGAAGCAGAGTAAAGTAAGCCAGGGGGAAAAGAGTAGTGAAGAGGTCAGAGAAAGGCAATGTGGGGTGGGGAGGCAGGGGAGTTTCCATATAAAAAGGACTTGTAAAGACTATAGTTTTTACTCTAAGAGAAATGGGAAGAAGCCAGTTGAGGATTCTGAGCAGAGTGACATGATCTAATGATTTTAAAAGATTCATGGCTATATAGAGCATGTATGTATGTCTTTGTGTGTCTGTGTGTTAGGAGGGGGGGCAGGGGGAGACAGAGGTAACAAAGAGATTACTTAGGAGTTTCAAGTCTTTCTGGACTTTCTCTTTATGTTTTAAAAGCAGTTTTATCTGCAAGAGGTATTCAGGCAATGTTTGCAAACACTGTTTTCTCTCCCAATGTGGAATCTTCAAGAATGTGTCAACCGCCTGCAACTGTGTCCTTAAGCAGGCATCTCAAAATGATGATTACCAAACATTTCTCTCTTCTCATTGCCCTGACATGAGTTCTGGGCATCACCCTCTCTCAGGGGAGAGGTAAAAGGAGGTTATGCAGAACAAGCAATGATAACAGGATGACGTCACAGGTGTGCCTCAAAGAAGCCTCCAGTGAGTTCACTCTGCAGTGATTTACTCTACCCTGCCAAAGCCAGCTGGAGAAGGGATGAAGAAAGCTGACACAGCCTTAAGCCCTGGGCAGGCATAAGATCTTTCTCCCTCCAGTCCCCTACCAGCTGCCCCCCTCTTTCAACCGCTGATCCTTGCTTCAGAAGCCAAAGTGTGAACAGCACGTGTCTGGATTTCAGAAACCTGCCCAGCAGTTGGAAATTCCCTGCAGCGTGTCAATTGCTGCATCTGCTGTTGGCACTCGGGGCAAGGGATCACATGGGCATTTTCTGAAATAAGCCTCAAGATGGGAGCCTGATCTTTGAAGAAGGGACTAAAGAAGTAAAAAAAAAAAGACAATCTGCCTTCTAAAAAGGAAACTGAGACATACAAGCAAACCAAACAGCTCTAAGAACAGCAGTAGTCAAGAACAAAAGCGCAGAGCACCCTGACTAATGGAAAGGATTTTATGGGCCAACAGGGTTCACCAAATATGTAATGTAATGTGACTGAAACTAGAGAGCACTCTTTTTCAGATTTCCAGCTCATATGCTCTTAGTAAGAAATGGCTTCTATCATTCCAGCTGCAGGCCTCTCTTTCCTTTCTTCCCACCCAATTAGTCCTCTAAGTCTATACCTTGAAAACCTCTTGGAAAAATCTAAAAATATGAGCCCAGTAACACCAACTGCCATAAAACTAGGAGTTGAAAAAGGAGCTATTCTTTGAAAGAGAAGCCTTCCTGTCCTTGCCACCCTAGATAGAGGTTCCCCAGTCACACTGCTCACAGGCAGAGCTAAAAGAATGCTACAGTCTGATGGTAAAAAAGGGAAAAGGAAGCATACTATTTCCTCCAGTAAAAAGGCAGGTAGACTAGGGACCTAGAATTATTCTCCCAAATAATTACCCTCAAAGTATTTTAAAAATCTTTTTAGAAAGCATTAATGAATTCGTAAATGGAAAAGAAATCCTTTGATCAGGAACTGAATAAAGACAAGGAATTAGAGATATAAGTGTGGCATGTAGCCAGGCTTCACCCTAAGAACATTTGCTACCTGATGAACAGTTTCCAAGCTTCATGGGTATGGCCAATATAAGAGGATGCCCAACATCTGTGCCATAAAGCAAGGATCCCACAGAGCTACAGTCAACATATAGGAGTGAATCAGAAATAACCCTTAACCCCTTGGAAAGACAGCTGGAAAATTCAGTATGTCAAACCCTGGGTCTGGCTAAAATAGAAAAAACCAAGGCACTGAAAATATGGACTTTACACTAGTCTTCACAGGGGTATGCAGTATGGATTCACATTACCTGGGTGGTCTAAAAACCCTCAAGCAGATATTTTAATTTAGAAAGGTTATTTTAGACTGTCACACCAGGTTGTGAACAACAGCAAAATTAAAAATCCTTTCCTCATTTATACCCCAGGTCTCCAAGAATCCTCATTAATGAAATCCCACAGAAAATAAGCAGATTACAGAAAAAAAATTTCTATCACACAGGAAAAATTTTAGAAGGCACATGTGCAACCAGCAGAAACAAAAGACATTAGCAGAAACTCACCTAAACCAATCCCTTCATCATAGTCTCTAAAAGGACCATGTTCCAAATGTTTTAAAGAACTAAAAAAAGCTTCCACAAATATGTTCAGGGAACAAGAAACTACTAAGAGTAGATTTAAAGGGGGAAAAAAACCCCAAAACACCTGGAAATAAAAATTTGTAATTAAAATACCACACTCAGTGAGTCATATTTAGCAGATTAGATATAGCCAAGGAAAAATTCAGTGAACTGAAAGACAGAGTTAAGAAAGTGATCTAGAATGCAGCACAAAAATGAGTCAGAAAAATGAAGGAGTTTAGAAGACATTAAAGACTGAGTGAGGTTTAACATAGGTCTAATCACTCACAGAGGAGAAGAGAAAGTACATCTTTAAAACTGCAGGACATCAAAGAGGTTTTAAAAAGACTTGGAAAGCACTCAGAAAAGATAGACTACTTTAAAAAGAAAAACAATCATCACTATGACTTTCAATCAGCAACAGCGAAAGCCCAGAGACAGTAAAATATCTTAAATGGCCTGAAGGAAAATAACTGTAACCTATTACTCGTGAATACCTGTAAAAGATCTTTTAGGAATAGGAAAAATAAAGCCTTTTTGAAACACATAAAAACTGAAAAAGCCCGTCATCAACAGAACTTCACTAAATAGATTTTAAAGACTATAATTAAGGCGGGAAGAAAATGATCACAGTGGAGGGGATGAAATGCAAAAGGAAATGAAAAGAAAGTAGTAAATACAAGGGCAAGTCTAAATACACATTTACCAGCAAAACAACAATAATAATAATGAAAGCAAACAAAAATAATTTGTCTCACAGAGTTTAAAAGGAAAAGAAGAATTATAATACACAACAGCAGCATATAAATTAGAATAAAACGGGAAGAGAATGAATAGAATTTAAGCATTTCATGGTCTCTGTATTATTTAGGAGGAGAGTAAAAATGCTGAATAACTCCTGACTTTTGGCAAGGTAAGCATGCATGCTTTAATTCCTAGGGTAACCACTAAAAGAAATAAAGTAAGCTAGTGAGGGGAGAGGAAGGAATGGGGAAAAAAATGCCCAAAAATGAGAAAGGAGGAAAAAAAAAAAAGAAACAGAATAGGAGAATGGAAAAGCACTGGGGAAAAAAATATTTGCAAACCATTTATCTGATAAGGGGCTTATATACAAATTACATAAAACTTAATAAAGACAAACAACTTGATTTTTTTAATGG
Organism: Phyllostomus discolor; assembly: GCF_004126475.2. Classification (NCBI taxonomy): domain Eukaryota; kingdom Metazoa; phylum Chordata; class Mammalia; order Chiroptera; family Phyllostomidae; genus Phyllostomus; species Phyllostomus discolor. Next base: position 76,151,064 of record NC_040910.2, on the reverse strand, counting down.
ACAAAAGATCTGAATAGACACTTGCCAAAGAAGATATACAAATGGCAAGTACATGAAAAGTCATCCATCATCTTAGTCATCTAGGAAACAGAAATTAAAACCAAAATGAAATAGCACTGCATATCCACTAGAACAGATAAAGTAAAAAAGACGGACAATATCAAATGTTGGCAAGGATGCAAAAAAACTGGAATTCTCAGATACTGCTGGAGGGAATATAAAATGGTTCAAAACACTTTGAAAAACAGCTTAGCACTTTCTTACAAACACCTACCATATGACCCAGGAAATCCATTCCTAGGTATTTACCCAAGGAAGATGAAAACATATGTTCACAAGAAGTTCGTACAAATGTTTGTGGCAGTTTTATTAATGATAGCCCAAATCTAGAAACAACCCAAATGTTCCATCAACAGGTAACTAGACAAACAAAACTGTAGTCTATCCATACAACAGAATACTATACAGTAATACAAAGGAAAGCAATACTGGTAACGTGTAACACCATGAATAAATCTCAGAAACATTATGTTGAGCAAAAGAAGCCAGACACAAAAGTACACACACGGAAAGATTCCATTTATATAAAACTCTAGAAAAAACACATCCAGTGTATAGTGACAGACTGCAAATCAGGTTTCCTGGGGTCAGGGTAGGGATGGAGAGCAACTGTGATGGGCACAGAGAGCAGTTCTGGGGATGATGGAAATGTTCTGTATCTTGATTACAATGATGGTTACTTAGATTACAGGGAAAAAAATGTTACTTAGGTATATAAATTAGTCAAATTCATAGAAATGCACCATTAAAATGGGTACATTTTCTTGTACATAAACTTTAGCTCAATGAAATTGATTTTAAAAATTCAATGGTACAGTATATAAATCCAAATATACCAAGAATTACAGTAATTGTCAATGGACTCAATGGCCATAATATCCCAAAAAAGAAAATACATACATACATACATATATATATATATATATAAAGAATGGATAAACTGTAATAAATGAATAAAATGTAGTATTGTAGCAATGAAAATGAATACTTCACACATCAATATAAACAGAAGTCAAACACTACGCAGGCCAAAATCAGCCAAAGAGAAAGGATATAAATAATGTGATTAGCAAGATTCCATTTATATGCAAACAAAACAAAACTATGTATTGTTTAGGGGGTGTATACTCAGATGATAATACTATACAGAAAAGCAGGGGGATGATGTATTATTATACAACTGTACACCTGAAACCTATATAACTTTTAAAAATATCACCCCAACAAATTAAAAAAAATTTTTTAAAAAGGGAATGAATTTCACAGGTAGGATGGTTATTAACTGAAAGGGCAAACAAAGGCGTGCCAGAGTTGGAATCAAATGCATAAGGACCCTCTCAAGTACTGACAATATTCTGCCTCTCAACCTCGGTGGTGGTTACATATATATTCACTTTACCATTCTTTCAAATGTTTTATACTCTCATACTTCTTTATCAATGGTACATCCATCCCTTCACCCCCAGGCCAAAAAAAGAATCACTGTCTAGTCTAAGAATGGCATGTGAAAGCCTCTTTTTAAAAAGCGACGATACTACAAAAATATGGTGAAAGTAAGAAACAATATTCCTAAAAAATTCCCCCTCTCCCTTTTTCAAGAGATACTACATAACCCAAAGGAAGAGAAAGACCAAACAATTCTTTTACCAACTGGTCACGAACAAACATTTTCCACTGTGAGATGGAGACATCCTCTCACCCGTGACCTGGGACAATCGTAAATGGACCCCAGACAACCCAGATTAGTCCGAACCATATTCTTCTGCCAGCTTATTACCTGTGGCCCCACTTGAACTTGGGAGAATTCTGACTCCCCCCAACTTCCTCATCTTTACTTCTGGTTCCTCTTTAAGTCTCAAATCAGATGCAAGCATCACTTTCTTCATCAAAGAACAGCAACTGCTCAGATAGGGGATTTAGGGGCAGGAGATGCTTGCATTGTTAAGCTGTCTCAATTCAGTCTGGAGAAGTTTTTGTGTCTTCTGATATAGAAAGCTGGACTCTTGAGACCTGAGTGTAATTTACTAGTCGTGCAACCTTATTTACACTACTTAACCCTTCTAAAATGTTTTTCATCAACTGTAAAATAGGACACAGCCCTGGCCAGGTAGCTTAGTTGATTAGAGCATCATCCGCACATGCCAAGGTTGTGGGTTTGATCCCCAGCCAGGGCACATACAAGAAACAACCAATGAATGCATCAGTAAGTAGAACAACAAATTGATGTCTTTTCTTCTCACTCTTAAATCACTAAGTGAAAAATTTCTTTCAAATCAATAAATTAAAAAATTTTTAATAAAAAGTAAGGCACAAAATATGTGCCTTACAAATGAGAATTCATTTGTATCAACTATAAAATATCACTAGGTATTATCACAGTGTTGTTCTGTTGCCATTATTAAACTCTCTCTCTGAAAGCTACAATTCTTCCCCATACCAGTATTTAGATGGTTAGGGTACAAAGTGTAACCTACTCTACCCAACCTTCATGCCCAGAACATATCTGCTTCTTTTGTGTATTCAACAAACGTGTTAGGCCTGAGCTCTCTGTAAACCACACGTTTAGAATTCTACTCCTCAAGAAAAGTTTAAAGAGAGCTCGGAAGAGGTAGCTGAGAGTCCTGCTGCCAATATTCTGCCCAATACTGTCCTTTTTTTCAGAATAAGTCCACCCTGTATCAAAACACACGTGCATACACACATTGAGAAGCTGTGAAATGCTAACAGAGATGAGGTATCCAGCACATTAACTACTGGGCAATGAAGGGATGCTGCATTTCTGTGCTCCACACCAAAGCAGCCATGGACATCAAACCACTGTTTGATGTTACCTTGGGGCATCGAAAACTGACATTTCTTCAAATGACGTGATAAGATGCTTAATTTCATTGGTATAACTGAATTTTCTCCTTTCTTTAACTTTTCATAACTGTTTCTCCTCTCCCAGTCTAAAGTAACAAATTCAATCTGAAAAAAACAAGGACCCTGAAAGTCAGAGTTGGCAAGGTTCCTTGACAAACGTGCTTCTTTACTTTTTTTTCCAGGAAATTCTGAGGGAAGAAGTCTATGCTAAGCAGCCTGTTGATAGTGATATCTTCCCCAGGGACAGAGGGCATGGCTGAAAGATGCATCTTCCTCTGACCTGCCTTCTAAAGCCCAGCCTCTTCTGACCTTTCAATCCATTTCTCACAAAATTTGTTGGCCAGGCTGGCTCTTTTTTTTTTGTTAATTTACTCTAAACTGAGCAGTCCTGAAAATGAAGGTCAGGCAGTGCTGATTACCTGTAGATATCTACCCATGGATCGATCCCTAAGGAGAAAAAGCCCAAGGGCTTCTACCACCAGAGATCTAGAAGGAGGAATGAGAGAGACAGTTTATACTGCTAAACTCAGGTTTCACCCCTTATGAAAGGTGGATTTCCTGTACAACTGTTCTGACAAGCAGAGGATTAGGCACTTCATACATTCTACTTAGGCAAGAGACTCAGACAGAAGTGAATTCCCACAAGGGAGCAAATTGCTTTACTGAAGGTCTCTAAGGTGGTTGTATGCTAAAGACAAAGAAATTTTGGTTGTGAATCGAACTTCCCAATTAGAGTCAACCTCTACACACAACAACGTCATGAAGGTGTGAGGTCCCCATCTCAAGTATCCCACACATCTGAGTTAAGCTCTATCAGTCCCATACACAGCTGTGATTCTCTCTCTCTCTGGAGAAGTACATGTGGCTTCTTCAGAAGCACTCTGTCTACCTCCTGCAACTCCAGATTACTAACAAACCATAAAAGCAAGCATAATTGATGATGAAAGGAATGCCAGTTTAGCCCTGCCTCAATCCCAGCCCCTAAATGTTCCCTAAAGGCAGAAAGCACCAATGGCACACACAAGAGGTGTCTCTTGGGTGCCCTCTTGCTGCTACCAGGGCTTTTCTGCAAGGCTGAAATGGAGGCCACTCTACGAACTGGTAGAAGAGGAAAAAGAGGGGCCCAGGGCACAGAAAAGGGAAGTTATTCCAGTGGTGGCCAATGAATAACATCCAATGATTTATAGGAAGTATAATCCAATAATACAGTAAAATAAAACAGTGTGTGCCTGAAATGGTTTTGATTCCAGGAATTATAAAACATATTTTTTAAAAAAGAGAGAGAGAGAGAGGGAGAGAGAGAGAGGGAGGGAGAGAGAAGGCCGGATCGGAGCAAATTGGGCACAGATGGGAGATGCAATGGGGTTTCAGTGATGCCCTACCACAAATGTTGCTTCAATTACTCCTCTTCAAGAAACTAGAGTTTTATTTCCTTAAATTACAGAATTTTTAAAAAATTAAAATTCTTAGAGTGCTTGTGGTTTAAATCAACGGTTCACCCTCCAGTATCACATCAGCCAATCAGATTGCTACTGAAGTATTAAATGCTGAGGCACATGGAGAAGGCCCCACTTCTCCCTTCAGGCTCGGGAATGTCACAGAGCGATTTCCAGTGGTGACATCACTCTGGGAACCACCTATCACCACCATGTATCACTCGCCAAAAGACAATTTTGGACACAAGCCAGGTAAGGAACACACTGTTCAATAAGGGCTGGCTTGCCTTCTTCATCCATACTTTCAATAATTACTGAGTGCCTAATAAATTCCAGGTACTCTGCTAAGGGACCCCAAACATCACTCAAATTTATCTGTCCCCAAACACTTCACTACAGAGTACTAGAATTCTAGACTCTCTGTAGGCCCACTGATGAGGGATTTTTGCATAGCGCTCATTAGAGCAAGAGATAACAGCCTCCCCACCAATAGCCCTGAACCCATGAGTGTTAAGATCTGAACGTTTAGTTGGCAAAATTATGTGGCATAACCCAACTCATTTTCCCCTATGGACAGGGGGGCAAATCTGACCTCACAACCTATGCCTCCCTGAGCTCCAGGAAAAACTATAACCTAGGAAATGGGAAAGGATGCCTTTCTCTCACCACTGTCTGAATTTTTTCCTCTATTTTGTCTTGTGAGGTGTCCAAAGCTTTTCAACAGTTTTTGGTCTCTCCTGATCATAAGGAAAGCATATATAAAAAGCAATCACACAAAAGTGTTAGTATCATTTCTACCCTGGACTACAGGTACTTTGAAAAAAGGACAGGTAATACAAGGGAAACACTGAAAACACACACAAAAATTAATTAGCGGCATCATGAAGGACATACTTTTTAGTAAGATGTCCTTGTTGCTCTTCAAATCATACTCCTTAGGTCCACATCTACATCAGGGAAGCCCAGGCACAGATTAAGAGGACCTTAATTGCCTTGGGGGCTGCAGATCACCTCTGCTTCAGGCTGGAACGTTCCTTCTCCACAGAGTCCAGGAACTGATATACACAAACACCCACCCAGAAGGACATGTCCAAGAAGGAATGGAAAGAAAAATGATGGCCCAGATGTTCTGTAACTTGCAGTGACTGCCAAATCACCACAGACCCCAAGCACCTGGGAGGGCCAGGCAGCATCAGGCCCTTGCTTCCTGGTTTCAGACAGCCTGGGTCCCACAGCTGGGTGGCTGGCGACTCTGACATCAAGCAGAGTGGCCTGGAGAGAGGACTTTAGAAGGGCATTGGTGGACAGGACTTGGGGGCTGAACACTAAGGGCTGATTTATCACTTCCTTACTCATAAAAATGTGATTCAAACTGCTGCCGATTAGTGAAGGATTTAAACCTTTACCCTCTCCCCAACCCCCTTTCCCTCTCCACCCCCGGCACAGATGCTGCTACTCAGCCACAACACCCCCTTCTTGCCACTGTCCATACAAGCACAGCACAGGGCCCCAGAGAAGATGACTCATATGCTGGGAAATGGAAAAGTGCATCTTCCCACCAACCAGTCCTGCTGAGTGCTCTGCTCACTCCTTTCCCAATGGCAGCCCACACAGTGGGGTCTGGACAGCCGCCTCAGCTGCACACCGGGTACTTGGCAGCACGTCCACAGAGCTCTCTGTCCTAGTTGAGTGTTATATCCTGTGGCCCAGGCTGTTTTTCCCTGAAACAACCTTGGTGCTTCTGACAACCTCGTATCATCCTTCTCTTGGCCCCAGTTGCCTCATGGAGGTGAGCATCAGGACAAGGCCAGAAATGAGTAGTGGACTTTCACGCACAGGCTCTAACATGCCCTTCCTGGCTAGCGGGTCCACACATAACCTACCACGGAAGAGTCCTTTTAAAAAAAGTACCCTGGCCTCCAATGGGGAAACCACCTATTTCCTTCTTTCTCTGGTCTTACCATCTCACCTTCCTTTCATCTGTATTTTTTAACCTTCACTAAACAACAGCTATAAGAGAAGGACTCACGGGTGGCCTATGAAAGGCCACAGTGTATTCCTTTTCACGGAGCAGAAGCTGCTGACAATAGTTGCTTCACAGGCAAGAGCTGCATGTCCTTTACAGTCACACCTCCCAAGATTACAAGTCACTTGATGCTAGAAAAACACCTTGGCAGAGGCTGCAGCTCTGTGACAGGCAGCTGACTGAACTCTGCGGATTGAAGTTAGAGGAAGGCAGGAAAATGAAGAGGAGGGCACCTCAGGAAGCCCCATTTCCTGAGTCCAGTGAGCTTCTCACTTCATAGCAGAGCCAGGAGAGTAATGAAGAAGGAATCAATCTCCTGCCCCTTTGGACTTCACAGTCTCACCAGGATAGCACTTACAAACTTTATTTCCTCTTTCCTGGAAACCACCACTGTCCCCCAGGACTGCATACTTCCTCAGAGCTGTTCTTAGGAATAATTAGCCAAGTTCAAAATGGCACCTCAGCCTCTGCATCTTGCCTTCTGCTGGGAGTTTTAAATGATAGAGCAGGAAAACTTTGAGAGGACAAAGTCCTCTACAATTCAGATGTGATTGAAAACCCAAGCAGACAAGCACAGGGCCTAGGGAAACTGTGGCATACCTACTTATTAGGGGAGAAATAAACCCCACGCCAGCAAGCTGATGCAGAACCCCCAAATATCAGTGGGGAGGGAAATAAGTCAATTTCAGAGTGAAAGAAAGTACAAAAAAAAAAAAAGGGTGCAATAAGAGAACTAGTGACACTCTGTCCAGAAACGCCAGGAGTCTCCATGGGACAATTCCCATTTCTTGGCATTTCAGATAATAACCTTTCAGCCCTGAGACCAAACTTTACTCTGTCAATGATCTGAAACAATTCTTTGTTGGCATGGACCAAATCTCCCATGCAAACACACACACAAAATAATGTCATCCCTATGCTACGTATTTCCATCAAGTCAAAGCACATATCGTTACCTAAGTGGTGGGAAGGGAAGGGAAGAGATCCTGGTAACATCCTTTGGCTATGACCTGGTTGTAAAGAACATTAAAAAACCTGCCAAACAGCATTCCCCACTCCCATACCATACTCCCCACCTCAAAAAAACCGAGTATTCAAAAAAGCATTTCAGAATGCACACCAGTATGTTAGCCAAACTCTGGGCCTGGTGATTTTTGTGCTTCCAATTTGAGTCACCAAAGCTCATCAATTCTCTGTTCTTACTCCCTGGCAGGCTCCCACAAGGGATATCCCACAGGGAACTAGACTTTTCCATACTGAACAAACAGGGTACATGAGTCCAGAAACAGCTATTCCCAATCCCTGCCAAGCGTATGGTCTCTGCAATGAAACATTTCAGCAATGCCTCTCCCCTGGGAGAGGCTCTGGGTCTGCAGACTCCAAGAGGCCTTGCTGCTGCCTTTAGCATGGCCAGATGTGCAACAGCATCTCTGGGTTTGCAAATTAAGCTCTATACCCATGATTCCCTCCTTTCATCCCACCCAAGCACTAGACAGTCATACAGATTTTAAGGATTAAATTAGTATATGAGAGGCAATGGTGGGGAAGGGTGTGTATGGGTGTGTGTGCATGTTTGTTAGGGACAGGTGTAGTGGTATGGTAGCATGGAAAAGAAGTTAGATTAATCTTTATCTGTCTACATAAAGAAATTGGACATGCCTTACCTTTCAACTGGGAGTTGTGTACAGCAAACATGTTGATGGTCATAAGCTGCAGCATGCGAGTACTTCCAATAGGAGAGGGACTATGCTGCAGCAATACCTGGAACTCCTTGAGAACCTTCTCAGCCACTGCAGGGAATGTCTCCATCCTACAAATACATCCAGCCCATCAGTGAGGGACATCCCCAAGAGTATTTATGTGTGTGTGTATACACACACACACACACACACACACACCCTTTCTCTCTTCTCTTCCTCCTTCCCTCCCCTTTATTGTTCTCCCCCACCACCTCTGTCTCTCTCTCTCTTTCTCCATCTCTCTCTCTTAAAGCAGACAACTAATGTCTACGATGTCTGTTTGCTACTTTCACAAACCTTCTTGCTACTCTAATGTTGTGGACAAATTTAAGAGACAGAATTTCTCTGGGTTTGGAGATGGAATCAATTCAATTTTGGATAAATCACCATGAGTTATTATACTTTGGTATGCTATTTCCTAACCCCTGGCAATAACTGAATTCAAGCTGAAATGAAATCAAAGTTTCTCTCTGAAACAATCAGTTTTTCTAAATAGCAAACAAATTTCCTTTAAGCTCTAAGACCTACATACTCTCCAAATTCTCTGGTTCATGAATCTAAGGATCTTCACTCAAGGCTTTACTTCAAGAAACCAGAAATAGTTCTCTTGCCATCTTCTTAGGCACTATCACACTAATTGCTCTACCTAAGGATCCCAAAGTTCCCCTTGAAAAATCCTCAGACCTAGGACCCCAATGATCTGTTTCAGCCTTTCCTGTGTTGCTGCCCTCCTTGCTCTCGCAAGACTCTGCTCATCAAGGTCTGTATGTTCTCAGGCCAGTGGAAATATAATGCCCTGGCCAACTGCCACTCCCAATACAGGAAGAGCCTGTAATGTAGGGAGGTAGAAACCCAGCCAGTGACCTAGGGCTCCTAAAGAGAGGTCATTCAAACCACTGCTTGCCAAATGTGGCCACTGGATTCCAAACAGTGGTGCATGCCTGGAGCTCCTTTGGCAATAGCAACAAACCACAGCTGAAGTCCTCAGGAATAAAAAGCAAATTCAAACTTGGTGCTAGAGAGAGAAACCAGGCACATTGGGCCTCAAGGCCATGCTGAGCAATTCACGGTCAGCAAAGTATCTTTTATCCATCCTCAAGTCCTTCCCCATCAAAAAAACAAATAAACTGCTTATAGTGCACAGGGTGATGGGGTAAGGAAGAGTTTCAGGCTGGATTAATATACAGCTTCTGAAAAGCCACAGGAAAGGGAATCCTTCTTAAAAAGACAAAAACAGTTTCAAGTCTTAGGGAAAGGTACTTCTAGTTTAACCCAAACCTGACCCTTCCCCCACTTAGAACCCTCCCCAGGTTAGCAAACTCCAGAGCTTTCTGGCATCTTGGCAATCTTCATTCCTTGCCCCTGGATGGAAACTCTTATTACTGACCTTCTGGTATCCAGAAATCATGCCACAGCTATGGGTCAATTACAGTTTATATTCCAGTTCCCTTTTCTTCATTTTCATTGGCACAAAACATGCCATGCATTTGTTGCCCATCCCCATATGCCATTTTAAGTGCTCCATCCCCTGCAAAAAAATACCCCCCCATACACAACCACTACCACCACCAAAAAAAAATACCCTTTTTTTTTCTTTCTCTAAAATGTTTCAGAACCATTAAAACCCTTGGTAGGTTTGGAATGGCAGAGTGATATGCCTGGAGCTGGACTGGATCCATTTTCCCCATGGGCTGTAACAAAGGTTTCATTTTAAATCCTGACACTGTGCAGCACTCTTTCTGGTCGGAGGTGGGGAGGGGGGCTAGCACTTCTCATTAAGAGAACAGCAGAGTTCACTCTGCTTGAAAAGCAGTCACACTGGGCAAGTTTCAGAGCCATGTGTCTCCGTGTTGAAAGGCGGTAGAGAGCCAACACAGAACGATATGACAGAGTGTCACGTGGGACAGTCTTGCTTCGAAGCTGTGTCTGAGGAAACCTCTTCCCTGGGATGGGAACTGAAACATCCATTAGCACTCTGTAGATCAGACTGGGGTCTGAAAAGAGCACCAGGGCCAAATGTCCACATCTTTTTCTTAAATTTGTTTTTTTTTTAATTCTTCCCTTTGCCCTTCAACTAGTTCAACATCAAAAAAAAAAAAAAAAAAAAAAAAGAAAAGAAAAGAAAAAAATCAAATGCATAAGAATGTACGTTAGAGTAACTTCAATTCTGAGATATGAGGGAAAATGGATCTACTCAGACAAAATCAGCTTTGTCAGGCAGTAACCAAGGGACACACAGATAAAAGACTTCCTCCAAGCTCAATAATGTGGTTTCTGATTCCCAATTTTGTACCTAAAATGCTATCTGGTTTTGGCCTCAAACTACCTCTTAAGTAGTTTTACATCTTTCTCTTTGCTACAATCCACATTATAGAATAAAAATTATACTAAAACAGAGACAATGACAGAATACAATTTATGTTTAGAAAAAACCCACAAAATAAAATTATCGTTTTTATGGATACATATGTAAATACATAAATGAAGTAACAGAATCTGGGAAAATACACAACTGAATGTCTGGTATTATCTCTGGAGATCACAGGGTTGGGAGAGAGTTGAGAGAAATTTAGCCTTAGCTGTAATGCTACATTTTAATAAGGAGATTTTATATATTACTTATGTAATAATTGTTAGCCAAGAAGCAGCAATAGCACTAGCAACATAGGAGGAGAGAAAGCACAAAAAGATGGTATTTGTAATGGCAAAAAATTGGAAGCAGCCTTAAAATGTTCAATAATAGCAGATAATTAAGAAGGCACACCTGTGAAATTGAATTCTATTTTTTAAAAGTTGTATTAGATTTTTTAATCATGTGGATAAAGTTTAACATATATTAGATGAAAAGTTTCAAAGCAATTTAATGCGAACCCTTTTGATGCATATTTAAAAAATAAATATGTGTGTGTGATGTATAGAAAGAAAAAATATATATATATCAAGTACCAACTGCGGACAGCTATCTCTGGATAGTGAAAATATGGGTCATTTTTTATTTCTTCTTTTTCTTGAGTTTTTAAAGTATTTTACAATAAGCACTGTATACAATAAAAAGATTTTTCCTACAATGCATACTATCAATTTTTATATAAAACATTTATAATTTTAAAAGAAATAAAAAGATTTCTCCTACAATGCATACTATGGGTTTTTATATAAAACATTTATAATTTTAAAGGTAAATCAAAATACAAACATAATATCTTTAACAATTTAAAGACCAAAATAAATATATCAGTCTTTGAATTCCAAGAGATCCTGAAGCTGTGCAAACAGCATGACTAGGCAAGTAAAAACTAAACTGGTAACTTTAACCAAGGTGATAATGGGAAGCAAAATTATTCTCTTTATCACAAATGAAAAGTCTACAGGCTGCCGGCTTCTCAACCTCCCTCAGCAGAGTCCAAGTGCATTTCTGATCTGTTGCTTCTCACTAGGAAAGCAAGTGTCTGTCAGGAGCCACTTGGTACCCCTGGCGGATTCCTCTTCCTAAGCCTAACAGAATTCTGTCCGATCCTTTAAAACTGCGGAAGATACGATCATTTTCAGGATATGTGTTTCACTGACTTAAGGGACTGCTTTCCAAAATGATCTCTAGAGACACCTTGTCTCATTTGAATGGTAGTTTTATAAAACCAATTTTTCAGACGACACTGGGACTTAAACCCAGGAGTGACTCAGACAGTGACTAATGGGGCAGGACCCAACCTCTCAGATGCTAAGGAACAGAGCTGAGCTAGACAACATTGTCTTCTGAAAGAATCAGGCTTCATAACTCTTCTCAACTTAAATTTTAAAAACTGAGTAAGACAAAAGCAACCCAGTAGCAAAAACAAAAACAAGACTAAGCCATGTGACAAGGGTAGAAATGAGAGAAAGAGTTTTAGTGCTACAGAACATTAAGAACTGGAGTGGACCTTGGATATCATCTATTTAAACTACTGATAAGGAAACCGAAGCCCCCAGAGGCTTTGACTTGTTCACTCTCAAGGTCTTGTAACTGAGTAAAGAAACTCATATTGCACACAGTAGGCATTCAAGCACATGTTGATGCAATTTGGAAGGCTAGGCACAGAGAAGATGAAGACTGGAGAGCAATGATGGGGCTTTACTCAAAAGACAGGCGGGACAGTGGATGTGTCTTCAGCTGCTCCCCATTACAATCTCCTCACTCTTAATTCGTTTTCAGCGCCTCCCACATTTCACTTCTTCTTAGTAATTAGGCAACAATCCATGTTGTTGTGTGTGGCTTAGACTCATTGCTTTTCTAGTCTTAGAGACGTCTATACTTTTTTTTTTAAACAGAAAAGTTATTGCTGTTTCGGCCTTCCAGAATAAATATGGGGCAAAATTCTCTTTTACCTCCAGGACAGCATAGGAGGAATACTCATCAAGGGGCCGGAGTGCCTAGAATTTACATACGTTTTCCTCATGTGAACACTACTATAACTCATTTTATGCAGGTGAAGCTAGATTGGCCTTATCATTTGCCAACAGAATATCTTATATGCAGGAATGGAAGAGATACTGAAAAATAATCTGGACCACAGCAAACCACCTCTGACAAATGAGATAATCTATTCTTTTTTAAAGGATTCCAAAGAAGAAAATTCCTAAACATACATCCCTGTGTGAAATTTTCTTACATCTAACCCAAATCTCTCCAGCTGCAACATAAGCCTATTTTCTCTTGCTGTCGTCCCACAGAAATCAAAACTATCTGGTTATAACTTTTATAGTTAAACACAGTTAGGAGAACCCACAGCTGTCTTTAAATAAACCTTTTTTTACCTTAACTTTTTTAAGATGAATTTTTCCTCTCAGCAATCATTTTCTAGCTTTTTAACTATTATTGTGGTTCCTTCCTAAACCTCCTCCAAAATATATGCATCTAAATGTGAGAATTTTAAAAAAGGGGGAAAACTACTAATGTCCTAACTTGATAAAAAAATATATCCTAAATGTTCCTACATTCTGGACCAAGATTTATACCTTCTTTAGTCCCCAAAGTCTCTAAAAGACCTAACACATACCCAGAGCAGTGGTTCTCAACCAGGAACAATTTTGCAACCACCCCTAACTCCCTGAGAACATTTGACAATGTCTGGAGACATTTTTAATTGTTCCAACTGGGGGGAGGGGAGTGATGCAACTGGCATGAAGTGGGTAGAAGCCCGGGATGCTGTTAAACATCCTATAATGCACAGGACAGCTCCCTACAACAAAGAAATTAAAAGGCTCAAAATATCAATAGTACAGAGGTTGAGCAGTCCTGACTTAAAGCAACATGGTACATGAAAATTTAAAGAACACAGGTAAACAGGAGAAAAACTGAGTGAAAAAGTAATTAGGGAAAGAAAGATTTTAAAAATGAAAACTAAAAAAGATGATAAAGATATAAAGAACCGTAGTAGCTATTTTAAGTGCAGCATAACAGTATTCCTTGCTATGATGCGGTATTTTATAAAGTGATGTTATCATTTTGCTCACTTGTAACTGCACCTTACATAACTCACTAATGATTGGCCTGAGTCTACTATAACCTACTAGAATACTAGTTCCTTCTCTCCAGCCTTTTAGCCTATCCATTTCTGTAACAAGTCACTCATTTATACAACAAATACTTACTGAGCATCTACTACATGACAGGCACTAAGGCAAAAGCTCTTGTCAGAACAGAGCTTACATGGGGGTAAGGGAGACAGGGAGAGGGGAGCTACTGATGCACCTAGTTACTTTGCCCAAGTGAATTACCTCACACTTATTTCTACTAATAGATACATCTACTGGCAGCACTCCAAATCATTTAGATTAAGACTACCCTTGTAATAGCTGTCACTGTCCCTCCCTCTTGACCAAGCTGATGACAAATGAATACGTAATAAGCACATTTTCTAGTTCACCATTCATAAAAAATGTTTCTTCAAAGCTGGACAAAGCCTTTCAGTCTCTCCCACTAAGGAAAACTTCTAGAGCATCACAGATAAACTTACAAGGTTATGACAGAAAGTGAAAGGGAAACACTGACAGCAATAGTGGGATCTATAATCCAAAACGAATCACCTCAAAGGGTAGCTCACAATAAAACCTCCAATTCAGACAATATTAAAGTGCAGAAGAGATGTCTGAGAGCACCACCACCTACTCCTCTTCTAAAGAGGCACTGAGGACACCTCTGCTCTAGTGGGCGGGCATTAGTCAGGCTTTCAGGATCACTTGTTTTACACAGTGAAGAAAAACTCTGATCCATCAAAGGAACACTCAAAACTTGATCTCTGTCCAAGGATTTAATGGGTGAAGTAACAGGGTTTTTGCACACAACACCTTCCCTGAGATTTATATGTAAATCCACGAGAGATGGTGAAACCACAGCAAAGCCTTAGTATTTACTGAGATCAGTGATATGGTACAGGAACACCTGAGCACAGAAAAAAAGGGTATGGTTCAGGAAGGAGAGAAAATATTGGAGAGGAAAAAATGTTACTCTTCTCTTTAAGAGTAAATGAGTGGCCAGTATTCTCACTCAGGAGGACCACTGACAGTTGTGCCCAGGAAATGAGCACGACTTCCTTGTGGAGCCCCTTCACTAGGGGTAGAGCTGGAAGCAGAGGAAAGAGAAACCCAGAGGGATAAGGAATGGGGGTTGAGAAAAGACTGTGTTTAAAGGGGGCTTTTGTAAAGGTAGAGAAAGAAAAGACAGGGGTGGAGAGTAGTAGTTCCCAAATCTCATGAGCAAAGTAGGAGAGTGAGTGAAGGGAAGAGAAGGTGGAGGCCTCTAAGAATTCACACCCTGTGCCCTCAGTTACAAACACAGTCTAGTTGCTAACAATATTAAATTCCAAAATGACTTGTAATGTAGGAAAATAAAATAAACATCCTGCACACTTACCCAATCCGGGTAAACAGCTTCCCATGGGCATGGAGAAAACTGAGGATGAACCTTTTGTTCAGCTGCATGGGAAAAAGAGAGGAGAAAACAATTAAACTTTCCCCAGTTTCCTGTTACTGAACAGAGTCCCTAGTGACACAATAACCTGGCCAGGGTCTAAGGGGTGGGCACTAGGGATGGGAACCAAATGGACATGCCCAAACTCTCACACAGACCCAGGGCATATGCCCAACAGCTGCTGCTCAACTGAGCCAAATGACAGTAAGCTCAGTGAGCGGACAGCACCCTCTGCTGGCAGTGCTGCACACACAGCGCTGTGTGCAGGGAATGAAGCGCTGAATCCCAACTAAACTGGATAGAAAGAAAGAGGTCTGCAGCTAGCTCTGAGATCTAGGAGCCACCCTTACCCCGTAACAATGGGAACTGACAAGGATAAGGATAATACAGATTTTGGATAAGTCCCTAATCTTATTTATGATCTATTTTTCTATCTAACCAACAAACCAGTGCTCTTCTTTGGTAAACAAGGGTAAAGTAACCTACCACTAACTAGTTCATCAAGTTATATTTCTCCATCTTTTTTTTAATCCTCACCTAAGGATATGTTTATTAATTTTAGAGGGAGGGAGGGGAAGGAGGAAGAGGGCAGAGAGAGAGACAGACAACAGACAGACATGGATGTGAGAAATATCAATTGGATGCCTCCCATAAGTGCCTTGACGGGGGACTAATCCCACAACCTAGGTATGTGCCCTGACCAGGGATCAACCCCACAACCTTGATGTATGGGATGATGCTCCAACCAACTGAGCCACCCAGCCAAGGCTATACTACTTCACCCTTTAAGACTAAATTTCAGGTTCAAGGTCAGGAGCAAAAAATTCAAGTGTCTACAAGGGGCCAGGTTTGAAGTAGGTTGGTGGTGCCAGTAGCAATCAATGGCTTGTCCACTCCAGTTGTTTTTTTGTGGACGCTGTGCTATCATTTCTTTCTTTCTTTCTTTTTTTAAGGAACAGCTGAAAGCTGGGTTTTTAAATGAAATTCTTTGGCTTTTAAATGTTGGCTAATAACAAAAAAAAAGTCTTAACATTAGGCAAGCCCAAAGCACAAACATGCCAGCCACATCTGGCCCATGAGCTAACAAATTTACAATCCCAGTTCAATGTTCTAGAAAACCTGCTGCTATTAAGGGAAAGATTCCTCTAAACAAAACAAGGGTGGAGGAACAGATCAACTCCAAAGAAAGTGGAGACAATAAAAAAATCAAGCCCTGTTGTCATCTTCCCTGGTCTGCTAGAAGCAATATGCTCAGACAAGCTAGACAAAAGTAAAAATCTTGATCTCAGGGGGGTGGTTAGGGCAAGAAGCACCCTGGATACTCTGCCCAACAGGAAAAATTCTTCTGGTTTATCCCCTTGCAGAACAGAATACCAATCAAGTTATGGTCATTCTATCTATGTCATACGGAAGCTAGGTGTGGGAAAAGAAGTGCATTCTTACCCCACCAATGACTTCAAGAGCAAATTCTACATACAAGCTCCAATCTTTATTTTTGTGTAAATGAATTACATTTAGTCATCAATACTGTATCAAACACTGAGCTATGTAGTTAAAAAGCTCAGGATACTTCACTGAAGGTAACCTCTCTCTACAGTGAGGTGGGTCAAGGCCATGGACACTGAGTTCCACGAACAGAAGGGAAAGATGAAAAGCTGCTGCAAAAATAAATTATGAATGGTTATATCACCATTAGCTGCAAAACCTGGGGTAGAATGTAAGTGTCTAGATTTACTAGCAGAGGAAAGTGGTGAAAAACATACTTTCCTATCAAATTTCTGCCACTTACCTGCTGTGGGATCTCAGGTAACTGATCTAACCTCCCTAATTTTTTCTTTCTACACATGGAGATAATAGTACCCATATATTAATGGGTTGGTACATGAGATAAGGCAAGTAAAAGCATGCCTGACCTGTTGTAAACACTCAAGTGTTAGCTGAACATTCTCTCCCAATGAATGATAAAACAAGTAGTAAAATGTTAACTGGAGAATCTGGGTAAAGACTTTATGGGAGTTCTTTGTATTATTCTTATAACTTTTCTACAAGTATGAAATCATTTCAATAAAAAGGTAAGTCCTAACTGGAGTGGCTCAGTTGGATGGGCATCACCCCACAAAGTCAAGGGTCACTGGTTCAATTCCTGGTCAGAGTACATGCCTGGGTTGCAGGTTCCCCTGCCCACCCCTCAAAGCCATTGGAGCATGTATGAGAAGCAACCAATTGATGTTTCTCTCCCTCTCTTTCTCCCTCCCTTCCCCTCTCTCTGAAAATGAATGAATGAATGAATGAAGTAAAATATGTATACATTCTCTTGATTCCTATTTTAACTCAATTATCCCTTTTCCCACGGCTGTCAATCATAAACTGGTTAACTCATCCATTACTAGGACAAATCCCTTATTGTTAGTTATATTTATATATACAGGGTACTTTGGTAGAAATAAAACAATTAACCCATTTCGTTCAAGGCAATTACCATCCCCCAAGCCACAAGGCAATTCAGAAATTTAAGCAACATGAACAGTAAATAGCAGAATTAGAACTTGAACCTAGATCCTCTGATACCAAAAAGTTCTCCTTCCTTTATACTGCATCTATCTCAGGAAGAGAACTGGTGAGTTTTATTCATAGAGAGCTGATGAGAAAATAGGAGCAAACTAAAAAGCAGTTCAGTTTTATGCTAAAGCTTTCCTTACCTATTAGAAAACTCATACTGTGTGACCCACAATGCCTCCTGGAGTAAAATGAGAGCAACAAGAGGTTTCTGAATACTGTAGTTCTATCTTTACTTCCCAAAGATCCTTCCTATTGCCCTATTAGGGCAATAAAGGAAGCTCACTTAATTACCTGAATTTGCACTTGCCATTCATTACTGCATTTTACTAGAAAGTGGATTTCAATGTGCTATGTGTATTCTACCAGTAAGAGTAAAGGGAATCTTTGGTAACTTTTCAAACTAGAGGCAAAAATACAATATTCTCCCTGATCTTAGTTAATGAGAACCAATGCTTTGTTTTTAGTCTGAAAGTGTCTGTCACCCTAAACACATAGCTGACCCTTGAACAATAAGGGTTTGATTTGCATGGGTCCATTTATACACAGAATACACAGATTTTTTTCCATTAAATTCTATACATGTATTTTCTCATCCTTATGTTTTTCTTAATAACTTTTTTCTAGTTACTTTATTGTAACAATACAGCATTAATACATATAACATGCAAAATGGGTATTAATGGACTGTTTATGTTCTTGGTAAGGTTTCAGGTCAACAGTAGGATATTTAGTAGTTAAGTTTTTGAGGAGTCAAAAGTTGTATGTGGGCCCTGGTTAGTGTGGCTCAGTAGATTGAGCACTGGCCTTCAAACAAAAGGGTGACTGGTTCGATTCCCAGTCAGGGCACATGCCTGGGTCACCAGCCAGGTCCCCAGCAGGGGGTGTGTGAGAGGCAACCACACATTGATGTTTCTCTCCATCTCTTTCTCCCTCCTTTCCTCTCTCTCTAAAAATAAAAAAAAATTTTTTTTTAATCTAAAAAAAAAGTTATTTTTGGATTTTTGACTGGTCATCAGAGCCTGACCTCCACATTGTCAACTGCAGTTTCTTTTCTTTTCCTTTCCTTTTCTCTCTCTTTCTTGCTTTCCTTCTTTCTTTCTTTTTTTAGCTTTGGCAATTACACTAAGAAATTAATTTAACATTTTTAAAAAGATTTTATTTACTTATATTTTTTTATTTATAGAGAGAGGGGAGGGAGAAACAGAGGGAAAGAAACATCAATGTGAGGTTGCCTCTCAGGTGGCTTCCTCTGGGGACCTGGCCTGCAAACCAGGCATGTGCCCTGACTGGTAATTGAACTGGCAACCTTTTGGTTTGCAGGCCCATGCTCAATCTACTGAGCTACACCAGCTAGGGCAAAAATTAATTAAAAAAAAAAGATTTTATGTATTTATTTTTAGAGAGAGGGAAAAGGAGGGAGAGAAACATCATTGTGTGTTTTCCTCTCACACACCCACTACTGGGGACCTAGCTGGCAACCCAGGCATGTGCTCTGACTGGGAATTGAATCAGTGACCCTTGGGTTCTCAGGTCAGCACTCAATCCACTGAGTCACACCAGCCAGGGCTGTACTTTCTTTTTATAATCACCAATAACACTTAAAGTAGGAAAGGAGTTAAAAACATAGATGCATTCTACAAAGAGGTAATAAGACATGTTATAGTGAGATAGGTTTGTTACACATTGATCAATATGGGCCTAAGCAATACTGTATGTAACAATATGAAGTTGGCTAGTACTAAGGCAGAACTTTTGGAGAAACTAACTGACACTAAGTCCACAGTAAGGAAAGTCTTAGTTTGAGCTTCATCCCTCTCCAACACATCATGGACTGACTTTCATTTCTGCAACTTTTTGTTTTTTAACAATACACTCAGATGGTCTCACTCAGGTAGAGAAAGAAATGTTACTCCTTCAATGATGAGACTATCTGCCTCCGGATCTTTCTTGTACTTTTACACACTGCTCACCAGAAACTAAAAATGCTTCTTAGGTATAGCCCTGAGAGACAGTGTTGTAATTATTAAATGGCTCCTAACTCTTTATTTCAAGTCCAAACCCAAGTCACTATGGATGGACTCCTGAGCCTTTTGCACCATCTAAAAGCAAAGACCCAAAGAAACACTAATGGCAGTAGCTAGATGGCTAAGTCTCTAGACACTCACAATGGTGTTTGTCCTGCCATTAACTATGGGGTTTTGAGTAAAATGATTTGGGTTGTTCCTCAACTGTAAAATGTAATTTCCACCACTGCCATTACCTAACTCAGAGCTGAAAGGGCAAAAATAAATAATACAAATTAAAGCATTTTGAAGAGTAAATGTTTTATGCAAGGCCTGGTAATTATCACTCAAAACTGCATAAGTGCTTTGTGAACTCTGGAGCAAAGAAGAGAAAGAAGCTGCTCAGAGGCAAAAACACAACACATGAGGAGAAGATTCTGAAATATGCCCATTTCCATTCCTAAATAGTTGCTCCTGCTTCTAAATAGTTATGTGTAAAGCTAAATTTCTAAAAAGTGAATCATTTTAAGGATAGTAAGAGCACTAAGTATTAAAAGGAATTCCAATGTGCATTTTTAAGTGTTTTGGGGAGCATAAATTATCATTAATTTATCTGTGGGAATGTTTCTACTTTTATATAACAAATATTAAAAAAAAAAAACTTTGGGGGACTTCTGGCCAAGATGGAGGCATAGGTAAACACATTGTGCCTCCTCGCACAACCAAGACAGGGACAACAACAATTTAGAAACAGAATAACAACCAGAACTGACAGAAAATTTAACTGTACGGAAGTCGAACAACCAAGGAGTTAAAATAGACATGTTCATCCAGACTGGTAGGAGGGGCGGAGTCGGGCAGCCAGTGCTGGTCAAGGCACAGAGAGCATTGGGATGAGGTGTGTAAGGTATCCAGGGTGCACAAGACCGCAGCAGGTGGATCCTGGGGGCTCAAGCGACAGCTGGCAGACCCTGGCCGAGGGGTGGCAACCTGCAGACCCAGGGAAGCGGCAATTGTGAAGCCAGGCACTGCGAGCAACCCAGGATCCCAGTGCTGGGAAACAGAGCCTTGGGGCATTGACTGAAAACACCTGTGGGGGTTGAGGCGCAGGGAGAGACTCCCAGCCTCACAGGAGAGGTCGTTGGAAAGACTCACACGGGAACTGGCACCACAGGAGCCCAGTTTGCTCCAAGGAAGCGGCAGAAGGGACTGAGGTCCAACAGAGAGCGGAGCAAGCACCATCGTTCCCTTTCTTCCCTGCCCCTACATACAGCATCACAATCCAACAACTGGGGTGCCCCACCCTGGTGAACACCTAAGGCTCCACCCCTCATAAGTAACAGGCGTAACCAGACCAAAGGAAAAAAAAAAGATGCCTCAAACAGAAGAGCAAATGAAAGCCCCAGAACCAATACTTTTAAGCAACCGAGAAATATCCAATCTATGAGGTGCACAGTTGAAAGCACTGGTGATCAGGATGCTCACAGAATCGGTTGATTTTGGTTGCAAATTAGGGGAACAAATGAAGGCTACAATAAGTGAAACGAAGAAAAATGCACAGGGAACCAAAAGCGATGGAATGAAAGCTGGGTCTCACATCAATAGAGTGGACCAGAAGGAAGAAAAAAACATACAATCAGAAAAGAATAAAGAAATAAGAATTCAAGAAAACGAGGAGAGGCTTAAGAACCTCTAGGACATCTTTAAATGTTCCAACACCTGAATTATAGGGGTATCAGAAGGGGAAGAGGAAAAGCAACAAGTGGAAAAGTTATATGAACAAATAATAAAGGAGAACTTCCCCATTCTGGCAAAGGAAATATACTTCCAGGAAGTCCAGGAAGCTCAGAGAGTCCCAAAGAAGTTGCACCCAAGGAGGAACACACCAAGGCACATCATACTTACATTACCCAAGGTAAAAATGAAGGAGAGAATCCTAGAAGCAGCAAGAGATAAGGGGACAGTTACCTACAAAGGAGTTCCCATCAGACTGTCAGCTGATTTCTCAAAAGAGACCTTGCAGGCAAGAAGGGGCTGGAAAGAAGTATTCCAAGTCATGAAAGGCAAGAACCTACATCCCAGATTGCTCTATCCAGCAAAGCTTTCATTTAGAATGGAAGGGCAGATAAAGTGCTTCTCAGACAAGGTCAAGTTAAAGGAGTTCGTCATCACTAAGCCCTTATTTTATGAAATGTTAAAGGGACTTATCTAAGAAAAAGAAGATAAAAAACATGTATAGTAAAATGACAGCAAACTCACAATTATTAACAACCACACCTAAAACAAAAACCAAAAGAAACTAAGCAAACAACTAGAACAGGAACAGAACCACAGAAATGGAGATCACATGGAGGGTTAGCAACAGGGGAGTGGGAGAAGAGAGGGGGAAAAGATACAGAGAATAAGTAGCATAGACGGTAGGTAGAAAATAGACAGGGGGAGGGCAAGAATAGTATGGGAAATGTAGAAGCTAAAGAACTTAGGACACATGGACATGAACTAAAGGGGGGAAATGTGGGTGGGAGAGGATGTGCGGGGTGGAGGGGAATGAAGGGGGGTAACGGGACAACTGTAATAGCATAATCAATAAAATACATTTTTTTAAAACCCCAACATTGTTGTATTTTTAAAAGTGGGCTCTATCTTCTTAGATATGAGACAACATAGGTGGAGACCAAATTTCAATGATACCTATTAGTAAATGTCTGGGACTTTCAGAGCATGCATTTGAAGCCCATTTATCATCTGCTTAAAGCACTGAGGATATGACAGGGTAAAGGAGAGTGTGAGCGCACAGAGGCTATGCTGTTCACCCTCATCATGCTCTTACGCCAGGCACAGTCAAGGGTGAACCAGCAAGACAAGGTCCCAAATGCCAAAGAACTTATAGTCCAAAAACAAAAGATAAACAAATAATGTACCAACTTGCCAACTCCCCATTTATTCTCTGAAACCTAAGACCAGGCCTAAGGGCTATGAAGGTGCCAGGGGGCACTGTGTTTCCCTTACTGTAACTATCCCTCAGCCAAGGCAAGTCTTCAATTGTGAGAGGTGAGGTCTAAGGAGATGATAAAGAAAGCAGGGGACACCTGGCACACAAAATGTGGGAACCCTATCAGTAAGTCAGTAATGCAATAATGATTTGGTAAAGATAAAAATTATTCATTAGAATTTTCAGTATTAAACTTTCTAGGATATAAAGAGCCACACCGAGCCTGAGGTAAAGCAGGAATGGTGATTACTCCTCACCTTTAGTTTCTCCACTCTTGAATTGTTCTGGGCAGGATGACAGCTCAATTAGTTCTAATTAAGTGCAAGTTCCAGGTAGAGATGTCCTACTTAGACAGCTGGATCTGAGCCATGTGAATTCAAGTGTAAAACGTGCCTCTTAAAACCACCTCTTTAACTAATGCACCCCTTGAAACAACAGCTCTCATCCTCACACTGCAGCTTAGTGCTGGCTCAACAAAGTTTTACTTCAAAGCAATTTACTGGCTATTATTTCATTATCTCTCCTACTTAAAGCCAGCAGACTGGAGGGAAATTGGGCTAAGTGTCAAATTAGCAGTCAGTTCCAGAAAACCCAGCAAGCAAGCAGAGGGACAGCTGAACTCAGAATACCCAGCAGGTTCTCAGGAGGGAAACTGGCACTAGGTATAAAAAAAGGAAGGAACCACAATTTTGTAATCGTTCTGTATTTACTGCTCATTCATTCGAAGGGAGAGAATAGACCAAAATGGTAGTAGGATAAAATGGTATAAACAAAGACTACTGATCTTAAGAGTCAAAAATCTAGGTTCAAATCTTGGTTATACCATTTATTTGCTGTATAATTATTGGCAAGTCACTACATTATTTTTTTTTAAAGATTTTATTTATTTATTTTTAGGGAGGGAGATAGAGATAGAGATAGAGATAGAAACATCAATGTGCGGTTGCTAGGGGTTATGGCCTGCAACCCAGGAATGTACCCTGGCTGGGAATCGAACCTGGGACACTTTGGTTCCCAGCCTGCACTCAATCCACTGAGCTATGCCAGCCAGGGCACTACATCATTCTTTAAATTGAATTTATTGGAGTGACATTGGTTAATAAAATTATGTAGGTTTCAGGTGTACAATTCTAAATACATAATCTGTCTATCATATTGCATGTTCCCCACCCCAAGTTCACCTCATCTTTCTCAAGATGTTTATTCAACTATAAAATGAAAAGGTTGAATGAGATCAGTATCAGTGATTCCACAACTCTGAGTGTCTGCATCACAAGAGCTTTTGTAAAAAATACAGATTCCCTAGTCCTATAGAAGCAAAACCTTCATGGAATGGGGGAAGGGAACTGCACACCAGCATTTTGAAAAGGTATCCCCGTGCCTGGCTGATGTGACTCCGTAGATTGAATGCAGGCCTGTGAACCTGGGGGTCGCTGGTTTAATTCCCAGTCCGGGCACATGCCTAGGTGGTGGACCTGGTCCCTGGTAGGGGGTATGCCAGAGGCAACCCACACATTGATGTTTCTCTCCCTCCCTTCCCCTGTCTCTAAAATAAATAAATAAAATCTTTTAAAAAGAAAAAAAAGGTCTCTAGGTAATTTTGAAAAACAGCCAGACTTGGGAAAACAATAGCTAGATCATGAGTCAGCAAACTACAGCCCAAAAGTCAAATCTAGCCTCCCACTGGTTTTTTGCATGGCTCATGAGCTAAAAATGTATATATATTTATTTTATCCTCACCCAAGGACATTTTTTCATTGCTCTTGGAGAAAAAGAAAGGAAGAGAAGAAGGGACAAAGAGAAACACTGATGCAAGAGAAAAGCACATATGGTTGCCTCCGGGAAGTGCCCAAAGGATCGAACTCAAAACCTAGTTATGTGCCCTGATAGGGAATCAAACCCACAACCTTTCGGTTATGGGACCGACACCCCAACTAACTAGCCACACTGGCCAAAGTGGATTTTATATTTTTTTAATGGTTAAAAAAATCCAAAGAATACTCCACGGCCCACGAAATTTAAATTTCAGTGTCCATAAATAAAGTTCTACTCATACATAGGCACACTTGTTTGTTTACATATTGTCTATAGCTGCTTTCCCCCTACAAAGGCAGAGCTGAGTAGAGGTGGCTGAAAATGTATGGCCCAAAAGCCTAAAATATTTACTATCCGGCCCTTTACAGAAACAGTATGATCCCTGGGCTAGATCATCTAGAACACTAGATGATCTAGTATCTCAGGCCCACAAATACATAATTCTAACTCAATCTAACCTTTCTGGCCAGCTTCGGATCAAGTACCATTTTATTCTATGATCGTGTGCACGTGCACACACACCCCCAAATGCCAAAAAACTGCTGCTGTCAAGTTTTTTAACTCAAACACCTCAAAGGCTACAAAGACATATAAATGGGGTTCTCCAAATTTTCACCTTGGAAGCCACCACTGGGCTAAGTGACCGGGTAGAAACAGAACACATCAGCCCAATAAAGATTTCACTTAGGCCTGAGGGTCCCTGGACATTTCCCAAAACATCCCTAATCAAAGGAAAGTGCCAGATTACAGTTTATGAATATCTGTGCTGTGGTCTGACAATCTATAGCAACCAGCTCAAAAATGCCACCAGCTTAAGCATTTCTAGGTATACAGAGAAAGAGAGAAAGTTCAGCCAAAGGGCAACATTGTTGCTCTGACTGGGTTACTTTCTGAATGACTCTTCTTTCTGACTCATGTCTCTCAGTGCCTGGGAACTCTCATGCTCATCCACCCAAAAAGTAGGGGAGCTGGTACACCCTGTGTCTGTACTGCACAAAGTAAGATAGAAGAGGAAATGGCTGAACCGCCCATTCAGTGATCAGGTTGGAAACCAGAAAGTTGCTCTCCAAAGGCAAATACACAAGCTCAAACTCATCACAAGCTCATCTTGTAAATGAATGGGTTGACAGAATGCAAGGATAGTGAAGTCCTTCTTACACTCTTTCCACTCACTCAGTTATTCATTCAACAAAAACTTACCATCTTCTATGTACATGACACAGTGCATGAACTATGGGCAAGGCAGAGATAATCCCTGCTCTATGGGTGACACAATTATACTGTATCACGACTGGGGAAGCACAGGATGCTGTGTATTTCCACAACAGGAGCATCAGAAATCTCCAAAGGAAGAAACCCTTGAGTTGAAACCTGAAGGTTGAATAAATTAATCAGCTGGTTTTGGAGGGGGAAGGAGTCATGACTATGTGTCATAACCATGTGTGGTGGTCCCAAGAATGGTACATTAGAGACTGGCATGGCCAAGTGAGTGATTCTGCAAAACAGAGGTTGGAGAAAAAGGCTGGACCAAGTTGTGGGAGTCCTCGATAAAGAATTTGACCTTAAACAAAGCCACTGAAGGGTTTTGAGCAGGGAAGTGACATGAGAAAATCTCCATTTTTAAAAAGACATTGTAGCTACTAATTTACAAATTGGGGGTGGGGAGAGGGCATCAAATGTGTGGAGGCCAGGAAACCAATTAAGAAGTTGTTGAGCCCTGGATGGTGTAGCACAGTGGATTGAGCTTGGGCTGTGAACCAGGCATCACAGGTTCAATTCCCAGTCAGAGCATGTACCTGGGTTGCAGGCCATGGCCCCCAGCAACCACACATTGATGTGTCTGTGTCTGTCTGTCTGTCTGTCTCTCTCTCTCTCTCCCCCCTCCCTTCCTTCCCTCTCTAAAAATAAATAAAATCTTAAAAAAAAAAAGAAATTGTTGCTGTCATCCAACGGCAATCAAATAGAGAAGAAAGGGAAGAATAAAAGAAATAATTATTTCACACTCAATTATGATCCCTATTCTTAACTACCAGTGGTTCTAATTCTGAATAACTCAATTTACAGAGACCAACAGTGGCCCAGAACCAAGTATGAGTCTTTAGCAAAAGACTTACACTAAATAAAATACTGGTTTTAGTTTTAGAGGTAATTTAAATAGTCTTATTTCCTTTCAATAGTATTTTTAAAGGGCCTAAGTATTGTATACTTAGTACACAGTAAGTGACTATTGAAGAACCTATTAAAATACATAGATTTAACAGTGATTAAATAGATGATCCAGGTAATACACACACAAAAAACCACAAGAAAAATAGTACAGTACTAATATTAACACTGTAGGTAAATAACATACTCAGCATTAATTCTAAGAAGTTATCTCTTTTTGGAGGGTAATTTGGCCAATCCCAGACAAAGGTATTCAAAGAAAAACAGAATTCTATCAGGACTTAAGGATTCAGATCTTGAGTAACAGCAGTTCTAGCCCAAGAGACAGAACAAGACACCCTAGTTAACATCAGAATATTACAAAAGCCTGCAAAAGGCCTATGTAATAATCATTCTCCACTCCTGTTGCCTCCTGTTTCTCGAATGTGCCAAGCATGTTCTCACTCAGGGGCCCGTGTATTTAATTTACTTTCTAGCCCAGTGATTCCCAAACTTTACAGCACACTGGGCTTGTCTGCAAATCTTTTAAAAACATGGAAGCCTGGTTTCCATCACCAGACATTGATTTAATTAGCATAGGGTAAGACCTGGGCATCAGGATTTTTAAAAGCTCCCAGTGATTGTACTATACAGCAAAGTTTGAGAACCACTGCTCTAGTTTATCCTGTTTTTATAGCACCTATCACTAATTTTACACTGGAGAGTGTGCGCACACATATGCACTCCACGAGAGCAAGAACTCTGTATTTATTTTGTTCACCACAGTGAGTTCATAGAAGGTAACTAATAAATACTTAGTGGATAAGTAGCCTTTCTAGTCTGGTCTTTCTTTGGCTGTTCCTCCTGCCTCTACCCTTGCTGATACAGCCTACCCTTCAACAACAAAAAAATTATTCATGGTGCCCTATATTCACCATGTTCTTTCCACTGCTATGCCCATTCTCCATCTAGTACCTTCTCATGCACTCCTTTCTGTATCTAATAAAGTCCTACTTCCCTTGCTAAACCTCTCCCAATCCTCTACCTCCAGGCTGAGTCTGACACCTTATCCTCCAGTCTCAAAGAATATTTCACACATCTTGGTGATAGTGGGTATCACAGTACATCTTATTAATACAGATACATGTCTGTCTTTAGACCAGCTTTGTCCATAGAACCTTCCATATAGGAAATGTTCTTTATTTTCATTGACCAATATAGTAGTCACTAGCCACATGTGAGTAATTAGTATTTGAATGGTGGTTATTGTGACTGAGGAACTGAATTTTTAATCTTATTTCATATTAATTAATTTAAATAGCCATATATAGCTAGTGGCTACCACAGGGGTCAGCACAGCTCCAGACTGTAATGTCCTTTAGTGAATGACTCATTCTGATATCACAGCACAGGACATAAGAATTATCTGATGGATGAGAAGATGATGGATACAGGTGATGGATGAGTAGATGAAGAGATGGATAAATGTGAGATAGTTGGCTCTAAAGATTACACTACCCCCACTTTTACAATTTTTGGCTTGCCATATGGTAGGAACAAAAGACAATGAAGAACAAATAAGGTTCGGCCAATAGGAGCAAAGGATCTGAAAAACCTATCCAGTATTCTACGCTTCTGTCCAGCTATGTAATCCACATAGTGTGGACAGTGTGGCCTAACATCTGATTTTAATGGCTGGACTTCACTTTTCAGAATCTTGGGGGCAGCCCCCAACTAAGGACAGGTTTATCTTACAGAGCTGGCTCTGTGCTCTAGAAGTTAAAAAGTACCCCAAGTTATTCAAACATTAAGAGCTCAAGTTTTCTGCCCTGACTGCTGTGGTTCAGTTGGTTTGGCGTCATTCTGCAAAGCAAAAAAGGTCACCAGTTTGATTCCCAGTCAAGACACATGACTGAGTTGAGAATTTGGTCCCAGGTAGAGGTGCGTATGAGAGGCAACCAATCAATGTTTCTCTCTCACATCGGTGTTTCTCTCCTCTTTATTCCTATCTTCCTCTCTATCTAAAAGTAAATAAAATCTTTAAAAAAAAAAAAAAAAAAGAGCCTTGGCTGGGATGGCTTAGTGGATTGAGCACCACATTGCAAAGCAAAGGGTTGCAGGTTCAATTACCAGTCAGGACACACGCCTGGGCTGCAGGCCAGATCCCCAGTAGGGGGCACACAAGAGGCAACCAGACAGTGGTGATTTTCTCCCTCCTTTCTCCTCTAAAAATAAATAAATAAAATCTTAAAAAAAAAAAAAAAGCCTCAAGTTTTCCCTGCTGAAAAAAAGAAGTGTACCATACTCAACCACCTTAATAACAGTCAAAACTTCTACAACACCTTCCATGTGTAAGGTACTATTCTAAGCCCATAATGCCTATTAACTCATTTAACCTCATAATCTATGAGGTAAGGGCTACTATCATTTCTACATTATGGATGAGGAAACTGAGCACAGAGAGGTGATATGACTTGCCTAAGGTCAACCCAGGAAGCCTGGCACCAGAGTCTGAGCTCTTAATCTTTCACTTTTTAAAAAGACAGCCTTTTCAGCAGAACCAAGAAAGACACTAAAGATGTTTATAAAGCCCCAAAGCTAAAGCAACCCCAAGCAAAAACCCACCAATAGTTCCAACTATCATTTACTGAGGGACCACTAAGCCAAACCAACTGAGAAGTCTTACAAATTGAGGGAAGTAGATTCTTCGAGTCCAGATCATATCCTGCAGGTCAATGAAAGCACACTTAACAAGTGCACCCCAGGCTAACGGCAGCCAGAAGAGAGAAAAGACAAAAGTAAACAAAAGCTAGTTTTCCATAACAGTAAAATAGTAGTAATAAAATCCCTCACACTTTTCTTGATAAATTCAGAACCTGCTTGATTAATAATAAGGGAACAGATCTTCAAGGGCCAAAGAATATGTGTGCATTCACACACTATCATCAAGGGGCTGTGCGTAGTCCAGAAAAAAATATCTGAAAACTTCTGCCTACCTACCACCTACTACAATACAGGAAAACCCCTGAATCGCTCAGGAAAGGGAGGGGTAAGAACTAATATAAGAACCCAAAGGAGAACAAAGCTTCAGTTTAAGAAAGATGTGGTCACAAAGGTTTCACAAACCACACTGCTGTGGGCACCAAAAAGCAAATAACCAGTACAGGGAGCTCTGGCAATCTTGTACAAGCTTCAGATTTAAGCAAGGCACCAAATAAGGGAAGGATTCTGGTGCATCAACTCCTAGGAAAAGTGTTTCAAGTTAAAAATGGTTATTCAGGTTTGGATGTGAACTTCTGTATCTGTTCTTTATCAACAGAGGCACCTCTACTTCACTGGCAGCTAGCAGCAGAAAGAGAAGAAAACTGTTAGAATACACATGGACAGCATAACCTGGTACAGCCAGGTATTTACCTGGACACCAAAGACAAGGCTATAAACATGGCAATACAGAATTTGTGGGATTCCACATCCCAGCTATACCCAAGCATCTCCACAAGCAGGCAAGTCATGATGTCATTTCCCCCCGCAACAGCAAGGCAGTTAAACATGAAGGGCAAAACCACAGCACTTTTGGTGAGAGGCTCAGTGTCACTGCAACAGGAGGCAAGGCCTGCTTCCATCTAGTTTTTTGTCAGTCATATCTTTTCTGTGCTGGTTCCCAGACCCAAAATACCTAGATCAAAAGACAGAGCAGACATCTTTGAATTTCTTACCTTTGATCCAATTCTCCTCATTCTCTTTATCCTCTCTCATCAATGAAAATCTATCTTAGGTATAACAGAAAGCAGGAAAACAGTGCTCCATCTCTGTCACTATATTACTATTAAATGTACAGGAAAAATTCTGAGTTTAGACTTAAAGAGAAGAACTTAGTCACACAAATCAAAAACCAATCTGGTTACATAGTACATTTAGTTTGTGACAATTTATCAACCTGAATGGCTTTCATAATATGCACTTTTCTGAATGTATATT
The DNA here is from genome assembly GCF_004126475.2 of Phyllostomus discolor. Taxonomy (NCBI): domain Eukaryota; kingdom Metazoa; phylum Chordata; class Mammalia; order Chiroptera; family Phyllostomidae; genus Phyllostomus; species Phyllostomus discolor. The sequence goes on along the minus strand of NC_040910.2, from coordinate 76,120,503 downwards.
ATACTGTGGTCAAGTTTTTTTGTTAATTACCACCACCTTTTCTGCTGTTCCACAAAAACTGTCTATTCTACAGCTAGTACCCTTTGCCCCATATGCCCTAACCCCCACCAAGACAGTAACTCTCAGGTGACAGAAATGAAGCTGACTATCCTAAAAGTGTGGGGCTCTATCTAGGTTCAGAAAGCTACACTCGAGTTAAATACCTGATCTGTTGATGGTGTAGACTATACCCCCATTTTACAGATGTAGAAACAAGGGAAGAGATTAAGAAATCTGTTCACAGAATAAAAACAGGAATATAATCCAGAATATCTGACTCCTAGTCTGCCACAGCCACAAGGGACAGCATCTCAGGGGCAAAGGGCATCTATCAGTGCCTTATTCAACATTTTGACATATGTCACTTCGAAATATTTTAAAAGCCATATTGTTTTACAGATCTGTCCAGAAGTATAAAAGAAAATCAGCCAAAAAAATTCCTCAGAGAATAGTTTGCTTTACAAATTAGGACCTGGCATTTCAAAGATTTGTACCACAAATCAGCTCAAAATCTCATTAGACAGAATAAGGTTTTACATCTTTATCAAAAAGTAATGACCCATAAAAATGTAAATCCACAGAGAACATTATCTCACTCCTCTTTCCTATATGCTTCAGTAATTGCAGTCCTACTGTGCATGTGAAAGGCAAGAATAGGACTTATTGCCAATGGTTACAAGAAAAAGCATAACTTATTCCTAAGCCAAGCTGGGCTTGGCTCAGAAAGCTTCCCAGAATGATGGAAGGCATGACTTTAGAATGACTCAACCTTTGCTAATGCATAAAATAAAACAGAGAAGGACTATTTGAAGGAACCACTTATAGGCTTGGGCCAAATCAAAAGCTCGTAAGTATCTTCTTTGTGATAAATCTTCAGTTCTAGCTGACTGATTAGACAGCATAAATATGGAATTCTGTACCATAGCCTAGGATAGTCTAATGATACACTCTTGGCTAGGAATCTCAGAAGCAACTGCTTGCAGTTTCTAACCACACCATTGTCTATATCCATGTTGTTCCCTCTGCCTGGAAGTTTGCTACCCACATCTACCTAAAGAACTTCTTTCATCCTTCAAAACTAAGGACAGATCACCTTTCTGGATAGCTTTTCCTGTTCATCTTGAATTAGTATCTTTCTCCTCTGTATTACCTCTGTACAGCATACATTATTTTTATTATTATACTTGTAACACTTTATTGCAAGTATTCATTTACACATCCATTTTTCCTACCGGATAGTTTTTGTATCTTTGAGGGAAGGACCAGTATCATTTACCTTTCTATGTGCAGTGACTAGAATAATGATTAACATATAAAGGTACTCACTAAATATTTATGGAAATGAACTGAATGGGGACAGGGAAAAAGCTTGATCCTTTCAAAGATAACTAGTTGCCCTGAGAAAATGAGGTTTTACAAGTGAATAAGCAAGAAAAAAGGAAAATGCCCACATAAAACTGTGAAACCTCTTAAAGGAGCATACAATAAAGGTATACACTAGACTGCAAGATAAAATAAATTAAAAACAAGAAAGAGAAGACTAAAAGAAAAAGATTAGAGGTCACTGGTAGTAAGGACACAACATAAAATGCATGCCAGGAAGTCCTTCGCACTTATTAAAGGAAGTTACAAGTTTAGCTCTAACTCCTGGAACAATTAAAATAGAAAATTATTCTGAATAACAAATTCATAGATGTGCATGAGGTTTAAAAAAATCGCACAGCTGGACTATCTCTGATACTAAAAAACGAAATTTCTTCCATAGGTTTCCACAAAGATGACACCATACAATGCAAATAGCCATGATTCCCTAGACCTCTTCATTATTATTCATCTTAACATAGGCTGATGACCTTATACCAAAGTACAACTCAGTCAAAGCAATACTACTAGAGACCAGTATATCACCAGGGTAAACAGTCTCTGATGGTTCTAGGCATGAATGGCATGAAAAGCACAATAGTAGAAGAGATGACTAGTGATTTTTCATGGTAAATGCTCAATAAATGTTTGGATTAGTGGATAGATGGGAGACAAACAACTGGAAAAATCACCAGTTGTTCCATTTTAAGTTCCTAAAAGTGGAAATGTGTAGTAAATACATCTTATGGAGACTCAAGCATCAAAAGGAGTCTTGACAGTATTTTAAGCTCCTTCTGGTCTACAGAATCTATACACTAGTACTTGGGAAAATAAAAACTGAGCAGTAACTTCAGTATTAAATATTTATGAGTAAAGTGAAAGGCTTCCAAGAGGGGAAAAACCCGGAGTTTTCCCCTGGAGCTAAACAAACAGTCTGCCGACTGGGGGATTATCACAAGCCAAGAAAACAACTATTTCATATTCTACATCTTAGCCCAAACATTAAATCCAAGACAGTGAAATAGAGTAGACAGATAAAACTGTGGAATCTTTAAGAATAGAGAGAAATTGCAGAATCATAGAACTACAAATGTATCTCCCCCAAGAGTATGGTCAGAAACAAAAACCAATATAGGAAATTAGTGAGAAAGGCAACATGGGGAATACAAAAAGGTCAGTGCAGTCTCTTACCCCACACAACAGGCAGTATGTTACTATATAACATGAACTGCTCCCAAAGACACATCACCTCACTACTCTACTCCTTTCTATAGCAGCTGCAGATTGAACAAGGATCTAGTGTAAGGGTCTCATTCTTATTTGGAAGGCTCTTCACAGGCTAGGAACTGGATCCTAAGGGACGATTTATAGTCCACCCTTACATACATTCCAGTTGGCTGGAACTCAGCAGCTGATTGCTCCCTTGTCTAACTTGGTAAAGAGCCAAAGGAGGACTTGTTTCAGTCAACTCTCCCAGGCTGGAAAATTCTCTAAGCCCAGAGTTCTGGCTTAAGTCTGGATATCAGGTTATTCACAAGATGCCAAAACTACGTCTTTACATTGGCTTTGAACAAGTCTCTCAAGTATACCATACAGATTCCCACAGATCTCAAAATCGTCTGGTCATTAAGACCAAAGATGGTCACTTTTCCTTTCACATAGAGAGGAACATGCTTTTCACAGCATGGGCACCACCAAAACAAACCTTTCATCAATCTCAACAATTCTTGAAATGGCAGAACAGCAACAAACCCACTCACTAAATGGCCTCCTGAAAACCTTTTTATTCTATGCTACTGAAAACTTACTCTATTCCACTAGCTACTCAGACACTCTCACTATGATTGATCCCACATGCCATGAAGAGTCAAATCCCAAGTCTGTTCCTGACTGGTAGGAACCAAGGAAGAAACTTTAACAAGGCATTTTTGAGCTCATCAAGCTCCTCACTTGGTAGTTCTCAACCAGAACAGTGCTACCCCTCTGAGGAAGTGCTTGGAAATGTATGTGGGCCACTACTGGCATCTAGTGGGTGGAGCCAGGAATGCTACCTGTCCTGAGGTGACAGATCCACAAAATTAACAATTGTCCCCACCAAAATGCAGTTATACCCTCATTAACAATTAATGTCCTAAATGAAGGCCCTCCACATTTACTATTTTCAACCTTCTCAGCTTCTAGAGCAGCAGTGGGTAAACATTTTCTGTAAAGGGTCAGAGAGTAAATAGTGCAGACCCTATGGGCCACACACATTTGTTACATGTTCTTTTAAAACAACTGCTTATGAAAGAATGTAATAAACCAATCTTAGCTTGCAGGCCACTAGCAGACTTTACCCCTACTCAAGAGCATTACCTGACCCATTAAGGTATGTTTATATTGAGATGCTGACTAAAATAAAATATGACGAAGTGTGTTACATACAACTCTAATAATGTATACTAGAATTTTAAAGAACACAGTAAGAGCTGCAGAATTTAGACTTAAAATCTAACAATTGGGACATACATTTGACTTTTAATCAAGTAAATAGTTCTCTCATCTTTTCTCCTGTCGTGTGCACGTCAGTCACAAGTTTTCTTCTGAATGTTCATTTTCAAATGTGTTACCGGAAAGAACACAGGCAGGCAGTCTTACCCTCTCCCTGGAGGATATATATTACTTCCTATTCACCATGCGTGCCACTCAAAAGTCTCTTTAAAATTACTACTGTTAACATTTTCTAAATTGTCTAAACCTAACCAAAGCCTGGAAACTCTGACTGGTATCTGGGTCCTGACTTTCCGGATGGTAACTAAAGGTCACGTGGGGTGGAAAGTGGCCTGTGGGTAACACAGAATACACATATGCACGCGAACAGGATATGTTGGTAATCTGGTTTCCTGAGACCTGGTGAGTTGTGAGAGTTCTCATCAACACCCTTGGGGAAGATGAAAACCTTAACCTGGGAAATACTGGATTTTTTAAAAGCGTCCATTCTTGAAATTACATTTCTGGCTAAAGCAGAATGGGCAGGTATACCTCTTTTTACTCTACATTTAGCCTGTCCAAAAATACAAACAAAACAAACACAAAAAATAAATGGTTTCTTCACAGTGTGGAAGCCGGTGTTTGCAGCATGGCTTATGTCACGTCTCAAGCCCAGAAAGACAGAGAGTGTGGTTTTGGTGTTTAACCAGCCTCAACTGCACCCTGGCACTCTGTTTCTTCCCTCAGAGAAGTCTGCTCTGTTAGAGGAAAGAAACCAACCTCATATCTTGAAACAAAACGGCTAGGATAAAAATAAAGCCCTGAAGTGGTTTGGTGACCGAGGTCATGTGGGGCGTTAAGGGTTTGTAGGTAGGGCCAATGTACTTTGAGAACTTCCACTCACTGCCAACCACAAAGACACAGAGAAAGACACCAGCCCAAGTCCAGCAGTGATCCAGGCAAGTAGCCCCAGTCTTTGCCTGTTAGGGGCTGCTCCTCATAGCACACTTCATATGATCAATAACCGAAAAACCCAGTCCTGTCCTGACTTTCTTTAAGAGTAATCTCACTAAGCTGTTCCTTATGGCCTAAGAAAAAACAGAGCCAATCCGCAGCCTCTTCCTATAGACCGAGGCTTTTATGAATCCCTGCCATCCTATGTTCCCAAATCTCAGTTCACGGAATAGTTTAAAATAGCTTCCAGGGTAAAAGAGTATGACATGAGGTACATACTGCAAACTATTTTTAAAAAAGTAAAAGGCTACAAAAGTAAATGAAGTTAATATAATCCCCACAGCAACCCTGAATATCTGTATGATATCTACCTTACAGAGATGGAATCTTTATATTCATGAGGCCAAAAAATTAAGCTAACTTTCTCCGCTATGATGATATAACTATGGAACAATGAAATAATGAAATCACCACAGATAAAACATCTACCTACTACCACAGACTCAATTCTTCTCCATCACTGTAGATTAAATCAATGTTTATGCTCTCCAGCAAAAATCAGGCCAAAAGCTTTTTTGAGCTTCATCATGACACTAGTTCCAGAATTGTCAACCCAAAGATTGACAATTCTGGAATTGTCAATTCAAAGGTTCACAAACCTAGGAATCAGAGGTCACTCCACTACAAGGCACGTCATTGTGCTGAGGGAAGCAGGCCTTATAAAACCATGCTTTGACCTATAGTTGTGTTCTGGGGGCGGGGGGTAGGGGGAGTGAGGGAAAGGTGGAGGCATATTAGACATGTACCGCCCACATGTCACAGCTTTCTTTTTAGCACAGTGGTGGTGGTGGTGGTGGCAGCAGTGGTGGCGGCAGCATCAGCAGCAGCAGCAGCTGCTCAGGTGCACAAAATATGCAAGGGGCACTGAAAAGCAAGACAAATTATGGGTCTGAAGAAAACGCCACATACATAAACATACTTTTTCAAAAAACAAGTCTTGAAGCAAAAGTATAACAAGTTGAGCTCATGAAAGCTCTACGCTATACGCCACCTGATGTGGGTTTCCCGCAATGAAACTGCGCTCCTTTGTTGGCCAATGTTTACTTTGTTGGACTCTTGATTAAATGCAAGAATAAATATATATATATTTATTTATATATATAATGAGTATATATATATATACTCATATGCTCATAAAAATATATACTCAGCCTCATAGACCCATATATTCAAAGTCAGAAAGAAAATCATCATTCTCAATTTATAGTAGACCCTTGAAGAATAAAACCACCATGGAAACAGGAACATAAGAGATTCAGGCAAGGGCAGCATGCAAAATTTCAGGCAGAAACTATTAATCCAAAATCCAGGAAAACAAGGTTCTCACTGTGACAAAGATTTCAGATAACTAGTAAAAAGCCTGGGAATAAGGAAAACTATGTGAAACGGTAAGTTCACTTCTAACCAATTGGTTTGGTGGGTGGCATTCAGACTATCAGAACACGGCCTGAAGCTTTCAATTCACACACTTAAGCATTATAATTTCTCACTTTTCACCAAGCTTTCAGCAACAGGATGCTGAGGGAGAAAAATCTGCTCTCGAGCTCTGTGTGTAGGCCTCAGTTCCCAGAGGTACAAATTTCATTAGGAAACAGGAGTGACACCTGCAGATTCCTTAGGCCAACTAATGAATAGAAGGCAAAGAGTGAGCCAGCCTGGTAGCAGGACATACTGCTAACTAGTTTCTGGATCAACACCAATCACAATGTCACATGAAGTCCAGCAAAACATCTATGGCCCAAAGATTAAGTCACTTTCTCCTATTTCCAAAGTCAGGCCTGTTTGAGGGTGAGTTGCCAACCTTAAACAAAATCTCAGAGAAACAACTTAAATGGCTCTTAAGAACCTGGACTTCAATAGCTCATTCTGGTGGCACTCTTAGAGCATGGGTCACAAAATTTAATGCCTACATAGGTGATGTTAAGTGAGCAATGTGCAAGTACAAGAGCGTTGTGAAGGCTAGTACTAGCGTTGTGAAGGGGCTTACGCTCCAAGCTAAGGAGCGTAAGCCCCTTCAAAAAGAGGGTAGCTGATACTAGGTTCTGGTAAATCATTGCCAGATCTTGATTATTTTGTGGTTAGTTAGCAACTGAAGTTTTAAAACAAAACAAACAAAAGCCACTATTGGTACCACCTGAACCATGTGATTAGTCTCAGTATCACGAAAAGAAAGATAATCAGACACCTAAATGCAATGCGAAATGAAGCATACAGCACCACCTACAAAGTACTCTTGCCAAAAAGGCTGAACCTAAATCTAACCAAGTTTCTAGAGCTAACTCTCACAGGAATGTGTGGGAGCACAGGGACACCTCAAGGAAACAGACAAATCCAGAATATAAGAATTCTATAAGACTTGCTTCTTCAACAAGCTAATGACATGGAGAAAATTTAAAAAACTGAATGCAGGCTGCTTCTTTATTAAAATATTAGGAGACAAAACAATCAAACACAACATGTAGATCTTGATTTGAACAAATTGACTATTAGAAGACAATTGTTAGATAACCTGGGAAATGAAGTTATGGATCAGATACTGAATGATGCCAAGAATAAGCATGGCAATGGCACTGTGGTATATAAGAAATGTCCATTAATTTTTACAAGTGTCTATGTTAAGTGAAATATGTAGAGATGCAATGATGTGATATCTACAGTTCACTTTAAAATACTTCGATGGGCCCTGGCTGGGTGGGTCAGTTGGCTGGAGTATCATTTCGTGCACCAAAAGGTTGTGGGTTTGATCCCTGGTCAGAGCACATACCTAGGTTGTAAGTTCAATCCCTGGTTGGGATGTGTACGGGAGGCAACCAATCGATATTTCTCTTTCACAATGATGCTTCTCTCTCTCTCTACCCCCTACAACTTCCTCACTCTCTGAATCAATAAACAAATCCTTGGATGAGGATTAAAAAAATTAAATTAAATCAAATATTTCAATGAGGGTGGGGAAAAGGGAAAGCTGAAACAAATGTGGAAAAATCTTGATAACTGCTGAATGAGTGACAGGTGTATGGAGGCACATTATATTATCAATATTTTCTCTTGCGTGTTTAAATTTTTTCATTATTAAATGAAACTCTTCCAGTCAAACACAGGTCTGTATTTAGACAGTGGGCTATCAGTTTGTGAATTACCATACACATATTCATTTTCATTGTTCATTTTGGTCAGAGAGAGTAAAAAAGATGCAAAACTAAGCTTAATCACTTAAAAGATCATTATAACAAGAATATAAATAAGTAAATAACAGCTACCACCACCAATATATAGGAAATTATACCATGCCATTCATCTTTTTATATGCATTATCTCATTTATCTTACACATCAGGAAATTAAAACTCCACCAGGTTAAGGAAAATGCCCAAAATCTTATAGCTAATAACTGATAAAACTAGGATTTGAACCTAGGAATTTCCTAAGCCCAAGCTGTTAACCTCTCTGCATTATCCTGCCTGAATATAATTAATGAAAGCTATCAAGCTAACAGCCTCTCAAGAGACACATGGACTTGCAGGAAACTGTTCATGAAAGGGTCTCTCAAGTCCAACAGTAATATGCCGAGGCGGGGGGTAAAGGTAAATAACAATGTATGACATACCACTAACAATGTGAGAAAAGGGAGACCATTGCACACATACACACACACATATATAAAAAGCACACAGTAGTTATATTACCTATTAAAATATTTCTTTAATTAAAATATATTCATTTTTTAAAGACTTTTATTTTACTTTCTTTTTAAACAGAGGGAAAGAGAGGGAGAAAGAGAGGAAGAGAAAATCAATGTGTGGTTGCCTCTCATGCACCCCACACTGGGGACCTGGCCTGCAACCCAGGCATGTGCCCTGACTGGGAATCCAACCAGTGACCCTTTGGTTCATAGGTCGGTGTTCAATCCACTGAGCCACATCAGCCAGGGCATTCTTTAATTAAAATATATTTTAAAAGGCAATCATTTCTCCACTAGATCTTTCAATCTCTATTCCCACCAACCTAGAAGCCAACCCCAACATTACTGCCTGAAAGTTCCTTCAACTGAAATCCAGCTTTACAAAGTCACAAACTTTCTATGCCCAAAGGACTTCATATTTATCACTCATGCCCCAATTTATCACTACTCCAAGATGCTTCTTCATGAAATGGGCACTTTCAAGACTCAATGGTTCTTGAATTCACTCTTCCTTATTCATGTGTCTTGAGAAGTTTCTTTTCACACATGAGAAGGAGGACATTATAGTGTCACTAATTGTGTTATTTTGATAAACAGCAAGATTTAGATAACTGTGTTGACCTAAAAAATTAGAATACCACTTTCTCAACCAGATTCTGGGTTAATAATTGTGCATTTTTTTTCTTCTGATTTCCCAGGTTAATGGCATTAGGCATTTCCACTCTAAATGCTGTGTTCTGTATAAACATGCAGGAAGAACACATTCTAAAACATTAATAGTGATTATTTCTAGGTGGTAAAAATATATTGTTTACTTGAATTTCCCATTTTTTTTACAATAAGCATGTATTGGCTTTGTAAATTTTTAAAGCCATAACAATATCAAAATGAAAAGAAAAAAATGCCCTACTTAATAATCAAAGCCAGTGGCAATTTCCTCCAACAACTAAGACAGAAAGAGACGATCTGTATGGTTGAGTTCAGAATGCCTAAAAGCACTGTCTAAAAAGAGTATCCCTCAGGCCCTGACTGGTGTAGCTCAGTGGACTGAGTGTGGGCCTGCAAACCAAAATGTTGCCAGTTCGATTCCCAGTCAGGGCACATACCTGGGTTGTAGGCCATGTCCCCAGTAGAGGGTGTGCAAGGGGCAACCACACATTGATGTTTCACTTGCCTTCTTTCTCCCTCCCTTCCCCTCTCTCTAAAAATAATAAAATCTTTTAAAAAAATAAAAATAAATAAAAGAACAGTCCTCAAATTTTAATCAGCAGACTATGGGGCAAAAAATTCAATCAACTTCCACCCTACCAAAATTTTTTTCTAATTTTTTTAATTTATTGATTTGAGAGAGAGAGAGAGGCACAGAGAGACAAAGAGAGAGAAACATCCATGCGGTGTTAGACTTATTTATGCATTCACTGGTTGATTCTTGTATGTGCCCTTACTGGGCATCAAACCAGCAACCTTGGTATATTGGGAATACATTCTAAGCAACTAAGCTACCTGGCCAGGGCCCCACCCTACAAATTTTAATGAATAGAATGGTATTGTTTTTATTGAACTAACAACACAGACACAAATAAACAATGAGAAATTCCAGAAACAAATTATTACCACAATAAGCCCAATGATCACCACCCATACCAAGCACCAAACAAGGAAGTGGTTTCAGTGGAAGAGTCATCAGTCCCTCTACCATTCCAACTTTCTCACATTATCCTCCAAGTGACCACAGATTCACATACCCTGCAAACCCCTTGCTGTGTCACACCTCCTCTCTTTGCTCATGCTGTTCCTTCTACCTGAAACAGTCTGTCCTCACTCTGCCTAGTTAAGTTTTCCAGGAAGCCTTCAGAATTTGCTCTCTTTTCCTCCTCAAAACCCATGCCTCCACCAGGATTGGACCAAGTGCCCTTCTTTGGGCTTCCATGATAACCAATGCATATCCCCCTCAGAACTCTTACTGTAAACCAGTCAGTCCTCATTATCGGTGGATTTCAAACTGTGAATTCACCTCCCCACTAAACTTACTAGTAACCCAAAATCTACACTCATGGTACTTTCACAATCATTTGTGGACATATACAAAGGGGCAAAAAATTCGAGCGGCACAATACACATGTTCCCAGCTGAGGTCAAATAGGTGACTCTGACTTCTTGTTTGAGTTCTCATACTGTAAACAATTATTCTTTTCATGGTCTATTTAGTGTCACATTTTTCACATTTTTGTGCTTTTTGTTGGTGATTTTGTTGATTAAAACGGTCCCCAAATGTAGGCACAAGAAGAAATGCTGTGTAGGCACAAGAAGGCTGTGATACGCCTTACAGAAAAAAATGTGTCACACAAGTTTGTCTGAGTATGACTTATAGTGCTTCTGGCCATGAGTTCAAGATTAATGAATCAACGACAATACTAAATAAGGTATGTCTTTAAACAAAAACATACACAAAATAAGGCTGCATACTGAAGAAATTCTTATAACCAGAGGCTCACGGGAACCTAGCCTGCATTTTCCTTAGGAGCAATGATTCAGTACTCACTAATTCAGTGTCTGTGACAGCTTTATAGAACATGTAACTGATGTGAATTAACAATAACTGACTATATACTGAGACATTCTGTTTATGTAGCCATTCTTTCAACTAGACCAGAGGCTGGCACACTAGGCTCACAGGTCAAACGTAACCTGCCACCTGTCTTTGTAAACGAAGTTTTACTGGAACACAGACATACTTACTCATTTATGTATTGTTTATGGCTACTCCAGCTCCACAACAGCAGAGTTGAGTTTCTGTAACAGAGACCACATGACCTGCAAAGCCTAAAATATTCACTATTTGGCCTTTTTCAAGAAAAGGCTTGCTGACCCATGCATTAGACTCAAAGCTCTCAAAGAAAATACCAATGTCATATTCATTTTTACAATCCTAGCACAAAGCTGGCACAGCAGGACAGGTAAACTGAACTTTAGTCTCATCAAGCACTAGACCTGGAACACAGCCTTCTACTCCAAAAACTCAGGGATAACTGCATTAAATTCCAGACCTGAACAAGTCCTTAAAACAGATACTATGCAAAGAAACAAAATAAATAATGGAATGTGACAGAAGAACAAGGAACAAAAGTTAAAGACCAAAGCAAACAATATCATTTAGTGGATGAAGTAAGCTGAAAATTCAAATAAGAGGACAAATAACAGGTATTAGGAGCTACTGTACAGCCCAGTATGAACACCCAAACACACATTCAGGGGGGCAAAAGAGAAGGAAGATTTGGCAAAAGCTTGGCCAAATATACAATGACATTTCGCCTGTCTAAAGACATGTATCATACACAGCACCAAGGATACTGTAGGTAAAACAGTCACAGTTCTTTGAAGAAAATGCTGTAAATGGTAAACCAAATCATGCCAAAGCACAAGAACTCACTCAAGTTTGAGAGACAAACATCAAAGGCTCCCATTCTTATTTGCTCATTTTTCCACAGTAGACACACATGTGTACCATTCTATTCAAGATGCTAATGAAGGAATCAAGTCTAAGAAAATCCTCAGTAGTTCTATCAGAGACCTTTGTTTTTCAGTGTGAAAATTATTCCTGGTGCTATCATTTAATATCCTTAATTAACTCACTATCAGCAACAAGAGTATGTGCTAAGCCATACTCGTTTCTGATTTTCAAAGGAAAATGAGGCATACCAGAAGGCATACCTACTAAATAAAAACTGCTTGGAACCTGGTGAATTAAATTTGAGTAGCCTAGCTGGTAGGAGAAGAGTTTAAATGGAAGTCTCAATAGTTTAAGAGCATGCCACTTAGAGTTGAGGTTGGCAGTCCCTCCCCAGGTTGCATGTGCAACCCAAACCACATCTCAAGGCTGAAAACCAACAACCCACAAGCTAACCTCCTGCAGCCATTCAAATTCACAGAGAGATCCAAAGCCCATGCTTGGCAGGGAGATAAAGTAGTTGAGAGTTTACTATCATTACTAACATCCATCTGAAGCTATATTTTGTTTCTTATTCATGGATCTGAATTTTAGTAGTTTATGCTAGAAACTCTCTGGGAGTTGGCAAAGGAACAATTCCTATTAAGGCTAATCACCCAAAAAGGACAACTAAAATGAATAAGCAATGAACAGTATATATTTACATTATACACATGAGTTAAATAAATGATATACATCTTTATAATGGGATATCATGCAGCCATAATAAGAACATAATAAGAAAAGGTATTCTTAGTGGAAATAAAGTCAATCCTGCTATAATGCTTGTTTTGAAAATAAGAATTCATTCCACTGTGAACCTGAACAACAAAACAAACAAACAAGCAAAATATAACCAAAGACACTGAAATAGAGAACAGGCTGACAGTGACCAGAGGGGAGAGGGGAGGGAAATTCAGTGGAAAAGGGGAAAGGTTTACAGGAACAAGTATAAAGGACACATGGACAAAAACGGGGCGGGGGGGGTTGGAAATGGGAGGGAGGTGGGGAGGACTGGGGGGTTGGCTGGGATGGGAGTAAAAGACAGAAAACTATACTTGAACAACAATTAAATAAAAAAATAAATGAAAGAAAAAAGAAGATTTCATTCCATTGTGATCAACATCTCAGGGAGCAACATGACCACGACACAAATTTTACATTTGCTCATGTGTGACTTTGTGAGAAACAGCAGGTGAACACAGAAAACTGAACTCAACTTAACTGAGCTGCATAGGAATACATAAAACAGCTACTGCAGTCAACCATTCGAACTCGTGTTATGAGCCACACCTATTCACGGCTAGTGTTAACCTGCCCATCTAGTATCGAATAGCCACCACTTTCCAGTAACTCAGAAATTGCAATCCTTCTGAAGCCCACTTCTACAGGCAAACTTTATGTCTTTTTGAAGACAGTATTTATATTATTTCTTAACCAATGGACATGTATAAAATTGTACAACTATTTTATTAGTTCCTTTCTTTTTAAAAAGTATGTCACTGAGGAAGTTTTTGAGTGTTGTTCCCCTAACCCCATTTTCCTCATAAGCTCTGTGGTTTTTATTGTGTGATTTTACACAGTGCTGTGATTTTCAGAAGTGTATGTGTGACATTATAGCAGAACTGATGATAACTTAAAAAAGCAAACTGCAGATTAATATATATAGTATAATCCCATTTTATTAAAAATATATTTAATGTATCTACAAGTATGTGTGCATATGCATACACATAAATGCTTACAAAAAGGTCTGGGAGAATCTCCATCAAATAGTTCATTGTGGTATCTCTAAAGACAAGAATACGAGTGACTGTCACTTTAAACTTTAAGTATGTTATTGCTTGATTAAGATACAATGAATTGGGGGTACGTCTGCAATTTTTAAAATTCCCTTTAAATCTTTCCAATACTAGAAGTACTAAAAAAGAGTGATTATTACACAATCTGATGTTATCCTCCTGCTTAAAATCCTCTATATGGGAGCCCTGGCTGGCGTAGCTCAGTGGATTGAGCGCGGGCTGGGAACCAAAGTGTCCCAGGTTCGATTCCCAGCCAGGGTACATGCCTGGGTTGCAGGCCATAAGCCCCAGCAACCGCACATTGATGTTTCTCTCTCTCTCCTTCTCTCTCTCTCTCTCTCTCTCCCTCCCTCCCTTCCCTCTCTAAAAATAAATAAATAAATAAATCTTTAAAAAAAAATCCTCTATATGGAAACTTCTCAATATTTATAAAGGATCTGACCCCTCCTATCTTCTCCAGCCTCATCCCTCACTGTTCTTCCCCTCATTTATATATTCAGTTAAGGTTTATTTAGCATCTTCTACATGCAGGCAGTGGGCATAAAGCAGTGAACACTACAATAGATATGAACCCCACTTTCACAGAAGTTCAAATCTAGCAAGGAAGAGACCTAACCAGCAACAACAGAGTTACACCTAAAATTACTTAGTAAGAAATGTGATGACTTGCAGCCAAGATGGAGGCATAGATAGATATACTTTGCCTCCTCGTGCAACCAAAAGGACAACAGATTTAAAAACAAAAAACCAACAGAACTGCCAGAAATTTGAACTGTATGGAAGTCCAACAACCAAGGAGTGAAAGAAGAAACATTCATTCAGACTGGTAGGAGGGGAGGAGAATGGGCAGCCCAGGTGGAGAGGACTCACAGTAAGGCGTTGGCTGGAGGACTAGGGTGAGTGAGGCTGCTGCTGGCAGTCCCACATTATGTATGTGGATAAACCAAGAGGGAGGGACAACTGGGGAGTGAGGCAGTCCACACAACACTGGATTCCAGAGCAAGAAAAGAAAGCCTTAAAACCTCTGGCTGTAAAAACCTATGGGGGTTGAAGCAGCGGGAGAAACTCCCAGCCTCACAGAAGAGTTCATTGAAGAGACCCACAGGCTCCTAGAATGTACACAAACCCACCCACCTGGGAATCAGCACCAGAAGGGCCCAATTTGATTATGGGTAGCAGAGGAAGTGACTGAAAGCTGCCAAGCTGAGAACATGGCATTGTTCCCTCTCGGATCCCTCACCCACATACAGCACCACAACGCAACAACTTGGGTTGCCACCCTGCCCCGGCAAACAGCTAAGATTCCACCCCTTACAATGTCACAGGTGAGCTGAGACAAAGAAATATGGCCCAAATAAAAGAACAGATCAAAACTCAAAAAAAACAAACTAAGTGATGAAGAGATAGCCAACCTATCAGATGCTCAGTTCAAAACACTGGTATTCAGGATGCTCACAGAAATGGCTGAGTATGGTCACAAAATAGAGGAAAAAGTAAAGGCTATGCAAAATGAAATTTAAAAAATATACAGGGAACCAACAGTGAAGGGAAGGAAACCGGGTCTCAAATCAACAGTTTGGACCAGAAGGAAGAAATAAACATCCAACCAGAATGGAATGAAGAAACAAGAATTCAAAAAAATGAGGAGAAGCTGAGGAGTCTCTGGGACTACTTGAAATGCTCCAACATCTGGCATAGAAGGTGCAAGAAGGAGAAGAGGAAGAAACTGAAAACATTTTTGAAGAAATAATGGAGAACTTCCCCAATCTGCCAAAGGAAATAAGACTTCCAGAAAGTCCAGGAAACTCAGAGAGTCCCAAAGGAGTTGGACCCAAGAAAACACACACCAAGGCACATCATAATTGCATCAGCCAAGGTTAAAGAGAAGGAGAGAATCTTAAAAGCAGCAAGAGAAAAGGAGAGAGTTACCTACAAATGAGTTCCCATAAGATTTATTGACTGATTTCTCAAAAGAAACCCTACAGGCAAGAATGGGGTGGGAAGAAGTATTCAAAATCATGAAAGGCAAGGACCTACATCCAAGATTACTCTATCCAGCAAAGCTATCATTTAGAATGAAAGGGCAGTTAAAGTGCTTCCCACCTGGCTGGTGTGGCTCCATGGACTAAGTGCTGGCCTATAAAACAAAGGGTCACTGGTTCAATTCCCAGTCAGGGCACATGCCTGGGTTGCAAACCAGGTCCCCAGTGTGGGGCATGCCAGAGGCAACTGCACATTGATGTTTCTCTCCCTCTCTCACCCCTTTCCCCTCTGTCTAAAAATAAATAAATAAAAATATTTTAAAAATAAATAAATAAAATGCTTCCCAGATAAGGTCAAGTTAAAGGACTTCACTATCACCAAGTTCTTGTTACATGAAATGTTAAAGGTACTTACCTAAGAAAAAGAAGATGATCAAAAATAAGAACAGTAAAATGACAACAAACTCGTAACTATCAACTGGATCTTTAAAAAAAAAAAGGGAAACTAAGCAAACAGAACAGGAACAGAATCACAGAAATGGAGATCACATGGAAAGTATCAGTGAAGGGGGGGCAGGCGGGGAGAATGGGGGAAAATGTACAGGGAATAAGAAGCATAATTGGTAGGCACAAAATAGACAGGGGGAGGTTAAAAATAGTATAGGAAATGGAAAAGCCAAAGAACTTGTATGTATGACTCATGGACATGAACTAAGGAAGGTGAAGGCTGGTGGAGGGGGGTGCAGGGTGGAGGGAAATAAAGAGGAGAAAAAAAATGGGACAACTGTAATTGTGTAATCAATAAAATATACTTTGGAAAAAAAAAGAGTCCTGGCTATTGTGGCTCAGTGGATTGAGCTCTAGCTTGTGAACCAAAGGGTCACTGGTTCAATCCCAGTCAGAGCACAAGTCTGGTTTGCAGTCCAGGTCACTGGTTAGGGTCACACGAGGGGCCAACCACACAAATGTCTCTCTCTCTCTCTTTCTCTCTCTATTCCCGTCTAAAAAATAAGTAAATAAACTCTTAAAAAAAAAAAAGAAAAGAAATGTAGTATTACAAAGGGGAAAAAAGCAGGCTCAAGAATCAGGAAAAGTTTACCTAGCATTGGAGGTGATGTTCATGCTAAGGATTGAAGGATAAGAATGGGACTGGCAAGGAGAGAGGACCATTGCAGGCAGAGAGAATGTCCAACAGTCAAAGGACCAGAAAAGAGTGTGGGCCCTTCAAGGAAAAAGGCAGTGTGTCCAGAGAACAACAAAGAGGGTAAGAGAAGTATAAGATAAGGTTAGCAACAGCAGGAGCCAAATCATGTGGGGCCCATAGACTATGCTAAGGATTCTGGACCTAATTCTAAGAACAAACAGGTTCAACTAAAAAGACTTTCAAGTATGGAAGTGACATAATCAGGTAACTCATCTGGGTCACTGTCTAAAAAGAAAGGCCAAAGGAGGACCAGAAGTAATGTAGAAAGGCCATTAGGAGCTTCTTTCAACAGTCTGTGGATTTCTAAAGTGAGAGTCTGGACTACGATGGTGGGAGTGGAAACCGAGAAAAGTGGATGGATTCAAATTCTGTTTAGTAGGTAGATTCAATAGCTCTTGGTATTGATTGGATGTGTGGGTATAGGAAAGGAAGGGGTAAAGAATGACTCAGGTCTCTAGGAAGAGTACTTCCCACATCCTAGCCTCCAGCCATACTGAACTACTTGCAGTTTTCTAAGCCTTTGTGCCTCTTTCAAGCCTCTGAGTGGAAATGTCCTTTACATCATCCTTCAGCTGCAAAATGTTTCTCCATCCCAGCCTTCCCCAACCACGATGACTAGGTGCTCAGATTGCATGCTCCCTCGGCCTCTCATGTTTACCTTTCTCACAGCAGTTGGAACACTGCATTATAATCATCTATTTATGTTGCTGGGTCTTCCCCACATGACTGAGTGCTCCCTGAGGTTGAAGATCATTTTTGGTTGTTTTAATCTCTGTATCCCCGATGCCCAATCACTCAAATATATGTGAATAAATGCCCACTCCCATCAACTGTAAGTTCTGAGGAAGAAAGAAAGCAAGCTGAGTTCTTGGGGCCTAATATAAGAAATAAAATAATATGGGAGGCTGAGTTGGGCCTCAGAAAGCAGGTAAAAAAAACACAGTGTGGTTTCCTGACTGGATAAACGAAGAGCTATGAAACTGCAGACTTCAGCCTCAAGGGCTGGTAGTCCAGAACTAAAAGCCCAAACTCACAGACATAAATTTAAAAGAAATTAAGGGAACCAAATTACTCAAAAATGATATATAGACTGAAAATATATAAACAGTTTCACAAATAGTTCAGAAAACAAAATTATCACATTTTACTCTACATACATTTGCAATTATTTAAAGTTTTTTTATATATTCACATATTTGTATGTTAAAAATTAATAAAATTATCATGGATCAATGACAGCTCACATGCTGAAAATGCCTTTTCTGAAATACACATAAGAATAAAAACACAAACTTAGAAACACATTACTTAAAAAGTAAATTAAACACCTAATGGAAGAGAAAGGTTATAACTATAAAAGATTAGTTCTAACCTTTATGAGGGATAATCTTCAACCTTTAGGTCATGGTCAAAGAAAGCCATAAAATGGGACTTCCGGCAAGATGGAGGAATAGGTGGACGCACCGTACCTCCTCGTACAACCAAGATTAGAAAACCAATGATTTACAACAATAATTTACTATCAGAATAACACCCAGATCCAGCAGAGGATTTATCTGAACGGAAGTCAGGCAGCCAAGAAGTTGAAGTAGACGCGTTCATCCGGACTGGTAGGAGAAGACGAGCCGGGCGGGCGCGGGGCTGGCTCGGGTTGGCGGAGCGTGGAGGTCGGGGGAAGGTTTGGCGCGAAATCGGCGCAAAAGCCATCCGGCGAGCAAGAAGGCAGCGGTGATCCCTGAGTATGCAAGCTGCGGATGGCAGACCCAGAGGGGTAGCGATTGTGGACCAGGGCAGAAGTCGCGGCCCAGAAGCCCAGACAAGGGTCTGAGTCCAGGGGAACGGAACTACCGCCATTGTTTTCTCCCGCCCCGCTCCCGCTCCGCCCCGCCCCCACTTATAACATCACAATCTAGCGACTGGGGTGCCCAGCCCTGGTGAGCACCTAAGGCTCCGCCCCCCACCGTAACAAGAGCAACCAGACCGGAAAAAAAAAGGAGAGACAGGGGGGAAAAAAAACCCATGTTTTCAACAGAGCAGATCAGTCCCCCAGGGCTCATCCTTTTGAGCAACCAAGAATTAGCCAGTCTATCAGATGCACAGTTCAAAACACTGGTGATTAGAAAGCTCACGGAACTGGTTGATTTTGGACGAAATTTAGGTGAAAGAATGCAGATTACCATAAAACAGATGCAGGAAGACACGCGGAGGAGAGCCAATAGTGAAAGGAAGGAATATGAGTCTCAAAACAATACAGTGGACCAGAAGGAAGATAGAATCAACCAAGCAGGAAAGCATGATGCAATAAGAATTCAAAAAATTGAGGAAAAGATTAAGAGCATCCAAGACACCTTTAAACGTTCCAATATCCGAATTATAGGGGTACCAGAATGGGAAGGGGAAAAGCAACAGATTGAGCACGTATTTGAACAAATAATAAAGGAGAACTTCCCCAATCTGGCAAAGGGAACAGTCTTCCAAGAAATCCAAGAAACTCAGAGAGCCCCAAAGAAGTTGGACCCAAGAAGAAACACACCAAGGCACATCATAATTACATTAGCCAAGGTAAAAACGAAGGAGAGAATCCTAGAAGCAGCAAGAGGTAAGGGGACAGTAACCTACAAAGGAGTTCCCATCAGAATGTCAGCTGATTTCTCCAAAGAGACCTTACAGGCAAGAAGGGGCTGGAAAGAAATATTCCAAGTCATGAAAGACAAGGACCTACATCCCAGATTGCTCTATCCAGCAAAGCTCTCATTTAGAATGGAAGGGCAGATAAAGTGCTTCTCAGATAAGGTCAAGTTAAAGGAGTTCACCATCACCAAGCCCTTATTTTATGAAATGCTAAAGGGACTTATCTAAGAAAAGAAGATAAAGAAAAGACATGTATAGTAAAATGACAGCAAACTCACAATTATTAACAACCACACCTAAAGCAAAACCAAAAGAAACTAAGTAAACAACTAGAAGAGGAACAGAACCACAGAAATGGAGGGCACATGGAGGGTTAGCAGCAGGGGGGTGGGAGGAGGAGAGAGGGGGAAAAGGTATAGAGAATAAGTAGCATAGAATGTAGGTTGAAAATAGATAGGGGGAGGGCAAGAATAGTACGGGAAATGTAGAAACTAAAGAACTCATAAGTATGACACATGGACATGAACTAAAGGGGGAAATGTGGGTGGGAGGGGGGTACAGGGTGGAGGGGAGAGAAGGGGGAAATGGGACAAATGTAATAGCATAATCAATAAAATATATTTAAAAAAAAGCCATAAAATGGCTTTATTGTCATTATTACTTTCATTTTAAAGATTGCTCGACAGTGGAGCTAACACAGTAGAAACAGTTTATCTTACTCAAACAGGTGTCCAGGGACTGTACTATCCAAACTAGAAGAGGGCAGCAGTAAAGGATTCTACCACTGCAGCAGCTCCCCAGAAACACCTTAACATATGGGGACTCCTGCACACTATGGCACATAGGAAGCTGGTAATTTCATTTATATGCAATGACTTTTTCAAGTCATCCAGAAAACAGCTAAAGACTAAGAAAGATACAGGAATATAAATGAAAATCTTAAATTAAACCACAAAGGAAAAGTCTTCCTATCCCATCGCTAACTCATTCTTAGCAGAAAACCATGACTCCAGCTTCAAAGAGAAAATAGAAAACATCATATAGGCCCTCCCTCTCCCTGGCTGGTGAGGCTTGGTAGAATGAGTGCCAGCCTGCAAACTGAAAGGTCATGGGTTTGATTCCTAGTCAGGGCACATGCCTGCATTGTGGGCCGCCAGTCCTCAACTGGAAGTGTGTGAGAGGCAACCAATCAATGTATCTCTCACACATTGATGTTTCTCTCCCTCTCTTCCCCACCTCTAAAAATAATAAAATCTTTTTAATAAAAGGCCCTCCTTCACCTTCCTCCTACAATACCCACAAATCTATCTGCAACTCCAATTATCTATTCTTCCATTCCCTGAAGTGTAAGAAAGAAGGATCTCTCACCCTCTTCTAGGTTAATCCCCTCACTTGTGCTCTGCATCCCACTCCCTTCCCATCCTCTGCAAGGATCTCTCCCTGCCTTCTATTTCCTTTTTCTTAGATCTTTAACCTAGTTATTACTCTGTTTTTTCCTAAAGAGACTGTATCTACTCTCATGACTTTATTAGCATCTATGAGAGGATATCTTCAAATAGCTTCACCTCTGACCTAGACTACTTTCCTCAGCTTCAGATATGTTAGCCTTTAAAACTCTCCACTTCAGTGTCCTATAAAAATTCCAACATGTCCAAAACTCAACTCAGCATCTTTCTCTTAAAATCAACTCCACTAGTACCAACTTTATTCCCTATCTCGGAGAATGGACCATCATCCAACCAGTTTCTAAGACAGAAACCCAGGTGCTACTTCTGACTTCCTCTTCTCCCACAGTGCTGCATGCCCAATCAAGTCCTTTGGATATCTACCTCCTTATATGCCTCATATCTGTTCACCTCTCTTGATCTCCAAAGCCATTTCCTGGTTCAGATCCTCTTCACATCTTGGATGATTGTAGCACCCACCTACTGTTCTTATTTCTAGTTTTATTCTTCACCAAACTTTTCACAAATTTTCACGTGCAGCCAGAGTTATATTTCTAAAATATGTATCTGACATGTTATTTCCCTACTTAAAGCATTCAGTAGCTCCCTACTACCTTCAGATAAACGTCAAATGATTTACTGCATAACCCTTCAAGATCTGGTCCCAGTTTACCCCACCACCCACTCCACTATGAATTTTTATTCTCAAGGCCTAATGTAGCCATTTGTAGTTTTCTAACCACTATGCTCTCTCTTCCTAGCTTCACCAAAATCCCACACTGAGTCCTAAAGAATCATATTGATAACCCAAACCCAAAGCAGCAAAAAATTTTTATCCTATACTAAGTAAATTTTCATTTAGAAAAATTACTTTTACTAAATTCTACAGTGCCACATAGTGGTGAGAGAGGGAAGCGCATAATAAATATGTATGCAGTGACTGGACAGTGAGCCTCATAGTTGTGTGTACCAGGGCACCCACACTTACTTAGCTCATCTTGCTCATTACATCACCCTCAGGAACTTACGTCACTGGGGCTCAGGCTGCCCAGCCCATTCTCCTGCTCAGAATTCTTCCCAGACTCAGTGCCCTGAGAGGAGCGAGGATGAGATGGATGAATCCAGATCTCCAGGCGAGTAGTGTCATCGCCAACATGACGAAGAGTAGACTTCTTTCCTTTCCGCCACTGGTCAGGGCTCAGTTCCAATTCCTCATGTTGCTTCTTTTCCATCTGTTCTGCCTGTACAGCATACAAACACACAAGCTCAGACTCTCCAGGGATTTAGCTAGTAAAGACAACTGCTTACCTCACCTGAGTTTGTTGCCCAAGGACTATAAAATGTAAAACCTCGGCCATAGTTCCAAAGTAGAGGAGTTAAAATAAAAAAAAGGAGCAGAGTAGCATCTGCTTTGTCTCATAAAAGTTACTAATTCTATCAACTAGATGCTATGAAACCTGTACACCCAAGGGCCCCAAAGAGCTCTCCTAAGATGAGTTTGATTTTGCATTGGCACTGACTGCCTTCCATCACTACAGCCCAGGGGGACCCCTTGAGCACATTATTAGTCATTCCCGAAAGGACACAGAGGCACTAACAGAAACACAGTCTTCTAGGAAGGAATGATTCTGCCTCATCCCCACTCACCTTTCGTTTGGTCTCTTCAAACAAGCTCATGAGACTCTCCTTGGCAGTCAGGATAGGGTTGCTGGCAGCTAAACTGCGCATATAATAATAGACAGCATCAAGCTTCCTCCTCTGTGGAAAGAGGCCAGAGACACTGAGTCAACCAATTTTCTTTGTGAGTCTGGCCTAAGTCAGCTGACCCAAGAAACCCTACCATTTCTCCCAACCTGTGCCCCAAACTGTGAGGAATTCTAATAAGAAAGTCCGAATGTTATCCATGGAAGAAGCCATGGCAATTACATCAGAGAGACCCTTCTTGCACAATACTATTCCTTACATGCAGAGGTACTCTATGCCAAGTATTCATAAGGGGAAAAAAAGAATAAAGAGCCTCAAAAAATATAAAAGCCAATTATGTCTTGTTTTTAGAGAAAAAAAGTTCAATTCACCTAGCCATTTATTTTATTGTTTTTAAAAATTATAAATAACAATGGCAATATCACTAAGTAAGCATAATGAAAATAAGGCAAGAGATCACCACTTCACAGATACTATCTCTAAACTAAGAACACTGCCACATAAAATGTAATGCTTATTGCCCATCTGGAGAAATGTCTCCAGATGGAGACATATAATAATAGTTATTATTATCAACGGAGACAATATTATTATTAAATATTACTAATATTTATTACTAATAAATATTATTAACATAAATATTATTAATGGAGACAATAGTTATTATTATTTCCATTTGAGATGAGGAAATGAGAGATCTCCTCAAAAAACTGAGAATTATCATATGACCCAGAAATTCCACTTCTGGGTATACACCAAAAAGAACTGAAAGCAGGATCTTGAAGAGGTATTTGTACGCTCATGTTCACAGCAGCATTATCCACAATGCCCAAAAGGTGAAAGTGTCTACTAAGAGATGAATGGATAAGTAAAATGTTGTATATACATATAACTTCTCAATTTGGCCTTAAGAAGGAAGAAGTTTTTTTAAAATTATTTTATTGTTGTTCAATTACAGTTGTCTGCATTTTCCCCCCATAACTTCCCTCTACCTCAGCCAAACCCACCTCCCTCCCTCGCTTCCACCCTCCCCCTTGGTTTTGTCCATGTGTCCTTTATAGTAGTTCCTGAAAACCCTTCCCCGCATTGTCCCCTCCTACCTCCCCTCTGGTTATTGTTAGATTGTTCTTAATTTCAATGTATCTGGTTATATTTTGTTTGCTTTTTTCTTTTGTTAATTATGTGCCAGTTAAAGGTGAGATCATATAGTATTTGTCCCTCACTGCCTGGCTTATTTCGCTTACCATAATGCTCTCCAAGAAGAAGGAAATTCTAATACAAGTTATAACATGAATGAACCTTGAAGACATAATGCTAAGTGAAATAAGTCAGTCACAAAAAAACAAATACTAAATACTGTATGATTGCACTTATTTAAGTACCTAGAGTAGGCAAATTCATAGAAACAGAAAGTAGAAGGGTAGTTGTCAGCAGCTATAAGAGAGAAGAATGGGGAATAGTTGTTTTATAGGTACAGAGTTTCAGTTTTGTAAGATAAGGAGAGTTCTGAAGATTGGTTGAACAACAACGTAAGTGTACTTAACACTACTGAATAGTACACTTAAAAATGGGTAAGATGGGCCCTAACTGGTGTAGCTCAGTTGGTTGGGCATCATCCCACAAACCAAAAGGTCTCTGGTTCCACTCCCAGTCAGAGCACATGACTGGGTTGTAGGCCCAGTCCTCAGTCAGGGCCGATTAATGTTTCTCTCACACACTGATGTTTCCCTTCCTCTCTTTCTCTCTCTCTTCCTCAATCTCTAAGAATAAATAAGTAAAATCTTTTCCAAAAAATTTGGTAAGATGGCAAATTTTATTTTATGTACATTTTACAATTAGAACTTTTAATATTTTTAATTTTTAAAAGATTGGGCAAAGATTTGAATAGACATTTCTCCAGATGGTCAATAAGCATACTGAAAGATGCTCAATATCATTAGTTCTTAGGGAATGCAAACAAGACCATAATGAAATATCACTTCAAAGTCACTGGATTTGTGGGTATCAACAAACTAATTCTAAAGTTTATATGAAAAAGTAAAAGAACCAGAACAGCCCACACATTATTGGAAGAGAAGAACAAAATGGGAAGATGGATACTACCTGACTTCAAGACTTACTATAAAGCTACAATAATCAAAAGAGTGTGGTACTGGCCTAAGAATACATAAATAGATGAGCAGAACAGAATAGAGAGTCAAGAAATAGACCCACACAGATAAAGTAAGCTGATCTTTGACAAAGGAACAAAGACCATTCAATGGATTAAGGATAGTCTTTTCAACAAATGGTGTTTGAACAACTGGACATACACATGCAAAAAAATTAATCTATACACAGACCTTACACCCTTCACAAAAACTAACCCAAAATGTAAAATGCAAAACTATATAATGTAGCCCTTAGAAGGTAACATAGGAGAAAACCTAGGTAACCTTGGATTTGGTAATGACTTCTTAGATACGACACCAAAATCACGATCCATAAAATAAAAACTGACAAGCTGGATTTCATTAAAATTAAAAACTTCTGCTCTGTGAAAGACACTGCTAAGAAAATGCAAAAATAAGGAACACGCTGACAAAATATTCACAAAACACATATCTGATAAAGAACTGGTATCTGAACTATACAATGAACTCTTAAAACTCAAAATAAGAAACAACCCAATTCAAAAATGGACAAACGGCCCTAACTGGTGTAGGTCAGTTGGTTAGGCACTGTCCCACAAACCAACAGGGCACTGGAACAATTCCCAGTCAGGGCACGTGCCTAGGTTGCAGGCCTGATCCCTGATGTTTCTCTCTCCCTCCCTCCCCTTCTAAAAATAAATAAAAATCTAAAAATGGGCAAAAAGAACTAAACAAATCATCTCCCAAAAGACACAAAAATGGCAAGTAAATTTATGAAAAGATGCTCCACAGCACATGTCACTAGGGAAATGCAAATTAAAACAATGAGATACCACTACACACCTATTAGAATGACCAAAATCCAGAATGCCAACAACACCAAATGCTGGCAAGGATGCAGAGCAACAGGAATTCTCATCCACTGCTGGTGAGAACGCAAAACAGTGCAGCCACTTTGGAAAACAATTTGGCAGTCTCCCCTCAAACTGCATATATATACCCTTACCATACAGTACTGTAATTACACTCCTAGGTTTTACCCAAGTGAGCTGAAAACATGTCCACGCAAAACCCTGCACACAAGTGTTTACAGCATTTCTATTTAAAATACCCAAAACCTGAAATCAGTCAAGATGTCCTTCAATTACGGGAATGGATAAACAAACTGTAATACATCCATACAACAAAAAGACATATCAAGCCATGAAAATAACACTAAATTCATATAGGTAAGTGAAAGAAGCCAACCTGAAAAACTACATACTGTATGATTCTAATCACGTGGCATCCTGGCAAAGGCAAAACTATGGAGACAGTAAAAATATCGGTGATTGCCAGAGGTTCAGGGGAGGGAAAGAGACAACTGGTGGAGGGTGGACACCAGATATATTTAGGGCAGTGAAGCTCTTCTGTATACTATAATGGTAGATACATGTCACTGCACATTTGTTCAAACTCACAGAGTGTACAATAGTAAAAGTGGATCTTAATGTAAAACACAGCCTTTAGTTAATAATAAAGCATCACTACTGGCTCATTAATTGTAACAAATATACAACACTAATGTAAGAAGTTGATAATAAGGAAAATTGAGAGGAAGGAAAAAGTTGAGAGAGAATATGGGAACTCTCTGTATTTTCTTCTCAATTTTTCTGTAAATCTAAACTGACCAAAAAAGTAAAAAGAAAAAATATTAAAGAAAAAAGTCCCCAAGTTCTGTGTGGGGGGGGGATCCACAATGAGATACTACTTCATACCCAGATTAGTCATAATCAAAAAAAGAAAACTAACAAACGTTGGGAAGAATATGAAGCAATCAGAACCCTGGTACACTGCTGATGAGAGTGTAAAAGGGTACAACAGCTGTGAAAACAGTTTAATTGTTCCTCAAAAAGTTAAACATAGAATTACCATATGACCCAGCAAGGGTCCTATACCTAGGACCCATTCCTAGGTGTAGACCCAAAAGGATCAAAAATGGATATTCAAACAAACACTTCACAAAAGCACTATTTACAATAGCTGAAACATGGAAACAAGCAAAATGTCCAGCTGATGAATGAATAAATAAAATTTGCTGTATCAGACCTGGCTGGTGTGTCTCAGTGGATTGAACACCAGCCTGAGAACCAAAGGGTAGCAGTTAGATTACCAATTAGGACACATGCCTGGGTTGTGAGCCAGGTCCCCAGTAAGGGGCATGTGGGAGGCAATCACACATTGATGTTTCTGTCCTTCTCTTTCTCCCTCCCTTCCCCTCTCTATAAAAATAAATAAAATCATAAAAAATAGAAAATAAAACTGTTATATCCGTACAATGGAATATTATTCATACATAAAAATTAACTACTGATACATGATACAACATGGAACCTCAAATACTTTATAATACATGAAACAAGCTAAATATAAAGGTCATATTTGGTATTATTCCAATTACATGAAACGTCTAGAATAGGTAAATCCAGAGACAGAAAGCAGACTAGTGGTTGCCAGAGGCTGGGGCTCAGAAAGAATGGGGAGTAATGGGTATGAGGTTTTCTTTTAAGATAATAAAAATGGACTTCTGGTCAAATAGAGGCATAGGTGCCCTGGCTGATGTGGCTCAGTGGACTGAGCACCAGCCTGCAAACCAAAGGGTCACCTGTTAAATTACCAGTCAGGGCACATGCCTGGGCTGCCAGCCAGGTCCCCAGTAGGAGAGACATGAGAGGCAACCACACACAGATGTTTCTCTCCCTCTTTTTCTCCCTCCCTTTCCCTCTGTTAATAAATAAATAAAATCTTAAAAAAAAAAAAGATGGAGGTAAACACGGCTGGCCTCCTTGCACAATCACATCAAAATTACAACTAAACTATGAAACAACCATCACTTGGAACCATGTCACTCAGAACCATCATATATCGGCCCTGGCTGGTGTGACTTACTGCAAACCAAAGGGTCACTGGTTCGATTCCCAGTTGTGGCACATGCCTGGGTTGCAGGCCAGGTCCCCAGTAGGGGGTGTGTGAGAGGCAATCACACATCAGTGTTCTCCCCCTAACTTTCTCCCTCCTTTTCCTAAAAATAAATAAATAAAATCTTAAAAAACAATAAAAATTAAAAAAGAAAAAAAAAAAAGGTTAAAGATAAGGATAGAATTTTAAAAGCAGTGAGACAAAAGCAGTTAGTTACCTTCAGGGCAGTTCCCATAAAATTGTCAGCTGATGTCTCAAAAGAAACTCTGCAGGCTAGAAAGGACTAGCAAGAAATATTCAGTCATGAAAAGCAGGGACATATGGTCAAGATTGCCCTACCCAGCAAAGCTATCATCTGGAATCAAAGAGCAGATAAAGAGCTTGCCAGACAAAATAAAGCTAAAGGAGTTCATCCTACCAAACCAGGATTATATGAAATATTGTGTTTTTTAAGAAAATATTTTATTTATTTATTATTTTAAGGATTTATTTTTAGAAAGAGGGGAAGGGAGAGACAGAGAGAGAAACATTGATGTGTGGTTGCCTCTTGTACAGCCCCAAGTAGAGATCTGGCCCGCAATCCAGTCACATGCCCTGACTGGGAATCAAACCGGCAACCCTTTGGTTGCCGGCTTGCTCAATCCACTGAGCCACACTAGCCAGGGCTGTATGAAACGTTAAAGGGAGTTATCTAAGAAAAAGATCAAAACTATAAACAATAAAACGACAATAAATACATATCAACAATTGCATATAAAAAACAAACTAAGCAAACAAGTAGAACAGAGACAGAATCATGGATACATAGAGGATTTTGATGGTCGCCAGATTGGGGATGGGGGAGTGGTTTGGAGGAATGGATAAAAGAGGTGAGGGGTTTAAGAAGTACAAATGGGTAGTTACAGAATAGTCATGGGGATATAAAGTACAGTATAGGAAATTGAGTAGCCAAAGAACTTGTACGCATGACCAATCCATGGACATGAACAAAGGTGTGGGACTGCCTGAGGGAGTAGGGAGTACTGGGTGGGTGGAGCCAAAGGGGGAAAAATGGGGACAATTGTAACAGCATAATCAATAAACTATAACCTAAAAAAAAAACAAATAAAGACACCTTGACTGGACTTCCAGCAAGATGGAGGCATAGGTGGACGCACCATACCTCCATGCACAACCAAGATTAGAACAACAACAATTTAGAGGCAGAATAACACCCAGAACTGACACAGAATTTATCTGAATGGAAGTCGGACAGCCAAGAAGTTTAAGTAGACCCATTCATCCAGACCAGTAGGAGGGGCGGAGACGAGCATGGGTCGCAACGGGAGTGCAGGGAGAGCTGGGCGCCTAAAGCAACCGGGAGCACATAAGCCATCCCAGGTGAGCAGCGGGTGGACCCTGAGTACGCAAGTGGCAACTGACGGACCCAGTGAGGCTGTGATTGTGGACCAGGGTGGAGCGCACAGTCCAGGATCCCAGGGGAGGGACTAAGATCCCAGGAGAGTGGGGCTGCCACCATTGTTCCCTCCCACCCCCCCCGCCCCCACATACAACATCACAATCTAGCAACTGGGGTGCCCAGCCCCGGTGAACACCTAAGGCTCAGCCCCTCACCATAACAAGACCGAGCAGACCAGAAAAAAAAAGAAAGAAAGAGCGATGGCTCAAATAGAAGAACAAATCAGTGCCCCAGAACTCATCCTTTTGAGTGACCAAGAAATAGCTAAGCTACCAGATGCACAGTTCAAAACACTGGTGATCAGGAAGCTCACCACAGAATTGATTGATTTGGGGCACAAGTTACATGAAAAAATGCAGATTACTATAAAAGAGATGAAGGAAGATGCACGGAGAACCAACAATGATGGGAAGGAAACTGGGACTCAAAACAATAGAGCGGACCAGAAGGAAGAAAAAAAACAAACAAATAGGAAATAATGAAGAAATAAGAATTCAAAAAAATGAGGAGAAGCTTAGGAACCTCCAGGACGTCTTTAAACATTCCAACATGTGAATTATAGGGGTACCAGAAGGGGAAGAGGAAAAACAACAGATTGAGCACGTATTTGAACAAATAATAAAGGAGAACTTCCCCATTCTGGCAAAGGAAATAGACTTCCAGGAAATCCAGGAAGCTCAGAGAGCCCCAAAGAAGTTGGACCCAAGAAGAAACACATCAAAGCACATCATAATTATATTAGCCAAGGTAAAAATGAAGGAGAGAATCCTAGAAGCAGCAAGAGATAAGGAGACAGTTACCTACAAAGGAGTTCCCATCAGACTGTCAGCTGATTTCTCAAAAGGGACCTTACAGGCAAGAAGGGACTGGAAAGAAGTATTCCAAGTCATGAAAGACAAGGACCTATATCCCAGATTACTCTATCCAGCAAAGCTTTCATTTAGAATGGAAGGGCAGATAAAGTGCTTCTCAGATAAGATCAAGTTAAAGGAGTTCATCATCATCAAGCCCTTATTATATGAAATGCTGAAGGGACTTATCTAAGAAAAAGAAGATGATAAAAAATAAGAACAGTAAAATGAAAACAAACTCACAACTATCAACAATTGAACTTAAAAAACAACAAAAACAAAAACGAAGCAAACAACTAGAACAGGAACAGAACCACAGAAATGGAGATCACATGGAGGGTTAGCAACAGGGGAGTGAGAGGAGGAGAGAGGGGGAAAAGGTACAGAGAATAAGGAGCATAGATTGTAGGTTGAAAATAGATAGGGGGAGGGTAAGAACAGCATGGGAAATGTAGAAGCTAAAGAACTTATAAGTATGACACATGGACATGACTAAAGAGGGGGATATGGGTGGGAAAGGGTGTACAGGGTGGAGGGGAGTGAAGGGGGGGAAATGGGACAAATGTAATAGCATAATCAATAAAATATATTTTAAAAAAAAGAAAAAAAAAGACACCTTGAAAAATAAAGTAGTAAAAATGTCTTGGAACTTAGAGAGAGTTGATGGTAGTACTGTTAATGTACTAAATGTCACTGGATTTTACAAATAATAGATTATTTACAAATAAATTATTACAAGTTATGTGAATTTTACTGCAACCTTTTTAAGCCATTGGGAAAAAAATTAAATTGTATCTTCTAGTTAACAAGAAACATGACAATTCAATAATTACAAAGAAGAAAAACTAGACAAGGAGATGAAATGAGAAAGAAGAAAAATAGTAGATAAGGAGAAAGGAGGGAAGAAAATAAAGCCACAGAGAACATGAAAAAACATATCAGAAAGAGGACAGGACAGAGGTAAAAAGCAAAGACATATTCAATAGATTCTGAAGGAAGTTTATCAGTAAGCCACATTATTTAACAATTCCAATCCATAATTAAGTATTAGGTGTTTCTTTGAATCTTTTGTGAAATAACTCCAACATTATTTGGGCAATGAATTTTATAGCATTAAGAAAACTCTCCCTGCTAATGAGCATATTAGCTGCTTCTTATACTTGAACCTTTGATACCTATCATCAGCCCCCACCCTTTCCCCTTCAATTCAGCTTCCTCACTAGGAGCTCTGTCAGATCCCAAGGCTCTCTGTTACAGCCACATTTAGAAGAGTTTGGTACAATCCAGAGAGGTATGATTTGGCATTTACTGTGCTTCTGCTAAGAAGACTCCTTAGCTGAAAGGCTAAGAGGAATAAAGAAATGATATGAAGAAAGGAAACAAGAATCCGAGTGCTTGGGGCTAACTGAGGACTTTAAGAGGGAGAGGGAGATGGAACTTTACTTTCCTTCTAGAAATAAGTAACCTGGTTCAAAGAGGTAGGGAAGGGAAGCAAGACAAGATTCAGAGCTGAAGCCTCTGATCAAAAACAGTGGTTTGGCTGGAGCAAGAACATTTCCCAAGGAACTCAGGTGCAGTTAAAAATGGATACCATACAGACTCAACTGAAGTGAGGGATCCCTGACAACTTACCTCCAAAATTAATAGTAATAAAAGGAGTTTGTGTCCAAGCTGGTGTGCCTCAGTGGACTGAGCACTGGATTGCAAAGGAAAGGGTCTCCAGTTTGATTCCCAGTCACGGCACATGATTGGGTTGTGGATCAGGTCCTCAGTAGCGGATGCACAAGAGGCAACCACACATTGATATTTCTCCCTCTTTCTTTCGCCCTCCCTTCCCCTCTAAAAATAAATAAATAAAATCTTTTTTTAAAAAAAGGAGTTTGAGGATTGGAGACATAAAGGGATATATTTTGGGTTCCAGTATTCTAGTTGAATAGATGAAATCTAGCTCCAGGAGCTGATGCTATCAAAATCCATATTCTAAGATACTGACTGCAGAATTCTTCCCATGTCCACAGGATTCCTTACCGTATATACTGCCAGCAGAGCCAATTGGTTATAGGGGCGCCCATTCTTGGGAGCAATGTGCTGGGCCTTCAGGTACCAACTGGAATAGAAAAACAGTTTTAAAAAATGCTAGTTCCCTATCAACTCTTTCCCAGTTCACTCACTACTTAAGATATAAGCTGGAGTATTAGACATAACCCTGGAGTGGTAAAGTATGACTACAGAGACCAGTAAGGACACCTGTAGGGCACATTATAAGAGGGAGGTTGGGTGGCCTATTGCTCTTAGCAGGGTATAGCTCAAAGCCACATAGGGAGAGAAGCAAATGTACAAGAGGCAATAGTACCTGCGTGCTTTCCCATAGTTTGCTGTGTCATTGGCTTGTTCCCGGTACCTAGCAATATCTCCTTGACAAATCATACACCGCTGGGCACTGATCAAGGCATATTTTACCTTTAGGAAAAAATAGTTAGTTAATAGCATACCCAAGAAACTCTTAATTTCAATCCCAAAGGACAGGGATAGGGTCAAAATGACAGAGCAGCATTAATAAAGCACTAGCAGTCCTCAATAAAGTAAAAAGTTTTCAGTCTAACCTAGACTAGCAAAAAAAAAAAAGTTAATAGTGTGATGAAAAATTTACTGAGAAAGAGTTGCAGAAGAGAGAGGGGTCATTCTTATTTCAAGTCCCAGGCAAATGGAAGAAAACATTCTGAAAATAAGAGCCAGGAGGCCTGACTCTCCATGTAATTGTTGTGTGATCTCAAACGAGGTCTCTGGGACTCAGTTTCTTCATTCGAATGTAAAAATACCCATTCCACAGAGTAAC
Organism: Phyllostomus discolor; assembly: GCF_004126475.2. Lineage (NCBI taxonomy): Eukaryota > Metazoa > Chordata > Mammalia > Chiroptera > Phyllostomidae > Phyllostomus > Phyllostomus discolor. The sequence continues at coordinate 76,087,450 of NC_040910.2, read as the reverse complement.
TGGAGAGAATAAATATACTTTACAAATTTTAAAATGATATACAAACATAAAGACAATTGTTTACTATTTTCTTCCTACTATCATTATACACTTTCTCTCTTCAAACTGTTAATATCACCACATTGTATTACTGCATTAAATCCCCTTTGCCAAATAATTCCCTAGAAGAGTACCCTTACCAAATACCTATAATGTGACAGTACTGTATAGTATTATATATACTCTTAGTGATGGACTTGGCATCTGTCACTCAGTGAGAAAACAAGAGTAAACCCTCAGCAGCCCCAAAACATGTGCCCAACCTAAAAACCTCCCTGAGGAACATCACTTCATAATACATAATTCCACTTCACCCCACATATGAGAAATTACCATGTCCCTGAAAAAAGCACAAAGCTTTAAGAAACTCATTTACTAACTAAATAACTAGCTCCTGCATACCAGCCTCCTAACACAAACTCAAACAAGTGCCTCAGTAAAGTTATATATCACTACATCACCCATCTTTGGAGTCCTGACTATTCCACACATTCTATGAATAAACACCAAGAACTCTTGGTATTTAACTGATAAAGCATCAAGAAAACCAGCTATGTTTCCATACTACAGCCACTTGACCATCTCAACAAGGGGAAGAAAAAACACATGCTGACAAAGGCTCTCCACTATTCTCACAGTGAAGTCCCAGATGATCTAACCTCTGCTCATTTCTTCAGCACCATTATCCTCCTTACTCTCTGAGCTTCAGTCAGACTAGACATTTCCCCATTCCCCTAACACACCACGCTCTTTCCCACTTCGGGTCCTCACATACGCTGCTCACTCTCCCTAGAATGTTGTCATTCTTGCATCTTCACATACACCTGGCTAATGTCTCAGGTGTTCGGCTTCAGCTTAACTGTGACTTCCTCAATCCTCTGTGATCCATTCTCTAAGCCAGGGATATCAAACTCATTTTCACTGAGGGGCCACTACCAGCCCCTCAGTTGCCTTCAAAGGGCCAAATGTAACTTTAACTCCTTAACAGTTAAGGAGTAATTACATTTATACAATCCTAAAATTATTTCGGCTCTTTGAAGGTAACTGTGAGGCTGATGTGGCCCCCGGTGAAAATGAGTTTGACACCCCTGCTCTAAGCCCTTTTACAGAATATACCCCCACAATATCCTTTGCAAAAGTCACTACATCTGCAATTACTAATCCAATGCCTACACTCACCCCTAATCAAACCCTAAACTCCAAGAGCTGGAATCATGTCTTTCTTGTTTCACAATGAATTAATTGTGTGTGCTTAGAATGGCACCTGGCACTTAGCGGGGACTCAGTAAATACTTACTGATTAGTAACAGAGCTGATGAATAACAATTCAACAGAAGGAGCAGAAAGTCAAGAGGAAGCCTCTACTCCATAAATCACACCCCTTCCTCTAATGAATCTTTAACTCCTTCCTTTCCCCTGGCCCTTTCTTTTTTTTTTTTTTTTTAAGATTTTTTATTTATTTATTTTTAGGGAGGGAAGGGAGGGAGAGAGAGAGAGAGGGAGAGAGAGAGAGAGAGAGAGAGAGAGAGAGAGAAACATCAATGTGCGGTTGCTGGGGGTTATGGCCTGCAACCCAGGAATGTACCCTGGCTGGGAATCGAACCTGGGACACTTTGGTTCCCAGCCCGCGCTCAATCCACTGAGCTACGCCAGCCAGGGCTGGCCCTTTCTTTTCAACATATAAATATGCTCAAGTTTCTCTCAGCTTAAAAACCTCCAAACAAACAAACATCTCCTGACAGTATGTTCTCTTTTAACTACTATCTACCCTCCTTGCCTTCATTGCCAAGATTCTTAAAAGAATGGTTTACATTGCTGTGATTCAGTGGATTAAGTGCCGGCCTGTAAATCAAGGGACCACCGGTTCGATTCCCCACCAGGATACATGCATGGGTCGAGGGCCAGGTCCTCAGAAGAGGGCACATGAGAGGCAACCACACATTGATGTTCTCCTATCTTTCTTCCTCCCTTCCCTTCTCTCTAAAAATAAATAAATAAATAAAATACAAAGAATGGTCTACACTACTTTCTCATTATCTATACTGTTCCACTTCTCATTCACTACAATCTGGTGTCCTTTCTTTCCAATCGAGGTAACTTATGATAAGGCCATCCAATCCAATGAACACTTTTTAGTAATCTTAGCACTTGATAATTCTATAGCACTTGATGAATTTACCCACCACCACCTTGAAATCTGATAATCTCACTTTCTGTCCAGCCTTCCCCTTATCCCAGCTTCTGCTTCAACTATCACCTATATATTGAAGACCCCTCAATCTATTATCACAAGCCCAGCTCTTTCTCCTAAGCTCCCGACAGACCAAAATATTCATCTGTTCATTCTCAAGCTCCTCCACCTAGGCATATCCAAAACTGAGCTAACCTCTTCCTTCCCAGCCACTCTCCTAGGCCACAAATTGGGAGATGATCTAGACTCTCTTCATGCCTCCAAACTCATCATTCACACCAAGTTGGCCAGTAGTTCAATTCTATCTCCCTTGTATCTTTCCAATCTGTCTCTTCTTTTCTACCTCCAATACCTTTACCTTCATTTGGGCCCACACCCTGACTCTCCCATCTCCACTCTTGCCCAAACTCATCCATTTCCCAGAGCAACTCATTGGAAGAACAAATCTACAATATCCATTTGTTGGAAATCAATGGTTCCTCAGTGCTTTCAGAAAACAGCCCAAACTCTTCAGCGAGGGTTTATGATCTATCCCTTCCTACTTCATTAGCTCCATCTGCTGTACAGCCCAACTCCACATTACGGACACCAGCATACTGAACTTCTTGTACTTTTCCAAGGCCTGATTCTCTCTCACTATGCCAAATATTGAAACTGCCTCTTCTGCTCCTATTTATTATTTCAAAACTCAACTTGAGAGGCTCTGAGAAGCTCTCCTTGACCCCATCCATCTAAACCAGTTCACTTCCCTAACATTCTATATATACCATTATGATAGTACTTATGATGTTACAATTATTGATTTAATTACTCTGTCACCCCAATGGACTATGTGTTGCATTTTTGTATCCTTAACACCCAATACAGTGCCTAGCACATAACCAATACTAGATAAATGCTTACTAAATGAATAAATACATTTAAGATAAAGAAACTGGCTTACTGTCTTGTGTAACGGCTTGCTGCGAATGGCAAGACCATCCATGTAGTCCTCCAGTTTGAACTTGTAAGTAACCTGTAGCTTTTGAAGCAAACTGTCAAAGAAGTCACTACCCTATAAGGAGAAAAAATAAGAAATAAAAAAGTTAAATGCTGAATCAGCAAGTTCTGACCTAGTCTACCCATCAGAAACCAAGGCAAGTGACCAACAGTTTTGCTAAAGCTCAACTATCTGATGTAAAGGGAGGCATATACAGTAATTAGTGGCCACCAACTAAGCAAAAGACAAATCCATTGCATAAGCCACTCCATGGTTTTAAAGATAACATCTGCACACACATTCTTTTACCCACCCTCCAAACTCCCCTACCCCCAGCTAAGACATTCAGAAAGCTTCCAAGCTAAAAACTAATTCCAAATGTAATTTATAGTCTCAAGGAAGCCATAAGAGTAAGGCAGGCCTAAACCTAAGAAAACAGCATACAGTTTTTTGTCAATGTTCTGTTATAACATATAGTATTTCAGGTGGTAAAAATCCATCACAACTACAGGATGCTGAAGCCTTTTTCCTGAGGACAAAAAGATGATGGTTTACCTCATCCAAGAGTTCCAAAAGTCTGTTCCGAATCTGTTCTGGGTTATCAACATTTGGATCCTTGAGAAGCTGCCTGAACTTCTCAATCACCTGATAGAAAGCATTCTTCCACAGGATCTGATCCACATTCTGATTATCAGAGAACTCAATATCTAACAGAATACAGCGCTCATATAGCTGCAGCAGTTCAGCTCTGGAATAAAATACATGCAACTTCTAGCTCCAAATACACCACAGAAAAGGCTAGACCCAAGATTTGAGCTTCCTGCAAATTAAGCATCTTCCTTGGTAAGAAATCCAAAATGCCACCAGGTATAGTAATCATCCTAGATTCTTTCCTGCACAACAGAATGCCATTTAAAAAAGTTATGTCTAGGAAAGTTTTTCACCCATATGCCTCCACCTAAATTTAACAGCTGACATAAGATCTTCACAAGTTATATGTTGTTCATTACTTGGCATTCTGAAAAGTCTTTCCTTTTCCATTTACATATTCCATGTTCTCTTAAGGTTAATTTTTTTTCTCCTTAAAATGTGGGAAGCATAACAATTTCTAAGACTAAAAACAAAATTTTCAGTTCTGGTTTTTTTTTCCCCAATTGCCCCTCCCTTACAAAAATCAATATGAAAAAGAGATAATACCCAGTGGCTTACCCAAAAGGTAATCTAACTTCCTCAGCCATAGAAGCCCATGCACCGCCCAGCTTATCCCCATTTCCCTTTAGCCAGGATGCAACACACCATACCTAAGCTGAGCCATCTTTTCCAGGCCCTCAGGACTAATGCGGTCCCTGGACAGCAGATTGCTGAGCTGCAGTTCCTGGTTATCAGCCACCCGAAGCAGCCTATGTAGTTCCTGTTGCTGTATGTTCCTCATGTGTTGCTCCATCTCCTCAGGACTCATGGTGCTGGCAGGGAGAGGACTACAAACGTACTGTCCTGATGGAGTTGGGTAGCCTGGGTAGTAAGGCCCAGGATACACACCATTTGTAGGGCCCACTGGATATTGCAGAGGGTTATAGCCTGTATAAGGATACTGGGAGGTGGGGCCTGGTGTCCGGGGGTAGTAATAGGGGTTGTCAGAATTTTGAAACTTATAATAAGATGCTTGGGCCTGGCGTGAATCACCCCAAGATGTAGGGCTGACTTCATCATCAGTGTCCAAGAAATGTAACTGGGGTGTCTGGCTCTTTAGAGCAGGTTTCTGATCAGGATTGTTCGGGTCCCACAACCGTCGAGTGGTACCTCCTCGGCCCCAACTCCGAGATCCCTTACTACCAGATCCAAATAAAAGCCGAGGTCCCAAAGGTGTAGATTCTGGAGAACCAGATGAATTGACAGACAGGGAGGTATGAGCAGGCAGAATCAGAATGCCACGGCCACGACCCCGAAGTTCTTGTTTCAGGTTTTTGGACTCCTGCTTCTCAGAGCCTTTGCCCCCATTGCTCAAGCCTTTGTCAGGCTTTACCTTATCCACATCTTCCCTGGCTGACCTCACCACAGGGGAATCTTTGTTCATGGTTTCTGCATCAAAAGTGACACGAAGAGTACCTCGATTTTCTTTACCATTGCTTTTCTGCTCTCCTTCCCCATGGCCAGACCAGTTTCTTTCTAAATGTTTCTTCCTTTCTGAGCTCCTCCTGGGCCCATCCGACTCATCAATTCTGTCCTCATCTAAGGAGTCAGTTGAGGACATAGACACTTGCTTCTTCAGTCTTGGCCTCAACTTGGCCCTGTCCTGGCGGCGGCGGCGACATCCATTATCAGTCATGCCAGTCCCCTCAGTACTGTTGTTGCTACCAGCTGAGCTGGTACTGCAAGTGCGGTAGCGATTCCTTCGTTTGTCTGAGCGGGAATAGCGCTTTGCAGAACCCAGCTTCCCCTGTGCCGGGTCTTCATTCACTTTCTTCATCCCCTCCCCTTTTTCAATCCTCTTTCCTTTTTCTCCCTTTGCAGTCCTTACTCTGTCACAATTTAAGCTCTTGTGTGCCTCATTTTTGTCTGGTTTATTCACAACCTCCTCTTTCATATGTCCCCTACATTCGTCTTCCTCTACTTTCAGTTGTTCTACTTGGTTGAGGATTTCTTCCTCATCCACGCGGCTAGTAGACTCTTTGGTAACAGTCTGCAAACGTCTTCCAGGCTGATAGATCTGCATGTCAGGTTTCTTTGTTCTCTTGATAATTCTTAGACTTCGATCCTCTTGTCCAGCAGTCCTAGGAAAGGACTCTTGTGCCTGAATATTTTCTGGGTCCATAGGACCATTTTGCTGTTGGTTGTCCAGTTTCTTGCAGACATCGTTAATGAGCTGTGTACCATTTCCAACAGCAGAAGAATCTGTGTCATTAACAATTTCATTCTTAAATTCATCATTCCCAGGGGGTTCCTTGATTTTAGGTTTGTTCCTTAGGCGCGAAAGACCAGGTTTATAAATCTCCAGATCTGGGCGCCTGTTATCTTTGCGTTGCCTGGGCTCCTTCATGTTTTCTGTGATGTTGAAGAAAGTGATAGGGGTTGGGGGGAAGTAGAAGAAAGGAATAAAGAAAGAGGGAAGGGGGAAAAATGTCATTCTGGTAAATTAACAGAAAAATCAAGCAAAAATTAAACATCAAAATGCTATTATTGATGGAAAAAGAAGGAAATTTCTGCAAAAGCAGAAATTCTAAGTTTACAGTATTTGTTCAGTAACTGGCAAGGCTAAGAACTTGTGTTGGCGTTACCTACACCCCAGATAGGGAAACAAGAAAAAAAACTGTGTCACCAAGTCATATTCAGATCCCAAGACTATAAACTACCCTATAACTGTCAGAATAAAAGGTTTCCAAACATTTCAATATTAGACTGTTCTCTATTATAGAGCCCTAAGATCTCCCTTAGTCTTTTCTTCTTCTGCCTCTAATGTTTTTCCAGGGTGGCTAACTCCTTTTAACATACTAGCAAGAAAAGGGGGGAAAAGAGAAAAAGCAAGACATGCATAATATGCATGGTTCTGGACATCTCTGGAGAAAAAATTGCAAGTCCAGTCTCTGGACTTGGCCAGAACAATCCTCTTCTTTAGGATACCAATTACCCAATCATATACCTCCTGCAGAAGCAAACTGGAAGCAGTTCCTTTCACATTCTTCAACTCCACTCATGATCATCAGCTTTCTAACAGCAGCCAACAGAATTATTCCAAGGAAATACTGCTCAGACTATCATCATTGGAATACTGAGACTAACTGCTACTATGATGATGGAATATGAGAAGGAAAAAGTTCCATAAGAGAGCTTTCCCTGGAAGATGATGAAAGTATTGTGACATGCTCTTAAAATACCAAAGACTGAGGGCACTCAAGAATAAGAAGAGCATATGACTCTGGCTGGGTAGCTCAGTTGGTTTGAATGTCATCCCAATATGCCAAGGCTGCAGGTTCAATCCCTGGTCAGGGCATATATAAGAATTAACCAATGAATGCATAAATAAATAGAACAACAAACTGATGTTCTCTCTCTCTAATCTTTCTAAAACCAATATATAGCCTTGGCTGGCGTGGCTCAGTGGGCCGAGTGATGGCCTATGAACCAAAGGATCACTGGTTCAATTCCCAGCCTACAGCGCATGCCTGGCACATGTGGGCCAGGTCCCCAGTGGGGTGCACCTGACAGTTAACCACACACTGATGTTTCTCTCCCTCCCTTCCTCTCTCTAAAAATAAATAAATAAATTCTTAAAAAAAATAAAATCAATACATAATTTAAAAAAATAAAGATAAGAGCACAGGACTTCAGAAACCACTCTCCAGGCTCCATGAACTTACTTAATGACAGACAAGCAAGTATCTACTTTTTGTTTCTGTTACCTTTATCTATTAAGGGGAGACACTACTACAAATACCCACTAAGCACTTCGGTGGGAAAGTGACAGGGATTACTGAGATTATAGAGCACATGAAATGGAATGCTATATAAAGTCCTAGTATTGTCCTATAAACATCAACATAAACAAACTCATAACAGGTATCATATGCTGTGGTATTTACACCTATGGGCAAGACAAGACAGAAGGAAAAAAAAAACTCTGATGTTTAAGATACTGCTCCAGTATTATCAGAAGTTTAAAAGACTGCTTCATCAAGTATGAATAAAATAAAGCAGTTTAACTCCAGAACAGATCACCCTCAGCAGCCTTTGTAATGTAGGTGAAGTGGAGGGAAGAACTACTACTATTTTCCACATTAGAGGGAGCAAAAGAACCTGAATAATTCAATTCAGTTGAGCGATGAAAACCAATTTTATAGACTTTGGCCACAGGTCTGCAGAAGCATAACTACCATTCTACATAAATAACTCCACCGCCTAACAAAGGATAGGGGAAACACTAGAATCCTCGTAGGAGCTTTCCTGGTGTGCCCAGAGACTTTAACTTGCAAGTTGAGCATTCTCTCTGATAAAAACAGGTCCCACACATGCCAAAGCCAAACCAAAGTCGAGTCAACTCTCTGAGGTCCTGGATCCCTCAGTGGTGCAGTCTTCAGAAACCTGCCTAGGGGTAAAAAAATTCAGCAAGGAAGTCCCAAGCTGTTAAACCTTCCTCCACAATTTCCCCAGTTCCTTCTCTCCAACGCTGCTAAATAGGTGACGGGGCAGGCCTGAGGACGATTGCTCTGTGAACGACACACCCCGGGGCCTCCACCAGACCCCAGCGCCCACTCCTTTTCTAGTCTCCTGAAGGCTGAGAATCCAAGGGCTGTCTAACAAGGCTAGGGCAATGGGGGAACAGTCACCTTCTCTGTAGGAAAGGGGGCGGAGGCAGGCACTCGAGTTGGAGTGGTCCGAAGGGGGCCGGAGCTGGCTGAGCGGGACCCCACACAGACCCTGGGCTGGTTGGGAGGGGAGGACTGCCCTCGTCCAGCCGCCCCCACAGTTGAGGGAAGGGGCGGGGGCTCCGGAGTGCGGCGGACCGAGCGGGGAGGAGGCAGAGGAGGAGAGGGAGGCGGGGCGGGCAGGCCCGGCCCAGGAGCTGGGCGGTGCGACTTACCTCTGCTCCCAGCCTGCGGAGCCAGAGTGGCCAGGATCCCTCGCAGCTCAGACGCGGAGATTCGGACACGCTCCAACCCTTCCGCCATCTTCGCCGCTGCTGCAACAGCTGCAGCTACTCCACCGCCGCCGCGCGCAGCCAGGAAACCACGACGGACGGGTGGTGCGCGCTCACCCACCTCCCACCCCTTTCCCCGCCCCCTCCCGCCCTCCTCCCCAAACGACGGTGGCCGCACTGGGAGGAAAAACATTCAGGCACTTCTGTGGGGAAGACTCCGAACGTGAGCCTGGGCGTGGGAGGCGGCCACTGCGCATGCGCAGAGGTGGTGTTGGTGGAAGGTGAGCTGAGGCTGGAATTGGAGGCGCGGCGCTTTTGAGGTGAGGTGAGGCCAGGCGAAGTCAGGATAGGCAGGCGGTGGCGGCGGTGGCGGCGGCGGCGGCGGCGGCGGCGGCCGCTGTCGTTGCTGTGGTGGTCAGCGAAATTACTGGTGCTGGTAGAGGGCTCGGGTTGACAAAGACAACCCACAATCCGGCCTCCTTCCCTCATCTTAGGCCAGAGTCTCCCACCACAGGGCTGGACTAGTGCCCCAGGCCTTTATTTTGAGACCTTAAAGATCTTGTAAGAGTAATTATTGTTATCCCCGCTACCTCCACCCACTCCCCAAATGTGAGGAAGCGAAATCTTAGAGAACCTTACTGCATATTACCTGAGGTGATACAATTGATGAGTACCAGATCTAAGTATTCTCCTTTATGGCAAAGTACATCCCCAAACCTCTTGACTTTTTCTTTTAAAAGTACAATGTAGTTGGCTCTTGCTGATGGGAGGGTTTGTGTGGAAGTAAATCAGGAGGTATTATAAGTCGGTTTGTGAATTTCTATACGATTGGATTCTTGGAGAAATTACTTGACTTCCCTGGAGTTCAGGTAGATTTTTTTCCCCATCTTTAAATCAGGAGACTGGTACTTGAACTGCTTGTTCAGTAGCTCCTCTTCAGAACTGTGATGAAACGCCGTGCCCCAAGGCTGCTGCTTTCCTCCACCTGTTGCTCCTTCCAATCCCTACAGGCTATTGAACCTCTACACCAGGGGTGTCCAACCTGTGACCCTGGGTGGCTATGAATGTGGCCCAACACAGAATTGTAAATGTATTTAAAACCGTTTTTTTGCTCATCAGTTTTTGTTAGTATTTGTTACTTAATGTGTGGCTCAAGACAACTCTTCTTCCAGTGTGGTCCAGAGACGCCAAAAAGTTGGACACCCCTGCTTTTAAATAGTTATGAATTATTCCTTAGAGTGGGCCTAAAGGATTTGAATAATCTCTGATGAAATTCATTCAGTTCCTATTATGTGACAGACACTTGCCACCAGAAGGTTAAGCAGACATATAAAGTCAGTAAGATACAGGAAAAGATTCAATGGTCCAAAAGTAGGGGAGTGAAATACTACTCAGCCATAAAAAGAAGGAAATCTTACCTTTTGCAAAAGCATGGATGGACCTGGAGAATATTATGAGTGAAATGAGCCAGTCAGAGAAAGCCAAGTACCATATGACTTCACTCATATGTGGAATATAATGGATCTAGATTATTTTATTTATTTATTCATTTATTTTAATCATTACCCAAGGATATTTTTATTGATTTGAGAGAGAAACATCAATCAGTTGCTGCCCATACACACTCCCACCAGGGATTGAATCTGCAACCTAGGTGTGTGCCCTAACCAAGGATCATACCTATAGCCTTTTGGTGTAAGGATGACACTCCAACCAACTGACCTGCCTGGCCAGGGCAAATCCATCTTATTTTTAAACTAACAAACTAGAAACAGACTCATAGATACAGAGAAGAGACTGACAGCTGTCAGAGGGGAAGCAGGTTGGGGGCCTGTGTGGGTAGGGGATAGTGGTAAAGGGATTAAAAAAAAAGTCATAGACAGGGATAACAATATAGTGATTACCAGAGGGAAGGAGAGGTGGGGGAGGTGGAAGAGAGTAAAGGGGATATATGGTGATGGAAGGAGACTTGACTTGGGGTGGTGAACACACAATACGGTGTATAGATGATGTGTTATAGAATTGTACACCCGAAACCTATGTAATTTTACTAACCAGTGTATCCCCAACAAAAATCAAATAAAGGGGAGTGATTTGAGTGGTCAGCACAAATGACAGTCTTTAAAACATAAGAAAGAAATAGGAAGGAAGGTTCAGAATTGGAGAGGACATTTCATCAGTTGGGGTTTTTTTTGTTGTTTTTTTTTTGAGATGAAAAAATAATCTGAAGAAAACTTGTGTAAACAGGAAAAACACTGTTGCCAAATTAATGCAGTAGTGTCAGTGAACTGCAGGTGAGACATGCCAGAAGTTAAACCAGTTCAAGAAAATTTACCAGAACTTAGAATGAAAATATAATAATAGACAAAACTGTTAAAGGTTAAGGATAGGAGACATGGAGAATGGATCCAGAAAACTTATAATCAAATGTGAACTCCAGAAGGTGATAACAGAATTGACTATGGAGGAGCATTAATCAAAGAGATAATACAAGAAAATTCACTAAGTGGATAGAAAATTTTGAATTTAAGATTTAAATTCACCCTGATGGATTAAGCACCAGCCTGTGAACCAAAAGTCGCTGCTTCGATTTCTGATCAGGGCACATGCCTGGGTTGTGGGCCAGGTCCACAGTTGGGGGCATGTAAGAGACTACAACCCATGTATCTCTCACACATCATTGTTTCTCTCCCTCTTCCCTTCCCCTGTCGCTAAAATTAAATAAAATAAAATCTTTAAAAAATGATTTAAATTCAACCTTCAGATTTAAAGGGCTCATGAAATATCAGGTAAAAGTAAATGAAAAGACAACCATATTTTAGACCTGTATCAAATGAAAGCTTCTGAGTTTAAAGAATTGAAATATGACCTTGGCCAAGTAGCTCATTTGGTTTGAGCATCATCTCAATACACAAGATTGTGGGTTTGGTCCCTGGTCAGGGCACAACCAATGAATGCATAAATAAGTAGAACAAAAAATTGATCTCTCTCTCCCCCCCCTTACCTTTCTCCCTCCTTCCCTCCCTCCCCCTCCCTCCTTCAGAATTTCTCCTCCTCTCCCTCTCTTCGTGTCCCTTACTCTAAGAATCCATTTTTTAAAAATTCTTTAAAAATTTTTTTCCAAAAAAAAAAAAAAAATTTTTTTCCACCACTTTAAAAATTGAAATATGTGTTGACATGGAACAGTTTTCAAGCTGTTATGTTAGCTTTAAAAAATACTAGTTGCAGAATACAGAAGTAAACAAAAGTACATTTACAGCTGTGAGTATGGGAAACACAATGTTTATTTTTGTATTATTATGTATTAATTACTGTATTTTCCATACAAACAACTGTAATCATACTTTTGTCCACCCCTGTGTGTACAGTATGGCTCTGAGTGCAGCAAAACCTATTTATTGCATATAAATTTCTATATAAATTTATCAAAAGTTGTGGAAGAATACACACCAAACTTTTAAAGTGGTTATCTTTGTGGAAAAGAGTCAATTTAATGGAAAAGACTGAAAGACCTATATATTTTTATAATGTTTTAAATGATTACAGTAGGGATTTGATCACATTATGAGAGTAATCAATAAAACAACAAAGCATATTTGGATAATGGGGGATTGAGGATTTCAGTTTCTAAAAACAAAAATTGGACAGGTCATGATTGCTGAGCATAAAGTAGTAAAACGAGTAATGAATAACCACAAATTTAAAAATTGTAAGCATTTGGAAAATTTTTTAAACACTAATTTTAATTAACTAATGGGTCAAAAAAGTAAAACTAAGATCATGGGTTCTTTAGAAGCTAAGGTTAATGAAAATATTGTACACAAAACCTGTGGTATATTATTAAAGCAATATTCAGGTACTTTTATTATTAATTTTAATAATAAAATGGAAATTACAAGGAACATAGAAGAAATAAAATCAGAAATTAATAAGGGAAAAGAACAGTACTTGATAAATTGAAGAGCTCATTCTTCAGGAATAAAGTAGACATTAAAATAGACACATTTCTGGCAACAACTACAAAAAAGCTAAAGAACATCCTCCCAGATGTCTCATAAGTAATTCAAACTTAGCTCATCAAATCTCTGATTTTCCTAAAATACTTATTTATTTGTCAGTCTTATATCTCAATAAATTACCACCGAGACAAAACCCAGGAGTTCTCCTTGTCTCTCTCACTTGCCACATTCAATCCAGTATTAGGATCTGTCTCTTCTATATCTGTAGTGGACATTTACAGAATTCTTCACCTCAACATTTTCCTCTTTTCTCTGGAAAACTGCCCCTCACTCACAGAAATGCTTTCTCTTTTTGTCTTTCTCTTTCTTTCCTTCTTACTTCCTCCCTCCCTCTATTTGCTTTTACTTTTCCCTCAGGTGCAGAAATTTAATGCAATCATACTGTTTGGTTCCCATCATCAAAGCCTTTCTCAATTTATCTTTTTTCCCTTCATTCCAATTTCCATTATGTTCCTACCCTCCCCACTTAAGTCATCACTCTAATATGCTTGAAATATGTCCTTGGATACATGTATATTTTTTAATAATATATAGTATGTTATGTATGTATGTATTTTAAATGTACATTATTGATATTGTTATAGGAATCATTCTGTTTCTTTTTCATGTTTCTGTACATACTTCTGACTATTGCATAGTGTTGTCTTAAATGACCTCACACCCTTGGCCACTGATCCTGGGCCAAGATGGGCCAATCAGAGTCCTTACCCAGAATTTTTTGAACTGAAACTAAGAAAGAAAATCCCTCTTCAGTGTGGAAGCCATAAAATGTAAAACACAGGAGCTGTCAGCAGCCATGCATCCTGCCATGTGGAACTGATCTGCAATGAAAAAGAATGAAGCTGACATGCAGAAAGCAGCAGAGGTGAGAAGCAATCAGAGAGTCCTGGAAAATCTCAAATTCCTGGTTCCAGTTGTTCCTGAAGGTCCATATCCCTACCCTTCCCATTGTTTAATTCTTCCTTTTGTTCCATGAGCCAATAAATCTCACCACCTTTATCTCATGCGTATGCCAGTTCAAACTGGAGTTCTATCACTTGCAGCCAAGAGGCCTAATTATAATCTCCAACATGTAACTTTTTCTCTGTGTTTTTTTAGTTGTGGTTAATTACAAATAATATGAAATATATCATCATAACCATTTTTAAATGTACAGTCCTATAGTGCTAATACATTCATATTGTTATACAACCAATTTCCAGAATTCTTTTCATCTTGCAAAACTGAAACTATACCCTAATGCTATAAGTTTCCTGCCCTTTCCCCCAAGCGTCTGGCAACCACCATTCTACTTTCTTATGAATTCGACTGCTCTAGGTACCTCACATAAGTGCAATCATAAGTATTTGTTTGTGTCTTTATTTCACTTAACATAAAATCCCCAAGATTTGTCCATGTTATAGCATGAACAACATTCCATTTCGTTAAGGCTGAATAATACTCCATTATATGTATATATCAGATTTTGTTTACCCATTCATCTGTCAATAGATACTGGGGCCCTGGCTGGTGTGGCTCAGTGGGTTGGGTGTCATCCCACAAATGAAAAGGTCACAGGTTTGATTCCTGGTTAGGGCACATGCCTGGCTTGCAGGTTTGCTCCTCAGTCAGGCCACGTGCAAGAGGCAACCATTGATGTTTCTCTCCCTCTCTTTCTCCCTCCCATCTCCTCTCTCTGGAATTAATTTAAAAAAAAAAAATAAGAGATAGTTGGATTGCTTCCACTTTGGACTATTGTGAATAATGCTGCTATGAACCTAGGTGTACAGATATGTCTTTGAGATCCTCTTTGAATTCTTTTGGGTATACACCCAGAAGTGGAATTGCTGGATCATATGGTAAACCTGTTTAATTTTTTGATGGACTACCATGCTATTTTCCATAGTAGCTACACCATTTTACATTCCCACAAACAGTGCACAAGAGCTCCAGTTTCCCCACATCCCTGTCAACTCTTATCTTCTGTGTTTGTTTGTTTTTTAAATAATAGTCATTCTAATAGGCATAAGGTAGTATCTCATGGTTTTGATTTGCATTTCCCTAATGATTGGTGATGTTGAGCATCTTTATTCGTGTACTTGTTAGCCATTTGTATATCTTTGGAAATGTCTATACAAGTCCACCCATTTTTTTTTAAGATTTTATTTACTTATTTTTAGAGAGAGGGAAAGGGAGGGAGAAAAAGGAAGAGAAACTTCAATGTGAGAGAGAAACATGGATCACTTGCCTCATGCACACCCCCAATCAGGGACCTGGACCACAACCCAGGCATGTGGCCCCACCGGGAATTAAACCAGAGACCTTTCAGTTTGCAGGACAATGCCCAACCCACTGAGCCACACTAGTCAAGGCTCACCCATTTTTTAAGTAAGGTTTGTTTTTCCAAAATGTATCTTGAGTGTTTATTTTTTTTCTACCTTCACTTTCGCCATCCAGGTCCCTCTTGTCTTTCATGTGGACAACTCTTAACACTACTTAGCTGAATTGACTGATACCACTCTTATCTCTTTCCTTTTCATTCACCATAATGAGAGTGATTTTCTGAAAATATGAATTCCAACATGTCACTTACCTGTTCAAAATTCTCCATTGGCATTCTATTGCTCTTAAATAAAATCACTCTCCCTTACAAGTCATTGTCCCTTACAATCTAGACCCTGCCAACCAACTTCACTCTCACCTCTTATCACATTCCCCTTTGATCACTATTTTCAGATACACTGCCCTCCTTTTAGTTCCTGGAATATGCCAACCTCTTGTCCTTAAAGCCTCACCCATGTTTTTCCCTCTACCTGAAACACTTTTCTTCTTACTTGCCCATTCATCTTATGGGTCATAACTCAAATTTCACTTCTCCATAGAGGACCTTACCTGATCTAAATAAGGCCCCATATTATAGTATCCTATCATAACACTGTTTCCTAGTATTGCCTATTGCTATTTGTAAATACATGTTCATTTTGGGATTATTACACATCACTCCACTAGATCGTAAGCTTCATGAGGGCAGAGACAAGTCTATTTGTCTAACACTACTTCCCCAGACCAAACAGTATCTGACACATAGAAGGTGCTTAATATTTCATGACTGAATGATTGAGTGAATACCACAGATATAAAGAGTACTTAGAAATATTAATATGTATAACTTTATACTAATTTTAAATTAGACATTATTTTGCTAAAAATATGTTACTGAAATTAATTCAGGAGGAGGTGGCAAATCTATATTAAACCAGTAACCATGAAGTCACTGAAAAAGTTACCAGCGGGATATTTTTAAACTTTTTACTTTCTAGATTTTATTTGTTTTTAGAGAGAGGGATGGGAGGGAGAAAGAGAGGGAAAGAAACATAAGAGATATAAGAAACATTGATCCTGACCTGCAACCCAGGTGTGTGCCCTGACCTGGAATCAATGGGCTACCCTTTCCCTGTGTGAGGACATGCAATCAATTGAGCCACACTGGTCAGGGCCACCAGAGGGGTATTTATAAGGTAAAGACAAATGACTTATAGATAGCATGATTACTTGAAGAATGAACTATAAAATTATTAGATGTAATAAGATAGTCTATTAAATATCTTATTACATGATAACTATGCAAAATTATTAGCTTTTATATATGTCACCAGTAAGCAATATAAAAATCAAAGGAAAGAAATATCCCAAAAGCAACAAAAATGTACTTAGGCAGAAATTTAATCATCTATACAGGACCCAAATATACTATAAAAACTTTACTGAGAAACCTAAAACAAAAAGACTTCACTAAATTTTACTTTACTAAATTTACTTTCAATTTTACTAAATTGAAAGACACCTATGTTTGTGGACAGGAAGACTCTTTTTTAAATGTAAGTTACACCCCCAATTCATTTGTTCATTTTACAGTGGAATTTCTGACAACCTTAATAAAGGATGTCTAATGTCCCTTTGGAAGAATTATTTGTGAGAAAAGCCAATAAATTTTCAAATGAGTAATCAGGGAAGAACATAATACAATGAACAACTGAAAAAGGAACTGGCAGCCTGATAAATGGAACAAAATATGAAGTCCAGATGAGCCCAAACATTAATAAAAATTTAATTTTGATAAATGTAATGTTTCAAAGGAATAAGATGATTCAGCCAGTAATGGTGTGGTAAAGATTCATGGAAGAATAAGTGTCCAATAGATATACAGGAAAAAATGTTCAATCACTGTTTAAAGAAAACGAAATTCTAACTACTAGACATTTCATTAAATTGACAGATAAAAATGATATTGCAAAGATGAAGGAAAATGGACATTCCTTGCAAACTGCTGTTGGGAGTATAAAATGGGATAATCTACAACTCTTCTGGAGATCAATTTGGCGGTGGGGGTGGGTATCAAATATCTTAGATGTGTGCATGCCTTTTGATGCAAAATACCATTTAGTGGGATCTACCCAAAGCATGTATGGAAATACACAAAGATCTTGCAACAACACTATTATTCACTACATCATTATTATAGCCCCCCCCCAATCTAAATGTTCAACAACAGAGTTATGTAAAACTATAGTTGTTGTTGTTTTTTAAAGAAGAAGTACTATTAAGCCATTTTAAAGGTTGTATAAGCCCTAACCAGGTAGCTTAGTTGTTTTACAGCACCGTTCTAATACACCAGGGTTGTGGGTTCAATCCTTAGTCAGGGCACAACAAGAGTCAAGCAATAAATAAGTGGACAACAAATCAATATTTCTCTCTATCTCCCTTTCTCTCTCTAAAAGCAATAAATTGTTTAAAATGTGCATAAATATACCTATTGATAAGCAAAGATCAATATTCATAATACTTTTTTAAAAAAGTTACCAAACCTGTCAAGTTTTGTTTGCATATATATGTGAGTCTGGAAAGATAAACACCAGAGCTTAGAAAGCAATTGTGTTTGGGGAGGAAGATTAAATTCTATTTTTCTATTGACCATGCATTGCTTTTGTTAGTTAATAAGAAAAAACAAAGAGAAGTGTTATGGTTAAATACTACAATAAAAGTACTGAAAATGGAGGCATAATACAGTTACTGAAAATTATAATTATGAAAACTTTGAAGAAATTGAGCCAAATGGAGGAGTAAACAAAATGTTATTTTTTGCTTTGTCACATAAAGTATGTATATTGAAAAAAATGGAAACAGAAAATGATCATAATTTACTATGATAGGATTGTAGGAAATTTTTCATTGTTAAATACTTTTTTGAAATAAAAATTTATAGAAGATTTTGAATGCAGTTCTTTATAAAGATGGAAATATCAAGTGATGGATGATATGGGTAAGACGTGAAATTTAAGCCTTCCATACTCATCACCAATTACTTCCTATAAAGCTTCATCAGAAAAAAAACAACAAAAAACCTTGTATTTACTAAGAAACTCAGCTTCAAGATAAGTTCCCTTCTATACAAAGATTCTAGAGCCATAGTAATGGAGACAGTTCCCACATTAACACGACAGGTCCAAGGCCTATTTTCCTATGTTAGGCATATTCTTGTATTTTTTAAATATTTTGAGTAGTTTAAATTTCATATCAAAATTGATCCAGAGGTAGAGATTTTCCATAAGCCTCCCTGCTCCACACATGCATAGCCTCTCCCATTATCAACATCTCTCACCAGAAAGGTACATTTGTTATGGTTGAACCTACCTTAACACATTACTACCTCAAGTCCATAGTTTACACTGTAGTTCACACCTATATATTCTATGGAGCTGTTTTGCATTTTCAAAACCTTTTCAATGAACACATCTTGGACTTTGCTTTTACCCCTTTTTTATTCTCAGGTTTCAGAACCATGTGTGCTCAGTACTGCATCTCCTTTGCTGATGTTGAAAAAGCTCATATCAACATTCGAGATTTTATCCACCTCACACCAGTGCTAACTAGCTCCATTTTGAATCAAGTAACGGGACGTAATCTTTTCTTCAAATGTGAACTCTTCCAGAAAACTGGATCTTTTAAGGTAAAAATCCCTTTTGATAGTGTGTCATGTATCTTTTCAACCCCTTTTCATATATTAAATTTATTTGATCCTCCTGACTACCCAGTGAGGTAGACAGAATTCATGTTTTTATAACTGAAGAAAGGAAACTAGAAATTTTCCTTTGATCAACTTCTAGTTACTCAGCATCAGATGTTGAGGAGCCACTTTTACACAATCTCAACACTGCTTATAATTAGGGTGATATAGTTTACTGACTAAATTTGGACATGAGAATGAAAGAGGGAACTTCTAGTAATTAAATGGAGACAGCAGACTCTAGACCGTTGCAAGGTAAGATGGGCACGTGTGACCACTGCATAACCCAGTGTAAGCACTCACTTGGTGTCAACTTGCTATTCATTGTTACCTTATTCTGAATATAAAATGTCAACCCAACTAAATCCTCGTGTAATCTTATTACACAAACTATGTCAGTGTCTTTCCTATGCAAAAAGATAAGACTCTGTTGTTGACTCATTACCTGGATTTTCTAACCATTAGTTGAACTTTAAGATCCTTTCAGGTAAAAATCTGAAAGCATTTAGTACTGTGTCAGCACCTGTGAAGTGGTAGCTCTAGGACTTCAAGAATCTACCTTTCCTCCCTCCCATCAACTGAAAGCTTTTATACTAAAACAGGAAAAAACTCTCCATTCTCTCTTGCCCTTTGCTTCTGCCATGGCTTATTGGGCACATATACAGTAGGCCTTGACCTACATCCACCTTGCAGGGAAAGACAGGCTGGTCAACAAATAGGCTTACGAGGACTGTCTTAAGAGAGAGTCTTAAGAGAGGCCCTTTTCAAAGTGCCATGAAAGAACAGAGAATGAAGCGACTTATTTTGCCTGGGAGATCAAGGAAGTTAACATGTTTGATCCAAGCTTTACAGGATGAGTACTTTTAACCAGATCATGGAGTGGGTGAAAATACTACAGGCAGAGTATGAGCATGCTTAGAGGTACAGGAGTGTGAGCTAACCTGGTAGGAGGGAAACTAGAAGCAAATTTGGATGGCTACAACACTGAGAGGGGCAGTACATGTGTTTCAAAGGCTGCATGCAACTTGTACAAAAAAAAAAAAAGCAAAGAAAAAGATAACCTTTGTTTTTAAAAGATCACTTTCATAACCTAGTGGAAATATTAGAGGAGAATGATCCTTAAAGTGGGATCAGTTGAGGTTTGGTAACATGCAAGCAATGAGGCCTCACCAATATAGTGGCAGAGACACATGCGAGGTATTTAGGAAGTAGAATTGGATAAGATTTAGTGATAGACTGGATGTATGGTGTTAGGAAGAGAAAATCTAGTAAAGCTCCTTGGTTTTTTGAAAAGAAACTTTAATCAAATACATACATTTCACTTTCCTCTTTTTCTAGATTCGTGGTGCCCTCAATGCAATCAGAGGTTTGATTCCTGCCACTTCAGAAAGGCCCAAAGCTGTTGTTACTCACAGCAGTGGAAATCATGGCCAGGCTCTTGCCTATGCTGCCAAATTGGAAGGTACTTGATTTCTCAGGGTATTGGGTAGGATCATTAGAAGTGGAAAAGTATCCTTACTTTCAGTGAGATTAAGGATAGCTGTGGGAAGAAGTAAATGAGCATGTATCTGATTACAAGAGACTCAACAGAAATTTCTATCCTAAATTCTCCAGATTTGTACTAACTGAATGTGTTTCTCCATCTCAGGAATTCCTGCTTATATTGTGGTGCCTCAGACAGCTCCCAACTGTAAAAAACTGGGAATACAAGCCTATGGAGCCTCTATAGTGTTCAGTGAACAGAGTGATGAGGTGAGAAAGAGAGCAATGTTCAGTAACACCTTAAGTTTTCACTGTCAAATGAGACTTCCTATCTTATCAGGTATTCCTTTTCACTATTTTCCCTTTATCTAAATATTAGCATGCCCAACCTTTTCTCTATCTACACTTACTCAAATGATCTTATTAGTCTCATAGTTCAAAATACTGCCCACCTACATGCTAACTCAAGCCCTGACCTTTGCCTTTAACTCACATGTGTGTATCCAACAGCTACCTAGTGTTCGTTCCCTCTGGGATGTCTTAATTAGGCATCTCAAACTTGCTGTGTCTAAACCCAAACTGATTTTATTCACCCTCTACTACACTTCAGCCAGTTTCACCCATCTCAGTAAATGGCAACTTTAATCCTTCGAAGTTGCTAAAAAAAAAAAAAAAGTTGGAGTCATTTTGGTAACTCTTTTGCACCCCACATCCAAATCTTAGTTCTACTTTCAAAATATTTCCATAATCCAACTACTTCTAACAGCCTTTACCATTACTATGTAGATTAAGTAGCCTCCTAACTGGTCTCTTGTTTCTACCCTTCTCCCACTCGTCTGTTTTCAAACAGCAACCAGGTCTATCCATTCACTTAGAACTTGTCTTGTCGGCCCCAAATCCTCCAATGGTTTCCCACCTCATCCGCAGTGGAAACCGAAGTTCTTCCAACCACCTAAGGCCTAAATGAACTGGCCCATTTCCTATCTTTCCGATCTCATCCTACAGTTATCCTCCCCCAAACACTCCATGCCAACCACTTAGCAATCTCAGAAAGGCTAAGCACTCTACTTTGTAGTCTTAGCACTTGGAATTACTTTCACTGAAATATTCTAGATAGCAGGTCTGATTCACATCTATTAAAATGCCACTTTACCAGAGGGGCCCTTCCTAAGTATCCCGTATAAATGAACTTTTCTCCATAGCACGTAGACATAGCATTTGTTTACTTACACATCCCAGCCCTCCCCACTGTGTAGGCACACAACTCCCTTTAGCACAGGGACTGTTTTGTTCAGTTATGTCCCCAGTGCCCAGTCTCAAAAATGGAGGTGGCCAATAAAGCATTAAATGACTGAGTCTAACTTGTTGGAAACACTATTAAATACAAATCAAGTAAGCTAAATGTACTTCCAGGCCAGAGAAAAAGTTACAAAACAAATTATGGAAGAAACGGAAGGCATCATGGTACATCCCAACCAGGAGCCTGCAGTGATAGCCGGGCAAGGGACAATTGCCATGGAAGTGCTGAACCAGGTAAGCCTCGTCAGTTCTTACTGGGCTACTGGTAAATCTGATGTTTGGATGTAGAATCAACTATTTGCTATGTACATAGAAAACTGTTTTTTAATAGACCTATTTATACTTTACATTCTTCTCACTAAAGGTTCCCTTGGTAGATGCGCTGGTGGTACCTGTAGGAGGAGGAGGAATGGTTGCTGGAATAGCAATTACAGTTAAGGTGAGAAAACTCCTGGAAGACTCCCCACATTAGGCACAGAGGATTTTATTTCCCATCACAGTACACTGTGGCACCTGCTTAACATTTCCCCTAAATTGCTGTTCCTTCCCATCAATTCTTAGCACTTGAGATGGAAGACCCTTCTTCGCCTCACTACCCTTTTCTTAATCTGAGACTTTACAGCACAAAAGCAATTACAATGAGTAGCAGCCTATCCCAGTCCTTCCCCTGAATTCCTTCTCACCAACCTTTTATCCAAGCCAGGGGCTGTTTTCCCATTACCAATAGAACCAGATGTGATCTAGGCAACTGAAGGCCATCACTAGGCACACAATTTAAAGTGCTTTACAGTCATGTTTTCATTATGTTATCACAGAAAAGGCTCTTGCTTGGTTAGAAATGTGTTACCTGTACTGCCTCTTTTACTGCAGGCATGTAGGCAAAACACGTGGCTGGTGGTGATATGTCTAATATTCCTCTTTGTAGGCTCTGAGACCTAGTGTGAAGGTATATGCTGCTGAACCCTTGAATGCAGATGACTGCTACCAATCCAAACTGAAAGGGGAACTGACCCCCAACCCCTACCCTCCAGAAACCATAGCAGATGGTGTCAAATCTAGCATTGGCTTAAACACCTGGCCTATTATAAGGGACCTCGTGGATGATGTCTTCACTGTCAGAGAGGATGAAATTAAGGTGAGGTTCCAACAGGAAAGAAAGTAACAAAAAGAATGGAATAACTTTTTAACCAAAAGATACTTCTCTTCTATGTAGCAACTCATCCACTGGGGACTTGACTCATGACATGGGGGAGGGTGCCCTAGATATTGGGACAGCCCTCAACAGTAGCAGAGTTAGAATGAAAAAAACACAGATCTTCACTGGCAAGCATGTATGTATATACATGTATTAATTAGGCTTTAATTGAAAAGGCCCACCAACTAGGCTCTCCTCCCCCATTTCACTAATTATTACTCCCTTCTCTGCCAACAGTATGCAACCCAGCTGGTGTGGGAGAGAATGAAACTGCTTATTGAACCTACAGCTGGTGTTGGAGTGGCTGCTGTTCTGTCTCAGCATTTTCAAACCATTTCCCCAGAAGTAAAGAACATCTGTGTTGTGCTCAGTGGTGGAAATGTAGACTTAACCTCTGTAACTTGGATGAAGCAGGCTGAAAGGCCAGCTCCTTATCAATCTGTTTTTGTTTAATTTATCCATAAGGAAGAAATGGGTTTCAATGTCTCCAGACACTTGTTAATGTTGTTTCCTAGTCAGTGTTAAGTTCCCATCTTGCCATCTTAAACAGCTTTCAAAATCCTAATGGAGAGTGTTTATTTCAGTAAGATTTAATAGTTTTTTTGGATGAAGTAGCAATCAAAACACACCCATACTTAACTGAGACACCTTATCAAGGCCAAGAAAAACCTTTTGCAAAAAGGGACAGCAGACTTCTAGGCTGAAGTAGACACAAGCTTTGCCTAACTACAACCTGTAGATTCCCATCCCTAGGTTGCTAACTAGTAGCAATGAGACAGAATTCCACCAAATCCATTACTCCATGTCCACTTCTGGCATTTTTGAAGAAATCTCACTTTTCACCCAAGGTACTGGTTCTGGTACATATGGATCATACGTCCATTTGGGAAAAACTCGTTTATAGAGGTTCATCAGTACTGTGTCCTGAGATTTTAGCTTCCCATCAAAACTGCACTTCATATGGCCATGAGTACCTAGAAAGAAAACACAGCAAGCTGGTCAAATTAAAATAAAAATTTTTACTGATGGTCCTCTACCTCAATAGTGATTTAGTAGCACTGCAGAAATCTAGATCGTGTTCCAAATATCACTTTCTCTTACCTACAGGCTCCTTGATGTGTCCCCTGCGGCCCCACTTTGTCCTCAGTTCCACCGGTTTAAACCACAGCACATCCTCTTAGAATGAAACACAAAGACCAAGATGTGACATTTACCCTCAAAACACAAACCCAACCCTCACCCACATAGGCAATCAGATCCCCACCTTCACACCTACCTCTGTTGAAGAACATGTAACGCACTACTGCCATCTTAGTGAAAATTTTGAAAGGATGACCACTCAGAACAACTCTCTTGATGACCATCCTGTCTGGATCCACAGATAATAGGTGGCCTGTGGCAATGAGGCTGTGCATTCCTAAGGGGCAAAAGCAGAGCAGCGGGAGTCTACAGGCCAAAGCACTTACCGCTCTAGTCCACTTAAAGACCGCTGATAGACCTTAAGTATAGATGTACTATGCTGTCTTCCTGGGTCCATGGCAAATATCATTAAGTGATATTCCTACTGAGCGTGTCCCCAGAACTTGTCTGAAATATAGCACTCTGAGCAGTCTCTACCAATGAGCTCAAGTTTGCAAGCAAAATTAAACCCCATTTGTCATCTATGCCTTAGAACTATTGTGAGGCTGAGATTGGGACATTCTGAAAACTATCATCACCTTCATATCATTTGGCTCCCAAATGGAAATACAGAAACCCATGTTACATCAATTAGGGACCTGCAGGTCTGTTTACCTCTGGGAACTCAACTTACCATTGCTGTTCTGTTTGAAAAGCAGCACAGATGCAGGAGGAAGAGTGATGGGAGCATACACTGTCACCACCAGGGCCATGTCAGCAGTCAGGAATCTCTGAAATTTATGTTTATCCGCTGCCATAATAAGGGTTAAATAATAAAAACCAAAAACATTTAAAGGAACCATAGGTAACCCAGAGGCCCATGAAAATCTGTATTTCTGCAGCTTTTACACCCAAGGCAACTTGTGTTTCTTTACCCCATTAGATCTCAAAATATTTTCCTGCTTCAATATATCTGTAAGATACAACCCAACCTATCAGTGATTTTCCAACTAGAGACAGAATCTTGAAGCCTGGACTATATTTTTTGTTTAAAAAAGTTCTCCAGTGATTCTAATACATTCTACCCTTACCTCATTGGAGAATCAGTGCTTTATAGAGAACACGTCCACTAAATTGACACCTCTTAGTCTTGAGTGAGGACTGGCAATTATTTTCTATAAAGGGCCAGAGAGTAAGTATTTTAGACTTTGTGGCCATATGCTCTCTGTTCCCATTACTCAACTCTGTCACTGTAGCACAAAATAGCCAAGACATATTTTTTTTTAAAGGCAAAGTTGTGTTCCAACTTTACAAATAGTGAAACAGACTTGGCCCAACGGCCATAATTTGCTGACCTCTGATCTTGAGACCTATCTGAAGCTTCTGTTTTTACCTTCAATGAAACTCGGCTCCTTTTTTCAATGCTAAAGTAGAGGGTAATAAAATATGTTAAGGGAAAGAACAGTTAATCCCTCATTTAGACAGCATGGCTGATGCGAACAGAAATTGCCCAGAGTTCCCACACTAATATTGTCTTCATCATTTTCATCTGGCCATTGCTGAGCTAAGGGTGTGTAGGTGATGTTCACAAGCCCCCAAAGTTAGTACAAAACTGCTCCCCACTCCTAATATGTAGTACAATAATTTTTGCCACCAAAGTGTCCTTGGTCACCACTCTCCAAACACCCATCCAGTCTCAACATCTCAGAAGCCACACATGTCTTGCTTTATCCAACTGTGGGCAACCCACTAGCCTTCACCAACACTGCCACTGGTGTATCAGATGCTAAGGGTTCCACATTTCGACACACCAGTTTTATACAGTGGCCAACTCTGATTAAAAATCTATTTTGGGCCCTGGCTGGTGTGGCTCAGTGGACTGAGCGCCGGCCTGTGAAACAAAGGGTTGCCGGTTCGATTCCTAGTCAAGGCACATGCCTGGGTTGGCGCCAAGTCCCCAGCAGGGAGTGCAAAAGAAGCAACCACACATTGATGTTTCTCTCCCTCTTTTTCCCTCCCTGCTTCCTCCCTAAAAGTAAATAAATAAAATCTTTTAAAAAAATATCTACTTTGGGGGCCTTGTGTAGTGTGGCTCAGTGGATTGAGTGCCGACCTATGAACTAAAGGGGCACCAGGTCCATTTCCTGTTAGGGTACATGCCTGGGTTGCAAACCAGGTTGATCCATGTTTCTCTCTCACATCAATGTCTCTCCTCCTTTCTTTCTCTCTCCCTTCCCCTCTCTGAAAATGAATAAATAAATACACACACACACACATAATTTTTTTAAACCTATGTTGGAATAAATATGCTCATGATAAAGAAGCCTCAGTATCACACAGAAGTTGCATCACTGGGATGCTTCAGACAGGTTCAGACATTTTGAATGAATACATCATTGGCTCCTAAACCACCGTATTGAAAATATCTCTAACCCAGAGGCCTAGAATTTGAAAGTGTGTACTCTATACTTCCCCACCAATAGTTACAGGCCCCCAGAAGACAACAGGATAGACAAGAACCCAGGAAGTTCCCCACTGCTTACCTGCAGTGTGCTGAGAAAATAAAGGGGAGGCTCGGAAGCGCCTGAACCCACAGTGGAAGATCAACTCCTCTTTAGCTTTTACAGGTTCAGTGTTGCCAGGATGCCGACTTACTACCATATTCAGTACTGACATCTAGGGGCCATGTAAGGAAAAGAGTACTTCATATCTAGAACAGCTTAACCTGAAAGGTGGCAAACAAAACTAACAGCTTCAGATTCACTCTAAGAACTGACGACCCTGCCCTGGCTGATATGGCTCAGTGGACTGAGCGCTGGCCTGTGAACCAAAGCATTGTTGGTTTGATTCCCAGTCAGGATCCATGCCTGGGTTGCAGGCCAGGTCCCCAGTTGGGGGTGTGTGAGAGGCAACCACAACACACTGATGTTTCTCTCCCTCCCTTCCCCTCTCTCTAAAAATAAATAAAATCTTAAAAAAAAAAAAAAAAAAAGACAATGCTAATCCATGGTGTAGTACAGATGATGAGAGAGATTCACTTTTTACCTCCACCAACAACTGGCATTTGAACTGAACACATGCTGGTTTTCACAGCTCTCACTTACCCTCTATACTAGTTGACATTCCTGTGTCTAACATGCAAGGGCTCAACATCTGCCACATGGTCAGTGACTTCAAGGCACTCACTCAAAACCACATTCATTCAAGCCCCTTCTCTTCCTCAACCCTTACTCTCACTGACTGAAGGCCAAGAGTCTCACATAACTCCAATCTACATGACTGCTGGCCGTCAAGAGAAAAGAGATCTATACCTTGGCAAAAACCCTCTTTGTTTTTAAGCTGCCAACCCTTGGTTAAAATCTGATCTGACAAATATAATCATCTCAGAGAAGTCTCAGCACCACACAGGCTGCATCACTGAGATGCTTCAGACAGGTTCAGACATGTTGGGTTAAACCATCATTGACTTCTCTATCATCCCTGTTCCTAATCCAATGAGCAAAATGCCAGTCATAAATAAAATTTTAGACTGTCAGGAAAAACTGGTCAGAAATCTTCATAACTCCCATTTCCCGCAAGATACTAACCTTCTGTTCATGAGGGAGTAAAGAAAATGCGATCAAGGGTGCCCCTCGTTGGAAGTGCTCAGCCACAGAGACAGGTACTTCAGAGACATGAAGTGTGACATACCAGCCGACCTGCCAGAAGAAGGCAGGGCACAATCACACATTTACCCTTAAGGCCTCAAAAATGACGAAACAGTTCTCCAAACACGTTAACAGTCTCATACTACCCTAAAGCCAACCCTCGCCCTTCAAAACTGCCTTTCACAGATGCCTCAAACCCCCAGATTAAACTTTTCTAGTTAACAT
The DNA here is from genome assembly GCF_004126475.2 of Phyllostomus discolor. Taxonomy (NCBI): domain Eukaryota; kingdom Metazoa; phylum Chordata; class Mammalia; order Chiroptera; family Phyllostomidae; genus Phyllostomus; species Phyllostomus discolor. Next base: position 76,059,580 of record NC_040910.2, on the reverse strand, counting down.
TTCTGATACCTCTTTGCTCCCAATATCACTCTTATCAATGATCCAGCAGCACGTCTAATTCAGGTGTGGACAGCACAAAACTAAATAAGGAACTTTTCCCAAGAGAAGTGAAGGAGGGGGCACCCTGGCAAACAGAAACTAATTGCAGAGGTCAATAAAGGAAGAAGGCAGGTACCTCGGCTCCTTCAACCTCTTTTTCCTCAATTCCTTTAAAGACGCGTTTCCTGGTATTAGTAAAGTTCTGAAACTGGAAGATCCGAGCATAATCTCGAGGAAGGTTTTCCTTAGGGTCCCATGGAGATGTGCGGAAGCTCTTGAGGCCTCTGTATTTCTGAAATCTAGAACATAGGAGATTTTGAAAAAATTCTAGTCAAATTTATACGGATATACCGTATAAATTGACTTGACTTTCACTCAAGTCAATAAAATGGCCAAGGCTCTAACTTAAAGTAACTGTTATCAGTATCTCTCAAGATAACGTAACAGCCTAAATCAGGACCACACTCCAAAAACAGTTTTTAACAAGTATTTCTAAACCAAACCCAAGCTTCTCACTGACAAAGGATGAAGTATTTACAGTGGCTCACTGGTACCTGTCAGGGAGTGGCTCCTTAACCTGAGGAACACGGTCCTTGATGAAAGGCTTACTTCTCTAATATCCAACAAACTCTCTGGGTTTAGTCAGACTGACCCCCAGAGCAGAAATGATCACCTGCACCTTCATGCTTTTATTTTTGTGGTTCCACCCAAACTCCCCCAAATCTCCAAACACTACTTCAATTGAGTATTAGTTCACATAGGAAGCATTTGTAAATTAATCTTAGTATTTCTCATTCATTAAAGTATTATAACATTATTCACCTATACCACACAGTTTAGAATTTAATAATGCATTACTGCTTCCTGTATGTATGTTTTATCTTCCCATATAGAATGTTAGCTCTTCAGAGGCAGAACCGTTTTTTTTTTAAGAATTTATTTATTTATTTTTCAGAGAGGGGAAGGGAAGGAGAAAGAGAGGGAGAGAAACATCAGTGTGTGGTTGCCCCTCGCACGCCCCCAGTTGGGGACCTGGCCTGCAACCCAGGCATGTGCCCTGGCTGGGAATCAAACCAGCAACACTTTGGTTCACAGGCCCATGCTCAATCCACTGAACCACCCCAGCCAGAGCCAGTTTTTTTCTTTTTTAAGATTTAATTTTTTTTTAGAGAGAAGGGACGGGAGGGAGAAAGAAAGGGACAGAAACAATGATGTAAGAAACATCCTAAGCACCCCAAGTGGGGAACAAACCCACAGCCCAGGCATGTGCTCTGACTAGGAATAGAACTGGTGACCTTTCGCTTTGTGGGAAGTTGCCCATCCAACTAAACCATGCTGGTCAGGGCTGTTGTTCTTCTTTTGCATCACACTGACATAGCTCTGAGACACATACATTTTAAGCTAAAACTTATTGATTTTAGACTTGACTGACCGAATTCTAGCAGCCACGTCACGGGGCGTATCTACTTCATCTGGAAACATCTCTTCCAGTCTTTCTTGTTTATATTTCTCCAGCATTTTTTCCTCAGCCTCTTCATCAACTTTCTCATCATACAGATCATCACGCACAGACTCTCCTATAGTCATAGTTTCACATTCCTCCTCTTCCTCCTCTTCACTGCTCTCATCCTGTGGAATAAGGTTACACTTTCAGGGGGGTGGGCTGGGATGGGGGTAACGGGCAGAAAACTGTACTTGAACAACAATTAAAATTAAAAATAAAAATAAAAAAGATTATACTTTCAAAAGAAACCCATACCTACATCTACCCTAAAAGACTGAAGCTAAGAATAAAATAACTTTATTAGACACCTAGTCCAAACTGTTTCAATGCTAAAGGACTCAGTCATAAAATAAGTCTCATTCCCGACAACTACAAAGTCATTTTTGAAAAACTGACCACACATGCACCTCAAGGTTAGGACTGCACTTTGCCTTGCATTTGGCTGTACACAGAAGTATCTGATCGGACCATTTCCTTACCTGAGATTCCTCTTCCATGAAATCCTCATGCTCTATATCATCATATTCATCTCCTTCCCCACCACTTTCGCAATCCTCATCCAAAATCCATTCAGCTTGGTAACTGGATGTTCCTTTGGGAACCTTCTTTACCACCTTGGAATTTTCCTTCAAGATGTCTGTAAAAGCCCAAACAAGTAATGATATACCTCCTTTCCCCTATTACTTTGGGTATTCTCACCTAATCCAGACACTAGAAATTCTAGCTGACACTATGAGCAAAACAAACTACTACTTCCAAATTTAATTCAGCTGCCTCAAAACTAGCAATACTCATACAACTAAATAAACCTTGTAATGAATCCAAAGTTATTTATCTGTTCATTAGAAAACAATAACAAGTGATTTTGAAAAACAGAGCAAAGCAGTGTGCTTAATGCAAACTTCATAGCATTCAAGAGAAGAATGAAAAGAAGAAGAAACAGACCTCCAAATACATTCTCATCCCACTCTACTTTACTGGATCCTGACTGTGAGCAGCTAGGCAAACCCCATAATTTCAGGCCATATGAATTACTGGAAAAACAAGCTTGCCACTACCAACCATTTGCCTCACTCAGTTCCTCCTCAGTGGGCCAGGTTTGCTCCCCCTCCATTGGATCTGGGATAACCTCTGTTTGCAAAGATTCTTGTCTGTCAGGGTCTGCTTTCATTAAGACCTTAAGGTCTTCCTCCATATCAGCTACAGCATCTGTAGTACAAATCTAAAAATGCAAAGCAGGTGATGGTCAGTCAAACATTAACCAAAAATCTACTAGTCTAACATAGTAACCAGACTATCTGAAAATAACATAGACCTCAATAGAAGATGAATGAAATAAAATGAAACAAAAGCTTGTGGAGTTTTTACAAATGGCTGTTTCCTAGCATTTTAAGTCTACTCGTAAACCTCTGCTTGGCTCTTGAGGTTTTTCATAATTTGGCCCCACTTATATCCGTTTATTACATACTTTATTCCCATCGAGCTGATTTCTTCAGAGTTCAAAGACACCCTTTGACTCATCATTATGCTAGGATGTTATCTCTACATTCTAGGATAGTCTTTCATCTAACACTCATAAATCCCATTCATCCTTCTCAACACCTGGCTGAAGTCTGATATCTGTGAAGCTTGTCAGTCTTTCTCAACTCCCACAACAGGTCTGTACCTCACCCACACTTTCTCAATCTTTACTTCACTTGTTTGCCATTTCTTTCCTGATCTAATTGTCTGAGGAAAGAGACTACATCTTGTGTCTTCTATAAACTCAGAGCCAACTGCTGTATAAGGCATCTACAGAGTGCTGGATGGATAAACATGTAACATAGCAATATATTAGTAGTCTACTAGTACCTTACTTCAAACTAGCAGTCACCTGAAGGGACCAGGGTAGTTGTCTAGGCATGCAGACTACATTCTCTGAAACTAGTTCCCATCCTATACCAGCTTACAGATGAATTTACAACACAGTCTTTAAGAATATCAATCTTCCTGGCTGGCATAGCTCAGTGGATTGAGCTCGGGCTGTAAACCAAAGTGTCGCAGGGTCGATTCCCAGCCAGGGTACATGCCTGGGTTGCAGGCCATAACTACCAGCAACCACACATTGATGTTTCTCTCTCTCTCTCCCTCCCTTCCCTCTCTAAAAATAAATAAATAAAATCTTAAAAAAAAAGAGTTCCATTAAAAAAAAAAGAAAAAAAGAATATCAATCTTACCTCCATTGCCATGCCTGGGTTCTTTTGGGATTTGATCACTCTAGGATTTAAAGGGAAAGGGTCCATAGGGGCATCTATCTGTTTCATCTGGAAATCACCATGTCCAATGATATGCAGCAAGCTATTTACATCCATAGCCTGCCCACGAATATAGCCTGAAATTTTCAAGGTCCCCACCAAGTTATTCTCTTCATTAGGCACAAAGTCAGCATCATGAGCAAATAGGTAGGCCCGCCGATCTCGAAAGGCAAGATGCCGTTGCTTTTGGTTAGCCAACTGCCTAAGCAGCATCCCTGCCTCCTGCTGAGTGTCTAACAAAAGGAGTTTGTCATCTGGAAAGCGCTTCTCCACGACTTTACTTAGCTTCTTTCTGGCATCTATTTGTTTCTTTGGTGGGAGGCCTGAAATCCCCTGGATTGCTAGTGCTGTGAGCAAAAGAGAAAAGAGCTTTATGACCTCTTGCTTCACTACATGAAAATCCCCCAAGCAAGTTCACAAACAAGCTAACAGTTATGAGTCTAGAGATCATTGGAAAACCCGACACTCAGCTACCTTAAATTACAAAGTAAAACCAAACTTTATACTTTTCTTCATCTGGGCAAAGGGCAGCCCAGAAATAAAAAGGCACCTTGTACAAAATAATATTGAATGTAAACTGTAATCAAAAAAATTTTAAGCACCTTGAAACAAATTATAGGCGCACAATAAATGCTAAATCACTTCTTCCATGGTCTCTAATATTCGCAAATCACTTACTATAGGTGGGAAGGCCCTGGGCAAAGAGGCAGGAAAGGCAATAATCCCCAGTACTATCCCAGCCTTCTAGTGGATCAAGAAGGAACAGGATGGTATCAGCCACTTTAGCCAAGTCTAGTACAGTGTGCAGATCCCCTAAATATAGAAAACAAAGTTAGTAGGAAGAGGTGGTCAGTCCCAGCACATATTAACAAAAAAAAAAATATCACCACTACTCAATACATAATGACAGAAAATACTGTATACTCTAACCTGGACTTGCAGATGTGAACAACCATCGATGTTTTAAGATGGGGCATAAGAGCATAAAGCTGTGGGTGCTTCCCCGTTCATTCAAGTGTACTGTTCCAGTGTCTCTATCCTGAAGCAGCCGAAAGGCCTCTGGCAGAGAAATCCTATTGTGCAGGGGCACCACGAGTACCTGATGAGGAGGGCCATCCTTGCTGCCCAGCTGTCTCTTCTCTGCCAGAACCTGAAAATACAAAGGACCAGAGAATACCTCAATGTTTTAGTACTTCATTCTAGTACTGCCTTTCCAACAACAGTATGGATGCTCTACTCTTCCCCCCCACCCACCCCTCCCGAATCTCTCTTGTAAAACGCGACACGTGTATCAACGAGTGGGGGCAGGATCTCGGACCAAAGCAAAGAATGCTCTAGCATGAGTCTAGACCTGCACACTGAGACGTGCTCTAGGGTTATTATCCACCTCCGGTCCCTTCTCAGGGTCACATTTTCTAGTACCAGTCATTACTCGCCTAGGACGATTGTGAAGCCCCACCATCCCCAGTTCCTGCTTCTCTCACCGCCTCCTTCTTCTGCTTTCGGAGCTGGCTGGCGCGATGCCTCTGGTCTACTCTGCTGAGCTCCTTTCTCACCTTCTTACTTAGGCTTTTCAGTGCTAGACGGCCTGGAGGGAGATCATAAAGGGATTCTGTGCCAGACACCAGAAGGAAATGAAGAAAGGGGTCTTCTTTCCACCCATCTAGCGCCTTTAAGCTGGGTCCAGGCCGGAGATAGGAGTTGAGTTTCCGCAAGGACAAAAGCAGTTAAAATAGACTCAGCAGCCCACCTTCCTCCAACCCTCTATTCTCACCCTTGCCATCCCGCTGCGCGGATCCGCGACCCCGATGCCGCCCGCCTTTATGAGCTTTATTCTGCTGCTTGAGCGGACCAGAGCGGTGGGCTGCCATGCTGTCACTCACGTGTACCAAGTCAGCACCACTTCCTGTCCGGACCGGGAACTTCCGGTTCCGTCTTTGGGGGCGTGTCCTCTTCGTGGCTGGACTAGGGATCCGCCCGTCTTCTCGCGAGGGTCCTTCCTACCAGCCTGTCTTAGCGCTGCCTTCGCGTCTCCACAAAACCGCTTAGTAAACTTTTCCCACGCGGCTGTCTGCGGTTAGGGGCTTTAAAACGGCGAATGTAGACTTTAAGTTTGCGCTTTTAGCCCCGGAGGGCTGTTTTGCTCCCCTGTATTTTCAGTTTTTGCTCTATCGAGTTGTATCACTTAGAAAGATGTTGAATGTAAGATTCTCCATTCGTGCGGCAAAGGACTGAGCCCCTCTTCTCAACTAGTTTTTTATACGCCGCACCTCAGTTTGCAGTAGCATGTGCTTTGTCACTTTGAGCAACCTTTTCTTACCGTCATTTTCTTCGTGGGCGTCTGCTACAGGCAAATAGCGTTGAAAGCGTTTCTTTAAACTTCACGACCTCTGTACAAGTTCCCGCGGGTCCCGGTTACCCCAACTCTCGCCCACCCCTCCAACAGAACTGCAAGACCGAACTGGGCCTGACGACCCCTACGGAGGAGGGAGTCTAGCCAGCCTCTTTAGGCTCAGGTCTTCTGCGCTCCCACTCCCTCTACCAACAATCTGCAACTGAGGGCAGGGGGCATAGACTAACGATGGAGCTCCGGCCTTTCAGCCAGAGGACTACTGCCTTCCCCATGACCAGAATCAAGGCGCTCTGGGCCCCTGGACCTTCCCGTCGGGAAAACGAGCGGGTAGAAATCAGGGGGGCGTCTAGCTGGATTGAGGCCAGCTCCCGCTCGAGCAACTTTCTCTTCAGCCAGCCGCAGGGTCCGGGGCGCGCCTCGCCTCCCCGCGGGTCCTAGTACAGGCCCAACTCCAGGCGCTCACAATGCGGGTTCGCGCCCTGGGGACTGGAGCCGGCGCGTTGCCATGACAGCGGCCGGCGTGGCGCGCGCCGGGGCGGCAGCCCCGGGTCGCTGAGCGCACCCCCCGCCCCCGGCTGTGGGAAGGGGCCGGGCCAGCTGCCTGACGTCTGTGCTGGGCTCGGAAGATGGCTGCGGAGCCGAGCAACGGGCAGTGGCTGCGGCGGCGGCGGCGGGCGGGGAGCTCAGCGGGCGAGGTCTCCGCCTTGCGCGTGGGGCGCTGAGCGGAGAGGCGCGGAGGCGGCGAGGGTGCGTGGGGGGCTTAGGGGGCCGCTCGGCGCAGCCTCTCCGCCACCCGCAGCACCATGGGCAGCGCGGATCACGCAGTCAAAGAGAAACTGCTGTGGAACGTGAAAAAGGAGGTAAAGTCTGAGCAAGGACCCCCGGGGTCTCGCGTCACTCCCCTAGCGGCCCAGGGGGTGGAAAGGTCCCCGCCCACGGTCTGGCGCGAGCGTTCGCAAGCCCTGGGCGGGGGCGGGGTCCTGGACTACCTGCGGCTCCCCTCCATCTCCGGAATCAGGGGTCAGCGCCCCTCGGCCGGAGGGGCTAGGCCGGTGCTCCCGGGTTTGTTTGCTCCGAGATCCTGCAGCTCCCCACCCTGTGACGGCAGCTGCGACGGGAGACCAAGGTCGGGGGAGGGGTGGAGGCGATTTCTGGAGAACTGAGGCTGCTCATTCATTGCCCGCGCGGACTGGGGAGGGGGCGGGGCCCCGCGCGGGCCTCCTAGAGCGGTGGAACCCGTGATTTGGGGACTTAGCTTTTGTTTGCCCTATACCCCACTCTGGTATCCCTCTGGGAACTGAGTGGCAGCTGCCCAAGGGTTCGCCGCACACCTCACTGCTTATCAATCCACGCCCACCTCGTTACCCAGAGACTGGGTTGTGGGGGGCGAGTTTGAGAATTGTTTTTCAGACTCAGATTTTTTTCCCTTTTGAGGAGCACCCCTCCTCCATGTCGGAAAGAGAAACTAGTCCTCCTCTCTATTAACATCCTTTACGTTGACCCTGCCCTAAAGCCCATTTCAGTTTGGTGGGGGGGTGCCCAAACGAATGACTCACCCCCTTGTGAGAGCTGGAGAGCTCAAACCCGCAGTGTGGATTAGAATAGATTAGGCCTCTGGAGCCATGAACAACTCTGACCTACCTCTGTGTCTGCCAGATGTGTACACTCCACGAAGGCAGGAGACCCTTCTGTTTTGTCCTCTACTCTGTATCCAGGGCCTGGCACACAGTAGGAACTCAATGACTATTTGGTAACTAAATCTACTGATCTTGAAAACTATCAAGACTGTCGAAATGCATACATTTTAGGATAGTCTGGATCTAGTTCTGTGTGATCTTGAATAAATTACTCTCTCTGAATCTTAATTTCTTCACCTCTAAAATAGGGATGATTATACCTACCTCACATATGAAAGTTTACCATAATGGTTTCTAGAGTTTCAGGACTGGAGAAGACTGAGAGTTCTAATAAACTCCTGGAGGACTCTAGATGATTCTCCTACATTAACTGTGGCCTGGCTCTTGTGCCCTAACATTTGCTCCTTTCTCTTTCATTGACAAAGAAGTGGTTGAAGCCATCACCTTTTCAGCTGTGTGCAAGGAGCTCCTTTGTACCGTTGCTGTGAAGTGGCCAAGAAAAAGTTTTTTAGGCTAGGAGTGCATCAAATCAGCACTTAAGCCCTAACTCTGGTCTCCCCAAAGAAAAGGGAAATCTCAAATCTCAGTGATTACCCTCAGGAAACAAGCAGTCTAGTGAGAGAGACTTCCGTGAACAATATAAGCAGTAACAAAAAAGTAGCCATACCCAAACTATGGACAGAGGTGCTAGGATTGTTAGTGTGATCCAAGTTTTGGGTTGGTCAGAGATGATAGGAAAGATTTTTGACAGGACAATGATTCTATTTTCAGTACTTAGAAGGCTGTTTGTACAACTCTAAGAATGATTTTTAAACAAATGTGAGGAATGCCCAGAATATGCCACAGCTATGTATATTGCCTGAAAAAAGTTGACCTGCTTTGAACTTAGTTCCCTTCCCCTTTGAGTACTTGATTTCAAGAGTAGAGACACCCTGGCTGGCGTACCTCAGTGGATTGAGCGCGGGCTGCGAACCAAAGTGTCGTAGGTTCGATTCCCAGTCAGGGTACATGCCTGGGTTGCAGGCCACAGCCCTCAGCAACCGCACATTGATGTTTCTCTCTCTTTCTCCCTCCCTTCCCTCTCTAAAAAATAAAATAAAAATAAAATCTTAAAAAAAAAGAGTAGAGACAGTGGGGATAATTGTAGGCAACTCTGGTTTTTCACAGTAGGCCTCTGGTATCCACATTCTAGGGGCATCTGTAGGTCCTCCTAATCTAAAACTCTGCCCTACCAGCCTCAGGTGCCTACAGGTTTTTGAACTCTGATGTTATGCTCTGTTTAATGCAAAAACCCATTGGTAAGTAATCTGGGAAGCTTTTAAGAGATGTTTTTTTTAAAGATTTTATTTACTTATTTCTAGAGAGGGGGAAGGAAGGGAGAACCCAGGGACCTGGCCCACAACCCAGGCATGTGCCCTGACTGGGAATCAAACCAGCAACCTTCTGTTTTGCAGACCAGTGCTCAATCCACTGAGCCACACCAGCCAGAGCACTTTTAAGAGTTTTTTAGAGCACAGGATTGGTCTGAACCTCCTTTACCTAACTGCTAACCATGAGCAGTTTCCAGCAAGGAGAAGCTTCCATCTCCTACCTCCCTACCCCTAGGCTTTAGAAGCTCAACCACACTTCTAACAGTACAGTCCTAGGTGAGGGACTTAGGAGCAAGGGCAGCATCAGGACATTTCACACCTTGTCCAAAATGAGTGGCAAAACCTAGCTCTGCCCAGAGTTTACTTTATCAAAGATTTTATACTGATCTTGAGGTAATCCATTCCTCTAATCGCTGGGATTAGTATCTGTCTCCTGGCAGTTCCCCCAGGGCATCAGAAGTGCTTGGCTTACATGTTGGGAGCACCTGGAACCTCATATACTGCTGATGGAGTGTAGATTGGTACAACCACTTTGGAAACAATTTGGCAAAATCTAGTCAAGTGGAAAATAATATGTCAGAAATTCCTTGCCTGAAAATATAAATCCAAAGAAATGAGTACCTGTGTTCCCCCAAAGACATATCCAGAATGTTCATGGCAACACCATTCATGACAGCCCCAAATTGGAAACTACCCAAATGTCAGTCAAGCGTGGAGTGTTCACACAATGGAGAATGAACAATCCACAACTACACACAACATGAACAAATCTCACAATCACACCAGGGAGCAAAAGAAACACTGCCACAAAACACTACAATGAGTGATTCCATCTAGCAAAACTACAAAACCCACAAAACTACACCGTGATGCTAGAAGTCAGGATAGTGGTACCCTTGAGGGGAGTGGTGACTAGAAGGAAACTTGGTAGCACGAGGGTGCAGGTCATGTGTTCTGTTTCTAAATCTGGATGCTGGTTTCACAGGTGTGTTCCATTTGAAAATTCATCAGGCTGTATAATTGTGATATATACCCTTTTCTATATGTTTACTACATGCCAATAAAGGAAGTTGTGCGTATGTGTGTGTGCAAGTGCTTTCTTAAAGATGTAACTGCTTACTTTATAAGGTATTTGGAAGCTTTTACATCTGGGTAGGAACCCAAACATCAGGGTGTTCCCTGGACAGAAAGAAAGCTGGGCTTGTGAGCATGTGGAAAGTATCCCTGAGGCCTGGATGGGGACCTACCCCTAATCTCAGAGAAGGGGGAGAAAAAGAGGGCCAGGTTGTTTATCCACAGCCCATACTGAGACAGTTTGTCCCTAAAGGACAGTGCGTCTGCCCGGAAGCCCTTCTCCAGTGAAGTACAGATGAGCAAACAGCATCCTATCCCTGTCCTCCACACCAGGCACTTCCTCCTGGGCTGGAACATCGGGATTGAGTGCTTGGTGGGCTTATAGTACCTCTTTCCCTGGCTGCCTTTCCAAGATGCTTAGAGCTGTCTGTGCTGAGGAAACTTTGCTTCCCCACCCCTCCCATCCTGTGATCTACTCTGCAAGTGTCCAAACTCAGACAGGATGGTAGAGCCACACTATTTACTTGCCCACAGGCCTTTGATCAGGGAAAAAATGGCGATACTGCCCTTTTGTCTACAGGTAAAGCAAATCATGGAGGAGGCTGTCACCAGGAAGTTTGTGCATGAAGACAGCAGCCACATCATTGCTCTGTGTGGTGAGTGACCGGGGGACAGTGGGAGAGGGGTTTCAAACTGAAAACATTGTCCTGGGGCCAGGAAAAGATGGGACCTCCGGTGTCATAATTTTTAAGTCTGGGTGCAAGTCAGAATCAACTGAAAAGCTTTTGAAATCTCCCTGGGCCCCATCCCAGACCTACTGAATAAGGATCTTCAGGACCCAGGGATCTACACATGCTTAATTCCCTCAAGCAGCCGTGTTCAAAGTTTAGCATACACCAGAGTGACCTGAAAGGCTTATTAAAACAGTTCCGTGGGTCCCAACACTGGAGTTGCTGGTTCTGGTAGGTCTGGGGTGGGTCTGAGAATTTGCATTTCTAATAAATTTGCAGCTGATGCTGATGCTGCGGGTCCAGGAACCACACTTTAAGAAGCATTGTCCTAGAGCTTGGGAACCACCAGTCTGGTTTATCCTTATGTTAACTTTGGGGAAGGCTTCGTGCTTTTTGAATGCTTTCTGTGCCACATCTACTTTCTCATTAGTCCCACCTGTGTTGCTTCAGCATCCCAAATCTCCAAGCACTTGACTGGATGCAAAACAGTATGGGTGCAGGAGAGGAGGGATAGCCAAAGCCTTCCCACCTAAGAAGGGAGAAAGTCCGTAATAAACCGTCACTTCCCCCTCAATGTGAACAGTTTTGCCTTTGTAGGAACAATCCTGTCTCTACACACAGCAGAGTTTTCTTGCATTTCCAGGGATTTAACCTCCCCTGCAACTCCCTTTCTGAGGAGACACAGAGCCTTTGCCATCTCTATATTGGCCTACGTGGCCTCTGAGATTGGGGTTAGGAGGGAGGTTGTGCATTTCTGACGGGGAGGAAAGAGCAGATATGGAGGGGATACTTTTTGGCGGCAGCGTGGTGAGGCAGACAGAGCTGCTCTTCCCATCAGTCCAGCCCTACAGGCTGAATGTCCACCGGGTGCCAGGTGCCGTTCTCCAGGCAGAGAAGCAGCAGTAAAAAGACGGACAGTCTCTGTCACAGAGGCTTACATCCTGTGGGGAGACAGAAAGCAAATACACACATAAATATATCATGGAATAACAGGCATGGTAACAGCTATGAAGAAAAATAAAGCAGAGAGATGTGGGAGGACGAGCGGGGAGAGGCAGCCTGCCAGCGGAGCCTGAGTGACAGGTGGGAGTCACACACACCCTGGTGCTCTGCTGACTTCTGAAGTCATGTTGGACAAGTTTCTCAACATCTGCCACCTCCACGTGCTCCTCTAAAAATGGGGAGGATTCCCACCTCAGGGGATTTTTGTGGGGATTGAAATGAGGCATGTGAGTGTTCCTAGCCTTGTAAGAGCTCAGAAAATGCCCATCTTTCCTTCTTTGGAATGTTGAGGCTGAAGCCAGGTTTGCAGGATTTGAGTCCCACCATCTCCCTTTCGGGTCAGTTTCCCCTGTTCTTTGAGATGATGTAATGATTCCCACATTTACAAGGAGGAGTCTTTTCTTGGGTAGAACCTATGCTAGAGAAAAACCTGCTAGTCCTGTAATAAGTGGCTCTGAAGAGTATTAGGGCTCTACTCCTTTCTACTGGTACTGTGTTCCCCTGACGTCAGCCACTGTCTGTCATTGTCACTAGAAGGGCTCTGCCGGCAGCCCAGTTTTGAGTGGTTTGATGCTAGGCTTTGTCCAGAGCACCCACAGAAAACAAAATAAATTAGCACAAACAGCTTGTGCATGGGAGCCACGTGTGGGTGTCCATGGGGGAGTGGGGAAAGAGAAGCAGGGAGAAAAGCAATAGGCATCCCACATCAGGCCAATTGGGGTGAGAAGAAACCATTAGCTCTCTTTTAACTTGTCCAGGGGCCCCTAGGAGCCAGTGGGGCTTTTGCTTTTTTCTCCTGCCTGAAAGCTCAGGGCTCTCCAGCAGGAAGGTATTATCCTCAAAAGGGATGATTCTCTTTTGACCAGTTTCAGTTGCTGAAATAGAAGGGTTTATGAATTGGACTCAAGTCACCAGGGTTCACAAGTCAGCCCAGGAGCAGGAGGAACCCTGATCTGCTGGATCTCAGGAGGTGTCTTGGGTCCAGGAGTGCAAACATAATTGTATGGAGGGTCAGGTGAGAAAGGTCCACCAGAAGCTGTCCGGCTGTGAGGCAGCAGGCCTCAGTGGGGACTGGACTGGGCTGAAGTGGACAGCGCTTGCCCTGTTTGAAGAGGCAGCCACCACTCAGCTCCTGCACGAATGCCAGCCCGGGCCTGCCATGGCCTCTGTTTGACTTAAGAGAACCCAGAAGTCTGAGATATATGAAATTTCCCAGTTTTTAAATGCTGGTAGCTAATTTCCCTTTCCAGAAAACTGTGTGGGCCACACAAAAGATATCTGCCAGCCTCTGCCAGTTTGCTGCCTCTGCTGGGGCTTGGTGCACAGTCACGAGGGGGATGTTCCAACGTGCCTGGGTGGGGGCTGCCAACAGTATAAAGCTCAGGCTGGGCCATGTGAGACCCACTGAAAAAGGAATCCTCACGCTTTGTCAGACTTGGTATTCAGTGAGGTAAATCTCAACCCGGGGTCAACCAGGTTGGTTTGAAGCAGTAATTATCAACCTTTTTTCCAGCCTGCAAGCCATTCACATGCATCACACGGTAGACTCATAGTCAGGGGTTCTTGGGGGAGGCAGAAGGAAGAACAATACATTTTGAAGGAAAACTCCACCTCTCTGACTTTTTGAAGATTCTGATATGCCAGTCTCCTTTATCCCCTGGAAAAATGCTCAGGAATACATTTTTAGTCTGAAGTAGATTCAGCCTATACTGAGTCTTACTGTTCTAACCACATCCAGAATTCAGCTTTGTTCTGGGAGAAATGGGCGTGCAGGGAAGGTGCTGAGAGATTGGATCAGGTGAAGGCTGTGGAGCCTGGTTTAACCATGGAGTGGCCACGTGACATTCCCTGGAGCTCTGCGGAATGCTGGGTCCCGGGCCCCTCTGTTCTTGGTAGAGGAGGGCTAGGAAGTGACTGAGGAGGGCAGGGTCTGGGCAAGATGAGCTTCTCTGAATTTTCTTAGAATAGAGACATTTGAACTGGAAACAGAACCTTCCTGGAAAGCCATAGACGTGGAACGGAACAATCCTTGAGTCAAGACTTGGCCCCGGGCAAACTCAGGACAGTTGCACAGGACCCTGGTTCCTTTTACCCATGGTTAAGAATGGGACTCCCAGGACTGGCAAGCGGTGTGCATTTGTTGTGTGTTTGCTCTGGTGGTTCCTAAACCTCCCTGTCCAGAAACCCGTCAGGCCCCCACAGGTAGAGACCTTATGAAGAAGCTTCGCTGGCAAAACCTGGCTGGCAGGGAGGAGTTCTCTGTGTGCTGTTCTCTGACCACACAGCATGGCTGCAGTGCCGCTTCAACTGAGGCAGCCCCCCTGAACACCCAGACCTGAGGATCAGGACCCGTGCAACGCCCCGTCCCGCTGGTGAAGTCTGGGGCTTGGAGAGGAGGCCTAGACCTGCCACTCTAGTTTGTCAGGTCATGTCAGGTTTGCATTTTGTTTCGTGATATGGCCTTTGAAACTCTTACTTTAATGTAGACTTGCCCTTGAATCAGAATAAGGCTTCTGGTTTTCTCCATGGCTTATTGAACCCCCAGGTGTAGGCTAATTATCTCCTGCCACCCCTTCCTCTGGGCACCAGAGGGCAAGGCGCTTCTGACTTTGGCTTGTGGACAAGTCAGGGTTAAGGTTGAACAGCAAATTGTCCCAGGTTTCACCTTTGAACTCTGCATTTGTAATAACAATGTATGTGCTTAAAGAGGGCATACTCAACTTAGGCATCAGCCCAGGAATACTGGTGTTTTCTTTGGACCTGCCCTACCCACTGGCAGGTCTGGGTGTGTCTGCCTCCACAGTACCTCAAAGATGTTGTGGGTTCAGTTTCAGACCACTCACAACAAAGCAAGACATAAGCTTTTTGTTAGTGGAGCATCTCGCCTTCAGTTTGTAAAAAATGCAACATCTAAAAAATGCGACATCTGTGAAGCGTAATATAACAAAGTGCAATAAAACAAGGTGTGCCTGTCCTTCTGTTTGCTCTGTCTGACTGAGTGCTGAGGTTGGATTTTAACCTTTGGTGGTAGAGCGGATTTACATGGTCTGCAGAGAGGTTCCTGGCCTGGTACCTTGGTTCTCAGACTCACAATTGTCTCCTCTCCTCAGGAGGCATTGGGGCAGGCTCCAGGCCTGACCTGGGCAGCCCTGAGCCGCAGTCACCAGGCTCCTCACTCTCCCAGCGCAGATCAAAGATCTGTTAACCGGAGGGCTGCTTCGGGCAGAGGATGAGCTGTAATGGGAGATAGGGGTGGAGTCTGTGGAGCTGGGAACAATATCAGGGCTTTATTAACCCGCTCCCTGTTGCTAAGCAGCTGTCATTAGCCTGGAAGGTCGGATGCAGTGAGCTCCTGTGGGGAATGGCAAGGAAATGCTAATGAGCTAGGGGAGAGGCAGGTGCTACTGAAGGATTGCGTCTCACCTGGGATATTGCAGCCAGAGATATTTTAGCACTGAGATTCAGACTCCAGGCAGTTTTTAGCCTGTCTCTTTTCAGTGAAAGGGATTCCTTCTCTCTTCTTCCCACCCGCACTGAATGAACAGCTCATTCTTAGGGTATCTGGCTTCTACCTTCCCTCCGGAAGTGAATGAGTAGGAAAGAAGGCCCTCTGGGGAACTGGCTCCCCGCACCCCAGTTTGGGCCATGGCTGAGGGCACGTGGCTGTGGTCCACGGCTGAGAGCTTGGAGTCCGGCAGACCTGGGTTTACCCCTGACCCGGCCATTAAGTGTGTGTGCCAGTCTTCAGCCGCTCCAAACCCGCCCCAGAGGGCCGCTGTGTGGATTAAAGGGATGATGCCAGGGAAGTGCGCTGCAGGGGCCAGAGGTGCAGTGGGTGGACGTAGCTGCCATCACACCACCAATGACATTCTACTTGGTTCTCGAAAGTGATCCTACAGGCTTCCCCGTGAAGCCTCCTAGAACCTTCTCCAGGTTTCCGTCTGTCTGGGAATTCACGTTTCTGAGAGTTTGAAGCATCTGGTCAGAGAAATTTGTGCTCCAGGAATTCAATCAGGAAGTTTAAAAAGTACTATGCACATGTTTAAAAAGAATCATCTTTTAGAGATACATACTGAAATATACACACTGAAATATTTATAGATAAAAGTCCATGGTGTCTATTTAAAATTTGCTACCTAGCCCTGGCCAGGTAGCTCATTGGTAAAAGTGTGTCCCGATACACCAAGGTTACTGGTTCGATCCCTGGTCAGGGCACATACAAGAATCAACCAATAAATGTATAAATAAATGGAAAAACAAATCAATGTTTTTCTCTCTCTCTGTCTCAAGTCAATTAAAAAAATTTTTTTAAATTTAATTTAATAAATACATTTTATTTATTTATTTATTTAAGATTTTATTTATTTATTTTTAGAGAGGGAAGGGAGGGAGAAAGAGAGAGAGAGAAACATCAATGTGCGGTTGCTGGGGGCCGTGGCCTGCAACCCAGGCATGTGCCCTGACTGGGAATCGAACCTGCGATGCTTTGGTTTGCAGCCCGAGCTCAATCCACTGAGCTACGCCAGCCAGGGCTAAAAAAATTTTTTAATGAAATTTGCATCAAAATAATCTGGGGCACCCTGGCTGGTGTGGCTCAGTGGATTGAACGCCAGCCTGAGAACCGAAAGATCACCAGTTTGACTCCCAGTCAGGGTACATGCCTGGGTTGCAGTCCAGGTCCCCAGTAGGGGGCACATGAGAGGCAACCACACATTGATGTTTCTCTTCCTTTCTTTCTCCCTCCCTTTTCCTCTCTCTAAAAAGAAAATAAATAAAATCTTAAAAAAAAAAGATTTTATTTGTTTATTTTTAGAAGGGAAGGGAGGGAGATAGAGAGAGAGAGAAACATCAATATGCGGTTGCTGGGGGTTATGGCCTGCAACCCAGGCATGTACCCTGACTGGGAATCGAACCTGGGACACTTTGGTTCCCAGTCCGCGCTCAATCCACTGAGCTATGCCAGCCAGGGCAGAAAATAAATAAAATCTTTTAAAAAGTTTTTTTAAATAATCTGGGGACAAGCGAAAGAGTGGTTGGAGTTGGCATAACTGAAACAAGGTTGCCCATGACTTTGTCATTGCTTAAGTGAGGGCTCAGGGTTCATCGTATTGTCTTCTTTTGTGTCTGTTTGGAATTTTTCATAATGAAGTGTTTTTCATAAAGAGGGGAACAATGAGAGGATGGGAGAAGGAAGAGATAGAGTTAGTGAATATAGATAACTTCCCTGAGAAATTTTACATAAAGAGGAGCAGCTGAATGGTTCAACACCTGACTGGGGATGTAGGGCCAAGGTAGGTGATAGTGGTGGTGGTGCCTTTTTTTTTTAAGTTGGAAAAATTACAGAATGTTTATATACAAATGGAAAGTATCTCATAGGGAAACATTAAAGATACAGGAAAGAGAGTGGATGTTTGCTGGAGCTACACCCTTGAGAGGTGGAACAGGCAGCCTTCGGAAGGAGGGGCACCCCGACCATCTGCAGGCACAGGAGGGAAGGCACCAAGGTTCATGGTCACCTTCAGTGTGCTAGGTGTAATCACAGAGCCATTTGCACCTCTGCATATGCTTTGCCTTCAGTCAACACCTATTGAGTTGCCTGTTCTTTTCCCCAATTGCAGCTGAAGCGCAGAGAGACTTAGTGATTTGCACAAAGTCAAACAGCTAGTAAGGAAAGCATTTCAACCTGTATCTGTCTTGCTGTAAAGCCTAAGCTGCCCAGGGATGGATCTACCCGTGAGGCCTGCCCAGTGGCAGAGCCTGGAGGAGTGGGGCATTGAGGAGCAGTTAGCTGTGAGGGAGACACAGCTCCGGTCACCAAACATGGTGTCCATAGATAGTCTGGGAGGCAGTGTGCCCCTTGCCAAGCTGCACAAGGCCAGCATTGGCCTGGTTCCCTGGGAAGCCTTTGGAGTACTACGCCTGCTGGCCCTGCCCTGCACTCCCAGTGGGGCGAGGAAGATGCGTATGTGAGGTATGAATTTCATTTCCCTCATCTGCTTGGTTCTGCAATATCAGGGCAATGCTTTCTTGTTCTAGGGTGTTGAACAAAGCTGAATGCTGCCCCCTCAAACTGAAGCAAACAGCCATCATCACCCAGTGGAGACTGAGGGAAAATGTACCCTGGTTATCACAGAAAGGCTCGTTCTGAGTCCGGGGGGTGGAGGTACCAGCCCGGGGAGCTGGGAGGAGCGAGGCTGAGGACACCGGTCCCGGCCTGGCCTCTTTGCTCCTCCCACCTCCTCGCTGCAGGTAAACATTGACTTCCTCCCTTAGCAGTTAAAGGAAGTTCCTAACTTAAAAAGAGGCCACCCATCCCACCTTTTCCTTTCTCACCAGCAAGGCTGCACCTCTTCTGATAGTCTTGGTCCCACCACACAAGGCTTTTAAAAATTCTGCTCTGGCCCTGGCTGGCGTAGCTCAGTGGATTGAGTGCGGGCAGGGAACCAAAGTGTCCCAGGTTCGATTCCCAGCCAGGGTACACTCCTGGGTTGCAGGCCATGACCCCCAGCAACTGCACATTGATGCATTGATGTATTGATGTTTCCCTCTCTCTCTCTCTCTCTCTCTCTCTCTCTCTCTCTCCCTCCCTCCCTCCCTCCCTTCCCTCTCTAAAAATAAATAAATAAAATCTTAAAAAAAAAATTCTGCTCTGAGTAAAGTCCCCAAACCTGTGGCTGGCTGCTCCACCCCTTGCTTTCCTCACTGGGGCTCTATGGCAACCACAACAGAACTCTCCCCTTGCACAGGTAGCAGCTGGCAGAGGTGGGAGGGGAGAGCAGGGAACACCTGCTCCTCCCATGACGAACCCCTCCTGGCTCAGAGCCGCAGGCTCAGCCTTCCCGTCATGCTGTGCTAACTCCGGGTGCTGTGTCCCTAGGCCTGGTTCCTTGAAGGTCATTCTGCACGTCCCTCTATTACCAGTCTGGGCTTATCCAGGCCCCTTGGCTCCTGAGTGCAGCTTTAAACAGATATGCAGGTGAAAGCCAGGGTTGTTTCTGAGGACCCCTGGACTGACTGAGGACCCTTCCCAACCACTTTCGCATTTCCTGGGCAGCCATAACTTTTGTCCATTTTTGTGGGCTCCTGAGACACCTGAGCGTGTCCCAGCCCACTGAGTTGTTTCTCTGGTCCCTGGCCAGCTCAGATTACTTGTGGCTTCCCTAAGCAGAGCCCAGACGCTCCTGTGGGAATGGGAGGCCAAGCCGATCGGGAGACCATTTGCTGAGGGAGCTGGTGTAGGCATGGGTGGGTGCCCATGGGTTTTGTGAGTTTTGATCCACCTCTAGTTTGTAGAGAATCTGTGGTATCATGCCATGATGGACCACTGGTATCTGGCTGGAATGGGCACCTACTCAATTGTTACAATAATTACTTTGAATTGGTAATATACCTACTTGGTTCAAAAATCAAAGCTGTACAGAAGATACACAGTGAAAAGTCTCACGTCTTTCCCGGCCTCCCTTCACTTACTGATTCCCACGTGGGTAACCGCTACCACTTTTGTCTCTGTGTATCCTTCCAGAATTTTTTATAGTAATAAAAAATTGTTTTCCTTGTTTATCCCACCCTTTTTTATAGTCAGGGTGCCATGCAGTCATACTGCTCTGCATCTTGCTCTTCCATTATTAGTTTCTAGAGGGAATCCTCATTCTTTTTCAGAGTTGTATAATATTCTCCTCTGTGAATGTGCCATATTTACTTAACCTGTCCTTTGTTGATGGACATGTGGATGGTTTTTAGCCTTTGCTGTTATAAGCGAGTAATCTTGTAGTTTCATCTGTAGACTACATTCTTTGAGAGGGGCTACTGGGCCAGAGGTTCCTTGTAATGCCGGTAGATCGTGCCGCCTCGCCTCCGTGGGGGCGGTGCCAGTCAGCCCTCCCTCCAGTGAGGCATGAGAAGATTCAGTCCCTTCCCAAGTCCTTCCCGTCTCTGTCTACCAGTATCTGCTCCATTCCAAATTGGACTCCTTGAAATGATTAAATTGGTGTGTAATGGGTTTGTAGGAGGGGGCCCTGCCGTATTCCATTAGCACGTATAGTCTCACCCATTTAGCATTTGTTAGCCCTGTAACTTAGTAGACCTCAGGGACACGTCAGAGGCTAGTGAGGCAGAGACGCAGGGCTGGCCTGGGTCTGTCATTCCTGGTCTCTCCCTGGGAAGACAGTGCCAGACCTTTGGGGAGAAGGGAGATGTCCACAGCAAGGTGCCAGGGTTCAAGTGAGTCCTGCTCCTGCCCAGAGGTGCAGTTCCGTGAGCCTTCTTGTCAGCAGCACGGGTTGACAGGGTAGAGAGGGTGCCCTGGGCCCACCTGGCATGGTGACTCAGAAGGCCACCAGAAGGCCAGGGTGGGGATGATCACACTTGAGTCTTATCTCTGTTTCTGTTTCGATTCATTTACCAAACCTTTCCTCGCCAACTAATGAACAAAAACTGCTGGTTTTTATAAGTTGGCCTGCACTTTCGCACATGAAGTGAGCTGAATGTGGCCAGGCCTACCCACCCCTGTTCTGGTGCGTCCAGAGGGCTGTAGGTGAACCTGGACACACAGGGACAGGGATCCTGCAGCCCTTACATCTGGGTGATCAGGGCCCAGAGAGCTCAGTTAGAGGCAGACAGGTCCTGCTCACTCAGCGCTTTAGCTGTGACAGGTGTCCCCTGCCACGGCCTCCACTGGGGGATGAGTCACAGTGGCTGTCTGGGGTGGAAAGGGGAGCAAGGCAGTGGCATTCTCCTGCTTGGTGCTCTGGGCCTTCAAACAGGAGGGGAGAAGAGGCTCGGGCCTCTGTGTGGGCTCCCCCGCCCCACCCCGAGGAGCAAGGATGGCTGGGGAGTCGGACCTTGTGCTGAGGCTCTGGAACTGCAGCTCTGAGGGGGGCATTCACTGTATATTAAAGGGAGGGCTGGAGGGAGAGAGTCTTTATATTTGCATCTCTGAGTTTTGAAGGTCTATGTTTCTGCTCAACCTAAACATCTTAGAGCAAGGTTCTTAAATTTGGGGGGTCAGGTACCCCTTTTAGAAGCCAAAAGCCATGGGTCGACCCTCTGTCCAGAATAAAAGTGCTCACCTTAAGGGTGCTGGAGCACGTCAACAATTCACACACAGTTTTGGGGGTCATTGGAGCTCCAGAATTTCATCCCCCAACCTTCTTAGGATAGTAGTTCTCACTTATTATTAGTGTTATTATTGTTATTACTATTACTATGTTGTTATTTTGCCTGCATGCTGCACTCGGTAACATTGTTCATGCATGTGCTGATTCTCTGTGGAGACAACCCTGTGGGAATGGGGAAGAACGGGGTAGTTCGAACAGTCGCTGGCCAAGGAGCCTGTGGAACTGGGTTTGGAATACCTGGCAGAGAGGCCCGTTTGCTTTGCTTGAAAAGCAGAGGGGTGAGAGGGGTTTTGTCTTCCCCAGACATTGCCCAGGCACCTTCCCTGGCTGTGGGGTGAGCAGGGGGCTGGGGGTGCAATTTGGGCTTCTCTTCACGTTTCCTGCTCAGAGTGAGTGCTGAGGAAGGCCTTCGCTCACCCCAGAGCACCCTGACACCCTTGCTCAAAGGCTGCCTAGGAAGATGGGTGAGGCCAGGCAGATGGGAGGGCCCCCGCCTGCCATTCCCCGGCTCCCCAGCAGGGCTGCATTCAATCTCCTGGGGGAGGGGGGAGGTTAATGACTCATTATCCCAGCCATTAGTCACGTCACCAAGGCACTTGATTCCCTGCAGGATGGGTGCCACATGATGCCAGTCTGGCCTGTTCAGTGCTGCTTCTCCCCCGCCCTGGGTGAGGTGTGCAGCCCTGGAAAATAGTCACCGCCTTCTCCGGGTGCGGACTTGTGACTGCAGCAGCCCCCGGATCTAGAGACTGGGGCAAAATGGTCTCTTGCCTGTGCCCCATCCGCAAGGCCACCAAGACCTCCAGGCACCAAGGGGACTCGCTAAGGAAAGGAGCACGTGGACACTTAGGCAAAGATCCCATCACGTGCCCCACGCACACACGGGATGTGTAGAGGTCCGTCTCTGCACACGTGTGTGGACATGGACGGACGAGGGGAGGCCGCTATACCTGGGAACTATTTATAAAACATCGTGTGTGTATTCTTGCATGTTAAAACTCCGAAGTACTTTCCATTTGATGCAATACCCCTATCGAGACTTTTCCACTGCCCCAAACAGTTTTTGAACTCATCGATTTTGACGGCTTTTAGTGCTTCTGCCATCTTTTGTTTTGCCTCTTCCACTTCGGCAAAACACTTCCCTTTGACGACTTATTTCATCTGGGGACACAAAAGAAAGTCGCTTGGGGCAAGATGGGGTGAATAGTAAGAGTAGGGTTTTGGGGTCATGTTGTTTTTGGTCAAAAACTGCCGAACACTCAGCATGGTGTGGGCAGGTGCCCTCGTAAATCACCCATCATGAAATGGGCAAATGTGTTGAAAGAGTCTTAAAAAAATTCACTGAAGCCGAACACAGCCTCTCACAACAACACCAGCTAGCCCACTGACACAGATGGGCTCCTAGAACACTCAGCTAGTGGGGGAAGCCTGTATTACAAAGGGCTCACCCTCCAGAAGGTAACTCCAGGTTTTGGGGGCCCTCCTCGTATGAACACGTGAGAAGTCCTCCAAGGCGGAGCAGGGAAGAGCTCTGGCAGGAAGCATTCGGGAGGGGGAGGGTCCTGCCTTGTCTCCTCTGCCCTGGGATGCCCTCACTGTGCTGGCCAGTCTCCCGGGGCTATCCAGCTTTTTGACTTCGGGACAAGAGAGGGCCAAACAAAACTTTTACAGACAGCAGTGACTGCCTGTCACTCGTTAAAATGAAGGCAAAACAGGTGAGAACATCTCTTTTCAGTGGTTATGTCCTAAGTCTCCTAACACTAGTCACAATAGATGAGAAGCTTCATTTCCCCCGTTTCTAAGAGAACAGCATCTCCACCCACCTCTGTGCTCCTGTCTCCAATGCATCCTCTCCTCTCCCTGCCAAGGAGAGGTCTTGCAAAATCCCAGCCCTTACAGGTGAGCCGTAGAACAGAGTCTGGACAAAAAGGGGTGAGCAGTCAGGAACCGACAGGGGTCAAGTGCCCTGTGCATGCGGGATCCTGTTGACCTCATGTAACGTTCATACCAGTCCTTAGAAGTATTCCCCATTTCACAGACGGTAAAACAGAGACTCAGTGCATTAGTCACACAAGTTTTCCAGAGAAAGTGTGAGTGGCCGCAGCAGCTCCAGGCCCATAAGCCTGGCTCCCCGGCTCCAGCACTGCACTGTTTTCAGTCCTCATGGAGACAGCACCTGTGAAATGAAGGCGGCACCCGCTCTCACCTGCGCCTTCCTGCCCTCTTAACACACTTGCAGAAGGCGCGAGAAGCTCGGGCCAGGGTCTGGGGCCCTGGGTCCTAGTCTTAACTCTACCACTATGTTTCTGTGATCAAATAAATCCCTTCCCTTTTCTGGACTTTTTTCTGCTCTCTTGTAAAGCAGTTAGCTTGGCGTCAATAATGGCCAAGTCCCTTCTTCCCCCCTGCTGCCACCCGTAGACACACAAGCATTTTTAGATTATATACATGGCCAGGGTAACTCCCCACTCTCCCCACCAAGCCCTGCTTTTCTTCCTGTGGATCCTGTCTGCAGTAGGCAGTGTCCAGGCAGAGAGAGGAAGCCTGGCCCCTAACAACATGAATGAATGAAGGGAAGCCCTCCCTGCTTGGGAGATAGAAATCTCTCACTCTCGGTTGCTGGGCTCATCAATAATTCAGGGGCTGCTGTCAGGTCTGATCTCTGTGATGGCTTCCTCAGTATTTCAGCTCCTCTAGAGCCCGTTTCTTAGCAACCAGATCATCCATGCTCTCCAGGAGGGCTGCCGGGCTGTATGCTCCCTGGGCCCCCAGTCCAGAATAAGTGGCCACGGGGTGGAGCCACCCATGCCACCTGGAATTGGCACCTCTGGCCCTCACGGCCCGAGGGGCAATGCTGCATACGGAGGGAGGTGTGTGTGCACCAGGTGAGGGAGATGAACTGCGTGGCACATCAGAGCCTCCCAGGTCCGTTCAGGTCAGAACAGATGGATGAGGGGAATTTTAGAAGGAGATCGGTGTTGCTGGCCTGGCTAACACTGACACCCTACCTCCTCGTCCTAGCATAGGTCAGGCCTGCCCTTGCCCCTCTCCCCTCCCCAGGTGTGGGGAAGAGGAGTGTTCTCCCTTCTCCCCCTTACCGAGGTTTAAGTGCTGGTTCCCTTTGTGGCCCAGGTGCGGTGGAGGCTTGCCTCCTGCATCAGCTGAGACGCCGTGCCGCCGGCTTCCTACGCAGTGACAAGGTGGCTGCTCTGTTCACCAAGGTGGGGAAGACGTGCCCAGTGGCTGGGGAGATTTGCCACAAGGTACAAGAGCTGCAGCAACAAGTAGAGGGCAGGTGAGCCCTGGGCCTGGCCCTCCCATCCCTCCCTTCTGCTCTTACCATTTGGTGTTGGCTACTTCCCAGGCTGGCTTTTGGGCTCATTTCTTGAGGGGCCTCCCAGGACCAGCCTGAGGGTGGGCGTTGGCCCCTTACAGGCACTAGGCCCTATCCCCCTGCCCTCAGCTCCTAGTCAGTCCTCTGGGCTCTGGTCTTAAGGCACTGAACTCCACTCCCAGCACCACTAGTCTGGGGCTCAGCCCTGGGCTCTTGCACTCCTAAAGCCCACCCCTCTTTGCAGGAAACCCTTGGCTAGTAACCAGGAAGCCCTGCGGAGACAGGGCTCTGCTGGTGGGAAGGCCCCAGCCCTCAGCCCACAAGCCTTGAAACACATATGGGTACGCACAGCGCTCATCGAGAAGGTGCTGGACAGGGTCGTGCAGTACCTGGTGGAGAACTGCAGGTGAATGTGCCTTCCTGGGGCCCACCTCCTGACCATTCCTTCAGCCCCACCCCTCAGCATGCACAGCTGTCCAGCACAGACCACAGGCATGCCCACTCTCCCCTGTAGCTCCTCAAAAGCATAGACCACACCAGGCACCCCACCAAGTTTATTTCTTCTTGGTGACTAACAAGAATTTAGTCTCTGTGGGAATGTCCCTGCTTGGTGAGCTTGACCACCCTGGGATGAGTCCAGGAGCCCAGCAGTGCCCCTTCTGTCTTTCCCCTGGCAGCAAGTACTATGAGAAGGACGCGTTACTGGCAGACCCTGTGTTTGGTCCCATCTTGGCCTGTCTTCTAGGTGAGCCTAAGAGCAGAGAGGCCTCTGCTGGGCCAGTGGGGGTTTAGGGGCAGGTGTAGGGGGCACCATCTGAGTGGCTGTATCTGTCTCCACAGTGGGACCCTGTGCCTTGGAGTACACCAAGCTCAAGACAGCTGATCACTACTGGACTGACCCTTCTGCTGATGAGCTTGTCCAGAGACACCGTATCAGGGGTCCCTTTAATCGCCAGGACTCCCCTGCGAAGCGCCCAGCCCTAGGAGTAGGCGTCCCTCTCCCCGCCCCATGTGTTCATCCAAGTTATGCCCATGGGCATGTAGGGGGGAGCAGCTGGCCTCCATGCTCTTTGCAGACACAGGCTGGGACTTGGAGATGCCCCAAGGTAGTGGCCACCTCAGAAGAGCCTCTTCCCCACACTGGCACTTAATGCCAAGAACACATAAATGCCAGGGGCACACCTGGCTGAGAGCAAACTAGGGGCAGGAAGGACCCCCGGGGTCATCCAGAGAGGGTCTGCATGGAAGTCCAGGGTCCTCAACCTCCCAGGTTGACTTCCCAGGGCTGGGGCTGAGCTGGGGCTTTGTGCAGATCCGGAAGCGGCACTCGAGCGGCAGCACCTCGGAGGACAGGCTAGCTGCCTGCGCCCGCGAGTACGTGGAGTCCCTGCACCAGAACTCGAGGACGCGGCTGCTCTACGGCAAGAACAATGTGCTGGTGCAGCCGGTAGGAAGCCTAGTGCTCACCCCTTACCTCCCTCCTCCAAAGACCCCAGGGCTGGAACCTTCCGGCCACATTTATCCCTTTCCTAAGGGGCTTGACCCGAGAGAAGGGAGATAAGGACCTCACCCCCACTTCACTGTCTCACGCCCAGTCATAAACTTGCAGGAGCCAGAAATGGCATCTGCTCTGGCGAGCTGAGAACCAGGCCATCTGGGGACAGGAATGGCAGCCAGCAGGCGGGCGAACGCCCAGCTTGGGCATGGCTGGCTCGGGACACACTTGGCAACCAGGAGATGGACAGGGCAGAGCCAGTGGCACCAGGCCAGCCAGGAAGAGGATGTGCCCACATCCACGTGTGGCTCATGTTCACCCCTGCTGCCACCGGGGCCCCAGTCCGGGGTCCCTGACTGGACTAGCTTGGCCCCCCCGACTCCCACCTGGGGTTCGTTTTCCATAGGCTGTCCCTGGGAGACTGTCAGCCCCTTGTCATCTCTGTCTTCTTGTGTGTCGTCTCCTCCCTGTAGAAGGAGGACATGGAGGCTGTCCCTGGCTACCTCTCCCTGCACCAGTCTGCAGAGAGCCTAACTCTGAAGTGGACTCCCAACCAGCTCATGAACGGGACTCTGGGGGACTCTGAGCTGGAAAAGAGGTGGGGGCTTTGGGACTCACTCCCAGGAGCCAGGGAAGGGAGTAAGAGCTTGCCACCAGGCGGGGGGTGGAAAGGCGCAGCCTGCTCCAGGAGGCAGGCCTCACGCTGTGTCCGATGCCAAGAATTGCAGAGAGAGGCTGCCTGGAAATATTCCCAAGCTCTCTAAGATCCAGCCAGGCCTGGGCATTAAGAGGGTTGCCAGAGCCAAGATCTAGGTATCTGACACTGCCAGGCTCTGTGCCATGAAGGCAGCATGGAGCCCAGAGGGACATGGCTGGCAGAGGTCACTTCTTGGCTGCAGTGATCCTGTCCTCAGGGTAGATTCACAGGTGTTAGGGCCAGGAGTTGAGGAAGGCAGGATGGCTGGTCTTGGGACACAGTGACACCAATCTGGTTTCTTTCCAGCGTTTACTGGGACTATGCCCTGGTTGTGCCCTTCAGTCAGATTGTCTGCATCCACTGCCACCAGCAGAGTGAGCCTCCTTTGTCCTGGGCACAGGGGTGAGGGAGGAGAGGCTGCCTTCTCCGGGTCATACGCGGCGCACGGCCCATTGGATGTCTCGTCCTTCTTTTGTCATCCCCACACTCTGGCCCTGCCGTCCTCTTACCGAGTCTGGGGGCCTGGCCGACTGGGCTGCGGTGATGTCCTCAAGGTCTCGGAGGCCCCGCTCCGCTCACCCATGTTCAACCCCCCGCCCCCAGAAAACGGTGGCACACTCGTGCTGGTGAGCCAGGACGGCATCCAGAGGCCGCCGCTGCACTTCCCACAGGGGGGACACCTGCTGTCCTTTTTGTCCTGCCTGGAGAACGGACTTCTGCCTCGAGGACAGCTAGAGCCCCCGCTCTGGACCCAGCAGGGGAAGGTACCTCCGGGCTTGGGAGGCTGTGGGTGAAGGGGTGTGTGAGGCAGGTTCTCTGCCTGCCTCCCTTCCTTTCCGCACACGGAGTTCTTAGGAGCAGCCTTGGGTGGGACCCTGGAATGGACCCTGCCCTGCACAAGCTAACTGCCCACCTCTCCCTCCCCAGGGGAAGGTGTTCCCCAAGCTACGGAAACGCGGCAGCATGCGGCCCGTGGATGTGGAGGAGATGGGCACAGGGTGGGCCACGGACTACGTGTTCCGGATTGTTTACCCTGGTCACAGACACGAGCACAGTGAGTGTCCCGCGCTGCTTCTGCGGAGGAGAAGGGTGCTCGGGGAGGCGGGGGAGCACGGCCTCACCCAGGAGGGGCGGCAGGCAAGTGCGTGGCCAGACCAGGATGACCAGCGGTTGGGGCTTAGTCTCTCACCGGGCCTTTCACCTGCAGCTGTCCTCCCAGGAGTTCGCTTCTCTTCTACCTGCTCTCTTTCCCTTCCCTCGTCGCCCCAAGGATCTTGACTCAGCGGATCCAGGCGTCTCTATACCATATTCTCTTAGTCATACTTTCACGCCCTGCCCTGGGGGTAAAAACGTGGCAAGACTAGATACAGAAGGTGGAGAAGCCTCCATTTTGCCTCGGCCCACTGTCTGACCTCCACGAGGCCTGGGTGCGGGGTCAGTGCTTCTTTTTGGATGGTGCAAATTGTTAGCTGACTCCACTGGAGCCAGGACCCTTCTCAAACCAGCTGCTGATG
Organism: Phyllostomus discolor; assembly: GCF_004126475.2. NCBI lineage: Eukaryota > Metazoa > Chordata > Mammalia > Chiroptera > Phyllostomidae > Phyllostomus > Phyllostomus discolor. Next base: position 76,031,420 of record NC_040910.2, on the reverse strand, counting down.
AGAGGGGCTGTAGCTGGAGTAGGGGGTGCATCTGAAAAGGGTGAGACTTTCAGCTTGGGGCAGGACAAGGGTGGGGCTGAAAGGCCGCTTGGCACTGGTGGGTCCTGCCCCACCTGGCTGTACACTCCGGGCCCCACCAGGTATCCGCCAACACCAGAGTTCGTTTTCCCGGCAGCGCACTCTGCTCCCCGCGGGCTACTCCAGGCCAGACCCACGGATCTGGGAAGAAGGTCGGGGATGTGCCAGCTCAGATCATTGGCCGCCAGAGCACCTGCTCCCTAAGGGTCCTAACTTGTACCAGTTAGTTGTCAACAAGTTGCCTCTGTATTAACAGACGGGTTTCCCAGACTGCAAACACATACCCACAGCACAAGTAGTCCCAACAGGCTTGGAGGGCACAAGATGTGGGGACCCCCCTTTCTGATGTGCCTGACTAGGAGATGCATCTGCCGGGCGTGTTTGCACGCCTGGCATTTAACCTCGGGCAATTGCTCGGCTTAGATTACTCGGCCTGCACTTCCTCTCTTCAAGCCGTGGGATTTCCCGCTTTTGGTCACTTCACTTTAAGATCCACGTCCCTGGAGGGCAAGCGGGGGCTCCAAGAAGCTGAAACCCAGGGGGGTGACTCGGGCTCCTGGAGAGCAGCCCTGGGAAACCCTCGGAGGTTGGATTTTTAGTCTGAAGAAGGGGGTTCGGGGAAATCTTTCCGTTTGGCCCAGCCAGACCATGACGCAAGCTGAAGGACGATCGGGATCCATCCGCCAACTGTAGTGCCCAGCCTGTGCCAGGGCTGGGGAGCGCCTGCGCGGCCAGCCTGTCCCAGCTGGGCCCCGTCCTTCCCTGCCCTGGCTCCCCCCTCAGCTCTCTCTTGCCTGTTTTTTCCAGGGAGGGCCATCTCCAAAGAGTGGAGCTCTGTAGCTGCTGTCCCCCCATTTTCTTCCGTACTCTCCCCAGTAAATCATCAAAAGACTCTCAGGTCTCCCTTTCTACTCTTCCATGCGCTGCAGGCTGAAGGTGACGCAGACGCCACTCTGCTCCCCACGAGGACGGAGTCCGGTCTCTCCTGCCCCAGGACTAGGGTCCTTATGCTCTGCCTCTCTCGCTGTTCTCTTCGAGCAGTCACTATTAACTACCACCACCTAGCGGCCAGCCGCGCGGCCTCGGTGGACGATGATGAGGAAGAGGAGGATAAACTACACGCGATGCTCTCAATGATCTGCTCGCGGAACCTCACAGCTCCCAATCCGATGAAAGGTTTTTATCCCTCCCCTTCTCCCTGCCCTACCCTGTCCTTCTGCCCCCACCCTCCTGGGCCCACCTGCCACCCACCGCAGGGCTCGAATGGCAGTGTTGGCATTATGGGACTTGTACCCAGGATGGTTCCCTTCCATCAAGAGGCAGGTCCGGGAGGGCGGAAGGAGGCGCTGGCAAGAAGAGTGGATGGGACAAAACGCAGTGGGCCCTGGGGTCCCCACTGAGTCTGTAAGGAGAGGGAAGAGACCCGCCGGGTGGGAAGGTCTGATGGTCTGGCTGCCCCTGGAAACCCGGAATGGCCGTTGAGCCCTTTCCTACTCCTGGGTGTCATGCGGGCAAACCCAAGGCAGTGCCTCTCTCTCCCCCCGCCTGCTGGCCTGGTGCTGCCAAGTCCTGCCTCTATGAAACAGGACAGAAGTACCAGGCCCCTCCTGGGTAAGGGTAGGGGCTGCAATGGCTCATGCAGACGGGAGTCACCAGTGGGTCAGGTGAGGGGTTGGAGCTGCCATAGAAGGAGACCCAGGGCTCAGTTACCCAGCAAGCCTGGGTGCTCCGGCAGGCACTGCCTGGTGCTTTAGTATGAAATCTAGACACATCTGCCAGGGATATAAGTCAGGCGCGTTCTGCCCTCACAGGCCACAGGGTGCACAGGGTCCCTTTATTGTAAATGGCACAGCTTAGTGCCCACAGCCACTCTGTCCATCACCTATCTTAGCACAGAGCTAGGCTGGTGAAGGGGGACCCCACTCTCTGGAGTGTAATCAGCCAGGGAACCTGTGAGGCTTAGGCTGGGGTACCCAAGGGACACCCGTTACGAAGGGCCAGCTCTCTTGGACTTTAGGGGAATTTCCCCATTCTCATGCCGCAGACTTAATTTTTGCCCCTTTCCCTGCCCTGCAGAGGATGTCTAAGGACACATGACACTCCCCTTCCGCTCCACAAAGTTCTGCCAAAGAGTCCAGTTCCTTAGCCTAGCCACCACGCCAGTGATGAGTCTCCCTCTCTCTGGGCAACCAAGTCCCGTGGCCTAGCACACGCCTGGCACCCCCTCAGCATGGCCCTGCCAGCTGCCCCTTTCCTCGCCACATGCCCGCCTTCGTGACCACCCTCCCTCCCAGCCGTCTCAGTCGGATGTGCAGGCCAACCCGGGTGGGAACCTGGGGACCCGCACCTGATGTTTGTCACCTGCACATGGCCTGCCACCTGGTTCCTTGCAAGCCTGGGCTTGGGGCTGATGCTTATTATAGGTTAGCTGACTTTAAGCAACGTGGAAAAGCTGAGTCAGGAGGGCCTGGGCTGACCCTTCCCACCCCCAGGAACTGGTAGTCAGGCTGGGGGCTCCTGCTGAGCCCCTGTCTTGGAAGACTTGATGGTAGGAGGCCTCCCCCTGACCAGTCTTAGTACCGAGGCCTCCAGGGTCAGAGAAACGTCCAGGCTCACAGGGTGCAGAGGCTTCAGGGCTTGTCTTGGAATTATTTGGGGGAACTCGGGGGCCAGACCTACCCAGTATGCCAGCATGCAGCCCCTGGGACTCCAGTACTTGGGAGAGGGGAGGAGGCAGGGGAGCAGAGTCAGCAGGTTGTCGGGGGAGATGGTGTGAGAGCCCCCACTTCCACTCCAGTCCATAATGACAACACTGTTGAGTCCGTCCTGCTAGCTGTTGCTTTTCAGGCCTGCAACATGCTTGACTTGTGCATGTGAATCAAGTGGCGGGTGTCCAGACTCTCCTCTCCTTCCCCTCCCCCCCTCTCCTGCTGCCTCCCACAGAGCAGACATGCTGTTCACTCTAATTCTGCTCCAGGCCAGGCACCTTTCACTCGGAGTCTTAGGGGCTGTGGGGTTCAACCACCCTGATTGTTTTGCTTCAAACTTTCCTCAAGCTCAGAGGAGAGAGTCAGAGTCAAAGCTGACCCAGCGAGCCCCCTCCCAGCCTGCTGCCCCTTGCCCAGTCACTCCAGAGCTCCCGCTGTCTGCACTGGGTTAACTCAGAGATGCAGTGTTCCATGCTGGCTGGTTCAGCTCCTTCCTGGAGAATTAAGGTGAAGAGCATTGACCCAGGAGACTTGCCCTGGCTGAGCCCTGCTTTCCCAGCATGAGCTCATTTCCCTGCGTGCCCACCCTCTGCACCTGTCTCCCCCCTTGCCTGCCCGCCTGCTGCCTGCCGCCTGCCTGGCTGGGCCTGCTCCCACCTCAGCTCCTCTCAAGACCGACCTCTGTCCTTGCCTGCTGCCGTGGCATGAGCTGGGCCCCCCCCACCCCCACCCCACCTGCATTTGTCCGCCCCTCTTCTCTTCCCTGAATCTTCTGCATGGCTTGCAAGGCCTCATTCCCAGAGCCGCAGCCCCTCCACACCGAGTACGTTCCCTTAATTTGCCTCCTGGTGGAGCTGAAGGGCCAGATCGCTACAAAAATCCCACCCTGGATCTGGGAAGAGATTCCCGGCCAAGACCAGGCAGCCCCTGAGAGGACTGGAGGGGGCTCTCAGCTCAGCCCTCCCCACCAAGGCACACCTAGAGCTGGAGTCTGGCCCCACAGAAAGCAGACCCAGGTCTGCTCCGGACTCAGCAGGCCAGGGCCCAGGCCACAACTCGCAGAAAGCAGCACTGCTTGAAAAAAGCCCTCATCACACACATACAGCTCTCTCTCTCTCTCTCCCTCCATTCTTCACTCTTCTCTGTTCTCCCTGCCTCCTAGCATCGCCTCCTAGTCCTTTCACTTCCTGCCCTCACTTTGTTTCCTCTCTGTGACTCACTGGACCTGCCGGAGTGCCCCCTGAGCTGTGCTCTGTCCCACTCGGGCCCTAGAAGCTCTCACTGGTCACGGCTTCTCATTCAGACCAGCTGGGCTGGCGGAGGAGGCTCCATCTATTGTACTTTGGGTGCAGATGTGTCTCAGGAGCGGTTTTCTGAGGCTGCCCCTGGGGACGTTCTTCTGGACGGTTGGTGGAACGGTGTGCCCAGACGCCGCCCTCATCCCAGTGGTGGTCCGGCAGCCCTGGGACCTTTGCCCTTCCCGCCAGCCCGCCTGTGTGTGGGGGGGCAATGTGCTGAGTGCAGCCAGGCTGGGCAAGGACGGAGAACTCAGGGAGGACCCACAGGAGCTGGCAGTGGGGGCGCGAGGCCCACACAGGGAGCCCTGACTCTCGTCAACCACTGGCCACCCGGTCTAGAACCCTCGGGGTCCTCAGGGGCTTTGATCAGTGGAGACTTGGCACAGGAAAGCTGGCAGTGTTCCAGGGCCAGGCATCTGCCTGTGCCTCTCAGAGTTTGTCCCAGAAAGAGGACCGGGCTGAATCACCGAAGAACACGCTAGCTGGCAGCAGCTTAGGGAGCTCAGGCTTCTGTTGTTCCTTCTCTTGCTTTCTCTTTCCTCTAGAAAAGCAAGTGTTTTCCATTGCTGATAGCAAGATGGAGAGAACAAACACAATCATCCACAACTCAGTCAAAGTATCCCCTCACGTGCAGAAAAATCAGGCGGAGGCTGGGAAGTGTTGGGCACCTCCCTCTCACCACTGCCATCTCTGGGCTCTGGACCGGGCAGGTGCCACCCCCGCAGCTCTCCACCAATGGGTGGCTTCATGCTGCAGCTCTGGCCACAGAGGTGGGCATGCTGCAGGGTGGCTGGGGCAGGAGGCCTGCTGGGCCCTGACCACGGCCCCCTTCCTGTCCTCAGATGCTGGTGACATGATCGAGATGCAGGGCTTCGGGCCCAGCTTGCCGGCCTGGCACCGAGAGCCCCTGTGCAGCCAGGGCTCTCCCTGCCTCTCCTGCTCCACCGGCAGCTGCCCATATGCAACTCCCAAGCACTGCACCTGTGTCCCTGACCGGTGAGTGGGCGGGGAGAACACCATCGCGTGGGTGTGTCCATCCCTGTGTATGTGCCAATCTGTGTCACTTGCCTGACATGGTGGCCTCAAGTTGGTCAGACCTGGGTTCGAATTTTGTTTCTGCTACCCATGTGACTTTGGCAAGTTACTGAGTCACTATGAGGCTCTACATTTCTGAGCCTGTTTCTGCATTTGTAAAATGGGGCTCACACCACAAGCTTCCTAACGCTCTTGTGAGGACTAAATGAGGTACATAACCCATAGGAGTACCCAGAGCTATACCCTGCAGAGCAGGCGCTCAGTCCTGTGAGCCCCTCTTCCCAGTGTGGACACGGGCCCCACCATCAGGGTGTGTGTCTGGGGACACACAGCAGATGCCTGGACACCCACATGTGCCGGGAATGGCACGGGAAGGGAGGTTGTGCCAGGACTGAGTGTCAGCACTGATGCTTTTGCCAGCCCCTTGCCTTTACCTGTTGCTCCTGAGGGCTCTGACGTGACTCTCTCCATTTTACACATGAGGAAACCAGAATTCAGTCACATGAGGTGAACCTGGTGCCCAAGGTCCCTGGGTGGTTGGAGGCCAGGCTGGGCCCCCAGCACCTCTACCAGGCTGGCTGGCAGCCACAGGGAGCTCCCGACATGCTGCTGAGCTGTGACTTCTCCCCTAACCACCCGGAGTTCCTTACCTGCCCCCCAAGGTCCTTCGTTCGCATCCTCCCCCACCAGAGGGGACAGGGCCCTCTGAGCCAGGCTGGTTCCACAGGTTGCCCCTCAGGCTGCTGTGTGAGAGCATGAAGAGGCAGATCGTGTCTCGGGCCTTCTACGGCTGTGAGTGCAGGGCAAGGTCGGGCCTCAGGAGGCGGGGGCGGGGGAGGCGTTGAGGTCATGGCCTCCGGGCTCACCAACCACTCCCCAGGGCTGGCACACTGCCGCCACCTGTCCACGGTGCGGACCCACCTGTCGGCACTGGTGCACCACAACATCATCCCGCCCGCCCGGCCCCCCGGGGCCTCGGGGGGCCTCACCAAGGATGTGTGGAGCAAGTACCAGAAGGATGAAAAGGTACATGCTCTGGGGCGCCGGGGCCAGAGACCGGGCCTGGGGCTGGGGTGGGCAGCAGTGCGTGCACAGCAGTCTGCTCTGGGGCAGCTCTCACAGGCCGGCTGGGCGTTCAGGTGAAAGGTGGCAGTGGTCCAGGGTGACAGGCCAGGACCGATGGCCGTGGAGTGGCCTGGGTCCTGGTGGACTCTCAGCTGGGGCTGTGGGTTTCCATGGGAACAGCACTGGTTCGTCTGCTTCCATATTACCCTACAACCTTGGGCAAATCTCTGCATCTTTCTGGGCTTCATTTCTGCCCTTCGAGAAGGAGGGGATCTCATCCAGCTCTAATGTGAGGCAGGCAGGGTGTGACTGCCGCAAAGCAGGGCTTCCCTGGGCCCCAGCAGAGGGACCGAGTCACTGTTCCCAGCCCCAGCTCTCCGTGGGATGCGGTCACCCAGGGACTGCAGGGACTGTGGGGACTGCACAGTCTGTACCCCCTGGGCCCCTCAGAACTACAAGGAACTGGAGCTGCTGCGGCAAGTTTACTATGGAGGCGTGGAACACGAGATCCGCAAGGACGTCTGGCCCTTTCTGCTTGGCCACTACAAGTTTGGCATGAGCAAGAAGGAGATGGAGCAGGTAGGGAAGCCCCTTCCCATGAGGACAGGGAGGTGGGTAGTCGGGCGAAGGGACCCAAGGAGAGAGGCCTCAGAAGGCTCGGCCTCTTTAAACATGGCACAGGACGATGTTAGCAGAGAAAAATGTCCTTATGGCTAGGCCCAAGCCAGGTTTTTTGTTTTTAATTTTGAGAGAGTGAGAGTGTGTAACATCAATGTGTTGTTCCACTTATGTATGCATTCACTGGTTGATTCTTGTATTGTGCCCTGACCGGGGACGGAACCCACAACTTTTGTGTATCAGGATGATGCTCCAACCAACTGAGCTACCTGGCCAGGGCCCCAAGCCTAGTTTTTAGCTGTCCCAGCCCCTGCAGAGGAGGGTCCGGGGCCCCCCTCCCCTATGGTCACGGTGTGGTCCTAGTACAGGTGGACACAGTGGTGGCAGCAAGGTACCAGCGGGTATTGGCGGAGTGGAAGGCCTGCGAGGCGGTGGTGCGGCAGCGGGAGCAGGAGGCTCACCCAGCCACGCTCACCAAGTTCTCCTCGGGCAGCAGCATCGACAGCCACGTGCAGCGCCTCATCCACCGAGATTCCACCATTAGCAATGACGTGAGCCAGACGGGACCCAGGGGTGAGGGGTGGGGTGAGAGCTGCCTGCGTTTTGCCCCCAGGAGTCCTGAGTGCCAGCCCGACCTCTAGTGCTCACTGGTGCTGGAACGCTGGGAAGGTGGCTTCATGCGTCTGTGTCTCATATTCTTTCACTGCAACATGGGGTGACTGTCGCCTGCCCCCCACCTCTCTGGGTGTTGTAAGAACAAAGCGAGATAGTGTGTTGTGCTCTGTTTTAATGGATTAGCAGGGAAAGATGGATTTATGGGGACTGGGGAAGTCCCTCCCCATAGAGAGGCCTCAAGGCTAAGGATAGGCAGCCCTGGGTTCTAGTCCCAGGGCCACTGCTGAGAAGCTGAGGGACTTGTCTTCCCACCTCTGGGCCTCAGGGTCCCCTCTCAGCTCTGCTACCCTTTGACGGCACAGATGTCACTGTGCGCTGTCGCTGGAGACCAGGGCAGCACTCAGAGTGGGGCTGTTGTGTCTACTGGCAGGAGCTCCCGGCCTGGGAGCCCGTCCCCGCTGTGAGAGTGGACCGTGCGGAGCCGGCTCAGAGCCCGCCTGGGCCGGGGCCTCACCCCTGCGTGTAGGTGGATGCATCCCAGACGGCGGCCGCTGGGCCCAACCAAAAGGGACAAGTCTCTGTTTTAAGGACATTCTTTCACTAACTTATGTTTTCTCTTTAAAATTGCCACTTTAATGTGTATTCTTGCTGCTTTGCTAAATCCTTCCTAATATTAACAGAAAACTCAAGCTGGAGCAAAATGACCAAGGCACACTCTCCTCCCCACATGCTTCATCCTTAGTCCCCTCTCGGCAAGCCCAAGCCCTCCCCCGGCCTTCGGCTTCCTCCAGTCCTGTCTGCACCAGGGCCCAGCGGAGGCTCTGGTTTGCCTGCGCCCCGCGGCCTTACCTGACACCACGCTTCTTCCCCAAAGTGAAAACTCCTTTTAGCATCCCCTTCCCTGCATAGTCCAAATAGAAACAAAAAAACAAACTGCAAACCAGCCTGCGTGTGTCTCTTCTTTTCCCTGTGACTTGTCCATGGTGATGGTCTGTTTGTGATCGGCAACACACGTTTCCTTTCACGTCTTACCTCTCAGCTGCTCTGAGGCTGATGGAATCGATGAGGCAGTCCCTGCAAAAATCTCCTGCCTGTTCTGAACAGACAGCACTGAAAGAAAGGAAGAACCTGTTTTCCCTAACACCCCCAGCCTGACACCCCCCAGGCTGCCCAGCAGCCACAGTGAGATGCCAGGACACTCCCCTGAGGGGCAGCCTCGCTGCCTCCAGCGTCTGTAGGATGACACAGCTCACACTGGCCAGGCGGTGCCATCGAGTGTCTGCGCCTCACGCCCCCTTCCTCCGCACGGCAGCCATGGGAAGCCTGGAGTGTCTCACTTTTCGTCAGGCCCCAGGAAGAAGCCAGAGGAGGGGGCTGGATAGGGCTGACGTCATGTTTGCCTGCAAGCAGACTCCCGCCCCCTGGTCAGCTGGGTCAGACAGGGAGGCTTGGCCCCGGGGGAGGCCGAGCTGGAGGCCATGGGGAGAGAGAAGAGATGCGAAGAGATGGAATCCTCCATCCTTCTGGGTCACCGTGCCCCCAGGAAGGAGACATCAAGCTGAGGGGAGGTGCCGGTGTGCAAGTGTGAGCCCCGCCCTCTGTTCTCCCCGCCAGGTGTTTATCTCTGTGGATGATCTGGAGCCCCCAAAGCCCCCAGGCACTGAAGATCCCAGAGTGGAGCCCGAGGGGCACGCAGGCGCAGGGCCCCCGGGCACTGCCGCAGTGGAGCAGCAGCAGTCAGTGGAGTTCGATTCTCCAGACTCGGGACTGCCTTCCTCTCGAAACTACTCCGTGGCCTCAGGCATCCAGTCGAGCATAGACGAGGGGCCCAGTGTGGGCTTCGAGGAGGAGGACTGCGGTGGGGAGGAAGGCTCTGATGGGCCAGTACCTTCAGTCCACGCTTTCTCTGAGTCCCAAGATTCCAGCCAAGAGAAGGCCTCGGAGGCAGGGGAGGAGCTGGCGGCCGTGTGCACCTCTGCCTACACTGTATGTGGGTGTTCCCCGGGCCCTGTCCTCAGCTGGCCCCAGAGCCACCCTGCCATCCCCAGGAGTGGGCACAGGCTGGAGGGTGGAAAGGAGGGGTGCCCCAACCATCTTGGAGGGCCCCAAGCCTGTCTCTCAGCATCCCCAGAGAACTGATCTCTCAGCCCCTTGGCATTCTTTGTGGGTGTCACCTCTGGCACCCAGCTCACCCCGAGGGGCCCCCATTCTTGCAGATAGAACTACTAGACACTGTGGCCTTAAACCTGCACCGAATTGACAAGGACGTGCAGCGATGCGACCGCAACTACTGGTACTTCACCACCCCCAACCTGGAGCGGCTCCGAGACGTCATGTGCAGGTGCCACTGCAGGGCAGGGACCCTGCACCGGGAGGGGTCAGGTCTGCAGGCGCCCTCATTCCCCTCCCTGCCACCACTCTTAGGGTTTTTCAGATCGAAGCTCAGCCACACTTCAGGAAGCCTTGCCTGACTTTGCTCACTCCAGGCCACCCCCCCCTCCCCCAGCACTGTCTCTCTGCCTGAACCCCTGAGTGCCTTGAGGACAGGGGTGCTGGGTTCTCCACCACTGCACTGCCAGTGCTGCAGGGCCACGCAAAGGCTGGCTTCTGAGTGGCGGCCTGCTTCAGAGGCCATCTCCCAAAGACCCGAGAGGGGAGGGGAGGATGGCACACACCCCGTGACTCTGTCCCTGGCATTTCAGCTACGTGTGGGAGCACCTGGACATGGGCTATGTGCAGGGCATGTGTGATCTGCTGGCACCGCTCCTGGTCATCCTCGATAATGGTGAGTGACGGGGCTCGGGGACAGGGGCATTTCCAGACGGGGGTGTCGGGGTTGGGCTCCCAAAAGCTGGAGAAGGAAAGAGGGCTGCTAGGTCTGGACAGGTGAGATTAGCAGCCAACCCTGTCCCCGGGGTCACAGGACACCCCCTGTGCAGCGAGGTGTTGGGGTCTCCTGCCCCGTGGCCTCACTGCCGTCTCCCCTCAGATCAGCTGGCCTACAGCTGTTTCAGCCACCTTATGAAGAGGATGAGCCAGAACTTCCCCAGTGGGGGCGCCATGGACACCCACTTTGCGAACATGCGCTCCCTCATCCAGGTGAGGTCTGTTGCGGCTCGTGGGCACTTGACCAGACACTGCTGGGCTTCTCCGTCTTCCACAGGGAGGCCAGCGAGCGTTCCAAAAATTATTTTATGTATAAGCTTGATTTCTCTCATTTCAGAAACATTCTTTTTTCTACTTACAGTTGACTTACACAACCAGATGTTAATGTGGGCTCCCATTCCTGGCTCTGGTGCTCTGGGCCGGGAGGAGCCCGCTGTGGGGGTGAGGCCCCACCTTTCTGAGGGGGGAGCCTTTGTGGCTGAGATGCCCCTCTGGATTCTCCGCCGCTGGCGCCTGTGGGAGCAGGGGCCGCCCTTTCACCGCGGCACCCTTCCTGCCCGCCTCAGTGTGGCTTCTTCTGTAAATCCTTAGTAAAAAGATCTCTGTTCAGTTAGTCTTCCATTGGTTATTCGGGTTGATTGTTCTATAACTTAGTTGTAATTCCAGTTCATATCTGCGAGCAAGTGAGTGTAACTTTCACCTACTTTGTGCCATCTTGGATCCCCCCTGAAATCCAACATTATATTAGTTTCAGGTGTACAGCACAGTGGTTCGACATATTCCTAACTTACGGGATCCCCCCGTAAGTCTGGCACCCACCCGGCACCAAACAGTTATTACACTATTACCGACTCTATTCCCTGTGCTCTATTCCCGTGACTGTTCCGTAACCACCAGTCTGTACTTCGCAGTCCCTTCACCTTTTCCACCCAGTCCCCCAACTTCCGCCACAGCACAAGGGGCCTGGTGGAGGGCAGGGGCGGCAGGGTGATGTGGGGTCAGTCCTCCCTTTCTCCATTCACACAAGATCCTGGACTCAGAGCTGTTTGAACTGATGCACCAGAACGGAGACTACACCCACTTCTACTTCTGTTACCGCTGGTTCCTGCTAGATTTTAAGAGAGGTAAGAGAAGGGTTGGCTGGTGGGTCTGGGGTGAGGGGCAGTAGGAGATCCTTTTCCCCCTAAGGCAGTGGTTCTGCACCCTAGCTGCACTTTGGAACCACTTGGTGAACTTTCTGGAAACACCGGTGCCCTGCGCTCCACCCAGTGTCAGACTGCCAGTGGAGCTGGCTGCCTAGGCATCGAGATTTTCAAAGCTCCTTAGGTGGATCCAAAATGAGGACAGAGTGGAAAATCACCCTCAGGCAATGTTTTTGGGAACTGTTGTCAAACCAAATCTTCCCTGAACACCAGGGTTTGTAAAAGTAGAGCCGCTCTAGCTGAAGAGGTGGTATGGAGTCCACAGGAACCCAGGTGCAGGGGTTACCAAGGAGAAGGACAGGGTCTTGGCCTGAGGCAGGGAGCCCCGCCCCCTCGGACTGGGCTGTCTGTAAGGGAGAGAACCCCAGGACTTTGGCCCCTGGAGCTCTGTCTCCGCCTGTGGCCCGTTGGAGGCCCGTGGGCAGCCAGGCTCAGCCTGAGCCCCTGGCTGTGCCCAGAGCTGCCGTATGAAGACGTGTTCGCCGTGTGGGAGGTGATCTGGGCGGCCCGGCACATCTCCTCGGAGCACTTCGTCCTGTTCATCGCCCTGGCCCTGGTGGAGGCCTACCGTGAGATCATCCGTGACAACAACATGGACTTCACCGACATCATCAAGTTCTTCAATGGTAGGAGCTTGTCCAGCCCGTCCTGGCTGCCCCCAGCAGGGGCTTAGGCGCCTCCACTCCTGGCCTGGGCAGGGTTGGAGGGGCTCAGAAGTGCCGGCTTCCCCATAGGCAGATGTCAGGAGTCCAGCAGGTGGACAGAGAGTGGGTGGACAGCCCCAGGGCTCCTCCCAGACCACCGCCTTTGCTCCGGCATTCCCACAGTTGTCCGTGTTTCCTGCAGAGCGAGCTGAGCGTCATGATGCCCAGGAGATCCTGCAGATCGCCCGGGACCTTGTCCACAAGGTGCAGATGCTCATAGAGAACAAGTGAGGACTGCCACCCGAGGCAGCAGCCAGCCAGAGCCTGGGCCCCAGGTGCCCCGGGCCCCGCAGGGAGAGGTGTGGGGCAGCACAGCAGAGACCGCCCTCTCAGCCAGTCCTGCCTGCCCAGCTGTGTTTCTAACAAAGTGCTTGTGAGCCTGGGATCTGACTCCAGGCAGTTCTGGCTCTGCAGAGCAAGTCAGGGGCCAGGGAGGGAAGGGGCGGCCTCAGGGAGCAGCTGACTTGGGGAATACCTACTCTGTTCCCTTCTCAAACACCTGGAAATAGCCCCACTGCCACCAGCAGCCTCGGGCTGGACTGCTCCCACGTCTTCTCCTGGGTCAGCCTGGGGCCCTCCAGAGTGATCAGGGCTGTAGTTGCCTGGGCCCCTCTGGTGAGGGTCATGTGAAGCAAGGGGCCTCTGATGTACTTCTTCTGAGAGTCCCTTTGCAGGCCTAGTGCGTGTGTGCACACCAACCCCAGCTGGGCATGTTTCCTGGGCTGCCTTCTGGGCCCTCCCATGAGACTGAGGGGCAGTCAGGAGCTGGGCCCTGGGTGGGAGCAGCCCACCTCAGTGGCACTACTGCTGTCTATGGCCTCCTGAGGCGACCCCACACACTACTCCAGCCTGTACAGCAGGCCTGTGTGTATCTGTACGATCCCACTCTTGCCGCCTTGTCTTGCTTCACACGTTAGATCCATCCCAGAAAGCTGTGTGGGTGATACTTTGCCAGCTGAATGTGGTTGGAGCACTTCCTCTAGAGAGGAGTCCCAGGGCGATTCTTTTGGGATGTGATCCTGTCACAGCCTCCTCTCAAAGGTGACCCCCAAACTTGGAGGCAGCCCATTGTCCCAGGCACCTGCTGAGTCCCTGAGGTTGGAGGGAAGAGGTGCCTGGGTCCCCCTTGTTTGTTGCTGCTGAGAAGCAAGGCTAGCTCTGCCTTCCACAGGCTTCTCGGGATGTTGAGAGGCATATGGACCCAGAGCCCCCCTTGGAAGATTCTCACTCACTGGGGGGTAGGGGCATGTCATGCTGCTTGCTCTGTCATCCCCTCCCCACCCCCAACACATGCAGGCTAGCTAGGCCTTGCCCCAGGGCTGGGGCCTGCCCTTAGTCTGCCCCCAGACTAAGGTCTGGAGACTTCCTACACTTGAGAAACACAAAAAAGGGCCCAGAAGTCCTGCATCTGGCTGGCACAGCCTCCCCCCACACCCCTGCCCTGGGCACTGCACGGCCTGTTTGGGGGCTAGCCCACCCCATTGCCCACTTGTGTCCGTGAGTCCTTGGCCTCCCCCAAGCTCGGTGGCCATTATGTGCCTGCCTTAGTGACTCAGTGGTTTTGTGAGGAACAGAGTCTGTATGTATTTTGGCTCAAAAACTGCTCTTCAGTGTGACAAACCAATAAACACAGCACTTGGCAATGCTTGAGGCTCAGGCTGCTTGTGTGCTGGCACAGCACAGCTATGGCTGTGTGTTGGGGAATCTAAAATCTCCGCAACGGAGCGGTAAAGGAGGCCAAAACCCCACGAGGCAAGGATGGCGAAAGAGAACCAAACTTTCCAAGAGAGAGGGACCCCAGCTATGGGCTGGTGGAGGTGGGGATGATGAACAGACCCCAGGTACGGAGAGCCCCTAGGGCCAGCATTCCTGTCTCAGACTGACTGATGGTCTCTCCAGCCTCTGGATCAGTGTAGGCCCCTGTCCCACCCCTTCCCCAGCCTGCCCTCCTGAACAGCTACAGTGATAAGCTGGAACTTGACTGGGAATCTGCAAAAGCCACCTGGCCCGTCCAGCAAGATGGGAAGGACTCTGCCCTGCTGGCCTTGGCTCTTGCCCACTGAATAGTCTTTGGGAAAGCTGCTTCAGACTGGAGGTTCAGGGGGAATGGGGGCACCAGGAGGGCTCAAACCTGTTGAGGCGTGGAAAGGGCCAAATTGCAGGTTCCCACCTGCCTTCCCCCCCTCCAGAGGACTGCTGCCCACCGCCCATGGTCCCAGGTAGAGGGCTCCCATTACTAGGACGTGGTCTGGTCTAGAAGGCACTGACTTTCCAAGCATTAGGGTCTGTTGCCAACTCACGCCTAGCTGTCCAGGTGAGAAAACTGTTGACACAGTGAGCTCCGCCCCACCCCCACCCCAAAGCTGATCCTGTTGCCTGGAGAATCAATTTCCTCTGCTGTGACTCCACCTGAAAGCTCACCAAAGGCCCCTGATACATTAGGCTGGAAGTGGCCTGGTTCCTTCACACACTCTCACCCAGACGTGCTGGCCCCGAATGGCCTTCTGGGACCAGAGGGAATCCCAAAATGATGGGGCAGCTGAAGGTAACGTGTGTGGATAAGGAGGAGCAGGAAGTGTGAGGAGGGCACTTCAAACATCGTGTTGGGGACCCCTCAAATTCTGGAAGTCTCCCACTCTCACAGAGCACAGCTGGTAAATGGGTTCTTTCTTGGGATTTTTGCTTCCCAATGCCCCCGAGGTAGGCCCGTCTCTTGCAGGCTGCAGCTGAGCTGGGGCTGGTGGGGTCTGTCCTTTGAGCGCACAGTGGGGAATTTCTGCCTTTTTTACAATATAGTGATAGCTCTCAGATGATACTGGGTTGTCACTACCAGGGGCAGTCTTCATCTTTGTCCTCAGTGCCCAGCACAGTGTCTGACACCGAGTGAGCACTCAGGAAATATTAAGGAAATATAGTAAGTCTAACGGTTGGCAGGTTGGGCTTCCCTTAATTGAAGGCACACATCTCTCCCCAAAACTACCAGCAGAGGGAGCCAGCATCTCACAAGTGAAAGGGGCTGACAGGATTGTGGGGCAATTGGGAAGGACACTGGGTCTGGTCTTCTGAGTCTGGCTCTTCTTCAAAGAATGGAACCCCAAGACATTAGTTGCCATCACTCCCTTCCCCAAGGATGACACCCCCAGATCCACCCCAGGAAGAGAAACTGAGTCAGTTCCCGGACTGGGGCTGGAAGCAGGGCAGGTGTCTGGGTGTTAAGAAAGCAGGATGAGGCGCCTGCCTGCTCCATAGCTAAGTTAGGCTGATTGCTCTCTCGCCTCCCCACTTATTCCTGAGCTAGCCTGCCAGAGGGCTGGTTTCCCCAAAACTGGGGAGAGAAGATGTAGTTACAGGAACCAAGGCTTTCCAGAACCTGGTTTGCAGGCCCAGCTTAGAACATGCCTTTGACCTCTTCCTCTTCTTGTTCCTTTCCCTGAAAGGACAGTTTTATGGACTCCCCAGTTAACTTGTCCTAACCTCTCCCCCGTGAACATATCCCTTCTCGGGTCTCTCACCTTCCGGTGCACAGACCCTCTACCTTTCCCATTGGAGCCGTCTTGAGTTCAAGATTCCCCAGTTCCACAACAGGCCCCACGGCAGGAAGGCATCAGCTCAGGGAGAACTCTGCACCAAGTTGAGAGGTTGGACACGCTACAATGGGTCCCAGCCTAGCTACGTGACTGTAACAGGTCACATAGCTGTCTCAGACCTGTTTCTTTTTCTGCCAGAATGAGGCTGGTTCTGGGTTTATTTACTTCACTGTGTTACAAGATAAAACAAGATAGTGTTCATAAAAGTGGTTTGAGGAAGTACTGCAAAAGCACAGGGATGACCAGAACTGTAGTTCTCAGAGCTTGGTGCGGATTCAGCACTGGCATCAAACCTAAAGGTCCCTAATCTCTTTCTGTAACTGACCAGCGTGCCAGCTGCTTCAGGACCATCCCCTAGATGCCAGTGTGGAAAGAACCTGCAGCCTCTCGCTGGACGTCTTTCCCTGAAAGTCTCCGCCTTCTTTCTCAGCAAAAGGACCCAGATGTTGCAGGCTGGCAGCTCCATCTCAGGTTTCAGTGCAAGTTTATTTCAATTTTATATTTTATTCCAGGCAAGTGCTTATTACATGGATAGTATTCATGTCTCAATACCTAAAGTCTTGGGAGCATGAACAGCCACTAGAATACAGTTCAATAGTAAAAATACAATATGTACAAAAGTAGGGTTTTTGTAGTTTTTTTTTTTCCCACACAGCAGATGTATCCAAACACATAAAAATCTCTACGGTCTGGGGTCACTACAATTTATATTTCAGGAAACGGAGACACAGTGACCGAGTCCTCACTGTAAACAAGGGCCACCTCTTTGGGGGTTGGGGGTGGGACCCTGGGATGGGGGAGAAGCAGCTGTTCCTAGAGAGCAGGGGTTCCGTGACCCCACCGCTCCCTCCAGGCATCCCTGCCCTTCTTTGGCCCCCCAAGGAACCAACCTCCCCCTCTCCCCGAGGTAAAGATTCCCAGCCAGTGAGCCACTCAGAACATCAAAAAGTAAAACACGCATGAGAGGTAAGATGTGTGTGTGCGCGTGCGCGCGCCCGCACGCGTGTCCCCCAGGCTGGAAGGGCTGGGGGGAGGGGCGGGGCAGGCGGTCCCACAGGGTGAGGATAGACAAGGTCCTGACAGCTCTCAGAGGGGGGGAGTGCCCAAAGGGCTGGGCGGCGGCTGCCCTCTCGGGCACACAGCGTCACAGCATTCACAAACAAAGACAACAGCAACAACACCCATTGTCACCAATCTGGACAGAGTCATTCGGCACTAGATTCCGAGCCCCCACTGCTGGGGGCGGAGAGGGACTCGGGCAGCGGGCGGATGAGGTATCTGTGCGGCCCGAGGGGAGACTGGCTGACACACGTTCTAACTCTGGACTGGCCTCAGGACGCAGGGAGGTGAGCAGAGTGGAGAGGCGCTTCCCCTGTCTCTCTGCCTGTTCCCAGGGTGCCAGGCCTGCCCTCCCTTCTTCCCACCGTCATCGCTCCCCAGACCACCAGGGTGGGGGTAGCAGCTTGCAGGTGCAGGGAGGCAGTGAGCCTATGAAGTGGGAGGCTACGTGCAACTTCCTCCTGGAGGCCTCTAAGGCGACAGAGAGGCCTTCCCATCCCCCACATTCAGGAGACAAATGGGAGGCCAAGCCTCCTGGAAGGTCCCCAGGACCAAGAAGGAACTGAAAGGCTGTCCTTAGACATAAAATCTACTCAAGACCTCTGCTGGGGCACCTCTTGGGGATCCCGGGCCCCAACACTGACCCCCCCTCACCGCCTGTCAGTGCAAACTTCACATCCAGGAACACTCTTCCTCTGCCTACACAGCAAGGCCATTGGTGAGTGTCCGGGTGGGGAGCCAAGTGTGCACGGTGTGTGTCTGACACAAGGCCACCTGTAATAAATGCCCACATAGAAAGAGAAGCCAGTCTGCCAAGGCAGAGGCAGGGAAAGCAGCATCTCCTACACGCCTGCTCCCCTGGCCTTGGCCCAGTGAAGGACAGCCCTTTCCTCAGAGGAAGGCAGTGGCACACGGCAGCCCTCTTAGAGAGGGCACACTCAACAAAACCCACCGGAGAAAGGGGGACATTCATAGTGATGACACTGGAGCCATAGGAGCTGGGGCAGCTGCGGCAGCCCTGCAAGTGCGGCCTTGCCCACTCTCTACAGATGCCCAGGGCCTATCTGGGAGAGGGCTGGGTTTGAGCTTCCTGATTGTCTCAACAGTGTGGCTTCAGGCTCCTGGAACCCAGACCGGTGGCTGGTCCACGTGTCCCAGGTGGCACCCCAAACACCCATCCTTGGAGGGGATGCAGAGCACTGAGCAGAGGCCTGGGAATCAGGGAAGTGTATGCCTTCTGGAAGCCAAAAGCCCCACCGGGGCGGCAACAGGGGTCCAGAGCAACTCAGTCCAGACCCGGGCTGGGAGGTGGGGGTGGGGCAAACAATGGGTTCGGCCAAGCCCTCCCTTTCCCACCCCTCCCTCAGCCTGCCCTCTAGAGGTCAGGAGCCCAGTAGTAAGGGTTGAGAGGCTTAGAAGCTTGGCAGCAGCTTGGGGTTTGGTTTACTGTTGGTAGAGAACCATCTTAAACAGTTTCTGCTGTAAGGAATCACAGTGACTGCAACTGGGTAGAAGAGCCCCGGGCTGGGGCTCCCACCTGTCTGGGCAGGACTCCAGACCAGCCACTTCCTAGGACCTGTCACCTGTACTCAGAGCAGGGCCCACAGTGGCCCCCAACTTTCTAGGCCAAGTTGCCTCAGTTCAGCGCCCCCCGCCCCCCCCTTCCCCTCCAAAGGCCTGGGAAGGGAAGGCCGAGGCTCCGGAGGGGAGGACCCGGACTCTCGCCACATCACCAGACAAGCAATAGCAGCAGCACAGGAAGGCGGTGGGGAAGTCGGAGAACAGGACGCCCACATGGAATTGGTTTCAGGGAACAGGACGGGAAGGCAGGACTGGCACCAGGCCAACAGGCAGCATGTCCACCAGAGCATGTCTCACCACTTTATCAAGTCCTCGTGCAGTGGGCTGACCCCTACCCTGTGCCCAGCTCCCTGGGGGGGCCCCTTCCTCCCCTGGCTCAGAGTCTCTGCACCCCCTTCCCCTAGGAGGCCTGGGAGTGAGGGTGGATGGGATGGGCCTGGCTGGAATGTGTGGAGCTGGTGGGAGAGTATGGGGACAGGTCCCCCTCCATGCCCCCACTGGGGGTCTCTTGCGCGGCCTCACCCTCAAGCCAGCTTGAGCGTGCCGACGGGGAAGGAGGGCATGGTGACCATGGTCACAGGGTTGAGCACTGTCTGGCCCACCAGTTGGGGGTGGTGTACCACCTGAGCCCCGACAGCGGGCTTGGCCATAACGGTGGGGGGGGGCCCCAGCCCGGCGGTGCCATTCACTTGCTGGTGTGAGAGGGTGTGGGCGATGTGGCTCACCGCCACGGGCTGGCTCACTGCCACAGGCTGTGGGTACAGGGGAAGCTGGGAGCCAAGGTGGGCTACGTGGTTAAGGGTGGCAGGGTGCACTGTGATGTGGCCAATGGGGGGTGTGGCAGGTGCCAGCTGCACAGCAGGGCTGGGGGCTGAGGGAGCAATGTGTGCTATGTGCTTCCCGCCTGGCCCCTGGAGAACATGGTTCACAGTCTGGATGACTGAGGCATGGGTCGTGGCAGTATGGGCGATGACTGTGGAGCCCCCCCCAGCCGCAGCCACCAAGTGGGCCGGAGCAGGCACCAGTGTTTGGGCGGGGGCAGCTGGTGGGGGGGCAGGGGCTGGTAGAGGTGCCTTCTGCTGTGGCGGAGGTTGCTGCCCAGGGAGGTGGGCAGGAGACAAAGCCACAGGCTGGGAGTGGGGGTGTGGGTGGGGAGGCAGAGGCGCAGGGGCGGTGCTGGGTGGTGGCTTCGGCAGCTCCACGTGGGGGCGATGGCTCAGCTTAGGCAGGCCCAGACCAGCCTGGTCCTCTTCCATATCCTCGTCTATGTTGTCCTCACCCTCTGTGGGGGGACATGAGGACAGGGATAGGTCAGAAGGGCTTGGGAACAAAAGGCTGGAGAAACAGACGGCCCTGGGGGTCTGGGGAATATTATGGGGCTGGTGTGGGCAACACCTTTTCCAGCAGGCAAAGGCCTGGCCAGGAAGCCTAGCAATTGAGGGGTGGGGCTCACCAGAGGCAGTAGAGGTGGAAGCCTGGTCGTCCTCGGGCTGGCCCGTCTGCCGGAGTACACGGTCGATCTCTAGCACATCCATCCACTGGCTCAGCTCGTGTTTGAGCTCTGCCAACCGCTGTTGTGTGGCAATCTTCTCCCGTGCCAGCCGCTCCATCTCATGCTCGTATTCCTTCTCCTTCCTCTTCAGCGACTGGAAAGCAGGGCAAGGAAAAGCAGGACACTTTGAGCAGTGACCTCAGGGCGCACAGTACTTCAGACATCCCCCACAGCTACCCTTGCTCCCAAAGCACCTGGTCCACAAGGGCAGGTCTGCAGTGACCAGGAGACCCAGGTTGACAGGGGCTGCTGGAGACCATACGTGCCTTCTGGGCCATGGCTGTGCCCAGTGGGTCCCAGTGTCCCACGAAATGTGGGCTCTCCAAAAGATGCCATTGAAAGAAAGCACAGATTCAGGCCAGTGGCTCCCCATTCTCCATATCAACTCTGTCCTAAGGGGCTTTGCTCTCTCTTGCCCCATCCACACTCCTAGCAGTACCTCCCTTCATTTTGCCAACCACAAAATGTGTAACAGATTTCTCAGACATTGCCCAAGGCCTATACCACCATTCATGATGCCATGATGTCACACACTAATGCCACAAGCTACCCTCTTTGGAACCCATTCCCCAACCAAATGATGCAGCCCTTCTCTCCACCTCATCATTCACTAGTCTCCCTAATGTCAGCACCTTTGAGGATGACCCACGAGCCTTTGTAACCCCCCCCCCACCGCCCTGCCATTTCATCTCCTTGAAGTGCCTCCATCTGGCCCCCAGCAGCTGCTGGCTCTGCACCTCCTGTCCCGATCTCCTGGGTTACTCCCTGAAGTGCCCACCTATGACACCTCCCCAGAGCCTTTACTTTCACACAGCCCACAGCCTCCAGACTCCCCAGGCTGCTGGACAACCCCAAACCCTGGAATGTGCTCCTCCTTTCACACCAGCCCCTGAGTTGCAGTGATCAATGAGAAATGGCTCTTCAGGTGCTGGACAGCACCACTGGCTTGAGTGAAGGCCCCTGGAGAGGCTTCTGTCTTTCACTGCAGGTTCCATGTTGCTTCTGCTCCCAAAAAGCTGATGCCACCCACTTCACTAAGAACACCATGGGGAGCTCCCTTACATACCACGCCATCTCTCCTTCAAGTTCTCACAGGTGACCTGGCCCCTAAGATTGACACCTTACATCAGGGCTGGATGCCCCGCCTCCCTGACTGTAGCACTGCTCCCCCATCAGCAGGGTCTCCAGCTTCCCTTCACTTGGGGCTTAATAGCAGCTCCAAGATGCCAGTTCACGTCCTATTTCTCAGCTCCATTCCACTCCCAAAGTCTCACCTGTCTTCCATGCCCTCCTGACTCTGACACTATTAAAACTACCTAAGTTCCACAGGCCTCCCTGTTGCTGGCTTCTCCTTGGCCCAGGCATGTCATGACTGCTGGGTCAGCCAGATGGCACAAGCAATCCAGCCCGGCTGCCTCCTGGGTCTCTGACCTGCAATGCTCCTGAGCTTCTGGCCTCCAAGGATTTGCCAGTCACAGCTAGGTGCACAGCCCACTGGCTCTTCATATACCATATTTACCCGCTGTCTTAGTGTGACTCTCCCAACCCTGTGCATCCAGCTGCTCACACACAGACCCTCCCATCTCACCACTCTCGGTCTTACCAGCTCACACTCCAAGACCACACTCGGGCACACACCTCCTCCACTGTCCTCCCCTACCATGCCCTCACCTGTACATCCTCCTGACCTCCACCACACCCCTGAGCATTTAATGAAACAGGTTGTATTTTATCAGACAATGGCTCATATCACAAAATACTTCACGGGAAGTTCTGCAGCAGCCCCACCTGACTGTTCACTGCCTGTCTTGGGCACAACAGTGCCTTCAATTCGACACACCAGCGAAGCCCAACTTCCCCATATTCCCTCTTATGGGCCCTAACTCCTTACATTTCTGACCTCACCAGTAAGAGGTACCTCAAACCATCAGTGCCTGCAACACAAAACCCAGATACGGCCTTGTTCTGTAGTAGTCTGAAACCTGGGAGCTTTACACTTCTGTTGCCAGTCCCAAGCCACACATATACTATCATCTTTGAGATTAATGTGCTTCTCCCCATATTTCTGCCAGAAACATCCCTCCCCTTACCCACACGTACCTGTCTGGCTTCTCAATCCAAGAGGCCAGGGCTAGACATGACATCAGATGAGGCCACATCAATGACAGGGCCTGTGGTGAGTCAACCTTCACTCCAACTTGGCTGCTGGTGGCTAGGAGTGGCCATCCTGAACTCTGCCTGCTAGCTGAGCAGGTAGGCTTCTGGCTCAGGGTAGGAGAACATCAGTGCCCTAAGCTTCCTCTACTTCCTCCACAAGCCTAGGGGCCCCTGGAAAGTTTTCCCAGGGTTTAACTTTAGTCCACATTGCTTCATTTTAAACCCACTGCCTTTCTAAGACTACCTGGATGTGTGGTTTGATATCTAATTACTTCCCTTTCTATCTCTGTCCACTTAACTGTGGCTTTCTTCAAATCCTTCACCAACCCTAAGTCACTCAGGGTCTGGCTGGGGGCTACAGTCTTCCCACAGCTTACTGCCTGGGCACACACCCAAAGCCCTCAGTCTACACACTCTATGTGGTCTCTCCAGCACTTCCTTTTGACTCCCATCTAGTGCCCTGCAGCACCCCCATCTCTTTATGGCAATCATCCTGACCATCTTTCACTCAAAAAAATACACCCTGCTCCCTCCTGAGGGAGAAACTTTGGTCTCTGTTGTGATGCCTGCCCTCTACTTTGCCTAGATCACCCTGAGACCTTCAGGTCTCAGCTCAAATGCTGTGACCTCAGCTACTTCTTTTAACTCCCCAGAACAAATCCTGCATTCTCTGTCCCTTTTATGCCTTCATGACAATCCTGTTGGTTTATAATCTGCCACAAAACCAAACCTATGAGGACGGAGACCCACACTTTTTAAAAGATTGATTAATTAATTTATTTACAGAAAAGGGGGAAGGGAGGGAGAAAGAGATGGGAGAGAAATAGCAATGTGTGGTTGCCTCTAGTTGCCTCCCAACTTGGGACCTGGCCTGCAACCCAGGCATGAGCCCCTAATAGGAATTGAACCAGCAATCCTTTGGTTCCTAGGCCTGTGCTCAATCCACTGAACCACCCAGCCAAGGCCACACTTTTATTTTCAACTCCATACACCATGCAAGCAAGACTCCCTTCCCTAAGTATGTATCTATAAACGAGAACCTTCCTATTTTTCAGTAAATGCTAATATTTATAGAAGGCCAATACTCCTAACATTCCATGATGAAGCTACCCCCCCCCCCCCACTTAGCATCACTGCAATACAGAAGAGGAAACTGGTATTCACAGAAATGTCAGAGCATTTGACCAGGGATTTGCTCTCAGGCCGTATCATTGAAAGACAAATAACTTAGACTAAAGCTCAAATTCTGCAAAAACACCCCAGAATTAACCCTCCCAATACGGTCCCAGGCCCAGGGCCAGGACTCTTCCCCTCCCCCTCCCGGGCCTTTCCACAAGCAGGCTGTGCGACGCCCCGCCCCTCCAGGGACACGCGCGCACCCACGCGGACCCGGCTTTGCTGCGTCACTCCCGCAGGCCGCACCCTCCCTCCTCTTGCTCAGAAGCCCCGCCTCCCGCCCAGCCCCACCAATCGGCAGCCCTAACCCCGCCCCTCCCGGGTGCCGGGAGGTGCGCCAGCCCCGCCCCCCCACCGGAGGGCGGGCGGAAGGGCGAACGTTTCCAGGAGGCCGCTGGCTGGGAGCAGTCGCAAAGCAGTGCCTCCGCCCTTCGACGAGTCAGGCAGCGGTTACCTCAGGGCTGTGACCCCACAATCTAGGCCGGGGGAGGGGTGGCGCCCGCCGCTGGCTCACCGCCCCAGCCCCCAAGCTTTTAAAGCGCGCCGACAGGGAGACCCGAGGCTCCTCTGCTCCCGCCCTGCCGGGCAGGGAGCCCTAGGCCCCTCCCACTCCCCCAACGGCTTTCTTCCCACTTGGTCGCTGCTGCAGCCGTGCGTGGCAGCCCGCCCCACCCCCACAGTCTCCTTCCCGGCAAGCGGAACCTTCGGCCGGTTTCCAGGGAAACCGAAACTCAGGCAGTCATGGCAACAACAGTCTTATCTGGCGGGCGCACCCCCACCCACGGTACTGCAGTGTCCACGAGGGCCCCTGGGAAAGACGGAAGGATAGCGTAATATTTAAAGGTTCGGTGTCGTACTGTCTATTTGTCACCATATCAGACCGCCGCAATTCTTCAACTCCAGGTTAACAGGTCGTGGCACCTAAATGAACTGGAGGGATCTTAACCCTTCTGGGGTGAAAGTGGGGGCTTCCAAGTGGAAAGAGCCACGCCCAGGAGACCCCACCTACCCGCGAGCCTGGCTGATCTGGTTTCCACCCCGGGGCGGGGTGGAGGCGCAGGGTAGCTCCACGCCCTTTTCACCCATGGTGCACTAACAGCGCCAGGCGATAGAACAGGGACAGGCACCGGGTTTGACAACAGAGCTGCTGGGCCCTGCAGTTGGCAGGGATCCTTGGAGCCACCCCGCAGGGGAGGGTGGCAGAGAGAAGCTCCGCCACCGCCCTCCCTGCGCACGCGTTTTCCCGCCCGTTCCCCGCCCCTTGCCGGGCGGGGAGCCCCGCTGACGTCAGCCGGCCATGTGCTCAGCGTCCGCGTGGAGGCGGGCGGGGCCTCGGCGAGGGGCGGAGGGCAGATGGAGTGGGGAGGAAGCTGGCTCCGCGCTGCGGCCGTCGCCACCGCCTGCCTCCTTTCAGCTAGGCCTCCCTCCCCCATACCTGGATGTACCGCAGCGCGGTCCGCAGCACACTCAGATTCGATGTTTTCTTGTCGTCCACGTTGGGGATATTGCGCTTCAGGGTCTCAAAGCATTCCTTCAGATGGGCCCTCCTGAGGAGAGGAGGTCGAGCATCGCTGGTCATCCAGCGCCAGGGGGAAGGGTAGGGGGGCGGTGGGGGAGGGGCAGGAAGGCCCAAGGAGAGCCTAGGGGACCAAGGGTAGAACCAGAACACGCGCACGCGCATGCACACACACCTGTTCTTCTCCAATTTGTTGTGGACTTCTCTGGTTCCAATCCTGCAACCCAGACAGACAAGGAGGCTCAAGGCCAGATTAGGTGGCTTTCCTGCCCCCCTCCCCCACCCCTCAAGTGCCACAGGCTTTTTGTTTTTGACTTTGTAAAAGCAGCAAAGGGAGTTCGCTGCTGCCCTGGTGCGTTCACCCCTGGGGAGGGCACATGTATGCTCATAATTTACAAGCTCTTTAATCCTCCATTCCACCCCTCCACCTCTGAGACAGAAGGGCTCAAACGACTCAGAAGAAATAGCCAGCAGACCCCAGCCTTCTCAACCAAGAGGCCCATAATGCCACACTTTCCCCAAAGGCCTACAAATGCTAACAGCCCCAGCCTTGGTCAGGATTAGAGAACACAGAAGTCTGAGAACAGAGGGCAATAGCCATTCTCCACTCCTGGGGTGGGAATGGGCATGGGCACACTGAGAATGTCCAAACAAAGGAGAGTGCTTTTGGGTTGGAGAGGCAGAGAGGGCACGATTCCAAAGAGCTAGTTTGGGAGAGGACTTCTTCCTCTTGCACAAACAACCCAGGGGGTGGGCAGTTCTCTCCATCCCACCAGCCTCAACTCTGCCACACCTCACTCACCCCCCAGGCCTCTTCTTCTGTTCGCTGGATTTGACTTCTTCAGCTGATGCCAACTTCAGGGTCCCAAGAGTGGGTGGGGGTGGCTGCTGGGAAGCCAGCTGGGGCTGGACTCCAGGGTGTGGTGCTATGGTCAGGATTGGTGTAGGGAGGGGCTGCAACGGCTTGGGGCTGCTGGTGGGCTTGGAGTCTGGCAGTAGAGGAGTAGGGGTGGGCACCTGTGGCCTGGTGGGCAGGGGAGCAGATTCCTTGATGCTGAGTCCAGGGGTGCTAACCAGGGCTGGCTGGCGAGGCGCCAGGGGCAGCGGCTGGGCTGCAGGGGGCAGTGGTGGGGGTGGGGGCAGAGTCTGAGGTGAGTTGGTCACTACTGGAATAGGAATGACGGTCAGTGGGGTTGGGGTGGCAAGTGATGGTGGGGGTGCTGGTGGGGGTGCTGGTGGCGACAGAGGCAGGGGTGGTGCCTCAATGCGGGGTTCCTCCACAGGCAGGGCATGGGCCAGCCTGGCCAGACTGCTGGCCTTCTTCTGCTCCTGCTCCCGCTCCAAGCGAAGCCGCTCCTGCTCCTCTACACAGAGAGAACACAAAGGACATCATAGAAGGGCCAAGATCCCTGGGCCCCAGCTTCACCTGTCATCTGACCATAACCCATCCTCTTACCTTGTCCAGTCAGAGCTCAGTGACACCTCTGCTCAGACTGAGATACCACAAATACCCACCCACACCCAGCTAGGCTCTGGGCTAAGTGCTGGAGGCACAGCAGTAAACAATTGAAAGGAACCCAGTAACCCAGTCCCTGTCTTTGGGGAGCTTAAGGCCAGAAGGGCAGGGGGAGGGACAAGTAACGGGACAATAATGCAGGCTGGGAGAGCACACATAGGCCTTGGCGGAGTGGGAGCTGTCAGGGAAGATGATGGAGGCCTAGACACCTGAAGTTTAAAGGGTGAGGCAGCTGAACGAGCAGAGGTCAGGAGTAAAAGGGTGACAGATGAGGTGGGCAGATGCCAGTCCATGATGGACAGATGACAGCCTCTGGGCAAGACCTTCAACAATATTTACTAAGTACCTTCGGGAAGGCAGGCAGTACCTTCACTTCACAGATTGAGATAAATAAGCTCAGAGAGGCACAATGCTTTGCTGAAGGTCACACAGCAAGTCACAGGTAAAATGGGTAGCCCCAGCCTTATCTCTTTGACACAGGGTGGATGCCTGGTAGTTACTATGCCACCATGTGCTCACTGGGTCTCTATACATACACCTGGCTCCTCACAAGAGCCCCCCCCCCACACACATAGGTAGGGTGGGGTGTCATCTTCAGCTTACACATGAGGGAACTAGGCCCAGGACTCCTAGGCTGTTTTCCTCAGGGACCATATAAAACATATGTGGTTCTTCTCTGCCCTTTGTCATGCAAGGACTCATCCCCCCTCACCGACTACCCCCCAGCAGCACAAACTAGAAAGCTAGAAAACAGGCAGAAAGGATGGCCATACGTTTTAACAGAGGTTGAGCCAGGCAATGAGCTCGGGCAACCTTGCACCATTAGTCCAGCATCTCTGCTGAAAGAAAGCCCTGCAGGAAAGGGAGGCCTGCTCAGCAGCTGGCCGAGAACAGGGGAAGGAAGTGGCCTCTCCTGTTCCAGAGACCCCACTCTACTGCCACCCTGCCCAATTTTGGGGCCCCACCATTCTGCTTCCCTGACTAGAGGACTGGGCCAGGACCCTAGGGAGCGGGTGCAGCCCCCAGGCCAGGGAGCAGCCTGGTCAGCTTGCCCTCCCGCTTGCCCTGGATTCGCCACACTGCTGACTAACCCAGCTAACAGCATGGACACGCCCCAAACAGGCCACCCCACAAGGGATGGGGCTGAGGATGAGGTTGCTCAACTGCCCCCCTCAGCAGGAGGGCATCAACCCCCACCAGTCTGCTGGGCTCAGGGGCCCAAAGAAAACTGGATAACTCAAGGCCCTTTGGCCAATCAACAACTTGAGTAAGCCAGGCCTGCTCGGAACCCCTCCCTCCTGCAGAGAGTAGGCAAAGGAGGAAGTAGAGGGGGACATGTGGACATGCTCTGAGAGGGGAAGCACTCAGTGGTTTCCCAGCAGCCAGAGCTCAGGGACTGGACAGGTCAGCACTGGCCTCTTCCCCTCTTCCATATCTCCTCTGCCCTTCAGGAAGGGGGGCTGCCAGACCAGAGCAGGCCTACTCTAGTAAGGGGAGGCCTGGCTCTCCCAGGCCTTTCCAGCCAGTACTGACTTAGGTTACAGCCCCAAAATAAACCAGCTCTCCACTCCAGCTTCCCACAGAATACACTGGGAAGAAACTTGCTGAGTTCCAGCTATGGAGCCCTTCTTAGGCCCAGCCTTGGACATCCCTGGTCTGCTTCCTTTCCCCCTCAGAATCTGCCCCCTCTCTACCCTCAAGACAAGGCTCTGAAACTCAGAGCCCACCACAGTCTCCACCTCCATTCCTTTGAGCCAGCACCCAAACTTCACTGTCCTTGGGTCAAGCGTTCCACTCTCCCATAAGCAGGGGGAGGGACAGGACCCCAAACCCCAAGAACTGGTGCCCAGGGGACTCAGATTGAAGGCAAATCTCATATTTCCATATTTTAAAGCAACTCCAAAGCTCACCCAGGAGATGGCAACCTTCTCACCTACCCTTTGTCTTCCTATTTCTCTCACAGGTGTCAAAAGAACCCAGGTGAAAGGACAAAGTCTATCACACCTGGATGAGCATGAAAAACTGGTGGTGAAGAACAGGTGGCCCAAGTCAGATCCAGCCCACCAAAGCTTCCTGCCGGCTCCCTGGCAGCTCTGACTCAATCCCAGCCCAGCAGCTACCCTCTCCCAGTGCCCTGCAGAGGGGAAGACTAAGTGGGGGAAGCAAGCTGGCAGTCCCTCGGGAGCATATGGGTTTAGGCTCTTTAAAATAATGGTCTGCTGCACCCATGGTACACTCCCTTCTAACTCTCACTTATGCACAAACATACTCTGGTACCTCCCCTGGGCTCTGTCCCACCCCTGACCCCTACCCCCACCCCAGAGAATTTAGCATGACCCCTCTGGAGTGATCCGGGGGCCACAGTGTAGAGTATTAGGGATTGTGCTTCCTTCAGTCATCCCCCGTCACTCTGGCCCAGGGACTCAGCAGGCACAGGGCTGGGGCCTGAGACATCTACACCTGATAGCCCCAAATTTTCAGGGGCATTCTCTCCTTCTGCATGCTAACAGGGAGCTTGGCACATAAGGCAGCCCAGGGTGCACCTTAGGTCAGAAGCCTGTGGACATTTGGCCAGCTCTCCCTGATCAAGGCAGAAGAGGGTCCCAATGGAGCCACTTCCACGAATGCTGGAAATGACCAGAAACTCCGGCTGACCACCAGGATGGCCTTGGCCTTCCCTCTCTGCTCTCACAGGTACAGACATCCTCAGGTTCACCACTCAAGTAAACTGACTGCTCTAGGTTAAATGGGGGCAGGCACAAGAGGCTCCCTGTTCAGAGCTGCTCATCAGGTACATAACCTGGGACAGCAGTTCTGGTCAGCAGGTTCCCACTCTTCCCCTTTCCAGTCGGAGGACATACCCTCAAGAAGGAGGAAAAAAAAATTCTGAAGATTGAAATCCCATGGCCAGATGTAGCCATCTATACTCAAATTCTTAGTGTGTATCTGCCCTTCCAGCATCCATCTATCCCTAAGAACCCTGCCCCACCAACAGGCTGCAATAGGCCTCAACGCAGCTCCCCGCCCCTGGTTCTCACCACCTGGGGGAGAGGGCAGGGCCCTGCAACTTTGTAGGAGAGAACCATTCTCAGGTTCCTTCACCGTGTCGCACCTATCATCCCTGTCCTTCTTATTTTGGCAAAGGGCAGACACATATCAGGGAAGGGGATGGTCTTCTTTTCCCCATATGGCCAACTAGACTGCAGGTAAAATAAGGTTTAAATGTTTCCCTAGGACAAGGTTAGGGTCAATCATGTTCACCTCTAGCACAATGCCTGGTACGCAACAGGGACAAAATAGGTATTCTTGAATTGCATTGTGCTGATGATGGCAGCAGGTGACTCAGTCTCTCCAAAATCTTGTGCACATTCCTCCCCCCGCCAGTGGGCACGTAGGAGTTCTTGGTGACTACCAGCACTATTCACCTCCAGACCCAGCTCTGGACCCTGAAGACAAGGGGGAGGGGCAGTGTGTTGAGGTCTCAGCCCATCAATTTCGAGAAACCCAAGCATCTTGGTCTCACATATTTCGAGCGACTCTTGACCTTGAGAGGCCAGTCGACCCAACTAGGTCAGCGGACCGCCGCTCCCCCGCTCTTGGCATGCTGCTATTCCCCCCCACCGGGCCGCAGCGGCTGCAGGCGCGCGTGCCCGCGAACATGCACACATAACACACACTACTACCTCCTGCATGACTCATCACTGAAGCAACAATAGGCAGAGAGAAAGGAAAGGAGGGCGAAGCGAAATCTCTACCACAACCAACCTGGCTGAAGGGTTGGGAGGGGGAGGTTTGGAGAGGGCAGGAGTCCCCGGATACTGCCCGCGCCCGCCCGCCCGCCCGCGCGCGCGCGCACACACACACACACACACGGACTGATACAGGCCTGAGGCCCTGGCAGCCGTCCGGAAAACGGAGGTCTTTATCCCAGTCCCTATTTCTGTAGCACCCTAAAGCTGAGGACCATAAACAAGGGCGCGTGGGCATATGAAGCATCCGAAATCTTTCCTCTCATCCCCGTCGAGGGAGCTGCTAAGTTTGCCCCCTCTTAGCTGGGCTCATTCCACAATGTGGTCAGGGATTTTGCCAGGAGGTTCTAGTGAGAACGTTTTGGGGTCAGTGGGAATATGTGAGCTCTAGGTATCCTGTTTCTCCGCAATTCTAAGGATTTCCCTCTCCCCATGATCAAAAACAGGAGCTTGAGGCGAGAACCGACAGGTGAGCTCGGCTTCTCCTTCACAGGGCAAAGGCTCGCCCGGAGAGATGCCCAGCGCCCAAAGCCTGAGCTCAACCGGGCGCCAGGACCCTGGCCAGCCCCGCCCAGGCCCCGCCCCGACTGAGCGCGAGGCAGCAAGAAGGGGCCGGGCCGAGCCGTCCCTAGCGGGAGTGTCCCCAGTGCACGTGGTCGGGGGCGGGGTTCGTCCACGTCACCACCCGGTGTAACCAACGGGCTTGGTACGCAGACACACGCAACATTCCAGCCGAGAGCGGGTATGGAACGCGAAGACAAGCCACATTCCACATCGGCTAAAGTGGGGCGCAGAAAGGGGGGGACCAGGGACTGCCCTCAGAGACCTGAAAGCCGTTTTTCAAACACCCAATCAGCCCGCTCTCACCCAAACCCCTGACGCGCGACCTAGCCCAAGCTCTGGGAGGCGGGGTCAGGCGGGGCTGGCCAGGATCATAAGACACGCGATGTCATTTCATTCTGCAAAGGCCGCCTCCGCCCCAAGTGGCGCGTAGATCTGCCGGGAGCACCCCCCGCACCCTCCCATAGGGCCAGGGAAACCGGGGAGTTGCTCCGCCTAGAGTAATTCCTAGACCCCACTCCGTTACACACACGCCCACTCGTGTGCACTCTACACTCGCCCGTGTACACATCCGTTCATCCGCTCTCCTCGAGGTTCCTATCACACATCTCCCGTGCACACACGCACACACACGCGGGTCTGCCACCCCTACGCAACACCACTGCTCACCCCACCCCACCCCCGGCTCACATCTTCAGAGCTACCGGGGGCACCGCTGACCCACGCGAAAGAAGCCCCCACGAAAGGTGCACAAGGGGTGGCAGGCAGCTGCGGTGGCGCTCACAGGAGCCGGGTCCTTCGCTGCATGTTAATGAAGTCATTAATTAATTTTACTGCCCACAACACTCCTCCCTCCCCGGGCGGCGGCTCTTGCGCCAAGCCTTGCGCTACCCGGTTTCGCGGGCCGCCCGGGAGGGGATCCAGCCTGCGGTTTTGGCGTGGGTTTGGGGACTGGGGTCGTTCGCCTCCCCTTTTCCCGTGCCCCAGGGGCCCAGCCCGACCGCTCACCACGTGCTCTCTGTTGTTGCTGCGCTTGCCATTCCAGGAAGCGGGCCGCCTCCAGTAGCGTCTCTATGCTCATCGCGCCGAGAGCTGCCGGGGGCGCGCCGGGGCCAAGACTGCGGCCCGTGAGCCAGGCACAGGACAGGCTGGCGGACTGGCAGGAGGGAGGGATCACCTCCGGGGGGCGACAGGGCTGGGCGGCGCAGCGCACTCCGCAGGGAAGAACGGGGGAGCACCGGGGGAAAAAAATCAATGTCTTCCAAAATTTTGCAAAATATAATTTGCAAATTTAAAATAATTTGATGCAAAAAAAAAAAGGCGGCACTGCCTCCCTTCTTCCCCTCCCTCTCTTCCTTCCTTCTAGTGCCTCCCGCCCCGCGGCCCCCAGGAGTCCCGCCGACAAGAAAAGGCTTTGCAACAAGATGGCGAGGAGGCACCGACACACACAACAAGGGAAGGAGCCGCGCTGCCCCCGGCCGCCGCCCCCGCTACTACACCGGGGCCGCAGCCAAAGTCCGGACCGGAGCCCCCACCCACAGGGCCGCGGCGT
Organism: Phyllostomus discolor; assembly: GCF_004126475.2. NCBI lineage: Eukaryota > Metazoa > Chordata > Mammalia > Chiroptera > Phyllostomidae > Phyllostomus > Phyllostomus discolor. Next base: position 75,999,205 of record NC_040910.2, on the reverse strand, counting down.
CTCACGGAAGGAGGGGCGGGGTCGGGAGCAAGCTGTCCCCGCCCACTACTTGTACGGCGCGAGCACACGTGGTCTGGGTAGGGGTGGGAGAGGCTCGAGCCTGCTTCGCGCCCTTCATTTCCGTTTTCCCGCCTCGCCCCGCCCCGATTGCATCTCACAAGTTGAGCAAAGGTTGTGTGTTTGGGTCATTCACAACGAAATGTGCCCTGCCGGAGGGAAGGGAGGATGGAAAAGTCAACACTTAAGTTGGCTCAAACAAGGCCATTCTTGGTTAGGGAAACACTGGGATGGTAGGTACCAGCCGGATCCCTGAGTCTCCTCTCACTACCCACACGTGACCTAATTCCTGCAACCACCCGGCTGTCGCAATTCCTCCGGGATCCACCCCTGGGCGGAGCTGACAGCAAGAGGCCGCCAGAGAACTGGCGGAGGGAGCGGAGTGGCGATCCGACTCCACATTTTGTCTCCATTCCTCCCCCCGCAGTACGTTTGCATCCTATTAGTCGACGTCACCGGGCCCTGGGCCAATGGGCAGGCAGGACAACACGGCATGGAGCAGCTCCACATGGACACCCCGGGCCGCCAGCCTTCTGTTTAAAGGGCCAGTGTTTAGTAGGGTCACATTCGTGGGCTGCTGTTTGAGCGAAGGGTGGGACACCGAGAGGGAATTTCCGCAGTTGTGCTCTGGCTTGATTTTTCAACACCCTTTCTTTAAAACAAAGTATCTCTTTCCTTCCCCTAAACTCTTGTCTTTGTCTACTCGTGTCTGATGTGAGTACAGGTTCGGAGTGTGCCACCCCGGGGCCACCCTTTACTCGGGGACCCGGGAGGGGCGGTTGAGAGGTAGCCACAGCCCAGACTAAGGGGGCGTGGCCCAAATCGGGAACAACAACGTGGAGGGCGGAAGCCCTGCCCTCAGGGTGGTTAGAAGAGAAGCAGCAGGCGGGGCACTGGGACCGGGCCTCGTCGCCAGACTTCAACAACGCTCGCGCGGAGGGCAGTGGGACCCCTGGCTGACGTTCCTCACCGCCGCTTCTGGCACTAGTGTTTGGGGGAGCATGGGGGAGCATTCAGAAAGTTAGACCTTTTAGATCGGCTTGCTCAAGTCCTCCTTTTGCAGATAAGGAAACAAGTCCAGAGACTAGAAAGGACTTGCCTAAGATTACTCAGTATTTTAGTTGCTCCGTAGGTCGGAGCACTTATTTATTCATGACCCCACGGATGCCTTTTTTAGACAGTTCTAGGACATGGTCCCCAATTAGGAAAAAGGTCCTGAAGGAACATTAAATTGCTCACACGGGAAGGAGTTGTGATTGCAACCACCAAAATCTTTAACTGAAACACTGTTCTGCTTTGGTGGAAGCTGTAGAAACCCCTGGTAGTTTGCAGTGACACACAGGTTTGCTGAAGGCATAACTTGACGCACCCTGATATATGTTCAGGTTGGTTGTCCCAATGCCACTGCGCCCGAGGTCCCCTCGGTCCCGGCGTAAGATTCCTTTCCTAGCTAACCAGTACAGTGGGACACAACCATTTGGGTTCATGGAAAGCAAACCTTTATGAGGAGGGCTTAGTGGCTGCCCACCCAGCAAATCCATCCCATCCCCACTGTGCCTTGGAGGGGTAGGTTCCTATTTTGGGGACTAGAGTGTTTAAGACTATTGAAAGCTGGTACAGATGCATTCTTTATGGGCTTTGCACCTATCTTCGAGGGCACAGTACATCCTAGGGAAAGGAAATCTGTGGAGATCCTGGAAATCAAGAACCTAGTGAACCTGGAAACAGCCCCCTAGGAGTAAGGGGGCTGTTTGCCAGCACTAGTCTACAAAGGACCCTGACCTTTACTGTTAATGCCCCAGCATCTGTACCTGAGCATAGAGAGGCCATTACACACACAAAATGCCTGGGTGTCACTGATTTTATGATAAAGCTGAAAGGCAACAGGGGATTAGAGAACAGCCCAGTTCTTCTTGATGGGATAGATGAATGCCTTTTTCCTGGGAGGGCTAGATCTGTACTGGTTTTGACATTGCTTCCTCTAGCAGGAGTGTCCAATCTTTTGGCATCTCTGGGCCACATTGGAAGAATTGTCTTGGGCCGCACATTACTTTGTGATGAATAATCATCACGCATTAAAAAAAAAACCCTCATGTTTTAAGTAAACTTAAAATTTTACATCGGGCCACATTCATAGACATCCTGAGCCACAGGTTGGACACCCCTGCCAGTCTAAGTGTCTGCAACCTGCTACCAGTGTGGTTGGGCTTGGCCGACCTCACAACCAAAGAAAATGGCAAATTTAAATGCCCTATATGTGTGTGTGTGTGGTAGGGGGAGGGTAAACAGTATATATAATGTATATATAATAGTGGCCTGAAATAATGTTGACAAAGTTCTCATTTTGTTTGGGGTTGGCACTGAACCATTCTGCCAGTGGCTCATGATGCTCAGGGAACCACAACCAACATACTCTTCTGCCTTCAAGTAGTCATGGTACACATACAGCTCTTGAAATCTCATCTAGAGGCTAAAGTCCAATTCTCCTGACTCTTTTTGTCGGGGACCAGCTCCATCATATTAAGAAGGTACCATTTTGAAAAGTAATATTCTAAAGACACCTTTTCCTTCAGGGATGCGGAAGAAGATAAAAGTGGAGTGAAGAGATTCAAATGCCAGCCTCTCCCTTGCCCCCAATACCCCATCTGCTCTAGAGCTTAGTGGAGATACTTGCTATTTAAAACAAACAGTCTTACTGGCTTCACATGATCATCTGTTTATTTGGGTCATGTGGGGACAGCAGCCAGGGGATGTTAGGCAAAAGCAAGGGTTTAGAAAGGAGGTTTTTTTCTGGCCCCGTTGTTGCCTACAGAAGCTTAAAAATGGTCAAACAGAATTTTTCATCTACTACAGTCCCCGCACTTGGGGAATGGACAGATATCTCTGTAAAGGGGATGGGTGGGGAATAAAAGGAGAAGGCAATGAACAGAAGGGCCTCAGCTTCCTGTTCCAAGGGGGGTGGCACAAGGATAGAAGCTGCCAATTGTATTCATTCAAGGGAATGGGAAAAGAAATGTTCTTTTCCCTTTTGATGTTTTAGCAGAAAGGTTAGCACATTTTGGGAATGACCCAAAGCCCAGCCATTTCCAAAAAGTTCTCAAGTTTCTTTATGGCTTCTAGGTGCTTAGTACCTTTGGTGTAGGAAGACACCTCGGCCATCCATCACTGTGTGCTTTCTCATGAGATTTCTATTTTTAATCTTCCTCCTCCAGTCTTGTACACCCAATGCCCAGATTAAGTCCCTCAGTTTTTTAATATGCATTCCCTAATGGACTGTCTTCCACCTCCTATTCATCCCAACAAAGTTTAACATACACAACTCCAAGAGCTATGAAAATCAGTTCCCTGACCCCTACAAAGCATAAGTAATGAGATAGGAGAAAGGTGTGATGCCAAAAGTACAGGTATTCACATTAGATAACACAGATGTCCTCCCATCCAAGTGCTAACCAAGCCCTATCCTGCTTAGCTTCTGAGATCAGGTGCGATCAGGGTGGTATGGCCATAGACAGGTCCCAGAGATGTCCTAACACTCAAGGCCTGACCTCTCAAATTCTGCACGTGGTTTTAGAGGGCTTTTCACTTACCATAATTAAAACAAGACCAGGAGAAAATCAGCTATAAGATGTAGAGGAAGGAACAGAAACTAGTACACCCAGAGATACACCAAACAACATTAATTTAACAAATATTTACTGTGTGCCTAACATGTGCCAGGCACTGGGCTGGGTGTCCTTGTAGCCAAAGCCAGGTGACCCTTTGGTAAGCCAGAGTGGGGTAAAAGGTCAGAGAGCAGAAATCTACTCCATATAATACCTGAAAAAAGATTAGCTTTGCTCCCTACCACCATGCTGGATGTAGCACAGGGTTACAGGACTATACAAAGACTGTTAAGAGTACTGAGATACTCATTTTAGAAGGTTAGGTTCCCAGGTAATCATATTGTAAGAAGGGATAAGAAAAAGTTAAGTGGATTTAAGGTTGGGTTAGCCAACTGACCCTGGTTCCTGATAAGCCTACCTTGAAAGATGAGCAAGATTTTTAATTATTTTGATAGAGGTGTATCCTATGGGGCACTCATTCACTCATCAGTGAAGCGGGCTCTGCAGAGCTGGCAGTTTCCATCTAAGTCTTTATCTACCTTCCTCTACCTGGTGAGTTGTCAAAGGACCTCTCCTGAACCTACAAAACAGGTACAATCAAGTTCCACCTTCCCATTCAGGTACTTTTCCCTCTTCACTGCCTCACATGTTGTCACAGCTGGAAGAGTGAGATCACTCAGTCCAAACTTCCAAGACAAGCCTCTCATCCAAGGTCACAAAGCTGCTTAGTGTCAGCTGGGATGAGAAGTGGCCTGGTTTTCCTTTGATTGTGTGAACAGCCCAGCCAGGGTCAGTGAACCCAGAGTCCTCGAAGACCTCACAGAAATAAGTGATGACAGGGAGATAACCTCTCCCTTCCTGGCTAAAGATAAGAATGCTCATTAACTTTGCTTAGTGGTGTTCAATAAACAAGCTTAGCAGCTGAGTGAGAAGACAAAACAGAGGACTCGGAAGAAACTATACTGCCGCAGGCCACTCTGAGGAGTTAAGTGCTTTTAACTGGGCTGAGGTAGACTGACAGAGATTCTTCTCTTCTCCTGGAGCTGGCCTAAAAAGGTGACTGGGGGAAGGGGCAGATTTTTATCCAGGCAACCGCCCTGGGTGTGGACACTGAGTAATAAGGAAAGAAATGTAGTTCAAAAGCAAAAAGGGAGGAGTCATGCACTATGAGCTTTTCTGAGAAACCAAAGAGGCTGGCCACACTATGTAGCTCGAGATATGGCGGCTGTGGATGACATAGGAAGGAGGAAGATGATAAAGGTGGAAAGGCACAAGGAGAAGGATGAGGGTTTCACTTACCCCTCTGGGGGCAGGAGCGGGGAGAATGTGGCTTTAGAGTAAATTATTTCAGGTCATGGGAGTGAGACTGGGCAGTTAGCAGAGAGGTAAAGTCTTACAATGTGAGTCAAGAGCCAGCTGGATCAGTGCAGGTGGGAGAATGTTGACGAAAGGGAAGGCCCCTCCCAGGTCATAGGGGATGGAATACAATCAGCTCCACAGAAAGGCCTATGGTCTATACTATTGCCCCAGCAATCCCAAGTTCATACCTAAAAGCAAGGCTGCAAGAACAAGCCTTTAAAACCCAAGTGATCAGCTACTTGCGCTGTAACTGATACCCTCTCAGAAGACTATGTAAGGCCAGGAGCAGTGGCCGGTCATGGGACTGCCCAGATCCAGGGCCTGCAACCAGAATTCTTACTAAGGCCCCAAGGTCTATTGAGAGAGTATACATTGGGCAGTGCTGGGGATACTCAGGACACTCCAGGAGCAACACAACAGCCTGAGCCTCTCGTCCCACCACTTCCAGGGTGGGGGCTGGGATGGTACATACCTCCCTGCTCAAGTCCCTGTTCCCATCACAGATGCCTCAGATGGTGGTGCTAGAGATTATCAGTCATCTCTCTAATGCGTTCCTCTGTGGTAACTTGGAACCATTCATTAAACAAAGGTCCTTAAACCTCATACCATAAACCAACATCCATTCAAGTGTTAAATGTAAAAAATAATGCCAAAAAAGACCATAATAATATATAGGCAGACATTTTTTCTGCTCCAAGGGTGGCGAAGGAGGTGTCTACCCATGAAGGCAAATGAAGAAAATGTAAAGGAACAGCCTGACAAATTTGATTACATAAACCCTCTAAAAATTCCCTAACTGTAAAAACAAAACAAAATCACCATAAATAAAGGAACAGATAAATGATAAAATAATGGAAAATATTGGCAAGATGTGCCTTTGCAATTCAGTAACAGAAAGAACACCTGCATATAAAAGTGAACACAAATATAATTTAAAATTTGTAAAACAATATATGAAAACAATGAATAATACAGGGTCCTGCAGAAGTAACGCCTGCTTGAGTGTGGTTGGTAGGGTAATAATATGGGTGTAATAATTTATAGTTTTAATTTGAACATTTCACCAAACATGTCATATGGTGTGCTTGAGTGTGATATTATTGTTACAGAACTACATGCTTATGATTTTGTAATAAGAGATTTTGTAATTAAAAGGGGCGTTATTTGTACCAGACCCTGTATATACAAGATATGTTTATAACATATTTCAATGTTGTACATATAAATACATGAAAATGTTTGACCTTGTCAATATCACAATAAATTGGTAAAGGATTTCTAAAAATCAGACTTCTTGTGCTACCAAAGGTGTGGTAAAAACAGGCACCTGTGGAAGTGTAAACTAGCCCAAAGGTTTTAGCAGGCGAACTGGTAATATACATAAAGAACCTTTAAAAGAGTCATATCCTCTGCTTCAGTGACTCTTATGTAAGTTTACACTCAACCAATAACAAATTATTTTTATGGAGATACTCAGTAAAGCATTATTTACAACAGTGAAAACAAGCAAACTTAAATTTCCAACAAGGCACAACTGGGTTAGTGAAGTAATGTTCACAATATGGCATGTGAAAAAAAAGAGGGTTGTTAATATACCAAAATATTAACAATGGTTGTGTCTGGGCAGTGTGACTACTGGTAATTTTTATTTTCACAAGTTTTCTGATACAGAATAATTTTATAATCAGAAAAAGGTTATCATATATTGCTAAATGAAAAAAATTAGGAACAGTAATACACAATATGATCCCACATTTGCTGTTTAAAATTATATATGCATATAAAAATACTAAGATAGGGACTTCCAGCCAAGATGGAGGCATAAGTAGATACACTTTGCCTCTTCGTACAACCCAAAGGACAACAAATTTAAAAACAAAAAACGATAACTGCCAGAAAACCGAACTGTATGCAAGTCACAACCAAGGAGTTAAAGAGAAAATATTCATCCAGACTGCTACACTGAGACAAGGACACATGGCCAAAATGAAAGAAGAGATCAAAACTCCAGAAAAACAGCTAAGTGATGATGAGGTAGCCAACCTATTGGATGCAGAGTTCAAAACACTGGTAATCAGGATGCTCACAGAAATGGTTGAGTATGGTCACAAAATAGAGGAAAAAGTGAAATAAAGAATAATATACAGAGAACCAACAGTGAAGGGAAGGAAACTGGGACTCAAATCAACGGTTTGGAACGAAAGAAAGAAACAAACATTAAACTGAAACAGAATGAAAAATAAGAATTCAAAAAAATGAGGAGAGGCTTAGAAACCTACAGGACAACTTTAAATGTTCCAACATCTGGCATAGGGGTGCCAGGAGAAGAGGAAGAGCAAGAAACTGAAAACATTTTTGAAAAAATAATGAGGGAGAACTTCCCCAATCTGGTGAAGGAAATAAACTTCCAGGAAGTCCAGGAAGCTCAGAGAGTCCCCAAGAAGTTGGACCCAAAGAAGCACATGTCAAAGCACATCATAATTACATTACCGAAGATTAAAGAGAAGGAGAGAATCTTAAAAGCAGCAAGAGAAAAGGAGACAGTTACCTACAAAGGAGTTCCCATCAGACTGTCAGTTGATTTCTCAAAAGAAACCTTGTAGGCAAGAAGGGGCTGGAAAGTATTCCAAATCATGAAAGGCAAGGACCTATATCCCAGATTGCTCTATCGAGCAAAGCTTTCATTTAGAATGGAAGGGCAGATAAAGTGCTTCTCAGATAAGGTCAAGTTAAAGGAGTTCATCATCATCAAGCCCTTATTATATGAAATGCTGAAGGGACTTATCTAAGAAAAAGAAGATGATAAAAAATAAGAACAGTAAAATGAAAACAAACTCACAACTATCAACAATTGAATCTAAAAAACAACAAAAACAAAAATGAAGCAAACAACTAGAACAGGAACAGAATCCCAGAACTGAAGATCACATGGAAGGTTATCAGTGGGGAGGAGATAATGAGGGGAAACGGTACAGGGAATGAGAAGCATAAATGGTAGGTACAAAAAAGACAAGGGGAAGTTAAGAAGAGTACAGGAAATGGAGAAGCCAAAGAACTTACATGTATAACCCATGGACACAAGCTAAGGGGGGGAAACTGTGGGGGTTGGGGGTGGGATTGCATGGCAGAGGGGAATAAAGGGGAGAAAAGAACGGGAGAACTGTAACAGGAAAATCAATAATATATACTTAAAAATACTAAGACAGATAAAATGCAAAATTACTCCATTTGAGTAGTTCTTATAATGAAAATACATTACTTTATAAAGTGAAATGATGTCAAAGGGGAAAAAAAGTTCTCCTGTGCTTTATGAGGAAGGGCCTCACAATTCCTGATCTCAACTATTTTGACCTGTTGCTGTGGGTCTACTTCCCATCTCAGTCTTTATTTTGAAAGGTCTCCCATTTTACCCTCAAAAGCAGATTTTGTTTCCCCCTCTCAATCCTACCTAAACCTGCTCTTTCTGATGCTTAGCTCTCAAGTTCCCCAGAAATGGTTCTGGCTCCCCTTAGAATCCAGGTGAGATGAGGAACAGCATTAAGACAGCAGCGCTAGGGATGAAGAGGTTGGGTTGGATTTGGAAGATATTTCTAAGGTGGAAGGTTGTAGTCCCTGGTGGTAAAAAGAGGGAGGAACACAGATGACAAACTCATCTCTGGACAGTAACTGGACAGCTGGGTGGATGGATGGTGACCAAGAATAAAAGAGAAGTAGCAGGTGCAGACAATAAGCTGAGTTTGACACAGCCACAGTCCCAGGGGTAGATGCTCTATATATTTAGTTGGTTAGATATGTGGATATAGGAACTTCAGAAAAGGGCTAGATTTGGGCATGAACGTATGGCTGAGCACTAGTTGAATTCATGGAAGTAAATGAAGTCATCCATAAGGGGGAGAAAAGAGTGAATATGGCCCATGGACAGAATCTTTGGGATACTCTCTTAAAGAGATGAGAAGAACTCTAAAGGAGGGTGGCCAGCAACTAGACTTCAGTAGCTGAAGTAAGAGTTCGGAATAGAAGAAACCACACACTGATGGTCTACCAGGCTTTTATAAAATACTGAATTAGTTGTCAGGATTTATAATTAGGTAAATTTCTCATTAATCTGGGTTTCTGGCTTCCCTCAAAAAAATTTAATGACCCACCAACACGGGGCACCTATTTTTGCATGGCAATAACCAGCAGGAATTGAGTAAAAGCTAGCTCCTTTTAGTCAGAGCATGAGCTATCCCTTCTTGCCTGGCCCCTGGTGTAGAAGATGAGGAAGTACTGTACTTCCCTTTGTGAATGAAGAAGTTCTTATTAGTGCTCATCTAGAGGTCACTGAAATACAGGCCGGAGTTTGGTCCATAATGCCCATGTTTGGCCCTGAAGGCAGGAACCCTGGGACAAACAGGTCTGAATGAAGGATCCTGTCACATCAGACTGGGAATCCCCCTTTCCCAGCCAATCTATGGGAGCATGCCTGCCTCAGCGACAGTCCCAGGCCCAGTAGTGCTCTCTGGATGGCCTTCTCCCCTGGACAGCGGCAGCACATTTCCCAAGGGGCTGACAGGCTGCTGGAGCCAGTGAAGTCCCCCAGCGGAGAGCTTCCTGGCTCTGGTTTCTAGACTCTCCTGCCACACTCCCTGAATGGGTCTACCAGATGGCAGGCAGCCTTTTCTTTCCTCCAGATTTTGAGTTCGTTCATCCTACCTGAGAAAGGTGACTTGCTGTTCTTCTGACAACCGCTACCCTCTCCAGCAAGATTAAAAAGCACATCAGTTTTGCGTTCTACATATGTAATATTTAGTGCTGTCTACTATTTTTTAAAAATCCTTCTTCAATTATTATACAATTAGGTATTGTCTAAAAGTCATTACCTAATTTACCAGTTATTTACATGGATTCTGATCCAACACGTACATGCACAAGACATTTTGTGGTTTCACTGACTATGTAATTATCTGCACTACTGCCAAATACAAAATTCTATGAAGATTTGGTAGCATAAATTAAGAACTAATTACAAGTGATCTCACTTATTAAATCTTGCTCATTGATCATAAACTGGAAGATAATATCACTTTAAGGTGCTAAATTGTGAGGCTGGGTAAGAGATTCTTTTTCTCTCTTCCCTGTGTCAAACAATTGACGTCTCCTTCCCTAGAAGTGGGTCGAATTAGCCTCGATTTCCACCCTAAATGTAGCACTTGTTTCAGATCTTGAGATTTGGTATCTTGGGTCTCTGAACCTGAGTTCAGCTGACTTAGCTCTGTTAAATAACCTTAAGACAAGTCACTTAGGTTCTCTGAGCTTCTATATCATTAAGTTATCACACAGGGACACCACACCACTTGCAGGGTTACTAAATGTGACAATTTATATAGGAAATGGCTAATCAATACTGTTCATCCTTCAGTACATGGGAACTTGGGTTTTGCTCTTGGTCAGAAAGTGGTAGTCTACAACTGCCACTAGGCGCCAGAGGCCCTGGCCTTTTCACTTGGGTTTATTGGAAGATTTTCTGATTAGAAATGGAAAACTCAAAAGAATAAGGCGATGAATAGGTTGAAAAGCCCACCCTTTGTCTATGTACGCTTCCAGGCGTTTCAGTGCTTCTCTCCTGTAACTGCTGCTATCACTCTGAGAGGCAAGAATTCTTCCTCTTGTGTATAAGGAAGCCAAGGCTTAGTGGAACTGACTTACCCTATAAGTGGACTGGAACGTAAACTGATGTCTGATGAGCTGTGAAGCCTGTGCTCTTTTCTGTTTTTCATTCCCCTAGGGTGGCTGGAAAAGCACTTGGGACTTAAACAACCATGGCCCTCTTAAGAACATCATATAGAAGCCAATTCTGCCAAGTTCATCTGCACTCTCTGGTTCATTCCTTATCTCATTTCCATGGCTCATAATAAGGCCCAGTGACCCTCCACTTCCCTGAAGACAGCGCAGAGTCTCTGCCGTTTCTGCTTGAGCTGAGAGAGGCGGGTAGGCTACACCTCAAAGGGCATTCAGCCGTGCAAGGCCTTCACTCAGTCACAACATAGAGTAAAAGCATAGTCTTCAAAAGGCAGCATTAGCTTTTCCAACCAGCAATTAAAATAACAAACTGCTGTTTTAGCCATTTGGGTGAGTCACAGCAGAGGACCTGAATGCCTTCACAGAGCAGAGTGGGGACTCTGGAAAGCGTGTGAGACCCTGCTGCTAGTAGGGTGAGCCCCATGCAGGGCTAATACTGGGGTAGCGCAAGCACCGAGAGATTGGCACTTGCAAGCATTAGAAAGATTCAAGACCGCCAATGCCCTGCCCGAGGAGGCAGAAGCCAGTTCATTCTACTGGCAAGCATCTCCTGGGTTTTACTGGGGTTACTGCCCATTCAGCAAACCAAGTCTTCCAAGTACCAACTTCCCTAAAAAATAATGTGGTCAGGTCCTTTTCCTGGGGTACCTCCTGAGTGGCAGTAAAACTGCTGCACTTTTGAGACTTTCCTGCTCCTAGAGGGCTCTAGTTTCCCAAAATGGACTTCTTCCTCCTAATGTGCAGATCTGCTGGGTGGCCACCCATAATACCTGATCCTGTGCCATATAAACAAGGGTAGATGAACTTCCCCTTGAGCCCACAAAGACTCCAGGGTTGGTAGTACACGTGTTCTACACAGAAACACCCCTTGTGGGAAAGAAGGCCCAGCTAACCTCAGAATACACACAACGCAGAACCAGCCATGCCAACTTTTGATGTAAACAACACATTACATGCATCCTAGTCACCCAGCCAGACAAACCAAAAGAATTTAAAGACAAAAAGAACATTGAAAACAGTTTCTTTCTTAGAGCTGTTTGTTTCTTGAACATAAGGCTTTTTGAAAAGTTACTTTTTAAGATCATTAAACATCCCCCTGCAGTACCCCAATTAACAAGATACTAATAACTGGATCCAAAGGACTGGCCCAACCTGGATATATTCTAGAGTAGCAGGACAGATGGAAAGAAAAGAGTCAACTAGGACCATAAAAAAACTTTAAAATGTTGAAAGATTATGCCGATAAAAAAGACATGGAATAGTGGATTTTTCTTTTTCTCCTAATTTTATTTTTTTAAATTTTATTTACATATAAAATATGTATCTGGGTAGCAAAAGGGTACTTCAAGAAAATACCAAGGGCACAATTTTATCTGTTCCCACAGCACAGTTAATTTATTAAAAGAGCCAAAGGTGCCCCCGTGTGGCCACGGAGGAAAATGCTGCAGCTTAAGATGGAGGTGCTAACACCTTTTAAGAGGCCTTGAGTTTTCCACAGGGTTTTGCATCTTTTCCACACCTTACAGTTTTATTACTTGTAGAATTTGGTATGTTTGAATCATAGGCCTTGATTTCTAACAAGAGGAGAAGTTTCATGTTTTAAATATATATACTAAAGTTTTAAGTAATCAACATGAACCATTAAGATTAGTGGAAACCCTACCACACAGACTCCAACCCTGCTAGGACATCAGGCAAGGATGTGGGGTGAGGGAACCAACCTGCTGGAAGCAAGGCAGATTCCAAAGAACAAAAGCAGCTTTAGTCCACATTGGAAAACAAGTCCAGCTTCTGTTCCCATTTGAGTTATAGAAGACCGTAAGCCAATGCCAGGGACCAGAATAGAATTTAAGATAATATCACAAAGATTTAATTCCATGCCAATCCACCAACATGAACTTGATCTCTAGACGTTTAAGGCAACTATCATTCAACATGATATACGGGTCAATAACCTATTTCTTTAAAGAAAATAAACTCCTTTCCCCTCATACCAGAGGTATATGCTATCACATATCACACAATTATAAAGTATATGCATACCTGAAATAATTTTTGTCTTATTAAAATGTTTTCAGTGTTCACTCATTAGATAAACTATTCTCAGAGAAGGAAATGAAGACATCCAACAGCAAAGGAGGCACTCAGCTCTGGCAGTAGAAGCTTCCCTTGACACATACTTTTTAAACTCTAAGAGCATTACCATAATATCTATAAAACCCCATCCATGACACCAAGCCTTAAACCTGGGGCACTGAAACACAAAGACACAAGACAAATCTTTTGTGCCTCCAGCTACGCAGCATATTCCCTGGGAATCTCTCCTAAGTACTACACCTAAACAAAGGCTAATACTGTGACTGAAATACATTTTGAACAGGCAAGGAGTGCAAATAAATACATTATTGTTATAACATGGAAAATACTTATAAGGTGTTAAATGAAAAACAGCATAATATAAAACTGAAAACAGCATCAGCATGACCCAAGTTAAACCCACATAATCACACACTCCATCCATTTGCAGAAAGGGAGACTAGAAGGAAACACTGAAGTACCAGTAGTGGTTGTGTTTGAGAAGGCTGAGACTAGGGGTGACTTTGTCACTGTTTCCTTTCACTTTTCCAAATCTTTAATGAGCACATGCTACTCTTTTTAAATGAAACAAGTAAATAATAAATACTTATTGACTACTTACTGAATGAATAGATGTCACCTAACTCAAATACCCTAAAATTCCATCAAGGTAGAAACTGGGTTTGGGTCTGGCGTACAAGTCATTGTGTCATCACAGGTAAGTACAGCAGGACAGTGGGAATGGGTACAGGAGATGATTACTGGATTGGAGGAATCTGAAGCCGTAGATTAAATCCTGACTCTGTGTGCCCTAGCCCAAGACTGATTTCCTCAGTCTGTCAAGTGAGAAGTTAAGACTACAATAGCGTTTCCTAATCTTTAGTGGGTTACTGATCACTCTAACTCAGGAACACTCTTCTCTAGGGAAAAAAGCAAAAAACAAACAAAAAACCCCCATATATGCTCACAGAGCTTTCAAAAACAAGCCAGGTTTATGGATGCTCTAGAGAGTCATAGACCAGGTTAAGAACAATGATATGTTCTCTTCTGCAGCTCAGGATCCACTGTCACAGTGAGGTATATTCTAGTCCTACTTTCATTTCCTGTGTCTTTGCTGAGGGCCTGGTCTAGTAGCTACTGCCAAAATATGCCAAGATCATGAGTATCTTGCTCTAAGCAATAGCCACCTTTCAAAAGTATGGCTTAACTACTCAGATCTGGTCTTCTTTGCAGATAACGAGGAATTCTGGCACGATACTAAAAAATATCAGACTAAACAGAACACTGGGCTGCTGAAACTGAAGCTCAGCAGAGGGTAACCAAAACATTAACAGAACAAAAAACGAAACTCCATTTCCAGAGGCATTCCCGTTGAGCCCTGACATTCCGACTGGAAATGCGTTTTAAGAACATGGGTTACCATGACCTCAGAATTCTCCTATGTTAACAGGTAAGCACAGAGGGGGTTTACAAAGGAACCCACAAAAGGCAATATTTGATCAGCTACAACTTATCTGCCAATAGATGAGCATTTCTTAAGCAGCCTACTTACTGCACATAACTATCTTGCTTCGTTACTTATTTCTATCATCATTTACCCATTCAAAGCCAAGAAAATATTTTCCCCAACCCTAGGATTCAAACAGGATAGACAATTTTCAATTCTGAATATTCTTATATTAAAAAACAAAACAAAGCTCCATTTCAAATGTCGTACACAAGTAAAACTGCTACAAGACAGTACTCTCAACAGGTTGGAGATAGGGGTATGGCTTCATTCTGTTGTGTCTCAGTCACATCTGGGAGCTTCGCTTACCTAATTGTTTCTGAAATACGTGTCATCAAAACAGACATGAGTCAGGAACGTGACATTTCCAGGCGCTGCCCAGATTAGCCCTTCTCCTGGCATTACTAAGTTTTCCTCCCTGGCTCTCCCACCACCCACCACCAGTGCAGTTCTTTTCTTAGGACTGATTCAGGGGTAATCAATCATATACACCCCGAGAAAGTCTTCAGTCTTCAGAGTGTCTCTCCAAGAGGGTACATGGCCCGGTGTCGTCCCGCCTCCATTTGGGGGGTGAGAAAGCACGATGCTCTATACAGTTATGACCCAGACTAGATTCCAAAAATAATCCTTTTGACCTCAGAAGAAATCTAAAGCTAAGGTGATCAGTTTAAGTCAGGTTTAAATCCCTTTTGAGTCTTCTGATGGCTTTCTGTTGATACTGATAACCACAATTCTTCGTCCTAAACTACCATACTACAATGCCCCGAAACTTAAAAAAAAAAAAAGGGCGGGGGTGGTGGTTAAAAAATGAATGATTTTTTTTTTTCTGTTTTTAAAGACAATCCCACACAATGCGACCTACCAACAGGCCAATGGTAGAATTCCTCTTGCCACCCCACAGGCCACTCCAAAACAAGTTGCTCTATAGAACTTCCCCAACTATGCTAGAAGTCTGGAGTTAGCTAGCAACGAGCCTGAAAATTTGGTTACGTATATAGGTACAAAGCTGGTTCATCAAATCCCTGTTCTGACCTTCAACCCAATGCATTTCAACTAAGGCATCATCTACCTCTTTCTTAACGTTTATCAAACACTTGAATAGGTAATGTCCAGCCACTCCTTGAACATGGTTCCCTTTTTCAGACACCGGGTTGCTGAACTGCTCAGAAGCCTCTTGGTCCTGGGTTTCATTGCTAGTGCCTTTACAACCTTCCAAACCCTCCATCTCTCCTTTTTCCTCACTCTTTTCGTCCTCCATAGGTTCTAGGTTTTCCTCCAGAGAAAGCGAATCCTGGACTGAGCCATGACCCTTAATAGGGGCTGACTCGCCTTCCTGTACAGCAGGCCCACACAGGGTACTCTCCCCAGGGCCCTGAGCCAAATCTTGGCTACTGCCAGACTCTTTGGGGGTGAACTTTTTCTCTTCCAAGGCTTGGATGACATCCTCAGGTGCTCGAGGAACTTCTCTCAATTGTCTCACTCGTTCTCTTTTCTTTCTCCTTAAATGAATCCAGGAGTTTTCTATGGCTGTTAGGAAAAGGCTAACTTCCTCCTTTCCACAGGGAACTCGTTTATGCTGGACCTATTTGGAGAAAAAACAAAATTTTATAGGAAATTACTTTTCTACTCAAAACTTCTTTAAATAAAAAGAAAAGAGCCCTGGCTGGTGTGGCTCAGTGGGTTGAGTGCCTGCCTGTGACCCAAAGGGTTGTAGGTTTGATTCCCAGTCAGGGCACATGCCTGGGTTGCAGGCCAGGTCCCTGGTTGGAGACACGTGAGGGGCAACTGGTCAATGTATCTCTCACACATTGATGTCTCTCTCCTGCTCTTTCTCCCTCCCTTCCCATCTCTCTAAAAATAAATAAAACCTTTGAAAAAAGGAAAAGAAAATAAGAAAGAGATAATAAGTACTTCTTCAATGTGTTTATTAATCAGGTACCTTCAGATCAGTGAGAATTTTTTCAATCCATGTTGTTACAACTACTATGCCTTCTACTCTCTCAGAGCCCAAAGGCGACGCTTTAAGAGATAATTCTTTCATCACAGACTCCAACACTACAAATGTAATGGGTTTCCTTGGCTTCTCTAGTTTTCTTCGCTTACTTGGTGGTGACTGAAAGAAAAAGAAGGCATGGGAAAAGAGGAGAAAGTTATCCAAATAATTTAATGCATTACAATGAACTCAGCCAGGGAACTGTCCATGACTTATTACCAATCACAGAGCACTCAAAACACAAAGGCCTTTCTTTGTATGTTTGTTTGTAAAAGTTAACCCTGGAAAATAGGCTTATCACCTCCCCATTTTACAGAAGGGAAAAAAACTAAAATACAGAGAGGCTGTGCAATCAGCTCAAGGTCACACAGGTAGTAACTGTAAAGTTAGGATGTGAACTCTAAACCCAGGTTATTTCTGCCATGCCATGCTTCTGGTGTTTTGCCTGTCACAGGCAACAACTCCTCCAATAACTAAATATCCTTATCTACCTACGATGTCCCCAATGGGCCTGTGTAATTATTTCCTTCATGGCAATTCAAAGACCCCCAAAGGCACTGTGCTCTTTTCTATAAAGAAGTTCATGGCTAAAATCTCCAACTTGTAGTCTGAGCTTATACTTGCTGAGGTTCGAAAGAAAATAGCTGGTGAGCTGAGGCTTGTGAGAGCACGTGCTAAAAATGAGCAGGGTGCTAGGATCACATGGGTGGAAGATGAGGACTGACTGCTGGATCTTGCTCCATAACAGAGCCACTGGTGTGGCATTGCCTCTCAGCTGTGGAGAGGGGGCACCAGAACCAATGAGAACAGTGAATTTGAAAGCTGGTTCCACATAATTCAACTGTCCACTGTCATCTTCCTATTTCAAGCTTGGAAAGTGAACTGTACTTTACCCACTAGAGGGACTCAAGTTCCATTCTATAAACCAAATGACATTGCTGTATTTAAAATTTATTTCCTTAAAGTAAAAAATGTCTAAATATTAAAAAAAACACTCAGCTAAGACCAGATATATTATGGGCACTTTATTTTCAGAAACAGTCTCATACTTGTTGACAAAATTTATCGAAACTTAAAAAAAAAATGAGATAATTTTAAGGTCATGGTCAAAATGAATAGATGAAGATTATATGAAGAAGTCTTAAAAAGAGAAACACCAACTTAGCTTTGCAGATATTTTCCTACAAAAAAAACGAGTCCCTGATGAATTGTGTTGCTGTTAACTCCAAATCTACCTGGAAACAGTGTCAGAGCAGGTACAAACACACACACAGAAAGGTCTAACTACTGGGTGAGGCCTTGTAAGAACTAACCAGCAATCCCATACCCCATACATATATACACAAAATAGCCAGTTTATTCTATGCTAGAAAACTTGATGAGACAAATTCATATTGACATTAAGCCAATAGAATTGTTATTACTCAACTGCCCAGCATAAGAAACATAATTTCACGTCTACTGAGAGCCTAAATATTTTGCACTAAGGAGATTCAGCTGGGGAGGAAGAAAGATGGTGGTGTATAGGAGGATGGGGCAAAAGAAGCAGATTCGCTAAGAAAATAAACAAAACTGAAACAGACTGATGGCTGCCGGAGGGGAGAGGGGTTGGGGACTGAGTAAAAAAGAAGAAGAAATTAGAACTACAAATTGGTAGCCACAAAACAGTCACAGGGATGTACAGGACAGCATAGAAAATCTAGTCAATAATACTGTAAGAACTACGTATGGTGCCACATGGGTACTGGAACTACTGGGGGAACACTTTGTAAAGCGTATGAGTGTCTAACTACTATGCTGCACACCTGAAATTCATACAAAGTAACAATGAATGTAAACTGTAATTGAAAAATAAAATTTAAAAATGAAAAAAAAAAATCAGATTCCCATTACACTTCCCAACATCCATCCAAGGCTGTCACCACGGGAGAGGCCACTGTACCAGGGCCATCCCTAATAGCCCTCCCGGCACACCCAAGGTTATCGACAAATGGTGAAAGGACAGTGCTTTATATCCCTTCTGACAGAGGTGGTAATCCTTTGTGTTCACAAATTCCAACCAGCAAAGCAAAGACAATGCTGCTGCATTTCTTATTTGTCTTGCTGGAGTCAGCCTGCAATCATCCCTTCTCCGAAAGAATGGACTCATCATCATGTCTAGAACTTAAAGGAGAGAAATGCATCCTCACCAAACCTAGCAAGAGCTCTATCAAGGATCCACTTTCCAAGTTCCAAAGGAGTCAGAAACAACAAAATAGACAACTTACTGCCCAGTTATCCCAGGACTAAAATGAAACTCCTCTGTCTCAGATATGGCTCTTATTTACCTTGCACCTGGGCCCCAGTTTTCCATACACAATGATAACTGACAAATCTGGATACACACATATACATACAATAGTCCTAGGATTATTTTAGTTTTACTCTATTATACAATATTGGTACTCAAGGAAGATAATTTGTACTCTCAAAATTCTCAAGCAAAGTTTTTAAACAATTAAAGATGAACTTAAGCCTGGCTTACAGCAATCATTCCTCTCCCCCTCATGTTTATACTGAAAATTCTTAGTAGGCAGGGCCAGAGTAAAATATAGGAGCAGGTCTTAAGAAATTAATAGTTAAAATCAACCCCACAGATCCCTGGTAGTAGGTGATTTTATCACCTGCCACACTAGTAAATAGAAGCTGTCTGTTTTCCCCAATTGAGATTATTTTACTTTGTTAATACGCTTATAATCTCAAACCACAAATTTTTTTTACAGATTTTATTTATTTATTTCCAGAGAGAGGGGAAGGGAGGGAGAAAGAGAAGGAGAGAAACAACCAATGGTTGCTCTCGTGCACCCCCTCAATGGGGACCTGGCCTGCACATGGTCAGGGAATCAAACAGGAGACCCTTTGGTTCACAGGTCGGCACTCAGTCCACTGAGCCACGCCAGCCAAGGCTCAAACCACAAATGTTTTAAATGAAAAGCGCTATACTCAACTGTCATAATCTAATTTAACAGGCAAGATAACATAAATAATTTGTCATTTTAAAGTATAATTAAAAAAATCAATTCTTTACAGTGACTAATTCAGTTTAATGCAAAGGACCAGCAGATAAATTTACAACGGATTTCACATTAGAAGATGTTGTTACCCCGCTGAAATTACAATGTGAAAGAAGCTTGGTAGGGAGCAGTTAATCCCGCAGGGTATACAGGTTTTGTATCTTTTGAATTGCAAGGATTCAACGAATAATAACCAGCAGGCAGAGGACCTTCAAATGTTATTTTGTTGCATTATTAAAAACACATCAGACTGAAACCATAATTGGACAAAAAATAGTTCTTAAATTTGAAAATCTGCTTTAACTAGCAGGACTGTGTATAAATTTCTTAAATCCTCACTCTTAATTTCTAGATTTCACTGGTGCAGTCAGTCAGTCAAGAGACTCTCAAATTACGTATAACCTGACACAAATCCATGTAGCATCTGCCATACTGCCAAGGCTCTGCTGTTAGCGACAGCTAAAGCAACAACTCCCAATGGAGCCACAAGCTACATGAAATTACTGTATTCTTCCTAGTATCTGCAAGAAAGGAAGGGAGTCATTCACGACAACCTGCTGAGCATGAAGCCACAGCCTCCTTGTTTCGACAAGGCAGCTTCTAGAGTGATATGGAGGAGAAAGGAGCACGTTTGGCATGGGGATCTTTGCTGCTCTGCTGCACTCTGAAGGGCTACATCCCCAGGCCCCCAGGCACAAGCAGAATAGCCCATGGGCCAGGATCCAGCACAAACCCTCATGTTTTACAGACACAAAGCCAGCGGGCTGACACTGACACCTGGATGGAGCACCGACAGGAGGTGAGTTGGGAAGGGCAGCCAGACTACCTTGCCAACTTCTCTGTATTCAGATGTGTGCCACCTCTGCTGCCATGAAATAAATGGAATATTTTGTTGCCTAAGGGTGCAGTCTCCTTGTTAACAGTCCAGTGGATATTTCTATTATTATCTTAATCAGGTGGGTCACTGTTCAAAATCTGATCATTACCTATAGGTTATTACCTATATACCTGATCATTACCGGTATATAGGTAATAACAGTAAAAAGTAAAACAGCAAAGGGAAAGAAAAACTTATGTAGAATGCTACCTATCTAAAAGGTGGTTATAACTCTATGGGTATGGATGCCTTTCCTTGTATGAAGAAGTAAACAGTGGAGCCCTGACCAGTGTGGCTCTGTTGGGTGGGCACTGTCCCGCAAAGCAAAAGGTTGACAGTTTGATTCCCTGTCTGGGCGAATGTCTGGGTTGTGGGTTCATTCCCCAGCTGGGGTGTGTACAAGAGGCAACCAGTGGATGTTTCTCACACTGATGTTTCTCTCCTTTTTCTCCCTCCCTTGAAAAAAAAAAAAACCAAGAAGGATAAATTATAAAATTGTTTAAATAGTAATCCATGAAGCAGTGAGGGATCAGAGTTAAAGACAAGAGAAAGAAGCCAGACTTTTGACAACATCACCTTTTTTAAAGATCTGATATTGAAACCATGTAAATATATTTTACAATTACAAAACAAAATTAACACAAAAAGACACTGTGAGATTGTCCCCAAAGACAAAAAAAATGATAAGGCAAAAATTTGCTATTTTCACAAATCTTTCTGTTACTGGTAGTGTTGAGACCTGTGGTGTGACAGCGGGTTAAAACAGACGGCAGTTATGTTACAACTGTATACAGTCAGTGACTGAGCTTGCCGACATGGGATTTTTTCAATAGGAGATATTAAGTAGAAACTGAATAGAAAGTACAGCATAAACTTAGACCATATTTCATCTTTAAAAAGAAAATAATTCCATCCTGACGTGTATAGCTCAGTGGGTTGGGCATCATCCCCACACATCAAACGGTTGCCAGGATTGTGGGCTGGGATCCTGGTTGGAGGCACACGAGAGGCAACCGATAGATGTTTCTCCAGTACATCAATGTTTTTCTCCCCCTCTCTCTCCCTCCTTTACCCTCTCTCTAAAAATAAATGAATAAAATCTCTCAAAAAAAAAGAGAGAAAGAAAATCCCTAACTCTATCCACTGAAAAAGCCTAGAAACAATGACCAACTCAGTAATAACCAACCAAGTGCTCAGATGAATACCTCTAAATATCATTTCCCCTAAAATAAACTAGAGGTCCTTGCAAAAATGGTTGAATGTCCCAGGTCTGGAACAGAAAGAGGCATGAGCCAGGACAACCTGTCACACTACAAAGCACGAAAGCTACCGAAGACTGTAATGGTCACGGTAAGACAATTCAGGAGTCAACCCGAGGAAACTCCGGAGGGCCGAAGGTGGACAATCTATGCATCCAGAAAGATAGTAAGTGTAGTAATGGATTGAAAAATACCAGAAGTGTAAATCCATGAGCTCATAATACTCTAAAAACAAAAACTAAACCACCCTCTTTGGTCACTTTCGGAACTGCTAGGGAACCACCAACTCATCATTCTTAAAAATAAAGCAAAATAATCAAGCGTTTATCCTGCCTTTACCAGGTGAACTGTTGGGTAACAAAATAATTGTTAAGGGCAAATTTCTTTAGCTCTGTCTTTTTAAAAGATTTTATTTATTTTTAGAGAGCAAGGAAGGGACCCTGAGGAAGGACTGAATCTGAAACTCAGGCATGTGCCCTGACTGGGAATTGAACCTTCCACTTTGCAGGAAGATGCCCAACCAACTGAGCCACACCAGTCAGGGCAGGTAAATTTCTCTTTAGAAAAACTTTAGAAAAAGATGCAAGCAAACATTATGTACTTCCTGATAAAGTATACCACACACCTAGGAAGCCCTTTCATTCCCGAAAATCAAATCTGTATTTGATCAAATCTCTAGATGTAAATACTAATTTACAGGAAAGACAGGGTCTGAGGAACACCACAGAAGTGCACTCCAAAAAAATCTAGATATAAAAAACTCCATGGGACAAATATCCCAGTTTCTTCAACCAATAAGGGAGGGAGGGAGGGAGATAAAGGGGAAAGGAGAGGAGGGAGAGAGGAAGAAAAGGGGAGAGGGCACTTACACAGTAAAAGCAGCTCAAAGGGTATGTCAACAACCACAATGTGTAAAACTTAAGAACCTAGTTTGACAAACTTGACAACATCTGATCATCTACAGAGATGACATGAGGAATTATTGTAAATCATTTCAGTTGTGATTGTGATATTATGGGTTTTTTTAAAAAAGAATCTTTATCTTTAGAGATGAAAATAGTTAGGGATGAAGTAACATGCTGAGATTTGCTTCAGAACTTGAGGGCAGAAGAAGAGGAGTACATGGGGTTACGGATGCAACAAGAATGGGCACCAACTGTCAACAGTGAAGCGGGTGACAGACAAGATGGGAGCCCAATAAATGAGAGTTATATCTTTTCTGAAATTTCATATTTACCATAATCAAAAGTTTCCTTTAAAAGTTTCTTGAATGTGAAAGATCAAATGATAAAGCTTTTAGAATATAGGAGAAAGTATTCCTGACCTTGAAATAAGTAAAGATTTTAAAAATTTATTTATTTTCAAAGAATAGGGAAGGGAGGGAGAAAGAAAGGGAGAGAAACACTGATGTGCGAGAGATACACTGACTGGTTGTTTCTCACACGTCTCCAACCAAGGACCTGGCACACAACCCAGGCAGGTGACCTGACTGGGAATCAAACTGGCAACCCTTTGGTTCGTAGGCCAGCACTACTCAATCCACTGAGCCACACCAGCCAGAGCAGGAAAGATTTTTTTAAACAAGACACAAAAAGCACTAACCACCAACAAAGGAAAAGACTGGTACATTGGATTAAATTAAAATGACAATTTGTTTTTTATCCAAAGGTGTTGACAAGCTAACACCTGGGAGAAAATATTAGTAACATACAGAGTGGGGCAAAAGTAGGTTTATAGTTGTTCATATGGAAAATAATACAATAATAAATAAGTAATAATATGAGAACAAACTATTTTATGTACTCACAACTATAAACCTACTTTGCCCCAGCCTGTACTAAAAGGAGGCCTATGTCCAGAAAAATACCGAAAATGGCTACACTTCAGTTTTTCTTTTTTTGACATTATTTGTTATTGTATTTTTCCATTACCATTTATCCCTCCATATACCCTCTTCCACCTCCATCCCCCCCAGCAATCACCATACTGTTGTCCATGTCCATGAGTTCTATCTTTTTTCTTTTTTGCTCAATCCCTCCATCCCCACCCCTCCAGGACAATTCCATTTTTAAAAAATGTAGTAATACGGCCCTGGCTGGCGTAGCTCAGTGGATTGAGCACGGGCCGGGAACCAAAGTGTCCCAGGTTCGATTCCCAGCCAGGATACATTCCTGGGTTGCAGGCCATAACCCCCAGCAACCGCACATTGATGTCTCTCTCTCTCTCTCTCTCTCCCCCCCCCCCCCCTCTAAAAAAATTAAATAAATAAAATCTTAAAAAAAAAAGAAAGTGTTCACTTATATATGTGGTGAACATTAAAAAAAATGTAGTAATACAATAGGCAAGAAATGCAGACACTTGACATAAAGAGAATACCCAAACAGTAGATAGGATATCTAAAAAGATGTTAAACCTCATGACCCAGGAATTCCACTCCTAGGTCATACTCAACTGAGATGTAAAATCATGTACAAGAATGTTCACAGAAACATTATTCATAACACTTACACACTGGAAACTCAAATGTCTCTAAATAGTAGAATGGATAAACTGTAGCATACTCATAAGATACAGTAATACTATTTCAAGGGACAAACTCTTCCTTGAACCAATGCAGGTAAATCCCACATACATAATTTGTATGAAAGAAACTAGATACTAAAGATCACCAACAGGAGGGAGGGGTTAGTAATTAGAAGTGAGCCTGAGAGGAATTTGGGTTGCTGGTAAATAAGGCATTAAGATTCAAATTTATAACTAATATCTTTCTATAAAAGCACATACCTTTCCATTTTTAAAAGTTTACAAAATTAAATCAGAATAGAAACAGAACCAAGGCAATTAAAATGGTCTAAAGTTGATAAATGAAGAAGTAAAGGTAAAAGTATATTTTTTTTTCTAGAGTATTGCTATCCAGTAGAACTTTGTCATGACAGAAATGTTCCGTATCTGTGCTGGCCAATATGGTAGCTTCTAGCAACGTGTGACTATTGGAACACTTGAAATGTAGCTAGTGAGACTCAGAAACTGAATTTTAATTTAATTTAATTTCAATTTAAAGAGTCAGTGCACTCGTGACCAGCGTATTGGACAGCAGAGATCAAGAGCTATGGAGGTACCACCACCCTGGTCAGTGTGGCTCAGGTGGTTGGAGCAACATCTATCCTGTAAACCCAAAGGTGGGGTTTGATTCCTGGTTAGGGCATATACGTATGTTGCGAGCTTGGTCCCCCACTGGGGGGTCTATAGGAGGCAACCAATCAATGTTTCTCTGTTACACTGATGTTCTCCCCCAACTCCCCACCTAAAAGCAATGTAAAAAATGTCCTCAGGTGAGGATTTAAAAAAAAAAAAAAGGGAGAGCTCTATGGAGGTACCACCATAGAAAAAAGAATCCACTACTGTATGTTCTTTCTGGGGAGTGGGATGGTATAAAAAGGCTGGGATGGTATAAAAAGGTTGTCATGGGGCTAACTTGCTTATGATAACTTCTTCTGTACTATTTGATGTGTAAATTTCCATATGTGTAGAATTAAATTTTAATTTTAAAAAAGAAACTACTCACCCTGGCCAGGTGAGTCAGTTGTTGAAGTGTCATCCTGTACACCAAAGGGTTGTGGGTTTGATTCCCAGTTAGGACACATACCTGGGTTGTGGGTTTGATCACCGGTTTGGGTGCATACAGAAGGTAACCAACCAATAATGTTTCTCTTTCGCATAGATGTTTTTCTCTCTCCCCATCCCTCCCCTCATCCCCTACATCTAGCCCCCTTCCTTTCTCTCTAAAATCAATAAAAATGGAAAAAATCCTTGGAAGAGGATTAGGAAAAACAGGGGATAAAAAAAAGCAAAAAGCCATGTAATAGTCTTAAGAACTACCTCTCAGCTATTACAAAAAAATCGCCGGGGCGGGGGGGAGGGGGGGGGGATGCAGACAACTGTACTTGAACAACAATAAAATTTAAAAAAAAATCTAACCCACTTTTAAAGTACAAAGGTATTTTATTCTGAATACTATTCCAAATTAGTTATGTGGGCTTTGAAAACAATTTTAACAAAACTCCAAACTTCAAAAGAGAATTCCCTTAGGAATTAAAAATCATTAGAAACTGAAACCAAAAGAAAATGTTTTGATCAATGGCAACAGAACAAATGTAAGACCTACTAGCCGGGGAGGGAGTGTCTGAGGTGACTGGTGCCACCGAACCTGAACACCTCAACCTGTAACTCAAGAAAAAGTGACAATCCAAACAAACAGACAAACAAACAAATAAGACACATCAAACTAGCACTGTAGTTAATTCTGTAAGCTGCATTTTGGGGGCCAGAAAGGTAAAACAAAATAAAAATAGAAATGATTCTATAAATAGAATTACTCTTTTTTATGATTTATAAAATTAACCTTATTATTTGTTATACTTTGTAAAAATAATAATGGAACCAAGTAATAAATATAGGGTACTCTTAGATGATCAATTTGACTCAATATTAAAATTATTTAATTTTTAAAAACGAAAATAAACACATGTATAGAATAGAATATAAACTTCAAATGGATTTTAAAAGAGAAAAGTACAGGACACTTCATGGCATAGTGTGAGTTATCGTCATGTTGGTGCTCAGGAGTTTGTCAGTAACTGTTTTCTGCTACAGTTGGTACTTCAGTGGAAAAGTCTGAGAATCACTGTCCTACATCATTTGCTCCTTTACTTTCATTCATTTGATGATTACTATTTGAGGATCAGACATTTATGCTAGGTTGGGGCTACATAAAAGATACAAAGACAGAAATACGGACAAGTACTACAGTGAAGACAGAAGAAGGATCCCAATGTTAGCTTCAGAAGAGTCAGGACAAGCTTCACAGAAGGTAGTATCTGAACTAACTTGATAGATGAGGTGTCTGATGGTGAGAGAGGACTCTCCTGACAATTTTTAGTAATCTAATGACTACTTAGGTATTCTCTTTATGTCAAAAAACAAAAAAAGGAATCTCAGCAGTAACGCAACATTCCTGTAGCACCAAACTGGAAAATGATAATATATTTTACTTAGCACTTACTATATAGCAGGCACTGTGTTAAGTATATTTAATCCACAACACCCTATGTCGTGGGTATTATCATTACCCCCCATTTTATAAATAAGGACACTGAAGCTTAGAGAAGTTAAATAACCTGCTCAACATAAAACTAGGTAGGGGCCAACTCACAAAAGGAATTTTCTATACACCATACAATAGTTTTGGTGTTTATCCACCGTGCCAGAGTTAAACAAATCACCAATTCAAAGTATATACAAATGACTGAAAAAGATAAGTGCAAGTCCAGAGATTTCTATGGGCTGAATGGTTAAGAAGGTTTTATGCAGAAATTGGAACTGAGCTGGGCTGCAGTAGAGAGAAGTCCGAGAGAAGGACTAGACAGAGAACGGACTGTGAACAAAGGCTTTTATGATGCCGAAGTCAAAGCTGACTGGGTGCCAATATGGTAGAAAACAGTACAGTCAGAAAAACAGGGAGAGACTAGGATGAAGTCAAAGGCAGATCTGGAAGGCCCAATGAGCCAAACAAGGACACTGGCAGTAGGTAGCCACTCATAAGTTTTTGAGCAGAAAGGTGAGCTAAGGATGAGCCCAAGCGACTCTTACAAGAAAAGAGGGGTTGCTGAGGATGGTCTACAAACAAGATGATGAGGGCCTACGGGAGCAGGTTCTTACATGGCCAGAGTGGAGTAAACGGCAGTACTGTAGAAAGCAGAGTATCATCAGAGTGACGAAGAGTACAGGTTATGAAATCAGACTAATCTGGGTTCCAACCTGACATTTTAGAGCCTCAAGTTTACTCATTTAGTAAGTGAAAATAATACCATCTCATTCACTTGATTGTTGTCAGGTTTATATGAAATGATAGATAATGTGTGTGAAGTGAACCATTCAAACAACAAAGATAATATCCAGGTCCTCAAATCTACTAATGTTCTGCTCTCAATGCTGCACCTTAGTTGTACTACATCATTGCTTTCCACTGTCAGAAAATACTGAGCACCAACAATAACAATTCCTCCTCCATGAAGTCACCTCTGACAGCCCAGCCTGAACTCAGCTCTCTAACTCTCAACCATTCTGGTCCCTACCATCATTTCAGCACTTACTCTTATACAATTTTGCATAAATGACTCATGTGTTTTTCTCCCCCCCTAAAATTAATCATCATAAAGGACAGAAAATGGTGTCATTTCCTTGGTATTATCACAATGAAGATCATACTTAATAAGTAAATAAAAAGAGAGCCCTTAGCTTTGGTTTTGCTCAAGAGCTCAACTCCCTAATCATCACATCTGTTTTATAATGTATAACTTGGTATAGTATTGTTTTTCAAACCATTTCTTAACGATGAATCCTTTAAACAAATAAAATCAATACATAACATTGCTAAAAGCAGATAGCTCTGGTTAAAATGAGAGTCCAGCCTGAAGTACCAACTTGATGTCTGCCCCCAACTGTCATCCCCTGGGACATTTACATGGAATCCCTAATCTATCTGGAACTTGTTTGAAAACCTATGGAGTTGTCAGCACAGCCACTGTCAGGAGACCCCAAACCCTGACAACACTAACAAGGTGACCTAATTAATTTTCCCCTTCCCTCCCCCTGCTTTTCAATCCCAAAGGCTCTCTAGTCATTGCTCCCTAGATAGGGAAGTCCTAGGAAATGCCCTGAATGCAGAGGAAGAATTTTTTAAAACCAGAGTTCCTGGACAAGGCTCATACCAAGAGTGTCCAAGTTGCTGGAGACACATTATTTTTCCTTTTTCTTTTAACAAGCATCAAACTTCTGAAAGCAAAGCTAAAATAACGCCTGGAGCAATTAGAAAGAAGCTGGGACAAAGAGCCATTCTAAGTGGCTTGTTAAAATTCTGCAAAGAAACAGTCCTTACAAGATGCTTCCTTATATTCATCATCAATCAAAAACAATTGTACAAAAATTCTGTCAACACTAAGACTTGTCTTTTTGTTGCTAAAATAAATCCAGACAAGAGCAATGGCCTTACTGCAGGCATTTGAATCAGGAGTGAATTAGAATTTTTCAGCACTCAGCACCAACAAAAAGGAGTCAGTTAGGTCTGTGATAAGTAAAAACATAAGTTGCCATAGTAACCTGCACATTTACCCTAAAAAGGCCGTACTGGGGATGAGAGGCAGGGAAGTAGGTCAATATTTCTGCCTAACGAGCTCTAGTTCTTGGCCTCCTCTCCTCATTTAAAGCAGCATCCTTCTTCTCCACCCCCAAAAGTAGCAATAGGGGGAAAATCAGGTGATAGTCACTCCTTCAAAAAGCAAGGGGTGAGGGGTGGTCCAAGCAGAGGGAAGGAGAACCAAGAGAACAGCCCATGAAAAACCTCATGCGTGCCCTGGGACTACCCCTGGAAAAGCAGTTACTAATTAAGAGCACCAGTGCTAAGAAACTGTTGCTGGGTTACCACAAGTCAGAAATTGCCATTTTCCCTGTAGCAATTTAAGTGCACCTAATGGAACACTTGGGAATGCATTATTAACAGCTTTGGGTTGGGATAGTGATGGGGACAGATCAGTACTCTGGCATGGAAGAAAGCTGAGACTCAGCAAAAGACATTCTTTGATGGCTGAAACTATGGAAAGGGCTCAAGGATGGCCTAAAAGACAGACAGGGAGGGAGGGAGGGAAGCTTAGAAGATTCCTTTTCAAAATAAGCTGCTTTTACTAACAAAGAAACATAGTGCCCTTTGATACTTTGATCTGAAATAACTACTAATCCAAGAGTGTGAGGGCAACTCTGGTCTCTGAGATGATGTGAAGAGTGTCAGAGCTCATTATGAGCTCTTCCACCTGCAGTGCCAACAAATGTGGGAAGCAAGTTAAACAGAAAACATTTGGAAACAGGTGCAGTTCACTTTCCTACAGCTGTCAGTGTCTGCATAGGAATAACCCAGGGCATCACTAATGATTTTAACAATATGGTGTAACAGCCGTAGTATTCTAGAAGATGACAGAAAAAGAAGCAAGGTCCCAAACGCAAAAACATCTTTTTAACCAGTGACTATTTCAAACCCTAACCTTTAGATACCCTACAGCAATCACTGTACAGAGAGGTGGGTCTAGGCTTCCATGGGACAGGCCATTCAAACTTGACTGTGAAACTCATTTCAACTCAGCAGCATACCTAGCTGCAGAGTGTTAGGAAGGACAGGCTCAGTTTCAAATTCAAGCTCATGTATTCAGAAACATCTGCAAATTGTCCCCATCTTCATCTGTATGTGTCTCTACTCCTCTGCCCCGTGACAGTGGGGAAAGCAGCTCATAGACACAGCAACATTTAAGATGACTTTAGAGATGGAGAGCAGCCAAGACCTTTGGAGAGGAGCACTGAGAATTACCCTATTCTATAGGCAAAGGTCTAGAGATCTGAAGGGTCAGGCACTAGGCCTCCATCAACACTATGGGCAGGAGGAGCACAAATGGAGCAAAGTGTGCCTAAACTTAAGGGGGGAGACTACAGACGAGAGTCAACCACTTTTACGAGGGAAATGTGAGAACAAACAGATGCTATTTTATTACAACTTTTCAGTATAGCCCAGAAAATATATTCAGTCTCATAAGTTCATAAGTCTTTTTCCTTTACACATAGCAACAAAGAGGACAAGGAGAAGTATGTGGAACAAATCATTTTAAAAAAAATGTTCAAGTTCAATCATGCACAAAGTAGAGAACAGGATAATGATCTATCACCCAGCTTCAAAAACTGATCAGTATTCTAGTGTTAATCTTAAACCAACATAGGGATCACTCTAGTAAAGTGCTCTAAGTGTTACACATCAAAAGCTGGCAAACCCAAAGGGCAAATTTCTGTGTACAACCGGGAGCCCCAGGAGATAGCTACTCCAGGAAAGCAGCAGCGGGCAAAGAAAAACAGACTTCCACTTCACTTCTTGAGGAGTGTCCAACAGAATTATACCCACAAAGTGTTTCTACAACTTATATTATCTGAATCTATAATTCCTAAAAGATGCATTTCCAATTCATTTATGTTTGCTGAGCAAGAATCACTGTGTTGCACCAACTCACGGGGAAGGCCCCACAGTGACCACAGCCAGCCTTCCAGGACTGTGTCTTATTTACAACTACCTTCAATTCTGATGCAAGCATTTGGCGCAAACTTCAGGGATACAGGACAACACAATAGTAATTCATTTATGACCTACTAAAACCCACCACGCGCTGGCATTTGGAGAAATTGAAGCAAGGTCTCTACTTACTGGTACTCTTACATCATCATAAAAACTCCAAGCCAAGGCCCATCTCATTGTCCGACCTTGACAGAATTCAGTGTAGGTGACTTTAGGAACCTGAAACCAACAAGCACAGCATCTCATCAAACTGAAGTCATTCTATCAATATGTTTCTAGCTGCTGCCTCATGTGAAATTGTGTGTTAATCAGTTAACAAACACTACTATCAAAAACAATTATGTACAGCTGCCTAAAATCAATGAATAAATTATCTCAACAAAGTTATAGTTTTTTTCCCCCTACTACTATAAAACATTAGAGAGAATTTATAGTTCTGGCTTGAGATCCAAATAAATGAGACACCCAAAACACAGCTCTTCAAAGAATCTTTGGTAAAATGATTTGAATGTTTTTTTTGTTTTCTTTTTCCAAGAAAGAGAGCCACCAAATGGCTAAACACAGCTATGTAGTTTCCTTTTTGTCTATCAGATTTTAAGAAAGAAAAAACTAGTTTGTAGCTATTCTAATTTTAACAACAACAACAACAAAAAAGGTGTGGTAGGGAACATAAGATAAATAGGATGTCAGAGATAAATCAGCAATCAGAAATTTGGCTTCTATCACTGACTCCACATTTGATCTCCTTCTCTGAAAAGTCATCCTGCTCAGGCTTACTCAGGCGAAAGCACAAAATGGGAGGGTCATTGGGAAGGGAGGGGGGAGTATGTATTTGCCACCTGCTTTGCAAAACAGAATCAAGGGGCTGAACCAGCATGGACTGTACCACAGTGGGAAACTATGCTGAGGATTGTTCTGGTTCTAGTTCTTTCATAACTAGACGCATAATCTAGAACAAGTCTCTTAGCTTATGTAGCCCTGAGTTTCTACAGTTACAAAGGAGTCAGATGTGAAGTCAGCAGGAGGCAGATACCAACCAAGTTTTTTGATTTCTGGTTTCTCTGACATTCTACACATCCTGTTTTGCCACTTTCTTTGTTACAAGTAATTGTCAAACAAGGCCTTATTTAAATAATTTATAAAAAGTCCCTTTTAGCCCCAACATTACAAAATAAAAAAATAAACAAGCAAAGATAAAAACCCACTTAGAGACTGAAAGTAAAAGGAAAATTCTATATTCCAACTACCACCAAGAGTAGGGACACAAGAACAGTAATGACAAAGGCTTACCCCTTGTATACGAAGTTCTTCCTTCAGAGGAGCAAGGCTGCATTTCTTTCCCAGCATACAGCTATACCATCTGGGGGTTAAAATCAGACAAATAAAACACTGTTTACGTAGTTACATTTTTAAAAAACTGATTTGAGAGAGAGAGAGGAGGGAGAAGGGGGGGCAGAGAAACAGTAATTTTGTTGTTCCACTTATTTATGCATTCATTGGTTGCCTCTTGTATGTGCCCTGACCAAAGATCAAACAAACAACCTTGGCATAGGAGGCGACACTCCAACCAACTGACCTACTCGGCCAGGGCTATGTGGTTACATTTTTAAATTAAGCGTTATTCCAGTGAACAAGATTAGAACAGTAGCAAACAAATGCTGAATTAAATTATAAGTGACAAAAATAAGAATTGTATATAAAGTATTTAGACAAAGAAGAAATCTAGCCAAGCAAAATAAGCCCAAAGCAATTTAAAAAAGAAAAATCCACTTAGCCTCACCATCATTCAGGGCTGTTATATATTTCTAAAGAAACTGAAAGAGTGAGAGGTCACACCTGTGATGCTCAGAATACAGCCCATTTAACCTTAGGACAGATATTAGTTAATAAATAATCATTAAAACATATATACCTGAAACTAATATAATGTGTCAATTATACCTCAATAACAACAATAAACATATACTGTATAAACACCCCCTCCCCATATAAAAAAAATTATAGCCCTGGCTGGTGTGGCTCAGTGGATTGAGTGCTGGCCTGCAAACCAAAGGCATTTCAATTCCCATTCAGGGCACATGCCTGGGTTGTAGACCAGGTCCCCAGTAGGGGGCGCATGAGAGGCAACCACACATTGATGTCTCTCCCTCTTTCTCCCTCCCTCTCCCTCTCTAAAAACAAACAAATAAATAAAGGCAAATAAATAAAGAACAGAAGTTATGTCTTCTAATTACTAAAAAAAAATTTGAAAAGTATAATAAACATACAGGATTTCTCTGTAGCCTATGAAGGATTAACTACTATGGGAATTTCCCTTTCACCATCAGCAACTAGGAACTTGACAAAATATATGAAAAAAATGTTTTTCAGGCACTGGATAACTGAAGACCTATGATCTCAAACAGAGAAACAAACAAGGTGAGTCCTACAACTGCCAGAGCTTACTGCCTGAAGGAAATTTCCAAGCTGCAATGCAGAAAAAGAAGACTCATGCAGAGCCTAATAATCTTGCTGAATTGATGAGTGAGATATTGGAGTTATGAGAGGCCAAAGCAGTAAGGATTTAAATAGCAAAATACAAAAGGAGCTGCATAAGCAGAATTCTGGGCACCTGCAGAAGAGTTCCCTGGAATATTTTGCAGAACAAGTATCTGCACAGGTGAGGCCAGGGAAACTACTCCCAGACAGAAGTAAACTGAACAATTCCTGGAGTCCAGACAGAGATGGGATTAGTCTGTGGTTCCCCAAGGGAGAGCAGACAGCCCTTGCTGATAAAAGGGGTATCTATCTAGTAGAGTTCTGAAAGCATACTGTTTTATAATGGGACTAGAAGCTATTCTGTATGTCCCCTACTGAAGCTTCAAACTGATCACAAATAAGAAATCATCAGAACAAAATCCAATACTCTTTAAAAAAGAAATACACTGAATGACAGCATCACAAAACATAAGATCTGCAATGTATAGGATCTAATAAAAAATTACCAGACATTAAAAGAAGCAGGAAAATAACTCACAACCAGGATTTAAAAATCATTTTTGGTCAATTGGAAACAGACCAAGGCTTCATTTAGCAAAATACCATTTAGGTTTACCCATGTTGTTGCCAGTGGCAAGACTTCATTCTTTTTTATGGCTGAGTACTATTCCATGATCTATATCTGTATCTCTATAACTCCATCCCACATCTTCTTCAGTTTGCATACCAAAGTCATGCTCAAGCTGGGCCCTTTGCCATCTCTAAAAAATGGCTAGCCTCTCTCCAGTGGCGGTCCCTCTCCAGCCAAAAAGATTTTCAAGGAGTCAAAACATGATAATACATAGAAAATTAAAAATATTTACAATACAAAGACAGGTACATAAGTCTACATTGTGTGTGACCCCACGTATATGAAAGTCTAGCCCAGGCAAACACTATCTGACAGAGGGATCAGTGGTCACTGGAGGCTGACATGGGTGAGGCAAACAGCAATGGGGCACTATGGAACTTTTTAGGGTGATGGAAATGTCCTGTATCTTGACTGTGGTGGTGGTAACATACATATTTGTCGAAACTCATCAAACTGTACACTTAAAACTGGAGAATTTTATTCCAATTTGTATGCAAGTTATACCTCAAAAATCATTTAAATATAAATTTCTAAGTGTGATATATCTTGTTTCTTCAAATATATATAAAGAATAGTTAATAGAGTCATGTTTCACATATTTCTCTGCTTATAACAGCTTAGTTACACTAGCAATACACAGTTATCCTGCATTTTTTCAAATCATCATAATTACTCCTGTGTCAGCTGAAATTTATCTAATTGTACATTATTTTTTAAACTTTTTCATTTATTGATTTTAGGAGGAGAGAGAGAGAGATGAAGAGAAAGAGAAATATCAATTTGTAGTTCCAGTTACTTTTGCATTCATTGTTTCATTCTAGTATGTGCCCTGACCAGGAAATGAACCCACAACCTTGGTGTACCAGGACGATGCTCTAGCCAGTTGAGATATCCAGCCCGTGTTGATTGCACATTATTATTATTATTATTCTCTCCTGAGGATATTTCCCTTGATTTTAGAAAGGCAGAAATATCAACGTGAGAAACATCAATCAGTTACCTCCTATAAGTACGTAGACTGGGGATCAAACCACAACCTATGTACGAGGGGTGACCCCCCAAACCAGAAATTATCTTCTGGAGAGTGGGCCTCTTGTAGTACGCTATTCCACCACTAGGTGAGTGTTCTAGGAACCCATCTCTATGAGTGGTCCACTTGGCATTGTTGTGAGAGGCTGCGTTCACCTTCAGTGATTTTTTTTTTAAGGCTGTTTCAACGCATTTGCCCATTTCATGATGAGTGATTTATGAGCACACCTGCCCACATCATGCAGAGTGTTCGGCAGTTTTTGACCAAAAACAGCATGACCGTTGTGCCCCACTCTCCCTATTCACACAATCTTGCCTCAGGAGACTTTTTTTTTGTTTTCCCAGGTGAAAAAGTCTTCAAAGGGAAACTTTTTGCGGCTGTGGAAGAGGTGAAACAAAAAATGGTAGAAACATTAATAGGCATCAAAACTGATGAGTTCAAGCCCTGGCTGGCGTAGCTCAGTGGATTGAGCATGGGCTGCGAACCGAAGTGTCACAGGTTTGACTCAGTCAGGGTACATGCCTGGGTTGCAGGCCATGACCCCCAGCAACCGCACATTGATGTTTCTCTGTCTCTTTCTCCCTCCCTCCCCTCTCTAAAAATAAATAAATAAAATCTTAAAAAAAAACCTGATGAGTTCAAAATCTGTTTTGAGCAGTGGAAAAAAGTCTCAATAGCTATACTTCATCAAATGGAGAACTTTGAAGGTGACTAAAGTTTAAACATGTAAGACTACACACTTTTTTTTAATAAATAAATTCCAGGTTTTTTCAGTGGGTCCCCCTCATATGTGCCCTGACCAGGGATCAAACCCTTTTGGTGTACAGGGACAACACTCCAACCAACTGAGCCATCTGGTCAGGGTGTACATTACTTTTAAGGAAGAAATACACTATTATATTGCTTTAGAAATAGAGTTTACTAACAAATATTTTGTTTTCATTATTTGTGCATTCAAGAACAGGTGACTGCCCCTATTTTTGTTTTATCGATCCCTTTTCCCTTTGAAAATACAATGGAATAATTGTTCTACCTAAGGTACTTTGAACAAACCTGGGTGAATTTAGCTAGAACATAATCAATTTCATTTAGTGGTTTTAAAATGTTTGGAAGAAAAATAATATGCTCCCTTTAAGAAGACAATGTATAAATGGAGAATTTAAAGGAATTTAAAAGTCTTTGGTATGTTAGGAACAAGATGAAGAAAAAAAAATTAAGCTCTCGGACCCCTGCCCCACATACAGCGTAACAACCCAGAAACTGGGTTGCCCCGCCCAGGTAAACACCTAAGGCTCCACCCCTCACCACGTAACAGGCAC
Source organism: Phyllostomus discolor (assembly GCF_004126475.2). Lineage (NCBI taxonomy): Eukaryota > Metazoa > Chordata > Mammalia > Chiroptera > Phyllostomidae > Phyllostomus > Phyllostomus discolor. The sequence goes on along the minus strand of NC_040910.2, from coordinate 75,963,020 downwards.
GTCAAGACCAAAAAAAAAAAAAAAAAAAAAAAAGTCCAAATGAAAGAACAGATCAAAGCAGAAAAAATACAACTAAGCGATAAAGGGATAGCCAACCTATAAGATGCACAGTTCAAAACACTGGTAATCACGATGTTCACAGAATTGGTTGAATTTGGTAGCAAATTAGATGAAAAAAAAATGAAGGCTATGCTAAGTGAAATGAAGGAAAGTGTATAGGGAACCAACAGTAATGGGAAGAAAACTGGGACTCAAATCAATGGAGTGGACCAGAAGGAAGAAAGAAACATACAATCAGAAAAGAATGAAGAAATAAGAATTCAAAAAAATGAGAAGAGGCTTAGGAACCTCCAGGATATCTTCAAATGTTCCAACATCTGAATTATAGGGGTACCAGAAGGAGAACAGGAAGAGCAATAAGTGGAAAAGTTATTTGAACAAATCATAAGGGAGAACTTCCCCATTCTGGCTAAGGAAATAGACTTCCAGGAAGTCCAGGAAGCTTAGAGAGTCCTAAAGAAGTTAGACCCAAGAAGGAACACACCAAGGCACATCATAATTACCTTTGTCAAGGTAAAAATGGAGAGAATCCTAAAAGCAGCAAGAGAAAAGGAGTTACCTACAAAGGAGTTCCCATCAGACTGTCAGCTGATTTCTCAAAAGAGACCTTGCAGGCAAGAAGGGGCTGGAAAGAAGTATTCCAAGTCATGTAAGGCAAGGAACCTACATCCAAGATTGCTCTATCCGGCAAAGCTATCATTTAGAATGGAAGGGCAGATAAAGTGCTTCTCAGATAAGGTCAAGTTAAAGGAGTTCATCATCACCAAACCCTTATTATATGAAATGTTAAAAGGATTTACTATCTAAGAAAATAAAAAACATGTACAGTAAAATGACAGCAAACTCACAATTATTAACAACCACACCTAAAACAAAAACAAAAACAAACTGAGCAAACAACTAGAACAGGAACAGAACCACAGAAATGGAGATCACATGGAGAATTATCAACAGGTGAGTGGGAGGAGCAGAGGGGGGAAAGGGTACAGAGAATAAGTAGCATAGATGGTAGGTAGAAAATAGACAGGGGGAGGGTAAGAATAGTATGGGAAATGTAGAAGCCAAGAACTTATGTATGACACATGGACATGAACTAAAGCGGGGGGTGGGGGGGGGGGGGATGTGAGTGAGAGAGGGGGTGGAGGGGAGTGAAGGGAGGAAATGGGACAACTGTAATAGCATAATCAATAAAATATATTTTTTTAAAAATTAAGAGCAATTTTCCCTGACTGGTGTGGCTCAGTGTAATTGAGTGGGGGCCTGCAAACCGAAAGGTCTCTGGTTTGATTCCCAGTGAGGGTACTTGCCTAGGTTGCAGGTCAGGTCCCCTCTTGGGGTCATGCAAGAAGCAGCTGATTGATGTTTCTCCCCATCTTTTCCTCCCCCTCCCTCCCTCCCTTCCCTTTTCTCTAAAAAGAAGTAAAATTTTTTAAAAAGAGCAACTGGTACTCACATAGTGACCTATAAAGTGGGTTAATTAACATGTTTCCTTTAAAATTAACATTCCTGAACAGATTAGATCATAGTCACCAGAAGCCACAGAAATAGCCCAGAAAAGAGACAAAAGAACGATACTATAAATTCCCTCAGGAGATGAAGAAAAGCAAATGTTTAGATAAGTAAGTCTTATAATGGTAAAATATGTCATTGGTACTTTATATAAACTTGGGAGAGGGAAAAAAAAGCTTGGGAGAGTTCATGTTTCCTTTAAACCCTTGCTCTAAGGTAAATACTGTATTATGAATCTTTTTAAGATTTAATCTCATCAATATACTTGTTTTTTGCAAGTTATATTTCTTATAGAAAGGAAGCAGAGGTAAACTGGCTGTATTAAAATTCTGTGTTAACCTCACTTCTAATAGATCCTAGCTATTCTCAACAGGCACCCTGTGACAACTAATCAAAATGCAGGTAGAAAAAAATGATCAAAAAGAAGATCTAGTTACCCAAGAGACTTTGAACCCATTATACTATTTTAACGATTATTATACTAATAGCACTCTTCTATTTACAGCATTTAGCAATTCCTCTGAAACAGCAGGTTTCAAGGAAAACTATTTTGAAATAATTTCAAACATACAGGAGTTGCAATGATTCAGTATACTCTTTATCCAGATTCACTAATTAATATTTTCCTCCATTTCCTTGCTCTGTATGTATTTTTTCTAAACCATTTGATACCTAACTAAAGACATCATCATGCCCCTTTAATTCTAAATATTTTGCACACTTTAAAGATTTTATTTATTTATTTTCAGAGAGAGAGGAAAGGAGGGAGAAAGAGAGGGCGAGAAACATCAATGTGTGGTTGCCTCTGAGTGTCCTCAACTGGGGACCTGGCCCAATGCCCAGGTATGTGCCCTGACTAGGAATCGAACTGGTGACTGTTTGATTCACAGGCTAGCACTTAACCCACTGAGCCACACAAACCAGGGAAGGCACATACACTTTAAAAACAAGGATATTTTCTTCCATAATCACAGAAAAACTATGAAACTGAGAAAATTTTTTTTTTACTGTTCATTCTTTTTTTATTTCAATCATTGTTCAAGTACAGTTTTCTCCCCCCTACTCCCATTCCAGCCCCTCCACCCAACCCTCCCCCCTTCCCCCCATTACCCCCCACCCCTAGTTTTTGTCCATGTGTCCTCCAGATTTGTTCCTGTAATCCCTACCCATTCCCCCCTGAAATTCCCTCTTCTCTCCCCTCTGGCCACTGTCAGACTATCCCCTATTTCAGTGTCTTTGGTTATATTTTGCTAGTTTTTTGGAAACTGAGAAAATTTAACATTCAAACAATACTATTATCTAGAATACAGTCCATATTCAAATTTCACTAACTATCCTAGCAATGTCTTTCATAACAACCTTCTCCCCTGATGCAAGACCCAATCTAGGATCACACATTTCATTTACATGTCAAGTTTCTTTAGTTTCCCAATCTGAAATAGTTTAGGTGTTTTTAAAAAAGATTTTATTTATTTATTTTTAGAGAGAAGGGAAGGAGAAAGAAAGGGAGAGAAACATCAATGTATGATTGCCTCTCATGCAACGCCTACTAGAGAACCTGGCCTGCAACCCAGGCATGTGCCCTGACTGGAAATCGAATCAGTGACCCTTTGGTTCACAGGCCAGCACTCAATCCATTGAGCCACACCAGCCAGGGTGCTTTTTTACTTTCATGACCTTAATATTTCTTAAGAATTGTTTTACAAAATCCTTCAAGTTGGTTTGTTTAAAGCTTCCTCATAGATTCAAGTTATACATTTGGGGTATAAAGAGATGAAAGATGCTGCTGTGCCCTTCTAGGTGCCTCGTATCAGGAGGTGATCACCTGATCAAGGTGGTATTCCTCCAGATTTCTCCACTATCAGTTACCATATCTCTTTTTGTAATTATAATCTGTGGGGAGATACTTTGAAGCTATTTAAATATCCTGTTTCTTTCTAAACTGTCCATTGCTGATTCTTCCACAAATCAATTATTACTGTAACGATTACAAAATGATTTTTCTAACTATATTATTTAATTACTTGGCATTCTACTGTAATGAAAAACATTTCCTTTATCTTCCTTATGTATTTCACTGCTTATTTTACTTGGTGATTATAATCCATTATTGTCATTATTCATTCTGAACTCACATTGTCCTATCTTTGGCTTGAGCTGACTCCTATGTTCTTTTAAACATTTAATTCCATAAAAGGTATTACACCAATCTTACAGGCTTACCCTTTTACAAAGGCAAGTCAAAATTCACAGTAGAGCTGGACAGCCTTTCAGCTGGGGAATTAACTAAAAGCTCAGTTATAAAATCTACACTTGGCCTGGCTGGTGTGGCTCAGTGAATTGTGTGCTGGCCTGTGAACCAAAGGGTTGCTGGTTCAATTCCCAGTTAGGACAAATAAATAAAAAAAAAAAAAGAAAGAAAGAAAGAAAGAAAGAACTCTACAACTATTCCCTACAACTAATACTTATAATACCCCATAAGTATACTAGCACCTGGTTTAAAAAACAGAAAGGAAGGGGAAGCTCTACAGTAATATAAAATAACCATGTACTTGTAACACTTCCTTTCATAACCGTGGACCTCTGTATTTAAATTTACTGAATTCCTAAAGTGGTCGAGTTAAAATGACCCTATTTATTATTCATTATTATTATAATAACAAATATATATCCATTTAATTCTATGACTACCCTATGAGGTAAATACTGTTATCTCATTTTACCAATGAGAAAACCAAATGTGAAAGACAAGTCAATGAATCACATTTCCAAAGTCCCAGATTATTAAATTTATTATCTATCACCAAATATGTGGATTATACCCAAACTCAAGAAGTATCCACCATCTGACTGGGGGCAGGTAATGAAAAGGAAAAAGCAAAATGAGGGAGACTGGGTGAAACCAGTATTAAGTTGGAATACAGAGGTTTGGTTCCTGGAAAAATAGTAAAATCATTGCCATAAAGGGCATCAGCTACAGACCTACTCACCAATGACGAGAGGGGAATTCAGGCCATGAGAAGTTGGATAAAGTCTCCTAATTTATTTAAAAGGTTAAGAGAGTGAGTTTCTAAAAAAGAAAATGCTAGTAAGTAAACTCAAGTCACAGGCACAACAAACACCTGCAAATCACTGACAGAAGGGCTGTCTGATAATGTTATATGTCAATTATATAAAAAAATTTTTTTTAAAAATGCTGTCTCTAACTACAAGTCCAATTCTAGGTTGGGTCCCAGAGGCTAAATGGAGTGGTTAGGAGGGCACTGGACCAGAATCAGGAGATATGGGTGCCAAGTCTCTAATCTGTAAAACTAAGAGGCTGTACAACTTGTACCTCCCAAGGGACTCCCAGCTGCAAAATTCCTTAAGTAACAAAACAAGAATGCAGTTGCTATAGGTGAGTTATGGAGTGTCATCACTGAGATCAGTCTATTTTCGGAGCTTCAAAACATGCAGTTTCCATAGCATTCTAAAATTTGAGAACTGCATAGTAGCATAAACATGATTTTAACCATAAAAATATGCAGGATGACACAAACAGGTAATACATGTATGTACAAATAAAAGTTGTCATAGTCCAATATGAGACTGTAAACAGTATTTGCAAATAATATGTTCAAGAAATTCATCTGTCTCAACTTGCTAGAGCAGACAAGACTCCTGAACCCTGGTTTTTTTTGTTTTATTTTAATCCTCATCCAAGGATGCTTATCGATTTTCAAGAGAGACATTGATGTGAGAGAGGAACATCAATTGGTTGCCTCCCAATCAGACATCAAATCTGCAACCTAGTTATGTGCCCTGACCAGGGATCAAACCCATAACCCACTGGTGCACAGAATGATACTCCAGTGAATGGATACACTGGGCCAGGGCTGAACCCTGGTTTTAAATCATAACTGGGTAAGGGGCCACCAACCTCAAAACAGTTAACTCTAGTGACATGACAGGCTCTAGCAATTTATCCTTCCTAGCACATTCCTGGGCTACCACAGAGCCAGGTACAGTCAGACTTGGAACATACTGACCAATTTCTCCCCTTTAGACTGGTATTACTTTACAACATATTTTTGTAGTTCAAAGGGACTTTGGAAATAATAGAAATTTCCTGATTAAAAGCCTTCTGAAAACAACCTTCCCCATTTTCTTGGTTAGCACTAGTCCCCTCAAAAGATGACAGGTACTGGAAATGGCCTGGATTACTACCTCTTTTTATGAGTTTTAGGCTCTTTAAGTTTATGTTACTCCTCAGGCCTCTTTTTTCTAAATACCTAATGGATCTTTGAATGAATCAATTTAAAGCAGTAATTTATTAACCTCTGGCTTCAACGATCTGTGAATTTTCCATGATAAACCATCCAATAATCCAGTTGCTTCCCACAAGTATTTTTTAAAAATTCATATTTAACAAATCAGGATATTTCATTTTGAAATTGGCCTTTTGCTAAAACAAGCAGTTTTAAACACCTATAAATCCAAAAGAAAAAGAAAAAAAAGTATTCCCTATCCAGCAATTCCACTTCTGGGAATACACCCAAAAGAACTGAAAGCAGAGTCTTAAGAGATACTTGCACCCATGTTCACAGCAACATTACCCGTAATAGCCAAAAGGTGGAAGCAACCCAAGTGTCCATCAGCAGATGAACTGGATTTAAAAAATGTGGTATATACATACAATGGAATATTATTCAGCCTTAAAAAGGAAATTCTGACACAAACACTGTAACATGGATGAACCCTGAGGACAAGATGGTAAGTGAAAGAAGCCAGTCACAAAAGGACAAAAACGATATGATTCCACTTATGTTAGCTATCTAAGACAGTCAAATTCATAGAGACAAAAGGTAGAATGGTGATTGTCAGGAGTTGGGGGAAGAGGGGAATGGGAAGTTGTTGTTTAATGGGTATAGAGTTTTACTTGTCCAAAAAGGAAAGAGTTCTGGAGATCAGCTGCACAACAATATGAATGTACTTAACACTACCGAACTTTATGCTTTAAAAATGGTTAAGGTAGTCAATTTTGTTATGTGTTTTTTACCTCAATTAAAAAAAAAAATCTTCTCTAGCTCTGGCTGGTGTGGCTCAGTGGATTGAGTGCTGCCCTGCAAACCAAAGGGTTGCCAGTTCGATTCCCAGTCAGGGCACATGCCTGGGTTGTGGGACAGGTCCCCAGTCGGAGGCACTCAAGAGGTAACCATACATTGAGGTTACCCTCTCTTTCTCTCTCCCCTCTCTAAAAAAAAAGTAAATAAAATCTTCAAAAATATATTTTCTATGTCTCAAAGCTAAATTCTAGGGTTGAAAACCTTTTAGTTTTGAACCACCAGGTTATCCATCATTTCAACAACACTTGGTAGGGTGAGAAGTCAAGTGAGGCAAATAGCTCTTTTTGAGTACCTTATGCTGCTTAATAACATGCGTGTTGCTTGAAATAATTAGCTTTTAACTTAACTTTCCTCTGGAACTGGTTAGTGATTTCAGTTTCCCTTCATTAAGTTCTTGACAGTTCAATATCCTCGCATCTGTCATTGTTTGGGAGACTGATTCCAAGAACACAAATTGCTTCGAGGACTAGGAATCAAATTTATTCTGGTTTATCGGACACATTTGAATCCATCTGTTTTCTAATCAAAAGCCGTATTTGAATCAGTTTTGCTCCATCACAGTACCAAAATAAAAGTAATACAATCATGGTATTTTCCTTCTTTCTGCCCACGTAGTACAGATGATTACAGGAAACTCAATTAAAGGCATGAGTACTCCTCGGAAACAGGGTCTTTGCAGACTACAGGACCTGTTACCTTTTCAATCTTTATCTGTTTGTTTTTTAGATCACTGTGATTATGCTGACTGTAAGTGGCACATTTTTATTTTGGAATTACATGGGGGAAAATATTCCCAGATGGTAATAATCAACTTACCTCAATCTTTTTTTCAGTTGTAAACTGTCGTGGATGATCCTCTTAACAAACTCTAACTCGCCTCCTTCTGCCATGATCTCTGTGATGCCCCCTGTATTCACGGAACTAGGTGGCGGCCTTCGAGGGTTTCGAGAGTTCACTCCCTGAACAGCAACAACAAAAGCCTGGTGAAAACTTTACACCTTTAGATCAAGTCTTTGACTGTAGTCTAGATCTGAGTAAGAGTGCTGAGACATAATTTTAGTTTCCAAATATGCTATACTTAGGACTTAAAAATCACATAATCATTCCAATATTAAACTTTAAAATCTGCACTTATACAAATATTCCTTCGTAGGAGCTTATACCTTCCATCTTTGTGGATAAACATACAGAAATTTTACCTTTTTATGTACCCAATTCTGTCACTTTTTTTAATGTTTTCTGTCTTGGTAACATGTACAGTAAGTGTTCCACCCAAAGACTATATAAATATTTATTTATGTTTTCCCCTAGCACTTTCATGGTTTTATCTTTAAAATTCATTCCTACCTCATACCACATTTTAAAAAATAATTCAAATGGACCCAAGATCTAAATATAAAAATTAAACTATAAAACTCTGAGAAAAAAACATAACAGTAAATCTTCATGACCTTAGATCAAGCAACAGTTTCTTAAATATGACACCAAAAGCATAAGCAACAACAACCAGAAAAAATATAAACTGGAGTGCATAAAAATTTAAAACTTTTGAGTTGCAAAGGACACAATCAAGAAAGAAGGCAATCCACAGAATGGAAGAATATGTTTGCAAATCGTATATCTAATGAGAGATTTGTATCTATAATATAAAAGGAATTCTTACAACAAAAAGAAAATTACCCAATTTTAAAGGGGCACAGGATCTGAATAGGCACTTCTCCAAAGAATATATACAAATGGCCAATAGGCACATGTAAAGATTTTCAATGCCATCAGAGAAAAGCACATCACAACTAAAATGAGATACCACTTCATCCTCACTAGGATGGCCATAATTAACAAGGATGTGAAGAAACTAAAACTCTAACACACTGCTGGTGGTGGGATGAAAAATGGTACACTCTTTGGAAAAGTCTAGCAGTTTCTCAAATTAATTAAATATAGAGCTATCTTATGACCCAGTAATTCTACTCCTTGGTATATACAAGGGGGCACCCCCAAATCCCCAGATTTTAATTATAAAAATTGTGTATTTATTTTTACATGTTCACCTTCATAGCACTCTCCATTTGATGCTATACACCTATCAAGACGTTTTTCCCACTGCTTAAAAACATTTAAAAAATTATATTTTATTGATTATGCTATTAGTTATCCTGATTTTCCCCCTTTGCCCTCCTCCACCTAGCACCCCCCACTTCCTCAGGCAATCCCCCCACCATTGTTCATGTCCATGGTCATGCGTAGAAGTTTTTTGGTTACTCTATTTCCTATACTGTACTTTACATCCCCATGGCTATTCTGTAACTACCCATTTGTACTTCTTAATCCCCTCACCTCCTCACTGGTTATCCCCCACCCCCCTCCTATATGGCAACCTTCCAGTAACTAACTTCTTTTCTCTTGCTTTTAAGAGTCTCTCTATCTTTAACCTTTGGCTTTTTAATAATGATGTGTCTTGGGAGTGGGCCTCTTTGCATCCATAATTGGGAGTCTCTGCACTTTCTGGACTTGCATGTCTATTTCTTTCACCAAATTAGGGAAGTTCCAAACAGTTTTTGAATTTACTGATTTTGATGCCTTTTAGTGCTTCTGCTGTTTTTTGTTTCACCTTTTCCACATCAGCAAAAATGTTTCCCTTTGAGGACTTTTTTCATTTGGGGAAACCAAAAAAGTCTCTTGGGGCAAGATCCGGAAAATAGGAAGGGTGGAACATGAGGGTCATGCTATTTCTGGTCAAAAACAGATGAACATTCAGCACCATGTGGGCAGTTATACTCATAAATCACCCATCATGAAATGAGTAAATGTGTTGAAACGGCCTTCAAAAAAATTCACTGAAGCTGAACACAGCCTCTCACAGCAATGCCAGCTGGACCACTGATAGAGATGGGTTCCTAGAACACTCACCTAGTGGGGGAATCATGTACTACAAGAGGCCCACCCCCCAGAAGATAATTCCGGAGTTATTTTGGGCGCCCCCTTATATATCCAAAAGAAATGAAAACACTTAGCATAATGCTCTCCAGTTCCATCCATAAGCCAGGTGGTGAGGGACAAGTACCATATGATCTTACCATTAACTAGAACATATCAACAAAAGAAAAAAGCAAACAAAATATAACCACAGACATTGAAATTAAGAACAATCAACAATATCCAGAGGGGAGTGGGGAGGGGACAGAGGGGAGAAGGGTTTTTAGCAACTACTATAAAGGACACATGAAGAAAACCAAGGGGGAAGGTAGAAGCAAGGGAGGGAGGTGGGTTTGGCTGGGGTTGGGGGGAGTGGTGGGGAGAAAATGCAGACAACTATAACTGAACAATAAAGTAATTAAAAAAAAAATGAAAATATGCCCATATAAACACTTGTACACGAATACTCACAGCACCATTTTCATAACAGCCAAAAATGGAAATATCCCAAATGTCCATCGACTAATGCATGGCTAAGTGAAATGTATTATTTCTATACAATAAAAAATTATTTGGCAATAAAAAAAATGAAGTACCAATAGATGCTACAATATGAATGAACCTTGGATATATATTATGCTTGGTGAAAAAAGTCAGTCAGAAAAGACCACATACGGTATGATTCCATTTATATGAAATGTCCAAAATAGGCAAATCCACAGGAATAGTAAGTAAACTGAGACTAACTGGTTTTGGAATTTTTTTTTGAGGGGGGGTAATGGGGAGAGAAGAGGGGATGATAAAAATGTTCTAAAATTGATTGTGGTGATGGCTATACAACTCTGTGAATATGCTAAAAATAATTAAATTCTACCTTTTAAGTGAGGGTATGATAAAAAGTTATTTAGTTCTGATGCTAGTAATACAGGGTGGGACAAAAGTAGGTTTACAGCTATTCATATGGAAAATAATGTAATAATAAATCAACCAAGAATAAGTTCTGTAAAAAAAAAAAAAAAAAAGAATAAATTCTGTATTTTGGGTACTCACAACTGTAAACCTACTTTTGCCCCACGCTGCTATTGTATTTCTTATTTGGATGCTGATTTTGCAGGAGTGTTCACTTTAGAAAATCCAGTTTAAATTTATGGCATGTACTTTTATGCATATATGTTGTATCTCAATACTGAAAAAAATGTACTCCAGGATATGGCTATTTTAGTTCTTATAATTTATCTGCATCAAAGACAAAAAGACTTCTTAAATTCTGTTTCACCTTATGTTCCAATCTAGAATTTTGTACTGTTCATAAATTTATGTCCTCCCCCCCCCCCCAAAATTTAATCCATCTGCAGTTTATTTTGTTATGAGTTATATAAATGGTACTTTTGGGGTAAAAACAATGGTACCATTGTTTTTGCTGATTCTAAAAACAATTTATTCTCTCAAAGCTTTAAGTATACACACTCTCTTATTTCCTTCTGATTAATATTATTCCCTTTCTATTAACAGAGAATTAACCAGATGAAGGAAAACAGCTTAAAATCAGTATTTTATAGTACTGAGTTTTTTAATAGCTTCTTTGTTTTTAATGCAGTGTCATCTCTTTCCATATTCATATACATTTTTCATCTGAAGTTGAAAAGACTAAATTGGACATTTGTTTACTATCAAATGATAGGTGGCAATAAAACCAGCTAACTTCCCTAAGCCAATAAACCCAGTGCAGGAGTACACTGTGCCCTCAACTGGTCCAATCAGAAGAACCCAAAAGCTGAATGGTTTAGAGAAGAAAAGAGCTCTGCCCTCACTCTCTCCCCCTCCTCAAATATTACTCTGCCACAAATAAACCAGCCTCAGAACAAAGCCAACCAAGGGCTAGGTCAGAGCCAAGAGAAATCTGGAAAACCTGAGCCTCAGGTTTAATACTACTATGAACCCCTTGATCAAATTGTTCCTAAAGTCAACACTACCGCTGGATTCTCAGATATGTAAACCAATGAATGTCCTTTGTTGTTACGTCAACCTGAATTGTGCTTGTGTTTTCATGTGCTTGATTACAAAGGCACTCACATTTTGATTCCAAAACAAAAGCTGTTCTTTGTTCTTATTTTTGCAAACAAGGTACACTTAGATGAATATTCAATTACTTTAAAGGAGAAGATATTTTACCTTGGCTTCCAACTGATTGGCAAAAAAGGGAGGATTGCACATGCAAAAGTCATAAACTATCTCCGATTCTTCTTTAAGAGCATCCATCAGGAGTGTCTTCTGTGGTACTTTTACCACTAGGAGAAAAGATAGGAACTGTTAACCACTATAAATGCTGTGGTAGTTTTCAAATATGTCCACAAATTCTTTGACACTAGTCCATTCAAAAAGTGGAGCTTGACTTCCTTCTGTTTAAGTATAGGCTGCATTCATGGACTTGCTTTTATTAAATAGAACATGATGGAAGTAAAAGTGTGTCACTGCTGAGGTGAGGCCATAAAAAGTAATATGGCTTCTTGCTTGTCCTATCTCTTGAATTACTTGCTCTAGGAGAAGCCAGCTGACATGCTGTAATGATGGCCAAGCAGCCCTGAGAAGAGATTCACATGGCAATGAACTAATAAGGCTTCCTGCCCGAAGCCATCTAAGTGAGTCATCTTGGAAGCAAATCTTTTTTTTATGATTTTTATTTATTCTTAGAGAGGGGGGAAGGGAGAGAAACAGAAACATTGATCAGTTTCCTCTTGTACGCGCTCCAACCAGGGAATGAACCTGCAACCAGGCACGTGCACTGATGAGGAAGTGAACTGGTGACTCTCACTTTACAGGATGACACCAAACCAACGAAGCCACACCAGTCAGGGCGGAAGCAAGTCTTTACCTCTAGTCAATCCTTCAGATGATGGCAACCCCATGAAGAACTCTGAACCAGAACCACCTAGCTACGCCATGCCCAAATTCCCAATTCATTGAAACTATGAGATAATAAATGTTCATTGTTTAAAGCTGCTAGATTTTAGAGTAATTTGTAATACAGGAACAGATAACTTAAAAAACGCATTAACAATATCACTATCTCCCCTTACAATCCTATGTTTAACACTAGCAAGAAAAGCCTATTTCTTCCATAAAGAGACTTTATGGAGTGTCTTTATGGGACTCTCTTTAATGGAAAAACAAAAACAAAAACAAAAACCCAGCCCTTTATATATAAAATAAGCACAAAAATAAGAAGTAACTGATTATTAAGGAAATTCAACTATTTGTAGCACAGTTCCACATACTGAAATTTTAAAAAAAAGATGGTATATTTTAATCAACAGTTGGGTTTTGTCCCTTTTAAAATCTTTTTTTTTTAATTTTAATCATTGTTCAAGTACAGTTTTCTCCCCCCTACTCCCATTCCAACCCACCCACCCAACCCTCCCCCCTTCCCCCCATTACCCCCCACCCCTAGTTTTTGTCCATGTGTCCTCCAAATTTGTTCCTGTAATCCCTACCCATTCCCCCCTGAAATTCCCTCTTCTCTCCCCTCTGGCCACTGTCAGACTATCCCCTATTTCAGTGTCTTTGGTTATATTTTGCTAGTTTTTATTGTTTTGTTTTGTTGTTTAGATTCCTGTTAAAGGTGATATCATGTGGTATTTGTCTTTCACTGCCTGGCTTGTTTCACTTAGCATAATGCTTTCCAGCTCCATCCATGCTGTTGCAAAGGGTATGAGCTCCTTCTTTCTTTCTGCTGCATAGAATTCCATTGTGTAAATGTACCATAGTTTTTTGATCCATTCATTTACTGATGGGCATCTAGGTTGCTTCCAGCACTTAGCTATTGTAAATTGTGCTGCTATGAACATCGGGGTGCAAAGGTTCTTTTGTATTGGTGTTTTAGTGTTCTTAGGATAGAGTCCCAGCAATGGAATTGCTGGGTCAAAAGGCAGATCCATTTTTAATTTTCTGAGGACCTTTTAAAATCTTGACAACTAGGTTACTTTGTATACTGTTGATTCTCACTATTTGCGTATATGAACATTTATTTATGTACTATCAAGTCATCACAACCACTGAATTAGCGAATATTGAACCACTGGCTCTGAGGAGAAATACGAGGTGAGTTAGGTAATTGCGAGCCTCTGCTCCAACATTCTCATCAACCAACTTTTATGCATGTTTCTGTTTAAAGACACTTTATTTAATATATATTGTTGCTTAATTAACACAACCCATGGTCAACGGCACTATAACCCTTGTCTGAAAGGACCTTATCTAACACATTTTCTCTGTAAGGCGTATCATGGCTTTCTCATACTTAGGAATACTAGGTAGCACTTAAGCACTATATTTAGGGGCCATTTTAAACAGCAAAATCACCAAGAAAAAGCACAGAAGTGAAAAAAAAAGTAGCAATAAACAGCCCCTGAAAAGGATCATTGATTACAGTGTAAGAGCTGAAACAAGAAGGCAGAGCATCGCCTTATTCAACTGTAGCTGGAAACATGCATGTTGGGTGACTCAAGTTCTTTGCCACTCTGCACATGTCTATGGATAACCACCAAAGCACCGTGGGTATTTACTTTGGGGTTAAAAATAACCCCAAGTAGGCAAATCCACAAATATAGAATCCACAAATTAGAAGAATCGACTGTATTTACTATATTTCTTTCTGAATTAACTGATAACAAAACAGCAAATCCAATTACAATGTACCAGATTTTTTCAATTATCAAAGTTTGTATATTAAAGCAAAAGATAATAAGATGTGTTAAATTAGAAAAACAGGTTAATAAAAAAAGCTTAAAAGGGACATTTGTTCTGTAGAACTAACCTTTTATAAGATCAGATAAGTTATTCTGTTCCACGTTTTTCTTTGCATAGTTGAAGCACATATCATCAACTTCTGTTGCAAGGAAATACCAGCCATTTAAGGTACTTCCAAGTAAAGGGTAGATGCAGGATGCTCCAGTACCTAATAAAATGAAAATTCAAATCACATTGCACATAGGTGAGATTAACAAGCAAAAACGCCATTCTTATCTTCTTAGAATTCTTTTTTTTAAAGATCTTATTTATTTATTTTTGGAGAGAGGGGAAGGGAGGGAGAACGAGAGAGGGAAACATCGATGTGTGGTTTCCTCTTACGTGGTCCCCACTGGGGACCTGGCCTGCAACCCAGGCATGTGCCCTGACTGGGAATCGAACTGGCAACCCTTTGGTTTGCAGGGTGGCACTCAATTCACTGAGCTACACCAGCCAGGGCTATTTTCTTAGACTTCTTATAGCTTTGACAGTTTAATTCACAAGCTGGTACCTAATTATGTACACACTGTGGCTACTGAGTTACCTCGTTGTTTCATGTGTGTTAGTCTTGCCTCATAATTTTAGATTCAAATTTCTTAGAGGATACAAATCTTGCTGATCTCTTTTTCTTATATGTTGTATGCAAAATGAAGTGTGCATAATTGGCTGGTGATCAAGGAATACATAACTGATTAACTGAAAATTGTTAAAACAATGTAATATGGCCTTAGCTGGTGTGACTCAGTGGACTGAGTGCCGGCCTGTGAACCAAAGGGTTACTGGTTCAATTCCTAGTCAGGGCACATGCCTAGGTTGCGGGCCAGGTCCACAGTAGGGGGCACATGAGAGGCAACCACACATGGATGTTCCCCTTTCTTTCTCCCTCCTTTCCCTTCTCTAAAAATAAAGAAATAAAATCTTTTAAAATTTTTAATTTGACTTATAAAATGTTTTAATTTTAAATTTCATACAAAACTTAATTTTCTTAAAAGAAATCAATGCTAATTGTTAAAACACCACAGTACTAAATTAGACACCCATTCCCCCAAAATAGAAAAAATATGTAAGGTATAAAATTTTTATGATAACAAACCACTCAATTCCTCACGTATCTATGAGGTGTTGCTTGAAGGAAACCAGAATTTATTAAAAAAAAAAAAAAAAAATCAGCCCTGGCTGGCGTAGCTCAGTGGATTGAGCGCGGGCTGGGAACCAAAGTGTCCCAGGTTTGATTCCCAGCCAGGGTACATACCTGGGTTGCAGGCCATAACCCCCAGCAACCGCACATTGATGTTTCTCTCTCTCTCTATCTCCCTCCCTTCCCTCTCTAAAAATAAATAAATAAAATTAAAAAAAAATACCGGTAACTATTAAAAAAAAAAAAAATCTAAAAGTAGCCCTGGCTGGCGTAGCTCAGTGGATTGAGCGCAGGCTGGGAACCAAAGTGTCGCAGGTTCGAATCCCACTCAGGGCACATGCCTGGGTTGCAGGCCACAGTCCCCAGCAACGGCGCATTGATGTTTCTCTCTCTCTCTTTCTCCCTCCCCTCCCTCTCTAAAAATAAGTAAATAAAATACAAAAAAACGTTACTTAAAAAAAAAAGCTAAAACTAAAGAGAAAATTCATCTTAGATGTGGAGACATGGAAAGACATTTCATCCAGCTCCAAAACATCCATCACTGGTTTGCCCCACCAAAACTGCAAGAAAGACATTCAAAGGCAAATGCTCCAGGCAAAGATCACTCTTTGACAACTAGGATTTGGTCCTAAATTTGTATGTAGTACCCCTCACCATGGACGGGACGGACTATATACTAACTTCAAATATTGTTTTTATAACCACTGACTAATCTTGGCCAGTAAGACTTTTTATTTTTTAAAAGATTTTATTTACTAATTTTTAGAGAGGGGAATGGAGAAAGAAAAAGAGGGAGAGAAACATCAATGTGTGGTTACCTCTCACGTGCCCCCTACTGGGGACCTGGCCAGCAACCCAGGCATGTACCCTAACTGGGAATCAAACCAGTGACCCTTTTGTTCGCAGACCTGCACTCAATCCACTGAGCCACACCAGCCAGGGTGGCCAATACAATTTTAAAGAGAAGAAAATCCAGTGTTTCTCCCAAGGGCCTAAGTAGTTAGCTCATACCAGCCACTCCAGGCCTGCTTTCCCCTGGTTACATCTTGGTGCAAAAGAGTGGAAGCCAGAGATACTCCTAACCCAGAGGAAATCCAGGCTCCTTTTACTGCTTCCTCATTCCTCATTAAGTATTCTGAACAGTTTAGTAAAACACAGGACAACTGATGGCCAGAACTTTTAAGCTCTCTGACAGTCACAGTGATTGCTAAACTTTCTATCATGTTTACATCCAGGCCATGATGGTACTGAACACACACCTCCTTGAGGATGTGGGACATGGTGAGGGAAAGGATGGTAAAGGGTACTCAAGCTCCTCTCAGAGGCCAGTTATTTAGCTACCTGTTAGCCATCCTGGTAAGCCACAGTTGCTTAGAGTAAGGAATTTCAAGTAGCACTTTCATCTTTGCAAGGAAAAAAAAATACCAGACCAGATCCCAGGCCCTTGACTCTCACATGATTGCCTCTCTCTTTATATTTCAATTTTATTTAGAGCAAAACAAACACATAAAAAAGTTTTCTTCAGTTGCCTAATGATACACACAGGTAAGAGGCCTATCTCCTGCCCCCCCCCATCACATTTCTCAATTCTTTTTTTTAAATTTTATTTTAATCATTGTCAACTAGTTTTCTGTCTTTTACTCCCATTCCAGCCCACCCAAGTTTCTTAATTCTTAAGACCACAAGACTTGCATTCTAATATCTTAATCCCCTCAGAAAGCTGAATGACATTTTTACAAGGAAAAAAAAAAAGAACTTGTAATGATAAATAAAAATGGAAAGTGTATAATCATAGAATTAGAGCAAACTGATGGGAGTCTGGGGGAAGAATTCATATAAAACCCTAATTAGAATGAATGTGATTTTAGCACCAGTGCCCCTTACGAAGAGCTAAAATCCATTAACCTCCTATATCCCCAAGTGCTATCCAAAAGGGTTAGGGCATAATTAAAATAAATTAGTACCAAATAGGCTCTCAAGCTTTTTAAGCTTTCTATAATCCATCAAGCCAATCTTCTGCCATGAACATAAAAGAGCAAAAGCTTTTTTTAAACCTCATTATTTTTATATAGTGCTTAGCTTATATGGGGTGTTCATATTTTTTAATGTTGAAAGAATCGCGTATTTATCAATATTGAACGAATCATTTATTGGATACCTACTATATGCCAGAACCTTTGTTAGGCCTTGTTAGTAAGCACAAAAGTAACAGGCTCTGCACTTTGCAACCTAGTGGCAGAGAAAGACATTAATCAATCAGACAAGTGAATGGGTAGTTAAAAACTAAAAAATAATGCCAAGGAAGAAACATGGTTTTCCAAAGCTCATAATCAAGGAACTTATGCTGAAAGGTCAGAAAAGGCTTTCCTGATGAAATAAGGTTTGAGTTAACAACTACTATAAATGAGACTATTTCATACGGTAAGGGTGGGAAGATCCACATAGAGGGAACAATGTGTACAAAGGCCTGGAGGTATGTTGCCTTCACAGAAGAACTAAAGAGTGCAGGAAGAAAAGAACAGAAGCACATAAGATGCTTTAGGGAGGTGTAGAAAAGAGGGCAGAAATCAGACAATGAAAATTTTCATAGGCCAAATCAAAGTTTTGGGTATTTATCACAGAAACAATAAGAAGCCCTTAAAGTGGTAAAGATGTGATCAGATATGGGTTTTACTTTCTGGAGAAGGGAATAGAGAGGCACCAGAGTGGATGACAAGAGAGTAGTTGAGGAGCTTATTCTATAGACCAGGAGAGATAATGGTGACTTGAACTGGGATGGTGGCAGTGGAGATGGAGAAAAGTAGATGATTTAAGAAATATTTGAGAGAAAATCAACAGGAAATAGTGACAGACATTCTCAGTGAGGATAGGGAGAAGTAAATATCAAGAATAACAGGGTGAGATGTGGCGGATTCACTGAAATAAAAAAACAAAGGAAGAGCCCTGGCTGGTGTGGCTCAGTGGATTGGCTGTGAAACAAAAGGTTGCCAGTTCAATTCACAATCAGGGCACATGGCTGGGTTGTGGACCAGGTCCCCAGTAGGGGTTGTGTGAGAGGCAACCACACACAGATGTTTCTCTCCCTCTTTCTCCTTCCCTTCCTCTTTAATGTTGTTGTTGTTGTTTTAAACATAAAAACAAACAAAAAGAGGATCAAGATTCAAAAGAAAGAATATGAATCTGGTCTTGGGCATGGCAAAGTCTAAACTGTTTTTGAGATATTCAAGTTTCTCATGTATATGTGACTAGAAAAGTAATCTGAATTGGAGAAATACATAAATTTGTAGGTTATTTGCATGGAGGTGGAAAACAAAGTCCTAGATGTGGATGAAATTGCCTAGTGGTAAGGTACTAAATAAGAAAAGGGCCAAAGACTGAGCTTTAAAGATCTGAACACCCAATGGCCAGACACAGGAAAGTGAGCCTGAAAAGGGGAGAAGAGAGACTGCAAATGAAAGAGGAAAACCAGGAATCTGGTCATGGATGCCAATGGTGGACAGTGTATAAAAAAGAAAGGAGGGCTCAATAATGAATGCTGCTAAAAAGGTCACACGTGACAAGGGCTGAAAATGCACACAAATGTCAAAGTCAAACATCTATCTAAAAATTGTGTTTGCTGTTAACTATATTTAAAAATAGAGGCACAAAGCTCTTAATTTTTCTCATAAAGGACTGGTAAAGGCCACAGAATTAAAAAGAAACTTAAATGCTATCAAATAGAAACATCAGCTATGACAAACATATAATACATTTATAATTGCAAAACACACCCTGGCTTCGCTTTTTTCTGTATATCCACTTACTCCTCTAAATGAATCAGATTGCACAGTCTTTTCCATTGTAGAAGTTTACACTTGAGAACATCTTACTTTAACTCAGTGGCTTTTCTTCACTTTTTAATTTCAGATTAAATACCCTCTACAAATAATCATTCAAGAGGTTCCTGAAAGTATTCAGGCCCACATGATCTTTTATCAATAACCATCACCACAAAAACACAATATGGAGACTATGTTACTAATGCTAAATAATTCAGAGTAAAAATAATACCCAATATACACATATACTAACATGGTAATCTGAAAAGCTAAGAAACAAGAGTCTCACTTTCATTTTGCCTCTTACCCATTTGCTCCCTATTTGGTGCTGACAACTTCTTCTTAAGAGAAATCAGTGGCAGAAAAGTGCCGGTGTAGGAAGTAAGAGCAGAAATATCTACAGTCAGATTCTTTCATGAATAACCAGAGGAGTTTACAAAGAATTTGACCTTAAAAAATTTATAAAACTTCCATTTAGTAAAAAGAATTTAAAACTACATACCTATGTCAATTCCTCTTCGGAGAGTACTTTTATCAGAGTCCTGATGACCAATCAGATCTTCTACCCAATGAATATAGTTGAGTCTCAAGGGAACTGTAGGAATTAGTCTTTCCAATGGAATATCAATAGAAAGTCCAAAATCCTCCCTCAACAGGGTACAAGTCAGAGCTCTGACTGCTTCAGGGTCTTTAAAATTAAGACTGTGGGGTGGAGAAAAAGACGTAAAACTGATTAATAAGATCTGTTATGCTGTATAAGCTTCATGGCAACCGGGCAATACCAAATACCCATTTGAATTTCCTAATAGATCACACACAAATAGCTGTGTAGAGTATTCAGCACAGTGGCATCCACACAGGGTGTTTAACACACTGACAGTGTACAAACGGTATATAAATTTCCACCCCAAAGACTGCATTTTCATACATGAAAGATAGAGGACAAGAGTGTCTCTATTGCATTCCTGATTGACTCCTTACCTAGCTATGTGACTTAAGACAACTTGAGCATTATTTCCTCAGCTGTAAAATGGGGATAACGGTACCTGTATCATAGTGCTTCTGAGAGACAATCTGTGAAAAGTACTTAGCATAATGCCTAGTACACAGTGACTATTTTAGAAATGCTGGAAATTTTTACCATTATCAATTAACATGATCAGACATTAGCATTCCTTTTTTTTAAAATATTTTATTTATTTATTTGTAGAGAGGGAAGGGGGGGGGGGGGGAGAGAGAGAGAGAGAGAGAGAGAGAGAGAGAGAGAGAGAAACATCAATGTGCGGTTGCTGGGGGTCATGGCCTGCAACCCAGGAATGTACCCTGGCTGGGAATCGAACCTGGGACACTTGGGTTCCCAGCCCACGCTCAATCCACTGAGCTACACCAGCCAGGGCTGCATTCTTTGAAAATTAAACTTAGAAAGAATGCAGGAAAAATTTTAATAATGAAAACAGGATATGATACTTAATATAACAAATATTAGCCCTGGCTGGCGTAGCTCAGTGGATTGAGCGCGGGCTGGGAACCAAAGTGTCCCAGGTTCGATTCCCACCCAGGGTACATGCCTGGGTTGCAGGCCATGACCCCCAGCAACCACACATTGATGTTTCTCTCTCTCTCTCTCTCTCTGCCCCACCTTCTCTCTCCCCCTCCCTCCCTTCCCTCTCTAAAAATAAATAAATAAAATATTTTAAAATTAAAAACAAAAACAAATATTACAGCCATCAAATTTAAAATGTGACCATTTTTAGCAGCTTTAATGAGGTATAATTTACATACTATAAAATTCACCTACAGTATACAATTTAGTAGTTTTTAGTATATTCAGAGTTGTGCAACCATCACCACGATCCAATTTTAGAGCACTTCCATCAACCCAAAAAAGAAACTTTGTGACTATTTGCAAGTCATTCCTTATTTCTACTCTCAGCTCTAAGCCACCACCAATGTACGTTGTCACCATAGATCTGCCTTTTCTTGATACTTCATATAAATGAAATCACACAATACATGTTTTTTTTCTGGATTTGTTCCCTTAGCACAGTGATTTTCAACTTTTTTCATCCATACATAAACTAGTTACTAAAATTCTGTGACACTCCAAAAAATATATTGGGTTGGCCAAAAAGTTTGTTTAGTTTTTTCCATAAGATGGCTTTAGTAGCACTTAGTTGTCTTTAACTTCACTTGAAACAATTTTGTTAAATTATATTGTGACAGCTGTCATATCAGTGTGCATTAAAAAAATGATCAAAATTGGTGAATTTGTGTGCAGCCATTTTAATACTGAAGATGGAAAAAATACACAACACTTTTGGCATATTATGCTTTGTTATTTCAAGAAAGATAAAAATGCAACTGAAACATAAAAAAAGATTTGTGCAGTGTACGAAGAAAGTGCAGTGACTGACTTAATGTGCCAAAACTGGTTTGCAAAGTTTCTTGGTACTATTGACATTTTTGGCCACATAATCTTTGCTGTGGGCTGTCTTATGCACAGGAAGATGTTTAGCAGCACCCCTGGCCTCTACCCACTAGAAGCCAACAGTAGAGATAGCTGACATACTCAAAATATCCAAGTCAATAGTTATTGGTGAAAATTAAAAATATCTTTTATTTTTGGAAAAAGCTGAACAGAGTTTTTGATCAACCCAGTATTTTACTTTTTGCCAATCTGATCCCCACCCCCAAAAAAGGTGTAACTTTGATTCATTCACACTAGACAGCTACTGTTGTATTGGCTGTTGTCATTTTTTTTTTACTTGACAATCAAAAGAAAAAGAGGTCAGTACCCCTGACTAAATAGTCAGGTATTGTATGTTTTAAAAATTCTTGTAAGATACCCGTGTGCCAGCAGCGGCAAACCAGTTGAGAATCACTGACTTGGCACAATGTTTATGAGGTTAGTACATGGTGTAGCATGTATCAGTACTTCATTCCTTTTTATGGGCAAATAATATTTCATTGTATGGATAACCACACTGTGGTTTATTTACCCATTTACCACTTGATGGACATTTGGATTGTTCCTATTTTTTGGCTATCGTGAACAACGATGCTATAAATATTCACATATAAGTCTTCACATGAATGTGTTTTCATTTCTCTTGAGTAGATACCTAGGAATGGATCATATAATAAATTTAAATTTTAAGAAACTTGTGCCAATTTAACTATTTTGATATCAAAATGCTTCTAAAGTGAAAACCTTAAAAAAGAAAACCGCTCTGGCTGGTGTGGCTCAGTGGATTGAGTGCTGGCCTGCGAACTTCAGGATCACTGGTTTAATTCCCAGACAGGACACATGCCTGAGTTGCGGGCCGGGCCCCCAGTTGGAATGTGTGAGAGGCAACCACACATTGATGTTTCTCTCCCTTTCTCTCTCCCTTCCCCTCTCTAAAACTAAATAAAATCTTAAAAAAAAAAAAAAGAAAACCAACAGATCTTACTTACAAATAAGGCAATGAAAAGAGAACAGAAATAGTCACAGAGATATAAAGTATAGCACAAGATACAGTCAGTAATATTGTACTAACTATGTACAGTTCCAGGTGGGTACTGGAAATTCAGGGGAGGGGGAACATTTTGTAATGTATATGATTGTCTAACCACTATGCTGTATACCTGAAACTAATACAAAATAATATTGAATGTAGACTGTAATTGAAAATTTTAAAAAATAACATTATAAAAGAACTGATCCATCCTTTTTTCTGTTCCATTTTTAGTCATCAAATGACCAATCATTTTGAAAAAACTCAATACCCTAATGCTTGAGTGCAAAGACAGAAGAATGTTCTATCCACCTGGTTACCGTGGAAACTTCAGATAGGTACCATGGATCTAAGCTCCTCCAATACCTGCAGGAAAAATGTTCTAGTATGGAAGTTCAGAAACCTACTGTAGAATCTAATCTTGGTTCTGCAACTGATTAGCCATGAACTTAAAGTCAATTCAGTTCTTAGGCCTCAGTGTCTCCATTTGTAAAATTAAAGAATTGGACACAATAATTTAAGGGTCTTTCCAGGTAAAATTTTGTGGCTCTATAAAGAACACTGTGAACTAGTACTAAGGTAGTCGTTTAAAAATTTATAGAGCAAATTAGAGAGATATGAAACAATAGAAACAGTTAATGAAGACAGATATAATAACCAAACAGTAAACATTTCAATAATCCTCCACTTTGAGTCCATAAAAATTCTTTATTCTTCTGCTACATGATATAAGCACACAGTAACACTACTGAATATATATTAAGAATATACAGTGGTTGCTAGATGACATGCCCTACTCTAGAAAAACACAATTTTAATAATAAAAGAACTCGTGAAAAGAGTGATGATATAGGCAGGATTAGATTTCAGGAATGTAGATTTGTTTGTTGTATATACAAAACTTACACTCTATAGCTATGAACTTACATGGAAAAAATATGAGAGCTTAAGAACAAAATTTTAATATAATCTACAGTAAACAGAAAGAAAATGGCCATAGTGAAATCTCAAGAGATATAGTAACAGCTCGGAAGCAATGACACTCTCTCTCTCTTTTTTAAAGATTTTATTTATTTATTTTTAGAGAGGGAAGGGAAGGAGAAAGAGAGAGAGAGAGAGAGAGAGAGAAACATCAATGTGCAGTTGCTGGGGGCCATGGCCTGCAACCCAGGCATGTGCCCTGACTGGAATCAAACCTGCGACACTTTGGTTCTCAGTCTGCACTCAATCCACTGAGCTATGCCAGCCAGGGTGCAATGACACTCTTATAGTAATGAGCAAACCTAGGGTTCCAGAATTTTGTTCCCAAACAGCACAACCCACTAAAAGGAATCAGAGTTCTTTAGATAAATGGCTGTTTTAGGTTTGGAGTCATCAAAGCACAAGATTAGTCTGGAATATTTTCTTGTATCAGAGAACAGAACATGCTCAAAGATGAGGATGAGTCGAAAAGACACAGGCCACCTAGAAAGGGCTTCCAATGGCCAAATCTGGAGCAATCTGAATGAAGAGTGCTAGCAAGGGATTACAGGCTATAGAATAAAAGGAGTCCCTGAGTCCTGACTGGTGTGGCTCAGTGGACTGAGTGTCTTCCAACAAATTGAAAAGTTGCAGGTTCAATTCCCAGTCAGGGCACATGCCTGGGTTGTGGGACAGGCCCCAGCTGGAGGCGTGCAAGAGGCAACTGATTGATGTTTCTCTTCCTCTCTTACTCCCTCCCTAAAAATAAATTTTAAAAAATCTTTAAATAAACAAATAAAAGAGTGAATTTCATAGTATGTGAACTATACCTAAACAAACAAATAAAATGGAAATGAACAAGAAGTTTTTTAAAATTAGAGAGAAATAGCTCTGGGTGCTATGGCTCAGTGGATTGAGTGCCACCCTGCAAACTGGAAGGTCACCAGTTTAATTCCCCATCAGGGCACATGCCTGGGTTGTAGGCCAGGTCCCCAGTTGGGGGCGTGTGAGAGGCAGCTGATCAATTTATCTCTCATGCACTCTGATGTGTCTCTCCCTCTCTTTCTTTCTCCCCCGCAACAAAATAAATAAAATCTTAAAAAAATAAAAATTAAGGCCCTGGCTGGTGTAGCTCAGTGGACTAAGCGCGGGCTGCGAACCAAAGCATCGCAGGTTCGATTCCCAGCCAGGGCACATGCCTGGGTTGCAGGCCATGGCCCCCAGCAACCGCACATTGATCTTTCTCTCTCTCTCTTTCTCCCTCCCTTCCCTCTCTAAAAATAAATAAATAAAATATTTTAAAAATTAGAGAAAAATAATAAATATGGGAAAGGTAGATAATGGAGACTTCTCATACATGTAACTGGTGCTGCTGAATAAGAGAATAAAGGAACAGAACAAAGAAATATTCTAGGATGTGGTTCAAGATAATTTTCCAAAAAAAAAAAACCCAAAAAACAACCTCACTGTGTCCCGAGAAAAACTAATGCAGAATTAGCAACATGAACACATACCTAGAAAAGTTACTAGACTTCCAGGGTTAAGAGAAAAAAATCACTTAGATATATATGGCAAAAAGGTTCAATCACCTGTTGTGGGGTGGAGGGGTAGGCAGCAAGGTAAAGAAGGCTGGCTTCAGATGTCCAGCAGGCACAAAGACAAAAGAACAGTGACTTTGGAGCCCTTTGGGGAAAAAAGGATGTTACTCAGCAATTTTATACTCAGCCAAATTAGACTTTAATCACAATGACAACAGATTAACATTTTTGAGCATACAAGAACTCAAGGAATATAACAGTTCTCTTGATCCTGTTGTGAAAAAATTCCCAATGGAAAAAGTTCAACCAATCAAGAGACAGATGAAAAAACTATGGCACAAGGACTAGCAATGAGCATTGAAACTGTTTTAAGCAGAGAGCTAAGATTAAAACACCTGTGAGCTATAGCTACAAAATACAATGTAAATGTTTGTTAGCTATGATAATGTACACATAATTAAAATTCAGGAGGGGAAATTCAAAAAGGTATTTAGTACATTATTTCCTTATCTTTTATACATGGGGTCAAGATTT
The DNA here is from genome assembly GCF_004126475.2 of Phyllostomus discolor. Classification (NCBI taxonomy): domain Eukaryota; kingdom Metazoa; phylum Chordata; class Mammalia; order Chiroptera; family Phyllostomidae; genus Phyllostomus; species Phyllostomus discolor. The sequence continues at coordinate 75,937,160 of NC_040910.2, read as the reverse complement.
CTTCTGGCGTTGACAAAAGCAGCAGAGATAAAAGCTGACATTTAAGACTATAAACACTAGAAAAATTGAGAGAATTAATATAATCATATAAAATCATGTGACAAAAAAGGGGAGAAGAGCCCCAACTGGTATGGCTCAGTTGGCTGGGTGCTGTCCCACAGAGCAAAGAGTCTTGAGTTCAAGTAACAGTTTGGGCACACACCTGGGTTGCAGGTAACGTCTCTAGTCAGGGCATGCCAAGAGGCAACTGATTGATGTTTCTCTCCCTCCTTTCCCCTCTCTCTAAAAATATATAAATAGCCCTGTCCAATGCAGCTCAGTGGACTGAGTACTGGTCTGCAAACCGAGAGGTCGCTGGTCTGATTCCCAGTCAGGCCACATGCCTGGGCTGCAGGCCAGGTCCTCAGTTGGCAGCAATGTGAGAGGAAACTTCTCACACATAGATGTTTTTCTCCCTCTCTTTCTCCTTCCCTTTCCCTCTCTCTAAAAGTAAATAAATAAAATCTTTTTAAAAATTCCCTTGAGAGAAATTCAAATTAAAAATATATATATATGTAAATAAAAGGGAGGTGAAAACCAGATCATACAGTGTAAAGAAAAAAAGGAAGCAATCAAAACACCACAACATAAAACAAGTGTGAATACACGTAAACAGTAAATTCATAAGACTCAAATCATAAGGCCAAAACCAACTATGATAGACTATGCTGTAAACAAAAACTATGCCCACATCAAAATCCAAAGATTGAAAACTGAAGCTTAAGCAACAGTATTCCAGTCAACTGTAAATAAAAAAGAAATAGCAGTCATGAACCTTACAATAGATAACCTTACATTTTTGAGGGGGGGAAAAGGGATTAAATGAGATGAAGAAAAACCTGTGTAGGAACAATCAAAAATACAAAATACTGGAGCAAAATCAGAAGAATAACTCCAAAAATGACTGAGTTTACATTTAGGTGGGAATTGGTGATCTTTTAAAGACCCGTTTCTATAAAACAGTGAAAATGTATTATATAAATATATGCTGGCAATAAAAAGTCTCATTAAAATATATGAAGTTTATTTAAAGGGATATTAAGTTTCCCCCTAGACATCAGAAGTAGAGACATATTAATTCTGTCGTTTGTGGGGACTGATAAGAAAGAGTTAATCCACCGGCTAGCAACCATGAACCTACTTCTGCTTCTCTTGATCACAGAGCAATTGCCTCAATTTTCAAATTAAACACACACACAAAAAAACAAAAAATCTGCACTACATTTGTATTTGTTCCTCATTTAAAAGCAGTACAAACTCAGGTTCAACAAAATAAATGACGCAGCAACAAAAAGGTGTTAAATACAAGAATATTGTATTTTTATTCCTGTGAAAGCAATCAAACGTGTAAAAAAGATGAGCCAACTCCATTTCTTCAATGGCACAGCGATGAGACAATTTTTACACATGGGAAGAAGTTTGTATCTGAGTACCATACTATGGCATTCAAGTAAATTCACATTCTTTATCCTATAATAGTAGCTCAGTCTATTTCTAAACTTCACTGCTAAACATACAAAAAATGTATATCCCTATGTAATGTCTATGTTCAATGCCTTAAAATCTGAAATGTAAAATTTCAGAACTTTTGTATTGAAGAACTTAACCTACATCCATTATAAAGTATGTTCAACAATATTCCTTAAGAGCAGCCTCTACTGACTTAATTACTGTCCTACTACTTCTGAATGTTATTTTGTACTGGCGTTTAAATAAAATTGTGAAAATTAGGAATTGCAAACTCAAATATGTATAAGGTGCTACTTGAAATGCCAGTGCCTGACAAGATATGGAGCGTTGTGCTAGAATGCAAATCAAGACACTGAAGAAAGTCATGCAACCAAAGAAATTGCTGAACTAAATTAAATGTGTGGCACAAGGTCCTTTATCTCTATGGCTAGTAACAAAGAGATTGTGCCCAAGCAGCCGTTCAATGACCACACTTTTAGCAGCTCTACATCAAACGACACCAGAGGATACAAATAACAATTTCAAAGGGTATGGCCACCACTTGGTTCTAGGTAATTAATGTTAAGAGGGTTTGTAGCTCAGTTTTGCCAAATCTCTAAAATTTTCAAATGAACCAGCAACCCATAATTTTATATTAAATTTTCCTGATTCTTAAAATCCATGTAGGCAATAAACAACTTGTAAGCCTCATACAACACACAGGCTTACAGGTTGTACCCTCTATTGTAAGGGAATTTTTAAAAAGTTGGGGTATATGGCTACTCCACACCTTTAAAGATAAAATATAAAAATGGTTCTCTCTCCTGGCTTGTGTGGCTCAGTGGATTGAGCACCGGCCTGTGGACTAAAGGGTCGCCGGTTTGATTCCCAGTCAGGGCACATACATGCCTCGGTTGTGATCCGGGTTCCCAGTGTGGGGCGCACAAGAGGCAACCACACACTGATGTTTCTCTTCCACTCTTTCTCCATCCCTTCCCCCTGTCTAAATAAATAAATAAATAAATAAATAAAATCTTTTTAAAAAAGATTCACTCTCTTTAAGCACTATTTTGCTCAACTGAGTTATATGGAATAGGTTAGATTTTTAGGAAGTTGTGATAGTTGGCATTCATTACTTTACTCACTCAACAGTCACTATGTGTCAAACTATGTGCCAAGCATTCTGCAAAATGCTGGAGATACTGCAGTTAAGGAAAAACATATAATCTCTCCCTTCATGAAGCAGAGGGTCTAGGTAGAGGATAAGTATCAACCCAAGAATCACTCAAATACATGTAAAATTGTAACTGTGAAGAATGCTATAAAAGGTAGGTAAGTACAAGGCACTATGAAACCTGCACAGTAAGTGGAACTGGCTTAGGAAGGTCAGAGAAGGCTTCCCTGAGGAGGGAGCTGAGCTAAGAGGGAGAGGAGAATAACAATTAACCATGGATAGCACTAGGGGAAGGAAACATGCACTACATTCTAGGGTCCCAGGTAAAAAGAACAGCAGGTACAAAGACCCTGAGGCAGGAGAAAATTTATGGGGAATTCCACGTACTGAGAGAGCCACTATGTCTAAAATGCAGAGGGCAAGGTAAGTATACAAAGCTCAAGATGAGGCTGGAGAGAAAGATGGGCCAGATCATGTAGAGCCTAATAGGGTAAATATAAGTTTATCATCTAATCCAGGATTCTATTGAGAATGGAAGTAAAAGCTGTTATAATCACATCAGAAAATTAGAATCTATGTTAAGTATTTAGGTCTGGGGTGAAATAAAGTCAGACCAGCAGACAAGCATGGAAGCATAGGCTCCAATTAGGAAACAATTACTGTATCTGAGTTTAGAGGCTGGGCAAAGGTGGCAGTGGCAAAAATAGGAAAAAAATGAAAGGAATTAAGAGAGATTTAGGAGGGAAAATTTATAAGATTTGGTGATGGACTGATATGTGAGGTGCAGGATGTACTTTCTATGGTCTGGATTGTTTAACGGGACAGACGGCCCCATTCACCAAAAGCAGTAACTCTGGCTGAGACCCATTTTTGAGGAGCAATGTCATAAATCTGAGCTGCATCTGAGACATTCAAGTGGAGATACTGAGTAAGTGGTGATCTTAGGTACAGAGCTCAGAAAACCAGTCTGCAGAGACAAATGACTAAATGGTTCACAAACAAGTGAGGCCCTGGCAAGGAAAAAATACAAACTGAAAAGAGCTTAACACTGAGCCTTGAAGAATCTTTTAATGGTTGAATATACAATCAATTCAGAGAAATCTACACAAAGAGACAGAAAGGGTGGAAGAAAGAAAACCAGAAAATGTGGTGTGGTGCCAAGATAGCAAAGAGAAGAGGGAGTCCATGAAGGAGAACAGTGTGAGCCGAGTAACCTGCTTCTCAGAAATCATCTGAGAACCGAAACTGGGTTTAGTGACGAGATCACTGGCAACCTTTTCAAGAGCTACTCTGGTAGTAGTAGAATTAAAAACCACTCTGGAATGAGAGAAAGATTAAGGATGTGAAAAAAATGGAGACAGTAAAACAGACAATTCTTCAGGGCGTGGAGCTGTGCAAGGGAGAAGAGAAACATGGCCATGAAAGTCTGGAGGGGGGTTTCATTAAAAATTTTTTCATGGAAAAAAATTACACGTTTAAAACTCAATGGAAAAATCACAAAGGCCACATATATGAGGTTTCTGTAGAGATGAAGCGCATTAGTGATCGCTAGGGGCTGAGGAAGAAAAGTGGGGAGTGACTACGTAATCAGTGCGAGGTTCATTCTGGGGTGATGAAAATATTCAGGAATTAGATAGTGGTGATGCTGCTTGTACACTTTTAAACACACTACTAAACCATATACTTTAAAATGGTGACTTCATGGTATGTAAATTATATCTCTATTTTTTAAAAAGTCAAAGGTGAGAAGCTGGTAGAGAGGGATTCAATATTTAAGACAAGGAATGTCAGACTGTGTAAAGTTCCTGTGATAAGGGGAAAATATGAGAGAAAGTAGATGGAGTATTTAATTGAATTAGAATATACTACTGGGACTAGTAATAATAATATTTGGTAGTTCAACACAACCAAAGTCAAACCCATGGCTTTCCATTGTGTTTTCCACTAACTCATTCCTCTTTACAACTGAGTTTAAAAAACTTTACCATTGCTCTGGCTGTTGTGGCTTAGTCAACCGAATGCCAGCCTGAGAACCAAAGGGCCTCCAGTTGGATTCCCAGTCAGGGCACAAGCCTGGGTTCCACTCCAGGTCCCCAGTAGGAGGTGCACAAGTGGCAACAACACATTGATGTTTCCCTCTCTTCCTCCCTCCCTTCCCCTCTGTCTAAAAATAAATAAATATATTTTTTAAAAAACCCTTAAGACTGCCATAGGTTAAATAAACAATTAGTAATATACAAAAGCAAAGATCCTGAAACAGTAGAAATGATTATTACTGACAGCCCTAAATTAACCAAAAAAACCCCCCAAAAAACAAAAAAACAAAAAACCCCAAAATCCTACTTGCAAAATATTAAGAAACTACCTGGATTATCTCTTAAATGCAGATCCCCATGCTAGCTAAAGAGCAAATGACAAGAAAAACCTGGTCATCCAAATACCTCTTTACTCTTTCCAAGTACAGTTAAGAGTATAGTAATTTTCTAGCAAAGCCCAGTGACTTACCCTAAATTCAATGAAACTTAAAAAAAAAGTCCAACAGTAAGAGAAACAGTTAAGTAAATTTGTTTTATATTACAAAAAATTTAGGAATGACCTAAATTTAAACAGTAGTGAGTAGGATGAAAAAGTTAAAATAAATCCACATGAGAGAATACTCCGTAGTCATTAAAAGGAGTAAGACTGGACTGATCCACATATTCTTGTATAAACTGGGTTCCTTGATTAAAAAAAAAAGCCACAAGTTTGAGTAAAAGCATCTATGTACAAAGTGATCACATTCTTATAAAAATAAAACAAAGCAAAAAAAGACCCTGTATGAATTATACATGCATAGGAAAAACAGTCTGGAAGGCCCTGGCTGGGTCTTGATACCCGGTCCAGGTACATTCAAGAATCAACCAAAGAATGCATAAATAAGGGGGACAACAAATCAAAGTTTCTCTCTCTCTCTCAAATCAATTTTAAAAACATCTGGAAGGGTTAGAACTGCTTCTGAATGTGGAAATGTGTGGGAAGACTAAGAGGAGTGGAGATTTTCATACTCATCATATTTTTGTATTATCTGAACACATTTCATATTAATAGTACCTTCGTTAAGTGTTTTGTAACTATACAAAAAATGTTTATAATTGTCATCAAGTAGTGGTAAAAACAAGATGTATGATTGTATCTCCATAAAATAACAACTGCAAAGCCCTGGCTGGGTGGGTCAGTCAGTTGGTTGTAACATTGCCCTGTACATCAAAAGGTTGTGGGTTCAATTTCTGATGAGGGCACATACTTAGGTTGCAGTTTCCATCTCCAACTGAGACACATTCGGGATGCAACTGATCAATATTTCTCTCTCATACTGATGTTTCTCTTTCTCCCTCTCTCTCAGATAAATATACATATTCTTGGGTGAGGACTGAAAAACTGAAAAACAATAGTACTGCAGCTTAATCATTACACAGCTTCATGAAATACTTGGAGCAAGAGAAGTAGCAATATATTGTTTCTTTATTGTCTTCCGAGTTATTTATAGAAACAGTTGTTATTAAAAAAAAATATATATGTATTTACTTTGATGGACTAGAGCATACAATTTATTAATAAGGAACCACATCCTAATCACCAAAAAGTACAACACGCACCAAGCAGAGGCTAGTCTAATTGAAGATAGTAAGCTGAAAAATCAATGAAGAGTTGATTCTTACACTTTACTAGTAAAACAAGTGTTAATTTTCCTACTTCTAAGAAAATACAGACACTAATTTGAGGGCTGGAAATCTTTTTGTAGGACAAAGTCTAGTCATCCGACTTTACTAGTAAAGTATTTAGGTCACTTTAGCACCCTGGGACATTCAAAAATTCTGAGCACAGGCAAGATCTTTTTCATTCTCATTTCTTTTTTCCTTTTTTAGATTTTATTTATTTATTTTTAAAGAGAGGGGAAGAGAGAAAAAGAGGAAGAGAAACACTGACAGGTTACCTCTTGCACACCACCCAACCAGGAACCTGGCCATCAACCCAGGCATGTGCCCTGACTGGGAATCAAACTGGTGGCCCTTTGGTTTGCAGGCCTGCGCTCAATCCACTGAGCTACACCAGCCTGGGCTCATTCTCATTTCTGAAATCACAGGAACTAAAATTAGCTCTCATATGGAAATTGGCAATTTACTCCATCAGTCTTTGATGTTTGTTTAACACATCCAGCTTCACAAAATAGCCTATTGTCATTAGGCTCATGTCAGATTTCCCTAAAATGATTCCTGCACTGCTACTGATAAGTACAGTATTACCATTATAGATGTCATTTAGAAGGATACATTCTGTGACTCATGGTTAAAACATCAATCATTCTAACACTGAACCTCTAACACAACAAAGGCTGAAACCTCCTGATTTTACTCCAACATGGGTTTCAATTTATTAGATCTTCACTGAGATGATGAAAATGGTACAGCCACAAGGTATCACAAAGCCCTTCAATGCTTGTCTCACCCTCTTCCCATCCCTTCACAGACAAATGTTTTCCTGAAAAAAAAAAATTATTCTTAAATCACATCAGCCATTAAGTCACACAAAACAACCATTCCAAACATTATAGTTTGGAACTAAAAGGGACCTTTTAGTCCCTTTCTGTGAACAGCACATCAGTACAGATATTTTGGTTTTAGTTTGAAAAAAATTATGTTTTATAATCTGCAACATCCATTCTATAGGCTACATGCTACTCCGCTGTACAGAACTTCATTCTAAAAACCTACCTACTGGGTATTTAAATCATTTCCAATTTTCCTTGTTATAAACAGCCTTGGGACAAACATCGTCAAATATATATTTTTTCATTTACATATGCTTTTTAGAACTTTTGAGATGCACTTCTACCAGCATTTTATCACTTAACTACATTTCTGCCACTGATGAACATTAATATTTTATCTTTGCTAATTTAGTCCATTTCCCCCCTTTTTTGTGAATTATCCAATTTTATCCTTGACCTTATCTATTAAGGTTTTTTTCCTTATTGTCTTATAAGAGTTCTATATAGAAAGGAAGTTAATACTTTGTCATACACTGTAAACATTTATAGTTTCATCACCTTTTACCTTTAGTATTTCCTGATATGTAAAGCTTTTACTTCCTATGTTGTTAAATCCATCTTTTTTAAAAAAATTAATTCTACCCTTGGAGTATTCTTAGAAAGACCATTCCTACACCCAAAGTTATAGACATTCACCTTAATTTTTTCCTGGTACTTAAAAATATTAATATATTGAAATAATTAAACAATCAGGAATTTCACATCACATGTAGGAAAGAAAATATAATGCACCCCTCCCATGGCTCTCCCAACTGCATCTATTAAAAATCCATTATGGATATGGGCCCTAACTGGTGTGGCTCAGTGGACTGAACACCGGCTTGTGAACCAAAGGGTCACCAGTTCGATTCCCAGTCAGGGCACGTGCCTGGGTTGCAGGCCAGATCCCTAGTAGGAGGCATGCGAGAGGCAACCACATATTGATGTTTCTTTCCCTCTCTTTCTCTCACCCTTCCCCTCTGTCTAAAAATAAATAAAATCTTTTTAAAAAAGTTTCTGGCTTTAAAAAAAGGAAAGAAAAATCAATTACTATTATTCCCACCCCTAATGACTTGCAATGCTACCCTTATTCTACACTATTGTCTTTACATGGTGGGGTAGTTTTAATTCAGACTCAAGTCCTAAAGTAAGCACATAAAGTAAAAATCCAGTGTGCTTAAAATTATACTGCAAATTCTCTTTAATCATTCATAGCACTGTGAGGTATTCAAATTTTGAGAAACACAAGGAGTCAAGATTGATTAGGACAAGGAAGATTCACCCTCCCCACTTTGCATTCCCTCTGGGAGGTACACTATCGAGTACAATGACTGGCAGGAATCACCATCTGATTTAGTGTACATATGCAAAGGTTCTGCTATTTAGACTTCAGTGTGTTACCAAAAGCCATTCTGAGAGGGACAACTAACTGACAGCCCATTCTTGCTCTAATACTACTACTATACTAATATTTTAATGACTTGACTATCACAATATATTTAAAGTTCCATCTGAGAAAGCTCATACCCTTATGCATTTCTACTACTCATTTGGAAACACTGTATCACTTTTTCTCCCAAAAACTTTATAGGCATAGTGACTGGGGAGAATCAACATTTTCACTACACTGAGTCTTCACACTCAGAAACACATTATGCACCTAGATTGTTCATGTCTTCCTCGGGACTCCTGAGGGTAATTCTTTTATTTTACATAGATCTTCACACATTTTTTGCCAAACCTACTTCCCTTTGCTATTGTGGATGGAATCTTTTATTGCAATTTAATTTCCAACTAGTATTTGGAAAACTATCAATTTTTTTAAATTTATTATGTTTTATACTTCTTAGTATTATATGCCTGAAAAATTATTTGAAAAAAAATTGCATTCATTTTGTAGGTTAAAAAGTCAATTATGTTGCCCTGGCTGGTGTGGCTCAGTGGATTGAGTGCTGGCCTGTGAACCAAAGGGTTGCTGGCTCAATTCCCAGTCAGGGCACATGCCTGGGTTGCAGGCCAGGTGCCCAGTGAGGGCGTGCAAGAGGCAACCACACATTGATGTTTCTTTCCCTCTCTTTCTCCCTCCCTTCCTCTCTCTCTAAAAAGAAATTAAAACTAAAAAAAAATAAAATAAAATAAAGTTGATTGTATCACCCTGCTGCAGGTGGCTGGTTCACATGGGTAGTGCATCATCCTGCTACACTAAGGTTGTGGGTTCAATCCCTGCTCAGGGCACATACAAGAAAGCAGTGTGTGTGTATGTGTGTGTGTGTGCGCGCGCGCCTCACTCACTAAAATCAATAAATACACTTAAAAATTTTTTTAAAGTTGATTATGTAATTTAGACCCTGAACAGTAGTACTTAACCTTTTTGGGGTCAATAACCCTTTTAAAAGTGAAGTTCTAAATTATAGGTTAAACTTTTGAACTCCATCTCCTTAAGAAAAAGAACATACACAAAAAAAGTATTTTTATATAATTGTCTTCGTAACATTCTTAGATCCACTGGAAGGAAGTCTTTTAAGGTCATTGCTCTCTGATTATTTTTAGTTATAGTATTAACCAAGTACTGTTGGGTATTAACCAAAATATTGTTCTGGTTATTACCTAAGATACTGTTTGGTTAACAGTTAACAGTATTTCTACCCAAGTATTTCTATTTGGGTAGAAATACAAAGAAAAATTTCTCCAAATTACATCAAACACTTTTAAAAAATATTTCTGTTATATGAATATTTTTCAAAATGCTAAGAGTCTTCATTTTTAAATCTTATTTGAAAATTATTTCTTTTATCAATATGAATAGCACCTTTTCCAATTTCATGGGGTTTTGTTTTTTTTTTGCCTTTTCAGATTTAGAGGGAACCCTCATTTGCCTAGTATATTTTTGCCCATCCTTTTTTTATTTATCTGTAATTTTGTTTTAGGTATGCCATGTGTAAATGGCAAATATATTTTATAGAGAAATTATTCTCATGATTCAACAAATATTTATTTAAAAATGTCTATTCAGAAAGGTTGTGATAACAGATCTGTTTGGTCTCTCTGGGTTTTTTTTTTTTTTTAATATAAATCTCAAACCATCTTAAAAATCCTTCTCTGGTTCCTCAATGTCTAAGCAATCAAGTCCCTTCTATTTGCATGCTATGAAAGGCTCTTTGTGACTTGTTCTGTTTTCCTTTCAGTCTCATCTTCTTTTATTCCCCAATCCGCTGTCCTATATCCACTTTAGCCCCATCTACATGCAATTCTCCAAACTTACCATGCCTTTCACAAAAATCTGTTCCATGTACTTGGAATTTTTCCCCTTGCTTCTCTTCATCCTTCAGTATTCAGTTCAAAGACCCAGGGCTTTCACTAACACCCCTATATCACCAACGTGTCTCTCTTCAGACTTCTATTTTTAATAGCTTACAAAATACTACACTTGAATATCTCAGACTTCTCTCTCTATATATGCCAGAAACTGAAACTATCATCTCCCCCAAACCAACTCATCCCCCCTGGGACCCTACTTCAATAAATGGCACCACTACATAGCCTCTTGCTAATTTGAAATCCAGAGAACCATATTTGGCTCCTACTTCTTAATTTCCAGTATGTCCTGCTAATTCTATTCATGAACTTCTCTCAAATTCATCCAGTGATCTCCATCCCTATTGTCTCTACCTAGTTAAACCACCAATGTACCTAATTTGGATTATTAAAACCATTTTCTACTTACTTCCCTGTACCTCCAGTCTTAACTCCCCCTGCAATCCATCTTCCACAATGCTCCCAGAATATACTGTCTGACGTAATTCTCAACATGGTATTCCCCTCCTTTAAAATTAGGGGAGCCCTGGCAGCGTGGCTCAGTTGGCTGGAGTGTTGTATGGTACATCAAAAGGTTGCGGGTTTGATTCCCAGTCAGGGGATGTATGGCAGGCAATCAATTGATGTTTCTCCCCCTCCTCCACTTCCTCTATCTCTAACATCAATAAACATATCCACAGGTAAGAATTAAAACAACAATGACAACAACAACAACTTCAATGGATAAGTACAGGGACAGATAACTCTGAAGACACAAGAACTCTCTATACTATGTCCTTAAGATAAATTCCAAACTCCTCATTGGGCCTTATGAAGTACTGCAAGCATAATCCTCCCCAGTCCCATTTCCTGTCACTTGTCTACCACATCCCAGGCATGTTCAACTTTGCAGTTCTGCTACTATTCAGTGTTCTTTGCACATGTTGCTCCCTCTGCCGATAATACTCATCTTTCTACCTAGCTAACTTCTATTCATTCTTCAGAACTCAACCAAGATACCACTTCTGTTTCAAATGGTTCTCTAAATCCTAAAGACAGGGGTCAGGTCTTCCTCCTATGTGACTCAACTGCACACCTCTCAGATTCTACCGCATTGGGGCAAACAAGGTTAACTGCTTGTTTATGTATATACTTCCCCCACTAATGTGTAAACTCCAAATATGGCAGTGACAATGCCTTTCTTCTTCTTCTTTTGCCTTTCTTTTCCTATTGAAATCTTTAGGCAAAACATATACAAAAAAAAAACTGGGCCAGACTCAGGATAGGAAGTGAAAATTGGTGGAAGAAATATCAATAATTTAAGATATGCAGGTAACACCATCTTACTGGCAGAAAGTAACAATGATTTGAAACAACTTCTCATGAAAGTGAAATAAGAAAGTGCCAAAGGAGGTCTGTACTTGAACATTAAGACAAAAATCAAGACAGAAGAAATATACAACTTTAACATTGACAATGAAGATACTAAAATATTAACGATTTTGCTTACATTGCTTCGGTTATCAATTCAAATGGAGAATGCAGCCAAGAACCAAAAAGAAGGCTGAGACTCAGAAGGGCAGAAATGGAAAATTAGGAAAGATCACAAGGAGCAAACATGTGTCATCAGAGAACACCCACATCCTCGTACTTCCAACTACTATGTACAGATGTGAATGCTGGACAGTGAAAAAGGCTGATAAGGAAAAAAATCGATTCACATGAAATATGGTGTTAGAGGAAAGCTCTAAGGACCCTGGACCACCAGAAAAATGAACAAATGGGTTCTGGAGTGAATTAAGACTGAAACATCGCTGGAGGCAGAAATGACAAAACTGAAGCTGTCCTACTTCGGGCATATTGTGAGAAAGCAGGGTTCTCTGGAAAAGACAATACTTCTGGGAAAAATAGAAGGCAGCAGGAAAAGAGGGAAACCAAATATGAGATGGACTAAGTCCATAAAAGAGGCCATAGGAATGAGTCTATGGAGGTGTGCAGGGCTGTTAGGAACAGGACACTGTGGACATCACTCATTCACAGGGTCAACAGGAGTGGGAGCCAACTCAGTGACATGTAACACATACCTAACATGTCTTTCTTGTTATAATGGCTTTCCTAGAACTTAGCACAAAATGGTTAATCAATAAATATGAAGTAGTACACACACTCATAACTAGGACTGTGCTCAACTTTTCACTGAATGAAGTAGATAAACAAGCTTAAAACCATAGTTCTGGGGCATCTGATCTTACCTTTTGGGGATGGAGGTAATGTCACAGATCACTTTGAGAATCCTATGAAAGCTAAGGATTATTTCCCAGAAAAATGAATGTACATGTATTTTGAAAACACTTTTCAAAATGTATTTTGAAAACACTTACAGATCATATAAGATTTCTAAAGTATCTTGGTCCTCAGGTTAAGTCCTGCCCTAGGACATCTATTTCTAAAATCATAAGAAGACTGCTAGGAGGAAGGAAGAAGTCAGCCCTATTATTCTATTATCACTTACCTTCCCTCTTCTCCACAAATCCTAAATCAGCACACTTTTCCCTAGGCAAGCTTGGAATTTCCACCCTCTCTGTAACTACTAGAGTTTAGGAATGCAATCAAACATTTCCTTCTCAAGAGTATAATGCACACATCTGTCATTCCATTATCATTATGTCAACCATTTCCTGAAGCATTCATACTATTATTTTAATTTTTTTAAAAAATCAACTTTTTAACTTACTATAGTACCATCCTAAGTAGTATAATCTGTGAAATCACTGCTTTAGTGTCATAGTTATTATTTTCCTACAGCAAAATAACACTTGAAAAAAGGACTTTAGACCCTCACCAGCCACCAAGTTTTTGAGCACAATTCTAAGGTCCCTACCGTTGTTCTGGGATCTCTGCTGGGTAAGAAATAATTTGGACACTGAGAAGTTTTTTCTATTCTTTGAAGCTGGAAGAAACTTAAAAACATTTGGTTCAATCCTCTCATTTTATAGATTAAAACATTGAAACCCAGAGCCCTGGCCAGGTTGCTCAGTTGATTGAAGCATCATCCCACACACCAAAAAGTTGAGGGTTTGATCCCTGGTTGGGGTACATAAGGGATGTAGCTAATTGATGTTTCTCTTTCACATCAATATTTCTCTTCCTTTTTTTCTCTATACAAAAAAATTAAAAAAAACATATCCTCAGGTGAGGATTAAAAAATAATCTAACAGAAAGAAACCCAGAGAGGGTGACTTGTCCAAGGTCAGATGAGAGGTTTAATGAAATGTCTAGGATTAGCATTCAGGTCTACAATCAGCCCAGTACACTTTCCACTACACTGTATCCATTCAGATTACACTAGAATAATACAGTATCAAGAGTTCTTCATCTGTTACCTACCTCACTCTTCCATTCAGATTTATCTGAACATGTTGTTTAAAGTCTGGATATTTGGATGCCAGATATGCAAAATCAGGAGGTTTGTCCTTGTATCTATTTCTTGCATGCATTGATTTACTCAGAGCCATCTTTAAAAAAGAAAAAAAAGGGGGGAGAATCAGCATATTTGTTTAAAAAAAATCTTAATGAGGAAAAACTGTGGTTGCCAAGTCAACAGTTTCAGCCAACACATTCCTGCCAATCAAGTGAGAAAGTAGATGTTATATTTTTAAATATACACAACAAATAAGAATATGAAAAGAGGCTCAATATCATCTGTCATTAGAAAAATGCAAATTAAAACCACAATAAGATTATCACTTCTATTCATTAGGATGGCTACTATTAAAAATTTTTTAGAGGAAAATAACAAATGTTGGAAAGGATATGTAGCAATTAGAGTCCTCATGTATTGCAGGTGGAAAATGAAATAGTACAACTGCCACGGAAAATGGTTTGGTGACTCTTTAAAAAGTTAAAACAGAATCACCATATGATCCAGTATTTCCATTCCAAAGTACAAGCAAAAGAACTGAACTCAGGGATTCAAAGATATAGTTGCCTACCAATGTTCCTAGCATCATTATTCACAATAGCCAAAAAAAAAAATGGAAACACCACTAAGTATCCACAAACTGATGAATGATAAAGAGAATGTGGTGTATACATACAATAAAATATTACTTGGCCACAGAAAGGAATGAAATTCTGATACATGCTATAACATGGGTAAACCTTAAAAACATTATGTTAAAGAAAATAAAGCCCTGGCTGACGTATAGCTCAGTGGATTGAGCGTGGGCTGCGAACCAAAATGTCACAGGTTCGATTCCCAGCTAGGGTACATGCCCGGGTTGCAGGCCATAAGCCCCAGCAACCACACATGGATGTATGTTTTTCTTTCTTTCTCTCTCTCTCTCTCTCTCTCTCTCTCTCTCTCTCTCTCTTCCACCCTCCCTTCCCTTCCCTCTCTAAAAATAAATAAATAAAATCTTAAAAAAAAAAAAAGAAAAGCCACACTCAAAAGGAATACTGTATTATATTAATATTGTATTATACCACTTATACAAGGTACCAAGACTAGACAAATTCATACAGGTAATGTAGAGGTTACTAAGGATTGGGGGGAGAGAAGAATTATGAGTTATTCTTTAACAGGTACACAGTTTCTGTTTAGGATTAAAAAAACCTTCTAGAAAGGGTTAGTGGTAATGATTGCACAACATTATGAATATACTTAATGACACCAAATGTACACTTACAAATGGTTAAAATGGTCAATTTTATGTTCAATATATTTTGCCACAATAAAAAATTTATACAACATATGAACTTTTTTCTGAACCAAGAAAGAAAATTGGAAACCATTCCTTTAAAAGCATCAAAGTGGCAGAAGGTACTATAATCTAAGCTAGAAATATTATAATCAGAGTTTAGTTTTTA
This sequence comes from Phyllostomus discolor, assembly GCF_004126475.2. Classification (NCBI taxonomy): domain Eukaryota; kingdom Metazoa; phylum Chordata; class Mammalia; order Chiroptera; family Phyllostomidae; genus Phyllostomus; species Phyllostomus discolor. Next base: position 75,921,768 of record NC_040910.2, on the reverse strand, counting down.
CAGTGGCCTTGTATGGATTGAGTATTTTTAGGGTACCAAAGATCACTGAAGTTTCAAAAACTATCTTCTATTCCAACTTCCTTTATAAATTTGTCTTGTCATTCCTAGGGAGCTAAAACCAAATGAAAACAAATATAATTTTGTCTCCTACCAGATTATAAAGAGGAAAAAAAAGTTAATGCACTTATACTAAGAAATAAAAACTAGAAGACAGGCCACTGTCATGGTTTAGTAAATCTCTAAGTAGTTGGTAAATTAAAAATATTTTAGAACCCTGGCCAGTGTGGCTCAGTTGGTTGGGCATCACCCCAGATACCAAAAGTCGCAGGTTCGATTCCTAGTGAGGACACGTTTTGGTTATGGGTTCAGTCCCCAATCGGGCAGCCTACCAAAATCAACTAATTGTTGTTTTTGTCTCACACTGATGTTTCTCTCTCTCTCTCTCCCTCCCTCCCCCCTCTTTAAACCCTCTATAAAAGCAATTTTAAAAAGTGTTTTCAAGTGAGGATCAAAAAGTAACTTTTTTTAGAATACTATATGTATCTGGGCAGTAGGTGATTTTTATTTATTTTTATTTTTTAAAGTATTTTTTTAAAGATTTATTTATTTTTACAGAGAGGGGAAGGGAAGGTGAAAGAGAGAGAAACAGCAATGTGTGGTTGCCTCCTGCAGGCCCCATCCTGGAGGGATGCTGTGCCCTGACTGGGAATTGAACCTGTGACCCTTTGGTTCACAGTCTGTCACTCAATCCACTGAGCCACACCAGCCAGGGCAGAAGGTGATTTTAATTTTCCTCTTTATTTTTTGAATTATAAGCATCTTATTTATTTCTTTTTTAAAAATGTTTTGATTATGCTATTACAGTTGTCTCATTTCTCCCCCTTCACTCCCTTCCACCCTGCACACGCTCTCCCACCCACATTTCCCTTTAGTTCATATCCATATGTCATACATAAGTTCTTGGCTTCTACATTTCCCATACTATTCTTACCCTTCCCCTGCCTATGCTACTTACTCTCTGTACCTTTCCCCCCTCTCTGCTCTTTCCACTCTGTTGATAATTCTCCATGTGATCTCCATTTCTGTGGTTCTGTTCCTATTCTAGTTGTTTGCTTAGTTTTTGTTTTAGGTGTGGTTGTTAATTATTGTGAGTTTGCTATCATTTTATTGTACGTTTTTTATCTCTTTTCCCAGATAAGTCCCTTTAACATTCATATAATAGGGGCTTGGTGATGATGAACTCCTTTAACTTGACCTTATCTGAGAAGCACTTTATCTGCCCTTTCATTCTAAATGAAAGCTTTGCTGGATAGAGCAATCTTAGATGTAGGTCCTTGCCTTTCATGACTTGGAATACTTCTTTCCAGCCCCTTCTTGCCTGTAAAGTCTCTTTTCAGAAATCGGCTAAGAGTCTGATGGGAACTCCTTTGTAGGTAACTCTCTCATTTTGTCTTGCTGCTTTTAAGATTCTCTCCTTCTCTCTAATCTTGGGTAATGTAATTATGATGTGCCTTGGTGTGTTCCCCTTGAGTTCAGCTTCTTTGGGACTCTCTGAGCTTCCTGGACTTCCTGGAAGTCTATTTCCTTTGCCAGAATGAGGAAGTTCTCCTTTATTATTAGTTCAAATAACTTTTCCACTTGTTGTTCTTCCTTTTCTTCTGGTACCCCTGTAATTCAGATGTTGGAACATTTAAAGATGTCCTGGAGGTTGCTAAGTCTCTCCTCACTTTTTTGAATTCTTATTTCTTCATTCTTTTCTGACTGGATGTATCTTTCTTTCTTCTGGTCCACTCCACTGATCTGAGTCCCAGTTTCCTTCCTTTCACTATTGGTTCCCTGTACATTTTCCTTTATTTCACTTAGTATAACCTTCATTTTTCCATCTAATTTGTGACCAAATTTAACCAATTCTGCAAGCATCCTGATTACCAGTGTTTTGAACTGTGCATCTGATAGTTTGGCCATCTCTTCATCGCTTAGTTGTATTTTTTCTAGAGCTTTGATCTGTTCTTTCATTTGGGCCTTTTTTTTTTTTTTTTTTTGTCTCAACGTGCCTGTTCCGTAGTGAGGGGCAGAGCCTTAGGTGTTCACCAGGGTGGGGCAACCCAGTTGTTGGGTTGTGAAGCTGTATATGGGGCCAGGGTCTGGGAGGGAACAATGGTGCTTGCTCTGCTCTCAGTCACTTCCCCCACGCAAATTTGGCCCTTCTGGTGTTAATTCCCATGTGGGTGGGTTTGTGTACGTCCTGAAACCCTGTGGTTTTCTCCAACAAACTCTCCTGTGAGGCTGGTAGTTTCTCCAGGTACCTCAACTCCCACAGGTGTTTTCAATTGGTGTTTTGAGACTTTATTTCCCCTCACTGGGACCCTGGGTTGTGGTGTCTGTCTCGCTCCCCAGTTTCACCTGGTTTATCTGTCAATGTGGGACTGGACTCACCATGCCCCTCTACAATCCACCACCTCGCTGGGTCCACCAGCTGCTGCTTCGCTTGCCCAGAGTCCACCCGCTGCCACCTTGCCGGGAGTCCTCTCCGCCTGGAGTCTTCTCCACCTGGCTCCCCAACTCTGCCCCTCTTACTGGTCTGGATGAATGTGTCTACTTTAACTCCCTAGTTGTCGGACTTCCATACAGTTCAACTTTCTGTCAATACTGGTTGTTTTTTTGTTTCTAAATTGTTGTTATCCTTATTTTGATTGTGGGAGGAGGCACAGTGTATCTACCTAGGCCTCCATCTTGGCTGGAAGTGTAATTTTCTTCTTTGTACCAGTCTGCATTTTCGACTCTTTTTCATAATGAGCATTCATCTAAACAGTATTACATAAGCCAGAAAACTGGGAATCATCTCATTGCTTTCTCTCTCACAGCCCAAGAAATCACATTGTGGACTTGGTCTGCTGAATACCTCTCAAATGCATGTATCTTGCCCTATGTCCACCATTACGAGCCAAACACAAGTTAACTACACTGCTTTAACAGTCCATTAACTGGTTTTCTGAATCCACTTTTATTCTCTCTATTCTTTTTTCAACCTCCACATATACCCAACTGCTCAAAGCCTTACTCAGGATAAAATTTTAAAACCTGCCCTGGATGGATAGTTCAGTTGGCTGAAACATCATCATCCCGGCTACACCAAGGTTGTGGGCACATGCAGGAGTCAACCGATGAATGAGTGCATGGATAGGTGGAACAGCAAGTCAATGTTTCTCTCTCTCTCTTACAATTAAAAAAATTGTCATAAATAAAAATAAATTAAAAACCTTACTATAGCATATGAATAAGGTCCAGCCTGGTGTGGGGTTGCCTACCACTTCACTATTAGCTTGTTACACCCCTGCCTCATTTTTCTGTCCCTCCACTCTGGCAATAAGTTAATAGATCACTCCTTTTACCTGCAGCAGCGATTTTCAACATTTTTCATCTCATGCCAAACATAAACTAATTCCTAAAATTCTGCAGCACACTAAGAAATATAGTTTTTTTCTGCCAATCTGATAAAAAAATAGGTATAATTTTGATTCATTCCCACCAGACAGCCATTGTTGTTGGCTATTGTCATGTTTTTATTTGACAGTCTAAGAGAAAAGAGGCCAGTGCCCTGACTAGTCAGGTACTACATATTTTAAAAATTTTATTCCTTTTTTCTTAGAGAGAGGGGAACAGAGGCAGAAAAAAAAGGACAGAAACATCAACTGGTTGCCTTTCATACATGCCCAACTGGGGACTGAGCTCACAAACCAGGCACATGGCCCTAAATAGGTGACCTGCCTGGTGTGGGTCAGTTGGCTGGAGTGTCTTCCAGCAAACTGAAAGATCGTGGGTTTGGATTGTGGTTAGGTGACATGCCTGGGTTGCAGGTTTGGTCCCCGTTGGGGTGTGTAGGAGAGGCAAACCAAGGATGTTTCTCTCCCTCTCCCTTCCTCTACTCTCTCTCTAGAATCAATCAGCATGTCCTTGCATGAGGATTAAAAAAAACAACAACATCCCCATCCCAAGCCCAGCTATTTGACCCCTATCTACAACTATTAATAAAAAAAACATTCTTGAGACACACCACTGTGCCTCTTGCATACTGACTGAAAATCACTGGTCTATAATGTTCTCTCCTCCCCTCTTTGCCTGATGAATTCCTACTAATCCTTACTACCACAGCTCAAACATCGCTTCTTTGGGAATCTTTCCTTCCCTCATCTCCCCAGTTAAGTCCTATCCCCTATTACAAAATTTTCTAGCAACAAGCACTTTTTTTTTGCAACCTCTGTTAGAAATGTAACTATACAGCAATAAATGACACACTATTTCTGAAGGTTTTTTGACAGCTTTCTATACTGGAAATTTAACAACCATTTTAAAAAATAATTGTCTCCACATTTCCAAATCATATATCCAACTGCCCACTAGACTTCTCACCTGAACGGCTCAAAAGTATTTCATGCACATGTCCAAATTAAATAATTTCTACCCACCCCAAAATGGTCCTCATCTATCTTCTCTATTTTACCAAATGACACCACTATCTTTCTTGTGGCTCACAACCCAGAAATCTTCAGCATCTTCTCCACCCCAACTCCCACATTCCAAACACACAATGTCCTGAATATTCTCTATCTGCTAATTATTTCTTGACCCTATCTATTTCTCACCCTCCACAACACATCTCTAGCCCAGATCATTATCATCTCTCCATAGCTCCTGCAATCCACTTTTTACACAGCAGACAAGAATTCCCTCCCCGATCCCACACAAATCTACGTATTCTTTGCTAAATCCCTTCAGTGGCTTCCTAAAGCTATTAGGCTGATAAAATCCAAAACTATTACTATTAACAAAGCATACATAGTCTGGGCCTTGTCTATTCCTCTAGCCTCCTTTGTTACCAGTTACCCCTTCCAACACTGTATTCCAGACATTGTGGTCTTTTCATTTTTCTTCTTTCATTTACTGACAATTTAAAAGTACATTAAGTTAGATGCATTAAGAACAATATACAGAACTCATAAGGTAAAGCCTGATATTAACTACCCGCTATGACCTGCCCAGTTGGAATTTGTGATCAGACCATCTTGTGCGGTTACTTTTGGTCAATGAGCTTGTCAGGTTATTATAATACATTGACCCTTTTATGTTCATGTATGCCAGATTCAACTCATTTTCTACATTACTCAACCTTTTTGGTCAGAACAGATACAGAATGAGTCAATAAAGCCACTTCTCTGCTAACCAATCCCTCCCATAAGCAATGGGTTCATCAGGTTCCTCAAATGAGTGTCAACTCTTACCTGGCATCAGCATAATGATTTCCTTCTCTCTAACATAATCTACTTTTGTCTTCCTGGCTCATTCTACTCTAGCTGCACTGGTATCCTTATTTATCAATTCTGGTACATATCTGTCTCAGGACTTTTCTATTTGCTAGTGGTCTGCATGGATTTCTCTTTCCCCAGAAATACATAAATACAAGATTCCCTGGCCTTGTTCAAGTCTTCAAATCAAATGTCACCTTCTCACTGATATCTTTCCTGAGTACCTCTACTTAAAGTGAACACACTCCTGGTCTCCCTTACTAGCTTCAATCTTCTCCACGAACTTACCCATTTGACATTCCATATATTTTACTTACTTTTTACTTATTTTACTTATTAAAAAATGGCCCTGCCAATAAACTTCATGAGGGAAAACCTCCTGTCTTTCTTGTTCACTGTGATTTCCCAGCACCTAAATTAGGGCCTGGGAGAATAGGCACTTAGTAAGTACTTGTTGACTGAAAACATGATGTGTAATTATTTTCATTGTCCAGACTACTGAAGAACAGCACCCTCATTCTTGGTAAACGGTCCCCTACCTCGACTCTCAAAAAGGATCAGTCCTAGGGTTGGGGCTTTTTCTTCCGGGTTGCCCGAGTCCGCCCAAAAAGCCAAAGAGGTTTCTCTTGACCCTTAAATAATCTTCAACTACCACTTAACGGAGTCTGAATTCCACTTTCCTAACTCCTAATTCTTCTTAACAGATTCCTCTCACTTCAACCCCAACCTCCGTTTTTTCCTCGTTGCCTTCCCTCATAAATCCGACTTTCTTCTAGTCCCGCCACAATTCTCCCTCTCTTCCATTCCTTCCACACCCTCATTTTACCCATTCACTCTGCGTTCCCACCTCGGTTTCGGATCTCTCTAAACACCTCAGCCCCCGGGGTCTTCCCTAGTTCAATCTTAGTCTGCATTCTATTAGTGAACTCCCCGCCCCCCCAACCCCACCCCCAACTGGGCCTCCCTCCCTAGACCCCGAAGCAAGCACCTCACGGGCTCAAAACCCGGGAATGAGAAACCTAGGTGGTACATGGTTAAAGTGAACTCGCAACCGGCATGAAGGATAATAAGTGACTCACCTACGGAGTCCAAATTCCAGCCAAACCACCAATTTGGAATGGCCCTCTAACACGAGAATCTTAAACCACCCGTACCGCGAAGCTCCTAGAAACGCACAACATACGGTCCTAGCGCGCCGCCATCTTGAGCAGCCATCTAGCCTTGTGATTGGACCATAAACACCTCGCGCGATCTGAAATAGACGCTGAAAAAAAGAAGAAATTGTCGCGAGATTTGGAATTCTCGGTTTCTTCAGACAGAAAAAGGGGCGTGGTAGCAAACGAAGTCCTTGCGTGAAGGTACCTGCATTAGAATCCGCTAGGTAACTTGTTTTTAACAAACGTAGGGTTTTTGTTTGTTTGTCTGTTTTTTGTTTTTTTTTTTTACAAAATCGCTTTCTCGGCCTCACTACAGACTTACTAAATTAGTCTGTGGGGTTGGTCAGAATATATAAGGGGTTGGCGAGGGGCAGGGGAAAATGCTTTTGGATTTGATGGCTGGCAATGAGCGCTTACTGTGCAACAGGCCTCCTGGATATCTCATTTAAACATCACAGATAAACGGTGAGATAAGAAAGAGTAGTCTCGTTTACAGAGGAAGAACTTACAGTCGTTCGTTCAAGATCTTACACCCAGATGACATCAAATCCACGTTCTTTGTATTTTTTCACCTGCCTCTCAAGCTGAAAGCGCTGTTAAATGCGTTTCATTTTTCTTTTCAACTCGGTTACATGAATATCTACCCTCTGGCAAACAGAGTGAGCATTAGTTCCCATTTTGCATTTGAGATTAAAATGGTTACTTGCAAAAGGTATACAACTAGTAACAAAACTAGGACTAAAGTCTCTGGATCCTCACCGGTTTCCATTTAAAAAAAAAAAATCTTGCCTTGGTCCATGTAATTAATGTGAAAGCTTCCTGCAAACTATTGCCATAAAACTGAGAATTAGGAAGTAAGGAATGACGATCTCAGCTTTAATGCAGAACTGAGTGTATCAGTAGTGATCCAAGGAAAGTTAAAGAGGTGTTTTTATTACCTATTATGTAATAAACCACTCCAAAATGTGTAGTTAAAAACATCCTAGTGTGGGCTGGGATTGTGACATCCCCCACTCCAGGCCATTCTTCTTCAGTACTTGCTGTTGGTAGTAACATTAACTGGGGGCTGGTTCAGCTGGAATGACTAGGTCTCTCTCTTCTGTAGTCTCAAATCCTCTGCTTCTCCAAGTGACCTTTCCACATAATTTCTCCAGCAGAGTAGCCAGGCTTCTTACATGGTGGTTCAGGACTCCCAAAAAGGCAAAAGTGGAAGCTGAAAGGCCTTCTCAAGGCTTAGGCTCAGAACTTGTGCTTCCACCATATTCTGTTTGTTAAAGCAAGTCTAAGGACCAGCCCATATTCAAGACGAGGGGACAATGCCACTTTCCAGTACTAGAAGGTATGGTTCACTGGATCTACCATTGTAGCAAATACCACAGCAAGTTTTCTGTCTTTAGTTGGTAGTGACTTTGGTGCTGGGTATTTTTACTATATTTAGTGCTTTATTCTGGAAAGGTAAAAGAGAAAATACCTTTTCTGACTAGTAGGGTTGAAAGTAGATTATATTTAAAATGTTGTTGAATTTCTCTGTTAGCTCTAGAGATCCAACTCTCTTGTAGTTCAAACCAGGGAGACCCTCGCTCTGTAGCCAGGGAATTTGGGCTTTAATCTTGTCCCAACCACTTACTAACCCTGTGAGTATGGACAGTACATAAACTATTCAAGCCTCAGTTTCTCAATATCACAAAACTGAATAGTAATCTCATAGAGTTGTGAGAATAAGTCAGATAATGCATATAAAATACTTAGCATAGTTTCTGATACACAGTAAGCTACTACTACTATTATTATATTACTATTTTTCCTTATAACATCTCTGGTCACTTTCAATTTTTAAAAAATCATTTCATAAAGATAAAACGTGTTCATTATAGTAAATTTTTTTAAAAGTTAAATAATACAGGAAAGTATGAAAAAGAAAGCAAAACTTATCTAAATCACCACCAAAAGCCAATCTCCATTAAATTTTGGTAACCTAATTTCTGAACCTTTATATATTCATAAGGATATTATATAACTAAATAATTTTATACAAATATTATATATTTTTCTACTCAAATATAAATCTTGGAGATTCTCCTACTTCAGTTATATAGTTCTATATAGTTCTTTGTAATGGTTGCATAGCATGATTCCATTGTATGGACACAGCACAATTTTTTCACTAATTTCCCTATGGGTGGACATAAGTTGGTCTGCTCCTAAAATTGTGGTAAAATGATAACTATATCTCCTATAAAAATTTTTACATAAAATGAAAATTGTCTAGAGACTGCATAGAATAGATTAATAAAATATTATCAATATCAGCTTCTTAGGTTTTATCTCCCTGATTTACCCTCATATCACCCAGAATATAATCTGGTAGAAATCTGTCCAACTTCCACACACCAGTAAGGAAAGTATAGGCATCCAATTAGTCAATTACACCTTTGCTTTATTCTGCCTCTTTGTAGTAGGAAATTGATTCTGTACATTCAGTGGGTAATGCTGGTAATTCTGAAATGTTGCATAGCTAGTACCAGAACTGCTTTGAGCATCAGCCATTTGCAGGGCTGACATTAACCCCTGAGGGCATCAGTCTAGACTCCCACTTACAGAAATTAATTACTCAAAGGCCTTGTTACTCTTCCCTGCCACTGTCCTTTGGCCAAGGCCAGCCAGTCAACATCCACAGGGCTCTCTAACTTCTTGTCTTAGAGAGCAATGATTGAGTATCAACACCTTGTAGCCCAGAAGACCCTGGCCTCCTTATATAAATTTATCCAGTTCCCTCTTGGGGACTAAGTTAATATATTAGAAACCTAATGCCCCCCTTAATTAACTCAAAAAAGCTATGCCCTAATCCCAGAATAATGACTTTCTCTGCTTACATGCCCATAACAGAGAACTACTCAAGTTATACTTCACACTTAGTACATGTTTTTTATTCTTATAAAATAATGCTGAATTCTTTCAAGAACTTGGAAAGTAAGTTCAAACTATTAAAAGCTGATGGAAGAACTGGATCCAAGTGTACACCTGACTACCCTGTAGTCTACACCTGACCTGTTCCAAGTCTCCAAAACAGAAGATATTACCATAATTTTTAGACCATAAGATGCATCTAAGTTTTAGAGAAGGTAAATAGGAAAAAAAATTTTGAAGCAAAACATGTGGTAAAATATTTAATAATATAAATAACATATAACATTTCACCAATGTAAATGTAAACAGAACTCAACAGCAGCATTAACAACCATTATCCCTCCCAAATTTGGTGGGGGGTGCATCTTATAGTCCAAAAAAATGGTAATTAAAAATAAGTTAATTCCAAATAAGACTGGAAACCCAGAAATAGTGCTATTGACAGAGCAGAAAATTTGAAGGTACTCTGAAAAAATAGGGTGCAAATAGGAATAACAAGTAAAAAGCCCAGAGGTTTTTAAGTGAACTACACATAATTTGGAAATTCATCTAAGAAACAAAATGTGCAAGAATAGCTAATAACGTATTTCCACCTGGAAATAATAAAAATTACACCATACATAAATACCATATAGAAAATAAAGCCATTATAAACACAAAGTTAGCTATAGAAGTATTAGAAGAATTTATTAGAAGAAGCATTTGGAGATTGTTTCTATACACTTAGAATAGGGAGGCCCTTCTAAAGACACATAACTAAAAAACTACAAAGGAAATGATTGCTAAAGTTGATTATATAAAAATCTTAAAATATATTTTGACCAAGTGGCTCAGTTGGTTGGAGCATTGTCCTATACACCAAAAGGTTGAGGGTTCAATCCCTGGTCTGGCCACCTGCAAACCTAGGTTGCAGGTTTGATCCCTGGTTGGGGTGAGAACGGGAGGCAACTGATCAATGTTTCTCTCTCATATTGATTCTGGGTTTCTCTCTCTCCCCCCTTCCCCTTCCTTGCTTTCTAAAATCAATAAACATGTTCTCAAGTGAGAATTAAAATTTTTAAAAATTCAATATAAAAAAATACTACCAATAATAGACAACAAACAGGGAGAAATATTTGCAGTATACATATAACAAACCAACAGTTAATATCCAAGACATGTTCTGAATCAATGACAAATCAATAAGAAAATAATCCAGTGTTAAAATGAGCAATGGATATGACGAAGAAACTCATAAAAGAGCATGTATAGTTGGCCAGTGACTATATATGAAAAAAAAAAGTTCAAACACATAAGTAATCATAGAAAGACATAATAAAATAACTATAATGAACCATTTTAATACATTAGATTAATAAAAATAAAAAAATATTGATAATATTCAATGATGGCAAAGGTTGGGGTATTGGTTAGCTTTTGCTGTGTACAAACCAAAACTTGGTAGCTTAAAACAACAGACATTAATTATTACTCAAAATTCTGTGTACTAGCTGGGTAGTTACTCTGATCTGGACTTGTTCAGCTGGTCTCTGCAGTTTGTTGGAGGCTACACTGGTGCTTGGGTGGTCCAGGATGACCCTACATGTCTGGCAATTGGCAAGCTGCTTGGCCTATGGCAGGGATGTCAAACTCATTTTCACTGGGGGCCACATCAGCCTCGCAGTTGCTTTCAAAGGGCTGAATGTAATTTCATCTCTTCTTAACAGTTAAGGAGTAGTTACATTTATACAGTCCTAAAATTATTTCGACCCTTTAAAGGCAACTGCAAGGCTGATATGGCCCCCAGTGAAAATGAGTTTGACACCCCTGGTCTAGGGTAAGGATCAACAAACTACTTCCAGTAGGCTAAATCTGGACACACCTATTTATTTACATGTTATTTATGGCTGATTTCACAATATAACAGCAGATTTCACTAGTTGCAAGAAAGACCAGATAGCCCACAAAGCTGAAAATATTTAATATCTAGCCCTTTACAGAGAATGTTTGCCAATCCCTGGTCTAGGGAACCTAAACTGGACATATGTCTCTGCTTCACATTGTTTCTCACCCTCCACTGGGATAGACTGGGTTTATTCACATTGCAGCAACATTCCAAGGAAATGAGAAAGTAAGCTGTAGGATCTCTTAAGGTCTAAGCCAACCTAAGTACAAGGAGGGGGAAATGGACTTGACCTCTGAGTGGGAGGAATAGCAAAGAATTTGTGATCAATTGCAATCCACCATACAAATATAAATTTGTCCTTTAAAAAAAGATTTTATTTATTTACTTTTACAGAAAGGAGAAGGGAGGGAGAAAGAGGGAGAGAAACATCTACATCATTAGGTTGCCTCTTGCATGCCCACAACCCAGGCATGTGCCCTGACTGGGGAATCTTTTTCAGGTTGCAGGCAGGCGCTCAATCCACTGAGCCACACTAGATAGAGCTAAGTTGTGCTTTTGAAGGCGAATTTAGCAATATATATTTTAAAATCTAAAATGGCTAATCCTAGAACACCTGTGACAGGAAAAACTGACGACAGTGATTGCTTCAGGAGTGAAGAACTGGTCTTTGGGAAACAGGAGTAAGAAGGAGACTTGCATTTCAATGTGATTGATTTAGCGACTTTTGAACTTTGTTTTTTATTTTATTTTTAAGAGATTTTGTTTATTTATTTTTAGAGAGGGAAGGGAGGGAGAAAGAGAGAGAGAGAGAAACATCAATGTGCAGTTGCTGGGGGCCGTGGTCTGCAACCCAGGCATGTGCCCTGGCTGGGAATCAAACCTGCGATGCTTTGATTTGCAGCCCGCGCTCAATCCACTGAGCTACGCCAGCCAGGGCTTGAATTTTGTACTAAGGGTATATTGAAAATAAGTAAATGTGTATATATTCTCCCAACTAGCAATTCTATTTTTAAGTCGTGTCCCAGAGGGACGCATGTTTACAGTGAGGTTGAGGTAGGCATATTAATGTTCATTGTCACATTTTTTATAAAAGAGAAAAAAATGGAACACCATAAATATCCCTCAGTAAAAGATTGAGTAAATAAACTACAATTCATAACTGTTTTGGAAGGCTACAGAGCTGTTAACAATAAATCTATACCAGCCCAGGGCAGATAGCTCAGTTGGTTAGAGCATCATCCTGATACACCACTGTTTCAGGCTCAATCCCCAGTCAGGGCACATAGAATGCGTAAGTACGTGGAATAACAAACTGATTTCTCTCTCTCGCTCTCTCTCCCCCTCTCTCTCTCTCTCTCCACCCCCCCCGCCCCCCCGCCCCTTCCTTTATGTCTAGAATCAGTAAGCAGCCCTGACTGGTAAGACTGAGTGGATTGAGCTCTGGCCTGCAAACCAAAGGGCTGCCTGTTCTATTCCCTGTCAGGGCCCATGTCTGGGTTGCTGGCCAGGTGCCCAGCTAAGGGTGTGCAGGAGGCAACCAGTCAATGGTCCTCTCATACATCCATGTTTCTCGCTTCTTTCTCCTTCCCTTCCCCTCTTTCTGAAAATAAATAAATAGATCTATATCTACAAACATGAAAATTCTCCAATATATAAAAGGTAAAAGGAAATTGTGAAACAGCAGGTTCAATTTGATATGATTTATATAAAGCAGAAAACCCACCTCTTTTAATATAAAAATCTAAACATAAAGAAGTAGCCATAGGAAAAGATCTGAAAGGAAAAACCCTAAACTGATAACAGCAGTTACTTTGGGGAAATTGAGTTGGAATATTAGCGATGGAGCATGAGAGTTCTTAATGTTTTCCATATTATTTAAGTGTTTTATAGTGATAATTAATACAGTTTTACAATTTAAAATAGACTTAAAATACTACAAATAAAAAAAAGAAAGAAAAGAAAATTAGGTTTGTCAAGAAACCACAGCCTGAAAACTCATGCAGGAAAAGATCATTGGGAAGGGAGACAAAGTTGGATAATATGAGATTAAGATTAGGAAGATATACCCAGAAGCTCCAACTCTATTTAGTACAAGTTCCAGAAGGTGAGAATAGAGTTTGAAAGAATGGAAGAAAATTTCCTAAAGCTGACAAAAATAGAAGTCTTCAAATTAGAAGAGTTCACTGTGTACCAAACTGAATTAATTTTAAAAGACCCACATCAAGTTAAGTTGTTAGAGTGGTCCCTAATCCATTATGACTAGTGTCCGTATAAGGAGAGGAGATTAGGTCACAGACAATGCAGAGGGACAACCTTAAAAGGACACAGTGAGAAGGTGCCCATCTGCAAGCCCAGGAGAGGCCTCAGAAGAAACCAATTCTGTTGACACCTTGACCTTAGACTTCCAGGCCTCCAGAATTGTGAGAAAATAAATCTCTGTTGTTTAAGCTACCCAGCTTGTGGTATTTTGTTGTAGAAGCCCTAGCAAACTAATATAGTTTCCTTGATTACGTTTATTCATAAGTATGTATTTTATACTTTTGATGTATTTTAAATGGAATTGCTTTCTTGGTTTTCTTTTTGGATTGTTCATTGTGAGTATGTGGAAATACAACTAGTTTTTTGTTGATTTTGCATTCTGCAACTTTGCTGAATTTGCTTATTCTTTTATTCCCCCTGGAATCCTTAGGGTTTTCTACATATAAGATCATGTCATCTGTGAACAAAGATCCCTTTGTTCTTCCTTTCTAATTTTGATGCCTTTTATTTCTTTTCATTGCCTAGTTGATGTAGCTAGGACTTCCAATACTATGTTGAGCAGAAGCGGCATGAGCAGGCATCCTTGTCTTACTGCTCATCTTAAAGGAAAGACTTTTGATCTTTCACCACTGAGTATGCCATTAGCTGGGGCTTTTCATATATAGCCTTTATCATGTTATGGTAGTTTTCTTCTGTTCCTAGTTTGTTGAATGTTTTTATCAAGAAATGGTGCTAAACTTTGTCAAATACTTTTTCCACATCAGTTGAGATAATCATTTGGTTTTTTCCCTTCATTCTGTTTATGTGGTATATTAATAGATTGATTTTCATATATTAACCTTTCTTTGCATTCCAAGAGTAGACCCACTTGGTCATGGTGTATTTTAATATGGTATTAAATTTGGTTTGCTAGTAGTTTGTTGAGGATTAATGTTTTATTTAATTTTGTTTTACATTAATGATAATAAGGGATATTGATGTAGTTTTTTTAATAGTATCATTGTCTGATTTTTGGTATCAGGATAATCTTGATTCCATAGAATGAGTGTAGAAGTGTTTCTTCCCCTTCAGTTTTTGGAACAGTGTGAGGAGGACTGGTGTTCATTCTCTAAATATTCACCATTGTTATATCTATTCTATCTGGAATCTAGCGAGGTATGGACCTTATCCAAATGGCTTCCTGAATGTGGGAATACTGTTAAAAATTTTTAATTGTGGTAAAATACACATAACATGAAGTTTACCATCTTAACCATTGTTAACTGTTAATTTGAACATTGCTGTAGAACAGACCTCCAGAACTTTTTCAACTTGCAAAACTAAAACTTTATATCAATTGAAAAATAACTCCCCTTTTTCCCTCTCCCCCTAGGTCTTGGTAACCAAAGTTCTACTTTGTATCTCTGTGAATTTCGCTATTTTAGATAGCTTATATAGGTGAAATCATACAATATTTATCTTTTTGTGACTGGCATATTTTATTTGAATACCATATTTGACCCATCAGTTGGAATTGTCCTCTTAGTAATTTATGTAGTTCCCATATATACTTAGGTTTATTTCTAGGCTTTTTTTATTGATCTGTCTGCCTACTTCTACACATGTACACGTGTTTTAATTATCATAGCTTTTTATTGTCTAACTCTTTTCCCAAGTTTATGCTTCCAGATAAACTCTGAAACCACTTTATTAAGTTCGCTGCAAAAATCCTTTCAGGATTTTTTATTGTTATTACATTAAATATATATATCAATTCTGAGAGGATCAGCATCTCTACAATATACACTCTTCCATTTATATTTAATAAGACTTCACTCTAACCTATAAGATCATTCACAACAGAGTCCCACTCATTTCTTCTTTCTTTTTAATTACATTTTATTGATTATGCTATTACAGTTGTCCCGATTTTTCCTCCTTTGCCTCCCTCCACCCAGCATCCCCCACTCCCTCAGCCAATCCCCACACCATTGTTCATGTCCATGGGTCATGCATAAAAGTTCTTTGGCTCTCCATTTCCTATACTGTACTTTACATCCCCATGGTTATTCTGTAACTACCTGTTTGTACTTTGTAATCCCCTCACCTCTTCATCCATTCTCTCCCTCTGCCCTCCCATCTGGCAACCATCAAAACTCTCTCCATATCCATGATTCTGTCTCTGTTCTTGTTTGCTTAGTTTGTTTTTTAGGCTCAATTGTTGATAGATATGTACCTATTGCCATTTTATAGTTCATAGTTTTATTTAAGGGGAGCTGCTTGGAGTTCCAGCAGTTTTCTTCCACCAACTCAATTCCCACTGGTTTTTGCAGCCAGAAATTATAGGGACTTATCTTCCTAGTACTGGAACACTGGGTTGGGGTCCTGGTGTGGGACTGGGACTCCTCACTCCTAAGATATTCCTCCCACATTTTTATCCACCACATGTGGGTGAGGGACCAGCCTGTTCCACATCTCTGCCTCTCCTACCAGGTTGGATGGGTATGGTTTCTTCAATTTCGTAGTTGTCAGACTTCCATTCAACTAGATTTCTGACAGTTGTGAGTGATGGTTATTCTACAATTTAGTTGTAAGTTTGATGTGGTTGTGCAAAGAGGTGAGCTGTGTATACCTATGCCACCATCTTGTCTGAAAGACCCCACTCCTTTCTTCCCATGTTTAGTCACCCTCCAGCCAAAGTCACTGTGGTCTGGTCCCTGAATGTACTTTCACACTTTGTATTCTTTCCTGCTTCTCTCTCTCTCTCTCTCTCTCTCTCTCTCTCTCTCTTTTTCTACCCCTCCTTCCCTCCCTCCCTCCCCCCATCTCCTCAAGCTGGTCTCTTTTACTGAAATGGCCTCTTCTTCTCCTTCCCACAATTTCAACTGGTCCATAACCAATACATACTTTATATTCCCTCACAAATTGCCACTTTACTCATATTTCCCAATTCCTTCATCCAGATGTGACTTCTCCCTCCTTTGAAAGTCCATAGTACTTGGTTTGTCACTACATTAATGTGGTAACTCCATTTTGTTCTTTGTTGTTATTTGTGTGCTTGTCTTATTGGTCTACAATCAACAATTTTGCATTAGAACAATAGAAATGTGCATCAGAATCCAGGGAAAGCTTCTTTTAATTACTTTTTAAATTTATTGATTGATATGAGAGAGAGAAAGGGGGAGAGAGAAAGAGAGAAAGAAACATCAATTTTTTGTTCCACTTATTGATGAATTCATTGGTTGATTCTTGTATGTGCCCTGACCGGGAATCAAATCTGCAACCTTGGCACATTGGGGCAACACTCTAATCAAATGAGCTACCAGGCCAGGGCCATGGAAAGCATTTTTTTAAAAAATCCACATGCTTTGATCCCATTCCAGGAAATTATGAGGTTGGATTCTAACATCAGTATTTTGCATGTGTATACTTAGTATTCTCTACAGGTATTCTGTGAACTCTGATTATGAATGGCTGTTTTTAGATAAACTTCATGAACTCCTGAATATATATATATATTGCAGGGGGCCAGAGTTTACTATCCCAACATATACCTTTTTTCGAATATTGATTATTTTAAGCTGGTTATTTTTAAGAAAGAAAAGACTCAAGGAGAAACTTTTACACCCCTCTGCCCCCACCTTACCTGCCTAAAGAAATTCAGATAGAAAAGGAGTGCTTCTTGGCCTTTTGGCTAAGATGAAGTGAAAACATGCTTAAAGAAGGTTAACTATCACCTTAGCATAATACGAACAAATATGAACAAATGTTAAGCTCCCCTCTGTGTCCCATTGTTTCTGGGTGGCTGGGCTAAAATTTGCTTATCAAAATGTTCACACCTTCTCATCTACCTGTGAAGTGTCTACCTTCCCTTTGAAATCTAAACCATCACCCTCCTCTCTTTCTCCCTGGGTCAGCTTTCAATTTGTCCTTGGCCCCCTATTCTTATGGAACCCCTACATGGATACAATTAATTAAATTTGGTTCCTGTTAATCTGTCTCATATCAATTTGAGTATTGGACCATACAAGGGGTCTGGCTAATATAGCTCAGTGGATTGATTGCCGGCCAGAAAACCAAAGGGTCACTGGTTCGATTCCTAGTCAGGGCACGTGCCTGGGTTACAGGACAGGTTCTCTAGTAGGGGTCTCATGAGAAGCAACAACACATTGATGTTTCTCTCCCTCTCTTTTCCCCTCCCTTCCCCGCTCTCTAAAAATAAATAAAATCATTGAAAAAAAGAAGTATAAGGGAAAATTCCCCCTCCCCCACAATATATATGACTATTGTCCTAAAAAGTTTTGGCTCGCTGAGTGCAAGGCCTGCTTTATCTCTTCCATCATTGCACGCTTCCCCACGTTAAGTACATAGCTCAGTAAAGGTTTGGTAAGTATACCTGCATTGCCTCAAACCTGGACTGGCATTAAATGACAATATTGTTCTCCCTATTTCAATGTCCTTACTACCACACCACCTAATATTAGCCACTGTCACCAGCCCAGGGGCCTCCCTTTGTACCCTACAGTCCTTAATACTGCAGTGGGCAAAGGAAAAAGCAGGAGAAGTGCCAACCGTATGGATATCTAGAGCTGCAAGCCTGATGCAGGAGCTCTAGGAGGCCTGATCCCCAGAAAGCAGGAAAGAATGGCTTCTACACAATATCTAGCCAGATTATTCCCTCTGAATCTCAGTTTCCTCACCTGTAGAATGAGAATGACAGCATTAGTCACATTACTTCCCAATGATAACTTGAGGCTCAGAAGAGAAAAGAGTAGTGAGTATGCTTGGATGTTGTCCATCAGTATGTACATATAAGGGATTATAGTAACTGCGGGTTAGTACTTCTGGGCTAGGGCTCCTATCATAGCCCTCTGCCTCTGCTTCTAGAGTGCCAAGGGTGATATCTGGGTCCCAAGAAAGGCAGTTCAGTCACATAGCCATTCATTATGTATTCAACCACCATCACTGAGAGTCTACGAAATGTTAGGCATTGGGATTACAAAGATGAAAGACCAGCTCTGCCTTCGTGGAGCCCAGAGGTCTGCTAGAGCTCATGAGAGGCACACAGTTGGGATCCTTTGCCCACTGTTTAAAAGGGATAAAATGCAACTTCGCAAACAATCCCAGACTAGCAGAGTGAGTAAACTGAGCCCTGTGAACAGGAAGGGTTAACAGGCAGCCCAGAGTGAGAGGGCTCTAGAGAAGGGGCAAAGCTCAGTCAGGGGAGGTTTCCTGGGGGGCAGGGCCTGGCCACTCTGTCCAGTGGCATTCAAAGCCCTTTTTGTTCCCGTTGCCCAACCCCAGCCCTGCATGCCTCACCGTCCTGTCTGGGGACCTTCCACAGGTGGCCAGTACAGAAGTCCCTGCAGGCCTTCCTTGAGGGCTGTACTGCATCCTGCTCCTGTCCTGGTCCACTCTGACTAGACTTCTGGGTCCCGACTGAGGCCGCCGACCACTGTCCCAAAATTCTTTGATCGGCGCCAGCCTCCTTCCTGCTGCTTGGTCTTAATCTTAAACCCCAGCATCTTTGGCCCCAAGGACACGTCTCCCTGAGCGGGGGTGGGGGTTGGGGGGGTGAGGCCTTAGAACAGCTCCTGTTACTGAATAAGTGCTCAATAAATACAATACTGCATTTTCCGAAAGTCCTCTCCTGCCTGCTCTGCTCCATTATGCTTACATCGCTCATTCTAGGAGCAGGAGGATCATTTCCAAACATTCATGTTTAGGGGTTGTCTAATATTAATATAACCTAAGAGTCCCCTAAGTGAGATTGTGTCTTCTATTATCTAAGTGTTTACTATGAGCCAGGCACGGTGCCTGGGACTTTGAAAGTGTTATCTTGCCCCATCCTGCTGGTTCAGTTGGTTGGAGCATCTTCCCATACACGGAAGTGGTGTGGATTGGATCCTGGATTGGGTTGGGTACAGGATGAAAGTTTCTGTCACATCGATGTTTCAAACATGGGTGAGGCTTTTAAAAAATGTTATCTCTTCTAATCTTCACCATCATACAGATAAGAACTGTTATTGCTCCATTTTAGTGGTGAAGAAACTAAAAATTAGGTTAAGAATTCTGTAGGTCTTACAGCAAGTTAGTGGCAGAGCTGCAACCCTGGTTGGCTCTCAGGCGTCCATTTCCCACTACAGTGCTCTGTCCTCCCCAACTCCTCTTGCAGGTTCAGTGTGCCGGGATCTTAAAGCACAGGAGATTTAGGCCCGGGAAGAATGGAGGGAAAACATGCATATTTGAGTGTGTGTGTGTGTGTGTGTGTGTGTTTTAATACTTTAAACTCAAAATATCTCTTTTGTTGTGTAAGGCAGTTTGAATTGGTTATTCTTTATTGAGATAAAAAATACATAACAAAATCCATCATTTGACCATTTTTAAGTGTACAATTCAGTAATCTTTGTGCAACCATCATCAGAACATTGTCGTCAGCCCAAAAAGAAACCTTGTACTCATTAAGCAGTAACTCCTCATCTCCTCCTACACCTAGCCCTGGCCAACCAGTCATCGACTTTCTGTCTCTATGAATTTACCTATTCTAAATGTAATGATATAATGTGTGACCTTTTGTGCCTGGCTTCTTTCACTTAGGGTAATGTTTTCAAAACCATTCATGTATCAATCCTTCATTCCTTTGTATGGCTGAATAATATTCCACTATAGGATATATACCACATTTTACCTATGCATTCATCAGTTGATGGACATTGGGGATGTTTCCATTTTTTGGCTATTGTGAATAGTGCTGAACTATCACTGTGTAAGTTTTTGTTTGAACACTTGTTTTCTTTTTTTTCACTTTTTAAAAAAGACTTTATTTATTTATTTTTAGAGAGGGAAGGGAGAGAGATAGAGAGAGAGAGAGAGAGAAACGTTAATGTGCAGTTGCTGAGTGTCATGACCTGCAACCCAGGCATGTAGCCTGACTGGGAATTAAACCTGCGACGCTTTGGTTTGCAGCCTGCACTCAATCCACTGAGCTATGCCAGCCAGGGCTTGAACACTTGTTTTCAATTCTCTTGACTATATTCCTAGGAGTGGAATTGCCAGGTTTTATGGTAACTCTATGTTTAACTTTTTATTTATTTATTTAAATCCTCACCCAAGGATATGTTTTATTGATTGTAGAGAGAGAGAGGAAAGGGCGTGGGAGAGAGGGAGAGAAAGAGAAGGGAGAGGAAAAATCTGTGTGAGAGAGAAACACTGATGGGTTGCTTCCCATATGCACCCAGACCAAGGATTGAACCCACAGCCTTTCAGTGTATAGGATGACTCTTCAACCAACTGAGCCACCCAGTTGGGGCTGTTTGACCTTTTAAATTAATGACTGAATCATTTCACATTCAAATAGTAATGTATGTGTGTTCCAACTTTCATTACAAAAACAGTAAGTGTGCACAATTAAAAAAAATACTGCCACAAGGCTTATGGCAAAATACACTAGTCTTTTATCATATCTCTGTTCCATTCCTCAGAGGCAACTACTTTCAACTCTTTCCCTTGTTTTTAACTGTATTTTAAATAATATGCATATCCTACAACTTCACAGTTTATCAATTCTAGGCATTACATTATGGTGACTTCAGTACTCTATGTTTTCTTTGAGAGGGAGAGAAACATGAATGTGTGGTTGTCTCTCACATGCCCTGCACTGGGACCCTGGCCTGGAACCCAGGCATGTACCCTGACTGGGAATTGAACTCAGTTATCCTTTGGTTCACAATCCGGCATTTAATCCACTTAGCCACACCAGCTGGGGATGTTTGTGCTTGCCTTTTGGTGAGCTCTTTTCATCTGGAAACTCAGGCCCCTTAGATCTGAAAAAATTTTCCTGTAGTATTTCCTTTGATAACCTAAGGATGTTTGTTATCATGACATGTTGAATAATCTAAACCAGCTCCTTTAAAAATATTCAGCAAATGCTTCTGGGTGTTTTTGTATTTTGTATTCCATTGTATTTTTTCTGATTGTAAAGATAATGCCTACATATTGCAGGAAACTCAAACAAAATTGGAAACTGTGAGCCCTGTCTGGCGTAGCTCAGTGGATTGAGCGCGGACTGGGAACCAAAGTGTCCCAGGTTCGATTCCCAGCCAGGGTACATGCCTGGGTTGCAGGCCATAACCCCTAGGAGCCGCACATTGATGTTTCTCTCTCTGTCTCTCTCTATCTCCCTCCCTTCCCTCTCTAAAAATAAGTAAATAAAATCTTAAAAAAATTGGAAACTGTATAAATTAATGCTTTTTATTTAATTTTAAAAATATTTATTTATTTATTTATTTATTAGAGAGGGGGAAGGAAGGGAGAAAGAGGGAGAGAGGTTTAGCTTTGCAGGATGACGCCCAATCAGTTGATCTACCCCAGGCTCACCGAATCTTTTTTTTTTTTTAACATTTTTTAAAATTGTTGTTCAAGTATAGTTTTTTGCCTTCCCCCCCACCCCTTCCCACCACCCCAGCTCTCCCCTCCTCCTTTCCCTGTTTCCACCCCCACCTTTGTTATTGTCCATATGTCCTCCATAATTGTTCCTGTAAACACTTCACCCTTTTCTTCC
The DNA here is from genome assembly GCF_004126475.2 of Phyllostomus discolor. Classification (NCBI taxonomy): domain Eukaryota; kingdom Metazoa; phylum Chordata; class Mammalia; order Chiroptera; family Phyllostomidae; genus Phyllostomus; species Phyllostomus discolor. The sequence goes on along the minus strand of NC_040910.2, from coordinate 75,899,718 downwards.
ATTATTCCCTTCCCTCTCCCCTCTGGTCACTGGCAGCCTGTTCTCAATTTCAATGTCTTTGGTTATATTTCACTTGCTTGTTCATTTTGTTGATTAGGTTCCAGTTAAAGGTGAGATCATATGGTATTTGTCTTTCACCACCTGGCTTATTTCACTTAGCATAATGTTCCCCAGTTCCATTCATGTTGTTGCAAAGGGTAGGAGCTCCTTCTTTCTTTCTGCTGTGTAGAATTCCAGTGTGTAAATGTACCATAGTTTTTGATTCACTCATTTGCTGATGGGCGCTTAGGTCGCTTCTAGCACTTGGCTATCGTAAATTGTGCTGCTATGAACATTGGGGTGCATAGGTTTAAAAATCATGTTAAAATGCCCTGACTTGTCGCTGGCTCCATCCCCAGTCAGAGCACATTCTTGGGTTGCAAGTTCAGTCCCTGGTTGGGGTGTGTGTGAGAGGCAACCAATCCATGTTTCTCTGTCACATTGATGTTTCTCTCCCTCTCTCCTTCTCTTTCCCTCTCTCTAAAAACAATAAATAAAATATTTTAATTTTTTTAAATAAAAAGAGTCAATGAAAATGGAGATGTATTAATCAAAATATAAAGTCACTTTTAATAGTTGCATAGGATTCCATTGGAAAGATACACCATTATGTTAGTTCACTAGAAATCAGTCCCTCTTTATGTAAAAAAAATGCTGGGCTGCACATCTTGTACACACAGATGCTACAGTTTCAGTGGTCCTCTTACCCCTACTGTCTTAGGGAACAGTGGAAGTAGGGGAAGGGTCATGAAAAGGTGGAATTTACTCATCCCTTATGAAGGAGCTGCAGGGACTGAATGTCCCTGGAGGTGACCTTGGCCTTACCTCCCATATGGTAGTGCTTAGAGCAGCAGCCCTGAAACCTCAGTGTGCACACAGATCACTTGGGGAACTTGTTGCAGGCTCTGGAGCTGCACCCCAGAGAGTCGGACTCAGTCTGAGGAGGAGTCTGAGAATCTGCATTTTTTAACAAGCACTCTAGCTGTTTGTTGCGTGGGTGGGTGGTGGGCCACATTTGGAGAAATACTGACTTAGAGAGTGGAAGAGAGAGTAGAGGAAGGTAAATAGTGTTCACCTGATAAATAGGAATGGGGGGTTGTTGTAGAAGAAAATTAATTACACATCTTCAGTCAACCTAGGGGACCAGGGTACAGTTTGCTTTGGTTAGGGCAGAACTAACAAAACTGCCTTCTACTAGTACAGAATAATATTGAATGTAAACTGTGATTAAAAAATAAAAATTAGCCCTGGCTGCTGTGGCTCAGTGGATTGAGTGCTGGCCTGCAAAATGAAAGGTCGCCAGTTTGATTCCCAGTCAGGGCACATACCTGGGTTGTGGGCCAGGTCCCCAATTGGGATGTGGGAGAGGCAACCTATCGATGTATCTCTCACACATCAACGTTTCCTGCCCTTTTTTCCTCCCTTCCCCTCCCTCTAAAAGTAAATAAATAAAATCTTTTAGAAAGATAAAATAGACTTAATGGCAGTCACTGAGCAAATTGGACTCCTCTTGTCTTGTGCCTTGCTGCACTTCCTCAGCAATTGTGTCTAATAAACCTGATGTGGCCAACATTGAGAAATTCAATAAGTCAATATTGAAGAAGACAGAAAAGCAAGAGAAAAATCCACTGCCTTCCAAAGAAACAGCTGAACAGGAGAAACAAGCAGGCAAATCATAATGAGGCCCACACCACCAGTATGCACTGTACATTCCACAAGCATTGCCTTCTTATTTTACTTCTTTTAGCTGTTTAACTTTGTAAGATGCAAAGAGGTTGCATCAGTTTAAATGATGGGGCTGCCCCTTTTCACATCAGACTACTGACAATGGAGGCCGCACCTGCCTCTTCCATCTGCCTGGTTGGCTGGCAGGGAAGGAAAAGAACTTGCATGTTGCTGAAGGAAGAAGTTCAGTGGGAGGAGGACAGTGAAACCTAGTCTAAAAACCAAGCAGGTCCAAAGTGTTCTGCAGGCTGTAAAATGCAGTTTAATCAGAGTGCCATTTTTTGTTTAAATTATTTTAACAAATGGAATGCTCAATTTTTTAATATGCAAATAAAAAGTTTTCAAACCTGCTTCATGTAACTAGTTCAAGAAGAAGTGGCAATTCTCAGATGAAATCTGTGTAAAGGGTCCTGCCTGCCTCATGGTCTCATTAGAGACAGATAAATGACACATATCTGGTGATTTGGGTAATTCTGTTACAACAAAAAAGTTGGTTTCACCAAGGTTTGTGGAATGCATTATCTAGACTAGCCAACAGTGAGCTCATTTTCTTAGGCTGACAATTACTATGAACTGTATGAAAAGTTTTATGTATTACAATTATAGATTTTGATAAGCCAACAAAATTTTTATATGATAAAGATGGCAATATTTAGAAAAAAACAAATTAAATAAAAAATTTTAATTTAAAAATTTAAAAAATGTTAAATTTCCTTTCATTCTCTAAAAAGATCCATTGATCACCTTGGCCTGTGTGGCCCAGCTGATTGCGCATCATTCTGAAAACCAAAAGGTCTCAGATTTGATTCCTGGTGAAGGCATATGTCTGGGTTGTGGGTTGGGTCCCTGGTTGGGGTGGATTTTAGCACATATTAAAAGGCAACCAGTCAGTGTTTCTCTCCCTTTCTTTCTCCCCCAATTCCCCGCTTTCCCTCTCTCTAAGTCCTCTATCTCTGCCTTTCTATCTAAAAAAGCAGTTTAAAAAAGGTCCTCATGTGAGAAATAAGTAAATAAATGAAAGGATCCAATGATTCTGATAGTCACATGGAAAGACCTAAACTGTCTAAGCCCAAACTGTCTAGGCTGTCCTTAAACTGTCATTTCCTCCTCTCCCTGGTGCTTAACGTTATTCAGTTATGAATGTGGGTACGTAGGAAGAGCTCGGCATGTTCACTGGGGCATTTAAAATCCATGGGCTATGGCTGGGAAAGGTGGGAGCCTAACTCAGGGTCCCCAGCAGAGATACCCAAGTTAGGGATACTGCTGGAAAGTGGGAGAATAATCCCATCTTGGAGAGGATGTGGCACAACAGGAACTCTGATGAGTGGAACATAAATTGGTCCATCCACTCTGAAAAACAATTTGACCCAGTAATTCTACTCCAAGGCATATACCCCAGGGAAGCTCTTATACTTGGGCTCTAGGAAACATAGACACCAAAACAGCGAAAAATTGGAAAGAATCCAAATGCCCTTGGACAAAAGAATGGATAAATTATTTGTGGTATATTCACACAATAAAATACTATACCTAGTATAAATTAATAAACTACACATCAGCATGGATGAATTTGAAAAATATGAGTGAAAAAGTAATTCATAAAATATATTCTTGTTGAATTTAAAATAAGCAAAACTAAACAATTTATTGTTTGGGGCTTTATGTGTAGGGAAATATAAAGAAAAGCAAAAGATTGTGGGACAAATTTACAAGAGTAGTCACCGTACATCAGCCCCCACCTGAAACGTAGCCACTACTCAGGTTGAGGCAGGGTGAGATCTTCGAGCACAAGTAGTGATGTTCCAGCTCTTATGTGGGGTGGTGGGTTTACAAGTGTTTGTTTTATTATGCATATGACTATATATACATAGCATGTGTTCTTTTGGCTATATCAGATATTTCAAAATATAAAAAGTAAAGAGGGAGAAAGATGAAACTCCTAGCCACTACTGTGGTCTTTCAAGATTATTTATCCTCTGAACCCCATGTCTCCTCCAACAGGCCTGCGGACCAGGAAGCAAAATGTCAAGCCTGAAGAGACCAACAGAAGCTTGTAAAAATCTGCCCCGACTGGTGTGGCTCACTGGATTGAACACTGGCCTGGGAACTAAAGAAGCTTATAAAAATCCACCTCCCTCCTTGGCTGGTATGGCTCAGTGGATTGAGTATTGGCACAAGAACTGAAAGGTTGTGCGTTTGATTCCTGGTCAGGGGACATGCCTGGGTTGTGGGCCAGGTCCCCAGTTGGGGGTGTGTGAGAGGCAACCAATCACATGCTCCTGTTCTGCCCCTTTCCAACCTGTTTCTCACAGACTGTATGTGTCACTAAGTCATGGCCTCTTTTCCCAGCCAAGCTGATTGCATGTTTAGATAAGATACCACTTTTCTCTGACAACAACATATGCTTGGGAACATTGTTTTCTGAACAAGCAAGACATTCTAGCACCTACTTTTTCTTATCCTAATGCATCATTGGCACCCATTCTTTTTCATCGGCCAGTGTCACATCTGGCTGGGCCTCCGGGCTTCCTTTTGCTTCCCTGATTGTGAGCTTTCTTGGCTTCCTTCCTGATTATGAGCTCAACAGCAGGACCAGAGCTCTCCTGGGCCTCTAACGTTCTCCCTCATGCATGTATATTAATTGAAAGACCACCCAACCTTTAGAAGAGGGGTAGAGTTCCTGAGTGAAGTCAAGCCTTGAACAATATAGTTGAGTAGATTAGGGCTCTAAATAGGTGAGTTCCAATCCCCTCTTTCCCTGCCTGACTGTGTGGCTTGTGATAGGCCCTTCATTGCCATGGAGCCTATTGGTTTGCCCTAGAGAGAGTAGTGATTTTTGGGATGTAAATAATGTGCAAAGACCATTAAAGAATGAAAAAGATGTTAAAGTTCATCTAGTTTTACCCATTTATGTTAAAGATGGAACAACTAAGGCTAGAGTAGGATGGAGACTTGGGTGGGCTAGGGATGCTTTACTGGCAGATTCTGGACTAGGACCCAGGTCTCCAGTCTCTCATCCCTTTGCCTCCCTGTTGTTGCTGAAGGATAGAGGTGAGAGAGGAGGACCTACAGCCACTAGCTTAGCTGTGTCTGAGCTTCATCCAAGAGCAAGACATTCAACTTTAGAAGATGTTGCCTTTGAAACTGCTGACATTATCTGGGGGCAGGAGAGGCCTGCTTCACCTGTCAGCTGGTCCATTGCACAATCTGGCAAGCTGAGGCCTGACGCTCTTCTTCCCACACTAGGCCCAGCTATGGAAGGGTGAAGTGAGGGTTCAGGGAATAACACAAATTTGGACTCTACCCCTACCTCTCCCTCTGACCCTTTGTTCTCTCCCTGCAGGTGTTGGGGTACACTGGGGGGTAAGAAAGTCCTGAGGAGGGGACGTAGGGATGGGAAAGCAAGCTCTCTACAAGAGTTGAAGGGGAGCAGGGCTAGTTCTCTTCACCCCAAATGGGTATTTAATTTTGGGGAGGGAGTTTGTGGACAAGGTAGAAAGGAGGAGGAAGAAGCTTTGGCCTGGTCCTTCCTTCAGCCCTCGAGTTCAGCATTTATCTTTGAATTGAAGAAATAGGAGAAAGTGAGACAGAGGGCTGAGTTGATCCATGAGGCTGTCACTCTAATGGAGGCAGTGGAGACTGGACTCAGTACAAAGATGTCTGGGGTCCCATTTTTGTCCCCTGGCCGGTAAGGCAGCAAATGGAGAGACCAGGACTGCACACAGCCTCTCCCAGTGCTGGCACACACAGACTGCCATATGTCAGCCCCCATCCGAAACATAGCCACTCCTCAGGGTTCCATCCAAGGCCCCGAGCAACCTGATTAGCGCTCGTGTTGTTTTGTTTTGTTTTTTATTATTATTCAACTGTCATATCTGAGAATGCCTGACTATAACACAAAGGGGGGTTCTTTTTCCATTTAACTTTACCATATGCACAGCAGGTCCAGGCTAGATCATACAATCCGAGCACAGACATTTAACCTTTTCCATGCTGTTCATGTTTACAATGCACAGAAATACTGTAATTGAAGCTATGCCTTTTAGTGACTAGAGGAGACTTTACAGCTGCCACAAACTTCAGCCCTCAAACTCAGTTATATGAAAAACAGAACTTAGCTTTTGGGGGGGTTCCAAAGTTTTGCACAGTTTTGGAAGGGCTTTTGTTGGGAGGGGCCATTCAATCCTCAGGCATTTATCCCAGCAGGGCACAGTGGCTCTGTCGGCAGTTTCCATTCCCAACTTGGTGGCAAGGGACACAGTCTCCTGACAACACAGTGAGTAGCCATGCCCTCCAGAGGGACCCATGCTCCTGCTCTCAGTCTCACAGCCCTCTCCGTTCTATCCTTGTTTCCTTCCTCCAGACTGGGGAGAAATATTGATGTGTGTACAATTATCATGGTATTTTAAAAACAGACACAATGTAGTAATGTATGGTTCTTTTAATTGAATATGAAGATCTAGTGATGGATCTAATAACTTCATACTTATGAAGTGCTGATAAATGTTAACAATATTTGAACACATTGTAACATCCATGATAGGACATGAAAAGAGCTGATTTCTGCTGATGAAAAAGGCCTGGGCCCTGTTAATACAACAGTGGTTTATTGCCTGCATTAATAATGGAAGGAAATGCTACATTTCAGATACAGATTAATGAAAAGAAAAATGTGGGGTTTTTTTCCCCATCCAAGTTCAAGGGTCTAAGTCATAAAAACCCTGGCCAGAGGAAATTCATCTCTCTCAATCCCAATTTCATTAATAGCAGCCACAAATTCTCCTCGAGACTAGTAGCACAAGACCTATTATCTGTTTGAATGAAGGAGGAGACAGTGTGTACATAGGTTAATATCTAAATAAAAACTTTTTTTTTATCTCTGGTGGGGCTTATTTACTCCTAGTTTACACACAGAATTCACATGCCTGATGATCTCTTTTTTTTAACTCACAGAAAAATAGAAGCAGCAGAGTAGAAAGGAGATCTGCAGCTGCTAAGAAAACACATTTATACCTAAAATGATCACAAACAACTTAACATGTAGGGAGAAAAATTGTTTTAGGCAGACAAGAATTCAAAAATCATAGAAAATTGGGAAGATTTAGTTTGTGCAGGAGCCAATAACTATATTTTGCTTTACTGAGACTACAATAACTGATATTCACCACTATGACCCCATAGTCTGAAGGAAGAACTAAAGAATGTAGGCTTGTTAACCTGTATTAGGAAGAAGTATTGGATGTAACAGACTTAGCCCAATCTGCAAGCAAGACGATTAAAATAAAAGTTTTGATGCTTAAAAGGATAAGTCTGCAGGTTTTGAAATAAGTATTGCACCCATGACCCTATGTACCCTCATTCCTGGGGTTCTTCTTACAGGACACTTGAAGTTTCCCATGCTCCTCTGGGAGTACAGGACAGTGGTGGGGGTTACGGGACCATGGGAAGAGGACCTGAGTTCAAATGGCAACCTCCATAGCAAATGATAGAGCATAGAGAACAGGACCCCGGTGACTCCTATTCATCCAATGATGGTCAGTAGGTCCTAACCTACAGAATTAAGGAATCTTTTCCCATTAAAGCCAAAAGTCCTCAACCTCACCCTGGGACCAGGACCAGCACCTAGCAAAATGGGTGCCAAGAGAGATATCAAGGGCAGACATGAGCTTGCCTGGTCCAAACCTGTCTTTTACAGATGAGGAAACTGAGGCCCAGAGATAAAGTTAGTGTAAAATTAGCATTGTTTCTTTAAATATTTTGGTGGAATGCAATGATAAAGCTATTTGGGCCTAGAGTTACTTGTAAGTATAGAATGGCCCAGGTTTTCTATTTGTTCTTGTGTTCATTTTGGGAAGTTTTATTTTTATTATATTGAATATTTGCCCATTTCAACAAGATATAGAAATTATTAGGATAAAATTGTTTATAATCTCATTTAAAATATCTATAGATTCTGTAGTACTTACTATCCCTTTTTTTATTCCCTGATAATGGTTATTTAAACCTTTCCTTTTAAGGGGGGAGGGTTGGGTGGGTGGGCTGGAATGGGAGTAGGGGGCAGAAAACTGTACTTGAACAATGACTAAAATAAAAAAAATAAATAAAAAATAAACCTTTCCTTTTTTCTTGATCAGTTGTGTCAAAGTTTTAACAATTAGTCTCTTCAAAATACCAACATTTATCTTAATTAATATTCTCTATTGTATGTTTGCTTTCTGCTTCCTTAAGTTCTGCTCTTATGTTTTTTAAAAAGATTTTATTTATTTACTTTTAGAGAGAGAAGAAGAGAGGGAGAAAGAGAGAGAGGAACACCAATGTGTGAGAGAAATATCAATCAGTTGCCTCTCACACACGCCCCAACTGGGGCCTGGGCCACAACCCCGACATGTGCCCTGATCAGGAATAAAACCGACCACCTTCCGCTTTGCTGGACGATGCCCAATCAACTGAGCGACTCTGGTTTGGGCTGCTCTTATATTAATTATTTATTCTTTCACATTCTTTGGGTTTAATCTGTCATTTAAAAGAATTTCTTGAGCCCTGACTGGTGTGGCTCAGTGGATTGAGCATGGGCCTGTGAACCAAAGGGTTGCCGGTTCAATTCCTAGTCGGGGCACGTGCCTGGGTTGCAGACCAGACCCCCAGCATGGGGTGTGCAAGAGGCAACCACATGTTGATGTTTCTCTCCCTCTCTTTCTCCCTTTTCCTCACTCTCTAAAAGTAAATAAATAAAATCTTTAAAAAAATTTCTTGACACTGATGCTTCAAACATTGATTCTTAACCTTTCTTCCTTTCTGATATACATATTTAAAACTATAAAGTTTCTTTTAGCATGGTTACATCCCACAAACAACGGACCAAAACTGCAAGTCATGCAATTGAAGCACATGCAGAGGAGAGAACTTTGACATCCAGCTGCACCCAGAAGCAAGGTCTTGCCACCCTCACCCCCAGCAGAACAAAGGACCAGGACATAATTGGAACTTGAACATCTGAATCCTTTCAGAAGCCAAGGGTCCACATTGTCCAAGAAGATCTGGTGTTGATGCATCTTTACCATAAATGGCCAAATTCCAAGGTCCTCCAATTAAAACTTGACCCACCAGCACTTCTGTATAATTGTTTTCCTGAGCCCCTTAAAATTCCTTAACCTCCTCCAGTGAGCAAGATGGATTTGAGGCACTATTAGGTCTCCCATCTTCTCAGTTGGTGCCTTCTCTTTTTTTTAAGATTTTATTTATTTATTTTTAGAGAGGGAAGGGAAGGAGAAAGAGAGAGAGAAACATCAATGTGCGGTTGCTGGGGGTCGTGGCCTGCAACCCAGGCATGTACCCTGACTGGGAATCGAACCTGCGACACAGGTTCGCAGGCCTGTGATTCGCAGCCTGTGCTCAATCCACTGAGCTATGCCAGCCAGGGTTTGTTGGTGCCTTCTTGATCAGTAAACTTTCCTTACTCCAAACTCTGACATGTTAAGTTTTGGCCTTTTGAAGTGTTGGACTCATGAACAAGGCTGCTGTCTTCATGTCTGACACAGACGCTTGAAGTCCACAGAGCAGGCAGTTGGGAACAGAAAATGGAGATGAAGTGGAGGAGAACAAAAATAAGCTGGAACTCACAGGCTTGAGCTGGAGCCCATGAGGACTGACTGAAGTCAATGTCAGTTCTTATGGCCTCTAGAGTGGATGGTGTGGGTGTCCTGAAGAGGCCAGAGCTCTTTGCACAGCTAAATACCCATACCTGGCCCAGAAGTCAGAGAGGCTGAAGGAAGGTTCAAGGGAAGGTGAAGTAGTTACATGCACAGCTGCTGCCTCATGTCAGTGAGGTGAGGCAGCAGATAATCTATCCCATATGTCAGCTACACAATAGCTGCTGCTTCATTGCCCCAAAGCCCCCACAAGAAACTTGTGGCTCATGCTAATTAGAAACATACAGAAAAGGGAACTCTAGGAAATGTAATTTAGTCTTGCCAAGCTAAAACATTTCAAAGGCATTATACTTACTATGTAGCTCAATAGTTATGAACACCTGCCCTAGAATCAGACTTCCCAAGTTTCCACTGCAGTTCCTTTATTTAAAACTGTATGTCCACCTGAAACTAATACAAAATAATACTGAATGTAAACTGTAAAAAACCCCACTATTTGAACCTCTTTTTTTAAAAGCTGTATGTTCAAAAGTATATTACTTAGTCTCTCTATGCTTCAGCTTTCTTGTCTATAAAATAAAGATATAACAATGGTACTTACCTTACAAAATTTGTGTGAGGTTTAAATGAGATAATATATATGTACCATTGATGTATTATTAATAAGAGTTGGCCTATTGGAAAAGTTAAATAAGTATTAGTTATTAGTTGTGTGATCTTGGACAAATCACTTAATTTTTCTGATCTTCAGTTTTTTTCATCTATTAAGTAGAGATAAATTCCTTGGCCTAGTTCAAAGGCATCTACTGAGGCTAAAATGAAATAAACCATCTTAAAGTCTTGGTCAAATATAAACAGACATGATGCTGATCATAAGCACCTCTCTTAGCTCCTTCCAGCCTCAGGACTGATACCTACCCCAGTGACTAATCTAAAGTGAGCTCATCAGTGATTATTTGTTAGAAGAGTGGTTGTCCAAAATTACCATATTAATGTAAGATGTGAATAGTAGGAAAAGCTGGGTGGAGGAGTATATGGACTTCTCTGAAGTACCTCTGAAATTTTTCTTTTTTTTCAATATATTTTACTGATTATGCTATTACAGTTGTCCCATTTTTTTTTCTCTGCTTTATTCCCCTCCACCCTGTACCATCATTCCTCCACCTTAGTTCATGTCCATGGGTCATACGCATAAGTTCTTTGGCTTCTCCATTTCCCATACTATTATTAACCTCTCCCCTGTCTATTTTGTACCTACCATTTATGCTCCTTATTCCCTGTACCTTTTCCCCCATTCTCCCTCTTCCTTCTCCCCACTGCTAACCCTCCGTGTGATCTCTATTTCTGTGATTCTTTTCCTGTTCTATTGTTTGCTTAGTTTGCTTTTGTTTTTAGGTTCAGTTGTTGATAGTTGTGAGTTTGTTGTCATTTTACTGTTCATATTTTTGATCATCTTCTTTTTCTTAGATAAGTCCCTTCAACATTTCATAAAATAAGGGCTTGGTGATGATGAACTTCTTTAACTTGACCTTATCTGGGAAGCACTTTATCTGCCCTTCCATTCTAAATGATAGCTTTGCTGAATAGAGTAATCTTGGATGTAGCTCCTTGCTTTTCATGACTTGGAATCCTTCTTTCCAGCCCCTTCTTGCCTGCAAGGTCTCTTTTGAGAAATCAGCTGGTAGTCTTTTATGGGAACTCCTTTGTAAGTAACTCTCTCTTTTTCTCTTGATCCTTCTAGAATTCTCTCCTTCTCTTTAATCTTGGGTAATGTAATTATTATGTGCCTTGGTGTGTGCTTCATTGGGTCCAGCTTCTTTGGGACTCCCTGAGCTTCCTGGACTTCCTGGAGTCTATTTCCTTCACCAGATTGGGGAAGTTCTTCTTCATTATTTTTTCAAAAACGTTTTCAGTTTCTTGCTGTTCCTTTCCTCCTTCTGGCACCCCTATGATTTGGATGTTGGAACATTTAAAGTTGTCCTGTAGGTCCCTAAGCCTCTCCTCATTTTTTGAATTCTTATTTCTTCATTATATTTTAGTTTAATGTTTATTTCTCCCTTCTGGTCCATACTGTTGATTTGAGTCCCAGTTTCCTTTCCTTCACTGTTGTTTTCCTGTATTTCACTTTGCATAGCCTTCACTTTTTCCTCTATTTTGCAGCCATACTCAACCATTTCTGTGAGCATCCTGATGACCAGTGTTTTGAACTCTTTATCTGATAGGTTGGCTATCTCTTCATCACTTAGTTGTATTTTTTTTTTTTGAGCTTTGATCTGTTCTTTCATTTGGGCCATATTTCTTTGTCTTGGAGCACCTGTTACATAGTAAGGGGTGGAGACTTAGGTAATCACTGTGGTAGTCAGTCACTTACTCTGCTACCCACTAGCAAATTGGGCCCTTCTGGTGCTGATTCCCAAAGGGGGATGGTCTTGTGTACATTCCAGGACCCTGTGGGTCTCTCCAGCGAATTCTTTTGTGAGGCTGGGAGTTTTTCCTGCTGCCTTACCCCCCACGGGTTGTTTTCAGTCAGAGATTTTGAGGCTTTATTTCCTAGACTTGGAACCCTGGTTGAGCAGTCTGTCTCACTCCCCAGTTGTTCCTCCTGGTTTTTCCACACACATAATGTGGGACTGTCTGCTCTGCCAGCCACAGTCCTCTCCACCCTGGCTGCCCACCTCCATCCCTCCTACCCGTCTGGATGAATGTTTCTTCTTTAATTCCTTGGTTGTTGGACTTCCATACAGTTCGATTTTCTGGAAGTTTGGTTATTTTTTGTTTTTAAATTTGTTGTTGTCCTTCTTTTGGTTGTGTGAGGAAGCAAAATATATCTACATATGCCTCCATCTTGCCTGGAAGTCCTGATTCTATAAATCTAAAACTATTAAAAATAAAACATTTTTTAAAGAAATATTTTAAAATTTATTTATTGATTGATTTTTAGAGAGAGGGAAAGGGAAGGAGAAAGAGAGGGAGAGAAACATCATGTGTGGTTGCCCATCACATGGTCCCCACTAGGGACCTGGCCTTCAACCCAGGCATGTGCTCTGACTGGGAATCGAACCGATGACCCTTTGGTTCGCAGGCCAGCACTACTCAATCCACTGAGCTACACCAGCCAGGGCAAAAGGAAGCATTTTTTACAAACTTAATTTAAAACAAATTAAAATAAAACTTAGAAAAAGAAAATGGTTCTCAAACTTTAGCAAGCATCAGAATCCCCTGCAGGGCTTGTTAGAATATCCCTTGCTGGGTTCCACTCCATGAGCTGTGACTTAGTAAGTCTGGGAATGGGCCAGAGAAGTTGCTTTTCTAATAAGCAGTGCTGAGACTGCTGACCTGAGAATCATACTTTGAGAACCACTGACATAAGATTGAAACTGTATGAGTTTTCCTGTATTTCTCATGAACAGAGGCTCCTATTCATCATGGCCTATCATTTCATGGCTCATTCTGTCCATGAGATCATCCAACATTTATTTACCAGGCAGGAAGAAGATAACTGATGACCAGCACAGTCATTGAGCCGAACAGAGTTCAGCAGGGCCTGGAAAAATGCCTTTTACCTTCCTCCCTCTTTTCTCCAACCTCTTCAAAGCTCTAGACCATGAACAAAGCCATGCTTAAAATAATACACACACATAAATATTTAAAGACATAAATTTAATTGTAACAAAAAGTGTGCTCATGGAGAAGAATTAAGAAAAAATAAAAAGAAGAAAAAAATACCCACAGCTTTCTCATCCAAAGACAACCACTTAATGTTTTTGTACATTTATTTCCCAAATTTTATTTCAACTATAACTTAAAAATTTTTCTTTTAAACATTGTTGTAATCAAAAAGGACATACATTTTTATATTCTGCTTTTCACTAAACAGTGTGTCATAAACATTTTTATATTATGGTATAGTATTTGTAAATAGTAAATGATTGTATAATACTGCAACTGTTCCCCTTTTATTGGATGCCTCAATTTTTCCTGTGTTTTCTCTATTGTAAAAGAAGGTTCAGCCCTGACTGGGGTGGCTCAGTGGGTTGGGCATCGTTCTGTAAAACAAAAGGTCACAGGTTCAGTTCCTGGTTGGGGCACACGCCTGGGTTGTGGGCCACGTCCCTGGTTGGGGCACGCGAGAGGCAGCCAATCAATATTTCTCTCACATATGGATTTTCTCTCCCTCTCTTTCTCTCTAACTTCCCCTCTCTCTAAAAATAAATAAATAAAATCTTAAAAAAAGAAGGTTCAAACTTCACAGTTGCATTAATTCATGTGTGGATAAAATAACTTTATTTTTCTATAACTTAATAAATTTCTTTCTTAAGCCCCAGATTTCTAGAAATAGAAAACATAATCAAGTCCTTCTAGGTAAACTGAATTATAATCAGATTCTTTTTGCTCTTCCCAGCTCTTCACCTACCTCTCTGTTGCTGATGGAGTCAATGGAGAGGGGACAACCACCTCTTGAGCTTTCTCTTCATTGCCTCTGGGTAGCCTCCTGTTCCAGTATAACAGGTGAGTAGTCCCTGTCTGACTCCTAGAAGGGCGGCAGTGGTGGTGTGTGAGTGGGAGTTGGGAAGGGTCTCTCCTCTATGCTGGCAATGTGCTGATGTGTAGCCGTGTTCTCATATGTCCATGTGGCATCCTCCTAACTCAGCCAGGAGATTCCCCTGCCTCTGACCTCCCAGAGGCTGGGAGAATCTTCTGTTACTTATCTCAAGCCTAGATATGCCAAGCTGTCATTTCTACTACATAGAGTCTGCACCATAAAGGTGGGAGATTTGCCTATGAGGCTTGCTGCCTGCCTAGGCCTTGCCTAGGAATCAAGGTCTTTTCAACCCCCACTTAATTGAACTGGGAGGTTTATTGAACTTCAAATGGGGCCAGGTGCACAGTCCCTGCTGTTTTTTCTCTTCACACTCTCTACCTGTCTTCTCTCTCCAATAAGTTTTATCTTTTTAGAGTGGAGGTAGGGAAAATTGTATTTTACTATTGTTTGACATGTTTTTTAATTATTTTTTAAAGATTTTATTTATTTATTTTTAGAAAGAGGGGAAGGGAGGGAGAAAGAGAGGGAGAGAAATACTGGATGCAACCTAGGCATGCACCCTGACTGGGAATTGAACCCGTGACCTTTTGGTTTGCAGGCCATGGCTCAGTCCACTGAGCCACATCAGCCAGGACATGTTTTTACAGGACATGTCTCTTCATACATCATTCACTCTTATACTTGAATACATAGTTTATGAGTTTAAAAACTGAGATTTTGTTGACTGTCTTTTGTGGTTCTATACAAACAACTTCTTTTTTTTAAAAGATTTTATTTATTTTCTTTTTAGAGAGGGAAGCGGGAGAGAGAGAGAGAGAGAGAGAGGGAGAAACATCAATGTGCAGTTGCTGGGGGTTATGGCCTGCAACCCAGGAATGTACCCTGGCTGGGAATCGAACGTGGGACACTTTAGTTCCCAGCCCGCGCTCAATCCACTGAGCTACGCCAGCCAGGGCCAAACAACTTCTTTAGGTGGCCTCTAGTCTCACAACCCAAAGGGAGGGGAAAGAACACATTGGTTATCATCCCATTATCCTGCCTCATAACTAATGCTGCAGAAATACTTGGGCACATGTCAACAATGACCTTTGACAGACAGGGTAGGGCTGACAACTATTTATGAGCCAAGGCCTCTGATGTCATTAAGGAAGGTGAAGGGAGGTTCTAGAGGCTAGAGAGCATGGTATAAGCAGATGATTCATCCTATGTACAACCTGGCACTGCCCAAGGAACTAGGAGTAATTACCTGTCCCTTCTCCTTCAATGATCAAAGATGGAGAAGGCCCAGACACAACAAAGGGTGTCCTTTCCGGTCCACAGGGGCCATGACTGTCCAAAACATTTGACTTACTCAGTCACAGCCCCTGTACCCCCCAAATCAATCAATCTATCTATCTATCTATCTATCTATCTATCTATCTATCTATATCTATACCCTTTCTGTTTGTATAATTTAGACATTTTCTTTAAACATTTTCCCAGAAGTAGAATTACTGAATCAAAGAATAAAATCCGTAAAATGTTGATGTTAAAGAAGAGATATACAGCCATAGTCTTAAGGAAAAGGGTCACTGGTTTGATTCTGGGTCAGGGCATATGCCTGGGTTGCAGGTTTGGTCCCTGGTCAGGGTATGTTCAAGAGGCAACCAACTGATGTTTCTCTCCCTCTCTTTCTCTCTCCCTCCCCCTCTCTCTAAAAAATAAATAAATAAATTCTTTTAAAAAATTACATTGTGTACATATGTATAAAAGACCAGGCTCTGACTGGTGTGGCTCAATTGGTTGGGCATCACCCCGAAAAGCAAAAGGTCATCAGTTGGATTCCTGGTCAGGGTGCATGCCTGGGTTGGAGGTTTAGCCTGTGGACAGGGTGCATACTAGAGGCAACTGATGGATGTTTCTCTCACATTGATGTTTCTCTCCTTTTCTTTCTCCTTCCCCTCTCCCTAAAAATAAATGAAATCTTTAAAAAAAAAGATCAGAAGAGAACATACCAACATATTAATAGTGGTTATTACTAGGTGGTAGAATTATAGCTGCTTTGTCTTTTCTTAGTTATTCTTTTCCATATATATATATATATATTACTTTTAAACTCAGGGAGGGAATTGCTGGAAGGTAGCATATGTAATTAGGCTGTTTGGAATGTTATTTTATGTACATTTTAATCTGTTATTCACATGCAGGTCTAGCCGAAATAGATTTCTTGGACTCTATGTATCTTTTCACTTCACTCAACTCAAGCCTTGCTCTTCCATGTGCACACCTCCAGAATTCCCTGCTCTGTACCTCCTCCCACAAGCCCCTATTCTGTTCCCACTAGACTTCCTTAGTTCACATTCTTTTCAAAAGTGAATCTCGCTCTGTGACACTTCTCTGAAGTGTCTCAGTCTGGAAAATCTCCAAGGACAATTTCCCTTTACTAACTTTTTTTTTTAGTTAAGATTTTATTTATTTATTTTTAGAGAGAGGAGAAGGGAAGGAGGAAGAGAGGGAGAGAAACATCAATGTGTGGTTGCCTCTCACTCCCCCCACCCCCCGCCCCATTAAGGACCTGTCCTGCAACCCAGTATGTGCCCTCACTGGGAATTGAACCAGTGACTCTGGTTTGCCAACCAGCACTCAATCCACTGAGCCACACCAGCCAGGGTCCCTTTACTGACTTTTATTTTATCAAGACTTAGAGGTTACAAGTCCCATACAGCATGGGGTTGGTATGGGTGGGGGTGCCAGCCAAAGTGGCACTTCTGGGGCACTTAATAGATCAAACAAAGTCCACTGCCAAGAAGTCACCTGGGCTGGGCAGGTGACATACCCTGATAAGCTTTGTGGAAAGTCTGGTCTTCAACCCTTGAACTCCAGCCACAGGAGGACTCAGCAGAACTGGAGGTCCTGCTCATTCAGCTGGTCTGGGCCTCAGATGTGCCAGCTCCCTAACCCTGGCCATTGGAAGTGAGAGAGACACAAAGGACAGGGAAGACTCCCATGAATCCACGAGGCGGACAAACCTGCCAGGTGCAGCTCCTTCACTCATAGAGGGTGTTCACTTTCCCCTCTGATTTATTTCCTCAGCAGTAGGCTCATGTAGGATCTCGCAACAGGAAAGGCTGTTAGATAGCATCTGCTCCAAGCCTCTCCCTTTAAAGCACAGAGAAGCCAAGCTATTTACACACTGATGCAGAGTTTATGATGTAGCAAGTACCAGAGCACAGGTTTCCTGGCTCCTGGCTCAGCTCAGGACTCTTTAATATTATCCTGTTTATCTTCTTCACAAATGGGGCATTTCTAAAGCAAACTGTCTTATGTCTTAGGTCATCTTACCCTCAAATCAACACTGACCTGATGTATGACTGTAAACCATCAAAACTAGACAAATAAATGGGCCTACCCCATTTATTTTACAAATGAGCAACTGAGGCCCAGGGAGATTACCCAGGATCACTTGGCTATCCAGGTTCACAGCCAGCCCTCTGGTCTCATTCACAGCTACTTTTATTGTAGGTGGTCCAGGCACTCTGCCATACAAGACTAAACACCATGGATAGCAGGTTTGTGTCTCTAGGCACACTCAGTCACCAGGACCTAAGCAGATAACTATCTCTACCTCTCTTTCTTCCTGTTTTTTAGTTTAGTGTTCTTTTGTTCACTTCCTGGCAAGATGAGTGACCAGCATCTGTGGATGTTGGTACTGAGGAGTAGAGCTCCCAACCTAGAATGCATAGATTAACAGAGGGTGAGAGGAAGAGGTAGAGTGTGTGTGAGTGTGAGTATGTGAGTGTGTGTGAGTGTGTGTGTGTGTGTGTGTGTTGGGGAAAAGTTTGGGCTGAGTGTGGAAGATGTTATATTAAGACTGTGGTCTAGTGCTTCATTTAATTAAAGGGCAGAATATTTCAAATCAGGGTTGTGTTTTTTTGAAGATAGTTTAAAATTCTGAAAGTTACCTATGAATGACTTGCTTATCTGCATCACATAAGCGAGGCAATTGCCAAGTCTTAGAGCAGAAAGTGATGGTGAATCATGGTATTCTGCCCCCAGGTTCTAGGTTGGCAAATTCTCAACAGTCCAAGATAAATGGCTGTCCTTCTGTTCCCCATGCCTTCAGGGGGGTGATATCCACCTCTTCACATGTCCTCTGAGGGCTCACACACTGAGCAAGAATAGGTGATGGAGTATACTAGTTGCCTAGGGCTGGGACATGTACCCTCCCCTGGGACTGGGGTCTGCCATCAGCCTTAGCCATGGCAATGGTTGCAAGTGGGAAGAGTGGTTCTCAAAAGGAAAATCAGGGGACTATTATTAGAAAAAGGGGACATGGATAGCAGGGAGGAAAAAATAGCTTTGCATATAACAAAGACAGTGATTTCCTAGAGTTGACACACTAGAATCTCTGTAAAGGATATGGTTGAATCAGCATCGATTCCAGGGGTCTTTCTGTGCTACAGAGGCTGAAAAGATGAAGCTACATTCATGCAGCTAGGATTCTAGGTACAAATTAGGTTCTGCAAGATTTGAAAAGTGAAATGGGATAGGGGTTGTGCCATATTCTTGAGATGAGATTGCCAGTGTGCCATCTTCAGGTTCAGAGATGTGGAGAGGAAATTCTGGGGGCAGGAGTGGCAGAATTCCAAATTCCAGTGCCCAGGTTGGGCTGGTGACAGCAGCCTCCTGGTCCCGGCTTTCTGGTGCCTGGATTGTAGCTAGAGCAGCATATCCTGGAACTCAACTTCTTGAAGGCAGAACAGGGAATGGCTCCCTGGGAGTGTCCTAGGAGCCATTCGTGAAAGCAAGCCTTGAGCCTGCTCCTCCGGTCCTCCAGGGGTTTGGTCATCACTTAATCTTTGTGTGGAATCCATTCTGTTTTTAAACACCAGAAGTGATTTTGTTCTCTCACCTGATTCCTGACTGTCCCATCTGTGTGGCATGAAGAAGCACCTGGTGGTTTGATTCTGATATGACCCCTCCCCTCTTTGAGAATCACTGATGTAAAAGAAGAATCACATGAAAAGATATTCATGATATACTAAGAAATAAAAGAGAATTACAAAGTTGTAAATTGTACTGGGAGATTGGGAGATTGCCAATATTTCTAGCCTTAGAGAGTCATGCTTTCCTAATTATTCAAATACAAAGATTCTAGCCTCCATTCCACATATCCTGGTGCCCACCCCCAAATAAGCTCCTGAGAATTTTCAAGGGGCTCACTGTTGTAGAGACTACAAAATTTTCAGCCTTTGCTGTTTCCGTCATCTTTTGTTCCTTGCTGGACAACCTCATTCCTTCCTTTCACCAAAAATGCTGTACTACTAACCTCAAACTTTGTGTGCAGCAGACTTCCTTAAAGTTTTAAAATACAGAATCACAACACTTTACAGTTTGGACTACAGCTTAAAATTGAACATTAGTTATCAGTGTCCTGGATAATCACCTGACATTCTCCCTCCTTAAGACATTGTTTGATGTCCCTGTGCTTGCCACCTTTGCCAAGGCTGCCCACTAGCCTATACTCTGTCTTTAGGAAAAGATGCCTGCTCTGAGTGGGGCTGATGCAACACCTGCCCCAAGAACATGTGGGCAACTGAACAGTTTATGCTCCGTCTTAACTGGGCAGCTGCCACCCTGTTCTGGCCAGTCATAGCATATCAGGAATGATGTGAGCCTGGGTTGCCAGGCCTTGCAAAAGGGAAAAAAGAAGCCAGAAGCCTAGATTTTAATTTCGATTTCAGTTTCATTTGTTAGTAATTAATAGGCAACTCAAAGTATTTAAGAGTACTTACTATGTGTCAGGTACTTTCCTAAGTACTTTATAAGTATCAATTATTTGGTCCTTATAACAACCTGTAAAGTAGTTACTATGATTTCCTCCACTTTACAGATGAGAAAACAGAGGTACAGAAATTAAGTTATCCAAAGTCATATGATTAATAAGTTGCAGAGCAGAATTTGAACTCAGGCATCTGGCTCTAGAGAATACTCTTAATCATCATGCTTTACTGCTATGAACAAAATTTGGCCCACACATTGCAGTTTTTGATCTACATTAGAGACCAGTGCAATCCCAAAGAGCTTTCTGTGATGATAGAAATGTTTCATTCTGTGCTGTCCATTCTCCCCTTCTTTATGAGTAACATAAGTAAATGTCCACTACCAGGTGTATATGTGTTTACTCACAATAACGAACACATTTATTATCCTTCTTGCAACTAGATGTGGTCATGTGACTAAATTGTGGTATGTAAGCAAAAATTATATGTACAACTTCCAGGAAATATCTTTAAAGGGAGGAGGCTTGCCCTTTTTTCCTCCTTCTTCTTCTTGCTTGTGGGAATGTGGACATAATGGCTGGAGCTCCAGCTGCTGTCTTAGATCATGAAGCGACTTTAAAAATGAAAGCCATGTGTAATGCAACAAAATGATAGAACAAACCTGAGTTCCAGGCACCATGGAGCAGCCCAGGACTTCTGAACATGAAAGAGAAATGAGCTTTAGTTTTGTTTAAGCCCCTGTTATATGGAGTTTTTCTGTGATTTTCATTGCAATAGGAAGATGTGGTTTTAGCAGCATATATAACATGGAATCTGACCCACATTGGGGGCTATCCAAGGAAGCGACGCTTGGATTGAGTTAGCCAAGAATGGAGTGGGGTGTAAAATGTTTTCAAGCAAAGGGAAAAAGTCCCTTTGCAGTGGCCCTGAAGTGGAGAGGAGCTTTGCATGTTGAAAGGAGAAGAAAGGCCAGGGTGGCTGGAACAGGAAAAGCAAGGGGAGAAGTGGCACAAAATGAGATCAGAAAGATGACCACATAGGACCTCAGAAGCTGTTAAGGCTTTTGGTCTTTATCCCAAGAGTAATGGGGAGCAATTGAAGGGATTTCAGCGAGAGGTTACAGGATTAGATTTGCTCTCGCCTTGATTAATGGTTCATCCATCTAGAGCAGTAACCATTCCCCAATCCCAAAATATTCGTGAGGCCCAGACCAAATATTGTTTGTGGATAAATTTGTTTTTTTACCATTTTATTGTTGTGGTAAAATATGTAACATAAAATTTGCCACTTTAACTGTTTTTAAGTGTGGAATTCAGTGGCTTTAATTACGTTCACAATGGTGTGCAACTATTACCACTACCTACTTCCAATTTTTTTCCTTTGTGGATGAACTTTTGCACTTACTAAACCTTCTACAGCTGTGTTGGATTGATTAAACTGTATCATGGCAGCAGTCACCATGTGTGAATTCCTAGAAAGTGGGCTGTGAACTCTAAGGAACAGTTGACCACATCAGAGTCAGCTGGGGCCAGCCTGAGGAATGTCACACCCTGGCCAGCAGGTCTGCCAATCTGTCAGCTGTCACCAGACAGGTCATTTGATGTGCTCTACTAATAGGAAGAATATATCCCCTGAACTGGAACTGGAAGAGATCAGAGTTAACTGATGTCTGATCTCTTTCAGGATCTTAGGAAAACATTCTGACCTAGCTGACCTGTCAGAGAAGGCCAGAAGCAACACAGAACTGATTTTGTCTGTGTTTCTCAACCTGGGGCAAACAGTTCTCTGGACACAAACAGTGGTGTGTCCAGGACACATGAAGCCATAGGATAGACATGGGACATCTTCCTGGAGCATTCATCTGACTTGATGGCAAATAACTTGCATACTTTTATTTTCAAACAAATGTACTTGCATTATGAGACAGAAAGTAATTTATAATGAAGTTTAAGGATAAAACATGAGCTTTAAAGAAATTACACCTGCTGCCTTGGGCCTTACTCTCAGATTTCTGGGAATATTTGTCCCTTCCCCGAGCTGATAGCAGTATTTTGGTATGCTGCAGTGATTATCAATAGGCTCTCTGGCCAAACGACCCAGAGTCAAAGTCTCGCTCTGACATTTGTTGGATGTGTCGCCTTGGCCAAATTATACAACCTAGCTGAGTTTCAGTTTCCTAATCTGTAAGTAAGAAAAATGATTATACCTAACTAACAGAGTAGTGATGTATTCAATACTTATAAAATGCTTAGCGTATACCAACTGAGCACCAAGACTTATTTTTATTGGTGGTAGTCGTAATATCAGATGGTAAGGTTCCAGACCTTTGGCTCTCTTTTCAAAGTCTTTAAACTTACAATGCTAGCAGTACTATCTGCTGACTGTTAAATATTCAAATGATATAGAAGTAAATATAAAAAATCATGAAAGTTCCTGCTTCCCCTAAATTCCAGTGACCACACCAGAGGTAAATATGCAAACAACTGTTGGCTGTGCATCCTTCCTTCCAAACATTTTTTTAAATCAGTATTTATTGAGCACCATGTACTTTGTACCACTGTGACATTTTCCTCCTCACTCTTCTGCTTTGCTTTAGGGCGTTTGGCTGTGATGCTGATCATAGCCTTCTTCCAGTAACTGGTGCTGGACGGCGTCTCTGGGAATAAGTGGAAAAGTCTGTGCTCCAGACCTGACGCTGTAAGCAGTAGCCACTCTGTCCATAACCCTCCTCTAGGAAAATCACTTTGACAGAGGGGCTTTTAAGAAATATCTGATGGGACCGAGACATGGATGAGCTTCAGGAAAAATGGTTTTGACATTTTTTGTTCTTGCTCTGCTTAACTGTGGGCTTCCATCTTAATTTTGTGATTTCACACTTAATGAGTGAAAGCAGGATAGTTGAAGGTTGAAGGCTGATAGGAGCTGCTAGGTCTTTCACTTCATTTCTCAGTTTCCTTCTTCCTTCCCTTCCCCCTCTACCTACTGAGGAGGCCAATTAAGAGGGTCTCAAGACTCTCCTCTGCAGTCACTTCCTCCAGGCAGCCTTCCTGTGTCCCTGACCCAGTGTGAAACATGTGCCCTCCCACCTCCTAGCACAGTATGCTCTAAATTTTGTTGTAGCTCCAATTGCACTGCATTGTGATGTTAGCTTAGTTGTCTGTGTTCTTTACTAAATCAGATTTTCTTCGGCACAGATCATTTGTCTGTTTGCTCTTTAGACCTAGAGCCTAGCATGTGGTCCATAACATTTACTAAATAAATATATATTAAATAGGTGGTAGGAGAAGTCATTAGTTTACAAACATGGCTGCAAGGATTTTACCCACATTTATGTGCAAGTCCCTTTGCACCTCCCATCGAGGGGTAGGGATTATTCCTTTACTCCTTGGGTCTGGTCTTAACCAATGAAACATTAGCCAATGTGATGCAAATAGAGACTTAAAATGTGCTTGTACCTATGGGCTGGCCCCCTTTTGTCTGTGGC
The DNA here is from genome assembly GCF_004126475.2 of Phyllostomus discolor. NCBI lineage: Eukaryota > Metazoa > Chordata > Mammalia > Chiroptera > Phyllostomidae > Phyllostomus > Phyllostomus discolor. The sequence continues at coordinate 75,876,516 of NC_040910.2, read as the reverse complement.
TGTAAACCTGAGACTGAAATATGAACAAGCCTGAAATAGCCTAATACAAAGCTCAAAAGATAACAAAGTATGCCCAATGAGCAGCCTGCCTATGTCCAGCTGGCCAATGGCCAGACGAGTGAGGCCATTTTAGACCATTCAGTCAGAGTTTAGACCTCAGATGACTAAAGACAGATGAATGACTCCAGGTTACAACAGGCAGAGGAACCACCCAGGCTACACCAACCCAAATTGCTGACTCACAGAATCATGAACAAGGCAGTAATTTCAGGGGCGGTTTATAATGTAGCAATAGATAATTGATATGGAAGCTGCTTTATAAATGATAATTTCTTCAGGCAGTTTCTCTTCCTACCTTACCTTTAGTGTCTATCTTTTATTTTTGCTGTCTAAAATTTATTCAGTTTTTTCTTGTAGCAGCAAATGGACATTTTCAGTAGAAAAAAAATTCTTAGAGACAAAAATTCTGAATCAAAGAATAGGGGAGATTGGCCCTGGCCAGACAGCTCAATTGGTTAGAGTCTCACCCTCATACGCCAAGGTTGAGGGTTCGATCCCTGGTCAGGCCTCATACAAGAATCAACCAATGGTGCTCACTTCGGCAGCACATATTCTAAAATTGGAATGATACAGAGAAGATTAATATGGCCCCTGCGCAAGGAAGAATCAACCAATGAATGCATAAATAAGTAGAAAAAATTGATGTTTCTCTCTCTCTCAGATCAACAAAACCCAAAAATTTAGTAGACATAATGGTTTACTTTCCAGCTTAAAATTTTGATAGGCTTGATAGTGGTAATATATTCACAGATATATATGTATATCTATATATGGATATAGATATATATGTCAAATCATAAAATTTTATTTAAAAAAAATTTTAAGGCATACATTGTCATTGAAAGCTTGATTTTTTGACAAAATGAAGACATTTTTTATTATATGTTATTGATTATGCTGTTAGAGTTGTCCCATTTTTCTTGTAGTTGAGACTTGGTTGCTATTGCCAGGTTAATGGGAGGGATTTACCCAGGCCAGTTAATTGCAATGATTGGCTGTGACCACTGACCACCACCCTCTGCCCTCTGTGGAGGATATGCTGTGCAGGGGCAGGATGGTTGTGTTCTGACATGGTATGTAGCTGCCCACTGGGTGTGCAGGCTCTGGGGTTTCCCAAATGGTGCAGGCCAAGGTCAACCCCCACCTGAGTTTTACCTGGAGCCACCCTGCCTGAGCTATAAAGCAACCTGAGATGGCTGCTACTTGTACTGGGCTTGGAGATTCCCAGGTGAAGCCAAACTGTGACTCTAGGCTGGCTGCTGCTAGTGCTGAGCCTGGGGCTCCCTATGCCAGCTGTTGCTTGTTTGATGGTATTTAGGAAGTTTTGAAGCATGAGCCAAGACCAGCCATTCATATGGGAAAAGCAGCTTGGGTGGGCCTGTAAATTGGGTGGGGCAGAGTCTCAGGGCTTCTCTAGGGAGGGTCAGTGTTAGCCAGGTGATGGAGTCTCAGATATGGAACCAGCTTGCCACCTCTGTCAGGGGAGGATTCAGAAAAGGGACAATGGCCTCTGCTTGCCTTGATGCCAGACACTTCAGTTTCCCCCTGTGTACCACTGGTGCCTTTCAAGCTGCTCCCCCACTGCTGGAGCTCAGAGGGAGTGAGTATGAGTAGGTGAGTATGTGTGTGAGTTCTTTAAGAGGAACTGCCTGGGGCTCCAGCAGTTTCTGCCACTGACTCAATACATGCTGGTTGGGCAGCCAGAAGTTGTGAGGACTTACGTCCTTAGCACTGGAACCCTGGACTGGGGGGCCTCGTGTGAGGCTGGGACTCCTTGCTCCCGAGATATCCCTTCTGAATTTTTATTTACTGCATGTTAATGTGGGTCCGGCCTGCTCTGCATCTATGTGCCTCCTGCCAGTCTGGATGGATGTGATTTGTTTAATGCCATGGTTGTCAGACTTCCATTCAACTTGATTTCTGACGAGGCTGAGTGTAGGTTGTTCTATATTTTAATTGTAATTTTGATGTGGTTGTGGGAGGAGGCAAGCGATGTCTGCCTTCACTGCCATCTTGAGCGGAGGTCCCAAGAATTACATTATTGTTCTCAGCTTATCTTCAGTCATAGGCAGGGGTTTTGTAGGCTTTGTGGATTGTAGTAGTGAAAGAACCCAACAGCCTTGCTCAGAATTGGTAAGAAACTATGGTCCTGATTCTTCTCACTTCAGGTACAGCCAAATCTTTGTATCAATCAGAAGATCAAATGAACAAGAAAATTCCAACAGTGGCAGAAATTTATCTATTGCTGTGACCTGTCTTGATCAGATTTCACCTTGGTTAGCTTTCTGAGACTTTTCACTGTGTGTATTGTCATCTTTGGCAGTCTTGGCACATTCACTATCAAATTGCCATTTTCAAAGACCCCACCACTTTCAATATTGGAGATGACTACCACCAGTTTCTGAACTGAATACTTGTATAACCAATCTTTTAGTTGTTCCACCACATTATTTAGGTATTTTATTATCTCAGGATTGGTAGTTACTAGCAAGGTGAATCTATATTACTGCAGTCCAGTTAAGATTCCAGATGGATATATGCCACGCAGTTTATCTAATATAAAATTCTGCTGATGCCAAATGAGAAGAATTCAACCATGATTGAATTAAAACATAATCCAGGGCTTCCCCAGGAGTACTGCCCTGCCATTGCCAGGCACCCACCACAGATAGCAACCACAGGGCTCCTCAGCAGCTCCCTGCATCTGGTTTCAAAAGTGGAAACATAAAATTTAATACTTTTGCCCTACCTGGTGTGGTTCTATTGGTTGGAGTGTCATCCTGAAGTCAAGGGTCTCTGTTCAGTTCCTGGTCAGGGCACATATCTAGGTTGACGGTTTGGTGCCCAATCCGGGTGCCTATGATCCTCAGTCCCAGTGCATGTAGCAAAGGCAACCAATTGATGCTTCTCTCTCACATTGATAGTTCTCTCTCTCCCTTCCTCTCTCTCTAAAATCAATGAAAGAATGCCCTCAGATGAGGATAAAAAATAAAGTAAAATTTAATACTTTAAGCATGTGACATTTTATTGTATGTCAACTATACCTCAATAAATGGTCAAAAATTTTATAGGAAAAATAAATATAAGCTTGGATTTTACTAATACAGGGCAGTGGTTTGCTGGAACTGGCTTTTCTAGCTTGTGAGAACTGATAGTTAAATTTGAGCAAACCAATTGTTAACTGTAGCCATCATTAAAACATAATTTATGCACACTTACAATTAAAACTACTTATATATATATTTTTGTAAGATATTATTTATTTATTTTTAGAGAGAAGGGAATGAAGGGAGAAAGAGAGGGAGAGAAACATCAATGTGTGAGAAAAACATTGATCAGTTGCCTCTTGCACACCCCCAACTGGGGACCTGCCCCCACAACCCAGGCATGTGCCCCAACTGGGAATTGAACCAGTGAACTTTGGGTTCACGGGCCAGCACTCAATCCACTGAGTCATCAGCCAGGGCTAAACTAATTATAATTTATAAAGAGTAATACTCGAAATTCACTGTAAATATATTTTGCTCATCTGTTTGTGATGTTATTTACATCTACTAGGTATGTATGGTAGCAATATCATATATTGGTGTGCTGCTGCACCTCTCTGTCTGACTCCATGTTCAGTGATGTTACCTTGGAAGTTTGAAATTGGCCATGATGGGAGTATTCATACCATGGAAGTTGGCAAACACTACAAATCAGGGCTTTTTTGTTTCCCTTACAGAATCAATTGGCAAACATTTGTCAGCACTCTATTATTTAGGAATAATCACCAGAAGAATAGACAATAGGTATACCATTTAAATCAACAATAGAGAATTTAGCCTATTCAATATAAGGCACTAAAGGAGAAAAAGGAAGGTATATGATAAAAAGAAAACATAATGGCTGTCTAGTTAATCATGCCAATTAAATCTAAATGTTTTTTTGGTCCTTCCTGTTACCCTATTAAAGTCACAGGAAAGAAGTAAAACTATGGTAAGCCCCATAGGTCAAAGAGAACGATAGCAGAGGAAACATGTAAGTGATGCCAACTACATTTTGGAAGATGGAAAGAGAATGAATTAGTAATAACTGATTTAGGTGTCAGCTGTCTCTGGTCTGCTAAGTCCTCCAGAGAAATAAGGCTACAAGAAGGAAGCAGCAGCAGATTCATTCTGGAAAAAAAAAAGCGGCTCAGAGTTGGAAGCATTGAATACCCTCAAGGTGGGAGCAGAGGTTAGAGCTAAGCGCAGAAGCATTAGCAGACAGTCCGTATAAAGAAGTAGTTTACTCTCTGAGGCTGTAAATGCAGGTAACTTCTTCTCCCAACAGAAGATGGGAGGCGCTCTACCTAGAGAAGTTAAAGAAGTTCTGGACTGGGGACACCAGGCATAGCTGAGAGTAGGGCAAAGATATTGTGCTTTACTGAAGAGAGGAATGTCGAGTGGAAGTCTACATACCTTAACAGCTTCCTTCCTTCTCCTTGGTGTCAGGAACATTGACTGCTGATATTATGACTACTTCTCCTACTCTGGAATTGGAGGGTTTTTCTCCAGAGAAATTGACTACATGAGAGAAAAGTTCTACAGATACTGATATATGTGTGGGTCAGTCAAACAAATGTGTGGGTCCCTCACCCGCGGTGAAGCTACCGGATATCAAGCCTTACCTATGCAGAGTTTCTAATTACCTTTCTGCACCTCACTCATAAAAATAAATGGATAGATAAGGATCAGACATTTGATGTCCCTCAGGTGAAATAGAAACAATGGAGGGAAGAGAACAGAACTTTAAAAAAAAGTATGATTAATATTCCCAGAGTGTTCAGAGAGGCATCAATTTATGAAATAAGAACAAGATGCTTTATTAAAGGAACATTCAACAAGTAAAAAGTACCTCTTTGAAAATAAAAATATATAGGCAGAAAAAGTTGGGAGATAAGGTTAAGGACATCTAAGATATAGAATGAGAAGGGGGAGGGCGAGAGAAGAGAATAAAGAAAGGATTGTTTGTGTAGAAGGCCCAAGAACTAAATAATAGGAATTTTAGCAAATAAGAGAACAGAAAAAATAATTGGGGGAAAAGTATTAAAGTACAAGATAATCCCCCAGAATTAAAGAATGAGTTTTCAAATGGAGAGAACCTACTAATTATCCAGCATGTTTGTTGAAGAAAGACCCACACCAAGCCAATCTTCATGAAATTTCAGGACACTAGAAGCAACAGAAATCTTAAGTAACATAAAGCATGTCACACACAAAGAGTCAGGAATCAAAATGACACTGGATTTCTCATCATGAATATTGATTTATATTTATATCATATGGTTAATATACAAACACCAAATCATTAGTTGTACCCCTGGAACTAATATAATGTTGTATGTCAATTATATCTAAATAAATAATTTTTAAAAATCTATATAAGAACAAGATGAAAATATATATATTTCATATATATCGCGTATGTGTATATGTGTGTGTGTGTGTGAGTGTGAGTGTGTGTGTGTATGCAGCTAGAAGACAATGGAGAAAAGTCTTCAAAATTCTAAGGAAAAGTTGGTTTCCAACCTAAAAGTCTAGGCATTATTGCTGAGATAGCTGTGTTTGACTACATTCAGAGCAGTTCTGGAGATAGATTCTGAAGACTTTGAGCATGTGATAGGTACATAGGAAACCAACCAACCAACAAAGCAAAGTCATTTTTAAAATTTTTTTTCTTTTTAAAAAAATGTAAAATTGATTTAGAAAGAGATAGGAAGGTGGGGAGGCATCAATATGTCATTCCACTTATGCATTCATTGCTTGATGCCTGTATGTGCCCTTACTGGGGATTGAATCTGCAACCTTGGTCTACTGGCACAGTGCTCTCACCAACTGAGCTACCCAGGCAGGGCAATAATTTTTATTTTTCGATTATAGCTGACATACCATATTATATTAGTACATTAGTTTCAGGTGTACAACATAGTAATTAGACATTTATATAACTTATGAAGTGATCACCCCAATAAATCTAGTACCCATCTGACACCATACATAGTTATTACAATTCCATAGTTACTGACTACAATCCTTATGTTGTGCTTGACATCCCTCTGACTATTTTTATAACGGGCAATTTTCACATCTTAATCCCTTTCTCTTTTTCACCATTCCCCTAAACCCTCCCAACCAAAATGTTCTCTGTATCTATGAGTTTCTGTTTTATTCATTCATTTAATTTTTTTATATTTATTATATAAGTGAAATCATGTGGTATTTGTCTTTTTCTGTCTGACTTATTTCACTCAGCATAATACTCTGTAGGTCCATCCATGTTGTTACAGATAGCAGAATTTCATTTATTATTTTTTTGTATGGCTAGGTCATACTCCATTGCATATATGTGCCACTTCCTCATGAAGTCATCGTCTGATGGACACTTAGCTTCCTTCCATATCTCGGTAGGTAATGTTGAAATGATCATAGGGATGCACATGTCTTTTTGAATTAATGTTTTGAGTTTCTTTATATAAACATCCAGAAGTGGAATTTCTGGGGCCTTCATCGGAGGCCCTGGAGTTTCTTATTATAGCCTTTGCTTGAAATGTTATTTTGTCTGATACAAGTATTGCTACCCCAGCTTTTTAAAAAATTTCTATTTCCATGAAAAATACTTTTCCACCCTTTTACTTTTAGTCTGTGTGTGATTTTCAATCTCAGGTGGGTCTCTTGTAAGCAGGACACATGTGGGTCTTGTTTTATCCATTCAGCCACCTATGTATGTTGACTGGAACATTGAACCCATTTACACTTAAAGTAATTATTGATAGGTATGTAGTTACTGCCATTCTATTATTCATATTTTTATCTTCTTAAAGAAGTCACTTTATCATTTCTTATAATACTGGTTTGGTGGTGGATGAATTCCTTTAGCTTTTTCTTGTCTGGGAAAAGCAAGCCATTTTTAATCCCAGGGAAAACAGAAAGTTGTCAAAAAAAAAAAAAGATACATTCATGACATACTATATGGCTTAGCTGTGAACAACTTTACATGGTTATAAGAAGTTAAGCACTATGCTAAGCAAAATAAGCCAGGCAGTGAAAGACAAATATCATATGATCTGACCTTTAACAGGAACCTAATCAACAAAACAAACAAGCAAAATATAACCAAAGACACTGAAATTGAGGACAGGCTGACAGTGACCAGAGGGGAGAGGGGAGGGAATTTCAGGGGAAAAGGGTGAAGGGTTTGCAGGAACAATTATAAAGGACACATGGACAATAAGGGGGGATGGAAACAGGAGGGAGGTGGGGAGGGCTGGGGTGTTGAGTTGAGGTGAGGGAAAAAGGCAGAAAACTATACTTGAACAACAACAACAACAAAAAACAAAAAAAGATAAAGAAACTGAGCTTTGATGTAAAAAAAAGTTAAACACTGTGTTAATTTTTTAAAAGATTTTATTTATTTATTTTTAGAGAGGGAAGGGAAGGAGAAAGAAAGAGAGAGAGACAGAGACATCAATGTGGGGTTGCTGGGGGCCGTGGCCCACAACCCAGGCATGTGCCCCGACTGGGAATCAAACCCGTGACGCCTGGTTCGCAGCCCATGCTCAATCCACTGAGCCACACCAGCCAGGGCTAATTTTTAAAAAGTGTAATCATAATAAAACTAATACTGGGAGAATGAAGGAGTATGTGTAGGTGAATATGTGTCTGTTTGTCAATGTCTCTGCAAAATAGAGAAAAATCCTGTTCTACTGTAAGAAATCAATAGATAATATTTAACATAGGAACGTTTAAAATGACAGTGTAAATACCTTGTTGGGAGGTGTGGAGAGAAATACCAGAAGAGCTAAGACACTGTAAGTGGTGGCTCCTAAGGAGTGGGGTTTAGGGATCAGGAGGCACAGAGCAGGAGGCTGCTGAACTCTGTTATAACTTTATAATTCTACTTTATTTTTAAATGTATGTACTTATACTACTTTAACAAGTTGATTTTCCCAAAATTTATCTGTAGATTAAATGCAGCACCATCAGGATTGTTTGAGAAATCGACAAATTTATTCTTGTTAGAGTAACTAAATGAATTTTGGAAACAAAGAGCAATGTGGGGAGGGGTGGGGGGGACTAGCTCAGTCAGATTTCATGAGATAATATGCAGCCATAGCCATAAAACAAGAATGATGCACTACAGGAATAGATACAGAAACCAAAGAACAGAATAGAGAGCTCCAAAATGGAGCCATACATCTTTGGGAACTTGCTATAAAATGAAGATGACACTGTAAGTCAACATTGAAGAGGACAAAGTATTCAGTAGATATCAGGAAAACTGCCTAACTATTTGGAGAAAAATTAAATATGATCCCTACTACATACTAATCTGTACTCCAAAGGAATTAAATACCTGTATGTAAAAGATAAAAGAAAACACACACACAAAAAAACAGGAAGCCCATTAGAGACATGGGCAAAGGGTATCAATAGGTAACTCATAGAAGGGGAAATGGAAATGACTCACTTGCATAAGAAGAAAAGTTCAAATTCACAGGTAATGCAAATTAAAACAATGAAATACCATTTTATATCTATCAAAGGGGCGTGAATTAGAGAATGGAAAATAGCCAGTGATAGAATTAGAGAAATGAAAATCCTCTTGCATTATTATGGTAGTTTTATAGAACAGACAGAGGGGGGTGAGCGATATCATGCTAAAAGGACCCCCCTTTCCCCCTGGGGTTCCCCCCACATTATGTTCACTTTGCTTACTGCCAGAGGAAGAACGTCTCTCAATGCCAGAGACTGGTGAAAAGGAAAGGAATTATTTACTTAAAAGCTATGCAAACTTCGAGTAATGACTTAATGTCTTCATTAAAATACTAAAGTTCTTTAGAATACTCACAAACACACACAGTCCTTCCTTCTCCCCTTTGCCCCATCTGGGGTACCATATCTCAGGAAAAGAAGTAGAAATCCATGGTTCAGGCAGCCGCTCAGTTTCAGCACCATCAGCTGTGTTGCTGCCACATCTCCAGTTAATCCAAAGCCATGTGGCACCTTCTCATGACCCACCAGCAAGAGTCCTTTCACCCCTTTTCTTCCAGGCAAAGTCTCTCTTGCTTCCTAAGCCACGTGGCAAAAGGGAGCACCCCAAAGCCTCGTGGTCCTGCCCTCTGCCAAAGCCACATGGTGACACCAACTCCTCCAAAGCTGCATGGTCCTCTTCTCTTGCCCAGGCCACATGGTCCCAACAAGATGCCCAAGCTGTGTGGTCCCAAAAAGACGCCAAATGGCTGCTGCTCCTGGGTTTAAATCCCAGCGCCAATCTTCCTAGCAGCCACATCTCCGGCTCCTCCTACAGTTGGCCACATCTGCCAGTGTTCCGGGCAGGTGTGGCCCTATAGTGTGGAGCCAGTTATCTCCAGGCTCTTTTGGACCCCATTACAAATCCCTATTTGGCGCCCCCTTCTTGGCTGCACCCTGTTACAGTAGTGCAACTGGTACAGATGTTCTAGAAAGAAATCTAGCAGAATTGAGGATGTCAAGGATGCCAAGACCCAACAACCAGCAATCTCACTCTGGGGAGTTCTCAGATCCATAAGGGATCATGTGCAAGGATGTTCACTGCAACTCTGTTGTGGAAATAAGGAGTTGGGGGCATCCTAGGTGTCTGTCACTAGTGGAATATTTGGGTATATCCTTTATAATGCTCCTCAGCAGTATAACCAATTGTTACTGAAAGGAACCCATGGTGTGTGTGTGGTGGGGGGGGGAGCCCAGATTCTGTTACCCAAACAAGCCCCCTCCCCTGGCATCTTTCTGGGCGGGTTTGTCTTGCCCACCACCAGGTGTTAGGAATTATGGCTCTAAATGCCAGAGTTTGGTAAAAAGGAATGGAACTATTTATTCAAAAGTTATACAGGTTTAGAGTAATGGGGGAATGTTGCCTTTAAAATCCCAAAGATCCTTTAAAACACACACACACACACACACACACACACACACACACACACAGAGTCCTGCCTTCCCCCACTTTGCCTGAGCAGGCCAATTAGGGGTACCCACCCATATCTTAGGAAAAAGAAATAAAAGTCTGTAGCCTGGCTAGACTCCTGATTCCTCCCAGTAATCCATGCTCAGATGGCCAGGTCTCCCGTAGTCCCCAGCACCATCAGCTGTGTCACTGCCATGATCTCCAGTTCTTAATCCAAAACCGTGTGGCTCCTGCTCATGGCCCATCAGCAAGAGTCCTTTCACCCCTCTTTTCCCCTCATGGCCTCGAATTGTCTTTCCTGCATGGTCCTCTATTGTCTCTCTTACTGGTGGTGGCCTGCCTTTAGATTAAATCACAGCCTGGAACCTCCTCCTAACCCCATTTCTGACTCCTCCCACAGACAGCTACACCTGCCAGCACTCCTGTATTTTCAGCCTTTTTTGGCTGCCATAGTTAGTCTGGGCAGGCGTGACCCTGTGGTGTGGATCAAACCATCTCCAAGCTCTGGTTCAGGCATGGTAAGGGGAGTTGCCTCTCATTTACATCACGGGTTGAACTTATGTAAACCTTCTGGCTCCCTTCAGGCTAAAAGGCTAGTCTGCTGTTATTGATATGCAAAATAACCCTCAATGGCCCTGCTCCTTGTCTCCCTTCCCCCAGCCAGGCCTATGGGGGATATCCTATATTCCTGGACACCCCAAGTTCTGGACCCTGTTACAAATCCCCTCTTGGGGGGTCCCTGGGGCCTCCCAGCCTGCATCCCATTACACTATGAGCTAGATTTTTACATGCAGCAATATAAATAGATCATAAAAACAAAGTGTTGAATTTAAAAAAAGAGACATAAAAAGATCCTTAGACCAATTTATGTAAGTTTAAAGTAAAGGTGGAAAACAGCAGTATGTATTTTACAGGAATACATACATATCCAAGGGCACATGTCAAACACATAACAGTGGGTACTTACGAGGGGGTGGGGGAAGAAGAATGTAGACCAAGAATAAGAGAGGAGTTAAGAGGAGGGCCTTACACAGACCATATATGCCATGAACTGAGGAATCTGATAAACTCAGTTCTCAGCAGGCAACATATACTCAGCCTCCCCACACACTCTTATTTCTCAGCAAAAATCTAAATGGAATTTCTTGGGGACTTTGCAGCAAAGTTTTAAAGTTTTTCTGGAAGGATAAATGATGAAAAAAGATCAGAAAACTTTGAAACAGAGGAGAATCTAGGGATGACTTGGCATTCCAGATAATAGAATGTATAAATAATTCAGCAGTCCCTAGAACGGTGTGTTACTGGCACACGAATAGACAGAAGAATCAATAGAACAGAAAAGGGCAGAAAGAGACCCAAGAATTTAGCAAAACCTACCAGATGATAAGAGCAGCATTTCGATCAGTGAGGGAAATGCGGGGTTTTACAACAAATGATACTTGAAACATTGACTAATGAATTTTGGAGGTGGGTAGAAAATATATACAGCAATAATTAAGATCTCTCAGGGTAAACAGACTTAGGGTTTGAATGCCAGTTTGGTCACTGATTAGCTATGTAACTACAGGCCAGATACTTAACCTCCCTAAACCTCATTTCTTCCAGATTTATAAACAAGGTAGTAAAACTAACTACCTCATTTGTTGTGAAGACTAAAAAAGATAGGTTAAAAAAAAGAACATGGTACATATCACACAAACTGTGCCCTAAAATATTAGCCATTATTATTTCTACCCTATAGCACATGCAAAGTAATGTGCAAAATGAAACCGTAAATGTTCCAGGAAGGAAATAAATTGAGTTTTATTATAATCTTGGGGAACAGAAGGACTTTCTAAACATGACCGTAAGGGTAAAAAGCATGAAGAAAAACAGTTCTAAATGAAAAAACAACAACAAAAGAACCCTTCTTTTGCCAAACCCTTTATGCCAAATTCCACCACAGACAAAGTTAAAATGGGAAACCAGGGGAAATATTTGCAATATGTGCAACAGACAAACTGTTAATACTGCTTGCTAATCAAAAAGGGAAAGATGGATTCAACAGTAGAAAAATGCACCAAGAACATTACCAAATAAACAAAGAAGCAAAAAAACCATGATTACAAATATATAAAGGGGGAAATGTTCAACCTCCCTAATAAAGAATGCAAGTTAGAATGAAATCCCATTTATCATATATCAAATTAGCACAGTAGACTTTGATAATATTTATTTAATATACAATAATACAATATTCCCTTTGGTGTGGCTTATTTCACTTAGCATAATGTATTTAAGGTCTATCCATGTTGTACCAGGCATCGGAATTTCACTTTGAATGATTGAATGACATTCCATTGCATGTATATATGACATTTTTTTTATTCATTCATCTTTTGATGGACTTTTGGCTATTGTGAATAATGCTGCTATATCTCTTTGTGTCCCTGCTTTCACTTTTTTTTTTAACCCTCGCCCTTGCCTGCCTCCCAGATGTGCCTGGATTGTGGGGGAGAAGGGGAAGGGGATTGAACCTGCAACCTTTCAGGTACTAGACAATGCTCCAGCCAACTGAGCCACACCAACCAGGGCTCCTGCTTTCATTTTTTTTGCTGGATCATATACTAATTCTTTAACTTTTTGAGGTCCTACCAAACGATTCTTTTTTATTTAAAGATTTAATTTATTTATTTTTAGAGAGGGAAGGGAGGGAGAAAGAGAGAGAGAAACATCAATGTGTGGTTGCTGGGGGTCATGGCCTGCAACCCAGGCATATACCCTGACTGGGAAATCGAACCTGCGACACTTTGGTTCACAGCCCGCTCTCAATCCACTGAGCTGTGCCAGCCAGGGCTACGATTCTTTTTTTAAAGTCAGGTTTATTAAGGAATCATTTACATACAGTAAAATTCACTCTTTAGGTGCACTGTGCTATGACTTTTGTCCAACAGATGCAGTCATGTAACTACTACCACAATCAAGAAACCACCCCAGAGCCCTGGCTGGCGTAGCTCAGTGGATTGAGTGCGGGCTGCGAACCAAAGTGTCCCAGGTTCGATTCCCAGCCAGGGTACATTCCTGGGTTGCAGGCCAAAACCCCCAGCAACTGCACATTGATGTTTCTCTCTATCTCTATCTCCCTCCCTCCCCTCCCTAAAAATAAATAAATAAAATCTTTAAAAAAAATGAAAAAAAAAAAAAAAAAAGAAACCAGCCCAGGGAGTCCCTACGTGTTCTTTGTAGTCCCTTCTTAACTCTTACCCCTAGGGCCTGGCACTGCTGATCTGATTTCCGTTCCCACAGTTTGACTTTTCCAGAATGTCCAATAATGGAATCATTGGACCCGGCTTCTTTCATTGAACACAATTAATTTGAGATTCATCCATGGCAGTGTATCAATAATTTGTTCCTTGTTATTGCTGGATAGTATTTCACTGTATTTATCCATGCATAAATGGATATTTGGATGGATATCCAAATATGGATATTTGGATATTTGGAGTTAATGGATATTTGGTTTGTTTCCAGTTTTGACAGTTATAAATTATGCTGATATAAGTATTTGCATATAGATCTTTGTACAGACATATACTTTTATTCATCTGGGTAATACCTAGGAGTGGGATTTCTGGCTCATACAGTAAATGTATGTTTAACTATTCAAAACTGCCTATTTGTTTTCCAAAGCAGCTGCACATTTTTGCATTCCTACCAGCATGCATGAGGGTTCCAGTCATTCTGTATCCTCTATAACATTTGATATTGTCAATTTGTTTACTTTTATTTTAACCATTTTAATAGGTATGTGGTGTGGTATCTCATTATAATTTTAATTTTTCATATACCTAGTGGCTAGTGATTTGAACTTTTTTTTTCATATGCTTACTTACCACCTTTTCCTCTTACCTGGTGAAGTATCTGTTTAAATCTCTTGCCCATTCTCAAGTGGGCTGTTTTTTTTATTATTGAGCATGAGAGTATATATAGCAGAGAGTATTTGTGTATTGTGTTTATAAATGTGTCGTGCATACACACCAAAATGGAAGAAAATTTTAAAATGCTAATAGTGCTTTAATATTTTTAAAGATTTTATTTATTTATTTTTAGAGAGAGGGGAAGGGAGGGAGAGAGGGAGAGAAATATGTGTGGCTGCCTCCTGCGCACCCCCCACTGGGGATTTGCCTGCAACCCAGGCCTGTGTCCTGACTGGGAATTGAACCAAAGACCGTCTGGTTCATAGGCTGGCACTTAATCCACTGAGCCACACTAGCCAGGGCTTAATATTTTCTTACTCATATTTAAATTTATTTTTATGTCATCTGTACACAAATCTTTTATCAGATGTGTTTTGCAGTATTTTCTTCCAGTCTGTCTTGTCTTCATTTTCTTAACAGTGTCTTTTCAAGAACAGAAGTTTTATTTTAATGAGTGTAATTTATCCATTTTTTCTTTTATGGTTCATACTTATATGTGTCTTATTTATGAAATTTTTTGTCCAACCTTAAGTTTCAAATATTTTCTCCTACATTTTATTCTAGAAGAGTTGTAGTTTAAGGTTTGTATTTAGGTCTCTGATTCATTTCAAGTTCATTTCTGCACATGGTACACAGTATGGGTCATTGTACCAGCACAATTTGTTGAAACAAGACTGTTCTTTACTGCCATTGTATTGTATAAAATAGTTCTTTGTGCCAAAGTCTGGTGAGGCATGGAGTATACAGGTGACATACTTGTACTATTCTTTACAGTTTAAAAGTACTTTTGATTATATAATCTCATTTGACCCACAATCGACCCTGTGAGGTAGGAATAAAAATGATATTCCTCCTGTTTTACATATGAAGAGGCCCAGGTAAGCTAGCACTTGGCCAAGGGACAAAGCTTTCAGTGCTATTCTCAATATATTAATGACCTTCAATAAACATTGAGCTGACTTTCCCAAGATCCAAGTTATTTACATAAATATGTCCAGTACCTAGGGTCACTAGAAGTACAAGTCAATACTCACTACTTAATTTTGAACTTACTGGTCTTTGAAAACTGGAAAGGCTGAGATTTGGTGCAACTGGGATTCAAGAGGATGGTCATTTGGACTAACCATGAGAAGTGGTCACATGTCTCAACTCTGCTGTGTGAACTGGCCATGGACATGCAAACTTTATCCAGTAAAAGTGTAATTAGAAATCTTTTCTTTAGACTATTCTTGAGTTTCAACAAGAAAAATTCTATTACTAAATAGTCCAAATATCAAAGCAATAAACTGATTTGGTTTATGTGCTTGGTCATTGCTTTAGCCCATTTGCCACTCCCCTTTCTCTGGGAAGCACACCCACGTGTCACACCATTGGAGTGGGCTCTTGCGAGCCATTCTGCTACCACCTGGCTGCCATCCTGGCCATGGCTATTCACAGCAGAAGTGGACATGTTGTCCAGGTTGATGATTAGATTGTTTCTTTGGGGAGTTTAGGATTGGAGTGAAACAGATAATCAATCTGTAGTTGACTGGAATTTTAACACGTGAAATGGGAGTTATACAGCTGTCATATTTTGCCTGTCAAGTGGATCAGAGGAGAAAAGAAGCAGATTTGAAGAGAGCAAAGAAATGAAGCAGGGAGGCAGAGGCAGGGATTCAACACTGCTCCCCTATTCTTGGTTCCAGACCTTTTCAGTGGCCTTGCTTCATACCTGGTCTGTGGAGCTCTGCAAGCACTTCTCTCTGCTTTAAGAATTGTACCTTCCTTCCCCCTTTTTAAGCTAGCTCTAGTGAGTTTCTGTTACAACCCAAGAGTCCTAACTAATACAATAGAGGTAAATTGACTTATTGTGGAATAGAAAGACATGGCCTTAAACTGCTTTATTGGGATTTCAAAAGAGAGCTGACTTTTTGGTTCTGTAACTAGGATACAAAAATTCTCCCCTTTCATTTTTTGTAAAATAAATTGCATGAAAGGTTTAGGCCAGCTGAGTGAACATCAGTTTGGACAATGAGAACAAGGGAGAGTATTATCCAGGTTACACTACCATTTCTTTCCAACTGGGAAGGAGCAGGAAGGAAAAAGATGGAGACAAGAAACTTGGGGGAAAGGGAAGCCAGTGGAGGATGAAAGGATAAGTCTGACATGGACTAATGCCCAGAAAAATGTTATACATCCACATTTGGAGACTCCTTCACTTCTGGATTTAAAAAAATACTGATCAACTGCCAGGCATTATTTTGTAAATTAGATAATCTCCATGAAATTAGCCTTCTGACACATTTCCAGCCATTTCTCTGGAGCAGCCCTGTGAAATCTCAACTCTCTCTTTACAAGCAGCATTAAATACTATGGCCTGTGTTCTCCTCCTCACCCAGAGTGTGTTTCTTTGCCATGTGTTGTGATGAGCAGAATGAATGATGCACAAAGGCTGGTAGGACAATGGGGCTGATTCATGGTTTGGGAAAACAGGGAATTGTCTCAGAGCAAACACTGGCCCGCCTTTTTGCTGGGGGCACTACAGTGTTTAGCTGAAAGCATCTTGTTTGGATTTGTCCAACTGGTAGATAAACATCTAAATGACAGGAGCACTGTGGGGTTCACAAGGTCCCTGGGGTGCTGAAAAGAATCCTGAGATATGCTGGCAGAGCTTGTGT
Organism: Phyllostomus discolor; assembly: GCF_004126475.2. NCBI lineage: Eukaryota > Metazoa > Chordata > Mammalia > Chiroptera > Phyllostomidae > Phyllostomus > Phyllostomus discolor. The sequence continues at coordinate 75,859,880 of NC_040910.2, read as the reverse complement.
TCTTCATAAACAAACAGAGAGAGGTTATTCAAACAGCTGTTAATTTCATTAAGAAGCCTTATTTCAAGGTCCTAGAGCAGGCATTTCTTTTTATGTCAGGATTATCTCTGAGTTTTATATTTGCATCTACTCCTGGTGGCTTAGCTGGGATGTCAGGTGCTAAGCTTACATTTGGATGGGTGTTTTGGCTTGGGCTTCAAAAAAGTATTTATCTTTAGAGCAGACTAAATTTGACCAAAATAAATCTGATGGGTAATTTAGGGGTAATTATATATATATTTTTATTGGGAGCATATTGTATATACTATTTTGTGATCTTTTGAATTGAGTGCTATAATATGAAAATACTAATTTGTCAACAAATTTTAACCTACAATATCACTTCTAATGAATGTGTTGTGTGTAACTGTGAATGAACCATCATTTAACCAGTCTCTTGTTGTTAGATACTTAGGTTGTTTTTAATTCTTCATAGCTATAAACCATGCTTCAGTAAAAACTGTTGTAGTTAAATCTGTGCATTTCCTTATTTCCCTAGAAAAAATCTTGGGTTTTGATTTCTGGGTCAGAGGAGATACATATTTTTAATGTTTTTGACTTTTGCTGAGAAACTGCCATTCAGAGTACAATTTATACTTCCTGTAGGTATGAAAGTGTTATCCTTCACACACACCTGGTTTTTCCATCAAAACTTAATTTTCCTGGTTTTCCCAGGTAAGTGATCACATACCATATTTTTCAGACTATAAGATGTACTCTCCCCCAAATTTGGGAGGTAAAGGGGGGTACATCTTATAGTCCGAATGTAGCTTACCTGGCTTGCTGTCATGGGGGACAGTGGTGGAGCAGGGTCATAGGTTATTAAATATTTTACTATTTTTTGCTTCAAAATTTTTTTCCTGTTTTCCTCTTCTAAAACCTAGGTGCGTCTTATGGTCCTGTGCGTCTTATAGTCCTAAGAATACAGTAATCTACAAATAATGACTTTCAGTTTTTATTTCATTTACCAGATGAGAAAAAGTTGCAAGAATTTATAATATTTCATTGTTGGTGTGGATATGGATAAATGGATGTTATCAAGCCCTGTGAGTGTAAATTGGTAAGTATTTTTGCAGGATAATTTGAGAGTATCCATGACAAATTTTAAATTGCATACCCTTTGACCTAGCTATTTCAGTTCTAAGAGACTCCTTTACAGGTGAACAAAGATATATGAATAAAAGTATTTATTGAAGTGCTTCGTTTTAATAGCAAAACAAAATTTAAAAAAACTTAAAATTCATCAGTAGGATATAGTTAACTAAATTATGGTACATTTATGTTATGAAATACTGTGTGGCCATTGAAGAGAACAAAGCAGATCTCTAGTACCAATGTGGAAATTGGTCTATACTGGTCTATTTTGTTAATTTTAGAAAATGTTTTGAAGGATAATAGTATATTATGATTCCAATTTTATTTGTTCAAAGTCCAAGTATATACACTCAGAAATATATATGCCTGAATATACATAGAAAACTTTTTGTGGAAGGTGATTACCTCTGAGTAATAGAATTGAGAGAATAATGGGAAATGTTTCCTTTTAATTTGATATATTTTTAAATATTTTAATAAGCATTTAGTCTTTTTTTTAAGATTATATTTCTTTTTAGAGGGAGGGGTGGGGAAGGAGAAAGAAAGATTTTATTTCTTTTTACAGGGAGGTGAGGGGAGGAAGGGAGAGGGAGAGGAACATCGATCTGTTGCCTCACACATGCCCCCAGCTGGGGACCTAGGCCACAGCCCAGGCATGTGTCCTGACTGGTAATCGAACCAGTGACCTTTCAGTTCACAGGCCATTGCTTAATCCCCTGAGCCATGCCAGCCAGGTGGCATTTATTCTTCTAAAAATGGGAAAAACAATTTGTTTCTTCTTCCCTATTTTTAAAATATATTTTACTTAGTTTTCTTATTCATTAGCTTAGAATTTCAAAAATAGTTGTAACTGAGATAGTAATAGATGATATCCTTGTCTTGGTTCTGACTTTAATAGTAATGTCTGTAACATTTTACAATTAATATTGGCTTTGCTTCTTTCCTATCTTTATTTCTTGTCTCTGCCATTTTTCCTGCATGAAGCTTATTTCCAATATTGGCATTAGTATGGACTGGAGTCACAGGGAGCTCTGACCTCAACTGACATGGAGAGCACAAGAATACATTTTATATCTAGCAAAATTTACATAACATAGGGATTCAAAAGTAAATAGTGTAAGATGGCAGTGTAGGCAGACATGGCTCACCTCTTCACACAATCACATCAAAATTACAACTAAAATATAGAACAACCATCACTCAGAACCATCAGAAGTCAAGTTGAGTGGAAGTCTGACAACTATGGAATTAAAGAAACCACCTACATCCAGATGCAGAATGGGCTGGTCCCTCACCCATGTGTTGTAGATAAAAATTCAGGAGGGTATCTCAGGAGTGAGCAGGCCCAGCCCTACACCAGGCCCCAGAGCCCAGGGTTTTAGAGCCAGAAAGATATGTCGCCACAACTTCTGCCTGCAAACACCAGCACGGATTGAGTTGGTGGAAGAAACTTCTAGAGCCCCAAGCAGTTCCTCTTAAAGAACTCACACACATACTCACCTACTCATACTCACTCCCTCTGAGCTCCAGCAGTGGGGGAGCAGCTTGAAAGGCACCAGTGGTACACAGGGGGAAAACTGAAGTGTCTGGCATCAAGGCAAGCAGAGGCCATTGTCCCTTTTCTGAATCCTCCCCTGACAGAGGTGGCAAGCTGGTTCCATATCTGAGACTCCATCACCTGGCTAACACTGACCCTCCCTAGAGAGGCCCTGAGACTCTGCCCCACCCAATTTACAGGCCCACCCAAGCTGCTTTTCCCATATGAATGGCTGGTCTTGGCTCATGCTTCAAAACTTCCTAAATACCATCAAACAAGCAACAGCTGGCATAGGGAGCCCCAGGCTCAGCACTAGCAGCAGCCAGCCTAGAGTCACAGTTTGGCTTCACCTGGGAATCTCCAAGCCCAGTACAAGTAGCAGCCATCTCAGATTGCTTTATAGCTCAGGCAGGGTGGCTCCAGGTAAAACTCAGGTGGGGGTTGATCTTGGCCTGCACCATTTGGGAAACCCCAGAGCCTGCACACCCAGTGGGCAGCTACATACCATGTCAGAACACAACCATCCTGCCCCTGCACAGCATATCCTCCATGGAGGGCAGAGGGTGGTGGTCAGTGGTCACAGCCAATCATTGCAGTTGACTGGCTTCGTTAAATCCCTTCCATTGATCTGCTAACTGCAACCAAGTCTGAACAACAAGAGGAGGCTGTACTAAGCCCATACAAAGGGCACACCTCCAGTACCCAGCTTGGGTGACTGCAGATGCTGTGCCACTAGACCCTATAGGACACCTACTACATTGGGCCACACTACCAACACACGGAGTCAAAGCAGCTCTACATAATACATAAAAACAAACATGGGGGGATCGCCAAAATCAGAAGACAAAGAAACATGGCCAAAATCAAAACTCCAGAAAAAGGGCTAAATGAAATGGAAATAAGTAATATATCAGATGCAGAGCTCAAAACACTGGTTATAAGGATGCTCAAGGAACCTAGTGAGGACCTCAGCAGCATAAAAAAGATCTAATCAAAAACGAAGGGGTTCACTAATTGAAATAAAGAACAATTTACAGGGAAACAACAGTAGAGTGGTGGAGCTGAGAATTAAATCAATGATTTAGAACATAAGGAAGAAAAAAACAACCAATCAAAACAACAAGAAGAAAAAGGAATCTGAAAAAATGAGGATAGTATATGCAGTCTTTGGGACAATTTCAAGAGGTCCAATATTCACATCATAGGGGTGCCAGAATTGAATAGAGAAAGAGCAAGAAATTCGGAATCGATTTGAAAAAATAATGAAAGAAAACTTCCCTAATTTGGTGAAGGAAATAGACATGCAAGTCCAGGAAGCACAAAATCCCAAACTGGATGGATGCAAAGAGGCCCACTCCAAGACACATCATAATTAAAATGCCAAAGGTTAAAAATAAAGAGAGAATCTTTTTTAAAGCTATATTTTACTGATTATTCTATTACAGTTGTCCCATTGTTTTCTCCCCTTTATTCCCTTCTGTCCTGCACCCCTCCACCCACCAGCATTCCCCCCTTGGTTCATGTCTGTGGGTTGTATATATAAGTTCTTTGGCTTCTCCATTTCCCATACTATTCTTAAGCTCCCCTGTCTATTTTGTATCTACCATTTATGCTTCTTATTCCCTGTACCTATTCCCCCATTCTCCCCCCTTCCTTACCCCCACTGCTAACCCTCCATGTGATCTCCATTTCTGTGATTCTCTTCCTATTCTATTGTTTGCTTAGTTTGTTTTTGTTTTAGGTTCAGTTGTTGATAGTTGTGAGTTTGTTGTCATTTTACTGTTCATATTTTTAATCATCTTTTTTTTCTTAGATAAGTTCCTTCAACATTTCATAAAATAAGGGCTTGGTGATGACGAACTCCTTTAACTTGCCCTTATCTGAGAAGCACTTTGTCTGCCCTTTCATTCTAAATGAAAGCTTTGCTGGATAGAGTAATCTGGGATATAGGTCCTTGCCTTTCATGACTTGGAATACTTCTTTCTAGACCCTTGTTGTCTGTAAGGTCTCTTGAGAAATCAGCTGGCAGTCTGATGGGAACTCCTTCGTAGGTTACTGTCCCCTTATCTCTTGCTGCTTCTAGAATTCTCTCCTTCATTTTTATCTTGGCTAATGTAATTATGATGTGCCTTGGTGTGTTCCTTCTTGGGTACAACTTCTTTGGGACTCTCTGAGCTTCCTAGACTTCCTGGAAGTCTATTTCCTTCACCAGATAGAGGAAGTTCTCCTTTGTTATTTGTTCAAATAACTTTTCCACTTGTTGCTCTTCTTCTTCCCTTCTGGTACCCCTATAATTTGGATGTTGGAACATTTAAAGATGTCCTGGAGGTTCCTAAGCCTCTCCTCATTTTTTTGAGTTTTTATTTCTTCATTCTGTTCTGGTTGGTTATTTCTTTCTTCCTTCTGGTCCACTCCACTGATTTGAGTCCCAGTTTTCTTTCCATCACTATTGGTTCCTTGTGCAGTTTCCTTCATTTCACTTAGCATAGCCTTCATTTTTTCATCTAATTTGTGACCAAATTTAACCAATTCTGTGAGCATCCTGATCACCAGTGCTTTCAACTATGCATCTGATAGGTTGACTGTCTCTTAGTCGCTCAGTTGTATTTTTTCTGGAGGTTTGATCTGTTCTTTCATTTGGGCCATTTTTTTTTTTGTCTTGTCGTGCCTGTTAAGTATGAGGGGCGGAGCCTTAGGTGTTCACAGGGTGGGGCAACCCAGTCACTGGGTTGTGAAGCTGTATGTGGGGGCAGGGTCCGAGAGGGAACAATGGCGCTTGCTCCGCTCTCTGTCTGACTTCAGTCCCTTCTACCACTTCCCCCAAGCAAACTGGGCCTTTCTGGTGCTAATTCCTGTGTGGGTGTGCTTGTGCACATTCTAGGATCCCATGGGTCTCTCCAACGAACTCTCCTGTGAGGCTGGGAGTCTCTCCCTGTTCCTCAACCCCCACAGGAGTTTTCAATCAGTGTCCCAAGGCTCTATTTCCCGGCGCTGGGACCCTGGGTTGCAAGCAGTGCCTTGCTTCACAATCACCACCTTGCTGGGTCTGCTGGTAGCCACCCCGAGCCCGGGGTCTGCCATCTGCCTGTGTGCCCGGGATGCCTTATGCGCCCAGTTCCATGGCTCTTTGTGCCAAGACCCTCTCTGCCTGGCTGCCTGACTCCACCCCTCCTACCCATCTGGATGAATGTGTCTATTTTAACGGCTTGGTTGTCCAACTTCCATACAGTTCAATTTTCTGTCAGTTCTGGTTGTTATTCTATTTCTAAATTGTTGTTGTCCCTATCTTGGTTGTGCAAGGAGGCACAGTGTGTCTACCCATACCTGCCAATACCTTGGCCAGAAGTCTGGTTCCAAAATTATTTGATGAGCAAAGGACAGTCTTTTCAATAAATGGTTTTGGGAAAATTACAAAAGAATGAAGTTGTAGCCTTACCTTATACCATAAACAAAAACCAACTCAAAATAGATCAAAGGCTGTTTTGGATTGAGAGCTTTTAAGTTATAAATTCAATACTCTTAATAGCTATAGGTTTATTTGAATTACCTATTTCATATTGGGTGAATTGGAATTTTGTTTCTCGAGGAATTGGTTCATTTCATCTAAACTGTCAAATTTATGTCTGTGGAGGCTTTCATATTATTCCCTTATTATCTTTTTGATTTCTTCAGGTTCTGTAGCTGTATCCCCTTTTCCATTCTTGATATAGGTAAATTATATCTTCACTTGCCAGTTAATTTTATGAAACTAGTATTATCCTGATATTAAAACCAGGAAAGACAGTACATACAAAAAATTACAGGCCAATATTCCTCACAAATACATATACAAAAATCCTCAACAAAATATGAGCAATTAGAATTCAGCACATAAAAATAATTATATATCATGACCCTAGTGGGATTTATTCCAGGGATGCAAGGCTGTTTCATATGTGAAAATCAATTGGTATAACATAACATATTAACAGGTTAAAGAAAAATCACATGATCATAACAGTTGCTGTAGAAAAATCATTTTACAAAATCCAGTACCCTTTCATGATTAAAAAAAACCTCTCATAAAAATAGGGATTCAGAACATTCTCAACTTGATAAAAAAATACCTGCTAAAACCCTAGGGCTTAACATGGAAAGTATGCATGCTTTCTTCCGCTTATTGAGAACAAGATAAAGGGAAATATCAATTTGTTGTTCCACTTATTCAGGCATTTACTGGTTGATTCTTGTTTGTGCCCTGATGGGGGTGGCAGTGGAGGGGGGTTGAACCTGCAACCTTGGCTTGTTGGGATGATGCTCAAACCAACTGAGATACCCAGCCAGGGATACTCTAATCACTTTTACTCAACATAGTGCTGGAAGTACAACAGGCAAGAAAAAGAAATAAAAGCCATATAGGCTATAAAGGAAAAAATGAAAATGTCCCTATTTCAGGTGACATGATTGTCTACACTGAAAATCCCAAGGACTCTCCAAAAAAACCCCCCTCCTGGAATCAATCAGTGACTTTAGCAAAGTTGCAGGATATACAATAAACATACAAAAATGAATTGCATTTTTATATATAAGTAATAAAAAAACGTGGTCACCAATATTAACAATACAATTCATTTCTAATCACTCAAAAAAACCCCACAAAATACTTAGGTGTAAATCTAACAAAATGTGTATAGAACCTTATATACTGAAATCTGCAAATTGTTGTTGGAGAAAAGATCTAAAGAAAAGGAGAGACATATGGTGTTCATTAATTGGAAGTCTCAATATAGTAAAGATGTCAATTTGATGTACAGGCTTATTGCAACTACTATTAAAATCCCATCAGGTTTTTTTTTTGTAGATATAGACAAGATTTTTTGGCAATTTATATGGGAAGGCAAAGGAATTAGAAGAGCTAAATCAATGTTGAAACAGTAGATAAAAGTAGGAGGAATCACTCTTTTTTCAATGTTAAGTTTTACCATACAACTATAAGAATCAAGACTGTGTAGTATTGATGCATGAGAAGGGGCTGGGGTGGGAAAGAAGTAGGTGTGACTGGCTATGAAAGGACAATAGGAGTGATCCTATTGATGGAAATATTTTGTATGTTGTATCAATGTCAATATCTCAGTTTGGATATGGTACTACAGTGTTTTTTAAAACTTTACTTATTTATTTTTTTAGAGAGAGGGGAAGGGAGGGAGAAAGAGAGGGTGAGAAACATCAATGTGTGTTTGCCTCTCACAAGGGTACTACCTGGTACACAATCCAGACATGTGCCCTGACTAGGAATCGAACCATCAACCCTTTGTTTCAAAGGCTGGCACTCAATCCACTGAGCTACACCAGCCAGGAGGATATGCTACTGTAGTTTTTTTAAAGATTTTACTATTGGGATAGAGTATAAGGGTATAAAGAATCTCTTTATTACTTCTCACAACTGTATGCCAATCTACAATGATCTCAAAATAAAAAGTTTGACTCAGAAATAAAAAAGGATTGTCCCATCCAAGACACCTATAGTGGCCCTATGAAAAACACAAGTACAGTGGGCTATTTGGCAGCCATTAAAAGATCATGCTTTTGAAGATCATTTAGTGGCATGGGAAAATATTGACTTTTAACCTTCAGTTAATAGCTGTTAAGATTCAAAACTGCATTTAAACTAAGATTCTGATTTTGTAAAAATAATTATATATAAGCCAAAAATTGAAAGGATGTATATATCATTTTTTCACTGTGGTTATATCTGAGTTATGGAATTGGGATTTTCACTTTTTATTATGTTCGGCATTTTCCAAATTTTTGGCTGTGGTATAAATCATCAGTATATGAAACGAATACCTAGTGAAAAGGAAGAAGCAGTCTTACAGATAAGTAGGCTGTGGGTTGCGAGGTATACAGACCTTCAGTCTCAAATTATTTCTCATCTCAGCTGTCAGTGCTCCCACTAACCTGTTTTCAGTCCTAGAAAATTCACATTTAAAACAAGGCCCAATTTTATGAGGAAGATATTTGGAACAAAATTCTACATATTTTAAGGGTATATGTATGTATCAAAAGTGATTTGGGGGAAGATAATATCATTTTGTTTATCTATGTACTATATACTGGAATCCAGGAGGAAATCACAAATTCTAAATAGGCAGCCATTACTGACTCACTTTTAAAAAAGTATGGAGTTAGTTTTCCAATTTTTTTAAATGAAGAAATGAACCTGGTATGATTTGTGAATGCTGTCAAAGATGTACAGTGAGATGATAGCAGTTTTCTCTTATAGGTGTAATAGGGTAGGGGGAGTGTCAGTTGAGCCCCAGAGCCGCTACTTCAAACAGGGAAGCTCTGTTTATGTTTGTTTGCTTTTCTAAAATATATGTGAGCATTCTGTACAATATTTTGTTTGGAAAAATAAGCTTTGGAAAAAAAGAAAGTCTGAAAACCATGATTTAGGGTATGTCTTGATATAACTTAGCATTAGTGGTTTTTTGGACCATCATTTGGGGATCTGGAATTCAGTCCTTCCTTTCTCTGTACAGTCAATGGTGGAAGGAGGGACAGTAGAATTAGCAACTGAGAGGGGATAAAAGTATGTTATTGAAGGGAGCAAGGAAAGTTCTCTTTGGAAGATGAAGGTTATTAGTTTATGGTGTCACACAAAAACAATATAAGCAGTTCCATTGCAAACAGGACAGACTAGCTTCAAGATATTCAAATCCAGTTCAGATGATCTTCCCAGGCTTAGAGCCCAAATATTTCTCCCTTCACCTCTCCAGAGCCCTCCACCTGCCTCCACTCCTCTTTCATATACAAATACTCCTTTTCAGCTGTACTGGAACCATTTCTTGTTCCCAGAACTTGCCTTCCACATTTTTAACTCCATACATTTGCTCAAACCATTCTTTCTACTTGCACTGTCTTTCCCTCAGACCTGTACTATCCAGTCCAGCAGCTGCTAGCCACATGGGCTATTATGTACTTGTAATGTGGCTACTGTGGATTCAGATATGCTATAAGTATAAAATATGTATACATTGGATTTCAAAGAGTATGAAAAAAGATTAAAAAGTAAGTTTATCTTTTTAAAATGTGACTACTACAAAATTTCAAATTATAGTACATTGCTGTTTCATAATATATGCCTATTGGAGAGTGCAGCTGTAGATCCAGGGAGTTTTACTGTTATGAATTGACTTTAAGGAAATGTTGAGTCAGCACTTGTGAATCCAAGTGTTTTAATCAGAATTATACTAACTTCAGTGAATTTTTAGGGAAAGATGTATTTAGTATTAGCAGAATTAAACCACTTCCACTGTTTCTATTTTCATTTTGATTTTAATTAAATTATTTTCATGGGGATTGTTTTTTCCTTCTAATACTGTATTTTTGGACCATAAGACCCACTTAGGTTTTAGAGGAAAATAGGAAAAAAACTTTTGAAGCAAAAAATGTGGTGAAATATTTAATAACATAAATAACATCGTATTTATGTAATGTAAATGTAACTAATGTAAATGTAAACAGAACTCAACAGCAGCATTATCAACCATTATTCCTCCCAAATTTGCAGGGGGCAGCGGGGGGAGTGTGTCTTATGGTCCCTTTCTAGACCAGTGCGGTCAAGACGTCTTTTTCCTCACCATCATTTTACTCCATCTGCCTGGACATTCTTTCATTTCCTGCCTTTGTACTTGTTTCTTAATCTGGAATCTCTTAGCTACTTAAGCCTCAGCTTAAATGTCACTCACTCCTCAGAAATATCTTCTCTTACTGCACTCACTAGGGCTGTCCCTTGTTTTTCTCCACTTCATTACTGTATTGCCTTTATAGCTTTGTCACCTTTTTTTGCCTGTCTTCTGCCAGAATACAAACTCCATGAGCTCAGGGATTCTATCTGTTTTGTTCATCAGCACCTAGCGCAGGGATTGGTATATAGAGGGCATTCAGTAAATATTTGTTGAGTGAATTAATTAAAACTCTAGCCATGTTTAAAAGTCTGCTTTAAATCACTTCCTTCATAAAATCTTCTTTAAGTCCTCTAAATGTGAATTAATCTTTTACTGTACTGGGTGTACAGACACAGAACGGAAGAAAGTTTGTTTTACCCCTTCACCTGTTCTGCTGTGGTGAAACCCAGAAGGAATGATACATCTTTTTGTATTGTTTAAGTTAGCACTTTGAAATTATTTTTATATATATTTTAAAGGTTTTAGATTACAAAGTCCTGGTTCTAAATACTACTTCTATGTCCAGCTGAGAGTTTCAATTTTTTAATAGCCTTTAATTTGTTTCTATGGCTTCCCAATGCTCGTGACACATGTGGATGCCATGATGCTGAGATGGAGAATGACTGGTTTAGTTGGATTTGCCCTCATTGACATGTCCACGCTTTGGGGAAATGCAGGCACACAAATTAATGAGCTAAAATCTCCTGGAGCGAGTCTGTTACCAGTTGGGTCATGGTTCTCTTTCAAATGATACATGTAATTTGTAGGTCTGAAAGCGACCTTCTCACCATTTGCAAATTTCTATCAAATATACACACAGAGCAATGTGTTTGTCTGTAAACAGAGGATAGTTTAATTCCCAAAATAATATTTTAACATTTGTGCTCATTGTAAAGAGATTTTTGTTCTGGAGCTACTTTTAGAAGACATTTTGTACTCTCCCCAATAGCAATATTTTTGGAGTGTTTCTTCCAATTAGCTTATTTGCAGAATTGTTTAAGGTAACGTTCATTTTACAACAGCAATTGAAACAAATGTTTCCATTTTGAAAATGTCTGCTGGAAAAACAAAGATTTGCAATTCAGATGAACTCAGTTGTAAGTAAAATGGATGTTTATACTTAATTTTTTTAGAAACATCATCCAAAATATTCATTATTAAATGTTTCCTGGGTGGATGTAGTAGGTTCTGTGTAAGTCCTTATGAATTATGATTGACAGTATAGATGTCCTAATTTTCCATTCTCAATAGACAAGTGTTGATTAAGATGGATCTATCACATTAGCAACTGAAAAGAAAGTGCACAGAACCAGAGTGAATTGCTCCATATCAGGTTAAACACATGACAATTTTATTTCTGTTCAGAAAAATTATTATTGAGGAAGAAAGTTTTCATACATTCTTCCCAAGTGAGTTTATTGGGTTTTTTTGAAGGATTGCTATAGAAATATACTGATCTCAATTTAGTACATATTTTAAAATATCCTAAATACATGAGTCTATGAGCCCAAGGTTCATAGGGTTTAGTGTTACCTACTTGTATTAAATCAGTGTTTATCAACGTGATTCTGGTTCCTTCCTGGGCAATTTTGTTGGCCTTTAGAACATTTTTTTTAAAGAATAAAGAACTGATTTACTCAGCTGATTAAATATTAACTAGTGTGATATCAGGCAATAATAAATATTTTAAAAGGCAGAAATGAACCGAAGGTAGATTCTTAGAACAAGAGATGTTAATTTATTTCATGTTTATTGACTGTTATTGGATGAAGCACAGACCAAACCTGTGCCTCATCTTGTTTTCATCTAGAGAATGCCAGAACTATAAACCTGGAAAGGACCTTCCGGAGATTGATTTTTCTTCTCTGCCTTAATGAAGGAGAAAACCCAAACCTTCCAGGCAATTTGTTCATGTTCCTCTTGTAACTCCTCCAGGGATAGAGACCACCTTTCTTGATAAAAGGAAACTTGTTTTGGTATCAACCTACGGTAATAGGTACAGGAGTTACCCGTGATTCCCTACTAAGGCAAAATATACTTTACGAATGCAACATCCCTCTCTAATTCTCACAAAAGCCTTACAAATTAGTTATTTAAGTCTATTTTACAGAGAAGCTCAGGCCAGAGAGAGTTATTTAGCCAAGGTGGCATTTCTGGTTAAGTGGCTGATCCGGATTCACACCCAAGTTATCTCTTTCCTTAACTGAGTTGCTGCTTAAAGACAGTGTATGTATTTATCTATACAAAGGGACGTAATAAAATAAATGAATATAACCCTAAACTTAAGTTTCAGGAAAGGTTCCTTGGACAATGCAAATTAATGATGAAGTATTCATCATTACCTGTTATTAAAAGAATATCCCGTACTGAATGATTCAGGACCTTCAATCTGGACTCTTTGAAATCGAATGTCTCTGTGTGAATAAGCTGACTACAAATCCCCCAGATTTATCATCAGTATTTCAACCCATAATTTAGCTACATCACTCACACGCACACACACACATACACACACACACGCGCGCGCGCGCGCGCGCGCCTTGTAGGGAAAAAGTTCCAGATCTTTCTTTGGGCTTCAGTTTTTAGACTTCCAGACTTTCAGATGTGTGTATGTGACTAAGGAAAAGAATAGCTGAATCACATCTAAAAGCGAATCCTCCCAATTAAAAATCTATAATAACAGTGAAGACAATTGTGCGTCCCATCAGCCTTCCAACCTGAACTCTTCTCCCCAAACGAACCCAACCTACTTCCAACCCCCAACCCCCAACTGGGAAATAAACCCAAAGGCTGGAGGTAGAAGAATCGGCAGCTTGGCTCAGGTTCGGCTTTATTCTGTAAGCCAATCGGGGCCCCGGAATCCAGGGATGCCCACGGGTCCGGCTGTTGGTCGGGGGAGCGGGATAACGTCGTTTACAGGCAAGAGCTGGGCGGTGAGGCGAACAGAGGCGGAGTTCGTGAGATGAGGGTCTAGGGAAAGGGAACCAAGAGACTATTTCCAAGGTTACCGAAGTGTGCGGGGCGCGAGAAGAGCCTAGTGCGCAAACTCGCTCACTAGCTCTCGGGTACCGCCAAGCCGCGCCAGCCGGCTACCCGCCTGCTAAGCGGAAAACAGCACGCCTCAAGCCGGGCCCAGGCCGGCGCATGCGCTGCAGCCCCTCCTCCGCTCTTGGCCCTCTCCCCTCCCTCTTCCCGACGGGTCTGGGGCGGCGGCGGCGGCGCAGTGACGTCAGGGGGTTGGGGCAGCTCCTGTGACAGACGGAGCTGGAGCGGCGGGGCGGCGGCGGAGTCTGGAGGCCGAGATAGCTAGTGAGCTAGCGAACGAGCAGCGACCTCGGAGTCTAGGGATCAAGAAAGAGAAAGAGGGGAGCGCCCGGGCGCGAGCGAGAGAAACCGCGAGCGCCGGGCTTGGGTTCGAGCCCCGGAACGGCTGAGGAGCCCGTCCGCTCCCCTCCCCTCCCCCTTCCCGGGCCCGGGCCCAGCGCGCCATCCTCCCCCTCCCTCCTTCCCTCCCTCCCTCCTTCCTCCCTTCCCTCTCCCTCTCCCCCTCCCCCGCCGGTGGATGGGAGTGAAGGACGGAAGAGGCCCTGCGGAGGCGGCTGTGCAGCGCTCCGGTAAGGCGACAAGGGTCTACGCCCTTCTCTCTGTCTTCTCCACTGAGCTCGGGCGGCTGCGGGCCGAGCCCGGCGGCCTGACGATGTGGCTGCGCCGGTCCCCTCCCTCCCATTCTCCCCTCCCCCTGCCGCCGCCTCCTTCTTCTTCTCTCCTTGCTCTCAAAATGGCGGCCGCGACGGCCGTTGAGTGAGACACCCGAGAGGAGGGGGGACCAGGCCGCTGAGGGCGCTGCCCTCACTCTCCTTCCCGGCCCGGGTTCTGGGGTGCCAGGCCGCCTCAGCTCCACCCGCGGCCCTTCCCGGGAAGGGATCGCCCTCTCCCTCGGTGACTTAGCAAGAAAAGTATTCCTCGGTAGGAAGGGCGTGGAGAGCAGGTCGCTCTCTGATCTTGGAGAAAGGGTTCGGCCCTCCTTTCCCCGGCCACGGAAAGCGAGCTCGGCTTTCCCCACCTTATCCACTGTCCGCGGCTCGAGGACCGGACCCAGCCTAGCGCCGACGCGGCACCCACAGGCCTTCCAGGAGTTCCGTCCCCCGCCTGTCCTTAGGATGGGGCTGACCTGAGGAGGATGGCCAACCTCTTCTTCCCTGGCCTTCCTGTGCGGTGGTCCAGCCTTCACATCCTCTAAAAAGAGCGGCCTGGCCCGCCGAACCATCTGCAGCATCCACCCGCCAAATGAGGCAGGATTTTTTTTCTGCCATTGGCTTCTCAAACGGGAGTTGCCTTTTGACGTTGTAACACTGAGCTTCCAGGCCCTCAGCTATTCCCCTACATCTAATCTCCCCACTCCTTGAAGAAACGCAGTGCCGCCTTTCTTAGTCTCCCAGGTGAGAAGTGCTTTTGAGATGGTGGGCAAATTTTAACTCTACCTCTCTAAGCATACGAGTGGACAGGAGGAGAAGATTTTTAATATCGAGATAAATGAGAGCAAGGTGCCTTGGCTTTGTTATTCTGTCTTTCTTCAGTGACTTGGCAAGAAACTCCTTGGGAGGAGGGCAGGAGATTTTCTGTTTGGGTCTGGGTCCAATTTATATCAGCCAGTTGGTTGGGAAATTGTGCTTTTGAAGAGAAGAATCAGGTTTGTGGTTCTCAATGGGCGATGTCATGCCAAGGTCCCCCTTCCCCCTTTCCTTAAGAGGCAATCTGGAGGAAATGAAGATATTACTGATATTCCGACCGCTACTTAAACACACAGTCCTTGAGATTCATAACATTTCAAAGGCTAAACAAAAAATTTGTGCCATTTTTGGTAATTCTATTTTTGATGGGGGATGGATTGTTTAGTGTGATTTTCATTTTGAGGCTAGGGTGGAGGAGAGTGCTTGGCCTTTCATGTGTCATCCCTCCCCTTTTGCCACAGTAGTATTTGCTTAAATTTTTATTTATTTATTTTTACAGCAGGGTGTGATTGCAGCAGGGTCTGATCTCTTAATCAGGAAAATTTCCTGCTTGTATATATGTTGTAGTAAGATAATGTTAAACATAAAAAGCTTTTACTTAAATTTTGATTTGAATCTATGGCATTAGCTAGCTTTTAATCTCATGGGGATCTTTCAGGACACAGTTTTGCAAAAATAATTGGCAGTTGCAAATTGCACTTTTTATTAAAGCAGAAGAGTAATTTGTATTTAGAGTGATTTATTTTTTCATGTTCTATTATAAATGATCGTTTGGTTTGTTCATAAGGGGATCTAAAACAAATTTGAACCTTTAAAAAAATCAGACTAGAACCCAATTTTTCACAAAATATTTCTGCATATATTGATTTTGATGGAGCTAGCCCAGTTTTGGTACCCCTGCGGCCCCTTTTTTTAAAAATGGGCTAATATTTGTGGATGCTATGAACAGCCATTGAGCCTGGGTGGAGTAGGAGAGCAGAATCTGTGAAATGCCAGGTTTAGATTACCCTTTCATAGCATTTTTTCTCTTGTGTTTTGTAAGGTTATTTGGTGCTAATTGATGCTACTACAAAGGCATTTTTCTATAGTAAATCTTAAAACCTAATGTTTTTAGTTTCCACCTTTTTTGCAAGGTGGGTATTGAATAATTGAGGTAAAAAGCAATGTCCCTGTTCTAAAGCAGACACTTATTGTCTATATGAACCTGTATATATAACACACCCACACATGTGTATATGCCCTTCTTAACATTTTTATTGTTTTAGTCAAGTAAGTGTACATTAATGAATGCCAGAAATATTTGGCAAGAAATAGAAATATTGCAGAAATCTAATAAGAGTACTACAGATATTTTCTTTTGCTTTAGTTTTCATTAAAACAGTAAAGCTATGATTTAAAAAAAAATAATATCAAAGATGAGTAAAAAGGATACGGTAATTTGTGTTAAAGGCTCGTGTGTTGTCCCTTGAAAGGGTCCTTTTTGTAAGGTCCTACCATAAGGGAGGGGAGGTTACTTTAATGTTTTGTATCAAACATTCAGATGAATAGACATTCAAAAGAATGTTGAATTCGTGTGGTAACTGTGATTTCAATGAGCCTTATAACTCTCTGTTATATTTTTATGCTTTGGTTATTTTAAATGTGATTAGAAAGTAGGGTTCATATAGTAAGGAATGAGTAAGGTTAGGAATGGCAAATCACTGTTATGTGTCTGACATATTCCCATCCCTAGTATTTGTAGCTGTAGAAGTGCACTAAGAGTAGTGATTTTTTTTTTTCAGTAGATTATTAGTTGATTGGGAACTTAAAATATTTTGACTTAATTGAGAGCTTCAGTTCCAAATGTGTATCTGTGTATGTTTCTGATACTCGTGGCAGAATCTTTTGCTTAATTTAGAGATCGATTTTTTAAAATTCTTCATAATCCTATATTCATAAAACTTGTAATGAGATTGGGATATATTTTATTTTTTAGTAGAATTACTTGGTTCTTTTTCCAGATAAAGTAACTCTAGTACACAAGAGACTTGAATATGTTTCTGGAACGGAAAAGTCAGTATCATAATTTTTGGTTTTCTAGCTAGAACATCCATGTTTCATAGTCTGTATGTTTTTTGAATGTAAATGTTTCCTATGTACTAAATTATGTACATATAAAAATAATAGTGCAAGAATATAATATATATGACTACTTTTTGTTTATATGTGGTTCATATTATTCACAGCTTATTTTAATAAATAAGCCATGGAAACTATGGAAGTTATCAACATTGGGATGGAGATGTCTTTAAAAAACAAACCCAAAACAAAATATTAAGGCAATCAAACTGAATTTTCCAATTCTTCCTATTGAGTTCTAAAGCAGTGAATCATGCACAGTTTTGCCAAAAGGACTTGAAACTTGATTTTAAACAGAGCTGGCCATATCTGCAGTGCTTTTAAAAGATTATTTTACTTGCCTCTAAGTCTCTTTTGTGAAATATTTCATAATGACAGGCAACTTGTTTCATGTACATTGAAAAAAGAGTTAAGTTTGAAGTGGAAATTCTTTGCCACTGTTCTGTCATCTACAATGCAGCTATAATAGTTTTTTTACTTAAAAAGGTGCTCTATTTAGAATAGAATTCATGGTATACAAGTTATGAAATGAAAAAAATATACTCTTTTGAAGATGCTTAGTTGTAGAGTAAATCCTAGTTACTGAAGGACAAACATTTCTTCATGAAGAAAGATAGTGTGTTATATAAACCCAATAGTTAACTGCAGGGAAGTCTTTGTGAATTTTTTTGGCCTTGTTGCTGCTTTGGTGTGACACTTTGGGCTCATCATTTCAATGGAACCTTAGTTTAGCTTCTGCTATGGGTATAATCTTTAAACTTGCCATGGCAGTTATAGCCTTAATTGATATTTGTGAAATGTTTTTATACTAATTGGATAGAGACGTCCTAAGTGCTTATTATTTTGTTTTATTGTTTTTCTCTTTAAAAGATAGTGGCTCTTGGTTGAATCTTACCTTGCCTAGTTAGGATTGATATTTACATTTGCCAAGGATACTTCTGGAAAGGTATCCTCTGAAGTTGTCCTTTAACACTGTCATAAACATTTCCTTAGAGATTTGTAAATATATATGCTACTCACTTTCATTTTTTTCCTGTCGACTGCGTTTTGAGGTAGGTTGATATTTTTATGGATCAGAGGACAAACTAAGAATTTCTTTTCTTAAGGTCGCATGTTCAGTTAGTTAGAATGCGGTAAATATAACAGGCACTGAACCACTGGATTTTGCCATGTATGAGCAAGGAAACACTCTTTTCTTTTAACGGAATAGACCTTTTTATGACTATTCTTATGTTTGTTAATTTTTTCCTACAATGGTGAAAATCAGTGGCATTTACTGCCTGCATTATTTAAATTGACATTTTTTAAACATATGGTCTTTTATTAACTTTTGCCTGCATAAGGCCTTAGAGATTTAAGTGCCCAGAAAATGCCCAATATTGCTTTACAGTAGTAATAAGTAAATAAAGACTTGTTGCATGCATATAGTGGTGTACAGGTAGTAAGAATAACTAAATATCAAATTAATATTTAGGTAAACAAAAGTAGTGTTAACAAGTAGATACTTGTTGCTTGATTGAATGCAGGGTTATGTGAAAGGAAATGTGCTATTCTCTAGTTCTTTGTAATAGCTAACCTGCAGTGATCTCTTGGGAATTAAGGTGAAGGAAAAGACTTTATATTTCCTTTACAGAGACTTTACATTGTCCCGGGGAACAGCATCACATTTGTGTTAGTTATCAGGGCCAGAAAATTCTCAACTATAAGAAGTGAATTAACCCAACTGGACAGTTGCATTTTATAATTGCTCTTTGCATTTTGATTATTTGCTCTTGACCTCTTTGGTGTTGACAAGAATTATTTACAGTTAAGCTAGGCTGTTAAAATTTTTTCTAAGAGACGATCTTTTGATAGGAGTGAAAGATAATCAGAAAATATTTAAGATTTAATCTTTGAAGGCATACAAAGATTTATGTTTATTAAGATTTTGTACATTGTTGATTAATCCACTTTTAGCCTGTGGCAAAGATAGAAGGATGTTTAAGGGTGAGACAAAGCCATACATTTACCATTATCAGAGAAAATTAAAGCTGTTGACTAAAACCATATATGAGTATTTTAGATTCTAATCCTAACTACACAGTTTACTAGCCAAATGCCTTGAGGAGAAACCTCAGTTTCTATATCTGTTAATTGGTAATGTTGACAATATCCAACTCGTAGGGTGGTTACTAATAGTGAATGATAAAAGTCCTGTAAATCCTTCAGTAAATGTTTGAGACCCTTCAGTATTGGCCCTGACCGGTGTGGCTCCTTTGGTGGGGCGTCATCTGGCAAAGCCAAAGGTTGCTAGTTCAGTTCTAGGTCAGGGCACGTGCCTGGGTTGTGGGTTTGGTCCTGATCTGGTCATCTGCAAGGCACACTAATCAGTGTTTTTCTCTCACATAGACATTTTTCTCCCTATCTCTCTCCTTTCCCTTCACTCTAAAAAATAAACAAAATATTTAAAAAATGTTTTTTATTGTTAGAGACTTTTTTTATAGGAAGATAATTTAATATACAGTTTGAGCTTATGAATATGCATATAAATATAGTTCTTATACTTTTGAGTATGTTTCTTAAGAATTAGTATTGAGGATTCTTTGCCCTTTGGTATCCATTATATGTATCTGAAACCAGTGATGGCTTCATAGTTTCTTAGTAGGCAATAAGTGCTGTGTAAATCAATGCCAAATGGAAAAATTCAGTTTTTTATAAAAATATACTGCAAATAAACATTTTTTTCACTGCAAAGTACATCTTTATTTTAGTAATCAGAAAATTTTTGTATTTTAAAATATTAATTTAATAATCACATTTTTACTTTTTTAATGTTTTATATTAGAATAATTTTTGGTTTACAGACAGGCTGTAAAGATAGTGCAGTTGTTATAAATACTCCGCACCCAGTTTTCCCCATTGTTACCATCTTATCTTTCTGTGGTACATTTGTCAGTCTTAGCATTTACTATTAGCTGAACTCCAAACTTGTTTTGGATTTCACTAGTTTTTCCATTAATATCCTCTTTTTATTCCAAATCCAATCCAGGGTACCACATTGCGTTTGGTTATGTCTCCCTAGTCTCTTCTGGTCTAACAGTTTCTCTCTTTTCATTATCTTAACAGTCTTGAGCAGTATTGGTCAGGTCTGCTGTAAAATGCCCCTAGACTGGATTTGTCCGATTATTTATTTATTTATTTATTTATTTATTATGATTAGACTAGGATTACAGCCTTTGGGGAAAACTACCAGAGGTGAACTGCACTTTTCATATGTCAGGGGCTATCTGATACCCACAGAACTTCACTGGTGGTGTTAACCTTCATCACTTGGTCAATGTAGTGTGAGCCATTTTCTCTGTTGTAAAGTTAAAATTTTTCCTTCCTCCTACTTTATCCTTTGGTGAATAAAGTTCTGTGTCCCAGAGTGGGGAGTGTTTACATATATTGTTTGAAATTCTTTTGTAAGGCAGACTCATCTCCTTTCCCCTATTTACTAATACAATTTACATCTATATTATTAGAAAAATTTCACTTAGAATTTTAAATATTATTAATTTAAATGCTCTCCCCCAAATTTTCTAGTTTTTAATAGTTTGGAAAATAAAGATCAGAGAAAGTCTCTCTGTCTTTTTAAAATTCTCACTCAAGGACATGCTTTGATTTTTAGAGAGAGGGGCTGGGAGGGAGAGACAGAGGGAGAGAGATGTCAGTGTGAGATAGAAGTATTGATCGGTTGCCTTTTCATATGCAGCCCAACAGAGGACTGAACCCACAACCTAGGCTTGTGCCCTGACTGGGGATTGAACCCAGGACCAGTGCTCAAACTAACTAAACCACATCGGCCAGGTTTCGGAGGAAGTCTTTGAAGAAGCTTATTTAAGTGAATTTATATCCCTCTAGAAATTACTCAAAGTGAGCTTAGTGTTGGGATTTTAGAGAAGAGTTCCCTATATTGGGACTTGTTTAGAGGGAGACTACTATGATCTGAGAAGCAGATTAAGTAAAGTATGTTACTCATTGGTTCAGATCTAGTGTTTGAACATACTTTGTTCTTCCTTCCTTCCTTCAAAAAGTTTTAAGTACGACAACAGAGAAAACACGATATTTTGATTGTTTAGACTCTTAGACTCTTATTTTAGTAACAAAACTGGTAGACCCATGTCCTGAATACTTATTTTACATTAAGGAAAATGATTAAGATTGAGGAGTACAGTTATTACATTTCTTATAGTTGTTTTTTATCCATTATAATATTTGCATAGAGAATCTCATTGGCTTTTTACTCTTTATTTTAATTTTTAAGAAGATTTTATTTTTTTACTTTTTGGAGAGAAGGGAAGGAGAAAGAGAAGGAGAGAGAAACATACAATGTGTGAAATACACATGGATCAGTTGCCTCCTGCATGCCCCCAACTGGGGACCTGGCCCACAACCCAGGAATGTCCCCTGACTGGGAATCGAACTGGCGATCTTTTGGTTCTCAGGCTGGAGTTCAAGCCACTGAACCACACCAGCCAGGGAAATTTTTTTATTTATTGGTTTTGAGAGAGAGACACATCAATATTTTGTCCCATTTATTTCTGTATTGGTTGGTTGATGTTTGTATGTGCCCTAACTGGAGATTGAACCTGCATCCTTGGCATATCAGGGTGGTACTCTAACCAACTGCATTACCCAGCCAGGACAGGGTTTCCACTTTTTAAAAAATTATCCCACACCATTACATGTTTTTCCTGCCCTCAAAGATCTTAAAGTTTGTAAATACATATTTAGTCTACAGAAGTAGCATAATAGTGCTGTAATAAAAATATCTACTTGGTGAGATGAGGGCCCAGAATTTTCAAGGAAGTCTTCACAAAGATTTTGGTTGAACAGTTTTGAAGAAATCTTGTTACATTGGGGTTCTAGCACATTTGTAGACAGTCTCATAAGTACATGTTGGTTTGTGAGGGAAGTCCCATGTAGTTCAGGGTAGCTGGAGTGATGGGTGAGTATAGAGGAAAGTGAGTACATTGCCCTGATCTGGCATGTAAAACAGGGTAGTACAAGTACATCGACCATCTTCATCAGATGTGGATTTTTACCTGTTAAACAATGTAAATTTCTAGTCTCCATCTTAGACTTATGCAGTAGAAATTCCACTGCATAAGTGGAATTGGGGGTGCACCTCGTATATCTGCATTTTTCCTTTCTTGTTATTTGAAATGAGAGAGCAAGGGGTCACTGGTAGAATTGCCATAGAAATGATCCCACTCCAAATATTTACTATGTGTCAATACACATGTCATCAACAACAAAAACTTTCCAGAAAGATTGTTAGCAAAATGGCATCTCATGTTACTGGTGGAGTTAGACCTCAGGACTTGATTTCGGCAAAGAAAGAATTCAGAGCTAAGGAACTCAAATCAAAGGAGAAAGTTCATTCAGGACAGGATTGTCAAACTTATTTTCACTGGGGGCCCCATCAGCCTCATGGTTGCTTTCAAAGGGCCTAATGTAATTTCAACTCCTTAGCAGTTGTAGAGTACTTACATTTTTACAGTCCTAAAATTATACTCGGCCCTTTGAAGGCAACCACGAGGCTGATGTGACTCCTGGTGAAAATGAGTTTGACACCCCTGATTTAGGAAGTCACCAGAGGTAGTAGAGAGAAGTGAGTTGGCTGGGCTGCGTAAGTTCAGGTAACAAGTTACAGGACAAAAGAAGGGCCCTTGGAGCTTAGGAAAGGCAATAATAGTGCCTGGGCATGCTCCATATTTAATAAGCTCCCTAGTTTTATTGTTTTTGAGAACCACTGCTTTTGCCCTTTGAGGTGCCGTGGAGGACGATTTTGAGTTATGGTGACATCATTAGATTTCCTTTTTAGAAAGGCACTACTAGCATTGTGGAAGATGCAACTGTGGAGTGTATGGAAGCAGATAGACTGTGAGACTATTTAAATGCAGGTTGAAAGAATGGATTTGAGAGAGATGACACATGTATAAAATTAGTAACCAGTTGGATATGGCAGGGGTCGCCAAACCCCTGGGCCACAGACCGGTAGCCTGGTAGGAATGGGGCTGCACAGCAGGAGGTCAGTGGTGGTGAGCCAAGCTTCACCTGTAGTTACAGCCTCTCCCTGTTACTCTCATCACTACCTCAGTTCTGCCTGCTGTCAGATCATTAGATTCTCCTAGAAGCACGAACCCTGCTGTTAACTGCGCATGTGAGGGATCTAGGTTGCAGGCTCCTTATGCTAGATGATCTGAGGTGGAGCTGAGGCGATGATGCTAGCTTTGGGGAGAGGTTGCAAATACAGATTATCTTTAGAGAGGTTTGATTACACAGAGACCATGATAAATCAGTTGCTTGCAGACTCTCATCAAAATCCTATCAGTGAGGGGCAAGTGACGATTAAGCTGTATCTATCTGGTGGCAGGCTATAAAGCCATCCCTCATTCTCGGTCCATGGAACAGTTGTCTTCCACGAAACTGGTCCCTGGTGCCGAAAAGGTTGGGATATGGGAAGTGAGGGAGACAAGGAATGAAGAAAGTGAGGAATCGAGATGAGGTTTTTGTTTGTTTTCTTGTTTGGGCTGTCCAGTAGATGTGGATGTTGTGAAGGAACAAGAGTGAGTTGAGAGAGGACCAAACTTGGTGAAAGGTTTTTTTTTTTTTTTTTTGGTTATTGTTGTTTGTATATGTTTTAAGGGGATAACCATTAGGTGCATTGAAGACATGAGTTCTAAAACATTTGGTGTTTTGTGTGTATGTGTGTATTTTTTTAAAAAACGCTGTATTTAAAAAAAACTTTACCCAAGGATATATTTGTTGGTGTGTGTGTGTGTGTGAGAGAGAGAGAGAGAGAGAGAGAGAGAGAGAGAGAGGCAGGCAGGCACTGGTCAGTTGCCTCCCACTCACACCTTGACTGGGAATTGTACCCCCAACCTGACTGGGAATCAAACCCACCACCTTTTTTTTGGGTGTTTGGATGATGCTTCAGTCAGTTGACCCACCCAGCCAGGGTATTTCTGTGTTTTATATGTCCATCAGTGTAATAACTAATAGAACATTTTTGTGTGTTATTGCTCACTAACTTTGTGAGGAATTTTATAATTCATTGGAGTGTATTCAGTGCACTCTGTTGTAGGAGCTGTCCTGAGTACTAGAAGGTGCTACAGAGGGGACAGATAGCAGTGGAGTCATAAAGGTCACAAAGCAGGAGAGGAGAGGCACCCAAGGTTCTCAGTGTTACCAGAGTGTGAGCAGAGTGGGGCTTGATTAGAAATGAGAGTTGAAATGTGGGCAGGAACCTAATCAAATAGTTTATGAGTTGTGTTAAAGCATGTGGGCTTTAGGAAACAGGGAGAAGGCAGCATAGTGTAGTGATTAGAGCACTGACTGTGGAAGAGCCCTGATACCTGGGTTTAGCTTCCATTTCTGCTGCATAGATGGCTGTGTTATATAACTATACATATGTAAATATATCAAAATATAAAATTGACCCTTGAGCAACAGGAGTTTGAACTGCTTGGGTCCACTAATATGTGTGCTTTTTTCAATAAATATTCAATGTATAGTTGGCCCTCCATATCCAGGTTTCTCATCTGCCATTGGGAATCCTCAGGTGTGGAGGGCCAACTATGTGCATTGTTCTGTGCCATTTTTATTAGGGATTTGGAGGGTGCTAGAATCAGTCCCCTGGAACAAGAGACAGTTGTAGTCAAGTTTTGGGATAGTCAAAATTTACACATGAATTTTTGAGTGTGTATGTGTGTGGGGGGGTCAGCAGCCCTAAACCCTCCTGTTTTTCAAGGGTCAACTTTATAAAGGCTAGTTGTTTAAATATTATGGGTACTTGTGAGGAGTAAATGAACACATGTAAAACACTTAAAGCAGTGACTATTATAT
Source organism: Phyllostomus discolor (assembly GCF_004126475.2). Classification (NCBI taxonomy): domain Eukaryota; kingdom Metazoa; phylum Chordata; class Mammalia; order Chiroptera; family Phyllostomidae; genus Phyllostomus; species Phyllostomus discolor. The sequence goes on along the minus strand of NC_040910.2, from coordinate 75,835,002 downwards.
ATAGTAAGTGCTATATTAAATGTTTATTAAATAAATATAAAATAGGAGCCAGTGAAAGTTTTTTTTTTTAATATTTTATTTATTTATTTTTAGAGAGGGAAGGGAGGGAGGGGGAGGGGGAGAGAGAAACATCAATGTGCGGTTGCTGGGGGTTATGGCCTGCAACCCAGGCATGTACCCAGGCTGGGAATCGAACCTGCGACACTTGGGTTCGCAGCCCGCGCTCAATCCACTGAGCTATGCCAGCCAGGGCTGAAGGGTTGTTTTTAAGTGGAGAAGTGATATGGTTAGATTGTACTTGAAGTAGATGACTCTGACGGCTGCTAACTTTAAGCCAAGACTGGATTTAGGGAGTCTTAATTGAAATTAGTCCAGGTGTAAGAGATGATGGTGTAAACTGTGGTAGGTAGTGGTAAGAACAGAACAATTGAACAAATACTGAGAAGGTAAACCTGGCAGGTAAAATTAATTGGACATAAAGGGAAAAAGAAAATGGTCAAGGTTGACTCCCACATAAAGTATTATTTATAACATTTTAAAAGTGGTATTTTTAAAGTACTTTGGATCTTAGAGTCTTCTGTGCTAGTGATATTTGAGCCTTTGGGGGCATATTGTGATGGGTTCATAAAAATGAAAACAGTTTGTAATAGTTTTTAATTTTTTTAAATTTATAGGCCTTAGCTATTTTTTTCCAGTAGGTGGAGATAAATTTTTCTTTTTCTTTTTTTTTAGATTATTTATTTATTTGTTTTTTAGGGAAGGAAGGGAGGGAGATAGAGAGAGAGATAGAAACATCAATGTGCGGTTGCTGGGGGTTATGGCCTGCAACCTAGGAATGTACCCTGGCTGGGAATCGAACCTAGGACACTTTGGTTCCCAGCCCGTGCTCAATCCACTGAGCTACGCCAGCCAGGGAGATAAGTTTTTCTTTAACAATATGCTGCTATGAAGGAAAGTCTCATTTAGCCCAAATCCAAAGAGCCAGAAAGCTTGAATAGTGATTTTATGTTGTTTTTATGTTATATCTCTATGTTAATATTGTAACTATAAATAACATTGTGGTAACACTGTAAAAATTTGAAGTGACTGCTGAGTCATTAAAAAATTAAAAATTGTTAATTCTATTATATCCAGTTTCTCATTTTTATTCATATATAATAAATAAACTTTGGTAGCCAGAATATTTCATCACTGCTTCATTCCTTAGATAAATCTTAGCTTCCCTCCCTATTTCTAGAGTTGTCGAATTTTAATTTTTTTCTGTCAGTTTTACAAAAGGGGAAAAAAAACTTGGTTGAAATTAGAATTTGCTTGATTTTGAATTTTTCTAGATTTTTGAAAAGATTTTATTTATTTTTAGAGAGAGGGAAAGGGAGGGAGAAAGAGAGGGAGAGAAACATTAAGTAGTTGACTCGTGTCAGACTGAAGACCAAACCAACAACCCAGGCATGTGCCCTGACCCGTAATCAAACCTTGTGTTTTGTGGAACATTGCTTAACCAACTGAGCTACCAGTTAGAGTTGAATTTTTTCTAGATTCTTAATGAAATAATTAAATGGGTAGGAAATTCAGTGTAGTTATAAAATCTGGGTCCTGTATTAAATGGTTTACATTGTATATGATACTTGTCACTTAGGCTTTTGCAGTGCCTGCAAATATCCCCACTAAAGATAGTTGGGAAAGATGATATTTAAACTGAACCTTGAATGAATGGGAGTGGACATGAGAGGAAATCTGGAAAGCAGTTTGGTAGAAGGGATTGTAGTGTAGGTACATATGGATCTGAGCATGGAAAAGCACATATGAGCCAGATAGAATTTGATATTCTGTATAGTTTGTGGGCAATTTAGAAATCAATTTCAAGCAAAGGTGAGCATTATGATCAGATGTATATTTTAGATAGGTAATGTGGGAGCCAGTGAGTAATATGAATTGGAGTTTGAAAGTCATTTAGGAGGCTTTTTGAGGAAAGAATGATTAGTGCTTAAAATTCAATAGTGACAGAATTGTTGACTGGAGAAAGATTTGCGAGGTAGAATTGTGAATGAGTAGTGTGATGGGGAGAGGGAGATACTAGAAAACATCTCAGATCTGTAGCTTGGATGACTGGGTGGAATTGGAAAACTGGGTATTACTAGCCATAGTAAAGAATGGTGGGGGGGGGAATTATATGGGGTATTACATAAAGCAATCATTAATTTTCCTGAACCACAGTTCTCAAGTCACTTTCTTTTCCTTATTTTTTCTTTAAAGATTATTTACTTATTTATTTATTATTTTTAGAGAAAGGGGAAGGAAAGGAGAAAGAGAGGGAGAAAAACATTGAGGTGAGAAGAACATCTAATCAGTTGCCTCTCATAGGTGCCCTGCCAAGGGACCAAACCTGCAACCCAGGCATGTGCCCTGACCTTGGTTCGAACCGGCAACCTTTTGTTTTGTGGGAAGATGCCCCAAAACTGAGCCACGTCCATCAGGACTCAAGTCACTTTATTGTTAAAAATCTATCGTCAGCTTTTTACTATCTTTAGGGAACTATGTATATGAAAATGCAAAGGGCATGTTAGTCTGATCCCAAATGAGCACTCAAGGACTTAATGTGTCCTGGCTTACATTTTCATCCTTTTTCATATTGCCTGCCATGTATACTGTGATTCAGCCTTATGAAGATATATTCTGTTCTTGTCTGTCACTGTTTACCACTCCCTCCCTCCTCTTCTCTGTGTATCCTCTGGCCTGTCCTTTGAATCTGCATACCAGATTCTTTTTCCTGGCAACCTTCCCTAATTTTTTTCATCTGAAAGAAATTTTCTTTTTCTATGAATTGGTAATCTACAAGTTTTTCTCATGTAGCTTATATAATTTTTTCCCTGGTGTATCAAATGAGTTATTGCATTTAAGGAGTCTAGAACAGTACTTAATACACAGTAATTATTCAATGTTGGTAGATAATTATTGTGACAATGATTAAGGTGGTTGGTGATAATAGTAATAGAGCATCCTACCTTTACTTTCTGTGTCCTTGTGCTGGCAAAACTGATTTGTTCTCTGTCCTTGGACACTAGGATAACAGTCTTTTACTGCGCTTATGTGTGTACCTAGTGCAAAAGGTACCATGCTGTATTGTAGCTTTCAAAGTGAAATTGTCATCTTTACACATCTTCACTATTCTTGAGCTCTATTGAGGGAAGTAAAATGGTAGACAAGCCCTGAACACTGATTAGCTCGTTAGGCTTCACTGCTACTGTTTCAGGTAGGTGATAATGTTAGCCCTTTTATGGGTTGTAGACTTAGAAAGTTTGATGAAAATTTGCCCCAAATCACGTAATTTGTAAGTGACCAAGTTGATACTCGAACCTCCATGTACATATTCAACTTGCTGTCAGAGGGCCTATCATGAGATTTTTAAAAAATACATTGATTATGCTATTACAGTTGTCCCATCCCCCCATACCCCTCTGCCCTGCACACTCCCTCCCACCCGCACATCCCCATGGATTGTACATATAAGTTCTTTGGCTTCTACATTTCCTATAGTATTCTTAACCTCCCGCTGTCTATTTTCTACCTACTAGTTATGCTACTTATTCTCTGTACATTTCCCCCCTCTCTCCTCCCACTTCCCTGCTGATAACCCTCCATGTGATCTCCATTTCTGTGATTCTGTTCCTGTTCTAGTTGTTTGTTTTGTTTTGTTTTGTAGGTTTGGTTGTTAATAGCTGTAAGTTTGTTGTTATTTTATCATGGGATTTATATTCAGACAAGTTCTGTTTTTTCTTTTTTTTTTTTTTAAACATTTTAAAACAGTTTAGAAGGCTGACTTGGTCAGTCCTTAGCTTGTGTTACATTCTTTTTGTTACTTGCTTTCCAGTTCCTACCCCTCCTACCTCACTCTAACTAGATTGTACGCTCCCTTAGAGGTAGATTTCATTTTGTTCATGTTTATTTATTTTAAAACCTCATAGAGAGAGAGTCCAGCACAATAGTCAATGAATGAATGAAAGGATTTGTATTGGTTATATCTTTTTTTAAAAGATTTATTTATTTATTTATTTTTAGAGAAGGAAGGGAGGGAGAAAGAGAGAGAGAGAAACATCAATGTGCGGTTGCTGGGGGCCGTGGCCTGCAACCCAGGCATGTGCCCTGACTGGGAATCGAACCTGCGACACTTTGGTTCGCAGCCCGCGCTCAAGCCACTGAGCTATGCCAGCCAGGGCTGTATAGCTTATATCTTGAACTATATTGTAAGTTTCTTATGGGACGGGACTAAACATTGCTTTTATGTCACATGTAGCTTTCTATAGATGAGGCACATAGTTAACTATGTGTTGTGCTAGATGGCCCACATATATATTGTTTGGTTTGAGTACTGGGTACCTGGTACATTCTAAGTAAATAAATTGAATAATTGACACTGAGAATATAGTTACTTCTCAATTATTTGTTTCATTGGAGGCAGACATTGGTGTGGGTAATAATATAATCTAAAATTAGTTCAGTTTTTCCAGTTGGGTTGTCATAACACCTGGGCAGTTTGTCTTCGGTTGTAAACAAGAGATCTGCCTTTGGGACCAAGATCATATCCTAGAGAAAGCCATCCTCCAAGAGCAACTAGTGAATTGTGTCCCCACCCGCTGCCCAAAATTCCGCTTTTGCATAATTGCAATTTGACCATAAAGCTCTTTTTTCAAATAATTCTAATTGCTTCCATCCTAGTCCAAGCCTCTCTCATCTTCCAGCCTCCTCCTGTTTTAATATCTCATATATTATCTCCAAAACAATCACCATGAAATAACCAGTTTTAGAACATTGTTCCCTTTCTTAAGAACTACAGTGATTTCTGCCTTTGTTGTAATTCCTTTGGGTTAACTGCATTAGTGTTAACCATACCTTATGCCTAAAAAAATACACATAGAACAATAATATGTCTTTTATTATTGTTTGTATGCTCAGAAATAATGGCAAGCTTTTTTCTTCTTTTAATTCAGTGTATTTGTGTGTGTGTGTGTGTGTGTGTGTGTGTGAGAGAGAGACTTACTTTTGACTTTAAAAAAATCAGATCTACAGGGCTGTTGGAGCTATGTTTATCTAATTGTCACTTGAAAATGTAGCGTTTGTAAGCAGAAACCAGACGAGGAGTATGAATAAAGGTCTTTAATTTTTAAAGTTTCACTATTAAGACAGCCTATTGATTTTTCTACAGAATTTTAAAATTGGTGTACTTTCTCTGATATGTTAGTGTTCAGTCTTTAAAAAGAAAAAAAAAAAATTACATCAAAACCAGCCCCAAGCAACTGGACTTAGATATTGCCCATATTTCAGATTATGATGTTTCTGAATTTTTAAGATAAGAGGATGAGAATAAAGTTATACAATACATCTTTAGTTCTGAGAATACAATACATTTTTCTTTTAGTGTTACTGTGATGCCTGTAGTAGTCATTTAAAAACACTAAATATTGCCGTAGCAGTATATAGCTCAGTTGTTTGGAGCGTCTTCCAGTACACCAAGAGGTTGCAGGTTCCATCCCCAGTTGGGGCATGTACAGGAGTCAACCAGTCCATGTTTGTCTCTCACATTGATCTCTCTCTCCCTTCCTTTCTCTCTAAAGTCAATAAATATATCCTTGGGTGAGGATTTAAAAAACCAACTAGATACCCATTGTTAATTACCATGATATTTGACACAATGAGGAATAAATTTGTTGCAGTTTTGGAGGACAGTTGAGGAGACAACATCAAGACAGATCATTACAGTGTAGTGTGAGAAGTGTTAAATATGTGTATGTACAAAAAACTATGATATCAGAGGAGGGGGTTGCTCTGTTTGCTTAGTTTTTCATCAGAACTATGTAAAAGCCCTGGCTGGTGTGACCTAGGGAATTGAGTGCTGGCCTGGGAAGGCCTGCGAACCAAGAGGTCTACAGTTCAATTCCCAGTCAGGGCACATCCCTGGGTTGCCAGCCAGGTCCCCAGTTGGGGGCAAGTGAGAGGCAACAGATCCCATGTATCTCTTGCACATTGATGTTTCCTTCCCTCTCTCCCTCCCTTCCCCTCTCTCTAAAAGTAAATTAAAACAGAAACCACTATGTAAATAAATTCCTGTTCTGCTATTTATACCAGCTGCTAAGAACTTTGCTAATGCTATTAAAATACCATTGGTAAGTTAGATTGAACCTGTGTGATTGTTGTTATTGGCAGTTTCATATGGTTTAACCCTGTTAGTATTTCAGTATGGCAATTAAAACAAGAAAATAACAACACCATTAATTTGTTTTGCCAATACTGTGTTAACAATTGGATAATATTTTATTAAAATAAAGCTTTGAAGCCCTGGCTGGCGTAGCTCAGTGGATTGAGCACGGGCTGGGAACCAAAGTGTCCCAGGTTCGATTCCCAGCCAGGGTACATGACTGGGTTGCAGGCCATAACCCCCAGCAACCGCACATTGATGTTTCTCTCTCTCTCTCCCTCCCTCCCTCCCTCCCTCCCACCCTCTCTCTCTCTCTCTCTCTCTCTCTCTCTCTCTCCCCCCTCCCTTCCCTCTCTAAAAATAAAATAAATAAAATCTTTATTAAAAAAATAAAATAAAGCTTTGAATATTAAATAAAGGAAGTCTTGCATTCACAACATTGTCAGAACTGCAACATTCATGTTAGAATAGAAATGTACAGGCTCTAAATTAAAAAATCGTCTAATTCTCATGAACTTTATTGTAATTCTACCTCAGTATTCTCTTACATGATATTGCAGTTTGATTCTTTTTTGCGTGTCTAAAAAACAGATTATTAGATAGGAACATTAAGACAGGTGATATGAGTAACCAAGTTTTATATCTCTTTTTGTTGGGTACTGATTACCTGTGCCTTTTAAACCTTGATCTAATTCTTTTAAAACACCATGTATAGCCAGCATAACTAAGAAAATGGCTTTTATTTGTCTAACTCAAATCAAAATCTTAAATTGTTAAATTATAGACTGATATTTCTCTATAGAACAATGTTTTGAGAAAAGGTTAGCTTTTGTTTTCTACATTGGATTATTGTGTACAGAATCTATGTAAGGATAATGGATAAGGTGGTAAAAATATTTGAAAATATCAAAAGAAATATGTATGTAATACGAATAGTCATATAGATTAATAAAATATCTTTTGTGCCATTAGTACTTTAAGAAAAACTTTGGTTTTTGGAACTATTTTTTTTAAAATCCTGATGATTTGCAGAGTATCATGAAGCATAGTTAATTGGAAAACAACAGATTTTATTTAGCTCTTGAAAATTAGCTAGTCTGAAAATGTGCTCAATAAATCTTTTTTTTTTTTTTTAGATTTTGTTAATTTTATTTTTAGACGGAGGGAGAAAGAGGCAGAGAAACATTAATGTGTGGTTGCCTCTAGTGCGCCCCCTACTGGGGATCTGTCCAGCAACCCAGGCATGTGCCTTGATTGGGAATCAAACCAGTGACCTTTTGGTTTGCAGGCTGGCACTCAGTCCACTGAGCCACACCAGCCAGGGCCAATAAATCTTGATTTATAGTAGCTTCTGCCTTGCCTCATTGCTGTATCTGAGTATTTGGAATGGGATTATGAGCTGTAAAATGTACTGCTCAAGCAAAGTAGATAATCTGTTAACCCTCTTTAAATAAACTATTGTCAAGTGCCAATTTCTTAAGAGCTAGATCCATTGGTAATCATCTAATTACTAGTGGCTCTCTTAAATGCCCACTTTACATCTAATAATAAGTAAATCTCATGATTTCCATATGTCTCTACTGTTTGTGTTCCCTCACACACATCCTTAATTTTCTGGGTTATTTCCCCTTATTACATAAACTCCTGCTTGGCAAAGGCCAATGTATGAAATAGGTTATTAATAAATAATACTTTTTCTTTAAAAAAATACAGAACACTTCAAAAATTTGTGTGTTGTTCTTGCACAGGGGCCATGCTAATCTGCTAGCATTCCAGTTTTAGTTTATGTGCTGCCAAAGAGAGCACTGAAATAATAAAGTTTGTTCTGATAAGTGTAAAATCTGTGTTACCACATTGAAACTTAAAATGAAAAGATTTAAATTACTAAGTCACTCACCATTCTGTTTTATAAGATTTTTTTAAATGTGATGTTATTTTCTTTATCTTTTCTTTTTTTCTCTTCCCCTTTCCCTTTTTGTGGTGAGATACTTACCCAGGTAGTAAAACATTGCTAAGAGAGCTGCACTGGTGTGGCAGATAACAGGATATATTAGAGTATATAGAATGCTAAAGAATTCTGCATTCCAAAAAGCATACTGAAGCCTGTTTCTATGGCTCAGGCAACACAGATCTGATCTCTGAAATTAATGTCTGGATATTGATGTGCAAATGAATAAATGAGACTCTTTGAAATATGTTTGTAATATATACAAGTAGCTTAGAAGGGATTACTGAAGGACTGCCAAAATATTTCTTAAAAATGTTGTCTTTTCATTCATTATATTGACTTGAGGAGGATTTCTGAACCCTCTAAAATGCATGTAATATTTTGTTTATATTTATAAGTGCTTCTTTGAGCAAAAAGATCCAGGCTTTCATCACATTCTCAAAGGAATCCAATGGATTTCATCCCTCCCCCCCTCAAAAAAAAAAAAAAAACGATTAAGAACTCCTTCACCAGGTGGTAGGACAGTATTACCTGGTTTATTTGTATGGTTGCTTATATGTTGTTAATTGCAAAATACTTCAAACTATATCCTTTGTTCCATTTGAGAATCATTTTTTTCTATTGTCATGTGATATTTTGCAATTACATAGTAATATATTAAGCTAAAAGGTAACTGGGGAAGGTACATTATATTCTGAAGTATGATAACTGAATCACATACTTATACTTTCTGATAGCAAAAAAAAATTACATATTAAAGGTAGGAAATTGATAGAGGATGAAATAATCTAAGTTAAAAGGAACCTTAGATGTTATCTACTTTCCAGGAAAGTTAGATGAATTATTCAGGGTTATAGAGTTTAATTACAGACTTAAGACCACATTTTCTTCATTTGCATTTAGTAATCATCATACCCATTGTCTTTATCATGTATCCTCAATACTTAGCTAGTTGTATAAAACATTATTAACATACAGTTAACAGCAAATTGGGAAGTCTTAAATTTAATCTTCCATTCTCTGACTGTTCTCCCAGGTTAGAGACCTGCTGTCTTGATCCCTAGGACTCTCAATCTTCCTTTCCTGTTTTCACTTTTCTACACAATGCAGTTTAGGCTCTTTGAAGTATTATTTCATCTCTCATTATACATTCATCACGCTAAACTTTGGAAACTGTCATCCTAACCCTAGATCTCTAAACCTTTAACTCTTCTGTTTCTGCAGCTGGACTGTAGCTGCAGACACAGCTATAGCTAAATACTTGCTAAAAAAAAAATCACGTCTTTGTACATTGGTACCACTAAAAATTCAGTCTTCCATCTAAAAAACATTCTTTTTGTTCCATTTCTTTGTTCTCCATAGCAGCTATTTCAAGCCTCTTAATGCCTTCTTCCTTATCCTGCCTATTCAGCAAATGACCTTACTTCCTATTTTCCCAAAATATAAAAAACATATTTGCATTCTTCTTTCTAACATGGTGGAAGAGGTGACCCATCTTTATATGTAAGATTTCTAAGTGTGGATCGCATTCCTCTCTCTCTGTCCTTAGCTCCTTTTTTCTTCTTTTCCTGTGATTAAAAAAAAATACTTTATTTAGAAAATATCAGACCCATAAACAAAATTAGGGCATAGTGTGATGAACCCTCCATTTAACAGATTTTATTTATTTCTTTTTAGGGGGAGGGGTAGAGAGGGAGAAAGAGAGGGAAACATCGATGTGTGATTGACTCTCACATGCCCCCAACTGGGGACCTGGCCTGCAACCAAAGCATGTTCTCTGACTGGGAATCAAACCAGCGACTGTTTTTGGTTCGAAGGCCAGCATTCAATCCACTGAGCCACACCAGCCACGGCTAACTGATAAGTTTTTTATTATGTATTTCTAAAAGACTTAAAAATAAGTACAATACTATTAATACTCTTGAAAAAGTCCCGGTTATTCTTTAATATCATCAGATACCCAGTTTTAAAACTCCAGTTGTTTTTTCACTGGTTTGTTCATTTTACAATTAATTTTCTTAATCCAGATCACAATAAGGTTTATAAGCTGCAGTTGTTTGATATATCCCTTGTCTCATTTAAATTTCCTTTTCTAGTTCCTTTTCTCTTCTTGGAATTTATTTTAAGAAATTGGGTCATTTATTTTATAGGGCTTTTCACAGTCTGGATATTGCTGGTTTATCCCATGGTGTCTTAAGCATATTCTTCTGCCATCCATACTTCTTGCAAATTGATAATTGGAGCCAGACATTTGAACAGATTCAGATTTGATTTTTTGGCAAAAATACTTTATAGGTTATGTTGTGTTATTCTTCATTTCCAGGTGTCTGCCTTCGATTGATTACAAGGTGAAAATGGTGATATTAAAATTCTTAATTCATTTGTCCACGTTCCCTGTGTCTTTTTGGGGGGTGTGTGTCTGTTTTTAGCATTTAAACATTTCACTTAGTTGGGATAGAAAACAACCAGAAAATGGCTTTTCAACATTTCCATTTCTTTCAAAGATATTTATTTATGGTACTGTCTTTACTTCATCTCCTTGTACTCAGCAGTCCATTTAATATGGTTTTTGCTATGTTAAACCATGTCCCTACCATTTTACCGAAACCACTCTTATCAAGGTTATCAGTGAGCTCTATACTTAAATACTTAATGGAGCAGACCTATTTAAGACTGTATTTTGCTCAATAGTTGGATATCTTTGGATACTGTTGATTGCCTCTCCTTGAAATACTTGCCTCTCTCTTCTGTTTTTACTTTTACCTCTTTAACTGCCTTTTCTCAGCCTCAATTGTTAGATTCTGGGGGGTGTGTGTGTGTGTGTTAAGTGTTGGCATTGCTGTGCCTGGCTCTGCTTATTTTGCTCTACACATTCTCCCATGGGTCAATCTCAGCCGATGTAACAGCTTCAGTTGTATCACCTCCAAGCTGGTAAGTACCAGTCTTCGTTTTTGCAGGTTGGTTCTCTTCAGAGCTGACTTGTTTGTACAACTTCAAACTAGAAGTCTCACAGGCACTTTGGAGTTAACATATCTAAAATGGAATGAGTTATACTTTCCTCATCTCCTCACTCGTTTTCTGTTCAACTAAGTTCAGACCCAGCAATCTCTGGACGTTGTCGTTGACTTTTTAGCTGACTTTTCTCACTTTCTTGCTGCCCATATCTAGTCACCTACACAAAGATTTTCCCCTTAAATAACTTAAATTCATCTAATTCTCTTCACTTACTGCTGCTATGCTAGTACGAATCGCCATCATCTATCTATCTATCCCTTTCATTACTGCAAGCCTCCTATCTGGCCTCTTCCTTTCCAGTCTTTGTGGTCTATTCATTATAGAAGAATGATTTTTCCTAAAAGCTAATCTAAGGGCTCCCATTGTTCCTAGGACAAATTGTAAAGACCTGAGTGTATTTTGTAATCCAGCCTCCTACCAACCTACTCACCTTCATCCTGAGTCATCATCCCTTATATGGTAATACTTGTCACACTTTTCACACTTTAAATTGCCCATTTCTTGGATGGCTCTTCCAGTAGACTGTAACTTCCTGAGTATAAGATGAAGTTATTTTCTTCATTACACATGGTTCCTGGCACATGCATAGTGTTTTATAAATGTTTGTTAAATGAGTAAGTTAACGTATGCAGTACACCAACATATATTCAATGATTTGTTTGTCTTGTTTGGTTTTTAGATCATCCTTGTATTCCAGTACTGTTATTCTTGTACATCGATTTGCTTTTTTAGGGAGAAACAGTCTCTCTATAATTACATAAGACCTTGTAATGTACATAATATAGTGGATTTTTTTGCCCAATTAAAACATGGATTTTTGCCATGTTTCTTTTTCACTTTGATTTATATGATTGTCTGTCAGTGGATTACCATTGTTTAAGTTAATACAAGAAACCTGTAGACAATTCAGATAGTCACCACCATCAAGTAATCCTTAGCCTACTGTGACCTTTGTCAGAGTGTATGAGACCCTAGATGCTTTAATTTGGTGATAATTAAGGCTTAGAAAGTGAGGCTTACATAATTAGGAGTTTCTAAATACCAAGAGGGATGGTTTTCTGAGTTGTCCATTGTGTTTGGTTCTCAATCTCCTATTTCTTATTCACAGTCATATATCTCTGATTTAGACATAGAGGTAGTGATGTTTTTCAGCTATCAGTTTGAGCTAGCTGCCCTCCAGGTTGGAAGTATAATTAAAGATCATAAAATAAATCCCTGATTATATTTACTAGAATTGCTCAGTATAGAAGGATTTCCATTAAAATGGCAGCTGCCACTGGGAACATCTGGGTACTCACTTTTTCATTCAGGGCTCACATTTTTAAAACCAGGGTTTGCTCTTTCATATTTCCTGGACTAGGTTATTCATCACTATATCCTCAGTGCCTGGAATAGTGCCTGCTGAGGCATGAAAAAAGGTATTAAAGAAGTACTCTCTGTCTCTTCTGTCCATGTTTTGTCTCTTGATAATCAGTGGTCCCACAGGCCCTTCATTAGATGTTAATTTCATTTCCTTTCATTTGGAGGATGATTTTCTATTTCTTTAAAGTGCCCCTTCTGATTTTATTTTGTAATATCAGTCTGCATTTTAAGTGAGAATATCTCAAATACATTTCCTAAATACAGTAGACATTCTCTTATTTTTGTACAATGTGATAAAACTACTTTTTTTAAAAAAATTAATTTATTTATTTACTTACTTTTAGAGAGGGAAGGGAGGGTGAAAGAGAGAGAGAGAGAGAGAGAGAAACATCAATGTGCGGTTGCTGGGGGTTATGGCCTGCAACCCAGGCATGTACCCTGGCTGGGCATCGAACCTGGGATACTTTGGTTCCCAGCCCGCGCTCAGTCCACTGAGCTACGCCAGCCAGGGCTGACTACTTTTTTTTTAATGGGAGATTTGAAGAATGGTTCTTTAAGAAAGTTTGATTTTTCTTTTATTTATACTGTGATACTTTTTGGATATTGTATAGAAATTGATTTTATAATGTTATAAGTGTAAAGAAGGGGCTCTGAAATATTAAGTAACATTGTCTAAAAACTAGGTTAGAGAATTGGCTTACTGTGTGAGTACCAAAAATCTAGATCGGTTCATTCCATATTTTTTGTGGGTTCTTTTTTTTAAAGATTTTATTTATTTATTTTTAGAGAGGGAAGGGAGGGAGAAAGAGAGAAAAACATCAATGTGCGGTTGCTGGGGACTGTGGCCTGCAACCCAGGCATGTGCCCTGACTGGGAATTGAACCTGCGATGCTTTGGTTCACAGCCCGTGTTCAGTCCACTGAGTTACACCAGCCAGGGCTTTCATTCCATGTTTTTTTTGAACACATGATTCTGAAGGATACAAAATGAAGTAAAATAATATTAAATTCTTTTTTATTTTTAACATTGTATTTATTTAGTTTTAGAGAGAGGGGAAGGGAGAAAGAGAGGGAGAGAAACACCAGGGTGTGGTACTTCTTGCATACCCCCACTGGGGACCTGACCCAGAACCCAGGCCTATGCCCTGACTGGGAATCGAACTGGTAACCCTTTGGTTTGCAGGCCAGGGCTCAATCCACTGAGCAACACCAGCCAGGGCTGGGTTTTTTTTTTTTTTTTTTTTTTAAGATTTGACGTACCCTTGGAAAGGGGAAAGGAGGGAGAAAAACATCAATGTGTGGTTGCCTCCCGTGTGCCCCCTATCGGGCATCTGGCCTGCAACCCAGGCATGTACCCTAGACTGGGAATTGAACCAGTGACTCTTTGGTTTGTAGGCCAGCAGTCAATTCACAGAGCCCTAGCAGCCAGGGCTTAAATTATTTCTTGATTTTTTTAAAAAAATGTTATTTATTTATTTTCACAGAGAGAGGAAGGGAGGGAGAAAAGAGAGAAACAGCATGCCCTCAACTGGGGAGTTGGCCTGCAACACAGGCATGTACCCTGCCTGTGATCGAACCAGTAACCTGTTTGTTCACAGACCAGCACTCAAGCCACTGAGCCACACCAGCTGGGGCAAATTATTTTTTGATTAAATGTATTAAGAAATGCAGCCCTGGCTGGCGTAGCTCAGTGGATTGAGCGCGGACTGGGAACCAAAGTGTCCCAGGTTCGATTCCCAGCCAGGGTACATGACTGGGTTGCAAGCCATAACCCCCAGCAACCGCACATTGATGTTTCTCTCTCTATCTCTCTCCCTTCCCCTCTAAAAATAAACAAATAAAATCTTAAAAAAAAAAAGAAATGCATTAGTTAGGCATTACTAGTTTATTTACATTGTAAATATTGGTTTGACCAAAATGTCTGTATGTTTTTTCCTGGAAAATTAAAAGATACATTTTTACTTTTATCAGTCACATGGGTGATTTGGATATTTTGAGTATGTTGGCTATCTCCTTCTATTGGCTCCTAGTAGGTAGAGGCCAAGGGTGTTGCTAAACATCTTCTAAATGCATAAGACAGCCTTGCAGCAAAGAATTATTTGGAAAGCCCCTGGTGGGGAGGGAGGTAGCCACAAAGAAGAGAATTATTTGGCCAAAATGTCAAAAGTAACCAAAAAACCTCACAATTCACTTTTGACATGTTTGATCAGTCACAGCACCTTCTCCATACACTGCACAAATCTTTTTTGTGTTTCAATTACCTTTTTACATTTCTTGAAATAATAAAGCATAATATGTTGAAATGTTGTGTATTTTCTTCCATCTTTAATATTTAAACGGCCGCATAAAAATTCACCAATTTTGCTCTGGCTGGTGTGGCTTAGTGGATTGAGCACCATCCTGTGAACTGCAAGGTCACTTGCTGGTTCAACTCCCAGTCAGGGCACATGCCTGGGTTGTGGGCCAGGTCCCCAGTAGGAGGCGGGTGAGAAGCAAGCACTCAATATTTCTCTTACACATGATGTTTCTCTCCCTTTCTTTCTCACTCCCTTACCTGCTGTCTAAAAATAAAAAATAAAATATTGTTTAAAAATTCACTAATTTTTATTTTTTTATGCATGCTGATATGACAGTTGTCACAATACAGTCTAGCAAAATTGTTTTGAATGAAGTTAAAAGACAATTAAGTACTACTAGAGCCATCTTATGGAAAAAAATGTAACAAGCATTTTGGCCAACCCAATATTAGCTATTCTAAGATTATTGGTGACTGATATTTAATCTTGAAGGTTATTTCAGTTATAGTTGTCAACCTTTTGGTTTGTGGACAGTTTCTGAAATCATCTGTCATGCCTATTTCAGATTATACCTTTTTAGTAAATTAGAATTGTTATTTCTTATCTTTAAAGGGAGTATCATAGTCTTCTTAGAAGGTTATATGTTAATATTTGAAATTTAATGAATTAGTATATCTGGTGGGTGACATGGTAGGGAGAGGGTAAGTTATTTTATTTTTCCAATTAAAAAATTTTTTATTTTTCCTTTTTATTGAATCTATTGAGGTGAAACTGGTTAATAAAGTTACACAGATTGGGAGTGGGGAAATCTAAAAACAGTGCTGTAAACTATTAAGGATAACTTAAAATACATAAAATGATATATTTTGGTATTGATTTTTATAGTAGGTTGATAAATGAGCTAATATTCATATTAGCATCACAATAAATCTCATCTTTGAAAGTGTGTACTACAGTAATAATTTAGAAGTAATTTAAATTCTAAGTGAAAGAAATAATCTTGTCTCTCTTTTTCCTCAGGTGGAATGAATCTTACTTGTTGACTCTCTCCTGGTTACTTGTTGAATTCACTTGTGAAAGAATCATCTTCTCCTGTGTGGAAGCCACTTTGTGGCGTATTTAATTATAAATCCAGGGATCACAAAGCTTTTTGATTTCCCAAAGGAGGGGACATACCACTATATCAAATAAGCTTGACATTACAGCCAAAATGGTGCTGTCCCAGAGACAACGAGATGAACTGTAAGTTTCTTTTTTTTTTTTTTTTTTTAATATTCTCTTATAAAGGACAAAGTAGTAAATTAAAATATAGCCTTGGTAGATCTGTCCTCAAATTAAAACTATTGTTAGGAGTGTTTAAATATTGATGTGGGCAGTTTGGTCTGATTTTAAAACTGGGTCTTACTTTGTCATAGCATTACGTACCCTTGTGACCTTATTGTGTATAAGCAAAAAGCAAAACAAACAAATTATTTGGGATAAGTTTTATCTTAAGTTTGTCTTAAATATATTATCACATTCATTTGGAAGATAGGTGCTTCAGAGCACTTCTAAATTATTTTATGTGGATCTATGTATTAGAAAAATGAAAGCTTTTTTGTTATTAACTGCTAAGGCCTTTCCTTTGCCGTACTGTATTTTTTAATCATCCTTTGGCTGTTAGATAGGATTTGAACTTTTATGCAATGGCTAACATAATAGTTAATATGCAAATACATTAATTAGATAGGCATGAAAATGATTTGACCACTGCTATTATAAAGAATTTTATAGCATTCTGTTTTTGTAGGTGAAGTATATAGTGGGAAAAGTTTAGTTTTGTGTTCTGGTCTTTAAAAATTTCCTGGTTTTTTTTTTTGTTGTTGTTGTTGTTGTTTTAAGAAAACTCTATTTGGAAATAATTTAAAAGTTCTAGCTTTGTAAGATAAGTACAAAGAATATATACATATATTAAATTTTATGTAAATTCACCTATTGTTAACATTTTGTATCATTTTCTTTATCATTTGCACTCTGTAGTTGTATATACACACAAATATATTTTTCTTAAGCCATTTGAAAGTATGTTGCATACATCAGGGACCTTTCTCCCAGGTGCTTTTAGTGTGCAGTTCCGAAGAATAAGGATTCTTCTATCAAACCACAGTACAGTTTGCAATTTCAGTAACTTTTTAATATCAAAACAATACTTTTATTTATAAATCTACCTTCTGTATTTCAATTTTGTCAGTTGACCCAGTAATGTTCTTTATGGTAATATTTTAATCCTCTTTAGTACAACATCCAGTCCAGGAGTAGGTATTGTATTCAGTTGTTATAAGTGTCATTTAGTCTGGAACATTTCCTAAACCTTTCTTTGTCTTTTATGGCATTGACATTTTTGAAGCCCCCCTTCTCTTGAATAGAATGTTCCCTGTTTTGCAGTGGTCTGATGTTTCCTCATGAGTAGATTCAGTGTATGCATTCTTGGCCAGAATACTGCATAAGTAATTTTGTGTTCTAAGGAGACCCATAATGTTCATCCACCCCTCAGTGATGTTAATTTTGATCCCTCAGTGAAGATCCCTGATTTCTCTCTTATATAGTTACTCTTCCTTTCTTTTTAACAAATAATGGGGGTGACACTTTAAGATCATGCAAACATTCTTATTTCCCACCAATATTCCCCCTCGTGCCACGCCCCCATGGTTGCACAATAATAGTTTTTCAACACTTACTCTTTCTACATTTGCTAATCAGCACTAATCATTTTACTGTAACCAAGGGACCTTCTTTTTCTCCTTTTTACTTACTTGTCTTTTCATTATTGGTATGAGCTCATAGATTCTCATATTTTCAATAGTTTCATCATTCACTACTATTTTTACTGCTTTGATATGTGAATTGTTCTAGATTATCCCATAGGACACAGTTGGCTTTTATATATACCATTATCATTTTTTATGTGCACTTTCTTACTTTTCTGTCATAACAAGATGTTCCAGGCTTACTGTGTACCAATCTTGCCTTAACCCTAGAATCAGCAGTGCTATATAATAAGCCTTGATTCCTTAAGTGGAGACATCAGGTATTAGACATCAAGATATAAGATACTAAGTGTACTTATTGTTACTGGGTTGTCTTAGCTTCTAGGCCCTTTAAAGAGACAGAACTAGGAAATACAGATATATATAAACATATACAGACACCTGGTATACACGTATACTAAGGTTTCTCATCTTGGTAGTGTTCACATTTTGGGCTAAATAAGTCTTTGCTATGGGGGCTGTCCTGTACACTGTTGGTTGTTTAGCAACATGCCTGGCCTCTGCGTATTAAATGCCTTAATTAACAGTATTTCTGGATGTTGCCACTGTCCTCCGGGGGGCAGAATGCCCAGGTGAGAACCACTGATAGATATATACACATATACTCATACTTATTTTAGAAATTATCAGACTATACTGATATTTCTAATTCCTCTAGTTTCTTTCTTGTCTTTCCTTTTATGGTATTTGTCTCTCTCTTCTTTTAATACACTGAGTCTCAAGTCATTTGTTCAGTCTTGTAATACTTCTAAAATAGTTTCAGAATTATGTTCATGCCACTTCAAAAAGAAAAAAGTCCTCCTGGAAAGGGTTTAGAATTTGTGTGCAGTTTTCCACTCATGTATCCTGCCCAAGACAATATATAATCAAATACAGCAAATCCTCAAATAATGTCATTTGCTTCAGAGGCATCTCATTTTATTACAACATTGATGAAACGCCATAGGACCCTTAACTCTTTGTTTTATATCAGTTAGCCTATGGTAAAATTCATCTCATTATCTGTCATTTTATTAAACCTATTATTTATGATGTGAAGTGAGGCCTTACTGTACTGGGCTTGCAAGTTACTTGATTAGCTTTGTTTTGTTTTCCTCTTTGTGTGGTTTATATTACTTTAAATAATTTGGGTTTATCTGTCCTAAGTCAATTCATATCTTTTTCCTAGATGTCTTGTGTCAGCTGACTTCAAGTCATGCTTTTTACTCTCATTTTCAGATGAATATTTAAACATTATAGACACAAATAGAGCTTTTTATTTGGACAAAAATTAATTGAGAAAGGTAGAACCTAATTTTAGTGGCTAAGTTTGTAGAGACTTATAGATAAAAATTGACTTAATGGTACTCAAGCAGAAATTTGTCTTAACAGATCTAAATGTAAATTTAGGAAATAATTGCAGACTCTTCCAGTTCTTAGTAAGAGAATAAAATGAAGGTTTTTTCTTTTTCTTTTATTTTTGAAAACAATGGAAACATGATTATGTACCTCTTGCAAATAAGATAAATTTTGGCACCTAAACCTGCCCTTTTTTAAAAGATTTTGTTTATTTATTTTTAGAGAGAGGAAGAGAAACATTGATGTTAAGAGAGAAACATTGATCAGTTGCCTCTAGCACATCTCTAACCAGGGACCTGGCCTGCAACTGAGCCATGTACCCTGACTGGGAATCAAACCAGCAGAGTTTTGTTTTACAGGGTGACACCTAACCGCCTGAGCCACATTGGTCAGGGTTCAGTTTGCCTTTATAATAATTTAGTGGGATTTTTTCCAATATTTTAAAACTATTTTTATTTTTCAATTATGGCTGACATACATTATTACATTAGTAATATAATAGTTTCAAATATACACCCCAGTGATTAGACACTATATAACTTACTGATTGTCCCAATAAATCTCACACCCATCTGACACTGTACTTAATTATTACAATATTATTGACTATATTCTCTATGCTGTACTTTACATTGCCATGACTATTCTAGAACAATCAATTTGTACTTAATCCCTTCACTTTTTCACCCATTCCCCCAATCCCCACCCCTCCCTATCTGGCAACAGTCAACATGTTCTCTATACTATGAGTCTTTCTGTTCTGCTTGTTCCTTTATTTTATTTTTTGGATTCAGTTATTGATATACATTTAGTGCCACTTTATTCATGTTTTTTATCTTTTTATTCCCTATCTTCTTAACGAAGACCCTTAACATTTCATACAATACTAATTTGGTAGTGATGAACTCCTTTAGACTTTTTTGTCTGGGAAGCTCTTTATTTGTCCTTTGACTCTAAATGATAGCTTTGCTGGACAGAGTAATCTTGGTTATAGGTCTTTGTTTTCCATCACTTTGAATATTTCTTGCTAACCCTTTCAGCCAGCAAAGTTTCTGTTGAGAAATCAGCTGACAGTCTTCTGGGAGCTTCCTTTTAGGTAACTGCTTTTCTCTTGGTACTTTTAAAATTCTCTTTTTATCTTTAACATTTTCTGTTTTTTAAAAATCCTCACCTGAGGATATGTGTATTGATTTTAGAGAGAGAGGAGGGAAGAGAGAGAGAAACATAGATGTTTATGCACCCTGACTGGGGATTGAACCCACAACATTTGGGTGTAAGGGATAATGCTCTAATCTACTGAGCAACCTGGTCATGGCTAACCTTTTGCATTTTATGATGTGTCTTGGTGTGGGCCTCTTTGGATTCATCTTGTTTGGGATTCTGTATACTTCCTGGACCTGTATGTCTTTTGCATTAACCAAGTGAGAGAAGTTTTCTATCATTTTTTCAAATACGTTTTCACTTTCTTCCACCCTTTCTCCTCCTTCCAGTGCTGCCATGATGAGAATGTTGATGTGTTTGACGTTGTCCCAGTGGCTTCCACTATCCTCCTTCCACTATCTTCAATTTTTTTATGCTTTTAATTTTTTGATGTTCTCATTGGAGTTTTTGGGCTTCCTTATTGTCCAAATTGCTGATTCAATTCTCAGGTTCACCTACTCTACTCTTGATTCCCTGTAAATTATTCTTTATTTGAGTTAGTGTATCCTTCATTTTTTAAAAAAAGACTTTTTAAATTTATTTATAGAGAGCGGAAGGGTTTTATTTATTTATTTTTAGAGGGGAAAGGAGGAAGGAAGAAGGAAAGAAACATCAGTGTGTGGTTGTTTCTCATGTGCCACCTACTGGGGACTTGGCCCTAAACCCAGGTACGTGCCTTAGACTGAGAATTGAACCAGCGACCCTTTGGTTCTCAGGTGGGTGCTCAATCTACAGAACCACACCAGCCAGGGCAAGATCCTTCGTTTTTAACTAGTCCTTTTTACTGCAGTCAAGGTTCTCAGTAAATGCATTGATCATCCTGACTTCTGGTCAAGACAGAGGCATAGGTGGATGCACCATACCTCCACGCACAACCAAGATTGGAACAACAACAATTTAGAGGCAGAATAACATCCAGAACTGATAGGAAATTTATCTGAATGGAAGTCGGACAGCCAAGAAATTTAAATAGACCCGTCATTCCAGACCGGTAGGGGGGGCAGAGACAAGCAGCTGGGCACGGGTCGCGGCACAGAGAGCAGAGAGAGTTGGGCGCATAAGGCATCTGGAGGCACGCGTAAAGCATCTGGGACTCGCAAGATCGCATTGGGTGGACCCTGAGTACGCAAGCGGCAGTTGGCAGACCCAGTGAGGTGGCGTTGTGGAGCAGGGCAGAGCGTGCAACCCAGGATCCCAGAGGAGGGACTGAGGTCCCACGGAGAACGCAGCAACCGCCATTGGTTCCCTTCGACCCCGCCTCCACATAGCTCACAATCTAGCGACATGTGTGCCCAGCCCTGGTAAACACCTAAGGCTCCACCCCTCACTGTAACAGGAGCAACCAGACCAAAAAAAACAGAGAGAGATGGCTCAAACAGAAGAACAAATCAATGCCCCAGAACTCATCCTTTTAAGCGACGGAGACATAGCCAACCTTTCAGGTGCACAGTTCAAACACTGGTGATCAGGAAGCTCACAGAATTGGTTGATTTTGGTTGCAAGCGAGATGAATAAATGCAGGTTATGATAAAAGAAATGAAGGAAAATGCACAGGGAACCAATAGTGATGAAAAGGAAACTGGGACTCAAAACAATAGAGTGGACCAGAAGGAAGAAACAACCAACCAAACAGGAAAGAATGGAGAAATAAGAATTCAAAAAAATGGGGAGAAGCTTAGGAACCTCCAAGACACCTTTAATGTTCCAACATCCAAATCATAGGGGTACCAGAAGGGGAAGAGGAAGAGCAACAGATTGAAAACGTATTTGAACAAATCATAAGGGAGAACTTCTCCATTCTGGCAAAGGAAATAGACTTCCAGGAGGTCTAGGAAGCTCAGAGAGTCCCAAAGAAGTTGGACTCAAGAAGAAACACCAAGGCACATCACAATTACATTAACCAAGGTAAAAATGAAGGAGAGAATTCTAGAAGCAAGAGATAGGGGACAGTAACCTACAAAGGAGTTCCATCAGACTGTCAGCTGATTTCTCAAAAGAGACCTTACAGGCAAAAAGGGTCTGGAAAGAAGTACTCCAAGTCATGAAAGGCAAGGACCTATATCCCAGATTACTCTATCCAGCAAAGCTCTCATTTAGAATGGAAGGGCAGATAAAGTGCTTCTCAGATAAGGTCAAGTTAAAGGAATTCATCATCACCAAGCCCTTATTTTATGAAATGTTAAAGGGGCTTATCTAAGAAAAGAAGATAAAAAAAGGGTATAGTAAAATGACAGCAAACTCACAATTATTAACAACCACACCTAAAGCAAAACCAAAAGAAACTAAGCAAACAACTAGAACAGGAACAGAACCACAGAAATGGAGATCACACAGAGGGTAGCAACAGGGGAGTGGGTGGGGGGAGGTACAGAGAATAAGTAGCATAGATTGTAGGTTGAAAATAGATAGGGGGAGGGTAAGAATAGTATGGGAAGTGTAGAAGCTAAAGAACTTATGACACATGGACATGAACTAAAGGGGGGGGTGTGGTGGGAGAGGGTGTGCAGGGTGGAGGGAAGTGAAGGGGGGAAATGAGACAACTGTAATAACATAATCAGTAAAATATATTTAAAAAAATGCATTGATCATCCTATAACCAGTGCTTTGAACTCTGCACCTGATAGATTGCTTTTCTCCATCTTGTTTAGTAGTACTTTTTCTTGAGTTTTGTTCTTTTATTTTATTTGGGACATGTTTCTCATTTTAGAAGCCTCCCTGTGTTTGTTTCTGTGTATTAGGTAGAGTTGCTATGTCTGTCTTCCCAGGCTTGGTAGAATGGCCTAATGTAGTGTGTGTTCTGTAGAGTCCAGAGGCACAGCCTCTCTCATCTCCCAAGCTGGGCACTCAAGGTATACCCCCTCATATTTTAGCATTTCTTATAGGTTGGTCAGCATTTAACCTATAAAATTCTTTGAGATATTGTTTGGGTAGAAATGAAATGAATTTTTAAATACTTGAAAAAGGTAATTTTGAGCAGTGCTACTAAATGTGATTCAACTGAACAAATGTGTGCAGTATTGCCTGCCTTCTGTATTCTTTCTACTTTTATGTATATAAACTTGAATACTATAAAAAACATGTGGGTATGACAAATATATTTTATAGATAAATTCAAGATTATAGAAAGTAAAATTATTTAGCTTCATGAGTAGTATTAGAGACAAAACCAGTTTTCTGATTTCTAGTTCATTATTCGTTGAACAGAATTCTGTTACCAAAATTAGTAAGTCAAAATGTAAACATTAGCCCCCCAACTCAGTTTCTGAGTCTCACTATCCAGAGGTGGCCACTATTACCTCTGTATTTTATAATCTTTTCAGATATTTTCCATGTGTTTATTTAAAATTCATGAATTTTTTTCTTATTTATAAAATAGAATTGTACTTTACAACCTGTTTTTATCACCCTTTCTGTGAATTTGGAAATGGTATTATCTGTTGTTAGTTCACCTAATAGTTACTTTTAACAAAGTTGAGACCTTTGATTTTTTATCAGATTTTTTTTCATTTTTCCCCATGAAAGATGAATATATTTTTATGTTGTCCTGGTTGATAATTGCATTCTGCTTGATTGTTGCTCATTTGTAATTCTGTTGTGCTACAGCTTCTCATTTTTGCATACTTTTTTTAAATAACAGCTTTATTGAAGTATGATTTACATACAAAAGCACTGCACATATTTCATGTGTGCAATTTGATGATTTTGAACCCTTCTTGTATTCTAATTTTGATTACTCTGTTGGGTAGATTTTGTCATTATGTACTTTGTCAAGGTGGGCTTATAAATGGACCTTCTTGAGTCTTTGCATGTTAGGGAATAATATTTTTCTGCTCCCATAAATGAATGACAAGTAGAAATTGGGTCACCAATATTTTTCACTTTTTTCCCCCACTTAGAGTTATATAAATATTAAGGGGAAAATTACCACTCATTATGTTACAAAGAAAAATCTGCAATTCCAAAAAACTAGAAGTCACATAGACCTTATTACTGACCATAGTGAAATAAAAATAAAAATTAATAGCAAAAGGAGAGCTAAGAGAAACCTTGCATATTTAAAAGTGTACTTCTAAAACTGGTGTAGGAGGTCAAAATGAAACTAGGAAGTGAAGAAATCAAATAATAATGAGGGTACTCCTAACAGAAACCTGTGGGTTATAGCCAACATAGCACACAGAAAAGATAGTCTTTAATGAATCTTTAAAAAAAAAAAGAAAAGATCAAAATGAAGTGTATTTAATTCAAAAATAAGAATAACAAAATAAGCCCGCAGGAAGCAGAGGGAAGGAATTATTAATAAGTAAAAGCAAGAGTTAATAAAATAGAGAATATTACCTGATAAACTTAATTGTAAAATTAAAAACTAGATTTTAAAAAGACCATAAAATAGACAAAACTGATTAATAGGGAGAACATACACAAATGAACAATATAGTAATAAGAAAGTCAACATAAAATGAACTGAGATGTGATTTTTTAATTATGAGAATGTTCTGTCTTATTAAATGTCATAAATATATGACCTGGGTGATTGTCTAAGAAAAAAATATATAATAAAGTTGGTTAAGGAAGAAGTAGCAAATTTGTATAGATCATTAACTATAAAAGAAACTGTAACATACAGACTTCAAGTCTAGACAGTTTTCAAGCCTAGACTCTTAATTCTTTTTGAGTTTTTAAGGACCAGTAACTTCCCAGATTATATTGTCTCTTCCAGAATAGAAAGAGGTGGAAAATTTAGGATCTCATTTCATGAGGCTATAATAACCCTGATAGAAATAGTGTGCAAGAGGAAAATAATAAAACATAATCTAATTTTTTAATATGAACTCAGACATAAATATATTGAATAGTATAACAAATTGAAAAGAATCAACAGTTAGAATTACTGGATTTAGTGTAGTGGTCAGAAACAAGATGGCATACAAAAGAAATTATTTTTGTTTTTGGATAATGTAGAAAATACATTTTTGTGCTTATGGTGAAAAAAGTGAATAATAGAAAGATTTCAGAATTCCCAAGTTATTAACCAAATTAAATACAACCCCAATCAAAACAAAGTTTTCTGTGAGTTTGATAATCTTAATTCTAAAATGTGGAAGAGAAAAATAATTGAGAAAAAAATGTAAAGGAATAATAAGAAAAGAACTAATTGTATACATATTCAGACATTACTGTAAAGCTAGTAAAAAATACTGTGGCGTAGACAAATAGGAGAATATTAAAGTTTAGAGGCAGACCCATTTATCTGTGGAAATGTAGCATCCAATAAAGATGGCATTTTATATCAATAGGAAAAGATGTGCTATTTAGCTAATGATGTTAGTACAACTTTGTTGTACTAAATAAAGTAAACTTGAATCCAGATGAAGTGAAAGCCCAAATGTTAAACACAAACCAAATAACAATGTGAAAGTGATAAAAGGAAAACACTGCCTTTGGCCTTGGCTGGGTAGCTCAGTTCGTTAGAGCGTTGTCTGGATGTGCCAGGGTTGCAGGTTCAGTCCCCAGTCAGGGGGGAACATATAGGAATCAGCCAATGAATGCATAAATAAGTGGAACAACAAACTGATGTTTCTCTCTCTTCCTCTCTCTGTGTCTGCCTCTGTCTCTCAAATCTCAATAAATAAAAATTTAAGAGAAAAGAAAATACTACCTCTTGGTATAAAAGGATTCCTAGAGATATTAAACATGGCAACCAAAATAAAAATTGGTTAATTTATAGCAAATATAAAATATCCATATGAAGAAAGACCTCAAACAAAATTAAAATATAAAGGAGTAAGTGGCTGGGGAAAATATTTGTAACACATATAACAAAGAATGGCATTTAGGATATATAATGGAGTTTTAAAAATTGCCATAAGCCCTGGCTGGTCTAGCTCAATGGATTCAGTGTGGGCTTTGAACCAAAGGGTAGCTGGTTCGATTTCCAGTCAGGGCACATGCTGGGTTGCGGTCCAGGTCCCCAGTGGGGCCACGTGAGAAGCAACCACACATTGATGTTTCTCTCCTCTCCCTCTTCCCTTCCCCTCTCTCTAAAATTAAATAAATAAGCCCTGGCTGGCGTAGCTCAGTGGATTGAGCATGGCCAAAGTGTCCCAGGTTCGATTCCCAGCCAGGGTACATTCCTGGGTTGCAGGCCATAACCCCAGCAACCGCACATTGATGTCCCTCTCCCTCTCCCTCCCTCCCTCCCCTCTCTAAAAATAAATAAAATCTTTTAAAAAAAATTAAATAAATAAAACCTTAAAAAAGGTTAACTTAAAAAAATTGCTACAAATTATTACAACCAGTAGAAGAAGGAGAAAAAGATAGTACTAAGGCCATCCACAAAGAAAACAAAAAAAATTAGCTAATAAATAATTAAATAATGTTCAACATCTGTAAATAAAAACAAGGTATGGTTTGTTCTCCAAGCAATATCCAAAATAAAAGAATTCCGATGATAGCCTTTGCTAGCAAGGGTGTAGGGAAATGGGTTCTTTCCTGCTGGTGGTGGGACTATGCATTGTTAGAATTTTTTTCCAAGTCATTTTGATAATATCTTTAAAAAATGTATAGGTTTTTTGATCTAACAGTTCATATTTCTAAAGAGCTTTTTTAACACATATGCAAACACTTCTCCAGGAATATTTATGTAAAAGGATGTTTGTTCCATTGTTTTCAGTGGTAAGAAACTGGTAACTACCTAAAACTTAAACCCATTCTTTGAGATATACTATATAGCAGTTTAAAAATGTGATATATTTATGTGTATCTACATGGAAAGAGCTCTAAGACCTAGTAATTAACCAGGTTGCTAAATAAGATGGTTATATATTTGTATTAAACACTCTCCACAACTATATTTATATTTCTTTTGTGCCTATATCTTATAGTTGCACAGACAGAAGCTTGAAAGGATATTCTAAATTGTTCACAGTGGTTGCCTCTGAAGAGACTGAGATTGAGTAAAGGTGGAATAAAGATTTGTTACAGTATTGTTTCAGTGTTTATAAGGCAAATGTATTTGTTATTTGTTTGTTAAAAGTAAAACTTGAATGGATTTTTTAAACAAATAAACTGTAGATAATCTTTGCTATCATGGGTTGCAGTGGAGAAATTTTAGGTCAGCCTGGTATTTCTCCCTGCTTTTTACCAAGGTATTCACTGTAATTTTACCTTTACGTTCACTAAACTAGACTTTGGAGATTTTTTATTTGAGTAACATTTTCTTTTAATATGTATTTTGGTCAAATATAATTGACATTTTTTCTATTCATTTCAGGTGTACAGCATAGTGGTTAGACAGTTACATAATTCACGAAGTGATCCCCCGATCAGTCTAGTACCCCTCCCCACCTGTCACTATACAGTTACTACAACATTTATTGACTATATTTCCTATTTTTTATTATATTGGTTTTATCATGTCTTTTGGATTCCTTTTATTTTATCTTTTTCTGTTACCTTAGATTTCTTTGAGAATATAGAGTATTCATCTATAATTTTCTGCTTCTTCCTGGGGTTATTTTTCCTCTTTAAAACATATTCTCTTTGTGCTATTTGCATTATTGCTTTTCTCCTTTTCCTCTTAAAAAAGTCTGCTTGGATCCTATATTGCATCCTTTTTACTAATATCTTTGAAGATAGCTCTATTTGTAGGAAAGAATAGTTTGAAACTGAGTATGTTGTGTTACAATACCTTTCTTCTTATTAGTACAGTTTTTGGCCCTAAGACACGTTGCCTCTCAGCTTTCCAGATCTTTCACAGCTGAGCCTACTACCTTCCTAAAGGATCTCAAGCCAGTTTGGATAATTTATTGTTTATCTCTGTTAGCTAATTCTTACCAGCACATGTAAAGCTGAATTTTCTGTAACTTTCTCTTAAATCCTGCTTTACCTATAGACAGCTTCATTGACTTAAAAATCCCATGATCCACGTACTTGTTCATTCTTTCCTCTCTTCAAACCACTGATACTGTCTCTATAGTTTTGTCACTTCCAGGGAGTTAGAATCATACAGTGTATAGCCTTTTTAGAATGACTTTTTTCATTTAGCAATATGCATTTCGTATTTCATCCATGTCTTTTCATGATTATAATATATTTTTAAGATGTTTTACTTTAATAAACTAACCTTTGCAGTTGAGATATTCAGGCTTTTCCTTTGCATATATTTGAACATTATATATTTAGCATTGATTATAAAGTGATTCTGCCCTCGTGTTTAAAAAAGTAAAGATCTCCACTTAACTACTACATTCTTAAAATTGTGTTTGAGAACACACTACAGCAACACATGTTTATGGAGTTGAGCTAGATGTCAGACAGGGCCTCTGGCACATACGCAGATTGTCATTGTGTTGTGAATAATTGTAAAGACAGGTGTGGGTACAGTATCTTGGATCATGGTAGTATTCTATTACAAATACAGTGGAGCCTCAGCTCTTGAACTTAATTCGTTTGAGAAAACTTTTTGATAAATGAATTGTCCAAAAACTGATTCTCCTTTGTCACATGAGAGATGCATAATTGATCATACTGGTGTTGGCATGAAAGGGTTGTCTGATAGAGAATTGAGATCTGAAGTTTTGTTAGACAGTGGAGACGATTTTTGCATGAATTACTTGGCAAGAACCTAATTGTTTCAGAACCAAGGTTTCACTGTTGCTTTAGCGCTTTTGGGACACCTCTTATCTGGCTTTAGGATCTATATAATAGGAATAAGAGCAGTGTTTTGATCTTGTTAGTGATTCAGCTTTCAAACAGGTATTTCCCACTTCTTTTAAAATCTATAGCTCAACCCTGGCCAAGTAGCCCAGTTGGTTGGTTAGAGTATCATCCTGATACACTAAGGTTGCAAGTTCGATCCCCGATCAGAGAACATGCAAGAAGCAACCAATGGATGCACAAATAACTGGGACAACAAACTGATACCTCTCTGTCTCTCTCTCTCAGATCAATAATTAAAAAAAAATCTTTAAACATTATGGTTCTCTTTAATTGAAACATCCTCTGACACTGTGAGCGAGCTGTTGGCACTGCTTACCTGTGTGACTTAGGGTTGTTGTGGGTTTTTTTTGTTTGTTTTTTTAGAAAGGGGGAAGGGAGGGAGAAAAAAAGGGATAGAAATATCACTGTGTGGTTGCCTGTTGAATGCCCCTGGTACTGGGACCTGGCTTACAACCCAGGCACATTCTCTCACTGGGAATTGAACCAATGACCCTTTGGTTCATAGGCCGGCACTCAATCCACTGAGCCACACAAGCCAGGGCTAAAATTCTTCAGACTGGGGAACAGAAGCAAAATACATGAATGAATTGGGTGCAGGGGCTGAATTGAGACTGTAACTGTAATTCATATTCTCACAATTTCAGGTTTTTATTTTATATTGACTATAAAAGTAAATATGTATTTAAACATAAACTTCTGAATATACTGCTTTTATGTAGCTTAGGTTTTGAGGTTCTGCTATTTTTAAACTTTAAGAAGTTGATAATCGTGGAAGCTTTAACCAGATTGCCTATATTATCACTTTCTATATAGTGATCATTAAAATTCCAGATTACTGCTTTGAGGCTGTTTCAGAGGGAGATTAAGATATATATATATATATTATATATATTTTTTAAGATTTTATTTATTCATTTTTAGAGAGGGAAAGGGAAGGGAAGAGAGAAACATCAGTGTGTGGTTGCTTCTCACGCACCCCCTACTGGGGACCTGGCCTACAACCCAGGCATGTACCCTGACAGGGAATCAAACTGGTGACTCTTTGGTTCGCAGCCCGAGCTCAATCCACTGAGCTATACCAGCCAGGGTTAGATTAAGATATTCTTAGTTTGTGTTATATTTAATCATTTTATTCTTTGAAGTTTTTTTTAATAGACGTATTTCACTTAATACAATGCATTATATTCTGATCATTCCAGGTAATAAGTTATGGCAGCTATACTGTAGGAGTACTGGTGTTTTCTCCTCTTTTTAATGCTTGGCTTGTCAAAAACAATAAGTCACTAAATAAAAATAAAATGATTTATTTGTGAATATGGCCCAAAATCACAAAATTGCTGATTGTCTCAAGAATGTATTTCAGTGTTTGTTGACAAGGGTGGAATGTAGGCATTCCTAAAGATAAGATGTTATCCTCAAGGTCAAAATTGACATTCCGTAGAACTCATACAAAGCCCTTATGTTGTGTCACATCATATTTCATTTTACTGAAGGATTTGACCGTATCCTAGAGGATTATATTAGAAGAAAAGACATGTGTGGAAGGGAAGGCTGGTGCCACAAATTCCAATAAGGAATTTGAGAAACTATATATACTAAGTTGTGTCTGTTTTCTATATGATGTTGGAGGTCAGCTGAAGGCTGGGATGCATTTAGGTGTTTGAGAGCAATGAAAGGGGATGAGGGACAAGTAAATGATTCATCAGGCAGCAGTGGAAAGAAAGCCACACTTTCTTTCGATTAATGACTTGATCGATACTAATTCTAAAGGTGTAAATCCATTATTACCAGTATTGTAGATTATGGACTATCCTGGTGTTCAGTGAAGGTAAGACCGCAACCTAATCCTTTTTCATATTCCCTGGTAGAAGCTGGGAATGTAACAGACACTCATCTTTTCCCTCTTCCTTGTTTTACAGTGAAAATTTTCTTTACATTTTAAAAATGTAAATGTTTCCATGTTCTTAATACAAGGTAGCATATTACCACTCTTACTATTATACAGCCTGACTTTTCCTTATAGGTTTTTTAGGTATGCAAAATAATATTTTACTTCATTCTAAGTAGATCTCACAGTTAAGTAAATGTCTCACAATTACTGTAGACTTATATTAAAGTAAGAGGAAAAGGGGAGGAGGAGAATGGATAGAGCATGGGGGAGAGAGAGAGAATATGTTAGGAAGTTGCGGTTGTATTGAGTAAATGAGGCAGAGTCTATCCCTTTCTGGAGACATTGCTGACCTTTGACTAAAACTAGGCCATGGATCATTAACGTGAAATTACATATTGGGAATTTGCCCAGTTAAGTAAAGTCATCTAATCATATCTTCATTTATCTTCGTTTTCAGTAAGGTTATTTTTAGTACAAGTCTAAGAAAGTAAAGAAGAAAGTAAAGAAGCAAACATAAATAAGTGGTGTATCAAAACTAAATTGCTGTTCAATGGTAACCTCTGCTTTGGGGTTTTATTACTCAGATTTTTTTGTTTAAATATGAGAATGAACAAGAATAATGGCTTTTTTTCTTTTTGCTTTAAAAATGCAGTGTGGAGCCCTGGCTGGTGTAGCTCAGTGGATTGAGCGAGGGCTGTGAATCAGTGTCATAGGTTTCATTCCCAGTCAGGGCACATGCCTGGGTTGCAGGCCACGGCCCCCAGCAACCGCACATTGATGTTTCTCTCTCTCTCTCTTTCTCCCTCCCTTCCCTCTCTAAAAATAAATAAATAAAATCTTTAAAAAAAGTTAAAAAAATGCAGTGTGAAGATTGCACTAGAATGTCTTCT
Organism: Phyllostomus discolor; assembly: GCF_004126475.2. Lineage (NCBI taxonomy): Eukaryota > Metazoa > Chordata > Mammalia > Chiroptera > Phyllostomidae > Phyllostomus > Phyllostomus discolor. Next base: position 75,803,347 of record NC_040910.2, on the reverse strand, counting down.
TGGCATCAAAGAGACAGGCTTATTGCACTTTTCCTGCTTACGTACAATATATGGAAAAGGATGAAAAGCAGTAGGAAAAAAGCATCTAGTAGAAAGCATGGGGAGCCTATTAAAACTTGGACTAAAAATACAATATGGTATCCTTAGTTGGTAGATAGGTTTTTTTTTTTTAAGATTTTATTTTATTTTTAGACAGAAGAGAGAGAGAGAGAGGGAGAAACATCAATGTGAGGTTGCCTATGAGCACCCCCTTTTGGGGACCTGGCCTGCAACCCAGGCATGTGCCCTGACTGGTAATTGAACCAGCAACCCTTTGGTTCACAGGCCAGCCCCTAATCCAGTGAGCCACACTAGCCAGGGAGGTAGTAGATGGGTTTTGATGTTACCTTGGTCCCATATCTCTGCTGAAGATAAATGATAACTGATAGGTTAGGATACCAGGCACATGGTTTTTTTTTTTTTTTGCTTAACGGCGAAGATGAAGGTCTACTCACCCTGATATGTCCAAATTTCATTCTCCTTTAGCACTGCTAGAATGGTCTTCTTGTGACCTCTTGCTATGCTAGTCCCTGAACTGGTAGTAGCTGAATCCTGGACTACCTTTTTGAAGTAGGTACTTTCAAATATGATGGTGAAGGAAGATCATTGTCACCCTTTTTAGGGCACACGAGGTTAGAAAGGTACAAGACCTATGACCAGGATCTCATCACATCTGTGCTGTCCTTTCCCCAAACACTAAGTGGGCAATTGTCTCATATAAAGAAGTTGTTACCTGTTTGAGCCTTGGTGGATGTCCTGTGACAACCCTCAGTAGTGTGTCTGTGCTTAAAATGAACTTTATTCACACCTTCCTCAGGACCCCTCAGGACTATGGAGATCTTGGTGTTTGTCTGAAATAGTGTAGCCTTTGATGGTGTGAGGATTGTCTTCAGGAACAGGGCACTAAAGATAACAGTGTGTTCCTGGTGATGTGAATTTATATGCTTGATCTTGCCTGGTCTTCTCTGTTATCTTAATGTGTACCTGCATAATAACCCTGTGGGCATCCCTGATACATTGGGCCACTGCAGCCTTTTAGAACAATGCACCTTAACTCCATTGCTTTCCTAATTCCTAAATATGTAAGGTCAGCCTTTTTCTGTGTATCTCTCTCTTTTTTTTTAAGATTTTATTTTTTTTTTATTTTTAGAGAGAGAAGGGAGGGAGGTAGAGAGAGAGAGCGAAACATCAATGTGCAGTTGCTGGGGGTCATGGCCTGCAACCCAGGCATATGTACCCTGACTGGGAATCGAACCTGTGACACTTTGGTTCACAGCCCATGCTCAATCCACTGAGCTACGCCAGCCAGTGTGTATCTCTTTTAATTGTCCAGTAAGAAAACATGTTAGTCTGTCAGGTTTTGACTTAACTTTGTTTCTTGTCATATGAACAATGAAATTAAAATATTTATAGAGTTCTCACATTTTTTAATTCAATCTTAGAATGCTAGAGTACATAGTTAAAACAAAACAAACAAACACTGTTATCATCATTTTGGCTTCAGAAGACCCAAATTTGATTCCCAGCTGCATCATTTGCTACCAGAAAGTCAGTTGAGTTCTGTGAGCCTGTTTCTTTATCTCTGAAAAACAGATTCTATCTTAGTTTCCTCTAATGCATGTTCTGTGATTCCCTGTGCTTCAATTTAAATTTGTAAGAGATGCTGCGGACACTGAAATAGTCTGCTTTTATTGATGATGTTACCCAGTCTTTTTTAGAGTTACTTTTTAACTAGCAGTTCATAGCATTCAGAGTAGTTTTAAAAATCTTATCTCCATTTATTCAGTTGTGAGTGTGTGTGGGTTGGTAGTGGTGTAGTGTTGTGACTGATATTATACCTACAAAATTATCCTGAGGAATAAAAGACAATGTACAGTGTAGGAAGTCAGATAAATGCTTAAAACCTAATCCTGACATTTTAATAAACTTGAAATAGTGTAGAAAACAAACATAATCTCATTTGTTATTGTAATAGTTTCAAAAAAGCAGTGATAGAGTATTTCTGGTGTGGTCCTATTCCATATGTAAGCTTAAGCTCTGTCTGGTCGGTTCCTGGATAAAAGTCCTTGGTCTCAGTTCTTTTGATTTTAACCATTTTCTTAGATTCTGTAAAGGATTGCTGATTTTCATGTACTCAAAATGAAGTGTTAACTTCTACATGAAATTTTCCTTTATTCTAGTGATTGGTTGCTTTTCTACCTCTCCCGAGGCTTAATAGATTAATTGAAATCATTAATTTAAAGCCTTGAGAGATTATTATAAACTTGTGCCTTGATGTCCGTTAGTTTCAAAAGAGATAAGTCTTTTATGTTTAATAAAAAAACTGATGAAAATCAACTCAAGATCAACAACTGAAATTAGTAGCAAACCCTAAAAGCACCTTTTAGGTGGTTAAAACCAAGGGATTATTTAGTTTTACTTATATTAAGTATATTTCTTATGTTAAGTGATGGTGGTACTCCTTCATTGGGTTAGTAGTTGGCTTACATATTGAGTGCTGAGGCAATGAGAGTGATGGTGCCAAAATTAGCTGTCCATGGGAACCCGACTTCTGTTTCTTGACTCTTTCAACATCACTAACCTGACATGTGACTAAGAAGTCTGACTAAATTGTATTTGATATGAAAATAGAATTGACTATACTCTTCTGGGTCTGGGTTGTAGACTTTATACATTAATATGTTGTAAAACTATTCCTAATGGTATCAGACTCATTTAAAGTCTGATTTATTTGTTGTATCTTTTTTTTAAGATTTTATTTATTTATTTTTAGAGAGGGAAGGGAGGGAGAAAGAGAGAGGGAGAAACATCAATGTGCGGTTGCTGGGGGCCGTGGCCTGCAACCCAGGCATGTGCCCTAACTGGGAATGGAACCTGCGACACTTTGATTCGCAGCCCGTGCTCAATCCACTGAGCTAGCCAGCCAGGGCTCGTATCTTTCTATATATATATCTTGCTTTTCAGGGGATTCAGTATTGTATACATGACGCCATGTGCTCTCTGTCTGTTTCTAAACTCTCACTTGTCATAGGGTTATTAACTAAATATTTGCTTCATTTAATAGAAAGAAATCCCAATACTGATATTTTTAAATTTTTACATTACAGTTGATGTACAATATTATATTAGTTTCCGGTGTACAACCCTGTGACTATACATTTATAAAACTTAGGAAGTGATCACCCTGATAAATTGAATACCCATCTGACACCATATATAGTTATTACAATATTATTGACTGTATTCCCTATGCTGTACTTGCATCCCCATGACTGTTGTGTAACTGCCATTTTGTACTCCTAAATCTCTTCACTTTTCTCATCCATTTCCTTAAACTCTCTCCCATCTGGCAACTGTCAAAATGCTCTCTCTCCCTGGCTGGTGTGACTCAGTGGACTGAGTGCTGGCCTTCAAACCAAAGGGCCGCTGGTTCAGTTGCCACTCAGGGCACATGCCTGGGTTTTGGGCCAGGTCCCCAGTAGGGGGCATGTAAAAGGCAACCACACATTGATGTTTCTCTCCCTGTCTTTCTCCCTTCTGCCCCCTCTCTCAAAATAAATAAATGTGATCTCTGTATTTATGAGTCTGTTTCTATTCTGTGTGTTCATGTATTTTGTTTTTAGATTCCACATATAAGTGAAGTCATGTGGCATTTGTCTTTCTCTGACTCATTTCTCTTAGCATAATACCCTCTAGGTGTATCCATGTTGTTGTAGATGGCAAGATTTCATTCTTTTTTGTGGCTGAATCATATTCTATTGTATGTATGTACCACTTCTGCTTTATCATCCATCTATTGGACACTTAGGTTGCTTCCATATCTTGGCTATTGTAAATAATGCTGCAGTAAACATATGGATGTATATGTCTTTTTGATCTAGTGATTTGGGTTTCTTTGTATAAATATCCAAAAGTGGAATTGCTGGGTCCTTCTTGTTTCTTGTTATAGTTTTTTTTAAAGTCTGTTTTGTCTGGTATAAGTATTGCTACCCCAGCTTTTTTTTTTGTTTTTTCATTTCCATTTTCATAAAATTTCTTCTTCTGTCCCTTGATCTGAAGTGAGTCTCTTGTAGCCAGGGTCTTGTTTTGTTATCCATTCAGCTATCTTAATGTCTTCTGATTGGAGTATTTAATCCACAGGTGGCAAACAAAAGGCCTGTGGGCTGAACTGGCCCTCCGCCTTGTTTTATCCAGCCTTGCACCTTGTTTCTACCTGGTGGCAGCGCCAAACTCTCATTTAACTGTTAAGGAGTAGTTACATTTATATAGTCCTAAATTACATTCAGCCCTTTGAAGGCAACCTCAGGCTGATGTGGCCCCTTGTGAAAATGAGTTTGACACCAGTGAGTTATTCCATTTACATTTAAAGTACCATATTGTCCAAACTATAAGACGCACCCCCATCCCCAATTTTGGGAGGAATAATAGTTGTTAATGCTGCTGTTGAGTTCTGTTTACATTTACATTGGTGAAATAATTATATTATTTATGTTATTAAATATTTTACCACATTTTTTGCTTCAAATTTTTTTCCTATTTTCCTCCTTTAAAACCTAGTTGTGGCTTATGGTCCAAAATACGGTAATTGTTGATATGTATTTATTGCCATATTATTTTATCTTTTTTTTTCTTCTTAAAGGAGATCCTTTAACTTTTTGTGATAATTGGTTTGGTACTGATAAACTCCAGATTTTTTTTTTCCTTGTTTGGGAAGCACTCTCTGTTGATTCTAAATAATAGCCTTGCTGTGTAGAGCAATCTTGATTGTAGGCCTTAGCTTTTCATCACTTTGACTATTTCATGCCAATCCCTTCTGGCCTGCAAACTTTCTGTTGAAAAATCAGCTGATAGTCTTAAGGGGGCTGCCTTGTTGGTGCCCCCATAGTCACTGGTGCCTTTTCATGCGCTGCCCCAGTGCTGGAGCACAGAGTCAGTCCAAGTCAGTGTGCAGGCCCTTGAATAGGAATTCTTGAGGTTCCAGGAGCCATGATCAGTCAGCCACAATCTCTGCTGATTTTGTTATGGGGATTTCTCTTCCTGGCACTGGAATCCTGGGCTGAGGGTTCCGGTGTGGGACTGGGACCCCTTAGGGGTCACCTCCGGGTGACCTCTGAAACCAAGATATCCTCCCCCCTTTTTTAAGATTTTTATTTCTAGAGAAAGGAGAAGGGAGGGAGGGAGGGAGAAAGAGAGGGAGAGAAACATCAGTGTGTGGTTGCCTCTCATGTCCCCCCATACTGGGGACCTGGCCTGCAACCTAGGCATGTACCCTGACTGGGAATTGAACTGGTGACCCATTGGTGTGCAGGACCATGCTCATCCACTGAGCTGCACTATCCAGGGCAATATCTCCTTCCACATGTGGATGTGAGACCAGCCCTTTTCGAATTTCACCCCTTCTACCAGCCTCCACCAGTCTTGAAGTGGCGTTTATATTCTTGGTTATAGGACAGGCATTCTGAATGATGGCTGTTTCATAATTTAGTTGTAATTTTGATGTGGTTGTAGAGGTTCCGAGTACTACGTTTACCTATGCTATCTTGACTGGGAGCTTCCCATCACTAATATTTTCAAAATTCACTGCTTCTTCCCAGCTCCAATATTTTGCAGTGCTCATATGAAACCTTATTGTGGGATGGAATGCTGAGGCTTCAAATTCTGAAAATGTACTTGCTAAAGTCAACAGGGATCCTTTTAGTAGCCAGATTACTTGGATACTTTTTAGACTTATTTGACCTTTCACAGATATTGTCATGGTTACCCATTTTCATTTCTTTTGCTGAAACTCTCTTCTCCATTGGCTTGCTGTCGTCTCTCTTAATTCTCTTACTAGGCTCCTTCACTTTCTGATAGCTTCTTTTTTTTTTAATTAATTTTTTTACTGAAGTATAGCTGGCATACAACCTGAAGCTTCTTACAGTATCTGACAAGTTTCATTATTTACTTTTTAATCTCCTTTTTTCTTTCTCATTATATGTCCCTTCTGAAGATTTCTTTCACCACTTACATAGTTAGAGTCACTAGCTGTTTGCTAATTTTCCCAAGTCCTTTCTTATGTCAGATCTCTTTTGAGCTTTTCACCTTGTATATTCAGTTACCTCTTCTAGTATATATCATTACTTAATATATTTTGGCTACTTTAAGACAAAAGGTTTTAAAAACTGAGCTATATATATTCTTACCTCTTTTTTTTTCCTTCTGTGTTTCCTATCCAAGTAAATGTTACTATTATCCACCCAAAACTTGGAATTACCTATTTTCCCCCATCTTTCACATCTGGTCAGTTATCATACCAAAAGCCCTAGTGGTTAAAAATGTGAGTCATTCTTGGTTTCAAGGATTTATATGTAGGGCTTTTTATGAGCAATATAAGTCCATTTGAAACATTTATGAAGAAATAAAATGTATGGAATATATTAAAAATGGAACAATTCTATTTAAAAGAGGGAGGTTCAGAACTCTACCTGCTTAGCCAGTTTCTCCCCACCCCCACTCAATAAATGTCAGTTGGAATTATTTTCCTAAATATTTCACTACTTGCTAGTTTTGTGACCTTAGATAAATCAGTCTGCCAATGCACAATATGAGAATAAGAGACTTTTCTATCTATTTTAACAAGATGGTTGTAGGATCTAAAGAAAATAGTGTATGTTGTTTTAGGTTGGATTTTATTTTATAAAAAGTATAAATATAACATACAGATATTTTGAGGTGATGCTTTATGCACATTTGGAATTACCTATGTCTTTCTAGTTAATCGTATTTGCCACACAACATCTTTTAAAAATGAAATGTGGGTTAAGCTACAGAATTTGGATATACAGTAAGTTCTCACTTAACATCATTGATAGGTTCTGGACCTGAAGAGAACTATTATTATATAAAAAAGAGCTAAGTCCTAAGGCATTCACCAAGTTATGATGAAATCATGTTATTTGAGCACCTGCTGTACTGCAGAAATTCTAAAAATTGAACACCTAGTTCATGTTAATAAAAGTTATATAACCAAAGTGGAAAGCTACCAACTGTTTAGTCAGTAAATATTAACTAAAATGTTTGAAAGGTAAAGATTGTAAAGGGATGACAATTGTAACTGCTGGTAAGAGTATAAATGGTACAACTCTGGGAACAGTTTGACAATAACTATCAAAATGTCCGAAAATGTATACAACCTTTATCTCTTAGTCTGTTCAGGCTGCTACAACCAAATACCATAACCCTCAGTGGCTTATAAATAAGGAAGATTTATTTCTGACATTTTTTAGAGGCTAGGAAGTTCAAGATCAAGGCATTAGAAGATCAGTGTCTAGTGAGGTTCAGTTCTTGGTTTATAGTCTCTTAAAAGATATTAATTCCATTTGTATGGGCTGCTCTCATGACCTAATCACCTCCTGAAGTCCCCACCTTTAAATACCATCACATTGGGGATTAGGTTTCAACATAAGAATTTGGGGTGGGAGGGGACACAAGCCTTCAATCTGTAGTATCTTTTGACTCAGATGTAGAGATGTGAAAAGGGCTTTAGCTCTGTGAATATTTATTGCAATATTGTTTAAACTGGTAAAACTTAGAAATACCCTGACCATCTAGTAATAGATGATTGGGTAAATAAAAGTTGGTACATCTATATAATGGAATATTGTTTGAGTATAATAACTATGTAACTTGTTTAACATGGAATAGGTGTTAATTTTTTAATTTTTGCAATACAGCAGGTCCTTGAACATCATCTTTTGTTATAACATTGATGAAATGCTGTAGGAACTTAACAATATTTACTGACAAGGAAAGATTTTCACATTTTGAATGAAATTAGCTGATTAAATTACTTTATTAAAAGCCATGCATATGCATACTGTGCACGTGATTTGAACATGTGGGCAAAATCATGGTATGGAAAGACTATGCTGAAGAGGTTATTGGTAATCTCAAAGTGTTGGAATTTTTTTTTTAATAAGAAAACACAGTGGTCACTTCGCATTTTTCTCCTTTCAGTAGTTTTACCAGGAAAAATATCACCATTTGTCTTTTAAGATATAATCATTATAATTTGTGCATATGTAATATACACATATCATCTGTTATGTGAGCTTCAGAGTTGTAAAGTGTGTGCAGCAAAGTTTCAGGCATTAGGGCTTGATGACCCTGAAGTAGGAGTGGAACTAAGTGGGAACATTAAATATTTACAAGTACTATATAAGATTTGTTTACCCTGACATATTGCCATTATTTGCTTGCTGTTGGTTTTTTAGAGTAAAAGAAGAAAATCTAAGAAGTAGATGTTGCTTGTTTCCCATTTTGTGGTGTTTTGGAAGGCCCAAGTAGAACTACTTGGTTGAAATTAAGTAGATTTTTTCAGTTCTATGTAGAGAGAATATTCCTTAATGAATGAAGTTATCATTAGGAGAGCAAGCCAGAAGGTGCAGGTTGTTGTGATATGAGTAGCACATAGTAATAGTCATAGTAAGATTCACAGTAATAGTAAGAATTGACATTTCCTCAACTTCCTTATCTAGGAATGGGATGTTTTTAATATGCCGTGAAATTAAAAAGTAATCTCATCAATTCTATACTACTGGTAGGGTTTTTATTTCTTAAAGCATTACTGGCCAGTGGCATTGGTATTACACAAGGAGAGTCCTAGCAGCATTGTTTGTAGTAGTAAAGCATGTTTCCATAGTGGAATAAAATATAAAGAAAAAGCAGATTTACATCTGATAAAGAATGATTGTTAAGGGTGAGTTTATGTGACATTATAACATATATGTAATGTACTACAGTTGTTTTAAAAACAGGTATTATCCCTAGAAGGGCTTTGCAAGGATGTTTGTTAATAAGTAGGTTATCTCTGAAAGAAAACATAAAATACTACTAAAGTGATTGCCTCAGGGATGGAATATTGGGGTCAGTGGTGGGAAGGACACTTTACTGTGTACTTATATATGTAAAATTTGTTTAACCTTTTGTATATATTAACTTTTAAATTAATTTACATTGTTTTAAAGAAAGTTCCACACAAATGACAATTTGTATCACAATGGACTTAAGGCTCAAAAAAATTGAGATAGAGGAATACATTGGCTTAAGAGGTAGATAGCTAATTTTCTCTTTGGAAGAATGTAAGGAGGGAATGAAAAGAATCTGTTAATTCAGCTTCGATTTCTTTGTCATTCTAACTGAAATGTCTTATTCTGTAATAGTATACTAACTTGGTATAGCTTGTGCTCTTTTTCGCCCACTCTAATGATATAAAAGATGTCTATAATATTAAAATACTAATTATATTTTTATCAGAACAAGTCTTTGTGCAAATTTCGTTACTAGCCCTTGAGTGTCTATCAGCATAACAAGTAGTAAGGAAAGACTAAATGTAAACAAGAATGAAATTAATGACTACTGTTACAAATTGATACCTAATTATATAAGCCATTTCTTGACCTATATAGAGTGCCCACAGTTTATAAGATAATCATCACATTAGAAACTTAAAGCTAAAAGCTCAAGAATAATGTAATACATGGATGTCCTATGACAGGGCTAAATGTTTCAGAGTCTTGGGGGGGCGGTCCTTGTTTTGTGAAACACTTCTAATTTTTGGAAGAGAATACGGTCATGAGCTTTTTTAACACAATATTTCTTCAAAGTAGAAATGAAATTTTGTTTAGCAGTCATTTGAATTTGTTTTCTTTCAGAAATCGAGCTATAGCAGATTATCTTCGTTCAAATGGCTATGAAGAGGCATATTCCGTTTTTAAAAAGGAAGCTGAATTAGATATGGTATGTTTGACTTTTAAAAATATAAGTGGATTTACTTAAGTATCAGTAGTCACCTCAGTTATTCACAGATCTTATCATTTGTTATTTATTTGGCACTAAATTTAATTTCCCCCCTTTTTTTGGTGTAATAAGATTTTTAGTAATGTTTGGTTAGACTCAAAGACCAATGGTCTGTATGGCTTGAACTATCATACTTGAGCCATTATTTTTAAAAGGTTCTCATTTTTTTCCCTCCAGAATGAAGAATTAGATAAGAAATATGCTGGTCTTTTGGAAAAAAAAGTGGACATCTGTTATTAGATTACAAAAGAAGGTAACTGAGTTTTTTCTTTGAAGTTAGCTGTATTTGGAGTGGTCTCACAAACTTTCTGAAATACTGACATAAATCATTTTTCTGCATGAATTAATAATTATATCTAATCTTTTTAAAAAGATGTGTTTGTTTATTTTTAGAGGGGGGAAGGAGAAGGAAGGAGAGAAACATCAGTGTGTGAGAGAAACACCTATCAGTTGCCTCTCACATGTCCCCCAATCAGCAACCTGGCCCCGCAATCCAGGTGTGTGCCCTAACTGGGAATCAAACTGTGACCTTGTTTTGCAGGACAACGCCCAACCCACTGAGGCATACCAGTCAGGGCTAATTATATATAATCTTGAAAAGGCAAATAAGAATACATTTCTGTTCATTATAAAAAACTTTGACTCAGACAGATCAGTGCTGATGCCTGCTAACTTGTGCAATTTGAGTACTGGCTGGATTCAGTCTACAAAAACCAGACTTTAGGGAATTCATAGTAAGAATTATTTGTGGTCCTGGCTGGTGTGGCTGAGTGGATTGAGTGCCGGCCTGTGAACCAAAGGGTCACTGGTTCGATTCCCAGTCAGGGCACGTGCCTGGGTTGCCGGACAGGCCCCAGAGGGGGTTGTGAGAGAGGCAACCACACATTGATGTTTCTCTCCCTCTCTCTTCCTCCTTTCTCCTCTCTTTTAAAATTAATAAAATCTTTAAAAAAACCCTTTCTATAAGAACTGACTTGTGTACTTGTTTGGATAGGAAGAACGCATGGAGCCAATATGGTGCTGAGAAAAGAACACCAAAGTGTGCCCTTAAGTTATTTTTATCTCTGAGCTTTTATTTTGATTTGTAAAATGAAGGCAATAAATAATACTCAGGTCCTAAAATTTATACTTCTTGTAGCCAAAGCTAGAATAAATAAATAACATTGTTACAACATGAATTAATGTGTAAAGCACTCTTAGAAAAGTACCAAATACATAGATGTTAAATAAATATTGACTTTTATTATAAATATTATTGTTATTAGCATATATAATGTATACTTGGTTTGGGAAGAATTTACTAAGAGTAGCAAACTTACAGGGATCAACACTGGTGCACTGCTATTCCTCTCAATAATAGATATAAATTGAAATTTTTTTTTTCAGTTAAAGTCAAACTCGTACTGAATATTTCTCAGTTTTCAATTTTGTCACAACAAAAATTGTGATGATAATATAGATAATTTTTAATAAATGATGAATGTAAATTACTGAAATTGTTCAAGTATCTTGCATACATACACACACATACATAAAATAAAAGCAGGGTTTTTTTAATGTCAGATATATTATTTTATTGGAGTCTATCTGTGTACATAACCACATTTTGATTCTCCAGGTTATGGAATTAGAATCAAAACTAAATGAAGCGAAAGAAGAATTTACGTCGGGTGGACCTCTTGGTCAGAAACGAGACCCAAAAGAATGGATTCCCCGTCCACCAGAAAAATATGCATTGAGTGGTCATAGGAGTCCAGTCACTCGAGTCATTTTCCACCCTGTGTTCAGTGTTATGGTCTCTGCTTCAGAGGATGCTACAATTAAGGTAATTTTTTTCAAGATGAAAGATAATTCTAAAAAGATTTCAGTTTAATTAGGTGAAACAAATTTTATTAATGAAGACCTAAAAAGAGAGAAAGTAGAGACTCTTTGAAACTCTGATTTGTTCTAACCCTTAAAATACAAAATTAGATAGGGTTCGAGTGTTAAAAAAAGAAAGAATTAGAATAACATTAGAATAAAATTGTAGCTCCTGTATGGTAAGCTGCCAAATAAGTTCACTGATGAATTTGAGAGAATTGGCTAATTTAGTGTTGCACAATAGGTCAGTCACCTAGTGCTTGAATAATTTTTGTTCTTAAATAATGAATACGTAAGTGTGTGACTTTTAAGCAGAAGTGATAGATGAAAATACAGGATTACAACATTAATAATTCAGTAGATGAATGTATTCTGCAGAAGAATTTCAGTAAAGGATTTATTTAAATTGGGCTCTCGTTGATGTATTTAGTATTGGCTTTGATTCCAAACTAAACAGCAGTTCTCTCCCAGGTGTAAGAACAGAGGCATATCACTTTATAAGTTATGTATTTCATCAGTAAAAAAGATTGTACTTAAAATTCTTTCTGATCCAGACAATGCCAATTGTATAAACCACCTGCAGAAAGACAAGTAAACTATAGTTAAAAGGTTTAGGTAGGTGTCTTTCTTCTAAGGCTTATTTCCGTTTAAGTTATATTTGTAGAGGTTTAAGAAAATGTAGGTAGATTGTTAAGATTGTGTGTATTACACAAAATCAGTCTAACATAAAATTCAGGAAATACTTAATTGTGATTACATTTAACCGGTTTTTATATTAAACATTGTTTTATGTTCTTCTTACACGGATTTCTTTAGTTTCTTAATCAGCAGCTTCCTTCTATCCTATAGGGTGGTGATCCATGGGGCGGCTGCAGAGTCATTGGAGGAGAGTCTTAAATTCATGTGTTCATCACGTATTTCTGTAGGATGAGATGATTACATACCTAATACCTTAATATATTGCTATTTTTCAGATGTATGTAGACATGTCTTTAAATTATTGATTTTATGTTGATCTGCTAAAAAACTGCCCTGCTATCATGAGGCACAGGGGTAAAGGCAGACATTCTTTAATAGGTTGAAAACCTAGTCTTAAATATTGACTTTGCAGTGGTGGTCGAAAAGCATAAACAAAACTGTAAATGTCTTAAAATATATCTGTGGAGTCAACTTTAAAATACTACAAATGGTACATACTTATTTCCTTTCTCTTAACAGATAATTTTGTGTAAGTCTTATTTTTTAGATTGCCAAGGTATATATTCTTTACATCTGTTTTATAACTCTAAGTTTTCTATGTTCCTGTTATAAAAATAGAGAACCAATAAACATCATTTACCCTATGGAAAAAAATAAAATATTACAAATGTAAGTTTTAAAATTATCTATAATCATACCACATATTCATCAACTACTCAGTTTCCCTTCCTTTCAGTCTTAATTCAGTGTGTACACGTGGTGGGTTGTTTCATTAATAAAAAGCATTTGTATTTAGTTTTATTTCCTTTTTAGATTAAACTTAATCTAGAAACACCTTATTTTGTTCCTAATGAATTATGATTTTTAATGAATTAAAACTAGTTGTTTTATTTGTATGTGGAGGCTTTATAGGGTAATTAGTGGTCGAGAGCACAGATTCTGTGTTTAAGTACTGACGCAGCCGTTTGATAAAATTTTTATTTATTTTTTAAAAGGTTTTTATTTATTTACAGAGAGAGGGGAAGGGACAGAGAAAGAAAAGGGGAGAAACATCACTTGGTTGCCTCTCAACGTCCCCAGCTGGCCTGCAGCCCAGGCATGTGTCCTGACCAGGAATCGAACCATCCACCTTTTAGTCTGGGGCTATGCCGAACCCACTGAGCCACACCAGTCAGGGCCCATTTAATGATTAATGTGATCATGGGCAAATTAACTTTTTATGCTTCCCTTTCCTTATCTGTGAAATGAAGATAATTAATACTTATCTCAGGGCTTTTGGGAGGATTAAATGAGTTTTACAGGGAAACTGCTTAACAGTGTCAGTCGTATACTATAAAGGAGTACTTAGCGTCATCAGTGTTTCAGCACCATTAACACATCTTCCTTTGGATTTAAAGTGTTTAGCCATCTACTATCAAAAATAGTGTTCTTTTCATTTTTATTCATAAAGCTTTTTTCTCATAAATTCCTTTAATATTTTGTGGTCAAATATTTTGTAGAAAGGTTTAAAAAAAACCCTTTCTACTCCTCTTTCATATTTTCTTTATTTAGTTATGTTAAATTAGGTGATTTCTAAGTGATGGTTGTGATAGAATTACTTTCCAGAAAACTCAAAGGAGAACACATGAGTTTTTTGTAATTTTGTGACTGTATTGGGTAAAGTGATTAAGTTTAAGGATCAATTCTCTCCTTTGTTGGGAAGGAGGATTAAAAATATGTCATAAGATTCTTTTGCTTAAAATGAAGTAATGTATATAATATACATAACAGTATAGTGTCTGGCAGATTTAGATAGACAGTAAGGACTCAAAAAACTGTAGGTAATGTGCCCTGGCTGGTGTGGCTCAGTGGATTGAGTACCGGACTACCAACCAAAGGATCGCCATTTAGATTCCCAGTCAGGGCACATGCCTGGGTTGTGGGCCAAGTCCCCAGTAGGGGGCATGCGAGGGGCAACCACACATTGATGTTTCTCTCCCTCTCTTCCCCTCTATCTAAAAATAATTGAACAAAATCATTAAAAAAAACACAAAAACAAAACAAAACTGTAGCCAGTATTACAGTTAAGACAAAATTAAATTTTTTATTATATTAAATAATTGTTTTGTGCATCTGGTAAATACTGCAGGTTTGTGTTAGTTTATAAATGGGAATTTCCTTTTAGAGCCATTGATTGACATCATCAACATTTGAATTTTAATACAGGAAAACTTAGAGGGTTGGTATTTGGAATAAATAGTTCATGACAGTATATTTAATTACATCATTTAAATTTTTGAACTATTGCTGGTTGTTATTTAGAATTCTTAAATATTTGTTTAAAAGTGAACAAACAAAATTAAGAAAATACATTTAACTAATAAAGCAGATTAAGGATTGCCAACTTTAATATATAGAGAGTTTAAACAAATATGAAAAACTAATATCTCAGTTTAAAAAAAGAGCCGTGAGGCCTGGCTGGTGTAGCTCAGTGGATTGAGAGCAGGCCTGCAAACCACAAGGTTGCAGGTTCAATTCCCAGTCAGAGCACATGCCTGGGGTTGCGGGCCAGGTCCCTGGTGGGGGCTCATGAGAGGCAACCACACATTAATGTTTCTCTCTCTTTCTCCTTCCCTTCCCCTCTCTCTAAAAATAAATAAATAAAATCTTAAAAAAAAAAGAACCATGGAACATGAACAGATAATTAATAGAAGAAAAATGGCTAATCAACAATAATAGGTTTTGGTCTTACTAATAGTAGAAGAAATGAAAATGAAAATTATATATACCAACCTGCTAAGATATTGTACTTTTTAAATGAGAATTCCCAGTGGTGATAAGAATTTGATGAAGCAGGCACTCTCATTACTTTGATACAATCTAATGGGAGAACAATTTTACAGAAAATATGAAGGGCTGGGAAAATTTATATTTTTTGACCCAAATTTTTCTTTTTTCCATCATTGTGACCTAAGTATTGCAAAATGAGGACAGTTAATTTTTCAATATTCAAAGATTTTTTTACATGTATGTTTTCTGTAATGAAAAATTTTAGCCAGCAATAGGAATACTTTTAAAAAATACTGCTAAATTTTTAACAGCACTGAAAAATTCTTACTGTAAGAAGCAAAAGGAAGACGGGAAAGGAAATATAATGAAGTATATATAATCACTATACTTAAAGGGCATAGAGAAAATGAAAAAAAGATGCCATTGTTAGAGATATTTTTTATTTCCTTTATATCAGTGCATTATAGATTTTTATCATGAGCATTTACTACTTTTATAATCATCCAAAAGGTAAATATAAAGAAAAATAAAATTCCTACTAATTCTTGACAGTTATAAATGAACTGAAATGCCTTGTTTGCTCACCATTTATGAAGAGATACACATTTCATTGGTTATATTTATTTTAAGAGAAAACGTTTAGTATTATTTAATGAATATAGGGAAAGAAAATTAACTTGAAACTGAAGTGAACTTCAAGATCACCCTACTTACTTTCAGTATGTGAAATAGTCATCTGAACTCTTTAATTCTATCTAAGAATTAAACACTGAGATAACAAAGTAAGACAAAGATATTACAAAAGAAATAGGCCAATACAATACCATTTATGAACATAGATGGTACACAAGATCCTATAACATATTACAAGCAAATTGAATCCAACAGTTCATTTAAATGTTAATATATGATAACCCAGTAGGATTTATCCCATAATGCAGTATTGGTTCTACATTTGAAAAACATTAAATGTGATATATAAGCAGTGAAACATAGTAGGTTCAGAAAAAACATTTGACAAAATTTCAGTATCCATTCATGAGAAAAACTGAACAAGCTAGGAAGGAAGCTTCTTTAACCTGATAAAACATATAAAGGTATATGAAAAAACCCACAGTGAACATAATACTTATTGCTGGAAAACCGAGTGCTTTCCCTGAGATCAGAAACCAAGGCCAGGCTGGATGTCCAGTCCCTTCCACTTACATTCACCTTTGTACTGGAGTCCCTAGCCAGTGCAGTAAGATGAAAAAGAAATAAAAGGCATACAGATTTAAAAGAAAAAAATGAAACCATCTTTATTTGCAGGCATGATCTAGGTAGGAGATCCCAAAGAATCTGCAAAAAAAAAAAAGCGGCTAGAACTCTACATTTAACAGTCAAAGGATACAAGGTCAATATACAAAGTGTAATTGTACTTCTATAAACTAGCAATGACTAATTGAAATTTTAAAATGCCACTGATGGTACAATAGCATCAAGAAACCACAAAATACTTAAAGGCTAAATCAAACAAAATGAAACACAATCACTTCTATGTAGAACTATGTGAATACTGAAATGGGAAAAAAATTTTGTTCATATTGGGAAGGGTATGGAAGTTTTCTAATATTTTTATAAGGTAGTTTATTTTTTTCTTAGGTTCATTTTTTATGTCATTATGATGTGTAATTATGTGTTCTTTTTATATAACATTGTATGCTTGTCATAAATTCCTTACAGTTGTAAATTTTATATTTTAGCCATTACCCATGTTGAATATTTAGTTTTCAAAATGCATTTTGTAAGTTTCTTTAAATTGGTTGACATATATACCCTGCCACAGCTAAATTTGAACTTATGGGAAGAATGGAATCAATCATTTGATTTTAGAGCAATGTAATTGCTTTTGGTTAAAGATTAAACTTCAGACTTGCATTTGACCATCAAAATGTTCTTGAGATCTGTTTCTAATAATATTTATTCTTGATAGCACATTATTTCTGTTCCCTTAGAAAAGTCATCTTTAAAATATGTGACTATGACTTTGTTTTTACATCAGAATGACATTCTTTTGTTAATCTACTGTTCATGGAGTTACATCATGTGAACTCTCTTCTTGGCCTCTTAGATATCCCGAGCTCTGCTTGTCTAGTAGAATCGAATATTCCTTACTCCTTTATCTTCCTTCCATTTTATGTATAGCTCCCTACCCCCAAACTTTTTTTGTATTTAAATTTACTTATTTGCATGTCTCTTGCCTGCTATCAGACTGGGAAGGGACTTTGTCTTGTGGCTTTTTATACCTAATCACAAGTATAATTAGGTGTATGGTAGATAAGGCTTGCACTGTCAGTTTTCTCTATAGAGAGAAGACCAATTTATACTTGAGGATGTGGTAATTTCTAAGACAGTTACCCTTTGTCACTTTCTCAGTTAATTAGTAAAGTGCCAGACTGGCCTGCTGAGTGCAAATGTGAAATGAGAAAGTGATGGGTTGATAATAACCAATTTTCTGTTCACGTGACAGGTGTGGGATTATGAGACTGGAGATTTTGAACGAACTCTTAAGGGGCATACAGACTCTGTACAGGATATTTCATTTGACCACAGTGGCAAGCTTCTGGCTTCCTGTTCTGCAGATATGACCATTAAACTATGGGATTTTCAGGGCTTTGAATGCATCAGAACCATGCACGGTAAGGAGCAGAGGATAGTATTTTGATACTGATTTTAACATGGCATTCCAGAGAGAAGAATATTGTTTCTAATAGTGTGCAGGTTCCCTTCACTCAGTTCTTAATTGCCTGTGTCGGTGGAGGACCATATGATAGATAGGCCATGGATAAGCTGCCGTAGTTGGAAGTTGTTTTTGTTACAAAGTTTTAAGTATCTCTTAGTGGTTTACATAAAGTATTTGTTTTTAAAAATATTTTTGGATAAGAAAAACTGCTTAAGACATCTATCTGCGTATCTTTGAGAAAATGAAATTACTGGGTTTCTTCACTTTACTCAATTGGGAAACTGAAGTTCAGAGAGAGGGGATATAGTAAAAGCTGGAATCCAGATTTCCTTGCTCACTTTTTAATGTTCCACATATACTGTAGTCATATTGTTAGGTTGTTGTCCCGGGTTTTGTCGTGGAGACTTTCTCTGAGGCAATTTGGCTTTGTGGAAAGAGCTTTGGAGTCAGATATCTGGGTTCAAATTTCTACTTGTTTACTTATGGCATTAGGAAATTTTAACCTCTTTCATCTGCAAGATATAGGTAATAATACCTAAGTCATACACGTGTTGTGAGGATAAAATAACATACAGGCGTATCTTGGAGATAATCGAGGGTTCAATTCTAGACTACCACAATAAGTAAATACCACAATAAAGCGAGTCACAAATATTTTTGTTGGTTTTCCAGTACATATAAAGTTGTGTTTATACTATACTGTCGTCTGTTGAGTGTGCAGTAGTATTATGTGTAAAAAAAGAACATGCCTTAATTTTAAAAACGTTATATTGCTAAAGAAATTCTTATTACCATCTGTGTTTTCATTGAGTCATAATCTTTTTGCTGGTGGAGGGTCTTGCCTCTATGTTGATGAAAACGCAGTATCTATGAAGTGCAATGTAGCAAAGCTTTTATATTGCAAAGTGCAATGAAACAATGGGATTCCTGCACTTAATTATCTTGGTTTAGTACCTGGCACATACAAGGTGCTCAGTAAATAAGAGTTTTTGTTTCTTTAAAGATGATGAGATCTGAGTGTTTGGATTTATATATGTGACACATACTGTGTTAATAATAAAACTTTTTTCTAAAGAGATTATCCTGTGACATTAGCACATGAGTAAGCTATGTGATTGCATAGTGGGTGTAATTTGAAGGGTGTGTTTTCTTCCCTAAGTAAATGCATTGAAGGAGCTTACCAAGTAAAGGAATTCTGGTGAATCCTTTTGTAAAATCTAATACGTGTTTTTAAGCAGTTTGTGTCTTGTTTTTCTAACTTAAGAAGAAAGTTCTTTCCAGCCATTGTATTTTCTTAAAATAATATTTTGAGGACTCTCTGAGGCTTTTTCCTTCAGAGGTAGTTGATTAGGATTATGAATAATGTATATGGAGTAATGCATTTTTTACCTCCATGAACCTCACCAAGAAAAAATTTTCCACCACTATTTTAAATACAGTGGTGTTTTTTTCTTACCTAATTTTTTTAGCTTTGCAGATTTTATTTCTACTTTATATCTTAGAATATCAACAGTGGAAAAAATGTGTTTTTTCTAGTGTTCCTACATAAACATTTAGTGTATTAATACAAGGGTGGGCAAAAGTAGGTTCATTTACTAGCCATCATTACCTAAAAGATAAACCATAAGAAGGTATACAAAATAATAAGAAGAAAGGTAATAAATAATAATACAAGAATAAACTGTTTTATGTGCTTATAGTTATAAACCTACTTTTATCTACTCCTGTATATTCAGATGTTGATGATACTGATGCCTTATGGTTTTAAAACAGTTGTATAGGTTGAAATTTAATCATAAATTGAGTTGGCTACTTATTTCATTGTAGATTTTTTTTATTGTCACTAGTTCCTGAACTTTTTTTGCGTAAATCTAAATTTACTTTCTTTAAAATTTATATAAAGCCCAGTATATTTAAAGTTACTGTATTATTTGAAACCCCATGGTGAAGTCTAATGGTAAAGTGAGGTTTAATTTCTCTTGGTATATCACTCAGTACTTTGCCATGTTGTGTGTTTTAGGCCATGACCACAATGTTTCTTCAGTAGCCATCATGCCCAATGGAGATCATATAGTGTCTGCTTCAAGGGATAAAACTATAAAAATGTGGGAAGTGCAAACTGGGTAAGTAGATTTAGTTGAATGTCTGCTAAAGCGATTGAACAAAATTGTGTCCTGAATGTTCCAGTGGTTTTGGCTTTCACCTGTAATGATCACCATGACAGTTGTATTATATACTTTAAAACCTAAGTTTTGATCTCTGACTGTATCCCCAAAAAGAACAGAGAAGTTAAAAAAGAAACTCATGTCTTTTGGGAGCCATTTTCTGTGTAATGGCTTATTTTCTCTATGGTCTTCTTTTAGGTGATCCCTCTTTGGGTTGAAATAAAATGTAAATAACATTTGTACAGGTATGCCCCTGTTAGGTTTAATTTGATTGTGCTTAGAATTACATGATAGTTAAAATAGAACCTTAACCGACCGGTTTTACTCAGATTAGTAGAGCATGCTTTTTTCCCAACGTGGCTAGAAATATTTTTGTTAAGTTTATTGTGTGTGTTTAGTTTTGAAAAGATTTTCTCTATATATTTTACGTTCTATACTTTGTTGATTTGGTTAGCTCCTTAATGATACTCCCATCAGCTTATTTTAACTGATGTTTGACTTTTTAGCCTGTCCTCATCTTTTATTAACCAGGAATGTACATTTATTCTGCTGACTTTATGTGCATACAGTTTCACTAACTTGTTGCCATTCTCTTTATTCCAGTACACATAGCAGGTTCTGGGAAGTGTTTCCAGTGGATTGCCTTTCACAATGTAAATTATTGCTTATTTTGACAGCTACTGTGTGAAGACATTCACAGGACACAGAGAATGGGTACGTATGGTGCGACCGAATCAGGACGGCACTCTGATAGCCAGCTGTTCCAATGACCAGACTGTACGCGTATGGGTTGTAGCAACAAAGGAATGCAAAGCTGAACTTCGAGAACATGAGCATGTGGTGGAGTGCATTTCCTGGGCTCCAGAAAGCTCATATTCTTCCATCTCTGAAGCAACAGGATCTGAGGTACTGTGACTGTGTGTCATTCCATGATTTTATTGTTGGTATCTCAGAATTTTCTGATTTTCAAATTCAGGGCCATTAATGCATTTGAAAATCTGTATTCCAACATTCTGAATCTTGAACTTCTTTACTCTTTTCAACTTGCAGATGTGTTTATATTTTTTAACCGGTGACAGTATTGCTGTCAGCTGACCTGTGATGGTGGTGGGGGTTCTCCTAAAGTAAAAGTGGTCATTCAAATTTATCAAATACTATTGTTTTAAGAGTATACCAGTGCAAAATAAAACTTATGGGAGAGGTTAAAGTTATCTTTGAGAAGAAAATCACCTTTTAATGAACATAATTATTTATAAAATAATTTTTGGTGGAATGCAGTTTACTATTTAAATATTTGTTTTAAATGAATATTTCATATTGGAGGCATCTGATACCCTTGATCATTAGAAGCACTAAGTCTTGAGTTTTATTCTATTTCTTTATTATTCTTGTGTTCTTCATGACTTTATTTTTTATGACTACTCTATAAGTAAATTAATATATATTTTAATATATATTAAAGAATAATATACTCTAAAAGTAAATTATAGCGTATTATCTCTGAATAAGTTGTTATGAGCCAAAATTAACTGTTTTTTAAGACTTTTATAATATGGATTCTTAAAAATCACATTTTAACAAATGAAGGAGGAGAATCTCCTTTGCCAACTCTCACAGAGGCCTCCCCTCCCCCCTTCCCAATATTTTTCTAAATGAAGGTTTTGTTGTAATCTATTTTGGTTGGCTGTTTGCATTTTCAAATTCTTTTTACTGCCCTCTGGTGGTGGTTACTTACCATATGTCATAAATTTGAATGCTGAATTAGTTTTGAAATCCTTCTCTTTCTTATTAAAAGATTTTATTTATTAGATGGGGTGGGGAGGGGAGAGAGAGAGAAAAGAGGAAGAGAAACGATGCATGGTTGCTTCTCTCATGCCCCCTACTGGGGACGTGGCCCACAACCCAGGGCATGTACCTTGACTGGGAATCAACCAGGCAGCCCTTTGGTTCACTGGCCAGCCAAACCAGCCAGAGCAAAAATCCTTCTGTTTACAGACTGTTGGTCAGCAAGTTTGCCACTCTTGGTATTGTAGAAAACTCAATACTTGGGCTATTGTCTTAACCCAAAGTGGACATTTTCTGTTTTTATATTACCTGGGTCCTGGGTATGGCTGTGTATGTTAAAAAACTTGTCTATTTTGATAGTTAAGATGAGTAAGTACTGGAGATGTAATGTACAGTATACTGGAAATTTGCTAAGGAGCTAGTTCTTAAGTGTCCTCATCACCAAAAAAAAGGGAGGTTATGTGAGCTGATAGATATGCTAATTAGCTAGATTTAGTGGTCATTTTATAGTGTATACGTATGTTCAAAACATCAAGTTGTATGCTTAAATAAAAATTCTTGGTCATAATTGCAGTTTTAAGAATATTTTTTTAAGATTTTATTTACTTATTTTTACGAGAGGGAAGGGAGGGAGATAGAGATAGAGAGATGAGAGAGAGAGAGAGAGAGAGAGAGAGAGAGAAACATCAATGTGCGGTTGCTGGGGGTTATGTCCTGCAACCCAGGTATGTACCCTGGCTGGGAATCGAACCTGGGACACTTTGGTTCCCAGCCCGCGCTCAATCCACTGAGCTATGCCAGCCAGGGTAATAATTGCATTTTTATAAAATTAGAAATACAGATCACTGAGAGAAGTAATTTAAAGTTCTTACATAACTTCTTGCATGGGAAACTTAATTTTTATGTTTTCTGTAGACTAAAAAAAGTGGCAAGCCTGGGCCATTCTTGCTGGTCTGGATCCAGAGACAAAACTATCAAGATGTGGGACGTCAGTACTTGGCATGTGCCTTATGACTCTTGTAAGTTTGAATAATCTCACTGCTTCTGTTTTTATCTCCTTCTACTGTGTGTATACCTTCTTGGGTTTGATACCTTGTAATATCTGTTAATCTAAATTCTTCCAGGCTTTAAAATATCTTCTTTATAAAGATAGGTTTTCTTCAACTTTATCATTCCATTGTTTCAGTGACATGAAAGTTATTCCTAATCAATGTCATCTTATATAAAGGGTCTAGGAAAGACAGTGCTCAGAAGGAGATCCTAGTCCACTTGTATCTTTTAAAGTGATACACCTGTGAAGGAGAACTTTGTATAGACTCACTCATTTTTGAAGCTGTTTGCTTCGCTGTTTTACTGTATTTTATTTTAATATGAATCCTTTATTTACATGTTCCAATTTATTTGGTTTATTTACTATCCTGAAGTTAATGGTGCTGGCTTTCTGACTTGGAATGCTTATCCTCATTTTAGGATCACCTAGATTTCAGTATGAGGATATATAACTTGTAGACATTTTTGTTTGCTTAAATTTCTAAGGGCATCTGTGGGTATTAATCCAATGGCAGTTTTTGCAATTTGACATCCATGTTTTAGAGATTCTTTAGGTGCTAACTATACTTTGAAGTGATTATCTCTCTGTAGAATATGATAGACACATGGGAATACCATTAATAATTGATTACTCTCCTCTAGTAGTAGCCTGGGTGAAGTTCAGATATGCTGTGTTGCTGTTAAAAGTGATGGCTCACATTTAAAATCAGAAAGCATATGCTCTCCTCTTCTGTACAACACTGGTCACCATCAATTTACCTGGAAGTTTCTGGCTCCTATTTTTCAGTTGAAGGCAGGTGGGGGGGTGTGTGCTTTTTTTCTGCTTTATTTTAGTGTGGCCACACAAAATGTGATTTGCCTTTTTTTTTTTTTTTTTTTAAAGATTCCATTTATTTATTTATTTATTTATTTATTTTTAGAGAGAGGGGACGGGAGGGAGGAAAAGAAGGAAAGGGACATCGACGTGCCAGCGAAACATTGATTGGTCGCCTCTCACATACCCCTAACAACGAATACATGCCCTGACTGGGAATCGAACAGCCACCTTTTTGTTTGCGGAACTACGCCTGTCTCACTGAGCCACACAGTCAGGGCTGATTGACTTTTGTAGAGATTTCCACGTCTAGTGATTGGTGACTTTTATAGGTCACTTTAAAGAACAAAGTTTTGTAAATAAGAGCAAAGGCAGAGTAAACCAAGGCAAAGGATATATTGCTTTGGTAGTTTTTTTATTTTTAATTTGCACTATGCACCATTGTAGCTACTAGTCACATGCAGCTATGGTGCTGTTGAAATGTGGCTAGTGAGACTGAAGAACTAAATTGTTGATTGTTTTTAATTTTAGTTAGTTTCTGTTTAAATAGCCACATGTGACGGCTACCCCTGTTACACTGTGCAGTTCTAAACCTCTTTCTTATGTTACTATGTTAGGTGATTATGATAGGTCTTTTTTTTCCCCCCATAAATGTTATACTGTAACATACTGCTTTGTAGTGAACTTTTAATTTAGAGGTTATATAACACTTGCTCATCATTAGATATACTCTGCAGTGATTACATGCAGTGCTTTTTAAAAAGATTATTTATTTATTAATTTATAGAGGGGGGGGAAAGGAGGGACAAAAGAAGAAGAGAAACATGATTGGTTGTCCTCACACACCCCCAGCTGGGACTGGCCGCCTCAACCAGGCATGATGCCCTGACTGGGAATTCGAACCGGTGACCTTTGGTTTGCTGGCCAGCACTCAGTCACTGAGCCACACCAGCCCGGGCTGATTACATGCAGTGCTTTGATGGACATCTTTGTTCACTAAATCTCTGAGTACCTTCTAATTATTTTTTAGGCTGATTGCAAGAAATGGACATGCTAGGACAGGGGGTTGGATGGATGGATGAATAGATTGGAGTGAATACTTGTATATCCTGTACCTAGACCCCCAAGTTGTTAACATTTTTGTATGTGTTTATGTATATTTTGCTGAACAATTTGAGTTACTTGTAGAATCTTATAGTACCATGTGTCTCCTAAGAACAAGGATAGTCTACCTTCAACCAGAATAAAATTATCACACTCAAGAAATTAGCATTATTAACATACTACATAATTTCTTCAGTTAATTCCCAGTAGTGTTCTTATAACTTTATTTGCCTCTATCCAGGAGTCAGTTAAGCACTGCTCCATTGCACTTACTTGTTAGTTTTCAGTTTTCTTTAATCTAGAATTCCCTAGACTTTTTTTTTTTGGTCTTTTTTGGTGTTAATGTTTCCATGCATGCAGTTTCAGTGTGCTTCGAGTTATGAATTAATGTTTTCATAGCTGTTATTTAAATTTATCTTTTCACTAAGTCACATACCTTTTTGTTTTTAAGGTGGGTCATGATAACTGGGTACGTGGAGTTCTTTTCCATTCTGGGGGGAAGTTTATTTTGAGTTGTGCTGATGACAAGACCCTACGTGTATGGGATTATAAGAACAAGCGATGCATGAAGACCCTCAATGCGCATGAACACTTTGTTACCTCCTTGGGTATGTATTAGTTATGAGGTTTCTGAGCAGTTAGATTTTTGGAGTGCCAGATATAACAGGTTTCATGTAACCATATGGATTTTTCCAGGTAGGAAATGATGGTGGATTTTAGGGTAGAATAGAAAAGACCAATTAAAAAATTTGCAAATTCTTAACATTTGTTTTAAGTTCACCTTAACTCTCTCTCATCATCATTAAGCCTTATAATAAAAGAATTACTTTCTCCAGTGTACAACTGTGGTTTTAGAAAATAGAATTATGAAAAGGATGCTTATTGATGACTCTAGTAGATAACTTTTCTCCCCATTAGTTTGTAAGTTTCTCAAAAGAAATCTTACTCAGCACTTTCCCACTGGCAGGTGTATGTGATCATGTATTAGAAACTCAGAGAATTCTGTTGAAGTTTCATAAGCATCCTTACTATCATCTGGACCTGAACCTAGAATTGAAGATAGTGAATATAGTAAGATATGATACACTAGGGGATGATGGATCTAATTATAAAGGTAAAGCCTCAGCAGAGTAGGACTAATGCCTACCTCATAGATGGTTCCAAGGATTTAACATGAGTATAAAGCATTAGTATTTAGCTTGGAACATTGTACATGTTCAGTAAATGGATACATTGAGACTACTATCCTTGTTAGATTTAAGTGTTTATTCAGCCTCATTTGGGACGATGGTAATGGAAGTAGGGTACTTTTTTTTCGAGGTATTAATACTAGACTTCATCAAGTCTCAGTTTCCCTAACCTAGGTGGTTAGCTTGATACCTTCTAGGGGTGGATACGTGAGTATGTATAGGGGAAAACATGAGTGATCCTGGCCCTTGGACTTCTTGTTTTGCAACTTACTAAAAATTGTGTCTGGCTCAGCCTGATTTTAAAATAAGCCTTTTCTTTTTCTTTCAGATTTCCATAAGACGGCACCGTATGTGGTTACTGGCAGTGTAGATCAAACAGTAAAGGTGTGGGAGTGCCGTTGATTGAGTCTCATTTGGCCCCTCCTCCCTTTTTTCCTCTGGATGCACTCTGATGATACCATGGTTACCCTATTGAGCTCTGTTTAAATAAATATTGTCCTTTCATGTAAATTATTCTGGATGTAGATTGAGCTTATTAAATGTTACACACAAAGTATTCATGCATGGTGAATCCAAATTGTATACTGTAAATTTACATGCGTTGTCTAGAAGTACCATAGGGTTTAAAAACCTGGGCCGGCATTGGTCACACCAGGCCTAAGAAGGCAGAAATCGAATAAATTGAACTAGGGCACTAAACTGAATAATTGACAGTGTCATTTTATGTTGGATTATTAATTCCTGTTTTTCTTTCTGCTCTCTGTTGGTGCCTGATTTGATGGCCTCTTTTGGGGGAAAGTGGTGGTTATTAGGGCTCTTTTCTGAAATGTGTATCTATGTAACATCACTTAAGTGTGCTTAATAAATCTTCAAGGATGTTAGATAATAAGGCTACAATTCAAACTCTTCTGAACCATCTATGTAATTATTGAGGATTACACATTGGAATTTTTGTCATGACACATTTGCCAAATCAATAGGATACATTTGTTTTGGCAGCCTAGGCTAGTGGTATATTTATGTAAGAAAATGACTGTAAATCTCAAGAAAAATCTCAGCGGCTAATAGCAAATCTTTTATTTCATTTGGGTCTTAATGCTTTGTAAGGTTGGGGGGAAAAACACTGTAATACTGTAAGCTTCTATTTTCCACACTAGACACACTTCTAGTTGTATTCTTCATACTGTTAGACTGCATAGTGAGGTGACTTCCAAGTTACAAGTAGAATTTAATCTTCCCATTGAGTGTGTCATGACACAAGTCACTATTGGGTTTTGATGTTTTTTAGAGATGTGCAATGTGCATTACATAATGACAGAGAAATACTGAAAAGCTTATGTATGCTCATTTTAAGGGAGTGGGAAAAATACAGCAGTTTGTTTTTCTACATGAATCTGGTACCAGTTTGAACTGTTTAACTTACAAGTTATAAAAAGACAGGGTTTAATGAAGCATGCATAAAAATGTACTGTTTTTCACCTTTTGTTTATATATAAATGTTTATAAGTATATGGACCTATCTGTTAAGTGGATAAGTCTGTATATGTATATCACACACATACAACCTCCATGTCCTTGGGTCCTGGGTTTTAGAGGAAGTAATAAAACATACAAATAGAATAAATCTTGCTATGGAATACCATGCTTTAGAATAAACCCTTTTTGATCCTAATGCTTTTGAAAACTAGGTCTGAGCTGTGGGAATTTTTCCCACTTAAAGGGAAATCATATCTATTATCTGTCCCTACCCCCAATCTGGCTGTTCAGCATTTTACACACCCTGGATATATTGTATATTGTGATCCAAAGTTTACTACAAGTAAATTTAAGAGAATATTTGTCTATGACTTTGGAAACAATATTCCATTACATATTATTAATAAATAATTCCATTGCTTAGCTAACCAACAGTTGTTTTTTTTTGTTTGTTTGTTTTTGGGGGGGATTTTTTTTTAGGTGATTTGAAAAGTTAACAGAAATGAAATAACAAAGACAATTTAACAAAGAAATTTATTCTGAACTTCATTTTATTCATTTGTATAATATGTGGTTTTTAAAATGTTCCTTTTAGTATTTAATGGAAATCTGGTTTCTGAAAAAGACAAAGGGTTAGAGTTAACGTCCTGTAGCTGCACAGAGAGTAGACTGGTGTATTTACTAGAAGCAGCTTTATGTCTAGCCTGTGTCTTTTGTTTGCTTGTTTGTTTTTAATTCCTGAGAAACGTCTCTGGAAGGAAAGGTGTTTTGAGAACTGATGGCTATTTTTGAGGACAAAATTATACCTTAAGCTAATTGCTTAAATACAGTAGAATAACTTTCAGGACAATACTGCCTCACAACCCTGCTCACCTTGAGAAGCCTTTTTTGTTTCCCCTTAGCTGTTCTGACTGGATTTTTCTACAAAAGCTATGGAAAATATCTTTGTTCTTGTTTGCTGCTATTTCCTGTACTGTTTTAAGAAATATACATAGAAATGGTGCATCTTAACATTCGTTTGTACATGTATAAATGTCTTGTATTTTAATTCATTTTTAGCATGTAGCAACACAAATTGTTTAAGGGTAAGCCACAACATCTAGAAATCACTCATAGATATGAACAACAAAGGAAAAAATGGTACCAATTTAGGGGGAAACAAAGCTGCTGTACGCTAGGTTTTTTACCTGCAGCATACAGTGACTTTTGTTGACAAAGGAGAAAAATTATTACTCTGTAAACAGTTATCCTTACTTGGGAGATTGCCACAGCCTGCTGCTTAGTTGAGTTACCAGACATCCTCCATTTAAGAAGCAGCGAACATTGAATCTCAGGGATGGTCCTCAACTGGATCCAAATGTAAGGAGCCCTGTTTGAATAATGAAGGGGGGGAGTGGTCCATCCACAGTCCAAAATCAGATTTTCAGAGGTTTCCTGCACTGTTGTTTGAAATTGCCCTGTTGATGCCCTTTCTTCCTGTTTCCTCTGTTTTCTCTGTCTGCTGTCTGACCCTGTGCCTTGCCTGGGATAAGTACAATGATGAGGTTACTGGTTTGGATTGTAAGTAGAGGAAATTGTTAATTGGTTTAGAGGTTCACTGCTGCTTTGTCACTTTCTCAATCAAATTGGCCATTTACTTAAGAAATAAAAAGCTGGTAGAATTGCATCCTCAGATGATTATTGACTTCGTGTGTGTGTGTGAAAAGACATTCCAGTGCCACCCTAATACAATGTGCCCAAGAAGTCCTAGCTGCACTCTTGAAAGTGCAAGCCACGGAAACTGTGGTTTAGACATCGCTTGGAGAATAGTTGCTTTTTAACATGGCATCTTGCACTTTAGGAGACCAAGACCGTCCAGTTTTGTCCATGTGTGGTGTGACCAATGGTGTGCCCAGAGCACTGCTCTGAAGTCACTAGTGTTAGCAAGTCGTCTGGGCTGTGGGGCTCGCTGTAGTCTTTGGAAGCTTTGGCTCTAGATCACCAAGCCCAGTCTCCTTTCTGTCAGTGCCCTGCTCTCCTGTTCGCCTTTTTCTGTTTCTGTGTGAACTTCCAGGTAATATCACTCATTAAATAGTTTTTTGTAAATTTATTTAAAGAAAAACTATTTAAAAGTAAAGGATATTTTGTTTTGTTGACAGTGGTGGCTTGATAATCCTTAAGCAACTGACGTTAAAATTGTTGGATTGAAGGACAAGGCACTTAAAATGGTTACTCTTTCTGTCCAGCTGTATATAAGTCCAATGTGTTAATCTAGATGATGCAAAGAAGAATCTCCTGGTAGAGAAGCGACATGTACAAAATTGGTGGAAAAGGTTTTTGGTTTTTTGGAGTTTTTTTTTCCAGTGGGGTGGGGGGAGGGCAAGCTGGATTTACAAGTCACGACTGGACTGAACTGGCCTTTTTATCTTTCCACTATATCATGTAAGTAGCTGCTTTGTTGTCCTGCCTATCCTTCGGGCATCCCTAAAGCTCACTCGAAGATGACAGAAACACAAACTTCCGAGTTAGATGATTCTGACACTGACATGAAGGCAAGCATTGATTTCATATGAACATTGCAGAGGTGGTGATTGGAGGAAACAGTTCCCCAGATTGTAAGAGCTAACTGAGGATATTGACACAATTTAAAAAAAATCAGTAAAGGAATGTATATAATATTGCTCTTGTGTTTTACAGTAAGATTTGTTGCTCAGACTGTGTAAAACAAAATTTATTCATGTTTTCTGCATATTAAAAATCTTATTGTACCAATTGGTAAACTATTAAATGCCTATAAAACTAGATGTGATTTTTTTTTTTGTCTCCTTGTGCACAGGTTTAAAACCTTTGAGTCCTAATAGGAAATGAGACTGTTAAGCAGTAGTCTTGGAGTGAGATGCAAATTAGCAGCAGGGCCTTGCTTTTCCTTAAGGGCAGTGTCAGCACTGCCCTTGCTGTCTGCTTCCTTCCCTCCCTCGGGAGCTGCAGACTGTTTTCCAAGGACCCTCGTTACCCTCCAGCAGCCCTGACAGTGTCTCTACAGCCGAGGCCAGAGCTGAAGCCAGGGATGACTTACTACAGCTCCTCTTTTCAAAGACTTGGCTCTCTCGTGGTGGTCAGGGCCCAGGGTAGGGGTTTTGTTTTAAATTTTGGTTGAAATGTGCCAGTGTGTTAACCCTTGCCCCAGAAACACACAGCTTTCTCTGTGCTTTAAATGTGTTAGATGTCCTACTTTACATTCCCCAAGTACTGCTCAGCTATCATCCAAAGTGCCTTTAGGGTACCCTAGAAGTCTACAGCCAAATATTTTTATGCATAAAGGACATGTTGAATGATGAGCTGGCTCTCACAAACCAGTTCTGCCTCTTACTGGGAATAGCCTCTGCCCCGCAAATGGGAAGCTGGATCAAGAGCAGCGAACTAATTTGCTTGAGGTTAGTTTCTGCGTTTTGCAGCTTTTCCGCTTCCTTGCAGGCCTTCTTTCCCCTAGACTGAAATCCAGATGTGGAGTTCTTGCCATATGATCATTATCCTGAAATGAGTGAGCTGTTCAAAACCTGTGGAGTAACTCACTGGTATTTCACACACATCAAGCTTCCTTCTGAGATTCATGGGCCTGTCCCCAATGGTGAATGAGTGGGAATGTGAAACACTTGGGGAAATGGTGTTGCAACCTTGTACATACACCACGTGACAGCTTTGTCCTTGTCTAGTCTTATGTATAAAACTTGACTCACAGAGACAATGCCAAACTGCTGGTGTGCCAGAACACACTAACAAAATTAAGTGTGCTGCTCAGGCCAGCAGTATCATCACCTGGGAACTTATTAGAAATGCAAGTAGGTCTCCATCTCAGACCTATTGTATCCAAGTAAATCTATTTTCACAAGCCACCCTGGCAATGCTAATGCAGGCTCAAGTTTGAGAGCCACTTGTCTAAATCATTTAGCTAACTTCTTACTGAAGAAGAGATTTGGACCAAAGTCACTGGTACCTAGGGTTTAAACTCACATCTCCCTCCTTTTTCACCATCACTTTGACACGGAGTTTTTTCCTTTGTGAATATTTAGCTGGTCTTCATTCCCACTTAAGTCACCAATGCTCTTTAAAGTGGAGGTAGAGGGAAATTACTTGGTATTTGAATGTCAGACGCCAGCTCACTCTATTCTCAATGTACGTCCTTATTCTCATACTTTCTGCTGGCAGATGTTAGCTCTCTCCTACAGACTAGAAAATGGGCTGGCTTGTGAAGTCATGCACCAAGGGCTTATTAGAGTGAGCTGGGATGAACCCAAACACAGTTGCTCTTTGCCTTATCTGGTTCTGCCTGTATAAAACTTACTAGCTATTTTAAGGTTTAGAAGGACCTGACATCTTTTGAGCAATTTTTAAACTTAGTAATGCGGGAATGGCCCTCCCATCCCTGAGCACCTCTCACATTACACACTACCTCGGGATGGCCAAGAATGGGATGGAGGCTGGGCATGAATAAGCAAGAAATAGGTCACCCACACATGCAGTCTACAAAGGCTCCTCAATCATTCTACATGAGATGATTTTATCCCCAGGTTTATTTTGTCTTGAGTGGCCTGCACCTCTTTTAATCAATAGACTTGCCAACTTAATTGGGGATATTTCACTTTCAGTTGAGGACCACCTGCCCTCTGTAGGTGTCCTGATGGTGCATGCCTTATTTGATTTGGTAATTTAGACCGTTAGGGTCAAGGAAACACCTTATTCTCAGCTGTAGGATATGTAAGAATTCCTCAGTGTAGTCTAACAGTTCTCAATACTCGTATTTAACAATGACAGTTGGAGGAGCAGGAGTGCAGACAGATGATACCTTAAAAGTTTAATTTTGTTATAATCTTTAAAAATATTTTCAAGTTATAAAAGTAATATGTAT
Source organism: Phyllostomus discolor (assembly GCF_004126475.2). Taxonomy (NCBI): domain Eukaryota; kingdom Metazoa; phylum Chordata; class Mammalia; order Chiroptera; family Phyllostomidae; genus Phyllostomus; species Phyllostomus discolor. Next base: position 75,770,952 of record NC_040910.2, on the reverse strand, counting down.
GTGAAAAGTCCATTTAGAGTGGAAAGTGAATAGGACTCGGGGGACGTGAAGAGGTGTGGTTGGTCGAGTGTGTGTGGTTCACACCCCTTGGACTGAATTTCAGTCCATACGGACCGTGACCTACCGCTTCCCATTTCTCACAGCAACCCAACCTGTGGATGCCACCACTCACCTTTTTTCTTTTTCAAATTACAACAAAGTTTATTTAGAAAGTTACAGAGGTAGTGGAAGTGAGCCAGCTGGGCTGAGTAGGCTCAGGAAACAAGTTACGGAAGCAGGAGAAGGGCCCTTGGAGCTTAGGGGAGGCAATGGCATCAGAAGGGCGAGGGCGTGCCCCCGGGAGGGGGAACACCTGCACTCCCTGGTTTTTAAAAACTGAAATCTGTCAACTAAGAAAAGGGAAAGACAGGGTTCGTTTTACACCTAGAGCCTTGTTTCCTTGGTAAAACAGCCCGTTGTCATGTGGGTTGTCAAGGTATCTGATACCACTAATATGCTTAAGGGATCAACCATGAAAAACAGGCCTTCCCAGTACAATAGCAATTAAACCTAAACCATTCTCAACTCCCATCAGCTTTACAAGGTGATGGCCCCGAACTGCTGTGAAGCATGTGACCAATGTTCACAGGATCAAGTCCATAGGCGGGCATGTTCAGAACACAACCAGGAGACTGCAGAGGAAACTGGTAGAGGGTGGGGGTGACGGGGAGCATGTGTCAAGGTACCCAGGTCAGTTCTTTGGCAACAGTTGGAAGAAAACCTCAAGGCCAAGGATGTAAAACACATTAGGGTTGGAATTTTTACAGAATGTCAAAGACACAAAGAACTAACTCCAAGTACGCCAAAGAGCATTCAAGCACACCTGAGTCTAAGGGCTCGAATGCTCCAGCAGCAGCCACTAGGCTCCTCCCCGCCCCTCACTTCCACCTCACAGGCCCCACTCCAGCCAGCCCAGGTGGGCTCTCCTCTCCCATCTCTCTGGATTGCCAGGAGTCTTGATACACTACCTCAGTATAGCACGTCAGACAGCCTCCTATGCTAGCACGCCCAGGGCCTGGGCCCTCACCTTGCAGCACTGTTCACTCCAGCCTGTGCACACAAAGCCCCACACGGGGGCAATCCTCAGCCTTCCTTTGCCTGTAACAACAGGTGAAGCTCATCTATGCACCACTGTCATGGGTCTAGTGACTGGCAGCCAGGTGAACCCCAGCCAGGTGTCTGTGACCCCGCTCTTCCTCCCATATAAATGACACTAAAACAATAACCTTAAATTTGACTTAATTCATATACATCCACATGCATTAACCTTTCACTAATAACATTTCTGGCAACGGCCCTCACAATCAAGACAGACCGGCACAGAACACACAGGAGAGGCTGGGGCAGTAGGTTTCAAAAACTCACTTTATTCCAATGTGAAATGAAGACGTGGTGGTTTAAAAACAAGAAAAAGTTCTCGATCAGCTGTGGGGATGCCTCGATTGCTAGCTCACGCCCACTCCCTTTGAAACAAGGTGTTTGGACAGACCATACCCATAAGCAGCTACCCCCAGGCAGAGGCCTCCCCTCTGAACAGCTCCCTCAAGCTCACAAGGGGGGCACTCCCGGCCCCCCGAGGGCTCCAACAGCAGGCACAGAAGCAGCACAGGCAGGCGGGAGAGGGAGCAGCCGGGGCCTGTGGGGGCCACCACCTTCCATGCTGTCTCCACCTGCCACACCCAGAGGTACTCTCTGTTGAAGGTGCTTGTGTGGCAAGAACGAGGTAGGGAGCTGGGCTCCACAAACAAATGACAATCACTCCTGTACCTGGTAACTTACCCCCAGAATCCATGATTCAGGCCTGGTTCCCCCAGGCCCTTGCCCTACCCACTCCCCCACTGTGCGTTAGGCAGCTCAGGTTAAAATGGTGAGAAGGATACATTCAGACCACAGCCCCCAAGGTATCCCCAGCTAAGGAGCAGGGAGCAGGAGGCAGACAGGTGCGGTTTGGGCACAGGGGCCCACCCTGCACCCCCCACCCCAAGCACAGCCAGGACAGACCCAACCACAACTAATAAAGCCACTGCAGCTCTCATCGTGCCACAGAGCTAAAGTGCACCCCAGCTCTTCAGCCCTGCCACAGGTCTGGCTCCCCATCCCAGGACACAGGAAAGCTCCCCCTTTTTTGGCTTCAAACCTGGGCTGCAAGCCAGGTTGGGCCCAGGGGTAGTGGCAGCAGAAGCAGCAGCCATAATGTCAAACATACAAATGACCTGAGAAATTGCATCTGCACGTCACCCACTCGGACCTGACTCGGGCTATGTACAGGTTAGGAAGGACGGATCAAGACGCTAACGGGCATGGACACACTCGCACACACCTGCTTGAGGATGGGGGCGCCTGAGGGGCACCTGCCCCCCAGCTGGGAACTGATGCCCACACACTCCATTCACGTGTCTTCAATTAGGCCTCTGCATCAATATATTCATTGAACCAGTGCAAAAACATCTCTCGGGGGGCAGGCAGGCCAGGCCGGGGTCCCAGGAGGATGCTGGGGGTGGGGTTGGGGTTGGAAATGCGGAAGAAGAGGGACTTGCTTCCTCTCCCGATCTGCAGGGCGCGCCCCCCTCTCCTGGAGTCTGGATCATTGGGTAACGGGGCAGCTGACTGACTGTCCGTTGTCTCTCTCTCTACCCCTGCAAGCTTGGGGAAGGAGGGTCCTTGGCCCCCTGGGGCTGGGAGGCTGCATCCTCTGAGGCCCCCGCTGGGTCAGGCTCGGTGGCCATGGGCTCTTCAGCCTTATCCCTGTTTTTGCTGGCTTCCTGGAGCTGGTGCCGCCGCGCCACCTCAGCTTTCAGATTCTCCAAGTCTTTTTGGCTGAGTAGAAGGATGGGGGTTGGTGTCAGAGCAGGCCTGGGCCCGCTGTCACCTCACTGGCTTTGCTTAAACTTAAACACGGGACGAGACCAGGCTCCGTGCTTTGGTGAGATACATGCATGGAACAAGCGCTTTCTTCCCCCCTGAGAGCAGAAAGGCCCCTAACTGCTAGAGAAGAACTCCAAGCACTCGCCAGAGGCCTCAGTTAAGGCCCGGCCCCCCCTCAGCCTTTACACCCAGTCCAAACCTGCCACCTCCTGTGCTGGTTCCCACAGCAGATCACGCACAGAAAACGAGAGCTGAGAGGGTGGGCAGCACACGAAAGGGCCGCCATGAACTCCCTAACCACTGGCTGACCAAACCTGTGTCCCACCCCGTGGGAGGGAGACAAGACTGGGGCGCTCATGAAAGCAGCACTATTTCTAAGGGCCACACCAGAGCTCTGGGGGTTGGATGCAAGTCACAGACCTACACTGGGATAGCAGGAAGTCAGAGAAAGAAGGATGCCACTTTTCACATACTGATTTGGAAAAAGCTCCAAAATATATTAAGTGAAGGAAAAAACACCAATACTTATGCATGTTTGCTACAAAAAAAAGGTAAAAAAAAAGATTATAGCCCTGGCTGGTGTGGCTCAGTGGACTGAGCACCGGCCTGCGAACCAAAGGGTCACTGGTTCGATTCCTAGTCGGGGCACATGCCTGGGTTGCAGGCCAGGTCCCCAGGAGGGGATCCGTGAAAGGCAACCACGCATTGATGTTTCTCTCCCAATGTTTAAGAAAAAAAAATTACAGTTATTTATTCAATTATGCAGAGTATTTCCATAAGGATTCATCAGAAACTTCTCACCTGCGGCTATATATCCCAGTTTTGAGCCATGTTAATATATTAAATGTTTTAAAAAACAAAAAACTAAGGGCCAACTTCCAACTGGGAGTGGGGGACAGGTGGAGGAGGGGCCTCACCTGAGCGGAATGAAGAGGATGCCGTTGATGACATTGAGCTGTTCCAAGACACTGGCCATGCTGGGGGCTGTGAACTGAGGGGTGGCAGGGAAGATGAGTCATAGTGTAGGGTCTGGGAGGTTAGGGTGGGGGCCCCCAGCTCCATCCCAGGCATACCTTTAGGGGTGGGATGTTGGCGCTGGGGCCGTTGCGGTAGATCTCGTTCATGGTGCGCTGCAGGGCCACAGCCTGCTGGGTCAGGCACTTGAGGTACTCGGAGCTCTCCTTGGTCTTCTCATGGTCCTCGCCCAGCTGCGGGGGGAGAGCGCGGCACAGGCAAGAAGGGATCAGGGCTGCCCAAGCACCAGGCCCAGGTGCAGCCCCCAGTCCCTGCCGCAGCTCACCTGGGTCTTGTAGATGGTGTAGCCTTCTTTCTCGTGCTGTAGGGCTGACCGGAACTCGGCTTTGCTCTCGTAGACCCGGGCGACAAGGTGGTGGCTACAGGAAGTGTGATGCAGGGGCAAAGGAAGGACATGAATAGGCCGGGGTAGTGGGGGCCTGACGGGGTGGGTATGCAGATCAATCTAGACCCTGCTCTAGAATCTACCCGAGGTACAACAAGCCCAGGACTCAGAGAAGGAATGGAAGGTGACAGAAATTTCCTCAGGAGTCAGACCAAAGACAGAGCACTGGGTCCCGTGCTCAATCCAAGTGCTTCCTGGGACCCTGTCCCTGTGGCCCTGGGTATTTGGGCCTAGGCCCCCCAGCCCCCTAGCCCAATGCAGCCTCACCTGAGGGCCACTTTGAGGGACTTGGGCCCGTGGTACTTGGTGCTGACAGCCAGCGCATTCTCCAGGAAGCGCAGCGAGAGGTCATACTCCATCACCCCATGCAGCACCAGCCCGATGTTGTTCTGGGGGCAGTCGGGAGGGCCCTGGTCAGCTCCCGCGCCCCTGGGGCTGAGGCTCACCCCGCCACCCCTCCTCAGCACTCACGTCCAACAGTGCCATCTCAGGGTGGTCTTCCCCGAACACGAGCAGCATGAGGTAGCGAGCGCGGTACAGCAGGCTCAGGGCGGTGGACAGCTGGCTGCTGGCAAAGCAGTACAGGGCCAGGTGCATCTGCAGGGGCAGCTGTGTCAGGCCAGGGCGACCACAGGCCCACCCAGCTGTGCAGCCCCCACCCCAACAGCCACTCACATATTCCTGGATGGTGTTGGGGTGCTCGATGCCCATCACTCGCTCGCTCATCAGCACGGCCTTCTGCTGGTTACTGAGGGCCTGGAGAGGAGGGGGGCTGTCATCCTGGGATGGGTGCCTCCCTGCACCCCGCCTACCTGACTCTGGACCCTCCAGTCCCCACAGTAGCTTGGCCTTCGTCCCCTCTGGCTGCACTTCCTGTTTTTGCTATACACGAAGGCAGCAGAGAAGGGGTTCAGCAGAGTTCAGCTGTGTGTGAGCCCCACTGTGAGACTGCTCTACCTTTTAAAACTGTGTCTGAAACCTTGTTTCCTCCAAACAAAATGATGTAAATACATGCATACAAATCTAAAGCTAAAATTTAAAAAATAAAAACTGAAAAGAAACCCATACACAGACAAAAGACTCTGTGACTGCAGGCGACTGGGGAGCCTACTGCAGGCCTGAAACACGCAGCAGCCCCTGGAGCCCTGGGGCCGACCAGCAGGCGGCAGACTGGCCAAGGACAACAGCAGGGGTGCCCCAAGCGGCTTCACGGAGCGTCTCTGAGGTACGGGGCATGGTGAGTCTCAGAACTTATCCCCCCAGCGGCCCCATGAAGGGAGGCCCAGCCCTCACCCCACTCTACAGCAGCCCTCCAGGACGTCACTACATAGTGGTGGAGATGGGGGAGGCCCAGGCAGAACAACGGACTCCTGGGACCCCTGGTCTCTGCCTGATCCTCCATGTGCCCCCTGCCCCCCTAAGCCTGGGGAGCAGCCTCTCCAGCCCCTTGGAGACAGAGGCCCCGCTAGGAAGTGAGCCACAGGGGGTGAGAACACAGCCCTGGCTCCCTCACTTGCCAGATCCCAATGCCAGGCCAGGCCCAAGGCCTCTGCTGACACAGCCCCGCGGGTGCTCAAGGCCCACCTCGGCGTAGTCACCCATGATGTAGTGGAGACGGGCCAGGAGGCGCAGGCAGGCGCAGATCTCCACGTGCATGGCTCCGTACACGTTGTTGAACAGGTTCAGGGCCTCGTTGATGAGCTCGCAGCCCTCCTTCAGGAAGCCTGCAGGGCACCCCCAAGGGTGGCAAGGTCAGGGCCAGGCCAGGGAATCCCCCTCCCCCTGGTCACACCTGGCCACGCACCCTGCTGTACTTTGGCCTGTCCGCTCTGGAAAAAGTGGAAGGCGTCCGAGGCCTTGGGGTTGACATGCTTGACCACGGGGAAGATGTTGAGCACGTCCTCCTCAGTGAAGGCGGGTTTGTGGCGGCTGTCGAAGCTGTACTCCTTTAGCAGGACCTGGGGGACACAGCCAACACCCACATACCCACAGGCTGCCTCAGACCCAGGCTCCAATGGCCAGAACCTCCCGACCCGCCACCACGTATGGAGAGACAGCGCCCAACGCCGGCCCTGTGGACCTTATGGAAGCCTGAGCACGGGGGGGACAGTCCACCCCGTGCCTACCTGAATCCCAGTTTTGAGGGAGATCTCCCGCAGCAGCGTGATCTTCTGCAGGCCATACGTCTCCACGGCCTGGTCCACGGACTCACTGGGGAGAGGTGGCAGATGGGCCTCAGCGGCCCCCCTCCCATCTCTCTCTCTTCTCAACAGCTGCCCCTCCACCTGAGCAGGGTCCAGGTGCCCTCCGGGCTACCTGCACACTCTAGCCAGCACCTAACAGCCCTCATACCCCCCTCCCCCAGCGAGCTCACCCACAGCTCCCCAAGTCCCCTGCTCCTGCCTGCCCCATGGGCTATCGGAGGTCCCCAGTGCCTGCCATGCCCCTCACATACCACTCGAGGCTGAAGTCAAAGTAGTTCTTGGCCTCCTGACAGATGTTCTTCCACAGCTCCTGGGGGGTCATGACAGCCCAGGCAGTGTTATCTGCCGCCCCTGGAGGCCGGTTTCTCCTCCTCCTGTTCCTCTTCTTAGAGATCAGCTCATCGGCAGGCAGGTGGGCCACAGGGTTGGGGTAGGAGCTCAGGAAGCAGTTCAGGAAGTGACTGATGGCAGCTGAGAGGCCCGAGAGCTCAACTCCCTGTGAGGGAGGTTTGGACTCAAGTCATGAGGGCCCCTGGGCCCCAACCCAGGCCTCTGCCCTGGGCCCCCACACTACCCCTTGAAGGAGGAAACAGTGCTACCTGCAAGTACGTCTTGAAGATGTGCTTAGCAGAGCGGGTGATGAGCTCTCCGATGCCAATTTTCTACAATGATTGAAAGAGGGAAGTCGTGGTGAGCCCAGGCCTCCCCCAGGCCCCACTGTCCACAACCCGCCTTGAGCACCACTCACGTAGATGTGGTCCAGCTGGTCTCGCGCCGGGCTCCGGAGCACCAGGTCCAGCACCTTGCCCAGGTAGCGCATGTTGATGCCACGCTGGCGCATCACCTCAGACAGTGTGGCCCCGTCCATGGGCAGCACCACGTGGTCCGTGCAGTCCTTCACCTGCAGGCTGCAGTGGATCAGGGCCCTGCCTAGGCCCTCTGCCTCCTCTTACCTTGGGTCTCCCTTGGGGAGCTCACACTACCATGAGGTCCACCCAAGGGGAAGCAGGGGATGAAGACCCCGGCTCCCAGTCAGGAAGAGAGAAGGAGACAAAGCAGCAGCAAGGACATGACAATTTGTCTCCCAACCCTCCACACAAGCTAAGGAAACTGGGGGACTGCCAGGCGCACTTGACAGGGAAGCAGGGATGAGGGCACCCCACAGGCGATGAACCAAGAGAGCCCAACAAGCAGCACAGGCTCCCCTCAGACCAGGAGGGAAGGAGCAGAGCTGACTGCCCCTTGGATGGCCTGGCGGACAGCACGGCAGGCTCGGCTCCAAGGGCGGAGACAAGCGTACCACCTGATCACGGAGCTACCTTAGTAGGGAGCAAGCACCTCGGCACCCACAAGGTCTACATATAAAGCTTGTGAGGGTGCAGAGGACAGAACCTCTCCCCGTTCCTCTCAGATGCCCCCCTGCACCTCTCTCACACGGGCTCAGAGGACCAGTGCCCAGCCGCCAGCCCATATGGGGGGCACAAGAGAGCAGAGCCTATGTCTGCGGCCTCCCTTGGTCTCTCCGGGTCAGTGGCCCCTCTGTACAACCAGGAAAAGTATCCTGCCCGACCCGCCTTGCAAGTCAGCAGGTCTAAGGAAGTCACTCCTGTGAAGGTCCCACGAGCCTCCAAGGTTGAGCCTATACCAGTGCCCTCTGTGTAGCCCCCTTGCTGCAACCCTGCCCCTGTGGCCCTGTCCTCACCAAGCCGGGGATTTGGCAGGAGAGCAGGAAGGCAGCGGCATCTTTCAGCAGCTGCTTCTGGTCCCGCACTTCCTCCTGGCAGGACTCAGGAAAGCGAACGCCTGTGGGAGGGAGAGTAGAGGCTTGAGCCAGGAGAAGGGAGGTGGAGATAGCAAGACAGACGGCATTGCTCAGGTGGGGGACCAGGCCCACCAGCATCGATGATCCCACAGTGCTCTGCCCGCCCTGCTCCACCACCTGCCTGGTGAGAAGATGTCAGGGTTGAAGCGAACATCGAAAGCCGTACTGCTGATGGAGCCCACTGCCTTGCACGCGTTGCGAATCACCTCCCGGCTCCGTGGGTCTGCTGTGGAGACAGGGCCCGCTGGGAGGCAGCCCATTCCACTACTGGTGGGCCCACTGTCCTAAGCCTCCCCCCAGCTCCTTGCCAAGATGTCCGTCTGCCTCTCTTTGACTGGGTCTTGAGCCACTGGTGGCAACCACCAGCTGCCAAGACAGGCCTAAGGCTCCCCCAGCACCCACAGCAGCCGCACCTGTCCCGTCATCCGAGGCGATGGTCTCTGCCAGCTCCTTCACCTTGGCCAGGCCACTGGCACTGCTGCCCTCCTCTTCACTTCCTGCCTCGGGTCCCAGAGGGTCTTCAGACTTGGACTCCAAGGAGAGTAGGCTGCCATTTTCCAGTGAGATGGGGGATTCCACCTTGCTGGCTTTCTGCTGCATCAGCTGCAGGGCAGCCAACTTCATGAAGAGGAGATACCTAGAGTGCAGCAGACAGGACAGAGACAGGAACAAGAAAGGGCTGGCAGCAGCCTCGCTGGCCTTCCTGCTGGCTACAGGGCCCAGAACCCAGCCCTAGGATCCTGACTGGCTGGGGTTAACAAATGTTGGGGCTGGACACCCTGACGGCACAGGCCACATCCTGCCCCATATGTAAGCATCGGCGCCTATGTGCATGTGCCAGCTTAGCACCTCTACCAGGGGCAGCAGGTCCCAGCAAAAAGCAAAATCTCAGATGGGAAGAGGACAACTGGGGTGAGGTGTGGGTCAGGAGTGGCTCACCAAGCAGGCCAGGGCTCTCAAAATTGACAGGAACCCAGTGGCATGGTGAGAGAGAGAACTATTCATGGGGTGGGACATTTGATGTACCTGATCCTTAAGCACTAAATGCCAACCGCCTTGACGCCCCCTGTTCCCTCTCCCAGTCCCCGGCACCAGGACCTTCAAAAACACCCTCACAGATTTCCACACGATCCTCAGGGGGGCAGCATCACTTCAGCTGAGAGCCACTGGTCTGAGCCCGGCGGGGGCAGGGCCAGAGCAGTCTGTAATGCCCGTTGCCAGGGCCAGTTCTTCTCCACTCCCCAAAGCCACTCCCTCAGGATCAGGCCCAGAAGCCTTTCAGCAGGGCCAGCCCGGCCTTGCTCCTCACCTGTGCTCCACGAAGGCGTCCACCAACTCCTGGCGCAGGCAGCACAGCTTGTGCCGGTGGTTGCGGGGGAAGCCGGCCCGGGTGCACTCCTCAGGCAGCTGCTCACCAGGCACAGGCAGGAAGTTGAGGTCAGGCGGGAAGGTGCGCAGCAGGTCGAGGATGTAGTGGCGCCCGTCGTTGCCAATGATGCCCTTGCACTCCACAGAGGAGCAGAGCTCCACCTCCTCATCGCGGTCATTGAGCACCCGGTGCCTCAGGATCTTGAGGGGCCGGCTCGTGCGCTCCAGGAGCTCCAGGTATCGCGGGTGCGACACCACTGTCTTGCCAAAGTCGATGGAGCCATAGATGACACTCTGCTCCTGGTCCCGCTCCAGGATGCCGGGGATGATGGACTGAGCCGTGACACGGTAGCCACGGTAATCCACCACCACTGTTCCCAGCGTGTACAGCCCCTCCACGTCCACCGCGTTGTACGTGCGCACACCATTCAGGTCATTGGCAGGTGCCACGTAGGCCGCCACATCCCCGCCGAAATCCTTGTAGTGGTCGCGGACGTCAAAGCCCAGGCTGAAGAAGATGTTGTTCCAGATGAACATCTGCATCTTGGTCTCCTCACTAGGGTTGATGGCCATCACGTTGCCATCGATGACCGCCATGGCACCCCGTGTGGCCGCTGCAGTGAAGTCACTGTGCACCTACAGGGGAACGGCCGAGGCTGGGAGGGCCAGAGAGGCCCCATCTGCGAGCATGCCAGCTTTTGGCCTACGTGGCCCGGCTCGCCCATGTGGCAGAGACAAGGAGGCTACCTTGGGGGCTGAGAGCTCTAGCATCAATTTCCTTACATTTGGAAAAGGGCAAAAAAGAAAGCTTTTTTTTTTTTTTTTTAACTTATCACTTGGAGAGAAGAGAGCTTAGCTGACTAACAAGCAGTGGAAGGGCTGGAATGGGTGTGGGACCCACCACTTCCATGCCCAGTGGACCCAGACAGGCCAACCCTTGGACCCGTTTTCTCGTCTGTGGAGTAGCGACAACAGAGACGCTGACTCCGACCTTTACAAGGTGCTGAGGGAGCGCGGGGCAGGGCCTGTGAACCCTGCACAGCCCCCGGCAAAGCCGGCACCAGAGCACTTAGATCTCACTCACTGTTACCATCTCTGGGCTGTAAGACTTTATTAACTTTTGTTTTTTGAAGGCACTATTTTCCCCTCAGGTCTCTTATCTTAGGAAGAGTACTAATAACATCACAGTTGGGGATTTGTGCCCAGGTGAGGACCCGATGGCAGTCAGTGGAGGGCAGAAAGCCGGAATGGACCTTGTCACCTGCCCACACTAGAGGCAGGTCCCCCTCCTACCCACGGACCCCAGGCTCTGAGAGGCCAGAAAAAGGAGTTGGGGGCCAGCAGAACACACCGCAGGGCACTCTGTCAGTCTGCCCTGCTTTCTCACCTGCCCACCAGAAAACCAGCGATGTGGCAGGTGGGTCTGAGGCTGCCAGTCAGGCACCAGGGGACAGGGGTACCTTAAATATGGCTCTTTCTCGAAGCAGCCGCTCCGGCAGGTTCTTGCGGGGCAGTTCCCTCGTGGTCTGCAGCTCCTCATTCCAGTCCCGGGTCTGCAAAGGGACGGGGGAGGGAGACACTGGCTCAGCCCATGCCCCACAACCTGCTCTGGGCAGCCCCGTCCTCTTCTTCCCCACAGACAGCCCCACAGGCTCTCGAGTGAAAAAGACAGATGAGCAGATGGAGCTTCCAGGGACACACACAGAACCCAACCTGGAACCCACCAGGGGAGAAGAAGGGAGATGACCAGAAAGGACAAGGCCAGGCCGCAAGCACCTGTCCAGGAATGTGCTCCTCGTAGCCCAGCCTGGAGGTGTAGGCATCCTCGGCACGCACACAGTCCATGGCATGCTCTGCCTGAGGGGCCGTCCAGCTGTACACCTGGAATGGGGTGGCAATCCTCTCGAACGGGTGGCGCTGGACCCTATGACAGGCAGAGGAGGGGAGATGGGGCAGCCCGCCCAGCTCAGAACCCTGCCCTGGGCCCTTCTCTGAGCTCCCCCAACCGGCTCCAGTGTCTCCCTGCCCTGAGACCTGCTGTTGGCGGGTCCCACAAAGCATGAGGGCAGCTCTCCTAGAACTGCTACCTCGGGGCCTGGCTGACAGCTAGCTCCCTGAGGGAGGCTCTGGGGAGCTGGGCACAGATTCTTAGGGCAGAAAAGCTTGAGTTCAGCCCTGGTCGCTGTGGCTCAATGGAATGAGCACTGGCCTGCGAACCAAAAGGTCGCCTGTTGGATTCCTGGTCAGAGCACGTGCCTGGGTTGCGGGCCAGGTCCCCAGTTGGGGGTGTACAAGAGGCAACCAATAGAAGTATATCTCTCAGACATCAATGTTTCCCTCCCTCTCTTTCACCTTCCCTTCTCCTCTTTAAAAATAAATAGAATATTTAAAAAAAAGAAATGCTAGAGTTCAGGCTGGCTGGTTCACCCCACCTCCTGGTGGCACGTGAGACGAGGGGCACAGAGGAGGCAGAGGCGCTACCTTTTCTTCTGCAGTGCAGCGAAGTTTTTTTTGAAGGTCGGGCTGATCTGGTTGAGCAGCTCCACCAGGGAATGGCTGAGGAAGCGGGGGCTGGCGGGCTTGGGGTTGAAGTGGTAAGCTGTAGACCTGCAGAGAGGGTGGTCACTGGGAGGGCACCCCAAGGGGCTGCCCACAGACCTGGAAAGGGCTCACACAAGGACTCACTGGTTCAGGTAAAAGCCCCGCGTGGACGCCGTGATGCTGACTTGCCGGTCCTCGGCCGTGATCACAAACAGGTACATGAGGTCCCCGTGCATCTTGCGGTTCCCAGGGGGTGGGTTCCAGCCACTCATGGTGAGCACTTTCAGACATTGCAAGGGCTGCAGGAATGGCCTAGCATGAGTGGGTCAGGCCTCCTGGTACAGCGGTTCCAACCCCACCGGAGACCTATTCCCAGCTTTACTCTGGAATCCCACCTTCCAGTCGCGGTTCTGGGGCTGCAGGGGACACAATGGCCGCTCCCGGCTCCCTGGCAGGATGTACTCAGGTGGCGTGCAGTCAATGGGGTCCATCTCCAAGCCCTTCTTCCGCTTCCCGCTGTCTGAGGGACCCGAGGCTGGTGGTCAGCACAGGGCCACCGAGGGGCCCTCCGTTCCCCCAGTAAATTGGCCCCAGGATGCATGCCTCTGGTCCCACCCCCTGCAGACAAGACAGCCAAGCCCTCAGCACTTTCGCCGGCCCCTGGCTAACTCTCTCCTGGCCCTTCTGCCCAGCCCTGGCCCCAATTTTTCCTTCACCTCCCAGGTCGCCATCGGTAAAGACACTGAGAAAGGACAAGGAGTTGCAGTCCACCCCGTTGAAGGCATCAGATGGGTCCAGGCTCTTGAGCAGGTCTCGGACGTGGCGCACGTGGATTCGGGCCTCGCGTACCGTGTACGGCTCTGGTGGGACGGAGTTGGTGGCAGAGTGTTGCCAGGGCTCTGCTCCCTGCAACTACCCACCCGACGGTACTACCACGGGGGTCTGGATTTTTCCATTGTAGGCTTTCATTTACAAATCCCATTATAGACACAAGAGCTGGAGTTCTGGTTCTAACACACACACCTGCCTGTTGGTCAGCAGGGACCTTTGTTCGCAAAGTACCTTTTGCCAAAAGGCACAAGAAATGCCCGTGGAAGTGCACACAGGCCTCAGGAGCTCACGCGTCCCTGCTCTGTTCATAAGTGTTGTCACGGGTGAGCAGGCCTGCAGGACTGCACGCTCCAGGCAGCCCGAGGACCTGCCTACCGGACTGGACAGAATGACAATGCTGGCCCCCCAGGGTGTGTTTTGTGAAATGTTAACGAGGGCTCTGGTGGCAGAGGAGAGAGGTTCCACGATCAACCTATTTTGGACACAGTTAGGTCACATTTTTTCCACATATCCTCTTAATAAGCAGACACAACTGAAACCTTTGAGCCACTTCTCCCTAGGAGACCCAAGTTCACAGGTTTTGCTTTGCAACCAAACCAGCCTTACCACACCAGCTGATCACTCCACACTGGGCCTGACCTCCCTGCTCAAGGGTTGTGAAAGTTTAACTTCCTTAAGAGATATAACTTTTTCTCTACAGAATTTCACTGGACCAATGTCAAGCCCTTGCTTGGTATTGTCTGTTTTAATCAACCCTGATATTTAACCCACGAAGGGGAAAGGTGCGCAGGGGACAGCCTGAGAGGCAGAACCGTGCTCCCATGCCGCCTCTACAAGTCTGCCACCACCCGAGCCTCCACGGGCTCATCACTGGCCAGTCGGGGTGGGTGGCGTGCCGCCTGGCCCTGCCTCTCTGTGCCCTCCCTTGGCTGACAGCCCAACTTCAAGACGAACCTTCCACCACGCGTAGCACTGAGCCCTCCTGCAGCCCCTCAACGCTGCGCAGCTCGGAAAAGTGGTCCAGCATGTTGCCGTCCAGGTGCAGCGAGAAGCAGGTGCGATGACACGTGTCTTCACGGTCCATGAGCACTTGGTGGATCTCCTGTACCATCTCCTGGGGGGACACCTGCCGGAGAGAAGGCCCCGACCACCCTGGTGAGGACATTCTTTCCCCAGCCCAAAGTACGTGGGTCCTTAGAATCGATGCCCCAAGTAATCAGTTTCCCACTTTCTGGCTTTTCAGTTCTAGGCCCTGTCCATACACACAAGCCCATCTGCAGCTGTGTGCGCGTGCAAGGTACACACATGTCTGCAGGGCGAAGTCTGGCCCTGTTATCCTCAGGCTTAAACCATGAGCCAGACCTGAGCACAGCAGCAGGAGACATAACAATGGTGGAAAGAAAACAGCAATCTTGCCTTCTCCCTTGCCCAATGTCAAGGTCCCCAGGGCACAAATGGCCTCCCCACTTCAAGAAGGGTTACTCTGGGACCAAGCCTGTGGGTACAGAGGACACAGGGAAGCATTGTCTGGTTCCCCTATGAGTTGCCAGTCTGCATGACCTCTGGGTGGGCTCTCCTCTCCCAATACCACTCTCCTCTCAGGCAAATGGTAGCAACACAGGCAGAGAGACGTGACTTCCCTGAGTACAGAGCAGAGGGCTGGGAGCCCTGGGACCCCCACACCACCAGCCACTACCATACATCCCCAACAGGGCTGGCAATCCCTGCTGCCAGCTGTCTGATAGCAATGGGACAATGGCTTGAACCTGGATCCCCACACCCACCAGGCTGGCTGAGTGACACTGGGCAAGGTAAAGTTAGGCTTCCAGCCTGTGATGGGAGGGCCAGGGCGAGCAAGGGCAAAGCTTGGCTTTCCACCCTCATCCTCCCAAAGCAGCCTGGCCCCTGGACCCCGCACCTCTCTTCCATCTCACCTGTAGGGAAAAGGGCTCAATCCCTGGGGCCAGAATCTTCACAGAAAAGCCCGTGTCCTGAATGACAATGACTTCCTGTCCAGTGGTCTCCTCTCCCGGCTCCGCCTCATCCAGTCCATTTTCCCGCGGCAGTTCGGTGGGCCCCTCTTCCTTCTTCAGGCGCTCTGGGCAGTCCCCATTCAGCAGCATGACTGTAGGCAGCTCTGTGGGCAACAAGGAAGGGACTCAGTGAGATGGGCCTAGCTGGTCAGGCGGGGCATCCACCTCACCCACCAGGGTGGGCACATACCCTGTAGGATGGTGCCTGCCTGTTCCCCAGACCCTGCAGTCCAGCCTCAGCCTGGGCACACAGCTTCCACTGCAGGCCACTGCCAGAGGCCTTCCACATCCTGGGCCCGCCCGTCCCCCTCGCTCCTCCGTCTACCAGTCTGGCTTTCAGCTGAGCCCGGTGTCCGAACCACTCTCCCCAGGGTCACCAAAGCCTCCTTTTTAAAAAATGTTTTAAAAAACCTATGATTTTTTTTTCATTGCTTTTAAAGAGATAGGAAAGGAGAGCGAGAAACATAATAAATGCAAGAGAGAAGCATAAATTAGTTGCCTTGTTTATGTGCCTGGACTGGGGATCAAACCCACAACCTGGGTATGTGCCCTGACTGGGAATCAACCCCACAACCCCTGAGTTACAGGACAATGCTCCAACCAACTGAGCCACACCAGCCAGGGCACCAAAGCCACTCTGAGGGTCCAACCCAAGGATCTTCTCTGGCCTTAACATGTCTAGCATCTCAGCAGCATCCCTCCCAGCATCACCAAAGACTCATCTTGTCAGCATGGAATTCACCCCAATCTAGCCACCCCACATAAACTCCACTGGTCATGGGACTGGGGTTCTGTGGCCACGGCTCCGGTACAGGCCACTTCCCCTAGTTCAAGAGCACTACTCAGAACCTTTTAATACTCCCCACTGCTCACAAGGTCCAAGCTTCTTAGGCCAACATCCTTCGGCACCAACCTTAAGTCCATCTCAGCTCCTACCAGCTCTCCCTGACAAGGGGTAGTTACACCAACCTACTCTGAAGTCCGAGAACAGGCCACATGTCTTCCTTTCCATCTGTGCTTTTGTTTACTCTGCCCCTGATATCACATTCCATCCAGAAACTTCTATTCATTCAACAAGACCTAAGCAAAATAAACTCTCCTCTCTAAAGAATTACTGCCTCCCGGTGTCCCCAAAGTCAGGCTCACCCCCTCCGGAGCACCTGTTCTGCCATACTCTGGGTGGCGTTCACAACAGTGCTCTATCTTCCTCCTCCCTTCTCGCCCAGGCACAATAGAAAGGCACTAAGTTAATGAATTAATTACTGTAAACATGTCGTTAAGTCCAATATTTGTGAAAAGCACCCAACTCACATGCTGTGGAGAGGCGGGGAGGAGGTGACAAAACCTTCCAACCACACCCATGCACTCAGGGGGACAAAGGAGAGCCTTGCCACCTGGGGAGAGAGGACCTCCCCGCAGAAGTCCTCCGGCAAAACTCAGGCTGCCTGGATGCTTGCTCGGCCCAAGGAGCCTTCCCACCAGCCTGCCTGGCAGCCAGACTGGCCCCTTGCATGCCTGGCAGCTCGGGACAAGTCAGCTCACCCAGCTCTGCTCTGGATTCGGCTCATCCCGTCCTGACCCTACCTCCTCTTCCTCACCCAGCTGTTAGCAGTGGGGCTGGGGTGCACTTCCCCAGAGCTGTACGGGGCCCTATGCAGACCCACAGAAACATGCAGCAGGGCCCTTGGGAAAACAGATAAGCCCAGCACAGAAGGGCAAGCCAGGGAGGCCACTCCCTCTTCCCCAGGTCCCCTTAACACAGTGATAAACAGGACTGCTAGGAACTCAGATACAGTCCTCTCCTCCTCCCTCCAAATTAGGATATATGAGGCCCAGAAAAGTTCAGAGCCCTGTCCAAGGTCAAGAGACAAGAGTGAACCCTGGATTCCTACACCACCATGCCACCACACTGCCCTCCACCCTGGCCACCATGAACCTTCAGTGACCATCACCACCCCAGTCCCTTTCCCCAGCACATCTCTCCAAACCAGAAATAAAACTCCCGGGAACCACAAGGATGCACAAGGACTGCTCCTTCCAGGGCGTGCACAGCACAGCCAGACCCAGATCCCTAGCAAGTGAGCAGCCAGACCAAGGGGAGAACTTGGACTACTCTGATGAAGCAGACAGGGGCAGGAGGGCAGGGAGAAGGGCGGTGATTGGTCCCTTTCAAAAGGCAGAAAGAGGGATGGCAGAAGATATGGGGCACTTCCCCCAACTGGGTTTCTGAGAAATGCCTTGTAGGCTGGCAAGACCCTGGGATGAGAAGAGACACAGGAAAGGGCCCCCACCCAATACAGAGCAGCAGCTCTTAAGTCTGAGACCCCACAAGTGGAAAATCAGGGAACCCGACCCAGACAGGCAGCTGCACTCGCTGAATGTGGGCCGGGGGTGGGGGGACAGGGAGGAGGGCAGGGAAGACAAGGCAAGGGTGGCCACAACTCCCACTCTCCCTTCTGCAGCCCAGGGGGCCTGCCCAGAAGGCACCTCGCACCCGGTTCCCACCCCAGATTTCAAAGGAATATGGCTGGTTCCCAGGGGCTCCACTCCCCTGGACAGTGAGACCTACCCCTCCTCCTTCCTTTAAGGGACCCTAAAAGTCTCCCTACCACTGCATTAAGACCAAGTAATCTCCCTACAAGAGGCTGGCCACCTGGCTCACTGCCCCTGCAGCCCACCTGGTATGGTCAGCAGCTGACCTCTCCGGGGCTCTGGAGTCTCTTGACCGCCATTGCAGCAAAGCAACTGGCTCTCCGGCTCAGGCCCAGCGCTGTCTGTGTCCCTCATTCCGGCCTCTGCCACTACCCTTGCCCCCATGCAGCTGGTCGGCCCAGGGCTGGAGCTCTGGCTGGCTTCGGGTTTCAGTGGGGCCAGGCCTGCTGGGGCGGCCACGGGAAGGGCACACTCCCCCTGCCTTGAATCCTGCTCAAGGTCGGCCAGAAGGACAGCTGTGGGCCAGGAGGCCCTGGCGGCTCCACGACCCCAGGTAGACTTGCTACCAGCACTCAGATCTGCCTCCCTGTGCCCCCCAGAAAGGGGGTCACTACTGACAAAGCTATTAGGGGGGCAGGAGAACCCAGAGTTTAGGGTACCTGGGCCCCTGAAGATCAAGGGCCCTGGGGACTGGCTGGCAGAGGCAGGGCCCAGCAAGGGGGTCCTCTCCTCAGCCCCAATCCCAGCGGGGGTGGGCAGGACCGCTTCAGCCAGCTGCCGGCAACAGCTGGTGCAGACCCAGACCCAGGCCATGAGGTGGCCACCCCTGTCTACCAGTTGCAGACGCTGAGCACCGTCTGCCTCCTGGGTCAAGGGGCTGGCTGGGGCCTCTTCATGCTGTCCCCTGCAGGTGACCCTTCCTGAGAAGTCACTGGTTCTGGCGGGAGAAGGGATGGGCTCCCAGTCTCCCAGAGAACAACTGCACCCGTGCCCCAGGCCTCTAGCTCCACCAAGAAGCTGGCAGGCTCTGCCTTCCCTTCCCAGCAGCCCCTGCTCTGCCAGGAGAACACCAAGTCTCTCCCCCGGGAGGGAAGCAGAGCTGGCAGCAAGAAGCCAAAGGCTGTTCAGCTGTGAAGAAGAAACATGTGGAGAAAGAACATGCCCAGCCTCGCCAGGGCGCCTTCCCAGGGCCTCTGACTTGTTGCCACGGCCCAGCCAGGGCCGCTCCAGCATCCACACTAACCAGGGTGGAGGCAGGGAGCCAGGCTCACTCCAGCCTCCTCCCCTCCAGTCCAGTCCTGTCCCAGGTAGTCCAGATGGCCCCGCACGGGTCAGGCCCTCAGCCTCTCCACAGCACCCACCAAAGGTAGAGCCTGCATACACCAGACGTGGTGCTAAGAGCCAGGCCCTGGCAGAGCCCTTCTTATCCTACCCTCCTTCCCAAACACACCCTAGCCCTCCAGAGAAGGGAGTGGGGCAGGCGATGGTGGGGACAGTCACCTCCATTCAGGGCACCACAAAGCTAACGCTCACTCCAGGCCCAGCCCACAGCCATTTGCTCCATCAGCTCGGCCAGCCCATCTCACTCGATGAAACTGAGGTTCCAGATAGCTAGTAAGCAAGCTGCCCAAGGTCACAGAGGCAACGGGCTGCCAAACCAAGTCAAAAACAAAAAGCAAAACAAAACAAAACAACCCCCAGGTCTGTGAGATGCCCAAGCTTCGGCATCTGAGGGCAACTCCCCCAGGCTGTGGCACCCTGTGACCCTTCCTAGGCTCCAGGACTAGGCCTGGGAGGCAAATCTCTCCCCAGCCATAAGATCTCCCCCCAAGCCTCTACACCCCTGGGCTGGCACCCCCTCTTCTCATCACAGAGAGCATTCCTGAGTATATGGGCATTAGGGAAAGAGAAAAAGTGGTTTTCTGCAGAATGGGAAGGGGTCACCCAAACAGCACTGAGTACATACATCCCTAGTCTTGACTGGCTAGATCAGAATGGAGAGCTAAACCACAGCCCTGCCCTGGCCTGGGAGCACAGGGACCCCATGAACAGCAGAACGGAGGGGGCAGAAAAGAAACTAGGCCATCTCAGGTGGCCTCTGTGTGCCTTCCCCAGCCTGGCATGGCCTCACTCGGTAGACTGTGCCAGGCCAGGGCCAGGCCCCGCCCCAGCCACGGCCTCCTAGCACGTGAGGCTCCAGCAGGAAGTAAGGCCCCAAAAGACATATCACCCATCCCAGGAGTCCTGGGCTTCAAGGGAAAGAGGTGAGGGCAGGTGAGCAGCCTATGGAAGACCCCAAGGATATGGGCACTTCTCTTCCCTCCTTCCAGTTCCCCAGGCCAGAAGCAGGTCTGCAGGGCCCGGGCCAAGGCTCCTCAAGCTGCTTTACTCTGACCTACCAAGAGAAGAGCTGTCAGATCCTGTCAGGGAGCCCCTATGAGCCCCCAGGCTCCTCTTCAGTCTTCCAGCCCCTTCTCAGCTCTGGGCCCCAACTCCAAGGAGCCCTCCCCTAAAGCAAAAGGAACTAGACACACCAACTGCAAACTTGAAAAACCTGCCTGTTCTCTTAACCCCTAAAAGCAGCTTTATTCCCAAGAAGGTAAGTGACCTTTGCTTCCCCCCACAAAGGGCCCTGATCACCTCCTCAAGGGGATGGGGGAGCCTTCCAAAGCTGGGTCCTGAAGTCAGAAGCCTGGGGAAGAGTCTGTGGTGGGTCTCCATTAACGTCCCCTCCTTCTCCGAATAGTCAGGCAGGCTGGAATTCAAGTCCTACCTATCTAAACTAGCTTCCCAGAAACGTAAGGAAGCCAATCAGTGCTCCACCAATAGTATGCTCCCAGTTTCCCCAAAACAAACAGCTGTGCCTTTCCCCGAAAGCAGGTTGCCCCAGACAGAGCTTCTCAGCATGTAGCTGAGGAGGGGTCTCACTCAGACCCCCAGAGGAACACTCCAATAGACTCCCCCTCCTCAGCCCTCACAGCAGTGTATGATCCCAGCCAATGTGTCTGTCCCAGCTTCTTCCGGGATACACAGGGCAGCCTTGGCATACTGGCCTTGAGCTGGAGATCCAAATGCTCTCAACAGCCAAATCACCATGTGACCTTGGGCAAGTCGCTTCATCTCTTCAGGTCTCTTTGCTAGAGGGGAAGTCAGCCAGCCCCTCTTATCTGCCCCTCCATTCAGAGCCACCTGAGGGCAAAGCCTGCAAGGTTGGCATCATCATCAACTGTCCTTCAGCCCAAACTGCTTTGTCCAGGCAATCAGCAAAACTGCCACCATACCCATCCCCTACTACAAAGTAAACTGGCTGTGACAGGTGGCAGGGTCAGAGAGC
Source organism: Phyllostomus discolor (assembly GCF_004126475.2). Lineage (NCBI taxonomy): Eukaryota > Metazoa > Chordata > Mammalia > Chiroptera > Phyllostomidae > Phyllostomus > Phyllostomus discolor. The sequence goes on along the minus strand of NC_040910.2, from coordinate 75,750,062 downwards.
CTACCTGACACTGTTCACATCCCAACTCACCACCAGAGGTTGGGCAGGGAAACGAAAACGACTCACCCTGCTGAGGAGAGTTGGGAGGAAGTGGGAAACACAGGTAGTTCTGCCCTCCACTCGGGGAAGAAAAGGACCACAGACAATGCCTGAGGCTCTGAGGAAGCTGTGGAGCTGACAACTGACAGGCTGGGCAGGAACTTCAGCCTCAAAGCTGGACTCGGAGACATGATGGAAGGGAACAGAAGGTCCAGGAGAAGTGGAGAGAAGCAGGCCCCACCAGAGAAACCGGCAGCCACTCCCAAAGCCAGGGCCACACAGTCCCCATGGGAGAGAGCTGGGAGCTCTACACCACACTGCCGACCTTTGCCTTAAAAACTGACGCTGTGAACTGACTCTCTTTTCGCAATAAGGCGGGTTAATGATCAAGTTCTGGCACAAACACCTCTTCCTGCCAAGGAGTTTGGCTTTGGCCCCACACACAGGCAGACCCCTAACCTGGAAGAGAGATCGGAGCCTGAAGACCTAGGGTTAAAGCCTTAACTCTGAGAAGGTACCAGAGAAACCCCCTGACAAAACTCATCCTAACTAGCGCTCTTCTCACAAACCAAGCTTGGGAGGTCCTAAGTGGAGCCTCGCTTGCAGGGCTGCAGTGGAGCACAGCAACGCTTAGGACCCTGACGTGAAGGAGCAAGTGTCAGTGACCCCAGCCCAGAGGGCTCTCCAGGACTCGGGCAGAGAGGAGGTGGGGCCGCCGATTCTATCCATCTACGGCAGCGGCGCACCCCGAAACCGCGTGTGCACGCACGTGTCCCCGCGATCTGGCGCGCGTGTGCCTGCCGCCGCTGCCCTTCCCGGGACCCCACGTGCGAAGCCCCGGCCGGCTGCAGCCGGGGGCGACAGTGAAGGTGACCTTCAGGGCGGGGGCGGCCCGGTGGAAGGCCCAGCGAGATACAACCCAGACCGGTGCGGAGAAAAGGCGGCGGTCCCCGTGGAACCCCGACCCACCTCCCCCAGCTCGGCCAGGTCCAGCCTACACTGCCTGACTCCCGGCTGGTCCCGGCCCCACTCACCGGCTGAGCCCGGCCGCCCCTTGCCACCAGCCTGTGAGCTAGGTTCCCGGGCGCTGTCGGCCGGGGCGGCCGCCGGCAACTCGTCCGTTTTGATGACCATGGCGGCGGGATCCGGCGTCCGGCTCAACTGTCGGTGCCGCCCGCCGCGCCACTAACCCAAGTGCCCTGCTCTCCGCGGGCCGCTGCGGGAAGGACGGAGTCACCGGCCCACGTGGTGCGCGCTGTAACCTTTGACCCCACCGCCGCTTCCCCTGCCCCGCCTCCGCGCCCGACCCGGTCCACGGCGGCCCGCGAGGGACAAAACACGTGGAGCTTTTTGGCCCGCTACCAAAGCTGTGACTCTCCCCGAATGTCTTAAAGGGAACGTACACTGATTCAGAGAAGAGAGAGGCTTCAGGCCTCCTGGTAGAAGGGCGGGGCTTCAAAGAGAAATCCCGGGAGTTCCCTCCCAGTAGGGCGGGCACCTTGACCTTGAGTGAAGACTCTTCTGACACTGCCTTTGCCAACCGTCCCCTCCCCCAATGGTCCTCTGCTTCCAATTGCAAAACTGCCAAGTGACCACGCGGTCTCTAATCTGCGATGTTAGCGTGACCCTCAGCACCTTCCTCTCCAAATTTGCCCTTTGCCGCTGAAGCGGTGGGGCTGGGATGCTTGGCTTTTTGAGAAGAGGGTGGAGGGCAGCCAAGGGTTTGGTCACTAGAGGCAGGGGTAGAGAGAGTGGCAAATGGTGTTGAAGTGTCAGAAATGGACCACTAAACTTTGTCCTGAGCCACAACGAGCTTCTTCCTGCCAGCAACCTCGACAGCCCCACCAGGTGATTTCTCATTTTCAGACTGGTACAGTCACCCCATTTTACAGTGGAGGAAGCAGAGACCAAGGTGGCACAGAGAGCAAGAAGTACAGCTTGGTCCAACCAAATCCACAGCCTGGACACTAACAGTGGTTCATATTTTCAGATGTTTGAGGCTTGGTGGGGACTAAGATGTGAGGTCAAAGAATGCTGCCTAGTGACATTTACCTGGTCTTGCCAGTGAACTGACGCATTCCAGAAGCAGAGAGTGGGGAGTGTCTTCTATGCACAGGCCCGAGAAACCATTGGGAAGCACTTAAAGCATATTCCTGACATTTTCCAGGATCTAATGGGAATTGGGGAGCTGAAGCTGCAAAGGTGGGCTGGGACAGGCCCTAGGGCCTCATAAAAATTGCAAAGAAACGTGGACTTTGTCCCGCAGTACAGGTGGTGGGAAGGGGAGCTGGTGAAAAGCTTTGAACATTTAAGCAGGAGGAAGAGAAGGGAGAAATGCTCTGGTTGCTTGCTGTGTGGTGTGTAAGGCAGACTGGGCTCCACTATCAAGAGATGAGTTAGGACTATTGCACAAGAAGCCTGGAAATAAGAGCAAGACCAGACTGCTGGGTGTACATAAGAGGCAGGCAGCCAGGGTAGTGCACAAACCTAATGCTGGATTTGATTGGAAATTTGCATCCTGCAACCTTTTCTCTTTTTGTAAACCTAAGCAAGTCTCTTGACTTTCACCCCGCTGAAAGGCACTTCCTCTGTCATATAAAAACCCCTAGCTGTCTAGGCTCACTTAGCTATCGGGAAGAGATGGTGGTAGCACTTGGAAGAGCTCAGTGCTACAGGAAGATCAGAGATAAACTGGATCCAGTCCCTGCCAGGAAAAGTTTCAGTCTGGTGGATGCAGTGAGATGCGCATAGCAACTTCATGTACAAGGCTGCAGAATAAACGCCTTTAGAGAAGGTTCTGATGAATGCAGAGGAGGCAGTCTGGGAGGGCTTTTTAGAAGATGCTGCTCTGAACTGAGCTTTGAAGGGTAAAAAGGATTCTAATGAGCAAGTCAGTGGAATCATATGAGCAGACACAGAAGGAGGGACACTAGGAACTTGTTCATTCATTTAGTTATTTCTTTTTTTTAAACATTTTAATTTTACTTACAGTGTTGTAGTAAATTCACATGGGTCAAACTTCATGAAGTATAAAATGTGCAATTTCTTGCCTGCCCCAGCCACCTAGTTTCCCTTCCCGAATCAACAAGTTTATCAAGTTTTTAATATTCTTATAGAAAGATTCTTTGCATATAAAAGTGTATGTGTATGGCCCTGGCTGGGCAGCTTGGTTGGTTAGAGCATTGTCCCAATATTCCAAGGTTGCAGGTTCCATCCCTGGTCAGGGCACATTCAGGAATCAACCAGTGAATGCATAAAGGAGTGAAACAACAAATTGATGTTTCTCTCTCTCTTTCTCTCCTTTCCCTTTCCTCTCTCTCTTTCAAATCAATAAGAAGAGTGTATTTGTGTGTGTGTGTGTGTGTGTGTGTGTACATACATGTATATATATCCCTTGAGTTACACTATGGTAACATACTGTACCTGCGCTTCTTCACCCTGATTTGTTTTGTGAAAAATTTTTTTTATTGATTTTAGAGAGAAAGAAAAAGAGAGAGAGAGAGAGAGAGAGAGAGAGAGAGAAACCTTAATTTGTTGTCCACTTATTTATGTATTCATTGATTGATTTTTGTATGTGCCTAGACTGGGGATTGAACCTGCAACATTAGCATATGGGGACGATGCTCTAACCAATTCAGCTACCTGGCCAGGAATCTACCCTGATTTTTAAAAATTTAATATATTCTGGAGATTGTTCCATTATCAGTACACAAAGAGCTTTCTCATTCCATTTTAGAGAGTTTTAAGAGTTTTTAAATGATTTTATGTATTTATTTTTAGAGAGAGGGGAAGGGAAAGAGAATATAGGGAGAGAAACATCAGTGTGTGGTTGCCTCTGAAGCGCCCCCAACTGGGGACCTGGCCCGAAACCCAAGGATGTGCCCTGACTGGGAATTGAACCAGTGACCTCTTGATTTGCAGGCTGGCACTCAGTCCACTGAGCCATACCAGCCAGGGCTTAACCAGTTTCTTGACTGATGGGTACTTGGTTTGTATTCATGGAACTCAAGAAATTTGGAAAATTGTACCAAGTCTTGTGTCGCTGAAATTGAAATTGGAAGCCTCCTTCATGTTGGTAAGAGTTTTAACACTGGGGGCAACAGGCTTGAGGATTGGGAGAAAGATACACATAAGGAGTCATCATCTGACCACTTTCTGTATGGGCAGGTGGTCTCACCTCTGATCACACAGTGAACAGATTGTTTCTTGCATTCAAACTGCCTTCATCAATGTATTTTCATGACAGCAACTATTCCCACCACTTTCCCTGACTATTTCTACCATTGCCTCTATATTGTGCTATGGTTAAGGTGACCACATAATTTATCATCCAAACCAGGACACTTCTGAGAGTGAAAGTGGATACTATTAACAATGACATTGGATCAACAGGCACAAACCGAGACTGTCTTGGCCAAACTGGGATGTTTGGTTCTCAAGTGATGAGTCCAGCTGATATGCCGGGGAACTTCTTGAAGACAAGGACCACACCCTCTTTATCTGGGTATCCCCAGCATTTTCTCAGATGTACTATCGGTGTTTAATGCTCGCTTGCTGATTGAATGGATGAGCAGGGTTTAGGGAGTGCCAAGCAGTCCTTTCAAGGGCTCCACAGGGTGCTAAGGGGGGAGCGTTCCTAGCAGCCCAGCCTTTCACCTTTGATCCCCATCGTTATTTATAATTATTGGGCTTTCTGCACAAATATCCCCTTTGAGTACTGTATGCTTTGACCCTTGAATCCTAAGCTTCAGACCATTTTTACAACACCTGGCTGAGACCCACGAGGCTGAATCCTGGAAAGACACTGGCCTTCCTCTCCTGTCCTCCTTATGGTCAGGGGCTGTGAGTGTCCACTGGTCAGCATGGGTACTGGTGACTAAGGGGTTCCAGAAGCCTTAGAACCTGTAACTTGACTTCCATGGGTCCTCTTCCCTTCCCTAGCAGGCTCTTGTTACATAGTCCCCACCAGGGACTGCAGGGCTGTCTGGGTGGTACTCCCAGCACCTCAGTTTCCCATCTTTAGGGCCCCTGGGTAAAGATGCTAAGAGGGAGGTTTATCAAGGCTTAGATCTAGCCTATGTAATTAGCTTGCTTAAAGCCTCCTACCTCCCTAATTATTGTTATGATGAATGTACCTGTTCAGCTGGGCATTCCTATTTTCCTCCACCTTTTCAGAATTCCCAGCCCTCTGGGTAGCAGGAGGGAGCCCCCCTACCTCACTGGCCTTACTCTAGGGACCTACAAGGAAGGAAGTGCTCCACCTCCTTCACTTCCAAACCTGTGTGGGCAGAACTGCCAGGAGGGAAGGGGTAAAATTCAGCGAGATGCCCTGAGCCTCAGTCTCCGGATCTGTGAAATGAGGTGGTTGTATAGAGGATGTCTGAGCTACCTGACACTGACTTCGCACATCTTTACCGCACACTGTGATACCAGCTGGGCGCAGCAGAGCACCCCCAGGGGTCTTTGGAGGGACCCTAAGGCCAATCCCTTCTTTCCCTTCCCTGTCTTCTCTCCCTTTTTTTTTTTTTTTTTTTTTAGATTATACATGGGACCCCAAAGTCCTGGGCCAATGCTTATCCAGGGCTGGGCCTTTCCTGTTCTAGTTGCCCCGGGAGATAAAAGGCCAAGAACAAGTCTGGTCCCAGCCCATCCTGGATTCACACCTGATTCCCAGAGGTTGGAGCAAGGAACTGAACTGAGAGGGGACAATGTGGGTCTGCCTGCCTGCTCCACCTGAATGCACTGGGCATGTGACTTCAAGTCTAGCCCCATCTCTGACTTCTTCACTATGTGACCTTGAGTAAGCTACTTACCTTTTCTGTATGCCAGCTTCCCTGAGAGCAGTATCCTGGGGACAGATGTGGGAGCCATCCCATGTCTGTGAAGTCAAATTTAGATACCATTGTGCCTGTTAAAATCCTTCTCAGTCCTGGCAGCTGGAAGTGGTCACTCCCTCCCCAGAGCTCCATGAATATTTTATTCAATTGATTTTATTGTTAGTGTCCTCTTGTTTTTCTTCCACTGATTGTTCTTGGACATCAACAGGACTCTTGAGATTGGCAAGGTACTAAAACTCAACTCAAAATGGCTTTAAAAAGTGTGTCACGGAGTGAGGAGACCAAGAGCAAATTACTAAATGCAATAGGATCCTGGGTAGGATATTGGCACAGAAAGAGGACTCGAGCGCAGAAACTGATGAAATTCAAATAAGGTCTGTGGTTTAGTTGTCATGTACCAATGTTAATGTCTCAGTTTTGATAATTGTGCTATGATAAAGTAAGGTGTTAACATTAAGAGAAAGTTGGGTGAGGGACATATAGGAACTCTGTATTGTTATTGCAATTTTCTCCTAATTCTAAAATTATTTAAAATAAAAAGCAGGAAAACCCCACAAATTAATGCTGACCATTTCAATACAAAAGTGGGGGAGGGGACTTATTGGTCTATATAGCTGAAAAGGGCAAGGGTATATGGGCTGTAGGCATAGCTGGATCCAGGTGGCTTAATTCTTAGGAGATGTCTCCATCTCAACTGACTCTGCTTCTTTTGTGAAGCTTTATACTCAGCAAGCCCTATGTTTTGTGGTAGCAAACAGCCTGCTAGAACTCCAGGCTGATATTCTGCCGTTTTTGCTGACTAAGAGTTTGACTTTCTCAATAGTTCTGTTTTGTTCCCTGCCGGGCCTCTAGCTCCTAACTTGGCGTGTTGAATGAATGGTTCCAGTAAAAGTTTTGAGATCAACTCTCATTGGCTCAGACTGAGTCATGAGTCAATTCCATCAGTGTGACCCACCTGACTTCAGTTACATGTGGGGTCAAAGCCCCCAACACATGGCCTGAGATGGGAGAAGGGTAGTTGCCCGAAGGAAGCAATGGGTCCCATTATCAGAAGGGTTATAGGCAAAACTAGTATGTCCCCTGCAGCCTTTTCTCATGGAGCAGTGATTTTCAATCTTTTTCATCTCATGGCACATATAAGCTAATTCCTAAAATTCTGTGGCACACCAAATATATATATATATATATGTTTGCCAGTTTGACAAAAAATAGGTATAATTTTGCCCTGGCTGGTGTGGCTCAGTGGATTGAGTGCCTGCCAGAGAACCAAAGGGTCACCAGTTTGATTCCCACTCAGGGCACATGCCTGGGTCGCAGGCCAGGTCCCCAGTAGGGGGCACGTGAGAGGCAACCACACATTGATGTTTCTCTCCCTCTTTCTCCCTCCCTCTCCCTCTCTAAAAATAAATAAATAAAATATTTTAAAGATAGGTATAATTTTGATTAATTCACATTGGACAGCTATTATTGTGTGGGCTGTTGTCATTTTTTAATTTGATAAACTAAGGAAAAAGAGGTCAGTGCACCTGATGACTAGTCAGGTAGTGCATGTTTTCAAAACTCTCAAGGCCCAGGGGTTGCAAATCACTGCCCCAGAGCCTTCCACAACACAGACCGACACTGAAACGAGCAGGCAGGAGTTCTCATGGGTGCTGGGTGTGCCGAGCTGTCCAGCTGCAGTCCCGGGACAACCACCCTAGTGGAGGAGAAGCACAGGGCTCCCCCATGGGGTGCTGGGCTTCTTGCGGCTGGATCAGATGGTGGTGGGTGTCAGGGAAGGGGACCACCATGGCCAGAGATGCCAGATGCAAGGATTCCTTCCGGGCCAGGACAGTGGTCAATCCCAGGTATGGAGCACTTCCAGTTTATCCTTCCCACGCCTGGCCAGGAGCCTCTGACATAAGGTCTCATTTGTTCACTTGAATTGGGGTAGCATGGAGAGAGGGACAGGGCTGGCCGGAGGATCTGGACATCTTAGATGAGTGCTTTCCTCCCTTTGGGAGAAATATCCACTGAGTGTACTCTATAGAGTCTCAGCTTCCAATCTCACCCAACCTACTGGCTGACTCCCAAACCACTATCTCCTCCATATCCTCCTGGACACCTGTGGGGACAGGGGTGGGGTGGGGTGGGGTGGGGCGGGGTGCCCACAAAGAAGTCTGGCTTGTGGATTTTTCAGATATTTTATTAAGAATAAGGCATATGACAATCACCCCTAAAGCACAGGGCTCTATTTCTGTGGGTGAGTGAATACACTCTGAAAAGCATTGGATTAAAAAGCACAGCCAACAGAGAATTTGGAGCAGGATGCCTTTGCCCTGCCCTGCCCGTCTCCCATTCAAGGCTGGCACCGCCATGAGCAAGTGCTCAGAGATCCCCGGCTCTCTGCATTGAGGAGGTGCTCCACACCCCTAGGCCTCCTTCCTCTCCACAAAGGCAGCCTCCATTCTGCAGCTTATGTGGGGAAGAGCTACCCCCTAACAGCCCTGGACTGGTTTCCCAAACTGCAGGCTACTGTGGGTGGGATATGGGGAGACAGGGGCACAGACCCTCACACGGTATTGCCCACTGGTCCCTACCTGCAGCTCTCCTTCCTGGGTCTGTCTACACTTGGAGTGTGTCTGGAGCTCCAACCGGGGCCCCTGATCATCATGTCAACATGCTCCTCTCCCAATGGGATCTGTGCAGAGAAGAGGGATGAAGAAACAGTCCTTTCCCTTCTTGTCACCTAAGCATTCCAAGCTTAGTTTGGTGGGGGGTCTTCCTTTGGCAGGGTGGGTCCCCCAGGCTAGGGGAAGGGAGGGGGCGCCAGAAGCTGAGGGCAGGCCACTGTCTCCAGTCCCATTCTGCTCCCTGAGGGTTTTGTTCCAAACCTGGGGCAGGGCAGAGGGGTAGAGGGGAGTCTGTAGTCCAGGAGAGGGATGGGAAAAGGGAATGTCTGTTAAAATTGGATCCTGTATCTGCCCCAGCTTGCTGAGTGGAGTGGGAAGGGTTGTTGTCTTATTTCCTTTCCCAGGCGGAGAGTTGAGTCAGCCGCCCTAGCACTTAGAGCCTTTCATCTGGGGGATCTCCAAGCACCCCACAGACAGTGAACTGTCATTACCTCTGGTTGTTGGAAGAGGGACAGGAGTTGGGAGGTGCCAATCAGGATCACTTCGGGAGAGGCAGGCGGGTCACCTGAGGATCCCTGGGGTGGGGTTTGGTAGGGTCCCCAGATGGACACCTTGGGTTCAGGAGGGAGAGGGAAGAGGGCTATTGCTATAGAGCTGGGGGAGGCCAGGTGGGGACAGCTATGGCTTTTAGTGGGCAGGTGGCTAAAGTATTTCACCATCTCTGAAGAAGAATCAACATAACAAAGTCACCCTGTTCACCCCAAAAGTGTGGTTATAAAGATGAAGGCTTGGGTGGGCACCCCCAGAAAGGCACCCTTTCCCTCCTTTCCACAGTCCTCTGGGCCCTTCCAGTGAGTGCAGCTGAGAGAGGCCTCCTCACCCAGTCACACTGTGAAAGGGGGGTGACAGGGTACACTGAGTTACACACCCTGGAGGGGAGACACAGACTGGGGAGGGTAGGGACAGGGGCAGGTGGAGCAAGGACCCTAGGCCACTACTGTGGTCCAAGTTAGACTGGACAGCACTGTCTGTCCCAAGGGTGCCAATACCTTGGCCTCTGCATCCCAGTGGCTGGACACTTCGACCAGGCTGGTTATTGCTCAGCGGTCTCAGCAGCCCTGAGAGTGGCAGGCTGGGGCGGGCACTGTGTGTGTGTGGGCTGGGAATGTGCGCCTGGGCTTTGCTTCTGGCCCATTTCCCACTCCCTCTAACATATGGAGTAAAAGAGGGTATGATTGGGGATTGCCCCTCTTCTTCATGGGGGCTGTGATGCAAGAAGGGCTTATCTCACCTAGACATTGGCTCTGCTCTTCTCGTGGATCCCTGGGTGACACAGAGAAGGCTCAGCCTCAGCCAGGGTCAGGGCCTGCCAAGATGGGGTGTTTGCGAGTGAGGTAAAGAGAGACCCCTCCCTCCCCCATGCCCGCCCTCTGCAGTCCCTGGAACACCTCACAGGCACTTAGGACTCAATGCAGGAACTGCAGGACCAACAGACGGATGGCTTGCGGGTGGGGTTTCTCTTTCTTTCTAGGCTGGACTTGGAGTGAGGGCAGAGCTGAACTGGAAACTGCCTTTGGTCATGACAGCAGAGCAGGGGAGAAAGGCAGCCAGCAGGTGGGACATTCCATTTTCCCTTTTGCCACTCCTCAGCCTAGACAGAAGGGCTCTGGGCACCCCACCACTGTCAGGTCTGACAGCACTGGGACATCCCTGGAGGGGGCCAGGCTGGGGACTTCCTCCCCAGCAAACTCAAACCTCTATCCATGGTCACTTCCAGGAAGCCAGGCCCTTCCTCCAGCCTCTGGGTGCATCCAGCTAATGAGGGAGCTGGGTGAAATTAACACCAAAACACAGGACTAGGAAAACTCCCAGGGTGCCTTCCGACTCCTAGCTACCTCCTGAAGGCCGTTTCTGCCCCTCAGTAGGCCTGAGTGTCCTTCATTTCCCCAGCACAGCTCCCAGTCTAAATCCCTCAGTTGTCCCCCCCCGCCCACCTCCCCGTAGGGGACCTGCGTTGGAGACAGCTCTAGACTAGGCTTGGCCACCAAGCCCACCCATAATGTTAAGGGCCTGTGGCGCTACCTTCCAGAAGTTCAAACTTCCATCAGGCTATACTTTCCCCACCAGAGACTCTGGGAGGAGGTGTCTTCTAAAGTGTTAGGTGCTCATCTGTAAGGATCTATTAGCGGGATAGGGGGAGGAGAAGCGGCTCCGAGGAGAAAGGTCCAGCCTCTAGCCCCTGAACCCGAGCCTCTCCTAGGAGGAAGGCTTGGAGGGAAGGACAGCGGTGCGGGGCTGTGGGAGGCCGCGGGGGGACTGGGATGGGGGTGGGGAGGGGTACAGCTGGAAGGCCTAGGGGTGCTAAGTGCTACTCCGGTTCTTTTCCTTAGGACAGCCCAGCATTCCCCTTCCCGCCTAACGATTGTCAGTTTTCCCGGGACGGGGCGTGAACCCCGCCCCTCCCCTCCCAGTGGCAGGGTGGGGATCAGTTAACGATCAGTATTAAGAGTGCTCTACCCAAAAGGTGCACTCGCGGAGCCCCGCAGAGGAGCTCCTTCGCGTAAGGGGAGAGCTCGAAGCTTCGAAAACGTTGGGAAATACAAAAGGCTGGGGGCGGTTGGAAGGGATGGAAGAGCCGGGGCCGTCGCAGCCCGCTGCCTGGAAGAGGGACCGGCTCCCTCGGCCCCCCAAGCCCTGTCTGCAAGAGCCAGCCTCTCCCGCTCCCTGCCGCCCCGCCAGCGCCGCGCCTACTCCGGGGCCCCGGGCGCACTGGGCGCAGGCGGTGGGTCAGCTTGGTCCGGGGGCTCCTGGGGTGGCGGTTGGCGCGGGCTGCGGCCGCTGGGCCGCGGGGGCCTCCGGGCGTTGAGGAAGAGCGCGGGGTCGGGCATAGGATCGGTGTCGTCCAAGGCGCAGGCCGCGCGGTCCCAAGAAGCCCAGTCCCGGCCGGAGGGGCCCTTGGAGGCGGCCTCCGTAGCGGGCGGGCGGCGAGCCCGTTGCGCGCGCCGGCGGGGTCGGGGTTCAGCTGCGGCGCCGGGCCCCGGGCGCGGTGTCTGCAGTCTCTGGCGTGCGGCGTGCAGCTGGCAGGAGAGATAGGCGGCCGCCTCGGTGTGCTTCTGCAGCTCAGTGCCCAGCACGGTGGCACGGTGGCTGCGACGACGCAGCTCCTCCAGGAAGCGGCGCTCTTCCGCCCGCAAGCTGCAGCGCAGCGCCGACACCAGCGCCTCCCGTTGCGCCACCTCCCGCCGAAGCTCGGAGTTGGCCGCCGCCCGCTCCGCCAGCTGCGACTCAAGCTCCCGGCACCTGCTCTCTAGCTCCCTCGACGCCGCCTCTGGAAAGGGGAGATAAGAGAGGTGATGGTGAGGATGGTTCACCCATCCCCCCCCAACAAAGCCTTGCGAATCCCTAGCTCGAATCCCTAGCTCTCTCTCACTCCCCTCGGGCACATCAGCCTCACCTTTTCCTCCCCAGGCCCTTTGCATCTATCCCACTCTTTGCTGGCCCTCTCCTCCAATGCTTGGGATTTCAGGGGTGCCCAACTGGCTGCCCAGGATGGCTGTGAATGTGGCCCAACACAAAATTGTCAATTCACTTAAAACATTATGAGATTTTTTTTGTGATAACCTGTGTTGCAACATATTTAATGTGTGGCCCAAGACAATTCCTCTTCCAGTGTGGCCCAGAGGCCAAAAGGTTGGACACCCCTGGAACTCGCCCTGACCATTTTATTTACTCCACAAAGATTTGTTGCGACTTTTCCTTGTGCACTGGGTTAGGCCCTGGGGCTATGGTGGATAAAAAAATATTCCTCGTGAAGCTCACAGCAGGCACAGTGGGAAAAGTATAGGGCATGATTACAAATGCAGGTGAGATTCCTATGTGACATGTGGCATGTACCAATGCCGTGACTAAAGGAGAATGTGGCCTAATCAGAGAAGGCTTCCCAGCAGAAGAGTGACTCGGGCTAGGCTCTGAAAAATGAATAGAAGTAGTGAAGAGGGGGAGAGGACAGTGCTTGGGACAGAGGGAACAAGTTGTGCAAAAGCCCTGTGGTGGGAGAGACATGAAAGAGCAAGGGATGGAAAGAACTGGGAGTGTGGGCAGGGAAGGAGGGCGAGTGTGCCGGAACCTTGTCTCACAGAGAGTTACTGCATTTTGTAATTTTTTACTTGTTTGCCTTTGCCCACTGGGTTTCAGAACCCAGGATATACACTGGAACCATCCAGAGAGCTTTAAAAAAGTGTCCCCGGGCCCTACGAAGGACAGGTTGAATCAGAATCTCTGGGACTGAACATGGGAAGCGGCACTTCTTAAACCTTCCCGGGTGACCCTGATGGACTCTGAGTTGAGGGCCCCTGCTCCTGGATTGTTAGCTCCATTTCAGCAGGAACAGCCCTGAGATTGGCACATGTGAGTGACGAGTGTAGGGACAGAGGTAGCTGAAAGGTGACAAAAGGTAGGTAAAAGGTTGCCCACAGTTGCCGCTTGAAGAAGTGTGCAGAATTCCTTCAAGTCGTTAAGTGTTTAGCTCTTTGTACACACCCCCCAAAATCCATTTGTGGGCTCCTAACATTTTCTCCTTTAATTTCCAGCTTTCCCGCCCCGAACTCTTGACCTGTAGCTCTTTAACTATAAGCAGCACATCAGGGGGGCAGGGAGTCCATCCTTAAATCTCTCCTGACTAAGAAACACTATTTTTGTGGTTCATTCTCAGTGAAGCATTTACAGAATCCCTCCCACATCAGCTAATGCGTCTTGCACTTTGAGACAATGGGTGCCTCGAAGTTCTGATGTTTAGAGATTGTACAGTCTGGTGATTAAGAAGATCTCAACAATGCAACCCTTTTTATTAAAAAAGTTTTATTTCTGGTAAAAATAACAGAATTTACCCTCCTATCAATTTTTAAGTGCACAGTTCAGCACTGTTACGTACACTCACAGCAGTGTACTTACGTACACTGGAGATCTATTGTACAGCAGATCTCCAGCACTTTATCTGCCAAACTGAAACTGGATATCCACTTACTACCACCTCCCCACCCCACCTGCCATTTTATGTGTGAAGCAGTAAGTTGTAAAAAAAAAAATCTTTTAGTGGCATTGTTACACTGGCCAGAAGCCATGCTTTTATAAAGTGAAGGATTTGCTAATGTGCACGTGCTTCTTTTCTCCTCTAGGCTCAGCTCCGTCAAGTCAAGGACCTCATATTGTCATTGTGTTGCATCTTGACACTCAGCATCCTGAAGGATGGGGACACTGGTCATGGGAATCACTTGTGGTGTGCAAGGGTGGGAGACACTGGCAAAGTGGGTGAGGAATGGCTCTAGCCGTGGACCTCCTGGATGCCTTCTCCTCCGGGCTTTCATTCTCCTCCTTTCGCCAAGAGCATGGGTGCAGGGCACTATGTGGGTGGTGCAGGCTGCTCACTGTACAAGGCCACACAGCAAAATGGGCAGGTGGGGCCACATCCTACCTATACTGTGCTCAACATGCTGAGGAGTGGCTGTCCCCTTCTCTGGACACAGAAGGCTTGGGTCCTGCCAGGTGGTGTGGAAAGGTGACCTGTTGGGCCCCTATGGCACTTCCCCATCAGTCATCCTCCCCTTACCTTGCTGGTGAGATTGGGCTTCTCGCATCTCCAGGTCATGGGTCAGTTCTGGGGGGAGAGAAGAGAAGAGGCAGTTGTGTGTGTGTGTGTGTGTGTGTGTGTGAGAGAGAGAGAGAGAGAGAGAGGGATACAGACACAGCATCCGGCAGGAGTAACACCCACTTGAGAGTGTTGGTGGGGTAATAATATGGGTGTAATAATTTACAGTTTTAATTTGAACATTCCACCTAAAACATCACATGGTGTGCTTGAGTGTGACAGTGTTATGTTACAGAATTACATGCTTATGATTTTGCAATAGAAGATTTTGTAATGAAAAAGGGATGTTATTTGTGCTGGACCCTATGTGTACCACACACGCACACTGGGGAATCACGGCTCAGGAAAAGTGGCAATAAGGACCCTTAGAAAGCGTGCAGATCCACCCCCTTCCCCACTTGACTAGAGCCCAGCGAGGGGAAGAGATGAAGAAAGGCGCCAAGGCACAGTCGGAGCCTGACCTGCCTGATTCTGAGCCCAGAGATCTTCCCAGTGCAAGCTTTGTGGCCCAGATTTGGGGGTTAGTTTGACCCTGGTGGAATCGAGGAGCCCGGCTTGCTTTGGGGGCTGGGTGAGCATCGCTCCTTCTCCAGGGTGGTGTACAAATATTTAACATGCCCACCAATGAGAGCTGGTCTGAAGGACCTCCTACTGCACAGGGCACAGAGGCTTTAGTGTTTAATTGGTGGATCCGGGAAGGCTGGAGTGTCCTGGGATGCATGAGGCCACTGGAGGGGGCTCAAGGTAGAAGCTATGTACCAACAGGACACACGTGTTCCACTGTTTTCACAGTCAGTACTGCTGTGCCAATGTTATTTTTCGAACACCAGCCCTGCCCCTTTCCCAGCCAGGGGTCCTCCAGGCTCCATCAGGACAGTGTCACCTGGTGATGAAAGGCCTGCAGGGCTCTTGGCACCATGTGTGTGGGTTGGCACTGGGGGCGCAGGGCAGCCAAGGAGCCTGCCAAGGGTGCTAGTGCCTGAGCAGATTCCTCCTGGGCCTGGCAGTCGGTCCACACCTCTTTGCCTGCCTGTCTTCTCAGCCCCACTCCTTACAGGCCAAAAAGCCTTATCCCTCAGCCAGCCCCGACCTTGCTTACTCTCCAATTCCCCCCACTCCCCCAGTAGCTGGGAAAGGGGCACGAGGGAGCTGGGGAGCCACAGCTGCCTGGGTGAGGGCACCTACTCAGGAGCACCTTTGTGTACCTGCAGGAGCTCAGTGGGGTGCCCAGAGGGAGAAGGTGTGAACGTGGGGTATGAGAAGGGGACTGCTCCTGCAGCAGCACCTGCAGAGACAGCCTGAGGGCCCTCTGCCAGCCCCTCCTCTTTGCCCTCACCCAGCTCTTCTAGAGACCAGGGTCTTTGCCGGGGTGCCTTCCCTGGGGAGGCCAGCTGTTGCTAGGAGACAGAGGGGTGAGGTACCTGGGGCTTTTGCTGTGACCGCAGCCTGAACCTCCTTCCTAGGGCCCCTGGAGGACACTGATGTCTCTACGCTCAGGGCTTCCTGGGACCAAGTTAGCCCCTCCTCCAAGGCCCTGCACTGTAGCTCAAGGGAACGTGGAGCAGGTTCAGGGACATAGCCCAGGGACTTTGGCTCTGCTGTTAACTCCCTGTGGGCTGGTTTCTCCTGGCCCTTAATCACGGGAGCTGGAGGAGGGGAGATGAATCTCAGCTGGACTCCACTCTCCCATCCATCAAAGCTCCCTGCTCATCTTCTGGTCAGAGTTCCCTCAGTTTAGAAGAGCATTCTGTGAGGTCAGATGCACTGTGACCTTGGTCCAGCACCTCTCTGAGCCTCAGTTTTCTCCTCTGCAAAATGGGGACAGAACTGCTCCTGCCACACACGGGGCTGTTGCAGGGATTAAATGAGAGAAAGGAACAGAGGGTTCAGCCCAGGCCTGAGTCAGTGCTGAACGCACGGGGGTAGTTCTTGTTGTCATCCAGCTGCCCTGGCACCCGGAACACACTCTCCCACCTCTGAGCCCTTCACTCTGAGTCTTCACCTCTTTTCCACAGGCTCTTGCAGCGCCCTGCCCCTTGGCTACTACACCGGCCCCTCCCTTCTCCCGTCCCCTTCCTAGCCTCCTGAGCCTTCTTGCATCTCTCTCTGTCACTCTCTCTTTTTAAAAAATCTCTTTTGTTCTGGCTCTCTTCTCACTCCCCCACCCCTTGTAGGGAGGGCTGTGTTTAGTCATTTCAGCCCCAAGAGTGGCTGCCCTAGGTCAGCCTAGTTATTTTTTTTAAATTTTACTTTGGAAAGGAAGGGAGAAAGAGAGGGAGAGAAACATTGATGTGTGAGAGACATATCGATTGGTTGCCTCTCGCATACTCCCATTTGCCCCCATCTGGGGACCTGGCCTGAAACCCAGGGATGTGCCCTGACTGGGAATTGAACCGGTGACCTTTGTGTTTGCAGGCCAGCAATCAATCCGCTGAGCCACACTAGCCAGAGTTATTTTTATCTCCGCAGTCAATAACATAGAGACTGCAGGCCCACACCCATCTGAGAAGAATGATGGGGGCTGAGGGCCCTGTGTTCCTATTTTACCTTCTTGGGATCCTTGCCTGTGTCCTGAGTGGAAGGACCCAGGTCTTTAGAATCAGGGCGAAATAAAAAGAAATTAGAGGAAGAGCTATAGGCTCTTAGGGTTGGCTCATCTCGATTTTCCGTTAATGTCGCTGCAATGAAAAAGTGGCACCAGGCAGGGGTGAGTTGGCGTGGGGCTGGCTCTGCTGCCACGCAGGCTTTGGGGAGGTTGCAGGGAGCCTGGCCTTGGTGTGGGGCAGCTGAGCCTGCACGTGCAGTGGGAGAAGTCTGTGGGGGCTGAGTCAGGACAGCCGGATTTTCAGGCCAAAGTGAGAAGCCAGGCGGGTCACTCAAACATTCTGGGCCTCAGTTTCCCTCTGGAAAATGAGGAGAGGCTGGAAGGGCAATAGAATCTGACCGTCTTGGGGAGAGAATGTGTAGAAAACTGCAGAGGCACACCGGCCCAGAAGTCTGGAGATTTGGGTTCTAACCTTAATTCTGCCGTTGACATATTATATGACTCTCTCTCTCTGGGCCTCAATTTACCTACTTTTATGATGAGGCGGTTGGGCTGTTCCAGCTGAGATGCACTGTGAGTCGCTGACCTGAAGCCTGCACGGGGAGACTTGGCCTGGGTGAGCCCTTGGGCCAGGGCCAGGCCGCGGGGAGGGCCAGGCATCTGAGACCTGAGCTCCAAGAGGGACCTCAGGCCTGGGGTTTAGATTCATCCTCGGTGCCTTCTTCCATCCTGCTCACAGATTCAGCTGGTTGCCAAGTCCTTTCCTTCCCTCTGCTTCCCACTGGTCCTCTTCTACCCATGCTCCTTCGTCTCTCCTCTGCACCATTTCATCAGCCCCCCTGTGAGTCTCCCTGCCTCCGTCTCCCACCAACTCACCTTCCTGGCTGTTTCCTAAGGCAGCACAATGCTGCTCAAAAACCTCCTGTGGCTCCCTGCTACCCAAGGGGACAGGCCACACTTCGTAGCTGTCTTGGTATTTGTTAAGATCTTCCATGATCTGGTTCCAGCCATATTTCTCACCAGTCTCCTTTCAGTTCAGCTTTATCCATCCAATTTAACTTCTCCTAAGCTTTTGGTTTCCTTCCTAAGGACTTTGCCATGCTGTTCCTTTCATTTGGAATGTTTTCTCCGCCCCCATTCCTCCCTAACATCTCAGCATGTCTAAATCTCACTCAGCCTGGAGGGAGTGGAAATGCTTCCCCCCTTGCAGCCTGGCCCCCTCCTTCATCACCCGCACCTCGAGCTAGACATGATCCTGCCCATGAACTCCCATCAGCCCTGCTTACTTTTTGTATATTTTAATATTCTCCCTGTGTGTGTGTGTCTCCCCACCTAGATGGGGGGCTTCTTAGGGCTGGGAGGCACTTGATGAACATTGATTAAAAAGGGACAGGAAATTCCCAGGAATGGTTCCCAGGTTTCCCTCTGCTACTGAACCAGAACCCTGTGCCCCGAAACTCATCTCTCACCTCCCCGAGATTCAGTTTCCTCAGTCAGAAAAATGGGTGATGAACACACGCCTGGCAGGAATGTTGTGAGGCTTGAGAGGCTCACGGTGGACCCCCCATCAGTGACAATGTTTGTGAGGATGACAGTCGCCCCTGCCACCCCTGCCCCCAACCACCCAGCCACCCCTCCTGGCCTCACCTGAGCAGCGTTTCTGCAGCCTCAGGATTTCCAGGTGCAGGTCTCGCAGCAGGGCCATCTGCTCTTTTTTCAGGAAGCTGATGTGGCGTTGCACGCTCTGGATCTGGTGCTCTAGGGACACGGTATCCATGGCAACCCAGGCCTGGGCCCCACCTGGGGAGGATGACAAGGTGAACCCACATCTTCTGGGCCCATGTGCCCTGCCCACCCTCAGACCCCTCACAGACTCCTCCAATCTGGGGGCCTGTTGCTGCCAGGTGGACAGTTCTGCCACTGTGGTCATTTCCCCTGTATTTACTCACCAGAGCTTCAAGCACAAGTGGGTGTGTTGGCAGGGACACATAGTTCTGCCCATTTAACAGACAAAGAACAAGAGGCCCAGAGGGAAATGGCTTCACTCCCCCACTCCATGGTCCCTTCTGCTTCTCAGAGAGGAAAGCCAGTGGAGCAGCAAAGTCAGTAAAGAGAAACAGAGACGGGTTCTAGCCTGCTTCTCAACCAGCTGTGTGACTTTGGGCAAGCCCTCTCTCTCTCTGGGCTCTTGGTTTTCTCATGGCCAAACTGAGTCATTCAGTAGAAGAACCCCGAGGTCTCTTTCAGCTCCGCCACCCCTCAAGCCTGCCAGCTCAGGGGTGCCACCACATGGCAGGGCAGCAGCACGGTTCTGAGCACACCCTGTCCCGGTTCAACTCCGTTTCTGAGTGAACCTCCAGCTGGGGCTCTGGCTCTTCTGGGTCACAGAGGAGGAAGATCTGAGAATGTTTTACTAACACTGACTTTGTGGGCTGAAGGCAGTGGGAGAGGGGAGGGTGTTAAGGAGACCCGTGCAGTGAACCCAAGGTGCAACTTAAGACATTGGTGGGAGGGGACATTTGCACCCCTGGATCCTGATGATGGCCTGGCCTTTTAGCTCTCCCTCTTCTGGCTCCACCCCTTTCCCATGAGTCTCTCAAGTGGTGATGAGTGTCCGGAAAAGCGGAGGCAGAGGAGGGTGGAGGCCCAGACCCCTGGAGCCCAGGACCCAGAGCGCATGCCTTCCCTGCCAAGGACTCCTTAAGCTTTGGAAGAGCCTGATCCCACCTGTCCCAGGAATGCCCTGGGCTTTGGAGAGGGAGGCCAGTTGATGGACGGCTCCATTCAGTAAATGGTCCCCTCCAGACTGGCTTCCATGTAAGTCTCTGCAAACCCAGATTTTTGTTTGTGGGGTTACACCAAGCGGGTCCACCTGAGACCCTTGGTCACAGGCTCCTCTTTCTGGGCTCCCTTCCTTCATGTCCTCCAGCACCACCGCCCCCCCCCCCCCCCCCCCCCCCGGAAAACCAACTAGGCCTTTCTTTTCAGCAGAGGGTGGCCCTTTGGTCAGTAAGAATTGCTACATTTACGGACCATCTGCTACGTTTAAACAACTTTATACACATTATCTTACTTCGGCCAATCATTCTTCAGTAGGTATGACCACCCCCATTTCACAAACAAACTTAGACTCAGAACTGAAGTGACTGGTGCCAGGTCACGTGGTCAGTGAGTGGTAGCAGATCCAATTCTCCAACCAAATCTTCTGAATCCAAAGAAGGTTCCCAATATTTACACTGAAGACAATCTTGGGTTTGACTCCTGACCTTCCAGTTACCTGCTGTGTGACTTTGGGCAAGAAGGTTAACCTCTTTGAGCCTTTTCCTCTCTGTAAAATGGGGTTACTAATAGTAACAGTGAGGATTAAATAAGATGAAAGAGAGTGGAGCGCTTATCCCAGGACCTGGCCCAACCAGTCATACACCCCTTCCCATTTCCATTAAATATGTGAGTAGGTTAATCCCTGTCTTGATTTGCTCTTCTTTTCACCATTCACTCACTCAATGAGTTACTGTTGCCAACTGCTCTGCTGGGTATGGGGAAGACTGATGAACAAAACCAAATCCTTGCTCTCATGGAGCTCACAGGGCTAAAGGGAGAGAATCAAACAAACAAAAAATGTATCTCACAAATAATAATACAAATAAGCTTACAATTATAATGTGTGATAGGTGCCACGAAAGAAACCTACAGTATAATATGGAAGAATACAAAGTGGGACCTATTTTATTTAAATTTTTAAATTTATTTTTATTTTTGATTTTAGAGAGAGGAGAAGGGAGGGGAAAAGAGAGGGAGAGAAACATCAGTTGGCGGCCCCCCTTACATGCCCTGACCAGGGGCCAAACCCACAACCCAGGCAAGTGCCTTGACCTGGAATCGAACTGGTGACCCTTCACCCTGCCAGACAGCGCCCAACTAACTAAACCACACCAGCCAGGGCTAAAGTGGGACCTATATTAGATCTTGGGTAAGAGAAGGTCTCTTGGAGAAAGTGATTTTAGGCTGAGAGCTCATGGCAGACAGAATTCTAAGAGGGTCCCCAGGATTCCCAGCTCCTGGTGGTGATGCCCTCCTATGTCACCCCCTTCCCTTGGGTGTGGGTGGGACTGGGAATATAACAGTTTTCACTCCTGTGATTAGGTTTATGACAGGGGTGCAAAGATTGTGCAGGTGTAATTAAGTTCTCCAGTAGGCTGCTTTGAGTTAATCAAAAGGGAGATTATCCTGGGCGGGCCAGTTCAAAGGGCCCTTACTGAAGAAGAGATCTGAAGCCTGAGAGAGATCCTGCAGGTGGCCTGGCTGAGCTAAACTGCCATGCTAGGGAGCCTACGGAGGGAGCGGCATTCAAGGACCCAAGAGAGGCTCTAGCTTAGTAGCTGGGGGTGGTGCTTGGTTGACAGCGAGCAAGACCATGGGGCTTCAGTCCTACAACCACAAGGAAGTAAATTCTACCAATGACCTAAGGATCCTGGAAGTGGATCTCTCCCTAGGTAAGCTTTCAGATGAAGATGCAGCTGGTCTTGATTTCAGCCTTGTGCAGAGGACCCAGGAGAAAGTGCTAGACTTCTGATTCTTGGAGACTGTGAGGAAATACATTTATCTTGTTTCAAGCTACTTAGTTTGTGGTACTTTGTTATGCAGCGGCAGAAAAAAGTAATACAGACTTGAAGAAAGGGCAACAGTTAGTCAGAAGAGTACTGGGAAGAGCATCCCAAACAGGAACAGCATTTGTAAAGGCCCAGAGGTAGGATAATAATGGTAGCTGACATTTACTGAGGGCCTACTAAATGCCAAGCCCTACGTTGTAAGTGCTTCACAGGTCTTTTTGAGAAACAGTGGCACTGCCAACTGCTGATGAAGGCTGACGTGTAAGGAATTGGGAGAGGGTTGCAGGAAGTGAGGTTAGCAAGGAAAGGACCACACAGTGTCTTATAAACTATGTTAAGAATTTTGGATTAATACTAAAAGAATTGGGAAGTTATTAAAGGATTTTAGGCAACCAGAGACATGATTTGCATTTTAAAAAGATCACCGTGGGCCCTGGCTGGTGCAGCTCAGTGGACTGAGCGCCAGCCTGCAAACCAAAGTGTCATCAGTTTGATTCCCAGTTGGGGCACATACCTGGGTTGCGGGCCAGGTCCCCAGTAGGGGGTGTGTGAGAGGCAACCACATACTGATGTTTCTTCCTCTCTTTCTCTCTCTCCCTCCTTCCCCTCTCTCTAAAAGTAAATAAATAAAATCTTAAAAAAAGATCACCATGGTTACCATGGGGAGGGCAGATTAGAGGGAGCAAAGTGGATACAGGGATGGGGGAGAATGTAGCAGTGGTCCAGGTGAGAGATGATGGCGGCCTGGACCACATGATGGAAGGAGAGATGGAGAGAAGTTCAGTTCCAGGTGTGTTCTGGGGGTAGAATTGGCAAGACATGGGGACAGATTGGATTAGGTCAGTGATTTTCAACCTTTTCATTTCAAGGCACACAAACTAATTACTAAAATTCTGCAGCACACCAAAAATATATTTTTTACCACTCTGATAAAAAAGTTGTTATAATTTTGATTCATTGACACTGGACAGCTATTGTTATGTTGGCTGTTGTCATTTTTTTTATTTGACAATCTAAAGAAAAAGAGGTCAGTGCCCCTGACTAAATAGTCAGGTACTGCATGTTTTAAAAATTCTTACGGCACACCAGGTGAAAATCACTGAATTAGGCCATGATGGGGAGGGGGCTGTCCAGGATGTTTAATGGTTTTCTGGCTTGGGCAACTCAAGTACGAAAGCACATTTGCTGGACTTTCCCTCCTTCCTCATCTTTCATATTGGACGTTTCCTCTATCTAAGCACTCCTAAGGCGATCTCGTCCAATCCCATGGCCGTAGGTTCCATTTACACGTGGCTCTGTGAGCTAACTCTCCCCTGAATACTAGACGGACTACCCGGTACACCTGTCTGGGCGTCTAACGGGCCCTCAGACTTGTAGGTCCCGGCGCTCTGTGATCTCTCCTACACACCCGCTCTTGCCTGCCGTTCGCCATCTGGGTGGACGGCCCTGTGACTGGCTTCTTCACTCAGCTGCTCGGGACAAATGATCAGGAGTCATCTTTTAGTCATCTTTGTATCCATTTGCAAATCCTGTTGGCTCTATCTCCAGAAAACATCCTAAATCTGATCAGTTGTCACCTTATCCACTGTGATTCCCTAGTCCTTGTCACCGCTGTGCCTCCACTGCAGTAGCCTCCTAACTGGCTTCTTGCTTCCCCTCTGACCCTTGTTGCCATGCAGCAGCCAGAGTTCCTTTAGCAAATCTGACCAGGTCACCTGTCCCTCACAAAAACCCTCCAATGGTCCCATCACACTTGGAGCCAAGTCCACAGTTCTCACCAGACCTTACACACCATCCCCAGCTCTGTTTACCCTCGTCTCTTGCTGTTCTTCCACTGCTGGCTCCGTCCCAACCCCTCTGGCCTCCTTGCTGTTTCCCGAACATGCCAAGCACACCCTTGCCTCAGGGACTTTGTATGTGCTGTCCCCTCTAGCAGGCATGCCCTGTGCCAAGATACCCTCATGACCTGTCTCTCCCTTTATTCAGGACTCTGTTCAAATGTCACGTAATCAGGGTCCGTCTCTGATTATCTGATTTAGCATAGGCCTCTCTGCCACTCTTCACTCCCTTAATTGGCGTTTTCTTCCAGGACTTGATCACCACATGCATATGTTACATTTTTGTTTACTGTCTGTTTCCCCCACCAGATTGCTGGCAACACAGGATGAAGGACTGTTTTGTTCCCCAGTACCTAAAACAGAATCCGGCAAATAGGAGGTACTCTGTAAATATCTGTGGAACGTACGAGTGAATGATTTTGTGGAGCTGGGGTGAGCTGATGTGGGGGGGCAGGTTTATCGAGAAGGTGAGATCCAGCGTGAGAATGCTGTTTGATGTGCCTGGGAGACCTCAGACAAGGAGAAATAGATGTCAAGTGAGCAGACAGATATACTGGGGCATCACTCGGGAGAGACAGGTGAGCTCTGTCTGTGCTCTTTTCTGTCTACGTGGGGACGTGTGTGTCTGTGTGTTTGCACGTGTACCTGAGCCCACGTGTGTGTGCGTGCATGTGTGCAGGGGGTGCTGAGTCTGTTGAATCTGTGTGTCTGCTGTGTGCGCAACTGGAGGATGAAGGTGTGTGGGCCGGCGGTGCCTACGATGAAGAGAGAAAATGTCTGTTCCCAGCTGCTGGAATGCAAATCTTTCGGAAGAGTCAAAGCCGTTCCACACAGCCCTGGAGGCTGGACCCTGGCCACAGTGACAGACTGAGCCAACCAGCTGTTTCCACGCCTTCCCAGAAGGACCTGAGTATTTCCTTCCAACTAGGCAGGCTGCTCTTCTCAGGGCAGAAATTTGGGTCACAAACGATCTTGGCAAATATTCTTTCTTAGACATTATTGTTCAGTTTGTTTGGGGGAGCGCGGGAGATGGAGTGGGGAAGAGGGAACCAGGGACAAAGCAGATCTCCTGTGTGTGGCTGGGGAGTCACATGTACTTTGGAAGACCCAAACCAGAAAAAGTGTCAGGTTTTCACCTAGAAATGCAGTCCTGGAATCTCCCGGCTTCAGGACCTCGAGTCTGAGGACAAGGTCCAGGCCAGTAACAGCAGCTGAGGGGTAAGAGCTATCAGCTCCATCCCCTGTATGACACACCTCAGATCTGGGAAAGTTACAAGAGCATTTGAGGTCTTGCTTCCCTGGAGGTAATTTTTTGGCTCAAATAAATTCAACTCAATTCGTTAAAAAGAAAGAAAGAAAGAAACCAACATTTTTCCCCTTGGGGAAGCTGGTGAGAGAGGAGCCTGATATGTGCAAGTCCCCAGCTGTGGACAGGGTGTTGGGTGCAGGGACAGTCTGACCCTGGCACAATTCTGACTCTCTAAGGCCTGAGCTCCTGATCCCTGAAAAATACTTCACCTTCTGCTTGTCTCTCTGGAGCTTCCGGTGCCCACTTTCCTCCCCAGCCATCTGCCCACAACTGACTTGGCAAATAGGAAATTGTGGTTCTTTCCCCTTGCCACTTCCTGTAGTTCTTTGGGTTGGGAGGACCGCAGAAAGTGCAGACTCGCACCACTCTCGGGACTGAGGGGCCTTCAGACTCATCTCAATCAGTGGTTTTCACACTTGCTCCACAGAGCCCCCGAGTTCTGCAGAGTGGTCTCAGATGTTGCCAAAGTGTTGGGGGAAAGGGCAGGGCTTGAGGCCTTGCTTTATTTTATTTACTTTTTTATCCCTCTTTGATGTGATGGGCTTGTGCATACAGATTCACTGGAGAAAAGGCTTCTGCTAACCAAAAGTTTGAAAGCCGCTTTTATAGTCCAGTCTTTCTTTGGGTGGCTAACTACTCCCCCCCCTTAGTCTTCTCAATGTGTCTGAGCCCTGGACCCCCATCTCTCCCTCAGGCAGATGCAGTGGCTGGGAGAGGAACCAGAGCTGACGGCTCTTACTTTCTGCTTGCATGGAGTTTGCAATGTCTGCCTCCCCTCATCCCTGACTGCTCCTCTTGTCCCAGTTTCTACTTCACTCTTTGTATTTCTTTCCCTATGGGACTGAACATATTTATTCAGTCAACAAATGTTCTTGCACTGTTCTGAACACTCAATATCCACATTTTGTTAAAATTATTTAAGTATGCCTTCTTGTTTCAAGGAAAATGTTAAATTTATTTTTATCATTCTGATTGCCACGGGAGGTATGTTAGATAGGACAGCCATGGTAATAAATGAATAAATAAATGAATTAAAATGTTCTTTACTTGTCTTAGTTGTTATTCCTCTTAACTATCTGCCTCTGAGGGCTGGGGCAGGAGGGAGGAATAGGAACTTGGAAAGTCAGTCTCAGACATGGATGCACAGGTAATAATTCTTATAACAAATGGTTCTGTTCTTTGCATTTTACATAGATGAACTTATTTATCTTCATAATAGCCCTACAATGAAGGTTCTATTAGTACATCTATCCACTCCAAAACTGAGGAAACACAGGCTCAGAGGGGGTAAGTAGCAGGCCCAAATACACAACAGGCAGTGCCTGGCAACTTGCAGCCCACAGCCACTCACCCTGGCATTTCAGGCCCTGCAGGAGGTAAGAGTGGTCGGCGTTTGCAGGCGGATCCCTCCTCCTTGGACTCTATCTCTTGCTGCTCTTACAGCAAACTCTCTTCATTCTTGTGGACATCCGTCATTTCCGACTCCCGCAGCCTATCTCTGCCTCCTTAAATGCTTCCCCGACCTTCACCACGCTGAATTGACTCTCTTCTGTTGCTATGTTCCCCACGCATTCCACCAAGTATCACCTCTGAGTGTGTGTGTGTGTGTGTGTGTGTGTGTGAGTGTGTGTCTGCCTTCTGCTCTGAGCAGGAAGCTTCCTGAGGGCAGGGCTCTGTCTCCGGGAATTCCTTGGGTGAAACAGGAGCGCAAGAATGAGTTGAGCGTTACTGGCAATCACCAGAGCAAGTAAGTGCGTGTATTAAAAAATAATTACTCGCCTCATCCCCAAGTCCTTGGCTCTCCTGGGGATTTGCACTGGGAACAAGAAATCAGCTTTTGACGAGTGTCTGAGGCTGTGTGTAAGGTGGGGTCCCTTGGCTAGTGGTGGAACCAACATTCTCTAGGGGTCTTGTGGTCCTCTCCACTCCAAGGCCCTTCTCCTCCAATACCCCTAGGTTATCACCTCCTCCCCCAATGCAAATCCAGGACCCCCAACCTCAGAAAAGCAGAGGATCCAGGAGCAGTGGAGTGGGATGTATGGGAAAACCGGAGCTTCCTGCCCCTTCAGTCTTGACGTTCTGCCCTGATTTCGCCTCCAATATGACTCCCAGGGAAGGGGGGGGGCATGTGGAGACTAAGGAGGACGGAGAAGAGAGAGGTACCGGGGAGGACAGGGAAGGCAGGCAGAAAGAAAGATGTGTGTAGTGGGAGGTGGCAGTGGCTTGACCTCGACTACTCCGGACCCTGCCAGGGCCGGGAAGGGCCCGTGTCTGGGCGGTGGAGGACAACTTCTGCTAGTAGCCCGCGGGTCCCGTCCGCCTTCCGCGCGCTGCGGTGCCCAGCCCCACACCGGCCCTCCGGGGGAGCCGAAGATCAGGCCGCACTGCTCCTCACTGGGGCCATCGCGGCGCCCACCCCCCGTGCCCACCGGCATCCTCACCTTCAGGACCGGAGGGAGCGACAGGCCAGAGGAGCCCTGGGTCCGCGGGCCGGGCTGGGGGAGGAGCTCTCCTTCCCCGCGCTAGCTGCGCCCGGGGTTCCGCAGCGCCCGCCCCGGCTGCCGCGCCATCAGCTGCTCCGAGGCTGCGGGGCCGTGGTGCCGGGGCTCCGGGGGGCTCCGGGGCGCCGAAGGGGGTCTGGGGTAGCTTCCAGGCGTAAACACCCAGCAACGTGACCGGAACTGGCGAACGAGCCGTAGGGGGGAGCTGAGGGGGCGGGAAAGATAAGGGGGGAGGGGAGGGACCTAGGACTGGCGGGGAGGGGCCGTGGGCGGGGCGGGGGGGGGGGGAAGGGAGGCTGCTGGAGCGCGGTCGGGGGAGGGGAGAGGGAACCCCGGGAGCCCTGGGAGCCGGGTCTAAGGACCCCTGCTGCCCACCGAAACTCCCCGAGCTGGCTTTGGCTGGGAGCTGGAAGGGAAACCTGGGGAACCCGCCAGCCAGTTGGTGAGCAGGGGCGCGGCGTGTGGGTCAGCACCGCGGACAGCGCCCAGGCCGTCAGGCTGCGATCTGCGCGGCCCCTCGGCCAGCCCCTGGCAAAGGAACCACAGACGGTGTCCCCATTGGTCAGGGGACAGCTGGGTGGGGGTGAGCTGACCAAGGATCAGGAAGCCTGCTCTGTGCCTAGTTGGCAGCAAAGCTGCCCCAGACCGCTCACTAGCTGTATGACCTTGGGTGAATCTCATTACCTCTCCGGGCCCCAGTTGGTAAGACACCTTTCCCTCTATGTGAAGGTCTCGAGAGCCAAGAGATGGTACTTTAAAAACTCCAAAGTCCAGATCATTGGTGTCGATCTTTTTTCACTGCACATGGAAGGCTTCTGAAGCCAGGCTGTTTGGCTTCTAACCCTGACTCTACCAATACTTTCCTTCTTTCTGGGCTTCAGTCTCCTTATCCATAAAATGGGATAATGATGGTTTATGCAACATCAGATCTTTACGTTGTTGTGAGGATTAAATAAATTTATTTCTGTAAAGTGCTTGAAACAGTGCCGAGTTGTCATTAGGCATTTATGCTCACGATGGCAAGGGACCAGGTGACATTGTGTGAGTGGCTGGTGGCTCTCAGCTCCCTCTGGGTAAGTCCTTTCCACCCCACCTTCCAGGGAAAGCACCATCCACTCCAAGGACAGGATCTCTGTGAGAGTGTCATGAGGTCAGAATGAAAAGGTTTCGAACAGTGCTTGTGAATGGGATTGTTTTGACCAAGCCCTGCATGTTGTTTTCCTTGACGTGTTATCAAGATGGATCCTGGTGCTCTGACTTTTCACCACCTGATGCAAAGAACTCCAGATGCCTGTCTGAGGGGTGGCCCTGCCTGTTCCTGGTGGTGGGCAGCCTTGTCCCAAGGAGTGCTTCTGGTTGGACACGAATGGCCTGGCCTCTAGGGCTGTCCTCAGGACTCTTGCAGCGTCTTTGGCTGAAAAACATTCACAGGCGAAAGGACAAAAGATGTGCACAAAGCACCCATACAACAACTGCAAGTGATGAGCTGGCAGAGCTGAGAGGCAGCCAGGTAAAGGCAGAGCTGGGGAATGAACTTGGGGGTCAGGGAACTAAAGGGCACATCCTTGGAGGAGTTAACAAACAGTCAGTCAACACACAGAGTAATATCAAACAAGGCTGGTTGCATGGAACTCTGTCTGGAGTTGTGGGGAGACACGGGGACACATTATAAATTACGGAGATGATGACAGTAGTGATCAACATTTATTATGTACTTTCTATGTACCAGGCAATCTACTAACTACTGTTTGAAAAGCA
Source organism: Phyllostomus discolor (assembly GCF_004126475.2). NCBI lineage: Eukaryota > Metazoa > Chordata > Mammalia > Chiroptera > Phyllostomidae > Phyllostomus > Phyllostomus discolor. The sequence goes on along the minus strand of NC_040910.2, from coordinate 75,721,369 downwards.
TTTTTCTGTTTTTAACTTTAAACTTGTAACAAAGCCAATGCAAGCAAAAGTGTATAAAAAGTGTACAAGTACATCTTGCCTCAGACATAACCATTGTTTTGAGCTGAGCACTTTACCCACTTAATCTCATTGAAACTTCAGAGAAATCCTATTGGAAATTTAACACCACCCAGTTTGTAAGCAGTGGGGCCAGGATTCAAGTCCACGTCCAGCCAAAGCCAGAGGCGAGCTTCCTTCTGTCCTTCAGTGAAGAGATGGACCCACTTGTGCAGAAAGCTTTAGGGGGAGGTAGGAGCCTTGAATGCCAGTTAAAGGGGTGAGTTGAGGTGACAGGGAAGGTCTGCAGGCTCCCTCCGTCTCTTCATGAGGTTGGAATACTGACTTTTTGAGTCCTGTTTGGGTAACAACTCTGCATGGGTCGGTGTGCTGGCAGGGAACAGATGGTACATTTGCAATGGATCATTTGTTTAAAAAAACGAAGAAAGCTGACAAAAGGATCATTTGGGGGCCAGAGTTTAAGGACAGGGATAGGCAGAGCTGTTATCAACCCTAGGCCTGGAGGGACAAGAGAAGAAGTAGTTATTGGACCTCAGAGAGGATAGATTTTGGGGGAGGGCTGTGGCTTTCCCTCAGGAAGTAACTGATCCACAGGGAGCTGTCGGGCAGCGAGCTAAAGAATCAATAACCAGTCCTCGCTCCCTCCAGTCTCCCGTCTCCCAGTTTTCTACGGTGCCTCCTCCAGTCAATCTCTGTCAGAACCAGAAGTGAGGGGAGCCCGTTGACATTGTTTGTACAGGTTGATTTTCCAGGACACGGCAGAGTGGACCGAGGTGAGAAAAGCTTCTGGAGGGACGAGGTATCTGGCACAACCTTCCTCGCCTGCTTGGGCTCAACTTGCTGCTCTTCCCCGACTGCTGTGCATTGAGTGCTCCAGCATCGGTGGCCACCAAGGCCCCTTCTCAGTGCAACAAAGAGGCAGGTGACAGTGTTAAAGTGGTAGCCTCTTTTGTCAAAGATTCTGGTCATGTGTCCCGGCTTCTCAGTCCAGCTTGGGCCCCCAGAAGACCACCCAGTTTTGGTTCCTTTGGATTCTGTGGCTAGAGGGATGGTGTGTTGGAGGCTCTGGGAGTGGAGAGCCAACAAGAGGTTACTGTGGATGAGCTTCCAATAAGCTTCTTAGCCAGTATACCTGCTGTGCCTGATTTAGATAAAATGGCCCCTAAAATCTCAGTTCTGACTTCCAGAGTTTCTGATTACTCCTAAACCACTGGCATGCAACAGGAATGAGCTGTTGTGTGGAGTGTGTGTGTGAGTGTGTGTGCTGGGTCACGGTTTGACCTCAGACACATCCCCTTTGCCTCCACCTTGCTCACATCCTCCTCCATCTACCCATCTACGGGACAGAGCTCAGGGGCTCACCTGACAGGCGTTGTTGAAGGTACCACTGCCTGTGCCCTAAATCTCTCCATATCAGATCACTTTCCATGGTCTTGGGCAACCAACTCCCACAGTCTTTGGTGATCTGCTACAACTGTGGCCCCCTCTTTCTCTTTCTTCTCCCTTTAGCTTTGCCAGGCATGATGCTCTACCTTTTACTTTAAATGCACAACTTCCTATAGCCAGTTCTTGTTAACATTATGTTTTATTAGAAAAGTATTAGAATTGCTTTTTAGTAAGGTTGAGAAATGCAATAAAAGAAGATATATCTATAATCCCACTGCCCTAATGCAACTAGTATTATTTCTGTGAATTGTTTTCTAACTCATGATGATTTACATAGCTGTTTTCATGCAAAACTATCTAATTTTGTTCACCCACATTGTATCATAACTTTTTTTAATGTTTCTATATAGCCTTCACCATTCTTGCCACTTCATAAAGATAATTGGCTATTTCTGATTGGTTTTTATCTTTTATTATTTGAAATACATTATTATTTTAAAATAATCTAAATAAAATAAAATAATCTGAAATTTTTCTAATGAAGAAAAAGAGGAGCCTACAATCTCATCATCCAGGTAATATGGATTTATATACATTATTATCCAGGGAATTCTTTAAAATACTTTATAAAATAGGACATACTGATGCTTAAAGTTAAACCCTACTCACCCTGCATCCTCAACTTTTCTGCCCACAATGTTCTGCCATGAACAAATCCTATGTGCGTGCGCACACGCACACACACACTCATTTCTGAGGCACCGGCGGGATCGCACAGCACTGCACCCTGCTCTGCCTCCTGCTTTTCCTGCTTGTATCTGGAGACCTCCTGAAGATCATTTTATGTTTCCATTTGCTAATCAATACCTATGTCTTAAAAATTATTTTTTCTCCTCATTTAGTGTAGAAAAATTAGGAATTCTAGACAAGTAAAGATATAAAAACGAAAGTGCCCGCTTATACCTCCCAGTCATAACAACTCCCAGCATTTTGCAAAGAGCCCCTTTTTCTTGAACACATAATGTCATACATATCTTAGACACCTTACTCTGCAGCCCTCCTTTGAACTCAGCAGCACAGCTCAGACATTTGTCTCCCGTGCACGGTGCTGTCCCACCTTGTGGGCGAACCCCAGTGCGCCGAGCCTGTCTGTCCCCTGTTGTTTAAATGCCCAGTCATTTCTACATTTTGGTGTTATAAACAGTGACATGATGATCACCCTGGTAGCTGAATTATTTAAAAAGTGACTTTTATTGTATTTTTTCTTAGTGCACATGTCACATGTTTATTTAGAAAAAGTAGACTATATATAAGAAGAAGAATAGAATAGAAATCACTATAACTTTATCTGCCCAGAGATAAATCACTTTTTTATATATTCCTGAAGTTCTTCCAGATTTTTCAGTGAATATATTAATATGCTAGTTCTGTTTGGTAACATTTTTTACTTTGAAATATATCTTTTTTAACAAAGTTGAGTTACAGTTCCCATATAACATTATATTTGTTTCAAATGTATAACATAATGACTCAGTATATGTATACATTGTGAAATGACCACCACAGTAAGTCTAGTTAACACCCATCACCACACATAGTTACAATTTTTTCTTGTGATCTACTCTCTTAACAACTTTCGAATGTACCATATGGTATTATTAACTAGAGTCACCAGGCACAAGGATTGGACCAATCGGACTTTAAACTTAGTCAAGGTCAGGAGTGTCCACTTTCTTTCTCAATACAAACCCTGTGTGGGGTAATTAAAAACCAATCAACAGTTCCAAATTTGACAAGTAAAAAAAATGGTATCACATTTAACTTTTCAAGTGCTTAATTTCTAACAAGATTGAATTTATAAAGTGTGTGTATTCACCATTTATATTTCTCTTGTAAATTGTTCATGTCTACTCATTTCTTTATTGGAGTGTTCATCATTTCTTATTCCTTTACAAGAAAACTTTTAATATTTTAATTTTTTTTAAAGTTTATAAGAATTTCCATCTTTTGATATTTTCATAATTACTGGAATGTTTAAACTGGCTATTTTATTTTTTAATTTTAAAAAGATTTTATTTATTTATTTTTAGAGAGGGAAGGGAGTGAAATAGAGAGAGAGAAACATCAATGTGCAGTTGCTGGGGGTCATGGCCTGCAACCGAGGCATGTACACTGACTGGGAATCGAACCTGCGACACTTTGGTTCGCAGCCCGCGCTCAATCCACTGAGCTACTCCAGCCAGGGCTTAATATTTTAATTTTTATTGTTGAATACACGTTATAAAATTTACTGTTTTTACTATTTTAAAAATAAATTTATTGGTGTGTGAGAGAGAGAAACATTGGTTTATTATTCCACTTAGTTATTCATTCATGGGTTGCTTCTTATATGTGCCCTGACTGAGGATCAAACCCACAACCTTGGTGTATTGGAATGATGCCTTTTTTCAGAGGCTGGTAACCACCATTCTACTTTCTGTCCCTATAAATTTGGCTACTGGAGGTACCTTATATAAATGGAACCATACATTGTCCTTTTGCGTATGGCTTCTTTCACTTAGCATAATGTCCTCAAGGTTCATCCATGTTGTAGCACGAGCCAGAATTTCCCTGGGTTTTAAGGCTGAATAATATTCCACTGTACGTACATACCAGTGTTTCTTTATTAATTCATCTGTCCGTGGACACTTGGGTGGCTTCCATCCCTCAGCTATTGTGAATAATGCTGCTATGTACATGGATGTATAAACACAGTCATACATTTTTAAAAACAAGTTTGACATTTGCTTTTTAATTTTGCTTATTGTGTTTTTGTGATGTACTAAGGTTAAATATTTTTATTTTAGTCAAATCCATTAATTTCTTTTTTATGGCTTCTGCTTTTGATGTCAAGCTTTAAAAAATCTGTCTCCACTTTAATATAATGTAAATACTTACCTATGTATTTTTTTAGTTTTTAATATATATATGCATGCACTTATATTTATGATTCATTTGAAATATATTTTGTGATGTGAAATAGAGACCTTGTTCCCCCCCCCCATAAATAGTTAACTAACTGTCCCATTACCATTTTCCCTACTAATTGGAAACGCATAACACACACATAGACCTTGGGGGACGATTTTGGAACTTTTATTCTGTTTTCTTTGTCTCCATGTTAACTATGTGGGGGAAGCTTAAAGCAAAGATGCTAAAAAAAAAAAAAGGAGGCTCAAAGGCCATTGCTAGCCTCCTGCTAGACACCACACGCAGAGGTCAAGGAAGGAAAGCAGACAACCTCCCTCCTCCCATCTTCTTCCCGGCTTTCTTTTACAGGATGCCTTTGTGTGGGTCACATTCTTCACACCCCTGCTGCGTTCTGTCAGTTCTTTAGTTGGGACCTAGTGGCCAGCACAGGTGAGGATTCTTAGGATTTATGCAGTCTTGATTTTTGTTGAACACTGGGGAAGGTACCTGCGGATGTAATGACAAATGTCATTTCGATTCCTCTGCACACTTTTCTGGTGCTCCTGGGGGTGGCCCACAGTCCCCAGGTAGAAGATAAGCCCCCAGGGTCTTCATATTGGAGCCAGGTTCTTTTCCTCTCTGCGTAAGTTTCCCTATTGCAAAGGACGCCTGCAGTCCTTTTATTGGAAGGAGGTGGATTGGGCGGGCAATGTGCAGACATTGCACATTGTCTATACTTATCAACATTTCTAAAACTCGGCTCCTTCAAACCAGGCTTGCAGTGCACGGTCCCACGATGCTGCGGGCCAGGCTGGTCTCTGCTGAGCTGCAGAAGGCAATGGATTCCTGGGGTGAAGTGGGTTGAAGTCTTGGGAGGAGCTAGTCCTACGGCTGGGCACCGTGCCTGGCAATACCTTTCTGTTTTAATTATTGTAGCCTTGAAATATTTTTATAATCTGTCGAGCACGTTAGTATTTATTTTAAGCATTTAGGGTTTAATTTTCATGCATAACCTTCTTGGTAGGTAGAACAGGTGTCATAGGGAGCAGGGCACAGATGGATCAAGCAGATCTCCTCTGGTCACGGAGCAAGTCAGGTTTCCCTCCCAGTGGCACCTGGAGAACCTGACTCCTCGCCCAGTGCTCCAGAGGCACCGGCTCCTGTGTGCCGCTCCGCGAGCGGGTGAAGGAAGCAGGCAGTGAGAGGACAGGGTGTGGTCTTCCCGGCTGCGGCGGGGCAGCGCGGGGACTCAGCCGGGCCCGCTCCAGGGACCGGGCGCGCGGCCCACCGGCGCCGTCGGGAGAAGAGCGCGGCTGGGACGCTCTGCCCGGCTCCCAGCGCAGCGCCCCGCCCCGCCCACCGGTGCCCGCCCCTCGCCCTGGACTGCGAGCGCGCCCTCGGCTTTGGCCTGCGGCAACCGAGCCGCCTCCGCCGAGAGGCCCGCGGCGACAGGGATAGGGCGGCCGGCCGGCGAGGCATGGCGGGCCGCGGGACGCCGGGGGAGAAGCGCTGGCAGCTGGTGCGCTGGTGAGTGGGCGCCAAGGTCGGGGGCTTGGACGGGCGCGGAAAGGAGCGGGGCCATTGGCCCAAAGTTTCCTCTGGAGCTGAGGCTTCGGGGCCAGGTTTAAGGAGAGGCGCCGGGCTCCCCGCTCGCCCCGGTCCCGTATCCCCGCGCCCGCTCTCTGTGGCTCTCCAGGGAGAGAGGCGCTGGCACCGGGACCCAGTCCTTGACTTCAGGCTTTGGAGGGACTCCGGTACTCCTTCTACAGGCTAATCAGCAGGGCTTCCCTCCTTTCCTCCCTCTCCCCCCGACTTCTCTTTTCTATTTTTGCAATGGGGGTCCCCAGCCTACCTCCATTCCTTCTGCTGCTCGGGGTTGGGCCAAGGACTTGGGCCTGGAGAAGGCACAGCCACAGCCCTCAGCTCCCCTGTTGAAGGAGACGCCCTCGTCCTCCTAAGCAGGGACCCCTGGGGGTGGGCACTTCGGGGATGGGGTCTTAGAGAAGGAGGCCTCGGAGGCGAGGGAAGAGGTTTCACTGTGGGGGTCGGGGCGACTGTGGGGGCTGTTTGCCCCGACCCCCACCGCAGCCCGGTGGGGCTGGGAAATCAGAGTCTGCCGGTGTCAGGTTACAGGACTGCTGGCTGAGAGGTTTCCGATGTATCACACAGCCCAGTCACCTGGGTTGGGCTCCTGTCCCCGGTGTCCGATGTTGAGGCTGCATCCGCGAGGGACCTGACCTCTGCTGGGCGGGGCCTAGAACGCTGGACGGCCTGCTCGGCTCACCGCGGCCCTGGGAGGCCTCCGGGAGTCCAAGGAGAAAATCTGGCTGGGACCTCTCCCTGGCCCACATCATCCCACCCACACCCGGGCCAGGGGCATCTCTGAGGTAGCATAGCAGACACACGTCACCAGGTACATCTGTAGCTTAAGTGCAAATAACAACAGCAACATTATCATCAATAATGATAATGGCCATCAATAATGGCTACCAGGGCTTCCTGAGCACTTCCTACTGGTTCCACCATAATCAGGGTCCAGGCATCCCACTCAGTTACTCTTCATAGTGATACTCAGAGGAAGGCCGTATTAGCACCCCTTTTTTACAGAAGGGGAAATGGAGGCTCAGAGAGGGAAAGCGGTTAGTCAAGGTCACCCAGCAAGCGAGTGGCAGAGTCAGGGTTTGAACCCAGGTCTCACATAACTGATCCTCTGTTCTGTTTCGCCCCACCCAGCCTGGCCACACACCCAAGTTTGCTGTCCGAAAACCCCAGCATGTCAGAGCAGGAGGGGTCACCGGGTTTGGAACCTGCCCACCCACCCCCATCCTGGGAGGATTCCAAGAATCAAAGTCCAAATATTCAAAATTATTATTTAGTAGTTGAACCACTCTCCAAATGAAGCCCCAGATGCACAAATCAGATAAAAGTAGAGATAATCTCTTTGAAGAGCTGGCAGGGAGCTGGCAGTTACCTAGCGTCCTCTCCCTGAAAAGGAAGCATCACCCCAGGACCCCAGGACTTCCCAGATTAAACGAAGTTTGCCTAGTTTAATCCCTTCCCTCGCTTCGCTTCGCTTCATGGAGGAGGACACAGGCAGAGTTTTCAAGGGGCAGAGCTTGGGTTTCTTCTGACTCTCTCTCTCTGCCCTGGTGCTGCCCGGCTGGGCTAGATCTTGGGGTGGACCCATTGATGCATGACTCATTGTTAGTGCCTCTAAGTATGTTTTGGGTCACCTTTCACCCCCAGATTAAAGCCTATTGCTTTGAGAAGGCCCTGAAGATGTGACTTGAGCAATGAGGCAGGCTGGCAGGGAGCTCTCCTGAGGGCAAGAAACCCTCTGAACCCCATGGCCTGCTCCCACCAGGGCCAGCCTTGGCCCCTCGTTACAGGATTTCAGATCAAATCCATTTGCTCATCTCAAACTGGCTTAAGAGAAAAAGGGAATTTACTAGTTTATAGAACTGAAAACTCCAGTTCTCTCCATGTTTCAGGCACAGCTGCATTCAGATGCTCAAATAATGTCACCAAATAATAGTCTACTCTTTGTCCCTCTGCTTCCTTCTGTTCCTCTTCTGTTTCCTTGTGGAGGCAGGGTGGCTATCAGCTGTGGACTGCTGCCCAGATTAGCGACCATTGTGGAAGGAGAGCTTTTCTTCCTCTGTGGTTCCAGCCAAAGTCTCAGGATGTCATTTCATTGGCATAATTTGGGTCACATGGACATCCCTGAGCCAATCACTGTGGTCAGGGAGATGGACTGCTCAGATTGGCCAGGCTGGGTCATGTGCCCACCCATGGAGCTGGGCTGGGGTCAGCTCCATCCAAAACCATACATCTTCAGAGTGGGAGAGGGTGATGAACAGCGACTTATTGGGCAACAAAAACAAGTCATGCAAACCATCAATAAAGTTAAAAGATAACAGTATTTCGACGTAGCAGGTTAAATGTTAATATGCCAAATGTAAGAAGCACTCTTATAAGTAAATTAAAAAAAAATACCTCAGACTGGGTGGCTTAAACAACAGAAATTTATTTTCTCACAGTTCTGGAGGCTGAGAGTCCAAGACCAGGGTGCCAGTGTGGTTGGGTTCTGATGAGAACCAGAGGCAAGTTGCAGTTTTTCTCTAGGGTTTTGGAGAATTCAAAAGCAAGATATTAAGCTTTATAATAATAGACTTTGAGGGGGAGAGAGAATTCAAGCTATTAATTAGAAAAAAAGGAGATAACTAGATTCATACCATAAGCTGTTGGTAGGGCATACTAGTTTCACCGGAAATGAATTCATGTGCATAGCTGTTAAGCCCCTTGGTATTAAAAGTTCTTCAGCTGTTCAGATTGGTTAACCTTTTTACATATTCATGGTGCATAAGAGCATGGGCACACCTAAGTAGCCACAGAATATGAGGCAAGACTTTAGTGGTTCTCTCATAAAATAAAATGCTTCACAAGCTTTTTAAAAGTGAAAACCCAAGGCAGAACCTTTGCTTAAGGTCTAAGTGTGGTAAATTAGCCTGTTTAAATTTGTGGGAGAATTGGGATCTTTTAAAAACCATATCAACAATCTGTTGAACTGTATGCTTTAAAAAACAGTAGTGGTTTAAAATAACAGTGAGACACCGCTACACGCCTGTAGGGATGACCAAATTCCGGGGCACTGATGGCACCAGGGGCTGGTGAGGGTGGGGGCGACAGGAGCTCTCCAACATTGTTGGTGGGAATGCAAAATGGTACTGTCACTTTGGAAGACAGGTAGATGGTTTCTTATAAAACTGAATATACTCTTACCATATGACCCTGCAAAGGAGTTGAAAACTTATATCCACACACAAAAAATGGCGCATAGATGTTAACAGAATCTTAATTCATAATTGCTCAGACTTGGAAGCAACCAAAGCATCCTTCAGTAGGTGAATGGACAAATAAATTAGTGCATCCAAACAATGGAATATTATTCAGCACTAAAAAGAAATGAGCTACTAAGCTATAAAAAACATGGAGGACCTTAAATGTATATCGCTACATGAAAAAATGCCAATCTGGAAAAGCTATGTGCTGTATGACTCCAACTATATGACATTCTGGAAAAGGCAAAACTAAGAAGACTAAAAAGATCAGGGGTTGCCAGGCTTGTGTGTGTGTGTGTTGGGGCGGGGGGGAGCATGAGGAGAGAGATTAACAGACAGACCACAGAGGATTTTTAGGGCAGCGAAAAGATGCAATTATGATGATGGACACATTAAAACACCCTGCAAACAAATAGCAACTCATGTCCACTTGTCCTTCCAGAATAGCCTTCTTCTTCCAGTCTCTCTTCTAAAACATAAAGTACCAAAAATTAAATTAGAATTTTACTGGGTTCATCAGTTCAAAATATTAAATTGTATGGTTTTCAGCATTCTTACTGTCCCTGAGGCCTGCGCTGAGCCCCGCCCAATTTCTGATGGTTGGCCTTAGAGTCTGGGACAGGGAGCTGACAGAGACTAGGAGCCAAGGCTGTGTGAGGGGTTAAAATGTGGTACAGAGCCCTGGCTGGTAGCTCAGTTGGTGAGAGCATCGTCCTGTACACCAAGGGTGTGGGTTTGATACTCAGTCAGGGCACATACAAAAAGCAACCAACGAGTTTATAAATGAGTGAACAGCATATTGATGTTTCTCTTTAATAATAATAATAATTATAATCATCATAATAAAAACAGTACAGAATGCACTGGCAGTGGTTTTTTTTATTGGCTGCATAGTATTCCATTGTAAGCTGGACTGTAATTTCTTCTCCTAGCCTCTATTGATGACCTTTTAGGGCATTTTGAGTATTTCGATATTACGAACATTGCTGCAGTGAACATCTCTGAACCTGTTGCATGCAAACATGCGGAGAGATAATGGTTGGATACGGTCTTCAAAGTGAAACAGCAGAGAAAAGCATGAGCACATTGTAAAAGATGCTGCCAACCTGACGTCCAAAAAAAATGTACCATTTTCTATTATCTCCAGTGAAGCATGAGGTGCTACTCTCCCCCAGTTTGCGCACACTGGGAATTAACAAACTTAAATCTTGGCCAGTCTCACCAGTGAAAAATGGTCTCTCATTGTTGTTTTAATTTTCATTTTGTTACTTAAAGAAAAGTTGCATTTTTTAATGCTTATTGGTTATTTGCATTTCTATTTTTGTAAACTACTCATTAATTTCCGTTGTCCTTTTTTCCTTATTGGTTTGTGCATTGCATATTTTTTTCATATTCATTCGTGAAAGCTCTTTGTTTATCATGGGAATTAGTCTTTTTCATTTTTATTTTTTTAGTTATTATTTTTTAATCCTCACCTGAGGATATGTTTATTGATTTTATAGAGAGAAAGGGAGAGAGGGAGAAACATCACTGTGAGGGAGAGACACCGATGGGCCGCCCCCCGAATGTGTCCCCCTCGCCCCACTGGGGATCAAACCCACAACCTTTTGGTGCACCAACCAACTGAGCCACCTGGCCAGGACAGTCTTAAATTTTTTTTTAGTAAATTTTATATTTCAGAACAGTTTTAAATTTACAGAAAAATGAGATGATGGTACAGAGAGTCCCCTACGCCCCACCCCAGTGTCCCCCTTATTAGCATCCTACAGAGTATGGTGCATGTGTCACACTAATGAGCCAATGGTGTCATACTATTATTAGCTGAAGTCCACAGCTTATTCAGATTTCCTCAGTTTTTCCCTAATGTCTTTTTTTTTTTGGTTCTGGGGTCCTGTCCAGATTCCACATCCCTTTTAGTTGTCATGCCTCCTGAGGCTCCTCTCAGCGGTGACAGTTTCTCAGACTTTCCTTGTTTTTGATGACCTTGCCAGTTTTCAGGAGTGCTGGTCCTATTTGTAAAATAGCCCCTTAATTGGAATGTTTTTTTCATAATTAGCCTGGAACTATGAGTTTGGGGAGGAGGACCACAGGGAGAGAGTGACACTTTCATCACATCACATCAAAGGTACATGATGTCAATCTGATTTGTCATCTTGGCTGAGGTGACACTTTGTCATGTTGACCTTGGTCACCTGGCTGAGGCTGCATTTGTCAGGCTCCTGCACTGTGAACTGTCCCCCTGCCCCACTCCCACAGTGTGCTCTCTGGAAGGAAGTGGCTCTGTGAAGCCCACGTTTAAGGAGAGTGGGGTGGGAGCTACCCCCTCGGGGGCACAGAAGTCACAGATACAGTTTGGAATTCTTCTGGTGAGAGGTTTGTCCCTTTCCCACCATTCACGTACTTTTCAGTCATTTATTTCAGACACACTCATGGATATTTATTTATTTTTTATAACAGCTTTATTTTTTATAACAGCATACATCACACAACTCACCCATTTTAAGTGCAAAATTAAATGGTTCACAGTACATTCGCCGAATTGTGCAACCATCAAAAAAAATCGCGCAGCCATCACCATAATCAATTTTAGAACATTTCATCGCCCTCAGAAGAAACCCCATGACCTTTAGCAGTCCTGCTTCTCCATTGCCTCCCAGCCCCCCTCGCCGCAGCCTGCAGCAACCGCTAATCCACTTTCTGTCTCTGTGGATCTGCCAAATCTGGACATTTCGTATAAATGGAATCATAAAGTATGTAGTCTTTTGTGACTGGCTTCTTCCACTTAGCATCATGTTGTCAAGGTTCAGGTTTCAGTGACTGCCTGACCTTCCCCAGTGTTCAACCTAAGAAACAGGTGCAGCCTGTGAAGGGCCAGGTTCTTCTTTCCATGGTGATGGGTTGCATCCTCCTGGGAGTGTCGCCCAGCCCTGCACCTGGGACCTGTCTCTATGAGCAGCTCCTGCCCTTCCTCTTCTCTCCTCATTCCCTTCAGCATGTTCCCGCCAATGCCCAGGTCTCTGGACTCCTACTTCCCCAAGGAGAATCTGAGAAGCTGTTTTTTGCTAAAGTTTTGATAGCTGATATTGGTTTCCAAGGCTGACCCTCTGTTGTATTTAATCTTCAATGTACTGGTCAACAGAATTTCAGGATGTGGCAGGTTAATAAGGGACATATTTGGGGATGAGGAGTGTTCTGTTTTTCCTTATATTCGGTGTGGTACAATTCAGCAAATACACTTCGTCAATTGAAGTGGACTCATTAATGGACTTAATCCGAGCTTCCCAAGGATGTTATGAGTCGATGATCGCTCATCGACTGTTGTGATTTCTACAGAAGGCCGGCTCAGTTGGCCAGAGGGCTGCGTGAGGACATTGCAGGGTTTTCAGAGGTAATCAGACATAGTCTCGCACTCTAGCAGGGAAACAGGCTCATAAATAACTCACAGGCTAGCAGAGAGCAACGTTGTGAACAAGGTTAAGCAAAGCATCTTGGGAACCTTGGAGCCAGCTTGGATTCTGGCTGGGGTTTGGGCTTAGCAGCTGTGTGGGTTGAGCCACTGGGTCAGGGTGGGCAGGTCTGGGGCAGAGATGGAGGGCGAGCAGTTCAGGTCAGGGCACAGGCTGAGTAAAGGCTCCGAGATAAGAAAAGGCTGTGCATGTTTCAAGAAGGACAGGCAGCCAGGGATGCAGGGGTTTGTGCGTGTAAATGCGGAGAGGGCGGCATGTAATGGTGGGAAAGGCTGGAAGGGAGCAAAGTGGGGAAGGATGTCTCAGGTGCGCAGTTTGGATGATACTTGATGTGCAGTGGAAAGACACTAACCCTCTGGGTCGGGGAGGAGCTGGACGAGACGGCTGGGAAGAGGGGCTGGTGCGGAGGAAGGAGAGGATGTGTGTGTGGGACAGACTGGTTAGGAGGAAACTGCATGCCACGGGCAAAAGGTGCAAGAAAGGCCGGCCTCTGCGACTTCCTGTGTGAGTGACCTTGGACAAATTCATTTCCTTCCCCCGAGCCTCTTCTTCCTCAACTCCAAAATGGGACCGGCAAGTTCCGAGGAGTGTGACGTGAGGCTTAAGGGAAAGAATTTAGGGAGTGGGTTTGTCTGTCATTGGTGAAGCATGTAGAGCCCGTGGACTGGAGAAGGGCCGGGAGCATGGTGGGGAGGGAAGATGACAGTGATGACCATGTGGCAAAGAGTGTCCCTCATATTATCTCATTTAATCCTTGCAACAACCCTTCAAAGTGGGCATTATTATTACCCCCATTTGACAGATGAGGAATCTGGGGCTCGCAATGGAAGAAGGACTCACCTACAGCTAATACTAGTAAGTGGAACCAGGTCAGGGTGTCTGCAAATAGTGGGGGACAGTCCCTTCCTCCTGTCTCTGGGAGAGGGGAGGGGAAGGGTGGCTGGGTGTTGGCTGGGGCAAGGAGATAGAGTTGGAGCTGTGTCTGAGGCTGTTTGCACCCCTGTTGGCAGGGGTGAGTGGTGGGTGTGGACAGGGTTTGGGTGGGGACGGTTCTTGAGTGGGCCTATTCTTCTCTCAGCCTAGGCACCTGTGGGGGCCTCGTGAGGTCAAGGTCTGTCAGCCTGCGAGTGGGGGGGGGGACACCACTGCGTGGTCTTGGCTGTTGCTTGTTTGTCCTCATCTGTACAATAAAGCTGTTGGGCTGATAAGTGACCTGTTTTTTTTTCCTAATGACCTAAGACTTCATGATCAGCAGAGTTCTCAAATTAAAAAAACATTGAAAACATATTATATTCCCACGGTTCAAATTCAAAAAGCATTAAAGCAGTCACAATGCTCCCCAGCCACTCAGTTCTCTTCTTTGGAGGCAGTTGGTGTTATTAGTTGCTCCCACGGAGATGGCAAGAGTGAGTCATTCAAGGCTGAGTCCTGAGGAGCCCAAGGACAGGAAAAGGCGTGGAAACCTCATCAGATAGGATGGCATTAATCAGGGTGGGCTTCCTGGAGGAACCTAGTTTTGAACCAGGTTTTACAAGAAGAGTGTCAACTTGGGGCAAGAAAGAGGCCACAGAGGAGGGTCAGTTCTCAAAATAAAATCAAGATGGTCCCCCAAACCTGTCCTTGCCCAGCCACCTGCACAAACCAGGAACTTGGGAACAATGTTGTACCTTTCCCCTCCTCACCCGTGTCCAGCCCACCGCTGGGTCTTGTCCTCACCACCTCCTTAGCTCACTCAAGAGTCCTCCTGCTTCGCTCCATCTCCAGCACTGTCCCCCTTCACAAGCCACCGCTGTCCCACCTGGGCACCTGCAACAGCGTCTAACCTGGCTGCCTTGCTCTTTTCCACCCAGCAGCCTGGATGATCTCTCCCAAACGCCCATCAGATGGTGTGAAGGAGAGTGAAGGGAAACAGGTCGGCCGATGCTCTAATACGGGAGGCCAGGGCAGCAAGGAAAGCCCTCTGTTCTCTGGCAACCCTGCCCCCTGGGAACCTCCCACCCCAGTAAGGAGGCTGAGCCCACCGGGCGCTGTCAGGGCAGCTGCATAATTCTTTTGCATAGCAATTTATGCAGTTTGCAACCATACATGCGCGCGTGCACACACACACACACACACACACAGAGCAAACATTTGGAATAGGCAATACCCCTCCTGTGTGAAAAGATTCATTGTCAAAAAGTCACTCTCCTACCCCCCCAGTCTCCCAGTCCCCCCTTTTCCCCATCCAGATAACTACATTACCTTTTGTGTCTCCAGAGTTTCTGTATATAAAGGTAAGAAAATATACATTTGTACTTTATTCCTTCCCCCTTTTTTTTAAAGATTTTATTTATTTATTTTTAGAGAGGGAAGGGAGGGAGATAGAGATAGAGATAGAGAGAGAGAGAGAGAGAAACACCAATGTGTGGTTGCTGGGGGTTTTGGCCTGCAACCCAGGAATGTACCCTGGCTGGGAATCGAACCTGGGACACTTTGGTTCCCAGCCCGCGCTCAATCCACTGAGCTACGCCAGCCAGGGCTCCTTCCCCTTTTTTTAACATAAATTACACATACTGCTCATTCTGCATCTGATTTTTTTTTTTTAATCTTAAGAATGTGTCGTGGAGATCACTGCGTGAAGCACACAGGGAAGGCTCTCACTGGAAGCATCTGTTGTAAAGCGATGGCTGTGCACTGTCCTGCTACACGGACATGCCGTAATTTATGCAGCCGGCCCCTACTGATGAGCGCTTGGGTCGTGCTCCAGTCTTTTGTCATTATAAACAACGCCACAGATCACCTTGTCCACATGCTGGAGTCTGTAGATTAATTCTCCAAAAGGGGGTCGTTGGGCTACTGGGAAGTGTAATTGTAACTTAGACAGACATAGTCTGGTTGTCCTGCAGAAGGGTTGTACCGCTGACGTTCCCACTGGTAAGGCATAAAGGGGTCTTTTTGTAGTGATATGTTTGTCCTTGTTGTTCCCACAAAACTGCAAACTCTAGGAGGGCAGGGATTAAGTCTCTGGTTCATCATCATAAGCACCCAGTTAAATGTCGAGTTAATTAATGGAGGCACGGTTCTGCCAGGAGGAGGTGGCCAGTGGAAGAGATCCTTCTGTGTTCACTCTGCCCAGCCCAGCTTCCCCCATCCTTGCTGCAGGCGGACTGTCTGGAAGGTGGCTGGGACCCTTGAACTGCTGAAGACCTAAGCCTGATATTTGACCCATGACCTCCTCTTGTCCTGCTGTAAAACCAAGAAGTCCAATGTCTCATTACTGTAGGGGACTTGGAGAATGGACCCTTGTCTGGTGGTGCTTGAATTCCCCTGCCCACCCTCTGCTTATATACCTCCAGTGACAAAGGACTCACTCCTTCTAAGTGCCTCCTTTCAACTTCAGACAATTAACTTTTAAAAAGCTTTTCTATCCATTGAAACCTGCTCTCCGTTCCTGCCTCCTCTTCAGGGAATTTTCACTGTGGTCCTCTGGAAATGAGACTCTCTGGCAGATGAGCAGGGGGATATTTGGGACAGGGACCTCACATCCACCTTTTAGCAGCAAGCCAGGCCAGTTCCCCAGAAGAGCTCCGAGGCGCCCTGCCTGCCTCCCTCCTCACTCTCTCTTGTCCCACAGGTATGTACAGGAAGGGCGTTTCCGCATCGAGGAGAGGACGCTGACAGCCTTCCAGTGGCTCTACAGCCCACAGCACCATCGCATCCTCAGCCGTGCTGACCTTGAGTCTCCCTCCAGGTAAACTGACCTACGGCCCTAAATCTCACTCTTTGGCCTGACTCCAGGCCCCCACAGGTGGCACTTATGCAGCCACATTGGTCCCTAAATCCACACTGGGGAACACTTGCCCTCATTCGTGGAGAGGCCTCCTGGGATTCTGGAAAGTTTGTCCAGCCTAGAATGCACTGAATGATTGGAAGTAGCTCACTGCCTCTGCTTTCTCCTCTGTAAAATGGGTATGACCATATTCTCCCTTCTATGAGGAAGATCATGAGTCTTGAGTGAAGTGATGCCTGCAGAAATTCCCAAAGCCAGGAAATCCACTACCTCCTCTTAAAGTGGGAAATAGAAGCCAGATTTGCTGGGCAGCCCCTGCTTTGACCTGGGTGGAGGCAGCCCCGCCTTTCTTGTGATGGGCTGGGAGATGAGAGCTTTTCCTGGCCTAGATTCCTGTTCCCAGGCTCCTGACCACTCTTTTTTTTTTTAAATCCTTACCTGAGGATATGTTTATTGATTTTAGAGAGAGGAAGGGAGAGAGAGACAGAGAGAAACATTGGCGTGATAGAGAAACATTGATTGGTTGCTTCCCATAGGTGCCCTGACCAGGAATCAAACCCCCAACCTTTTGGTGTAGGGGAAGATGCTCCAACCAACTGGGACACCTGGCCAGGGCCCTGCCCACTCTTTGTTTATACTGTGGAAAGGTGTGACCAGTGTTATTGGTCTCTACAGAGATCTCCTGGGTGGCCCTGCTGCTGCCACATCCCTTCCCAAGGCTTCGGCCAGACCTGATCCTGGACCTTTATTATCTCTTTCCCCATCAAAACTTCTTTGCATTAGATTCTAAATGAGCAGAACTCTTGAAGCCAAGGACAAACAGATCTCTCCTCCAGGGATGGTTGAAGGGAAGAGGATGGATGTGGTATCAATGGGGGGTGCACCATGGCACCTTGGGCCAGCCAACTGGAGAGCAAGGATGGTGCTTGTACTGCAGCTCCCCACACTTGCCGCAGGGATGTGTGCAGATGTGACGGGAGCCTTCACCTCGCCAGACATCTGCCGGGAATCCTAGTTGCCTGAGAGCAGTGCATCTGCTCCCTGTGATCTCACTGATGATTTCAGAAGGTCCAGGAAGCAGGGAGGTGGGTGGATACTCTGGATCCGTCTCTGTCCGAAGAGGAAAAAATCATTAGATGATGATGCGGAGTAGGTGACTGGGAAAGGTGACTCAGACCACCTGAGAACACTTGGTGTTTAGGGAACGGGTGCCCTGGACTCCAGAGGTGGATTTCAAATAATGTAGAGAAAAGATGGGTGTTGGAGCAGGAGTTGTGAGTTCCAGCAATAATGGTTCTTTTCTTCCCACAAAGCCTTGCAGGGGACACAGGAACGTGACCTGGGAGATGGCAGGACTAGGGAGGTTGACGAGTGAGCTGCCATTGGCCAAGTCCTGCTCAGTGTGTCTGTGAGTGGCGAGGTGCAGAAGGATGTGGACAGCATGTCGGTGCCTTTGCTGACGGCAGGAACTTGGCACCATCACAACAGTTGAGATGTCAGAATTGGGACCCACACTGCCTGGGGGGGCTGGATTCCAGGTCCTGCCAGGTGTAGGAGGTACCATTTAGCAGGGAGAAGTCCATTTTGGCCTCCAATCCTGTCTGGGCCTGGGCAGCAGGGTGAGGGATCAGAGCTGCCTGAGGGGCTCCAGTAGACTAGACACTTGGGTGTGGCCCCATGACTTAGGTTTCAAGAAAATGCTCGCACGCAAAGCTGCAAGAGCTCAGGGCAGCGTCCACAGCGAGGGCGGGAAGGACCCGCCGTTCTGTTCTGAGTCTCAGACTTTCAGCGGAATGTTCCTTTGATTTCCGTTCATTTATTATTGGATGGGAATTGCACACAGTTCTGCTGCTAACACTGTGCCAGATGTCACCCTCGAACAGCTGAGCAGATTGCCTTCCGGGGCGATGGACCAGGCTGCTGAAGAGACTCAGACCGAGGGCTGGCTACCCCATCTCCTTTCTTCCTTCCACCTGCTGCGGGTAAGGCCCCAGGGTTACAGTGCCTTTGGTTTCAAGGCAGACAAGGACCTGCCTCCACGGGGCACACTTTCTAGTGGGAGAGACAGACGGTAGCTGCATGGACAAGGACATTTCAGAGTGAACTTTTCAGACCACGGAAGAAAGTGACCTTTGAGCTGAGTCCTGAAGGACACCGGGGTAGCCACGTGGAAAAGGTGCTGGTTGAATGGATGGTGGGGAGAGGGCTCAGGAAATGGGGAGGACGAGTGTCCCTGCAGGAGGAACAGCTAGTACAAGGCCCCAAGTATGTTCTAGAAGCAGAACGCCATTGTGGCCAGAGCTGAGTGAGTCCTGGCAGACAGGCAGAAGCAAGGCCGACTCACTGGTGATGAAAGGCAAGGCTTTCTAGTACCCAGAGCTGCCTGAGGACCCCGTAGGTAGCTGCCTGAGGGAGTGAGTGCCACATTACTGGGGTGCGCACCCCTTATTCAGAGGCCTCCCTCCCTGGAGGTCACAGAGGAAGAGACTTGGGCATCCCCAAGGCTGCCTAGAAGATTCTTTGTCCCTTCAGTCCCTTCAAGTTCATGAGTATCCCTTGGTTTGGACGAAGCTGAGAAAATTTGTGTGGAGTGAGTGAATGAAAGCTCCAGGCTGCCAGGTCCAAGCAGGGGCAGTTTCAGGAGCTCTGGCATCTTTGACGCCTCGCATTTCCAAGTGCAGACAGCACCGGCTTCCCTCCCAGGTCCCACCCTTCTCGGAGCTGGGGATGGCTCTAGAGTGTCTTCAATAGACCAGGAACCCATGGATCTGCCTGCACCTTGGTTGCCCACTGCACTGCCTTGGGGCTCCGTCGTCCAGGAACTTCTCTGGGCAGAGTGGGCCATTCCCGCCTTTCTCCCTTGGTCCCTTGGGCGCGCCAGCCCCGGCCACGCCTTTGTTCCCGAAGATCCGCCTTGGGCAGTCCCGAAGGCATTCCATCACGGCGCTCAGGACTCGCGGTATCCCCCATCCTATCCCCGGCATCCCCCCTCGCAGCCCCGGCGTCCTCGTCTGCCCCGGTGTACGCCCTCCCACTCCCTCTCCAGCAGCTGCGCGGCGGCGGAGCTTGGCGAGCATTGTGGGCACCACCGGGACCAGGGCGGGCCCTGGGCGGTGGTGTCTCGGGACCGGAGAGAGAAGTGGGCGCGGCCCGCAGTAAGCCCGGCGGCGGCTGGAGGACCCAGCCTGTGGCCGGGCGCGGACTTGCCGGCGGCTGGCCCTCCAGGTGTGCAGCAGCTGCAGGCGGGAGCAGCTTGGGGCGTGCGGAGCCGCAGCCGGCTGTGCGCGTGTGCGCGCCGCGGTGACGGGGCACGCGCTGGGCGGGCGGCGAGAGCAGCCGGCCGCGGGGGAGGAGGAGGGGGCCTGGGTCCGGATGGAGACGGTGGACGTCGCTGTGGCGAGCGCACAGGCGGAGACAGCCGCCGCGACTGACTGTTGACATTCTGTCCACATCGCAGAGTGAACCTGGGCGCCCGCGTCACAGAAGGTCAGTAGGTCCAGGGCTGGGTGTGAATCCCACAGTCAGCTTGGAGCAGGACGCGAGTCCTGGGTGTAACTGAACGTGGGATTGGGGTGTATGTTATGAGTGTAAATGCGTGTATTTGCAAAGAGAAATCCAGTCCGTACTGGCGTGTGGGAGCTCTGTGCTGCGATTCCACACAGCGCTTCAGCGTAATGGGCTGTGTCTGGGAGGTGGGGTGGCTGTCCTCAGAAACGCACGCCGGCGGGGCATTGCGCACGCACACCGGGGATAGGGGCGAGCGTGCCTGCGTGAAATGTCGCTCAGTCCCTGTCAAAGTCTCTGGCCGGAGAAGCTGACTGAGGCGACGTCAGAGGTGGGTGTTCACAGGTGGTGGTAGAAGGAAAAAAAGCCAGGAACCTCAGGAGGACCCTGTTGGCTGGGCGGGGTTGTTTCGTCCCCCACCCTTCCGCGCCCAAAGGTCATAAATGCCACCCCATCTTCTTTCCAACGTGTGCCTGTCACAGGGAGGGGAGTCAGGATGGTGGGGTGCTGACTGAGAGGCCTTTGTGGACCCTTGGGGCAGGACCAGTCTCCAGTCGGATGCTCAATCCTAGGGAGATCCTGGGCGGGTGGGTGTGGGGGAGCCAGCTGGGGTGGGGTCCAGGGCAGATGTGTGTCCAGGGGACCTCAGAACTGGGTAGAATCCACTTGTCTTTGCCACCACCAGACGCTGAGTGTCTGTCTGGACCTGGGAGCTGCTGGTGGGGACATCCTGCTTTCTCCTGTTTTCTGTAGCTCCCTCTGCACCCTTCTTAACAAGCTGAAGGGCATTGACATGCAAGTGGGGTTTGGGCTCCGAATGCTGGGTTCTGCCTCTGAGTGGCCTCCGTCAGAGTGCCTTCACAGGGAATAATGGGGGTGTCCCGGGCTGGGCACCAGGACTTGCTAGTTCTGTTCCTGCTTTGTGACCCTGAGGCTGTACCTTTAGCCCCATGGGCCTCAGTTTCCCAGAGAGGGGGGGAAGGCCCCCTCCCCCACTTTTCCTGCCATGGTGAGGAGTAAACAGAAGGGTCACACAGCTGGGGCTGTGAGGTCACAAGCCCTGATCTCCCCCAGCAAAGTCCCATCTTTGCAACTTGGGCAGGGGTCCAGGGAGGCTCTGCCTTCTCCTCCAAGCCGGCACTGAGTTTTCTGAGTCCAAAGGTGGGTCACGGTGGGTGGCTGCTAGATCTGGCCACTCAGGTTTTAAAAAGCTACCTGAAGTCCCTCCTCCCTTCCAAGATGTTGGGGAGTGGGGATGGGGACTGGAGGTGAAGAGCCACAGAAGTTCCTGGGCAGAGGCAGATGCTAAGCTTGGGTAGAGCCCAGCTCTGTCTAGCTGGGACTGCTGCTCAGCCCGGGGTGGTGAAGCAGTTTGCCGGAGGTGACCTCAGCTCCAGAGAAGAGGCCCCTTAGGCTGCAGGCGCCCCGACACCTTCCTCTCCCTCTTTCCCAGGATCCTGGGTCAAGTGTGGCTGAACCACGGTGGTTCAGAATGACTTGAACTTGAGGGGAAGGGACCCTAGCCGGATGGTGGTGGCAGCCGCACAGCACAGTGGTTGAGCAAAACGGCTGTTGTCACTAAGCCCTGGGTCCACATCCCAGCGCCCCCTGCCCCTCCCGCCCATGCTGTATCCCACCTGTGTTCTGCCAAAGCAGAGCCCGAGCAGTAGACTTGGGAAGTGGTCTCAGGGAATAAGGTGGGGGGTGAGAGGTATGGGGAGAGAAGGGGAAAGCAGCATGAGGACACAATCATTTTATTATTGCCACCGCCCTGTCCCCAGCCCCTCTCTCGGGGAGCCTATGGAATGTGTTTCCTGTCGGAGAGAAAAACAGGGGAGCGGTCGTCCATTAGCTCTGTCCCTTGATGGACAAGGGCACCCCCATGGACATGAACTCCCGTGAGGTTCCAGGCACACACGTGTGAGGCCCGGGGGCTCCTGTGGGTGCTGCCCTACACTGTGGCTTCAGAGAAGGCCCAGCATGGCCCCAGATGAAGCTGAGCTGTGTGGCAGCAGAGGCTGTGGCTCGAAGCCAACAGGGAACTCAGTGGTAGTTGCCGGAGAGGCTGGAGTAAGAACTGGGGCCCAGAGTGTTTGAAGTGGCACACTGAGGTGTCCAGCACACTGAGGTGTCCAGCACGCTGAGGTGTCCAGCACGCTGCATGAGCTTGGGCAGGCCACCTAATTTCTCTGAACCTCTGTTTCCTTATCTGGGGGTTGTGAGTGTTAAAATAAGATATTTGTTAAATTTTGAACATGATGATGGGTCCCTAGAAAGAGCCCCATGAACAGAGCCTTTCTGTGTATTCGGGAAGCCAACACGTTATGGGTGGTGGCTCAGGTACCCGCTTGTTCAAGTGGCGGAGGAGGCTGGCGGAGGTGACCACCAAAGGCCTTGCTCCTGCTTGTGGAATCTGGGGCTCCAGGCCCAGATAGCTGACCTGGTCAGTCTTTCCTGGAGCTGTGGCCTCATCTCCCAGGCCGCCTGAAAGGGTCTGCTTAACAGTCTGTGAATCGCTAGCAGTGCCCTGTCCCTGGGCAGGCTCCTCAGACACGCCTGTTGCTGGGGTCTGTCCCAGGAGGACGTGGAGCCCGGGAGTAGGCAGAGGGGACTAGCAGGCAGCTCGGAAGCAGGTGCTTGAAGGAGGAGTGGAGGAAGGTGGATGCTGGGGTTTGGAGCTGGCAGATGGCCATGGGCACCGGTCTGGGCCACAGTCAGTGGGAGGATAGGGCAGGGGGATGAGACAGAGGGCGAGAAAAGATGGGAGGCAGGAAGGGAGGGGAGAAAGGACTAGCAGCGGGTGGCCGAGAACAATGGAGGAAACAGGGCTGTGGGGTGAGTTGGGCAGCCTTGGTGTGAGGGGACCAGGGGTGTCTGGGACGGTGGGGACGGGCTGGGCCTGTGGGGGCGTGATGATTGGGTGGCATGAGGGAGGGGAGGCAGTGGCTGGGGATTAGTTAGGGGGTTGCTAGGGCATTAGCCAGCGTAGGCTTCATATTTCAGGTTACAGTGCCTGTAAGTCTCCTCATTCCTCTTCTCCCCAGTGTGTCTACCTGTCCCTCCCAGGCCACCACCCTGTTTGGCAGGGGAAGTGCTGTCTGCAAACACTTAGGTTCTGTTGCGAGAGGTGATTGGAGAAGGCGTGGACGTGTCTCTGCCAAGGCCTGTTGCCATGGTACCATGGTGGCCGTTGTCTCCCTACCCTCTCCCATCTCTGAGCAACGGGCCACCCCCTTGGGGAGAGGTCGCACAGCGGGAAGGTGTCCAGCTGCCTCTCGCTCATGCACAGGCGGCTCAGGCTGGCACACAAAGGCCACTGTGTCCATCCTCTGGCCTACAGGCAAGATCGCACCTAGGCTAGAAAGTGCAGCAGCCACTGTCTCTTGTCATTTAAAGACTCTTCTTGACCCCTGCAATTTGGGCCTCATTTTGTTTTTAGTAAGTTTAGTAAAAAACAAAAACAGCAATCTACCCATCTACCTTCTCCGCTTGTCAAGAGGGCATCTTTATGGAGGCAGATGGCATGCTCTTCTTGCCCACCCCTCCCTCAATGCTTTGGTGTTTCTCTAGTGGGAAGTTCTACCTTGTGTCTGACCTCAGCTTGCCATGCTGCACTTTCCCCCCACTGTTTGCCACAACCCTTTGGGGCTTCCGAATAGTCATAAGGAGATTCTTTTCCATCTGCTCAAGATGTGAGGCAGTGCTCTGGCCAGGTAGCTCAGTTGGTTGGAGTGTTTCCCGTACATCAGAATGTTGCGGGTTCAATTCCTGGTCAGGGCACACACCTAGGTTGTAGGTTTGATCCCTGGTCTGGACATGTATGGGAGGCAAACAATCAATGTTTTTCTCACATCAATGTCTCTCTCTCGCCCTTCCTCTTTCTCTGAAATCAATAAAAACATATCCTTGCGTGAGGATTAAAATAATTAAAAACAAAGATGCGGCAGTTGTAGGGGCCTCCCAAGGCAGTTGGGACGCCAAGGCAAGGCCTGTGCTCTGAGGGACCTGGCCCAAGACAAGGCTGTGCTGAGCACCCCCCACCCCCATCCCTGCCCACTCGTGGGCTCTGGACTTGCACCTTGCTCTCAGGGCTGGCTGGTGTCCCGCCCTCTTCCTAGTTCAGGTCCAAGGCTGTCAGACTCCTTCCTGGACCCTGCTGGGCATGCTGGCTGGGCCCTGCCAGGCCTGGGTCAACAGATGGCATCAGGCATGGGCACTGGGGGGCCTGCCCATCAGCTGACTGGTAGTGAGCAATAGCAGAAGGAAGTGATGGGCTGTCAGATGCAGCGAGGTGTGCCCATGTGTGCACACCTGTGCACCCATGTCCCTGGAGGCCATGCTGCTGGGTGGCTGTGTGTGGCTCTGTGTGGGTCCCAGGGCATGTCCCTGTGTGCACCAAGTTGTTCTTGTACTTTTCTCCGGGTATGCCTGTTGGCTCCCCGCCAGGTGCTCTCCAGGGTCCTCGAGGGTGTGCCTGTTTGGTGGCAGGTGATACTTTAATCCAGAGGGATTTCCTGGACCCCTGGACACCCTGAGTCTTATGCCCTGCCCAGTTCTGCCCTCTCTTCAGGCTTTCTGTCCTGTCCCTGCCTCTGCCTTGAGGAAGCTGCTTCTCCCCCGTGGCTGCGTGGGTGCCCACTGCTGTTGGGGTGGGGCATGGGAGGGACAGCCAGTCCAACCTCCAGCTGCATCCTTCGAGCTCTGAGCTAAGGGGGCGGGTGGGTGAGCCCGGGTTGAGGAGATGAGTCAGGATGGCTGCAGGGGTGGGGGGAAGCTGGGCTGTGTGTCAGCATGCTCCAGGAAATGTGCACCCTCCCCCTGCAACCCACTCTCAGACGCTTGGGCACCAGTGTAGCAGTGTGAAGGCCCTCCCACCCCTGCTGTCCATGGCCTCTGCCCCTGTGGCTGGTGGAGGGCCTGGCGGGGGCAGAGTGGTCTCTGGGGCTCTGGGCACCCCCCGGGGGCTGGGCCTCCACATACGTCCTGTCGCCATCGTCGTGGGCATTTATGGGGCTCTTCCTGTGCCAGACCCTGGACGGCACACTGCGTGTGTGTTAGCTCACTGGCTCCTCACAGCAATCCTGTGAGGTGGGTTCTGGAAGCATCTCCATCCTAGGGGAAGTGGAGGCTCAGAGAGGCTGGGCTACTTCTACAAGGTCACACAACTGTGAGAGAACCCAGGTCTATTCTTGACACTCACTGCCGTTCCCTCTACTCTCTCTCTTTTTAAAAATCCTTACTAGAGGATATGTGTGTTGATTTTCAGAAAGAGAGGGAGGGGTTGGGGGGAGAGATTGATGTCAGAGAGAAACATCGATGTGAGAGGGAAACGTTGACCAGTTGGCCCCCACACTCGCCCTGACCTTTTGGTGTGCAGGACGACGCTGCAGCCTAGGGAGCCGCCCGGCCAGGGCTCTTCCCTCCACTCTTCTCAAAGTCGGATCCATCTCAGCCTTTCGTTCTTCCCTTCAGAGAGGCAGAGAGGCCGTCCCAGCTCCCCCACCTAAACAGGGCTCCTCACCCGCCAGGTCCCCTTTGATGATGTGGCCGTATGGTAAACACCTGTGTAGTGTAATTTCTCTTTTATCCTCCACCTTCCCACCCCCTAAGTCCTCCGGGGCAGGGATCTGTCTGTCTGGTTCACCGAAATAGCCTCTGCCTCAGCAGAGAGGCTGGAATGCAGTAGGGATACAACAGACGTTTGATGAAAGAATGAATGAACATGTGAAGATATGTCTGACCCTCCTGTCCACTGTCCCTCGCACAGCAGGGACCACCCCAGAGTGGCAGGGAGCACAGGCTCTGCAGCCAGGCAATTGGATTTAAATTTCGACTCTTCTACTGTTCTGGTATCTAATGCTGCATAATAACCACCCAGAAGCTTTTGGCCTAAAATGATGGTGACATTTATTCAGCTCATGAACCCACAGTTTGGGCAGGGCTAGGTGGGTACGCATGTTTCTGCTCAGCCACTGCCATCGGGGCGGCTCAAAGTCTAGGGGCCGGAGTCGCCTGCAGGTTCAGTCACTCTCGTGTCTGGCATGTGGTACTGGCTGCTGGCTTGAGGCCTCAGTTCATGGCCACATGGGCCTCTCCCTGGATTCTGTCCGGGGTTTCTCACAGCACAGCGGCTGGTAAAGAACAAGAATCCCAAGAAAGAGCCAGGCAGAAGCTGTTTCACCTCTTCTTACCTAGTCATAGGAATGAGGTGGCACCACTTCTGCTGTAGCCACAGGTCCACACAGACAGACCCACACTGAACCTCTTTTTAAAAATCTTTACCTGAGGATATGTTTTATTGGTTTTAGAGAGAGAAGATGGGGTAGGGGGAGGGAGAGAGAGAGAGAGAAAGAAGGAGGAAGGGGGGTGAAGGGAAAGAGAGAGAGAGAAACATTGGTTGCTTCATGTATACGCCTCAACCAGGGAATCAAATCCACAACCTAGGTATGTGCCTCCACCAGGGATCGAACCTGCAGCTTTTTGCTGTATGGGATGACACTCCAGCCAACTGAGCCACCTGGCCAGGGCAACCCCCCACCTCTTAACTGAGGGGTGTCAATGTCACATGGTGAGAAGAGCATGTGAGATGGGGGACATATTGTGGGACGGTGTGGCCGCTTGGGGAGATGCAGTCCACCACAGCTACTCACTAGGAGTGTGACCTTGGGCAGAGTATTTAGTCTCTTTGTGCCCCAATTTCCCCATCTCTGAAGTGGGGGACACCATCAGTAGGTACTGCATGGGTATTCCTTTAGTAGTGCCCACACTTCTGCCCACAGATGCCCTGGCACAGGCGAGGTCTTGGTCTGGATTTTCACCAAAAGACAGGATCCAGCCCCAGTTCCCCACCCACCCACTCTCATGTCATACAGGAGGCACCTTATTGTGCACAGCCCTTCTGGGGGGGAGGGGCAACTAATGGGGGGAGACAGGGTACCTTGAGTAGAAAAGACCTTTTCTGTCTCAGTTTACTGTATCATTTGGAGTCAGCCTTTCTGAGGGACAAAGGACAAGTGTTGGTAGAGACACCACGATGCTGGGGCCCCATCAGGATTTCTCTGGGCCTGGGTGGAGGGGGAGACCCTGGCAGAACCCCCATCTTTATCCAGGGAGATCTGGATAAATGAATCATGAACATGCTATGTTTGAGCTGCAGGCCGTTTAGAATGTGTCTGAGGGATCTCCCTGCCTTTCCTGTGTCCCCCGCACCTGCCTCCACCCGAGTCACTGCTCATCTGCCAGAAGTGTGACTCCCCAACCCAGGCTGTGAGCGTGGGGGAGGAACCTCAGGGTTTGCTCATCCTGGCCCGGGTTGGGGCTGCTCCTCAGCCGGGTGTTGGCAGGGGGCCCGGGAAGAATCACGGGGTTTGCGCCAGCCCAGCCTGGTGCTGCCTCACGTCTAGCACTGCCCTCCCGGGGCCTGCTCCGCGCTGCGCCTCCCCCGTGAGGATGGCAATGTGGTTGAAAGCAGCGTTCTGGGTCTCAATTCTGTCACCACCACCTATCAGCTCTGTGACATTGGGTGGGTCTCAATCTCTCTGAGGCTCCATTTTCTCTCCAGGAAGAAGGACATGGTTGTGGTAAGGACTAAATGAAGTAAAAATTATAGTATATTTGGGTTATGGGAGAGTCTCATGAAATGATCACAGTTATTCTTTACAGATGAAACAACTGAGGCAGAGGGAGTTTAAGTGGTTTCCTTACAACTATGTTAAGTGTCAGACCCAGAGCTGG
Source organism: Phyllostomus discolor (assembly GCF_004126475.2). Lineage (NCBI taxonomy): Eukaryota > Metazoa > Chordata > Mammalia > Chiroptera > Phyllostomidae > Phyllostomus > Phyllostomus discolor. The sequence goes on along the minus strand of NC_040910.2, from coordinate 75,693,662 downwards.
AACCCAGGTGTTCTGATACCAAGTGGTTGTTACTCATCTCCTGCAACACAGAGAATTACCCCCATCCCTCAATCCCTGTTGCCAGAGGGCAATGTGGCCGTCATCCTAAGAAATACCAGCAGGAGGACTCTCCCTTTTCCTCTTTGCACTACCAAACTTGCCTGTAGAGGGCGCCAATGTCCACCTTCTGGCCCATCCTGGTGCGGGGAAAGTACGCAGGTGAGGCTCTGCAGTGATAGGGGAGGGTTGGAGCGATCCAGTGGGATGAAGGGAGAGCAAGAGCTGGCTTTGTGGTCGCTTTTAGTAAGAATGCCCTTTAGACAGCAGCTAGTGCCCAAGTCTTCCTGCAGAAGACTCTAGGGCTACCAGTGATAGTGGCAGTATTGTAGTAGACTCATTGCAGCATTTCTCCCTGGATCAGAATCATCCGGGGAGTTTGTTAAAGACACAGGTTTCCCATCCCCACCCCAGGGCGATGGAATCAGAACTGGAGCAGTCACACTAGCTAACACGACTATAGGTCTGAGCCAGGCCTGGCTCTGAAGGCTTAACATGTAGTAACTCACTGACCCCTCCAGCCCCGTGAGCTCGGTACTGTTAGCATCCCCGTTTACAGATGGGGAGTCTGGTCTGAGCACAGAGACGTTAAGTAACTTGCCTAAGGTCACACTGTTGGCAAGCAGCAAGGCTGGGGCTTGACCCCATGCTATTTAAGACCCAGGTGGTTCTTGTGCTCAGTGCATTCAGAACCACACATTTTTTCCTTTTAATCCTCATCTGAAGACATGTTTATTGATTTTAGAGAGAGGGGAAGGTAGAGAAAGAGGGAGAGAAATATTAATGTGAGAGAGAAACATCAACTGGTTGCTTCTCATACATGCCCCAACTGGGGACCAAACCTGCTGCACAGGTGTGTGCCTCAATCAAGGATCAAGCCCATGGCCTTTTAGTTTATGGGCCACCAGGCCAACCTAGTGAGCCACACCGGCCAGGGTAGAACCACTATTTTAGAACACCAGCCCCATCCCCTTTCTTGTCTCTTTTTGTTTCCTCTTATTTGTCATTTTAAATGGTGTCTGTGGTTTTTTTTTTTTAAGAAACTTATAAAATTCAGAAAAGCAGAAAGAATAAAAAAATCATGATCCTTAATGTCATACCTTGAACAATATGGCCCTGAGCATATTAGTTAGTCTGTTTCATTTTATTCTGAGATTTTCTTTAAGTCTGTCCCCATTACCTGTGCTTCCACACCCACTTAGTACTGGCTGAGAGGTGCTCGGTGGTTGGGTGATGCTGTCTTTCTTTAACCTGCCCCCTCCTGTTGGGTATGTGGGTGGTCCCCAGTGTTTCATAATTATCACAATAATGTGGTGGAGACCCTTGAAAGTACAGCTTGGCTCACATCTGTGAATTTTTCCCTGTGGGATGGCATGGAAATGGAAATGGAATTGCCAGGTCAAAAGGCATGCATATTAAAGTAACCCTTTTCGAAGCATGTTATGCTAACAGAGAAGTGCACAGATTATGAGCATTCAGGTTGATGAATTTCCACGAACTTGACACACACGTGAAAAGCCAACACTCACATCCAGAAATGGGCCTAGATCTGTATTCTAGAAGCCCTGCTGGCATGCATGGAATGATTCTCTTTGTATTGCCAGATTTCCTCCAGCAAAGTTGTATATTACTCTCGTTTGAGTTTTCTTAAGATTGAAGCACAAGCTTTGTTTACAACCAGGGTGGATGACAAAACCATCTGGAGTCAGGCAGTGAGGGACAGATGCTGGTCCTCCCTTCCTGGGGTAAGAGGAGGTCATCCCAGGACTGGGATCGGGGGTCGGTTTGAGCTCCAAATAGGTTAAGAAGCTTTTAAAGCAATGGCCCTTTGTAACTTCTTCCCCTCCTTTTCCTTCTCCTTTCAGAGCAAACCATCCATATAATTAATGTTTTAAAAATATTTTCATTTATTTATTACTTTAATTTAGAGAGAGAAGGAAAGGGAGAGAGAAAGAGAGGGAGAGAAACATCAATGTGTGATTACCTCTTGCACACCCCCTATTGGGGAAGTGGCCCGAAACCCAGGCATGTGCCCTGACTGGGGATCAAACTGGTGACCGTTTGATTCACAGGCCAGCACTCAATCCACTGAGCCATACCACCCAGGGCATAATTAACACTTTTTAATCTTTAAATTATAGCATGCTCATGGTAAAAAAACAACAACAATTAAGTAGCACAGAATGACAGAGTGAAAAGTCTCTCCCTTGAGATTTCCAGTTCCAGCCCCATCTTCAGAGGTGACCAGCAGTCTAGGACCGTCGCTTGTGTTTCCTTCCGGAAATTGTCTGGGCAAGTATGAGAATTTACACATTCACCTAAACTCATGGGATTCTACTCTGTGAGCTGTTCTACATCTTGTTTTCATGAGTCATTAGGGTATCGCTGTGTAGTAGCATATATGAATTCTACCTCCCTCTTTTCAATGGCCGTGTAGTGTTCCACTGCACTCCTGCACTGGTTCGGCTGCACTCGGGCGCTGGTTCCACAAGAGGGTTGAATGGTAGTCGCTCGGGTTACTTCTTTGTATTTTGCTGTTACAAACAGTGATATAATCAATGCCTGTGTGCAGAGATCTTATCGCCTCATATGAGTTAACTTGTGGAATAAGTAAGTTTCTAAAAACAAAAATGTTGGCATGAGGTGCATGCACACTGAAATTGTTGACAGATGTCGCCAAATGTCCGCACACGAGTGGCGGCCACACTGGTTTCCTGACATCTTCATGCCATTAGCACTTTTTTTTTAACCTTTACTATCTGGTGGGCAAAAGTGATACCTTATTATTGTGTAACATTCACAAAATTACGGTACATTTTGTAGCTTCTCCCGTCCACTGCCATGCATTGCTAGTAGTCCTCTGGCATGATGGCACTGCGTGGCTTGTGCGGCCCTGCGTTGGGTCCTTCTCCGGGAACCCAGTTAGCACAGGCACTTGTCTTGCAGGGTTTCTTTTTTTCTTTTTTGGCAGTGTCTTGCCTTTCAGAACTTGCAAAGTAGGAAAGTCAGCCGAGCCACTGAGATAGTGAGCGTGGGGAAGCGATCTGTCGTTTTAATCTCCATCCCGAGGTGTGAATTCCTAATTTCTCTGGGTTTGCTGGCTCTAAATGCCACGGTGCCCTGTGTTTCTGGTGATCATAGTGTCCTTCTCTGCCATTGTCCTCAGTCCTCACCTGGCTTATAAAGGAAGCAGAGGCTAATCTAGCCTCTCCTTTGAGGAAAAACTCAGCTAAAACCCCCCAAAGAGTACAGGACCTGCTCAAGGTGATTCAGTGGCCGAGCTGTGAGCAGAGCCAAGCCCCCCTGGGTGGCCTGGTGCCAACTCACGCTGCCCGGAAGTGCAGAGGACCTAGGCCAGATGATAGAGTGCCCGCCTCTCTCGGGGCATCTGTTTCCTGAGTTCCAGTAACTGCCTCAGGCCCCCGCCTGGGAAGGGAGCTTGTCTGTCTCATCTTTCAGCTCCCTCAGGTGGCTGTGAGGACAAAGCTGCCCAAGCAGAGGAAACCACACTGTTCCCCCTTCCCCCCTGCCCCCAAAAGCCCACAGACACGATGGAGGGGCTCCTGGCTGGGGCCTGGCTGCCTTGCCTCCTCTGATCCTAGCCAGCTGTCTCGGCTCTGCGTTCCTCTGAAGCCCAGAGAGCCCGGTGGGTCCCCTGGAGCTCTGCCCTGGGGTTGGGGCTGGGACGTGCCCCTTCAAGTGGCACCAGGAACACCCACAGGCTTCCACTAGAGAAGCCAGGGCCTTGTGACTTGGTGGTTCAGAGTAGGTTCTGCAGAAGCGTTGAGGAGCAACCTGGGGAGAGAAGGAGCCTTTCTGGCCAGGTGTTGGGGAGGACTTGGCACCTGCTTTTTGCCGTTTCATCCTTGTTCTCTTCCAGTGGCTGAGCTGAACTGTGCCCTTTCGGGGCCTCAGTTCTTCCATCTGTGCACGGGCACTGCATCCGCTGTGCATTTCTGTAGGTTTCAGAACCAGTGGGCCAGGTCTGACCTGCTGGTTGGCACCTGCTGGTGCTGCTCATCACACAGAACGGTGGCTGAGAACTCGGGCTCTGGCGTCAGACCTAGCTGTGTCACTACAGTGCCGGGTAAATTTTGTCAAGGCCCTTACCCTCTCTGAGCCACAGTGTCCTCCTTTGTAAAGTGGGATAACAGTGCTAGCATCTCAGAGGGGTTGGGAGATTGTAATAGCTAGGCTATTAGCTTGGGGCTGGTCCACAGTAAACTCCCAGAGACAGGCGCTGCCCCTGGCTCCCCTGTTCCCACAGCTTGTCCTCATGTCCACTCTGCCCTCTGGCCTCGCTGAGTCAGCAAAGGTTTGGGAGGAAGCTGGGCTGTGCTTGACGGGAGCAGGAGGCCTGGCTCAGAGTGCTTCTCTTTTCTCTTGACTCACAGTCTCTCCCAGAGAGCCCGTGGACCCCCTGCTACCCACCCCACACAGAAGAGGGGTCAGAGCAGGGGTGGTAGGGAGCTGAGCAGGACTGAGGGAAGGGGAGGGATTGTAACAGGTAGTAATTATAATGGGTCCCATAATAGTGTGGGAGCCCTGTGCGGAGTGTTTACATTCATGTGTAATCTCGTGAGGTTCACGGCAGCCACCCTACGTTATACAGGAGATGGTAAGTGACCTGCTGGAGGCCACACGGCTCTGAAACTTGGGGACCTGAGTGCTGAGAGAGGAGGGGGTGCAAGAGTGGCTCTCACCTCCCTCCAGAACTTACAGCATAAAACTGGAAAGCCCTTTGGGGCTCTCCCTTCTCTCTCCAGGCCCTAACTCTGGGGAGCTAGGAGGGCATGGTCCCTCCTGGGCTCTCCAAAGTTCGCAAATCGCAGTGGCCTCAGGGAAGTCCAAGGCACTGTGAATTCTGTGCCCTTCCCTGCCAACGCAGCCAGGCCACTGCCGCTCCTCAGCCAGGTATCTGAGTCCCATGGCTCAGTGTCTTTTGTGGCTGCCCTGCAAGGGACCAGAGCCCCAGGTGGGGGAATCTGGCTTTGGTGGCAGCAGCTTCCGGCCTTGGCACGCCTCTCCCGGCCTGGTCCCTCCCTGGGCCTGGGCCTGCATCCTTCCCGGTGTGTGAGCACTGGATCTCTGTAGACTGGGAGGGCTTCTACAAGAGCAACTCTCGATTGTGTCTTCCCCTAGACCACACGTGATGGACACTGTACATGCACGGTCACCTGTGTGTAGAGATGAAATGGGAGTCCAGAAGCTTGGTGTAACTGTCACCCCACCTCTTTCTCTCATGTGAAAGCACATCAAAATACATTCCGATAATGGGCTTGCTGTGAATGCTCTCTAATTGATAAAAGGGAAGATGATTTGCAAAAGGAACTTTGTTATTAGTAGCCCACGGGGCCCCTGGGTGCAAACTGGGAGTGTGTCTGGCTCACCCTGGCACCCAGGCATGCGGTGCAGTGTTTGGCCTGGGGTCAGTGTTGGCCTCCAGGAGGGAGCCGGCTGAGCTGCCAGCCGCTGCTGGGCTGCTTGTTCTCGCCCTCGTTCTTTCACGTGTCAAGCTTTTTGTCTTAGTCAGGACTTCCTCAATGGAGAGGGAGAGAAATCCAACTCCTGCTGGCGTTAGGAACACAGGGACCCAGAGTTTTGCCCTGACTTTCAGCGCAGCTGGATCCAGCAGCTCAGATGCAGTCCTCAAACCCTGACCTTTGTCACGTTCCGTCTCTGTCAGTTCTCCCCCCGCCCTCCTCTGTGCTCTCCACCCTGTGGTTTAGTAGCCCCAGGGGAGAGAGTGGGGGAGTGTGCTGGGAGTGAGTCCTGCTGGGTCTGCGTAGGTCTCCTGCCCACTCCTGAACCAGGCTCTGGGGCCAGGACGGTGGATGTCCTGGTTGGCCAGGCTGGCCAGGTGCCCCCTGCCCCAGGACGGATGGCGGGCAGAGCTGTTTTGCTCACAGAGAGGCCAAGTGACTGTAGGGCAGGCAGGACCCAAGGTGTCCAAGGTGCTTGTAGAGCATCCCCTGGGTGTGGGTGGCAGTGGGGGTGAGAGTCTGGGTGTGGAGTGGACATCCAGCAGGGAACTGGGGGTCTGATGCAAGCCTGGAGGGTGAACCACGTGATCCTTTCCTTCCTGTTGGGTGGGGTTGGAGGGTGTGGCCTGAGCTGAGAACCTGCTGGGCTCCTGCTGAGAAGCCTGCTGTCTTGGAGGAAAGGACCCCACCCACACTTGGCCCCCATGTCCCTGAACTGGGTCAGGACCCCAAAGCTGCTCCCACAGCCCATAGGGCTCCCCACCGTAGAGGAGTCAAAAAATAGAATGTCTGTGCCATTTGTCCACAACCTGGGGTGGCCCTCTGGCACCACTGCAAGGATCTGACTCCCCGAGTGGCAGCGGGCCCCCACACAGGAAACTGCAGGGAGGGTGGGTCTGGGAGAGAGGCCAGTGTGGTAGCCACAGCGGCTTTACTTCCTTTTCCCACAGCTTGGGGGTGGGAGAGGGGCCTGGCACCCCCTTGGGTCGCCCTGCCCTAGTCTGCTGCAGCGTGTGCACCACAGCCCTCTCTGGGCTGTTTTGGTGAGTGCCTACTGTGTGCCTGGGTGTGGCCAGCACTGGTGCACTCAGAGGTGCCGCTGCAAAGGACAAATCACACGCAGGTGCCACCTCGCACAGTGCTGGCATGAAGTGTCACTGCTAAGTTCTGTCTAGACTTTTGGGGGATCTGAGCAATGTGATCTGCGCCTGTGTCTGGTACACGACAATTGTGTATTGTAGGCACACGTGCAGTCTGAGTGCATGCCTGGGTTGCACACACATGTGATGTGTGTAGTGAGCATGTGTGTCTGCATCCATGTGTGAGCCTGTGTCTGATGGGGAGTTGTATGTGTATATAGGATGTAGGTGCAGGTGTCTCAGGGTATCTGTTAGTGTCTATATGAACCTGCATGTGAGCATGCAGTACCTGTGCATGTGCGTAGCTAATGATACACACACATGAGCATGCATGAACCTGTGTGTACCTGTGAGTCATGCGCACAGGTGTGTGCACATGCATGTGCCCTGGTGCCACACCTGTGCAGATGTCATTGCACGCTTGGGGCTGGTTTTTCTGGTGTGTGCTGAGCCATGTGGAGCAGGAAGGCAGAGGTGCCACCCTTGGGCCATGGGTATATGAGGGGCCCAGTCTGCAGGACTCCCTGAGTCTCCCAGACAGGCCCAGTGTAGGAATCCTCAGCCCTCCTCTGAGTTCTCTTGGGGCTGAGCTGCCAACTTGGGCATGTGGTGTAATTTGATCTCTGGCAGATCCCCTCCGGAGCTGTGGGTGTTCCTCTGGGCGTGGGGAAGCTGCCCTCTTCAACCTCCCCTCCTGCCTTGGTGCCTCCCAGAACACAGGACACACCTCCTAGCCCTGTGGCCTCATGCACAGGAAAGTATAGGTTGAGGGGGCAGGCCTTGGGGAGGTGCCCTGCGGGCGCCCCGCCCTACACCGGTGGCCCGCTGACCCCACTGCACCGAGGCCACTTTGCCAATAGCCCCAGGAACATTGCTGGGACCTGGGGCCGTGCAGCCACAACCCATGTTTGGCAGGAAGCGCAGCGTTGTCTTTTGGGGGCTACGGATGGTGGGTGACAGGTCGGGGGATAGTGCAGGGGTGGGGGGCAATTTAGGCGTGCAGCTTGCTGAGCACTGCCGGTACCTTGGGGAGAGGGAGCTCAGGTTGTGCCTGAACCCTGGGTCAGCGGGGGTCGCTTTCAGATCTCCGGCTGATGGAGAGGGAGGGTTCTGGAGGGGGCATCAGACACTGTCATGTGCTCCCATATATGTGTAGGCACCTCTGCGATGACCGTTTGTGTGTGAGTGTCCGAGATTGTGTGGTGTGCGTACCTGCAGCTACTAGTCTGTGGGACCGGGGGGTGGTGAGGTGTGTGCCTGGCTGGGTGAGTGTTTCTCTGCATGTGACCACGTGTGCACGCTCTGTTTCTGAGCAGGTGCCAGTCTTCTCTACCTCTGGTCTTCTGAACCTGTGTGTTGCTCTTCTCTGTGCAGTGTGCGTTGTGCTCCTGTCTGTGTCATCTTTGTGACTCGGTGGCAAGAGGAGTCTGTGGGCCTGAGGACCTTTGGGGCTGCCTCCTCTCTGCAGGGGTGGGCTGTGAGAAGAGGGGGCAGGGCCTGTCCCTAGAGGTCCCTTCCCCTATGTCCGCCACCCTAGGCAGTCACACCTAGCTCTGTCCCAGCCTGAGGCCGCAGGGTCTGTGCTACAGTCTCTTGCCTGGCCCTTGGGACCACCTTTAGCCACTAAGCTACTGTCTGGGATGAGAAGCAAATTTTTTCCTCACCAAGGGGCCAGAACACTGAGGTCAAAGCTTGTCTCTGGTTACCAGCTGCTGACAGCTTCTCCTCAGCTGGGGAAACAGGGTCTAGTGGTTTTCGTTATCGGTTTCCTTTCAGCTTCTGGGCCAGGGGCGTTGTCAAACACAGGTTTCACACTTTTGCAGAGAGGGTGGCTGGGGGCTGTCCTGGTGTAGGAGCTGGTGTGGGCTCAGGGCAGCACAAGAAGCGAGGGAGACAGGGAAGGAGGGCACTGGGTGCTGGGAAGAGGCGGGCTCTGTTCCTTCGGCTGATTCTTCCTCCATCCCATGTGTTTGTGCAGCTTTTCGTTTCCCCTTTTCTCCTCTCTGAAAGCACTTTGCCACCATCCTCTGGTAGGAAGGGCTCTGGTGCTCCATATCTGGCAGATGAGGACAGACAGGATGATGAGGCAGGAGTGGCACTGTGTGGCCTGGTGCCTCTCATGGGCCTTTCCTGACGCTTGGGCGAGGGGCCGCTACCTTGAAGGTGGGGGTTTTGGATTTGAATCACCTGGCCTGCTTCCTGGTTGGGACAGTGTGTGAGGCTGGGCTGGGATGTATGTAGGGCAGGCCCCAGGCAGTGACGTGGGTGTCCTCTGAGGCCCACCCTTCTGTGGGAGGTGTGGAGCTGAGAAAGGGGGGCTGTGCTGGGCACGTCGTACATGCTCAGTAGGTGCTTATGGAATGACTGAGGTGTTTTGTCCACGACAGGCATGTAGGTGGGGGCTCAGTGAGCTTGAGGGAATGGCAGGGCTTCCTGGACGGGTTGGAGGGTTAGGACAGGGGTCATCTGGGATGGCCGTCAGCTGGCATGGCATATCAGTCGGTCCAGGACTAAATTACAGCTTCCTGGAGCCCTAGTCCACTGCAGGCAGTGAGCAGAATCTCGTGAGTGGTTATTTTAGATCCCCATTGGATGCCAGGGAGACACAAGGTGATGGGGTGGGGAGGGGAGGGAAGGGAGGAAAGGAGGCACCAGGGAGAACCTGGGGACTTTGGAATACTGAAAGGGAAAGGTTCAGTGTCACAGCCACTGCCCTATCTTCTGTCCTCAGCCCTGCCATAGGCCCCGCCCTCCCAGGGCCACACCCCCACATGTATACCCTGTGTTGGACAGGCTGCAGGGCAGCTGTGGATGTGAGCACTCGCGTGGGTTGCTGTGATCCAGAGTTCTGGGGAGTGGAGTGGGGGTGGGGCCAAGAAGGGGCCACACCAGGAGTCTGGGTTCCAGTGCTGACTCCACCCTGACTCACTGAGGAACTCAGATGGGACACTTCCCCTCTCTGGGTCTCAGTTTTCTGTGTGGTGGGGGATTTCTGCCTTTCTTACACACAGGGATGCTGTAAGAATTAAAAGAGATCCCTTGAGAAAATATAAAATGTAAGGGCTTATTGTTTGGGGTTACGATTGGGTTGCTCTAGACTACAAATATTGCAGCAGAATATGAGGCTCTGACTCTTGGGTCCAGCCTATCCTCATCCAGTGGGTTAAATGGGAGAGGAGGAGGGTCTGCATCCAGAGGGGGTTGGGGGCCAGTGAGACCCTTAGGGACCAGCTGTGGAAGCCCCAAGGATGGGATCCAGGAGGCCTGAGGAGAAGAAGCTGGGAGGGTCCCAGACTGGGAGCCTTGGGATGTGGGTTGTTTTTGTTGGGAACTGACATCCAAAGGTGCTAGAAAACAGATCTTTTGAGGTGTTCAGGGGTCCTTATGGAACACCCCAAAGTTATTCCCAGGTCAAGACTCTTATTTATCATTTAAATTTTGGGAAGTTTGTCAAACTACAGCAAGAGGTTTGGACGTTTGACTAAATAGAATCATAAGTCACTATGAAGCAATACTTAATTATCTATTTAACCAAAGTGGCAATGAAAGATTTCAGAGAAAATACAGAAGTTTACATAATTGTTAGCAAAACTTAGTTCTTACTATTTAGATTCCGTTTTCTTTTTTTTTAAGACTTTATTTATTTATTTTCAGAGAGGGAAGGGAGGGAGAAAAGAAAGACAGAGTAACATCAATGTGTAGCTGGGGGTCATGGCCTGCAACCCAGGCATGTGCCGTGACTGGGAATCGAACCTGTGATGCTTTGGTTCGCAGCCCACACTCAATCCACTGAGCTATGCCAGCCAGGGCAGATTCCGTTTTCTTAAATAGTCAAGTGCCTGATTAAGACAACAGAAAACAAATTCTTTTGATAAAACAAAATTTTTGCTTTTTGGGCAGAAAGCTTTTTCACAGTATCAGTAGCAGACCGTTAGCCCTTTCAGCAGAGAGGGAAAATCGAACTCTCACTTTGCTGCGGCTTCCTTTCCATGCCTCGCTCACCTCGGTTCGCAGTGTCCTTTTCAAGCAAAGAGCGAAGATTGCTTACTGGGAAATGCAAAGAACCTCGGGATGTACTGGGGACCTTGAGGAGGGAGGAATTAGCCCCAACTCTGTAGTTATTGCAGGCAAAGTCCTGTGGCGAGGACACAGCTCAGCCCCTTGGCCTCAAGAGGACTTTTAAATTTCCACCTGAAGATTCCTTATGGAAAATTCCAACAAAGCAGGTTTTAAAGAGCCTATGGCATTGGTGACTATTCTTGCTGGACTTGCTGATTATACAAATAATCAGGCCAAGTTTATTGAAACTAGACTTATTTTGCAAATAATTTAGTCTCTGTTTGGCTATCTTTGATAAAAATGAGGGTCATTTTAGAGAGAGGGTTTTCAATAGAAGCTATAATACTTCTTTGTGTGTATTAGGTTCTAGTGCTGTTCATTGTCTTTTCAGTTAAATTTTTTTCTACCTATAAACTAGACTGGAGCCTGAATTCTTCCAGTTGGCTAAAATATTGTGTTCGGCTATGGCCCTCCAAACTGCTACTTTCATCTTCCCATCCATTGACTTGGAATCACTGGGAACTAAAACTGCCTGTTTCTCAAGGCCATGCAAGCTAAAGTGGGACGACTCGATGTAGACTTCAGAGAAATCACCACAACAGCTCCTCTGTGGACAGTCTTTGTTCCTGCTGCAGAAAGATCACCGGGGACATTCAAACCGCAGACTGGGAGAATCTGTCAGACTGCCACTGCCCGCCTTCACTCCATACAAAGATGATTAGAGACAGACATCTAGAAATCTTGCCTGCCTGCCTGCCTTCCGAACTCAGGAACTGAGATTATCGTCTGCTCCCATCATTAACCTTTGTTTTTTGTTCCCATAGAAATGCCTCTTATTAAATACCTGATTGCTCGGGCGGTGGCGGGGGGGGTGCGGGGATGTTGCTGGGAGTGTACTCAGAGTGGACTGAGTGGACTCAGAGAGGGAAAGCATCCCACCCTCCAGCTCAGGGGCGTGGCGCTGACTTGTGATTGCTGGAGTGGCTCCCCATTTCCACTGTGTGGCTCCTGGTACCACCCCCTACCCA